>NC_064559.1:8495465-9867965 GCF_937001465.1 Orcinus orca | reverse complement strand
AGAGAAATGCAAATCAAAACCACAATGAGGTATCACATCACACCGGTCAGAATAGTTATCATCAAAAAGTCTACAAAAGACAAATGTTAGAGAGGATGTGGAGAAAAGGGAACCCTCATACACTGTTGGTGGGCATGTAAATTGGTGGGCATGTAAATACTCCACAAATGGAGTATTAGTTGGTCATAAAAAACAATGAAAAAAAGCCATTTGCAGAAACATGGATGGACCTAGAGAATGTTATGCTTAGTGAAATAAGTCAGACAGAGGAAGACAAATACTATGTGATATCACTTATATGTAGAATCTAAAATGCAATACAAATGAATGTGTATGCAAAACAGAAATAGACTCACAGAAATAGAAAATAAACTAGGGGTTACCAAAGGGGAGAGGAAAGCAGGAAGGCATAAATTAGGGACATGGGATTAACAGATACAAATTATCATATAAAAAGTAGATAAGCAACAAGAATACACTGTATAGCACTGGGAATTATGCCCAGTATCTTGTAATAACCTATAACGGAATACAATCTGACAAAAATACTAAATCAATATGCTGTATACCTGAAACTAAGACAAAACTGTAAATCAACTGTACTTCAAAAAACAAAACATATGAAAGTATATGCATAGAAGAAGAAATCCATATGCTAAGCATAAAAACATATTTATATCATATACTAAACTAAATAGTTTTACAGTATTTCAATTTTTATAATGGTAATTATTTCTAATCATAAATAAATTATACAGCCTATCAAGCCAGTTAGATTTCTACAGAGATCCCACATACCAAGAAGTCAAACCAACATCAAAACAGGCCTTTTTTAAAAAGTACGTAACGCTAACTAGGCTAAGGCAAGTCCAGTACTTTAAGGTGTGAAACCTAGATACAGGGAAAAGTCCTAGCTAGTGATATGAAAGTTAAATAATTTGATTATGCATCAAGGTGGAAGAGATGATAAAATGATCAGAGGAAATGTAGTGGGGGAGCATTGAAAAGGCATAGAATAAAGGGTAGAAGTAGAACTGATGGAAACCAAGATAAGAATTAGAGTCCAGTAGGAAAGAAGCAAACACATAATATTTTTACATTTAGGATATATAATGGCAATATGTTACGGCTATTTTTTTTCAATCTTTGATAGCCTGTGTATCTGACAATACTAATTTTATATCATGCCTAAATGAGTTAAACTGGAACTACGAAGCCTGTTCTGGTACCTGTACTACTAAATAGCAGCATAATCTTAGTCCAAAATCCCTTGATATCTTTGGTCTTCAGTTTTCAATTCCATAAAAATGATGGGTTCAAATTAGATAATTCAAAGTCATGTTCAGATTAAAAAATTCCATAATCCTAAAAGGATTGTTCCTCATTCAGTTAGGTAACTACTTGTCCAGCTATTTACCCACACCTACCCCTCACACCATTCCATACAAGAGATGACTAATGTTACGACAACTCCCTATTCCTGCATTCATGACAGACATTGGTAATTAGCTACAGCCCTTGGCCCCCAAGCCCAATCACTGAGCTCTCTCTTACTTTCATACATCCTTGCAACCATTTTCAATCAATTGGAGATGGTACTTGAGATAAAATCTATTCACCATCCTATAAATCCACAAGCAAGTTATGACTTTCAATACAATTAAAAAACTTCCTTAGTATTTTCTACATTTTAAGAAACTCTGATAATTCTCTCCTATGCATAAAATTGATTCATATTTTTGTACTCATTAGATTAATAAAATAGGATATAAGCTCCATCAAGATAACCTGAAGATACCAGCCTATGTATTTCCTGATTTATTTATTCTGAATCACTTTTAATAACCTCTGCTAATATGACTTCCTTAGTCAGAGGCACCAATGCTAGGAATTCTACACTCACGCAAACTGTCAAAGAACCTAATATATATCCATTAATCCTATTCAATGGCATAAGGAGGTCTGGGGTAATGAACTGTATTGCATTGCTAATTTACTTAGCGTATGTTCAGTATAACAAGAGATAGCGAGAGCAAATCAGGATTTAAAAATAACATTTATCTCAAGGTTTTCTTCCACAAAATATTTTAAAATCTTTAGATATAGAAGCTGCCCACCATTTTAAAATGAGACAAACAAAGAAAAAAAAATATCCTTACCAGTTTTTCTGCTTCTGTGTTCATTTCCCTTAATTTCTTGATATGTTCCTTTTTAATCATGAGAATTTTTGATAATCTGGTCTACAGACAATGAAGAAGAGATGTTTTGGAATAAACACAGGCACTTAAGTATATCATGTAGATGTCAAATTTCTAAGTTTTCACCAAGATATTTTAGCAGATTTTAGTGTTTCAATATAAATATAGCACAGACACTATTTTATAAGTCAGACTGGCTGAGAAGAAGATATTTTAAAATCCACTGTAACCAGGATATGTCAAAACGATTAAGGAGTCAACCTGAATAAGCTTTCACTGGTCCAATATGGAACAATGTGTGGACCAATCATAATAATAATTACAGTTAACTGAAGCACAAATACATTAAAATCCATGAGTTCAGACTGATACTTAAACAAAATTAACCATTGTTGGAGAATACTAGTGACCATACTCATAAACTGGAAAACAAAGACAAAGAGTCAAGCATTTATCCTGCCTATACTGTACAAACTATATGCCATTAGGTAACCAAATAATAGATTAGGGGAAGTTTTTCCTTATAGAACTATTTCAGCTACTAAACAAAGAACAAGAATAGCACCATTTTGCAATCCTAATGAATGAATTGACCTACGCAGTGATAATTAGTACCAGCCAACATTATATAAAAAAAGAGATAAAATAATATGGGTATCCTATTAGAACACAAAACCACACATAAAAGTAGTCACATAAAAACAAGTACACCAATCAAATAAAAAACCCAAATCAAATCAAACCTTTATATTCAATGAGCAATTTACATGAAATATAAAAGACAAAAGAATATGTTGGATGTTATCACAAGGATTCAGTCAGCAAAATCCAGACTGTGGGAGACTCTATGGACAAATAATCTAGTTTCTTCAACAAATAAGTTAATGGGGAAAAAGTACAGTCAACATTTAAGAGACAACTGGAATGCTGACTGGATATGTGACGATATTAAGACTTTTTTGTTAACTTTTTAGATGTAATAATGATAATATAGTTATGTCTCTTAAAAAAAAAAGGGCCCTTACCACTTAAAGGTATATAACGAAATATTTACAGATAAATGATATGACGTCTGATTTCTCAAAACAGAGAATGTGGGTGGGAGTATAGCTGAAACTGAACTGGCCAGGAGTTGTTGATAACTGTTATAGCTAGATAATGGGTACCTAGAGGTGCATTATACAACTGTCTGCTTTTTTCTTTTCTAATTAATTAATTAATTTTATTTATTTCTGTGTTGGGTCTTTGTTGTTACACACGGGCTTTCTCTAGCTGTGGCGAGTGGGGGTTGCTCTTCGTTGCGGTGCACAGGCTTCTCATTGCGGTGGCTTCTCTAGTTGTGGAGCACGGGCTCTAGGTGCACGGGCTTCAGTAGTTGTGGCACATGGGCTCAGCAGATGTGGCTCACGGGCTCTAGAGCATAGGCTCAGTAGTTGTGGTGCACAGGCTTAGCTGCTCTGTGGCATGTGGGATCTTCCTGGACCAGGGCTTGAGCCCGTGAACCCTGCATTGACAGGTGGATTCTTAACCACTGTGCCACCAGGGAAGTCCCCTGTCTGATTTTATATGCATTAAACTTTTGATAATTAAAAAAAATCTAAAAACTTGACCTAAGTTGATATAGGCAGAGGGAGAGCCTGGTGAGATATGTTACATACTTATTCACACAGACCCTCATTAGTATCTCCAGAGCTCTGGACTGGTGCCCTGTCTCTAGTTGTTGGGGTTTTATGGAAATTTGTATGATTCTTCAGAGTTAGAAGCAATAAAAGATGGGATGAAGGCAACAGTCTCTCTCCCATTTTCAGTTCTGTGTTTCTTCTTTTTTTAAAAATTAATTAATTAATTTTTGGCTGCCTTGGGTCTTCGTTGCTGTGCGTGGGCTTTCTCTAGTTGTGGTGAGTGGGCTACTCATTGTTGCAGTGTGTGGGCTTCTCATTGTGGTAGCTTCTCTTTGTTGTGGAGCTCAGGCTCTAGGTGCTCAGGCTTCAGTAATTGTGGCTCACGGGCTCAGTAGTTGTGGCTCACGGGCTCTAGACCACAGGCTCAGTAGTTGTGGCACACGGGCTTAGCTGCTCCGCGGCATGTGGGATCTTCCCAGATCACGGCTCGAACCCGTGTCCCCTGCATTGGCAGGCGGACTCTTAACCACTGCGCCACCAGGGAAGTCCCTTCTTGCTTGTTTTTGATAGAAAATCACGCTGTTTCCTTTTCATTCTTTTCAAAACTGAGTCCTCTCTAAGAAGTGGATCAGTCTTTTAGATTCCTCAAAATCCCTAACCCCAGGAAAGAAAATGTTTCCTCACTAAGAAAATTCATTGTAAACTATGAATTATAAAACTTGCCAAAAAATGATGATGTTTATTTTGTTATAAGAAAGAAAACAGTAATAGAAAAAGACAAAAACATATCTCACAGATTAACAAGAGCAAATCTGAGTTTCATAAAACTTTACATATTACAAAAGACAAGTACATAAAAGGACTTTTATTTTTATCAGCTAGATAGCTTAAAAAATGAAAGCAGTGTTTTAACTAGGCTTTTACACATAGATTTTGAAGTTAAAATTAAGCACTGCAATCAAACATCTAAGCATCAATAAAAACATCAATACTTTAGAAGTAGCGTACTAGTATTTAGCCTCTGACTCCCTCTGCTGGTGTATCGATGGATCTCTCTCTCTCTCTCTCTCTCTTCCCCCAGCCCCTCTCTCCCACTCCCTGACCCCCTGCTTCTTCCCCCCATCTCCCCCTACACACACTTGCCCATATATGACATATTAGCTCTGTTTATACTTCCACTATTTAAAAGAAAGAATTTCTTTACAACAGAAGTGTCCTATGTGTGAAAATGATAAGCCTTGGCTCTTTTCATATTTTTAACTTTTCATATAAAAGTATCTTATCTACCTTTGGAAGTTAAAAGGTGTAATTCTGTATTCCAAGGATAATTAACAACATACAAGTAAGGAATAAAAAATGCTATACACATACACACAAATGACAAGACTTTTCCTCAAAATAACATTAATTGTAAAAGGTAACACTGTGAAGATTTTAATGGATTACGCTATAAACGTTTTTATTTATAAAGACTCTATCCCAAGCCAAGTAGTTTTTCTTTTCAAACAAAAAGAAAAGAAACAAATCAAACATTATTAGACTATGATTCAAACTAAATAAAAGAAAATAAAAAGAAAATAAAACATTAAATTACTGATAAAAAACCAAACTAAATAATTTATTTAATCTAATTTTCAAAACAACAGCACATTATATTCTTAAGAGTCAGGCTATTCAAGAAAATTGTTCTATATAATAATTCTATACTTGTTTCGATTTAGCCTTAGATTTCTTTGTGCCTAATCAATAAGTACTTAGCAAATGAAAAGCTATTCCTAGTCTCAGAAAAGAAAGAAAGTTCCTCCTAACCAGAGAGCTGGCCAACACATCACAATTGCTGAGGTGACTGGTAATGGCAGGATGCACTGAGATTACTAAATAAAAACCTTTATACTTATACAATTTATGAACAGTTAACCATTCAGTTTCACAGAGCATATACTAGAAGGTTAGAGTCCTTAACACAGAAAAATAATAAGAACCAAACCCAAGAAAAGCCCAACAAAAATAGATCTGTAAGTCTTTTTTTGCTATTATAACTTATTTTCAAGCTTGTTGGAAAAATAACAGAGTTCTTAAAACTAACACAATGATTTTTAAAAGTATAAAAATATTTGGTCCTAGAAAAATTTTCAACTTTAATAACACAAAAGTCATTGAGTTTTTTTTAACAAATAAACAAAATATTCAGAGCAATTCTTACCACTTGGATAAGGAACTCTACTGGAAAACCACCTAACGTTTCTGTGTCAGAGCCAGAAATTTTACTTCTCCAAGGTGACTGTCCTAATAAGGGGTCATTATCCTGTGGGAATAAAAGGGAATTATTTAACCATTGACTTTTCAAAAGGAAGTATCTATTTTTTAACTAATTAATTAATTTATTTATTTTTGGCTGTGTTGGGTCTTCGTTGCTGCGTGCAGGCCTTCTCTAGTTGCGGCGAGTGGGGGTTGCTCTTCGTTGTGGTGTGCAGGCTTCTCATTGTGGTGGCTTCTCTTGCTGCGGAGCACAGGCCCTAGGTGCACGGGCTTCAGTAGTTGTGGCACGTGCGCTCAGTAGTTGCGGCTTGCCAGCTCTAGAGCGCAGGCTCAGTAGTTGTGATGCACGGGCTTAGGTGCTCCGTGGCGTGTGGGATATTCCCGGACCAGGGAACGAACCTGCGTCCCCTGCATTGGCAGGTGGATTCTTAACCACTGTGCCACCAGGGAGGTCCCAGAGTATCCTTTTTTTAAAAAAATTTATTTTATTGAAGTATAGTTGATTTACAATGTTGTGCTAATTTCTGCTGTACAGCAAAGTGATTCAGTTATGCATATATATACTTTTTTTTCATATTCTTTTCCATTACGGTTTATCACAGGATATTGAATATAGTTCTCTGTGCTATACAGTAGGAAGGAAGTATCTTATTCTTAAATAAAGAACAAATTCTATTATAATTACTACTCTATTAAAAATTCTACAAAAAGGAAAATATTTCCAGAGTTGAAGCAACTATTTTATTTACTTTATTAACTTTTTATTTAATATCTGATAACTCAAAATAATGTGGGCACCTCCTGAAGTTATTGTAATAGATGTGTATTTCATAAGAACATAGTTTACATTCATAATAATCATTTAAACTACTGGTGACATCTAAAAAATATTACTTACCGTAATTGGTGACTGGAGAGGAGGAGTATAATGTAACCGTGGTGGAGTCATAAAAAATCGAGAAGGTCGCTGTTTTTGTCCAAAGGCAGCAATAGGCATCGTCTCATGAGGCTCATTACTCTTTGGGAAAAGAAAATAGTCCCCAAAACTTGAAGAACTTTACCAATCATTTTAGCTTTATAACAGTTCTATTTTATTATAAAATATATTAACCTACAAAGATCAAAGGGCTAGAACTTAAGTCAGAGTATGGATACTACTCTGTTACTAAGAGGTTGAATTCATAAAACAGAAGAAAGTGATCTATTGAAAGAAAGGAAAGTGATCTATGGCCACCCTTGGTTGTCTCTGTGTTAAAGACTATCTGAATAATTACCCACTGTAATTAAAGGCAATTCTTATCTGGCCAGGAAGAAATGTTTGGGTGATCTCATAAAGGAAATTACATTAATGAAACAGAAAAGTAATTTTTCTTTTTGAAATGGGAGGTTTAAAGATTTCCTCCTTTAATGAAAAAAACTAAGACTGGTATACCTTGCTCTACATTTAGTCCAAATTTCCTTTCTCTCCTACTCCTCTCTAAAAGTACATTTGATAAGGAAACCCTTACAATAAGCAGAGAGTCACAGTTTTTTAAAAAGTATAGATCAGAAAAAAAAGATTCTTCTATTTTTGCACTAAGGAGATAAAGTAATTTTGATTTTTAATTGTAAGTTCACAACCCTTAAAAATCAAGTTTATAACAAAGAAATGGAAAAAGGGGAGGCTAAATGTGAACAATTTAATTTCCATAATGCTTAGAGGCAAACAGTTTTGTTATAAAAAGTTCATTACTCATTAAAAAAAACTATTAGAGTTATATTTATCCTTTATATTTTAACTTATTAGAAAGGTATATAATTTCCATGACATTGCTAAATCAAGCATGATCATGAAATAATGGTCCAGTAGTTTAATGGACTATATCAGAAGTTCAAACGATGTGGATTCCAGTCTCAATAGGGCAAGAATCCAGCTTGAAAGCGTTGAATAAATTACCCAACATACTTATGTCTCAATTTCATCATGCAAAAAGTGGGGGTAATTAACAACCACCCTGCATACTCTGAGGATAAAACAGGAACATATAAAAATATATATTTTAGGGGCTTCCCTGGTGGCGCAGCGGTTGAGAGTCCGCCTGCCGATGCAGGGGACACGGGTTCGTGCCCCGGTCCGGGAGGATCCCACATGCTGCGGAGCGGCTGGGCCCGTGAGCCATGGCCGCTGAGCCTGCATGTCTGGAGCCTGTGCTCCACGGCGGGAGAGGCCACAACAGTGAGAGGCCCGTGTACCGCAAAAAAAAAATATATATATATATATATATATTTTTTTTTTTTGAAGTGCAAGATGTTAACATACTTTTAAAGTCATTTTGCAAGAGGACTATACCAACAGCTGAAATGAAAGTGTTGTGTAGCTTATTCCCTAAGATTAGTTAGTCAAGAGTGATCAGTTGTGTCACACTAAATTAGGTAGACAGATGCTAGCTTCTGGAAAATGTGGAAGACTTTAGTTCTGCTCCAGGAGTCTAGTAAGCAGGGCTGGAAACCCCTAAAGATCTCTTCCTCTGTGACGTGAAATTCTGATTCTATCATAAATACAACCCCTAAGAAAACTCTACAACACATATTTAATAGGCATAAAACACATGTATTATGAAACAATACTTACAAGAACTTCATAGTCAGGGATAGTATGAGTTCCAAGCCCTGCCCTATCAAAAGTTACTCTATAAGTAGCATTAAGAGTATCCACAGCATCTATCTGTCCAGTGAACAGACCATCATGAACACCACGTAATCGTGCTGAAAAAAGAAACAAAAAGGCATTATGATATTTAGGAGATACAAAAAACTGTTACATACAAAACTGCTCCAAGCATGTAATTCAAAGTGGAGAAAGTATAGTACTGTTGTCTATTAAAGTTTCAAAAAAAGCATGTACTTTATTTTAGGCTTAAAGGAACAACAAAAAAATTTTTTGAAACAGAAAACAAAACTATAAATGGTGATCCCTAATTTGACATATGAATGAAATCATATATCTACTAAACTAAGGGGAAAATACTTTAACATCATATCATTGCTTTAAACCTCGAATTGCCAAAAAAAAAAAAAAAGTCAACAAATTTGGTCATTATACTCATGAATGAAACACTAGTAGTTCAACTGAAAAAAAAAAGAAAAAAGAAAAGAAAGACAAGGGTGCTATGCAGAAAAGATTTACTAGGTTTCAGACTGCTAACCTTAGAAAGGGTTGCCTATAATGTTGACTTCTGGGTACTTGAATTTTGGGAGTGTTCCCATTGTTCGCATACTAAGAAAGAGTGGTTTACTGTGCCTAGGCTGTGCAAACAATGTGGTTACCTGCTTTCCAATTCTTGTATGTGTTGGGCAGAAGGTGCCTAAGTAACCGGCCCCCTGTAAAAACCTTGGGCATTGAGTTTCTAATGAGTTTCCCTGGTAGATAACATTTCACAAGTGCTGCTACAACTTGCTGCTGAAGGAATTATGCAAGTCTTGTGTGACACTACAGGGAGGGGACTCTTGGAAGCTTGCACCTGTTTTCCTCTGGACTTCGGCTCCACGTACTTTTCCCTTTGCTTATTTTGCTTTATATCCTTTTCTGAGATAAGCCATGGCCATGAGTACAACTATTTGCCAAGTACTCTGAGTCTTTCTAGTGAATCACCAAACCAAACCTGGGGGTGGTCTTGGGGATCCCTCACACAGATGAATTCTTGTGTCACTATTTAAATCCAGTCTGAAGTAACATAAGGAAAATCCAAGCAAACATCCAGCGTGAGTGAAAAATATAAGAGCAGTAGCATTTAAGGCATTAAACTAGGCAAAGTGACACATTTTATACACACAAAAATAGTATTTATTTTTTAATTTTTTTTGGCCATAGTGTGTGCCATGTGGGATCTTAGTTCCCCAACCAGGGATCGAACCTGTGCCCCTGCATTGGAAATGTGGAGTCTTAACCACTGGACCGCCAGGAAAGTCCCAATGATATCATTTAAATAAAATACAAATCTTCAATGCAAAACTGTTTAAAAGGATCAACTGATAAAAACTCAATTGTAGAAGACTAAAATATCATTCTCTTATGTTTACCAGGGGGGAAGGGTGGAGGGAAGGGATAGTTAGGGAGTTTGGGATTGACATGTACACATGGCTATATTTAAAATGGATAAGCAACAAGGACCCACTGTATAGCACAGGGAACTCTGCTCAATGTTATGTGGCAGCCTGGATGGGAGGGGAGTCTGAGGGAGAATGCATACATGTATATGTATGGCTGAGTTGCTTTGCTGTGCACCTGAAACTGTCACAACAATTGTTAATCAGCTATACTCCAATAAAAAATAAAAAGTTAAAAAAAATATCATTCTCAGTCTTTGACAGACCAATTAAAGGAAAAGTAAACAGGTATACAGAAGATACGAGGAATAAAGTTGAATAAACAAACGTAAATATAGAAAAGGACCTCCAGTTATGGCAGCGTGAAGAGGTTGGTGATTCTTCTCTGCAAAAGACTTGTATAAACCTGTACAAGATTATCAAAGACAACCATTTCAGGGTACTAGAAATGGGCCAAATGCAGAAAACAATTAAGAAATGATTACTGTTGAAAAACTGCTAGAGCTTCAGTTAAGGACAAGTGAACTCAGTGGCCTTTCTGCAAGAGGCTATTCACACTCTACCACCACCAATAGCTTGGCTGGTAAAAAGAGTTTTTCTAGTGTATGGTTGGTCATGGAAACAGTGTTGTTTGTTGCCAGAGGGGCAGACAGGATGTGGACCAGTGGGTAAAAACCTGTGACTGTGCTAGTTAAGAGTGGCAAACTCGATCAGGAAAGAATAAGAAAACCCCACAACTCTGCAAGCCTAAGAGGTAGTCCTGTCTGAGGTGACTGGCAGAATAGCTAGGAATTTAACAGGGAGATCCTGGAAACTAGAGAGCCATAAAAAGACTGAAATAAACTCTCCATAAATTCTTGCCTAAGTGGAAAACTATGTGATTGGGTGGGAAAGACCTAAGAAAGTCTGGTAAAAAGTAAAAGCTAAGGATGACCTGAAAACGGACAGCAACTTTGTATGTGTTTCCCAAGTCCACACAGAGATCAGTCTGAGGCCTTTCTGGATTAAGATGTTTGAGTACAATCTCTGCCTAAGTCACTGGTTGGCCACTAAGTTATGCAGACACAGGAACATTCCCTAGGAAGCAAGCTTAAAAATAAATAAAAGAGTAAAAAAAAAACTGAGCAGAGACATCAGTGGTTGCATAGGAAGTTACTAAAGTAAAAACAATTCTCAAAAAAATTACAGAGTTGCTACAATATATTATCTAAAATATCTAGTTTTCAACCAAAAATTACTAGATATGTAATGAAATAAAAAAGCATGATTCTTACTCAGGATAAAAGTACAGTAAGTAGAAACTGACACAGATGATACATTAGCAAAGTCTTCAAAAGTAGATTTTATAAATATGTTCAGAGAATTAAAGACAATGACTCAACAGGGAATTTCAAGAAACTATACAAAAGAACCAAATAGAAACTTTAGAGTTAAAGAGAAGATTTGAAGAAAAGAATCAGGGAATATTTTAGATAATATATTGTAGCAAGTCTGGATTCTGATCTGTTAAAGAGAGATCAGGGCTTCCCTGGTGGCGCAGTGGTTGAGAGTCCGCCTGCCAATGCAGGGGATGCGGGTTCGTGCCCTGGTCCGGGAAGATCCCACATGCCGCGGAGCGGCTGGGTGGGCCCGTGAGCCCTGGCCGCTGAGCCTGTGCTCCACAACGGGAGAGGCCACAACAGTGAGAGACCCGCATACCGCAAAAAAAAAAAAAAAAAGAGAGAGAGATCAACAGAAATTATCCAATCCAAAGAACACAGAGAACAAAAGATTAAAGAAAAATGAAGGGAGCCTCAGAGAGCTATAGGAAGATGTCAAGTGCACCAACATATTTGTAATGAGAGACCCAAAGGAAGGAGAGAGAGAAGGTGAAGAGGAAATTGGAAGAAATTATGGCTAAAAATCTCTCATATTTGATTTAAAAAATTAAGCTACTAACCCATGAAACTCAATAAACCCCAAATAGGATAAATATAAAGAGTATCAAACCTAGACACATCATAGTGAAATTTCCAAAATCCAAGGATAGAGAGAGAATATTCAAGAGAAAAGCTTCCAGAGAAAAATCACTCATCACATGTAGGAGAAGAGCAACACAATTAACAGGTACATCTCATCAGAAACAATGAAGGTCAGAAGGCAACAGAGTGACATATTCAGTGTGCTAACAAGAAAAAAACATCAAGCAAGAATTCTATATCCTGTGAAACTATTTTTCACAAATGCAGGAGAAATGGAAACATTCTCAGATAAAAACAGAGAGGATCTGTTGCTACTAGACACGTTAGGAAGAAATACTAAAACACATTCTTTGTGATAAAAGGAAATAATACCAGACAGTAACTAAAATCCACAGCAAGAAAAGAAAAACACCAGAAATGGTAAATATGTGGGTGCATATAAAAAACGGTGTGTACAAAATACACACACACACACACATTTTTTTCTATTCTCTTCATTTCATTTTTAAAAAGATTATTTAAAGCAATAATTATAATACTATATTCTCAGGTTTATCATAGATAGTAATGTAACACGTTTGATGACAGTAAAAAGGAAGTAGGAGAAAATGGAGCTATATTGGAGTAATTCTGCTATATTTTATCAGAATTAATTCAGTATTAATCTTAATTAGATTATGATATGTTAAAACTGCATATTGTACTTCCCAGAGCAACTAACACACACATACACACAAAACCCTCAAAAAATACATAAAAGTAACAGAGAAATTAAAATTGTATACTACATTTGTATACTAATATACAAACTATATAACTATAATAAGTAAAATTTGTATACTAATTGTATCCTAAACAGTATTTGTTTAACACAAAAGAATGCAGAAAAGGAGGTAAAGGAAAATAACGGATATGAGACATATTGTAAACAAATAGCACAACGACAGGCATAAATGCAAGCATATCAATTATTACATAAAATGTGAATAGACTAACCACTGATCAAAAAGCAGAGGGTGAAAGGGGTCAAAAGGTACAAACTTCTAGTTATAAAATAAGTAAGTCTACATAAAATACATAACCAATAAGGACCTACTGTACAGCATAGAGAACTACACTCAATATCTTGTAATAACCTATAATGGAGAAGTATATGTATATACACACACACACGCACACACACACACGTATACACATATAACTGAATCACTCTGCTGTACACCTGAAACTAACACATTGTAAATCAACTATATTTCAATAAAAAAATTTTTTTTAATTGTAAATGTACAATAAACAAACAAAAAAAGTCATGGGGAGGTAATGTACAACATGGTGACTATAGTTAATAATACTAAATCCTGTATCTGAAAGTTGCTAAAAAAGTAGATCTTAAAAGTTGTAACATTTTTGGTAACTATGTGTGGTAATGGATATTAACTAGACTTACTGTGGTGATCATTTCACAATCTATACAAATATTGAATCATTACATTGTACAGCTGAAACTAATACGATGTTAATGTCAATTATACCTCAATAAAAAATACAATTAGATAAAAATTTCTTAAATTTTTAAAAAGGCAGAGGTTTGCAGACTGACTTCAATAGAACAAGACTCATCTATAAGCTGTTTATATATTTCTACATGTGTCTGAGACACACTTTAGATTCATAGATTCAAATAGGTTGAAAGTAAAGGATGGAAAAAGATTTACCACAGTAACAACAGAGTACTGGAATGGCTATATTAATGAAAATTTAAAATAAGGGATACTACTGGAAACAAAGAGGGACATTTCACAATGATAACAGGGTCAATGTATCAGGAAAATATGACAAATATAAATATATATGCACCTTAACAGAGCACCAAAATACCTGAAGCAAAATCTGATGAAATAGTAAAGAGTTCAACAATTATAGTTAGAGATTTTAATATTAATCTTTCAGTAATTGATACAACAATAAAACAGAAAATCAATAAGAATATGGAAGACATGTACAACACTATCAACCAATTTGACCTAACTAACATATACACAATGCTCAACCCAACAGCAAAATACAGTCTTTTGAAACATACATGGGGCATTCTCTAAGACAGACCAAATGTTAGGTCATAAAACAAGTCTCAACAACTTTAAAAGAAGTAAAATCATACAAAGTGCTTTCTCCAACTGCAACAAAATGAAATCAGAAATCAGTGAGTCTTCACCAAGCAGGCTTGGTTATGCAAAATAAACTGAGAGAATACTTATAATACGAAAAGTATAAGAACTCAAATATAATTTGGAGGGAGGAACATCTTATGTTCTGGCATATACTGTATACTTACATACATCAAACTTTAGAGGGAGATTTATAAAACTTTAGGGGAAACTCACTTTCTACACTTCTGTGTTTTTTTCTTCTTTTTTTGAGAATGCATTGCCTTTATAAATCAAGAAAAGAAGATATTTCCATATTTTTATATGAATGTCATTTATGTCCCTCTACCACAGATCAATATTTGAAGTCAGGCTCCCGTATTATTACAGGAGTATCTATCTGTTCAAGTGATGGCTACATTCTATCCAGTTTTACTTAACTGGCTCAAAGACTTTTAAAAATACTTAAACTTTTGTCTCTAAGGCAGCCCTCTCCTTAACAGCCATTTCCAGATTACTGGTGCTGACAATGCAAAGCTAAAAAAACAAAAGCAGCAACCTAAGTTAGTATACATGGTCACTAAGGGATGAAAAGCAGGTTCTCGGTCAGAATGCCAAGTTCAGGAAAGTAAGAAAAAAATGCTGTTGTGGTTATCAGCATTATCCTAAGGCTCTGAGAATATTTTATAATAAGAAAAAAATTCAAAAACATCCTTTAGGTGGGGTAAATCCTATTAATCCATAAATCCTATTAGCTGATTATCTCGGGACAATGTCCATTTACACCTGTTATCCTACTTCAGCTATTAACAGCACCTCCTATTCTACTTTCAGAAGATGCTTACTTGGGTGATAAATTATATGGTCACTCTACTTCTTTGACCGTTTATAAGGTCAAATACGCAATGCAAAAAAAGACAATTTTTCAAGCACAACAGAAGGTTTGCTGGGAATCTGGTGAACATACCTAATGGTATCCAAAAATCCAAGTTTAGAAAGTACTTTCATTATAAACAAACATCAAGGGACAACTTTAAATATTATTGGTCAGAGCCTCAGCTTTGGGCCAGGATTCAGAATTTGGGTTAACCAGCAGCTGTCAAATCTTAACTCTACATTTACTTCTATAAATCACATCTTCCATATCTTCCAAATCACATCTTCCATATTGTCCTTGATGACTTCCTTTCCCATAACCCTTTGACTTAGATAAACTACTTAGATAAACTACATTACTTTTAAGACAGTTCTGAATTTTACAATTTCTTAACAAACCAATGATTTTAAAATCTCTTTTTATACCCTGACTTCTCTGACTACACAGAGTTCTAGAACTATTCACAGCAATGGACACCTGATGAACAACTTCCTGTACAATGTGGTTAAAGTATCATGTCCAGACGTTTCCCCAAGACTTTTCCACTATTCAAATTTTCCATCATTTTGGTGTTTGTCAAAACACTTGCGTTCTTAACTCTGTAACTAAGAATCACTTGTCGTCACTTTTTACCTGTCTTCTTTGTGCCTACTGCAAAATCTTAAATATAGTTACTTAAAAAATTCCTTTGTTGTTGTTATTGAGGAAAAGTCTACTACTCCTTCTTTACTAAAAAATTTCTTCCCAGAAAGGAATGTGGAATTTTGTTTGTTTATATACTTTTCTTTTCTAGGTAAAATTTACATACAGTAAAATGAAAATGTAAGTGTATAATCCTGTAAGTTTTGACAAATGAAATCATCCATCTTTAAAGTCACGGAATATTCTTATTATCCCAGAAAGTTCCCCCTTCCTAGGCAATCCTTTCTTCAGGAGCAACCTCTTTTCTGATGATATTTTTCTACCATAAATTAATTTTGCCTATTCTACAACTTCATATAAACGGAACCATACAATATGCATTCATTAGTTTTCAGCTTCTTTTGCTCGTCATACTATCTGAAGTTAATCTATATGTCAGTAGTTAGCTCCTTTTTATTGTCAATTTATATCCCAATGTAAGAAAATATCACGTTATGTTTATCCATTTGCCTGTTGTTGGGTTGATTCCAGGTTCTGACTATAAAATTAAAACAAAGATGCCATAAACATTCTTGTATATATCCTTCTGTGAACAGCAATTTTCATTTCTCTTACTTAAATATCTTGGAGCAGAACTGCTGGATCACAGGACAGACATAAGTTTAATTTTATTAAAAACCGTCATGCTTTACTCCAAAGTGGTATACCATCCTATCAACAATGTATATGAATTATGGTAGCTCCACATCCTTGCCAACATTTGATGTTATCAGTAGTTTCAATTTTAGCCATTCTGGTGTGTGTAGTGGTATTTCATTATGATTTTAATTTGCACTTCCTTGATGACTACTGATGTTGAGTGCTTTTTCATGTGCTTATTGGTCATTCATACATCTTCCTCTGGGAAGTCTCTACTCAAGTGTTTTGTCTATTTTTTGAATTGGATTACTTATGTTTTTATTACTAAATAATGGAGTTCTTTATGTTTTCTAGATATAGTCCCTTTTCAGATATATGATTTGGAAATATTTTTTTCCCAGTATATGGCTTGCCTATTTATTTTCTTAATGTTGGCTTTTAGTGGGCAGAAGTTTTAAATTTAAGTAAAACCTAAAAATCACCTTTATTTTTCTTTTTTGATAATTTTTTGTCAGATCCAAGAAATCTCTGCCTACTTACAGATCACAAGATATTTTCCTGTGTTTACTTATAGAAGCTTTATAGTTTTGGCTTTTATGTTTAGCCCTTTGGTCCATCTTAGATTAAGTTTTTTGTATAGCATGAGGAAAGGTCAAGGTTCATATTATTTCCAAATATATAACTAGTTGATCAATCATTATTTATTGAAATGCCCTTACTTTCCATTGAAATGCTTTGGTACCTTCAGAAAGTCAACTGGACATATGTGTGGATCTATTTCTGGATTAAACTATCCTTCCCATTTTCACAGACATTAGAATAAGCACGACAATTTCAAAAAAAAAAAAGGAAAAGAAAAGAAAAAGAGAAAGAAAAAGAAAAGGGCTGCTGTGATTTAGACTGTTTACCTCTAAGATCAGTCTTGGCAGAGCTGACATTTTTAACAATACTGAGTTTTCCAATCCATGACATGTTTTATCTCTCTAATTATTTAGGTTTTTTATGCTATTGTCAATAGTGTCATTTTTTAAAATGTCATTTTCCAGTTGTTGCCTTATTATACAGAAATACAACTAATTTTCATATTGATTTTATATCCAAAGACCTTGCAAAAAAATTCATCTCATTAATTCTAGTCCTTGATTTGTGGATTCCTTAGGATTTTCATATGGGTAATCATGTCATCTGTGAAAAGAGACAGTTTTATTTCTTCCAAACTTTATGATTTCTATTTTTTTCTTGTATTATTTCACTGTATCTAGCAGAATACTGTATACAGATCCTAAGTGTATCCTTGCATTGTTCCCCGTCTTAGTGGCAAAGCATTCAAAATTTCACCATTAAGTATGTAGTTGCACATAGATTTTTTCATATATTAACTTTGTCAGGTTGAGGAAGTTCCCTTTTATTTCTAGTTTTTGAGAGTTTTATCATGAGTGGGCATTAATACTGTCAAATGACTTTTTGTTATCTATTGATAGGACCATGTGGTTTTTCCACTTTATGCTACTAAATATGGGGAATTACATTAGTTGATTTTTAAAAACAGACTTTCTTTTTAGGAGCAGTTTTAAACACAAAGCAAAATTTAGAGGAAAGTACAGAGTTCTCATACATGCCCTACCTTTACTCTCCCTAAGAGCTTCCCCTACTATCAACCCATATAGCTCCTGCCTGACACACCCAACAGGCTCTCCCACTATCAACATCCCACACCAGAGTGGTACATTTTGTTAGCTGATGAACCTACACTGAAACATTATTATCACCCAAAGTTTATAGTTTACATTAGGGTTCACTCTTGGCGTTGCACATTCTATAAGTTTTGACAAACGTATAAGGGCATGTACCTGCCCATCATTACAGTATCACTCAGAGCAGTCTCACTGCCCTAAAAAACCGCTGTGCTCCACTTATTAATCCCTCTTCCCACTAGCCCCTGGTAATAACTCATCTTTCAACTGTCTCCATAGTTTTACCTTTTCTAAAATATCATACAGTTGGAATCATTCAGTATGTAACCTTTTCAGATTGGCTTCATTCGCCTAGTAATATGCACTTCAGGTTCCTCCATCTCTTTTCATGGAATTTTGTTATTATTATTATTTTTAGGCCATGCCACACAGCTTGTGGGATCTTAGCTACCCAACCAGGGATCGAACCCAGGCCCCCAGCAGTGGAAGCGCAGAGTACTAACTACTTGACCACCAGGGAATTCCCTCTCATTTCATTTTAGCTTCAAATAATATTCCATGTCTGGATGTATCAGTTTATTCATCTAATGAAGGACATAGTGGTTCCTTCCAACTTTTGGCAATTATGAATAAAGCTGCTATAAACATCCATGTGCAGGTTTTTGTGAAGAAGTAAGTTTTGAACTCATTTGGGTAAACACCAAGGAGTGTGACTGATGGACTGTGTGGTAAGAATATGTTTAATTTTGTAAAAAATTGCCAAACTGTTTTCCAAAGTGGCCATACCATCTTGCATTCCCACCAGTAATATATAAGTTCCTGTGCTCCACATTCTCGTTTGGTGTTGTCAAGTTCTTGATTTTGGCTATTCTAATAGGTGTATAATGGTATTTCATTGTTTTAATTTGCATTTCCCTGATGACATATGATGTGGCATATCTTTTCATGTGCCTATTTGCCATTTGTATATCTTTTCTTTTTTAAAAAACTGAGGTGACATTAATTTATAAGATCATATAAGTTTCAGGTGTACATTATATTTTGACTTCTATATATATTACAGCATGCTCATCACCAAAAGTTTAGTTTCCATCCGTCACCATACAACAGACGCCCTTTACTCATTTTGCCTTTCTCCCAACTCCTTCCGCTCTGGTAACCATACTACTCTGTTCTCTGTATTTATGTTTGTTTTCATTTTGTTTATTAATATTCTACATACGAGTGAAATCATACGATATTTGTCTTTCTTTTTTTGTCTTTTCTTTTTCTATTTGTCTTTCTATTTCACTTTGCATAATACCCTCAAGATCCATCCATATTCTCACAAATGGCAAGATTTCATTTTTTCATGGCTGAGTAGTATTCCACTGTATATTTTATATACACACACACACACATACCACATCTTTATCCATTTATCCAACAATGGGCACTTAGGTTGTTTCCACATCTTGGCTATTATAAATAATGCTGTGATGAACACAGGGGTGTATGTAACTTTTTGATTTGGTGTTTTTGTATTCTTTGAATAAATACTCAAAAGTTAAATAGCTGGATCATATGATAGTTCTTTTTTGTGTGTGTGTTACAGTTCTATTCTTAATTTTTTCAGGAATCTCTGTACTTTTTGCCATAGTGGCTGCACCAATTTATATTCCCACCAACAGTATGAGAGTGTATCTTCTTTGGTGAGGTACCTGGTCAGATCATTTCTCCATTTTTTAATCAGGTTGTTAGCTTTCCTATTTATTAAGTTTTAAGAGTCCTTTGCATGTTCTGGATAACAGTCCTTTATCAGATATGTCCTTTGCATATATTTCGCCCCAGTCTGTGGCTTCTCTTCTCATTCTCTTGACATTGATTATTTTTTCAATTATTTTGTTGTAGTAAAATACACTAAAAAGTTATCATCTTAACCATTCTTAAGTGTAGAGTTCAGTGGTATTAAATATTAATAATATTGTTCAATCATCACTCATATCTATAACCCTTTTCATCTTGTAAAACTGAAACTCTACACCCATTACAGTAACTCCCCATTCATCCCTCCCCCACAGCCCCTGACAACCACCATTCTACTTTCTGTCTCTACGACTGTTTCTATTGTAAGCAGCTCATATAAGTGGAATCACAGGGTACTTGTTTTGTTCTGACATTTCACTTATCAATGCCCTCAAGATTCATCCATGTTGTTGCAAATGGTAGGATTTTCTCCTTTTTTATGGCCAAATAATATTCCATTGTATATACAGTTGACCCTTAAACAGCACAAGTTTGAACTTCAGGGGTCCACTTACACACAGATTTTTTTCAGTTGTAAATACTACTGTACTGCATGATCCATGGTTGGTTGAACCTGCAGATATGTAACTGCAGATATGGAGGGCTGAATGTTTGTGAATTTTAGACTGCACGGGAGACCAGCACCCCTACTCCCCGCATTGTTCAAGGGTCAACTGTATACACGATATTTTCTTTCTCCATTCATCTGTCAGTGGACACTTAGGCTGTTTCCATGCCTTAGTTATTGTAAATAATGCTGCAACGAACATGGGCGTGCATGTATCTTATGGAGATAGTGAGTTTGTTTCCTTTGGATAAACACCCAGAAGTGGAATTGCTGGATCACGTGGTATTTCTATTTTTAATTTTTTGAGGACCTTCCTTACTGTTTTACATAGTGGCTGCATTGATTTACATTTCCACTACCAATCCACAGAGTTCTCTTTTCTCCACATGCTTTCCAACACTTGTTATTTCTTGCCTTTTTGATAATAGCCATTCTAACAGGTGTGAGGTGCCATCTCACTGTGGCATTTCCCTGATGATTAGTGATGTTGAGCATCTTTTCATGTACCTGTTCGCCATCTATGTGTCATGTTTGGAAAAATGTCTATTCAGCTCCTCTGCCCATTTTCTAATCAGGTCGTCTTTTTGTTGTTGAGTTGTATGAGTTCCTTACATATTTTGAATATTAACTTCTTATCAGATATATGATTTGCAAATCTTTTCTCCCATTCCGTAGGTTGCCTTTTTATTTTGTTGATTGTTTCTTTGGCTGTGTAGAAGCTTTTTATAGTTTGATGTAGTCCTACTTGCTGATTGTTGCTTCTATTCCTTTGCTTTTGGTGTCATCTCATCTCCAAAAAAAAAAAAAAAAAATCATTGCTAAGACCAATGTCAAGGAGCTTTTCCTCTGTGTTTTCTTCTAGTAATTTAATAGTTTCAGGTCTTACATTTAAGACTTTATTCCACTTTGAGTTAATTTTTGTGAGAGGTGTAAGACAGGAGGCCAGTTTTATTCTTCTGCATGTGAATATCTAGTTTTCCTGAGACCATTTATCAAAGAGTCTGTCTTTTCCCCATTGAGTATTCTTGGTTGCCTTGTCAAATATCAGTTGACCATATATTCATGGGGTTTTTTGGGGGGGGGGTTCAATTCTGTTCCATTTGTTTATATGTCTATTTTATGCCAGTCTCATACTATTTTGATTACTATAGTTTTGTAATATAGCTTGAAATCAAGACATTTGAGTGTTCTAACTTTGTTCCTCTTTCTCAAGATTGCCTTGGTTAGTCAGGTCTTTTGTGGTACCACATAAATTTTAGGACTGACTGTTCTATATCTGTAAACAATGCCACTGGAATTTTCATAGGGATTGCACTGAATCTATAAATGGCTTTAGGAAGTATGAACTGTTTAAAACAATATTAAGTTTTCCAATCCATGAACATGGGATATCTTTCCTTTTATTTTTGCCTTCTTCAATTTCTTTCATCAATGTCTTGTAATTTTCAGTGTACAGATGTTTTACATCCTTGGTTAAAATTATTCCTAAGTATTCCATTGCTTTTGGAGCCATCGTGGATGAGACTGTTTCCTTATTTTCTTTTTCAGATATTTTGTCTTTAGTGTATAGAAACACAACCGATTATTGTATGTTGGTTTCATATCCTGGCTTTACTGAATTCATTTACCAGTTCTTATAGTTTTTTGTAGAGTCTTTAGGGTCTTCTCTATATAAGATCATGTCATCTGCAAACAGAGATAATTTTACTTCTTCCTTTTGGATTTGACACCTTCTTTTTCCTTGCCTGACTGCTCTGGTTTGGACTTCCAGCACTATATTGTCACACTTGTCTTGTTCTTGGTCTTTAGAGAAAAAGCTTTCACTCTTTCCCTGTTGAGTATGATGTTAGCTATGGGCTTGTTCTTTAGCTTCTTAAGGTAAAAACAGAAATTTATACCTTTTTAAAATGTATATAAGCATTTTCTTCTGATGTAAGTATTTAAAAATGTAAAAGTTTCCTCTATATACTTCTTTAGCTGCACCCCACAAATATTTATATTTGGTATATTTATTATCTTTCAATTTAAAATATTTGTGATTTTCCCTTGAGATTTTCTCCTTTTACTTATGAATTATTTAAAGTATGATGTTTCATTCCCAAATACTTGGATGTTTTCAGAGATCTTACTGTTTCAGTTTCTGATTAAATTCTGTTGTGCTCAGAGAAATTCTGTACACTGTATATGATTTCAATCTTTCAAAATTTACTGACATGTGTTAACAGGCCAGCATATGATTTATGTTGACAAAGTCTAAGCATGTGCAAAGATTATATATTCTGCAGTTTTGGGGTACACTGTTCTAAAAATATCAATTAGATATCATGATTGGTAGTGCTATTCTTTTTTTTTAAATTAATTTATTTTATTTTTGGCTGCATTGGGTCTTCATTGCTGTGTGTGGGCTTTCTCTAGTTGCAGTGAGCAGGGGCTACTCTTCATTGCGGTGCGCGGGCTTCTCATTGCGGTGGCTTCTCTTGTTGCAGAGCATGGGGTCTAGGCATGCGGGCTTCAGTAGTTGTGGCCTGCGGGTTCTAGAGCACAAGCTCAGTAGTTGTGGCACACGGGCTTAGTTGCTCTGTGCCACGTAGGATCTTCGCAGACCAGGGCTCGACCCCGTGTCCCCTGCATTGGCAGGCAGATTCGTAACCACCGTGCTACCAGGGAAGCCAAGTAGTGCTATTCTAATTCTCTATAGTTGTACTGATTTTTTTTTCCTGTTCTCAATTACTGGTAGAGAGTTGTTAAAATCTACAACTATAATTGTTGACCTGTATATTTCTTCCTTTAGTTGTCTTACTTTTTGTTTTAAGTATTTTGAACATCTGTTATTAGGGGCCTACTAATAAACATATATTAGGATTTGTTGTGTTCTTCTAATGAAGTGCTCTTTCAATCATTATCAAGTATCTCCTCTCTCTGGTAATACTCTTTGTCTTGAATTCTATTTTGTCTGATGTTAACATAGCCACTTCAACTTCCTATTGTTAATATTTGATTGGCATATCTTTTTCATTCTTTTGCTTTTAACCTGTCTGTGATTTTTAAAATTCAAGTACAACTCTTGAAGACAGCACATACAGTTGACCCTTTAACAACATGGGGATTTAGGAGTGGTGATATCACCTGAGCAGTTGAAAATCTGTGTATAACTTTTAACTCAAGAGTATAACCCAAAACTTAACTACTAATAGCCTACTGTTGACTGCAAGCCTTACAGATAACATAAATGGCAATTAACATGTATTTTGTAAGTTATATGTACTATACACTGTATTCTTACAAAAAAGTAAGCTAGGGATAAAAAAAGTTATTAAGAAAATCATAAAGAAGAGAAATACATTTATAGTACTGTATATTTTTATCAATACCATAAGTTTACATCGTCTGTTTACAAGATGAATCATGTCTCAGTACCTACATCAATATTATCTTATATGATATTACAAAATGCTTTACATGTTGCGCATATTACTAAAACTAGATATCAAAAAAAAGAAAAGATAATGTGAAAAAGAAATTCATCTTTATTTACAGGCACAATGATTCATGCATTGATAATGAAGAAAAAGCAATACAAATTGCTTTATAGTAGTCTAGTGTAATCAATATGATGGCTTCATGGTAGCCTGGCATATACATTAATGAATGAATCATTATAAAAATTTTATGGCATACAGTTTTACTGTCATATTCATAATACAGTATTAAAACACTTTCATTTTTAAAAAATTGAGGTATAGTTCAATTACAATATTATATTAGTTTCAGGTATACAACACAGTGATTCAAAATTTTATAGCTTATACTTCATTTAAATTTATCACAAAATATTGGCTATATTCACTGTGCTGTACAACACATCCATGTAGCTTATTTATTTTATACTTAGTAGTTTGTACCTCTTAATCACTTACCCCTATCTTTCCCCTCCCCTACCCTGCTCCTCACTGGTAACCACTAGTTTGTTCTCCACATCTGTGAGTCTGTTTCTGTTTTATTAGCAACATAGGTTACTTCCATATCTTGGCTATTGTAAATAATGCTGCTGTGAACATTGGGTTGCATGTATCTTTTCAAATTAGAGTTTTCATCTTTCCTGGATGTATACCCAGGAATGGAATTGATGGATCATACGGTAGTTCTGTTTTTACTTTTTTGAGGCACCTCCATACTGCTTTCCACAGTGGATATTCCAACTTACATTCCTGCCAGCAATGTACAAGCACTCCCTTTTCTCCACATCCTTACCAACATTTGTTAATGGTGGTCTTTCTGATGACAGTCATTCTGACAGGTGTGAGGTGATATCTCATTGTGGTTTTGATTTGCATTTCTCTGATGATTAGTGATGTTGGGTATCTTTTCATGTGCCTGTTGGCCATCTGTATGTCTTCTTTGGAAAAATATCTATTCAGGTCTTCTGCCCATTTTTTAAAATCAGGTAGTTTTTTCAATATTGAGTTGTATGAACTATTTATATATTTTGGATATTAATCCCTTATCAGTCATATCATTTGAAAATATTTTCTCCCATTCAGTAGGTTGTCTTTTCATTTTGCCAATGGTTTCCTTTGTTGTGCAAAAGCTTTTAAGTTTAATGAGGTCCCATTTGTTTATTTTTGCTTGTTTCCCTTGCCTTAGGAGACAGATCCAAAGAAATATGGCTACAATTTATAACAAACTGTGTCCTGCCTCTATTTTCTTTTCTTTTTTTTTGCAATATAAAATAAACAGTTTTATTTTTGATGTGTCTCCAGCCATCGATCAATGGCCATTTTCAGAGTCCTATTTGGTATAAGTACCACTGAAGGAAGAACAAGATTTGTCATGGGACTTGTACGTTTCTTTTTGCTGATCCAATTTTCCATTGTTTCCTTTTCGTATGAATAGCCATCTGATGCAATGACAGGATCTTTCATAAGCTCCTTAGTTATTGGACATATAAATTCATCAGGAATTCCAGAAGAAAGGGTTTTCATCTTTGTCCTGAGCTCTTCAATTTTCTGCAGAACTTTACTACGCAGCCCTAGAGATTCAATTTTCAAATCATCAGCTAGACTTTCTTTTGTAAGATTCAACAGTTCTCGCCCATCAATGTTATTCATTTTGAAAATACCAACAAGGTCTTTTAAATCTTGTGCACAAAGCCAGTTTGAGACATCGTCCTCTGACCAATCTTCAGTAAATTGCTTTGGTTGATCTTCTGCGATCCTTGCTTGGCAAGGTGTTTCCAGGTCAAACTGCCAGATATTCACTGTTTTGTCCATTGAACCAGTAACAAGTAAAAGGATATTGGGTGCAAAGGCACAAGTTGTGACATACCTAGTGTGCTGAGTCAAGGTGTGAAGTATATTCTCAGTATTAGTATCATACACTATGACAGACTTATCCACTGATCTAAGGTATGGGTAAAGGAAATAACCCAAATTTTGATCTGGCAATCCTGACCACATGATGCCAGTCGAAAGAAGTGAAGACCTTGTTCTCCACCAGAAACTGGCTGTGAAGAAAAATCGCAGCAGGTAATTCCAAGATCATGTGCTTTTTCACTATGCAGACACCTCATTTTATCATCCCACAGTGTTACATCTCCACACGAGGAGCCAGTGACAAAGAGGTTTCCATTAGGAGAAAATGCACAGGCCACCAAGGAGCCATCCTTAACACTAGCACATCTATATAACTTGTATGACTGTGCATTCCACAAAACAACAGTTCCATCAGCTTCCCCTGATATCAAACAAGTGGAGTCTGGGGAAGACCGGCAAACCCTCACGGGGCTACCACTGGGCTGTTCCATCACTGCCAAAGTCTGTCCGTTTTGAGTATCCCATAAGACAGTGGTACCATCTGTTGAAAATAAAGCCAAAATATGCCCTGAAGCAGAGAAACAGCAGCAGTGGACAGCAGAGGTGTGAAACTTCAATGGAGAGTGTGGCAATTCACTGAAGTCACTCAGGGAGTACAGGCGAATTGGTTTGTCCAAGGAGCAAGTGGCCAAGAGGGAAGAGGAGAAGGCACAGCAGTTGACATCGTCATCATGATCCGCTAACGTGTGAATTAGTTTCACCATGTTCTTTATTTGAAGTAAAATATCCTGGTGTGGGCGTCCACCTAAACCCCAGCCGTCAAGCCAAACACTCAATTTCCGGTCATATCCCGGATCAACTCGCCAGTGTGAACACATGCATACCCATCTAATGCAAGGCAAACCCAAGATGTGCCAAGAATCCTCCAACATAAAGCTCGAGACCTACTCCCACCGTGCCCACGTGGGGACCAAGGATTTGCCCAACTCTTGAGAGCCAACCAGGCCTGAGCGAACCGAGCGACCCGCGGCAGGAGCACGGCCGGCGGGGAGCAGGGCCTTCCGAGTGCGGGGACCAGCGCTCGGGTTGTGGGGGAGGGGTGGAAGCCAGCTGGGGCTTTCACGCCCCGCCGTGAGGCGTCGCCCGGCTCCCAGACCAAGGCCGCAAAACCATGCATCGCTCTGGTCAAGATCTCAGCAGGTCCCTGTCGTGCGCTTAGAACCTGACGCCGAGAAATGGTGGGTTTAGACACCTTGAGCAGGGAAGCTCGGCGGGCTGATCCCAGTCAAGGTCCTCTGCCTGCCTCCGCCGCTGTTAAACTGGCCCATGGGCACTGCCCCTTTCACCTCAAAGACCCACGACACCTGGGATCAGCGCTCAGATGCCGGCAAGTGGTGCAGGGCACATGACACGCAGGTGAGGTGGGCCTGTTTTCTTTTTTTTTTAAGTAGTTTAATTTAATTTATTTAAAACTTCATTTTAAAAAATATTTATTTATTTTTGGATAGTTACAGAAGTCAAGGGATCTCGACTTTTTTTGGCTGTGCAGCATGTGGGATCCTAGTTCTGTGACCTGGAATCAAACCCGCACCGCCTGCACTGGAAGCATGGAGTCCTAACCACTAGACCACCAGGGAAGGCCCTGCCTATGTTTTCTTCTAGCAGTTTTTTGGTTTCTGGTCTTACATTTAAGTCTTTAAACCATTTTGAGTTTATTTCCATATGTGGTGTGAGAAAATGTTCTAATTTCATTCTTTTACATGTAGCTATCCAGTTTTCCCAGCACCACTTATTGAAGAAACTCACTTATTGAAGAAACTGTCTTTTCTCCACTGTATATTCTTGCCTCCTTTGTTGTAGATTAATCGACCATAAGTGTGTCAGTTTACTTCTGGGCTCTCTAGTCTGTTCCATTAATCTATGTGTCTGTTTTTTTGCCAGTACCATACTGCTGTGATTACTGTAGCTTTGTAGTATACTCTGAAATCAGGGAGTGTGATACCTCTGTTCTGTTCTTCTTTCTCAAGATTGTTTTGGCTATTCAGGGTCTTTTGTGTTTCCATACAAATTTTAAAATGATTTGTTCTAGTTCTGTGAAAAATGCCATTCGTATTTTGATAGGGATGGATTGAATCTCTAGATTATCTTGGGTAGTATCGTCATTTTAACAATATTAATTCTTCCAATCCAAGAACATGGTATATCTTTCCATCTGTTTGTCTCATCTTTGATTTCTTTCATCAGCGTCTTATAGTTTTTGGAGTACATGTCTTTACCTCCTAGGTTAGATTTATTCCTAGGTATTTTATCCTTTTTGATACAATTGTAAATGGGATTGTTTCATTAATTTCTCTAATAGTTCAGTGTCAATGTATAGAAATGCAAGAGATTTCTGTATGTTAATTTTGTATCCTGTAACTTTACTGAATTCACTGATGAGCTCTAGTAGTTTTTTGGTGGTGTCTTCAGGATTTTCTATATATTGTATCATGTCATCTGTAGACAGTGACACAGCGACAGTTTTACTTCTTCCTTTCCAATTTGGGTTATATTATTTCTTTTTCTTGTCTGATTGCTGTGGCCAGGACTTCCAATATTACGTTGAATAGAACTGGCAAGAGTGGGCACCTTTGTCTTGTCCCTGATCTTAGAGAAAATGCTTTCAGCTTTCTATTGTTGAATATGATGTTAGTTGTGGGCTTATCATATATGGCATTTATTATGAAGTACGTTCCCTCTATACCCACTTTGTGAAGAGTTTTTATCATAAATGAATGAATTTTGTCAAAAGCTTTTTCTGCATCTATGTAGATGACTGTATGATTTTTTATTCTTTAATTTATTAATGTGGTGTATCACGTTGATTAATTTGTGGTTATTGAACCGTCCTTGCATCAACTGGGATAAATCCCACTTGATTATGATGTATTATCCTTTTAATGTATTGTTAGATTTGATTGTTAATATTTTGTTGAGGATTTTTACATCTATGTTCATTAGTGATATTGGCCTGTAATTTTCTATTTTTGTGGTATCTTTCTCTGGTTTTGGTATCTGGGTGATGGTGGCCTTGTAGAATGAGTCTTGAAGTCTTCTTTTCTCTGCAATTTTTTGGAATAGTTTGAGAAGGATAGGTGTTAACTCTTCTCTAAATGTTTGGCAGAATTCACATATAAAGTCATCTAGTCCTGAACTTTTGTCTGTTGGGAGTTTTGGGGTGTTTTTTTGTTTTGTTTTGCTTTAAATTACTGACTCAATTTCATCACTGGTAACTGGTCTGTTCATATTTCCTATTTCTTCCTGGTTTGGTCTTGGGAGATTGTACAGTTCTAGGAATTTGTCCATTTTTTTCTAGGTTGTCCATTTTTGGGGCATAGAGTTGTTTGTAGTATTCTTTTATGATCCTCCAGTGTCAGTTCTGACTTCTCCTTCTTGTTGGCCCTCTTTTTTTCTGGGCGAGTTTGACTAAAGGTTTATCAATTTTGTTTATCTTTTCAAAGAACCAGCTCTTAGTTTCATTAATATTTTCTTTTTTAAGTCTCTATTCCATTTATTTCTGCTCTGGCCTTTATGATTTCTTTCCTTCTAATACCTTTGGATTTTGTTTGTTCTTTTTAAGTTCCTTTAGGTGTAAGGTTAGGTTGTTTATTTGAGATTTTTCTTGTTTCCTGAGGTTGGTTAGCATCGCTATAAACTTCTCTCTTAGAACTGCTTTTGCTACGACCCATAGATTTTGGATTGTTATATTTTTGTTTTCACTTGTCTCCAGGTATCTTTTGATTTCTTCTTTGGTTTCTTCAGTGATCCACTGGTTGTCCTTGCTCCATGGGGTGAACCCCTACAATCGTAATTATTCTCATTTCTGGGTTGCCCACCCTGGGGGTATGTATAATGATTATAAAGCAACTCCACCCCTCTTACCCATCTCACTGTGATTCTTTCTGGTAGTTTCCAGTCTTTCTCATCAACAGTTGTTCTGTAAATAGTTGTAATTCTGGTGTGCCCATGAGAGGAGGTGAGCTCAGGGTCTTCCTTCAATACAAGTCTTTTTTTTTTTTTTAATTGACGTATAGTTGATTTACAATGTTGTGTTAGTTTCTACTGTACAGGAAAGTGATTCAGTTATACATATATATTTATATATATATATATACATTCTTTCTTATATTCTTTGCCATTATGGTTTACAACAGATATTGAATATAGTTCCTAGTGCTATACAGTAGGACCTTGTTGTTTATCCACTCTATATGTAATAGTTTGCATCTGCTAATCCCAAACTCCCAATCCATCCTTCCCCCAACCCCATCCCCTTGGCAACCACAAATCTGATTTCTATGTCTGTGAGTCTGTTACTGTTTTGTAGATAGGTTCATTTGTGTCATACTTTAGATTCCACATATAAGTGATATCATATGGTATTTGTCTTTCTCTTTCTGACTTCCCTCACTTAGTATGGTAATCTCTAAGTCCATCCATGTTGCTGCAAATGGCATTATTTCATTCTTTTTTATTGCTGTGTAGTAGTCCATTGTATATATGTACCACATCTTCTTTATCCATTCATCTGTTGACGGACATTTAGGTTGTTTCCTTGGCTATTGTGAATAGTGCTGCTATGAACATAGGGGTGAATGTATCTTTTTGAATTATAGTTTTGTCCAGATATATGCCCTGGAGTCGGATTGTTGGATCATATGGCAACTCTACTTTTAGTTTTCTGAGGAACCTCCATATTGTTTTCCATAGTGGCTGCACCAACTTACACTCCCACCAACAGTGTAGGAACGTTCCCCTTTCTCCACACCCTCTACAGCATTTGTTATTTGTAGATTTTTTAATGATGGCCATTCTGACTGGGATGAGGTGGTACCTCATTGTACTTTTGATTTGCATTTCTCTAATAATTAGCAATGTTGAGCATCTTTTGATGTGCCTGTTGGTCATCTGGATGTCTTCTTTGGAGAAATGTCTATTTAGGTCTTCTACCCATTTTTCTATTGGGTTGTTTGTTTTTTTGTTGTTGAGTTGTATGGGCTGTTTGAATATTTTGGAAATTAAGCCCTTGTAGGTCACATCATTTGCAAATATTTTCTCCCATTCTGTAGGTTGTCTTTTTGTTTTGTTTATGGTTTCCTTTGCTGTATAAAAGCTTGTAAGTTTGATGAGGTCCCATTTGCTTATTTTTGCTTTTGTTTCTATTGCCTTGGCAGACTGATTCAATACAAGTCCTGCACACAATATTCCACATGATGAATAATACTTAGGTCATGATGATGATGACACAAATACATCTCATACAGTTCTTGCCGTGCAGTGATTAGATTTTCAGAGGAAGACACTCACACACCTATGCAATAGATAAGTTTATTAACTGTATGGAATGATGATTATTTACTATTCACTAAGTGGAAATGAATCATCATAAAGGTCTTCATCCTCACCATTTTCATGTTGAGTAGGCTGAGGAGAAGAAGGAAGAGAGTTGCTCTTGCTGTCTCGGGGTGGCAGAGGTGGAAGAGGTGGAGGAGGTGGAAGGGGAGGGAAGACAGTCAGGCACACTTACTGTGAATTTATGGAAATACATCATAATTTCTACTTGACTTTTTGCTTTTTCATTTCTCTAAAAATGTTTCTATATGGTACCAATCCTTCTTCCACTATTTGCTTTAGTTTAAGTGACCCTATCATAGAAGGGTCTATGCTATAAAAAAAAGCAAAAGCAGTCTTGAAAATTGAAAGTCTTCTCCCCAACTGTCTAATGTCAATTTGTTTTCTGACACTGCATCTTCTATGTCTTCTTCTTTATTGGCTGGCACTGATTCAGAAGCACTCATCTCCATCAAGTTGTGTTGTTAATTCCTCTGGTGTGGTGTCTATTAGCTCTTGAAAATATCCGTGTCTTGAAGCCCTTTACCTCCAACCTCTTTTTTTTTCCTCCACCTCTACAATCTCTTTCCTTTACTGGCTCTTTCAGGCTTTTTCTATAACAACAGTGACATCTTCAGTGATATAATCCTTCCAGATTTTCATGATGTTTTCTCTATTAGAGTTCTCTTCCATAGCATTGACAATCCTTTCCATAGAGTACCATGTGTAATGAGCCTTAAAGGCACTTAAGGCTACAGGCTGAATTATAGATGTTGTGTCTGGGAGTAAGTAGACCACTTCAATGCCTTTGGAGTCAAACTCATGGGGTTCTGGGTAGCCAGGGGCATTGTCCAATATCAAAAGAACTTTAAAAGGCAGTTCCTTACTGCCAAGGTACTTCCGGACTTCAGGGACAAACCATCAATGGAACTGATCCAGAAAAAGAATTTTTGTTGCCCAGGTCTTCTTGCTGTACAACCAAAAGACGGGCCAGCTGGTGTTTATTTTTTCCCTTCAAGGGTCCAAGGTTAGCAGCTTTTTTTAATTTAGTTAAATTTTTTATTGAAGTATAGTTGATATACAATGTTGTGCCAATCTCTGCTGTACAGCAAAGTGACATAGACATTCTTTTTTTTAATATATATTCTTTTCCATTATGGTTTATCACAGTTCCCTGTGCTATACAGTAGGACCTTGTTGTTTATGGCTGGCAGCTTTATACATAAGGGCAGTCTTGATCATAAACCCAACTGCATTTGCAAAACAGTAGTTAGCCTATCTCTTTCTGCTTTATTTTTTTATTTTTTAAGTTTTTGGCTGCGTTGGGTCTTTGTTGCTGCACGAGGGCTTTCTCTAGTTGCAGCAAGTGGGGGCTATTCTTCATTGCGGTGCGTGGGCTTCTTACTGCGGTGGCTTCTCTCGTTGTGGAGCACAGGCTCTAGGTGCACGGGCTTCACGAGTTGCAGCATTCGGGCTCCGTGGTTGTGGCTCGTGGGCTCTAGAGTGCAGGCTCAGTAGTTGTAGCACACGGGCTTAGCTGCTCTGTGGCATGTGGGATCTTCCTGGACCAGGGATCAAACCTGTGTGCCCTGTATTGGCAGGCAAGTTCTTAACCACTGCTCCACCAGGGAAGTCCACCCTTTCTGCTTTAAATCCTAGTGCTTGCTTTACTTCCTTACTAACAAGGCTTTTTTGTTTTGTTTTGTTTTACCAGAATAGGGCACTTATGTCTGCATTAAAAACCTGTTCAGGTAGATATCCTTTCTCCTCCATGACTTTTCTTAATGGCATCTGGGAAGCTGTTTGCTGCCTCTCGGTTGGCAGAAGCTGCTTCTCCTGTGAGCCTGACATTTTTTAAGCCAAACCTCTTTTTAAAATTATCAAACCATCCTTTGCTGGCATTAAATTCTCCAGCTTTAGATCTTTCACTCCCTTTTGCTCTGTCGTCATATAAATGACTTTGCTTTTTCTCAAATCATATCGGAGTCCATAGGTATGCCTTTCTTATATCAATCTTGCACCCACATAAAAGCTGTATTTTCATTATGAGGTAAAAAGATATTTCAAAAAAATGCTAGGTATTCATGCCTGCTGGCATAGGTGCAGCTATAGCTTCACCAATTTTCCTTTTCTTTTTTTTTTTTACAATGGTCCTTACACTGTATTCATTTATTTATCTTGAAATAGTGGGCAATCACAGATGAAGACCTCAATCTACAGTACATATCAAGCAATTCAACTTTTTCTTGTAATGTCATGACTTTGCTTCTTAGGAGCAATTCTAGCATCACTATGGCACTTCATATGGGCTCCATGGTTTATGGTCTTCCACTAAACACAATGAAAAATACTTGAGAACTGCAAGAGATCACTTTTTACAACGATATGCAATTTACTGGAGATGAACTGATCACATGGAAATGATTACTGTCACACAGCATTTTTAGCAGATACTCACAACACTTGAGCTCACTGCAACAGCATTGGGAGGTTGCTACAAAATTTGTACAGTAGTACAGTGTATACTACAGTTAGTTTTATGAAGCTATGATTTAATATGGCATCTTTATGTTTGCTTACATTTCTCTCAATGGCAAATGTATGGACTGTGTTTGTGGAAGTAAGTTTTGATAAATTTTACTACCATAAAATATGGTAGTAAATGATAAAATAGACTATGTCTACATATATCTTGTGCCTTCATGACATATCTTTTTAATTTTTTTCAATATTTCACGGCTAAGCAATTCATCTGCAAGTTCTTTCAAGTTGTCACAAATTTCCAAAAAAATTTCCAGTTATTGAAAAAAAAAATCCACATATAAATGGACTCACACAATTCAAACCCATCAAACCCATGTTGTTCAATGGTCAACTGTAGTTGAGTTTGACTTCCTTTAAAAAAAAAAAAAAAAAATCCAGTCTGATAAGCTCTACAGTGTAGTGTTTAGTTCATTGACATTTAATGTAATTTTAAAAGGGCTAGATATAAGTCTACCATCTTGCTATTTATTTTCTACTCCTCTGTTCTTTCTTTCCTGTCATCTTTTCACTTAACTGAGTATTTGTTAGTTTGTCAAATTTAATTCCTCTACTGGCTTTTTAGGTATACCTCTTAACACTTTTTTAAAAGTAATTCCTTCAACTGGACAGCCAAATGCAAAAGAAGAAACTAGACCACTACCTCACATCATATACAAAAATCAACTCAAAATGGACTAAAGACCTGAAAGCAAGACCTCAAACAATAAAACTCCTAGAAATAAGCATATGCAGTATGCTCTGTAACACTGATCTTAGCAATATCTTTCTGGATATGTCTCCTCAGGCAAGGGAAACAAAAGCAAAATTGAACAAATGGGATTATATAAAACTAAAAAGTTTCTGCACAGCAAAGGAAAGCATCAGCAAAATGAAGAAACAAATGGAAGATATTTGCAAATCATATATCCATTAATTGGCTAATATCCCAAATATATAAAGAACTCATACAACTCAACAACAAAAAGACACACAACCCAATAAAAAAATGGGCAGCAGAGCTGAATAGGTGATTTTCTAAAGAAGACATATAGATGGCCAACAGGCACATGAAAAGATATTCATCGTTAATTGTTAGGAAAATGCAAATCAAAACCACAATGACTCACTATCAAAACAAAACAAAACAAACCCCAAAACAACCCAATCAAAAAACAGGCAGGGGACTTCCCTGGAGCAGTGGTTAAGAGTCCACCTGCCAATGCAGGGGACACGGGTTCGAGCCCTGGTCCAGGAGGATCCCACATGCCATGGAGCAGCTGGGCCTGTGGGCCACAACTACTAAGCCTGCGCTCTAGAGCCCTTGAGCCACAACCACTGAGCCTGCGTGCCACAACTACTGAAGACCGCATGCCTAGAACCCATGCTCCGCAACAAGAGAAGGCACCACAATGAGAAGCCCGCACACTGCAATGAAGAGTAACCCCCACTCGCCGCAACTAGAGAAAGTCCATGTGCAGCAGCAAAGACCCAACTCAGCCAAAATAAATAAATAAATGAATGAATAAATAAATTAATTAATAAATTAAAAAAAATAGGCAAGTGATCTAAATAGACATTTCTCCAAGGAAGACATCCAGATGGCCAACAGGCACATGAAAAGATGCTCAACACTGCTAATTATTAGAGAAATGCAAATCAAAACTATAATGAGGTATCATCTCACACGGGTCAGAATTGCCATCATCAAAAGTCTACAATAAAAAATGCTGGAGAGGGTGTGGAGAAAAGGGAACCCTCATACATTATTGGTGGGAATGTAAATTGGTGTAGCCACTATGGAAAACAGTCTGGAGGTTCCTTTAAAAACAAAAAATAGAGTTATCATATGTTCCAGCAACCCCACTCCTGGGTATATATCCAGAAAAGATGAAAACTAATTCGAAAAGATAATGCACCCCAATGTTCATAACAGCATTATTTACAATAGCCAGGACATGGAAACAACCCAAGTGCCCAGCAACAGATGATTACTTTAAGAAGATGTGAGATTTTATATATATGTATAAAACACACAGGAATATTACTCAACCATAAAAAAGAGTAAAATATTTACAACAACATGGATGGACCTAGAGAATATCATAGTAAGTGAAGTAAGTCAGAGAAAGATAAATATTATATGATATTACTTATATGTGGAATCTAAAAAGTAATACAAATGAATCTATATACCATACAGAAACAGACTCATAGACGTAGAAAACAAACTTATAGTTACCAAAAGGCAAAGGGAGGTGTGGGGGGTATAAATTAGGAGTATGGGATTAACAAAACTACACATAAAATAGATAAGCAAAAAGAATTTACTGTATAGCACAGGGAATTATATTCAATATCTTATAATAACCTATAATGGAAAATAATCTGAAAAAAATATGTATAATTAAATTACTTTCCTATACAGCTGAAACTAACACAATATTGTAAATCAACTGTACTTCAATTAAAAAAAAACCACAGTGAGATATCACCTCACATCTGTTAGACTGGCTATTATCAAAAAGGCAAGAAATAACAAGGGTCGGCAAGGACAGGAGAAAAGGAAACCCTCATACACTGTTGGTGGGAATGTAAGTTGGTGCAGCTACTATGAGAAACAGTGTGGCGATTCCCCGCCAAATTAAGACTAGAACTACCACATGATCTACCTATCCCACTTCTGTGTATTCATCCAAAGAATACAAAAACACTAATTCAAAAAGATATATGCAACCCTATGTTCATAGCAACATTATTTAGAATAGCCAAGATATGAAAACAACCTAAGTGCCTATCAATGAATGAATGGATAAAGATATGCTACACACGGGCTTCCCTGGTGGCGCAGTGGTTGAGAGTCCGCCTGCCGATGCAGGGGACACAGGTTCGTGCCCTGGTCCGGGAAGATCCCACATGCCACGGAGTGGCTGGGCCCGTGAGCCATGGTTGCTGAGCCTGCGTGTCCAGAGCCTGTGCTCCGCAACGGGAGAGGCCACAACAGTGAGCGGCCCGCATACCACAAAAAAAAAAAAAAAAAAAGATATGCCACACACACAGACGCACACACGCACTGGAATACTACTCCACGGTAAAAAAAAGAGTAGTGATTACCAGAGGGGAAGGGGTGGGACAGGGGAGGGTGAAATGGGTAAAGGGGATCAACTGTACGGTGAGAGACAGAAACTAAACTTTTGGTGGTGAGCATGCTGTAATGTAAAGAGAAGATGAAATATAACGTATACATGAAACTTATGTTATAAACCAACGTTACCTCAATAAAAGATTTTTTTAAAGTAATTCCTTTACTAGTTCTCAAAGTACGGCCCCACTCCAGCAGCATCAACACCACTTGGAAACTTCTTGAAATGCAAATTCTCAGGCCCTACCCCTGACCTTCTGAATCAGAAACTCTGGAGTGGAGGCCAGTAATCTGTCTTTTTAAAGCCCTCCAGGTGATCTGACGCACACTAAGGTTTCTGAACCTCAATATTCTAGGGATTATAATATTCACTCCTTACTTATTACACTCTACTTCAGTTAATACTGTATACTCTCACTACAAATTTAAGAAACAAACACAACAGTTCCATTTTACACATGTATTTACTATTTCTGGTGCTGTTACTCTGTAGTCAAGGTTCCATCTGGTATCATATCCCTTCAATCTGAAAAGTTCATTTGACATAGCATCTAGTGTTCTTTTCCCGTAAGAAGTCAGCTGCTGTTTGTATCACTGTTCCTCATATAATGTTGTTTTTCTAATGAATGCTTTCAAGATTTGCTCTGTATTTTTTCTGTATTGTGTCTAATTATAGGTTATGTATACACGTGGGTTATATGCCTTGGGGTTTAGAGTACTGTGGATCTGTACTTTTTTTTTTTTTAAATCGAGTTTGGGAAAGGTGGCCAAAATGGCGGAGTAGGAAGTCCTTGCGCTCACCTCTTCCCATCGGCACACCAAAATTACAATATTTACAGAGCAACTATTGATGAGAAAGACCAGAAGACAAGCAATAATGATCTTCTACAACTAAAGATGCAAAGGAACCACGACCGGACAGGTAGGAGGGGCAGAGACACAGTATAGTCAAGAACAATACCTCCACAAAGGGGAGGATAATAACAATTGTAGAGGTTCTCCCCAAGGAGCAAGGGATCTGAACCCCACGTGGGGCTCTCCAAACTGGAAGTCCTGCACTAGGACGACAAACACCAGAACACCTTCCTTTGAAGGCCAGCAGGGCTTACATTCGGGAGAGCCAGAGGGCTATGGGAAATAGACTCCATCCTTAAAGGGTGCACACAAAATCTTACAAGTTCTAGGACGCAGAGCAGAAGCAGTAATTCAAAAGGCACCTCGGTTAGACCCACCTGCTGATCTTGGAGAGCCTCCCTGAGAGGCAGGAGCCAAGTGGAGCTTACCGGGGGGAAAGAGACACTTGTGGCAGCCATTTCTGGGAGCTTGTTCAACCACGAGGACACTGGTGCTGGCAAGCGCCATTTTTTAATCCTCCCTCTAGTTTATTAGGGCTGGGACTCGGCCCCGCCCAGCAGCCTGTCTACACCAGTAATGGGACACCTCAGGCCAAGCAGCTGGCTGGGCGGGGACACAGCCCCACCCACCAGCTGGCCTGGCTGGGAGCCCCTGAGCCCATAGCCGCTTCAGGACCTGGACTTATCCACCAGAGGGCCCAGGACCGGCCACTGACACCAACGAGCCTCACTAGTCCTAGGTCCCCAGGGCCCTGCACCAGAGACCCTGGGACCTGGTTTTGCTCACAGGTGAGCCAGCATTAGCCCCAGGATCAGCCTCACCCATCACTGGGCAGGCACCAGCCACTGGGTCCTGGCCCAGCACAACAGAGACCAACGCACTAACTCAGGGAGTTCCAGGGCCCTGCAGCCAGAGACTTTGGGACTGGCTCCACCCACCAGTGAGCCGGCACTAGCCCCAGGACCCGGGCTCACCCATCAGTGGGTGGGTACCAGCCTGGGGACCCCCTGGGCCTCAGCCCTGCCCACCAGTGGGCAGACACCAGGCCTGCGGCTAGAGAACCCAGGACCCAGCTCTGCCTACAAGGGGGCCGGCACCAGCGCAGGGATCTGATCCCCTGAGCCCTGTCCCACCCACCACTGGGTGGACAGCAGCCCCAGGACCACCACAGACCTACAGCCTGCTGTGTCTGGATGCAGCCCACAGACCAGCAGGCCAGCACTAGCTCCAAGACCCACTGAGCCCTAGTCCCACCCACCAGCAGGCTAATGCCAGCTCTGGGACACCTTGGGCCCCTCAGCTAGCCGCCCCAGGAACTGCTCCTGCCCACCAGTGATGGGACACTAGCCCAGGGAATAGCGGGGGCTCTGGCCTGCCAACCAGCAGGCTGACAGCAGGCCACCAGACATATTGGGCCCCTCAGCCAGCAGCCTCAGGACCCAGCTCCACTAACCAGCAGGCTGATAACCAGCTTTGGGATATCCCAGGCCCCTACAGACAGCCATGCCAGGAACTAGCGCACCCACCAGCACTAGATCTGGGACCCCAGCCTGCAACCACACACCCCGAGCCCAGCTCCACCCACCAGTGGGCCAGTACTAGTCCCAGGAACGCCCCACTCACTCCTGCAGCCGGCCACCTTGTGCCCCAGCCCACAGACGGAAGCCTTCCACGAGGCAGGGCCTAGCAACCAACCTGAAGGAGGGCCAGCCACACCTATCAGACTGCCCACAGTAGTCAGGCCACCACAACAGAAGGACCCAGGCAGCCCACACAGGGGGCACCCCTAGAGCACATAGCTCTGGTGACCAGAGGGGAGTGCGCTGCTGGGAAGCACAGGAGGTCTCCCACAAGAGGCCACTTCTCCAAGGTCGGCAAATGTAATGGATGCAAGTCAAATCATTATCACCTACACTTTACAGTGTGTATGTCAACTATATCTCGAAAAAACTGAAAGAAAAAATCAAGTCTTTTTCTTCCCACATGCCATTGTGCCTTTCTTCTCCTTTTAAGAACACTAATTACATGTATGTTATTTGCATAATATTGTCCCACAGGTCTCTGAGGCTCTATTAATGTTTTTTCCATTTTTTCCTCCATGCTTTCACAATGGATCATTTATACTGATTTATTCTGAAGTTCACTTACCCTTGGTTTTGCTGTTTCCAATATGCTTTTAAGCCCATTCAGAATTTTTCTTTTCAGACACTACTTTTCAATTTTAAATGTGTTTTATCTAAGTAATTTCCATCTATCTACTGTGATATCCCCATTAATTATGACCATATTTACATTTAAGTTCTTGAACATGTTTTATAACAGATATTTTGAAACTAATTCCAGTATCTGAGTCATCCCAGCATCTATTTTCTATTGATTGCTTTTGGTCTTTACTACAGAACCTGTTTTTATGTTTCTTCATAGGTTTAATAATTTTTTATTGTATGCTGACACCTCCTCTAAACCAAAGAGAAACCTTCAAAAGCTCTAGTAGTTGATTCCTACAAACTTTTCTCATATCTTGACATATCCAGTCCCACCTATTCTGCATTGTGACATGAGTACCTACTTACTGACACTGTAAAATTTTCAGTCTTATCAAATAATACTGCCAATCCTTAAATGCTGTAGCACTTAATTTTTAAGGATTTCCTAATTGGGTCTACGTGTCACTCTATTCACGCCAGCATTTCTCTGATTAGTAGTTATATTGTAGACTTTGTACTTATTTATATGGGGTTTTTAGAACTAATATATTTTTTCAGGAATGCTATCTCTCCCTCACTCTATCTCCACCCCCACTCCCAGACTAATTTTGTAAAGAGAGAGACCATATATATCATCTGTAACTTCTATACATGGTAGGTTATGACTAAATGCATTCTTCTCTTTTCCAAATGCATTTTATATGCATGATACAGTCTCTTCCTTATTATCTACCTTTCCTTTCATTACCCATTTTTACAATATAATGGAAACATGTACCACTTTTATATCCAGAAAATAATAATATAAATATGTAATTCAATGTTCCCTTTCCTCCAGAAAGTATTCTGATTAATCCAACCATTTTTCAAACTCTTCCAGTACTATTACTACCCTACCTACCCACTTAACACCTTGTCATTTCTTGTATTATATAAATTGTAATTTTAGATCACCAAATTATTAAGGATTAACTTAAACTTGAGGTTTTGGTGGTAATTTCCCTCAGTGTTGTAACTGGAGTGAACACATAGAATCACCACCTACAAATTGACAGAATTTACATCTTTACAAAACTACCTACTGAATAATTTAGTTTTATTCAGTCATTAGAAATGGAGTACTTCTAAACTCAAAGATCACAAGAACAATGGTGTTTGTGAACCAACCAGGTAAAAATGGTTAGAAAAGAAAATCAATGAGTGGAAGCAAAGACAGAATTCAAAATGTTTAAAATTTAAACATTATACTTATTTTAAATTTCATCTTTGTGGCAGTTTGCTTTAGTTTATGTTGTGGCAGACATTGCTTTGAAAAGGTACACTTTTATCCAATTTCTTTAAAAAACAGACTTCACAGATTAAGAAACAGTAACCTCTACAGAATATTGCTATAGAATTATAGTTTAAGCTTTCTAATATAAAAGCCATTTGTCTAATAAACGTTATCTTGGTGAAAAACTGCAAGTCAAAATAGTAATAAGCTTATCTTCACCTACCTGTAACTTTGGTTCCAATAACCAGGGGCAAAGGAATTTCGTCTGGGAGATCCTTGAACTGTGAAACATCCGCAACTTTCCTTTGCTGTAAGAGCCTTATTTTCTGCCGTTTCTGTTTTAATGCTGATCTCTCTTCCTCAAAAAATGCAGAAGAACATCTAGAATAAATTATAAAAATCATATAAACTGATAACTGTCCTATATAAAAACTTCAAGTCAGACCATTCACCTCACTACTCCCTTTATTCTTCTCATTCTTTTAAGTACTATATTTAAAAATGGGTTCTTAGCAATAATAATTTTCTCTTCAAAGTAAATTACCTTTATATCTTTTTAAGAACAGGACCTTGCAAAACTGAAAGATACATAAGCAAGTCTAGATTATTCCTTCCTCAAAGGAGGAGGATTTGTTCACCATCCTTTGACAAAACTGCACCTGGATCCCAGGTCTCCTCTTAAGAACAATGTTCAGTTTCAATACTCTATTCAAAAGAACATGATATTTTCCCTGTGACCCAGTGAACCTATCTGTACAGGAATTAAAGATGAGACTTGCCACCGTGTAAACTTTTAATCATATTTCCTGTCTTGAAGTATGAATACTGAATATACTCTTACCTTTAGGGCCTGTCATATTTCTATTTTCAAATTCTAGGATGAACCAAAGGTATTTAAACAAAGCTTTCAGGCCATGAAATATACATCCATGTCACTACAGTCAAGATAATGAACATACAAAGACATTAATCAGCCCCCTAAAGTTTCCTTGTGCCACTTTACTATCCTTCCTTTGCTTCCTCTCATTTCTATACTCCTACTTCTCAAGCAATCACTAAGTTGCTTTCTGTATTAAGTTTATATCTTCTAAAGTTTTATATAAATGGAATCATCTAGTATATACTCTTTCTTCAGGCTTCTTTCATTAAGCATAATTATTCTAAGATTTGTCCATATTGGTGTATGTATCAGTGGTTCATTTCTTTTTATTGTGACACATCCTATTCTATGGATATAGCACCATTTGTTTATCCATTCACCTGTTAGTGGACTTATGGGTTATTTCCAGGTTTTGGCTATTACGACAAAGTTGATATGATCATCTGTGTGTGGGCTTCTGTACAAACATATGCTTTCATTTCTCTTGATTAAAGTAGTGGAAGGGCTGTGTCATATGGTCAATGTGTGTTTAACACTTTAAGAAATCAAAGAATCCAAATATCACCAAAGAAGATATACAATTAGCAAATAAGCATATGAAAAGATGCTCCACACTATATGCCACCAGGGAAATGCAAATTAAATGAGATATCACTACACACTTATTAAATTGCTAAAATCTGGAACACGGACAACTTCAAATGCTGGTGAGGATGTGGAACAACAGGAATTCATTCATTTCTAGTGGAATGCAAAATGGAAGACAGTTTGGTAGTTTCTTACAAAACTAAATATACTCTTACCATAAAATCCAACAATCATGCTCCTTGGTTTTTACTCAAATGAGTTGAAAACTTACATCCACACAAAAATCTGCATAGATGTTTACAGAATCTTTATTCATAATTGCTAAAACTTGGAATCAACTAATCTTCAGTAGGTAAATGAATAAACAAACTGGTACATCCAGAGAATGGAGTATTATTCAGTACCAAAAAGAATGAGCTATCAAATCATGAAAAGACATGGAGGAACCTGAATGCATATTACCAAGTGAAAGAAGCCAATCTGAAAAGGTTACATTCTGTGTGATCCCAATACATGACATTCTGGAAAATGCAAAGCTATGAAGACAATAAAAATATCAGTGGTTGCCAGCAGTTGTGGGGATGCGGAGAGGGGTGAATTGGTAGAACACAGAGGATTTTTAGGGCAATGAAAATACTCTGTAAAATATAATAATGATAGATATATGTCACTAAACATTTGTCAAAACCCACAGAAGGTATAATACCAAGAGTGAACTCTAATGGAAACTATGGACTTTGGGTGGTTATGATGTGTTGGTGCAGGCTCATCAGCTGTCACAAATGTACCACTCTGATGGAGGACACTGATAGTGGAGGAGGCTATGTATGTGGGCGGCGGGGGGGGGCAGTAAACCGGAAATCTCTGTATCTTCCTCTCAATTTTGTTGTAAACCTAAAACGACTCTTAAAAAATTAAGTCTTTTAAAAAAGAAAGAAAGGAACTGCCAAACAGTTTTTTCAAAGTGGTTATACAATTTTATATTCCCATCAGCGGTGTACAGGAGTTCAAGTTTCCCCATAGCCTCACCAACACGTGGTAGGCTTGGTCTAGTAAATTTTCAACACTGGTTTTAATTGGCGTTTTTCTAATGACTAATTATGTTGAATATCCTCTCATTGGTTTATCTGATATTCTTATATCATTGGTGAATCATCTGTTCAAATCGTTTGCCAATTTGTTAAATGGGCTGTTTGATTTTTTTTTTTCAGCTGTGCCGTGCAGCATGAGGATTCTAGTTCCCCAACCAGGGATCAAACCCGTGCCCCCTGCAGTGGAAGCATGGAGCCCTAATCACTGGACCACCAGGGAATTCCCGTTTCTTTTTTTTTTTGGCAGTACGCCGGCCTCTCACTGTTGTGGCCTCTCCCATTGCAGAGCACAGGCTCCGGACGCGCAGGCTCAGAGGCCACGGCTCATGGGCCCAGCCACTCCACGGCATGTGGGATCTTCCTGGACCGGGGCATGAACCCGTGTCACCTGCATCAGCAGGCGGACTCTCAACCACTGCGCCACCAGGGAAGCCCCCGTTTGATTCTTAATACTGAATTTTCAGAGTTCTTCATACATTCTGGATATAATATACACTTTCAGCAATCAAATTTTATTTAAATAGTATTTTTGCATAGTTAATACATTCATAGGCTTCTAATTTAAAAGGTTCAAAAGGCACTGAAAACTCTAATACCTCTGTCCCTCGGTTTCCTGTCTTCCAGAGGATCATGACTGTAAGTTTTCTACATGTCCTTCATTGATACTTTAGGAATACACAAGCAAAAACTGCTTATGTTCCTTTCTTATTTTCCCCAAATAGCTACAATATGCTCTGTTGTGTATTTTGCTTTCTTAAAGTATCTTAGCAATCACTTCTATATCAGTACATTAGAAAACTCCTCTGTTTTTTGGTGGGTTTTTTTGGCCACACCACACAGCATGCGGGATGCTGGTTCCCCGACTAGGGATTGAACCTGCGACCGCTGCAATGGAAGTGCAGGGTCTTAACCCCTGGACCTCCAGGGAAGTCCAACTTCCTCTGATTTTAAGTTAAATGATTTCAGAGTTTTCTACTATTTTGAGGTACCATACTTTAATTAATCATTCCTCTATTTATGGACACTTAGGTTTTTGCCAATCTTTTGCTTCTACAAATACTACTGTACGTGTCATTTTACCCATGTACAAGTATTTCTGTGATCTAAATTCGCAAAAGTACTAGGTTACAGGGTATGGAAATTTGAAAATTTGACAGATATTACCAAATTGCCCTCCACAGAGGTTATATAAATTTAATCTCTCACCACCAATAGTGACTTTTTCACCACACCATTGCCAAACCCAACATATTAAAACTTTATGAACTCCATTGATCTGATAGTTAAAAACAGTATTCTGATTTTATATTTGATTTTATATTTCTCACTATGAGTAAGATTGAACTGTTTTCATCTGTTCAGAAGAGCCATTTCTTTTTCCTTTCTTATGTACTGTCATATAAACAGACACTTTTATTATAGGTTATTTGACTTTTTTTAATTGATTCATACATAGTTCTTCATATATTTGGAAATTAGTCCTTTGTTGTAAGAATTATAAATATTTCTGTTATTGTCTTTTGACTTTGTTTATGGATTTTCTGTAGGGGGGCAATGCAAAATGTTTTCATTTTTATGAAGTCAAATTTATCGATATTTTCTTTTATGGTTGCTAGCTTTGGGGCCTGTTAGAAAGATCTTCTCCAATTCAAGATTAAGCAAAACTCTCCTACAGGTTCCCCTAGTGGTTTTACTGTTTCATTTTAAAAATGTGAATCTCTGATCCTTTTCAAATGTTTCCTGGTATAAAGTATGAGATATGAAACCAACTTGTGTTTTCTTAGATTGCTTCAGAGTGGTCTCAGTATCCATTAAATAAGTAATTTAACCCCTCTCTCCCTATGTGCTTGAGATGCAACCACTGTTATCATGTATTAAATTCCTATAGACATCTTTGATTCTATCTGGACTTTCTCTCTCTTTTTTTTTTTAGTTTTAATTTTATTGGAGTATAGTTGATTTACAATGTGGTGTTAGTTTCATGGGCTTTCTCTCCTTTTTTTTTTTCCTCTCCTTTTTAATTCATCTTTCTATGCATGTACCACTACAACACCATTTTGATTATGATCACATTATATCTATTTTCATAGGTGATAATACATACTACATATGTATGTATGATACTACATAGTCTCCCTTTATTACCTTGCTTCTTCAGAATTTTCCTGGATCTTCCTGCTTGATTTCTCTTCTTATATGTGAATTTTAGAATTAATTGATCTAGTTTAAAGTTAAAAAAAAAGGGGGGGGGGCTACTGATATTTTTATTGGGACTGATTTTAGAATGCTGAGTATCCTAATCCAAGATCATCTATGTCTTCCCATTTCCTCATTTGTATCCTGCACATTTCCTGTTAAGCTCCTTCTTGGTATTTTACTTTACTTTTTCTTTAGGATATTTGGAAAAGTACATTGTATCAATAATTTGTAGTGTACCTCAACTTCCTCAGAGAAAAGAAAAACTATAAACTTTTGTTGAAAATAAAGACTTCATTTCAACTATTAATTTACCTTGATGAAGTAAAGGACTATAAAATTCAACAATGTTATGGTAACATAAGAAAGGATAAATTAATAAGAGAAATATTATGATTTTATGAAATATATTTTATGAAATATTAGACATATTATGACAAACTGCAGAATTATAACTAAACAATAAAATAAGGTGTGACTAATATCTCATTCTGACAATAATCAGAAACAGTGTGGCTTAATTTACTCAAACATGTAAAGTCACAGCAAAAAGCCCCCAAATGGCCTAAAGTAATTAACAAAGACCATAAATTACCTGTATGAAACACACTAACGTATCACATTTTGATTTGTTCTTATAAATGAGGGAGATATTTAAAACATCAGCAGCAATGTCATCTTTCCATACAATGGGATAAAATAAAATATTACCAGTTCAATGAAAAGTTCTCCTTGAATTTCATTACTATCTACAGAAATCAGGAAAACTAAATTCCATACCTACTTGTCCAAGTCACTTTATAATTCCAAGTCTTCTCTGAATTTCCCCACAAACTGAAAAAGTCTTACACATGCTTTTACTAGGCAGACAGACATGAGACTAATGATGTAGTATATTGCAAAATTTCTCTCAAAAGTAATATAAGGTTTTCTGATGTGTTAAGAAAGCAAGATAACACTAGAAAAGGAAAAGCAGTTTAACACGAAAAGTAATTCTCAGGAAGTAACATATTGGATACATTCACTTGATTTGTTTCTACATAGAGTAAAACATGCATTTGTGGAAAGGCTCTTGAGGTGATAAAAAGAGTTTTACAAAAGGTAATAACAATGTATGCGGGGAGAGAGGGGGAAGATGGCAGAAGGGTAAGACGCAGAGATCACCTTCCTCCCCAAAGATACATCAGAAATACATCTACATGTGGAATAACTCCTACAGAACACCTACTGAACGCTGGCAGAAGACCTCAGACCTCCCAAAAGGCAAGAAACTCCCCCACGAACCTGGGTAGGACAAAAGAAAAAAGAATAAACAGAGACAAAAGAATAGGGACGGGACCTGCACCAGTGGGAGGGAGCCGTGAAGAAGGAAAGGTTTCCACACACTAGAAGCCCCTTTGCGGGTGGAGACTGCGGGTGGCGGAGGAAGGGAGCTCCGGGGCCGCAGAGGAGAGCGCAGCCACAGGGGTGCGGAGGTCAAAGCGGAGAGATTCCCGCACAGAGGATCGGTGCCGACCAGCACTCACCAGCCCGAGAGGCTTGTCTGCTCACCCGCCGGGGCAGGCGGGGCTGGGAGCTGAGGCTCGGGCTTCGGTAGGAGCCCAGGTAGAGGACTGGCTGCGTGAACACAGCCTGAAGGGGCTAGTGCGCCACGGCTAGCCGGGAGGGAGTCCGGGAATGGAGCTGCCAAAGAGGCAAGAGACTTTTTCTTCCCTCTTTGTTTCCTGGTGCGCGAGGAGAGGGGATTAAGAGCGCTGCTTAAAGGAGTTCCAGACACGGGCGCGAGCCGCGGCTAACAGCGCGGACCCCAGAGACGGGCATGAGACGCTAAGGCTGCTGCTGCCGCCACCAAGAAGCCTGTGTGCGAGCACAGGTCACTATCCACACCTCCCGTCCGGGGAGCCTGTGCAGCCCACCTCTGCCAGGGTCCCGGAATCCAGGGACAAGTTCCCCGGGAGAACGCACGGTGCGCCTCAGGCTGGTGCAACGTCACGCTGGCCTCTGCCGCCGCAGGCTCGTCCCGCACCCCGTACCCCTCCCTGCCTGCAGCCTGAGTGAGCCAGAGCCCCCGAATCAGCGGCTCCTTTAACCCCGTCCTGTCTGAGCAAAGAACAGACGCCCTCCGGCGACCTACATGCAGAGGCGGGGCCAAATCCAAAGCTGAGCCCCGGGAGCTGTGCGAACAAAGAAGAGAAAGGGAAATCCCTCCCAGCAGCCTCAGGAGGAACACATTAAATCTCCACAGTCAACTTGATGTACCCTGCATCTGTGGAATACCTGAATAGACAACCAATCATAACAAATTGAGGGGGTGGACTTTGAGAGCAAGATTTATTATTTTTTCCCCTTTTCCTCTTTTTGTGAGTGTGTATGCTTCTGTGTGAGATTCTGTCTGTATAGCTTTGCTTTCACCATTTGTCCTAGGGTTCTATCCGCCCGTTTTGGTTTTTTTTTTACTTAAAAAAATTTTTTTTCTTAATAATTTTTTATTTTAATAACTTTATTTTATTTTACCTTACTTTATTTTCTTTTAACCTCTTTCTTTCTACTTTTTCTCCCTTTTATTCTGTGCCGTGTGGATGAAAGGCTCTTGGTGCTGCAGCCAGAAGTCAGTGCTGTGCCTATGAGGTGGGAGAGCCAACTTCAGGACACTGGTCCACAAGAGACCTCCCAGCTCCACGTAATATCAAACAGCAAAAATCTCCCAGAGATCTCCATCTCAACACCAACACCTAGCTACACTCAACGACCAGCAAGCTACAGTGCTGGACATCCTATGCCAAACAACTAGCAAGACAGGAACACAACTCCACCCATTAGCAGAGAGGCTGCCTAAAATCATACTAAGTCCACAGACACCCCAAAACACACCACCAGACGTGGACATGCCCACCAGAAAGACAAGATCCAGCCTCATCCACCAGAACACAGGCACTAGTCCCCTCCACCAGGAAGCCTACACAACCCACTGAACCAACTTTAGCCAGTGGGGACAGACACCAAAAACAACGGGAACTACGAACCTGCAGCCTGCAAAAAGGAGACCCCAAACACAGTAAGATAAGCAAAATGAGAAGACAGAAAAACACACAGCAGATGAAGGAGCAAGATAAAAACCCACCAGACCTAACAAATGAAGAGGAAATAGGTAGTCTACCTGAAAAAGAATTCAGAATAATGATAGTAAAGATGATCTAAAATCTTGGAAATAGAATAGAGAAAATGCAAGAAACATTTAACAAGGCCCTAGAAGAACTAAAGATGAAACAAGCAACGATGAACAACACAATAAATGAAGTTAAAAATACTCTAGAAGGGATCAATAGCAGAATAACTGAGGCAGAAGAACGGATAAGTGACCTGGAAGATAAAATAGTGGAAATAACTACTGCAGATCAGAATAAAGAAAAAAGAATGAAAAGAACTGAGGACAGTCTCAGACACCTCTGGGACAACATTAAATGCACCAACATTCGAATTATAGGAGTTCCAGAAGAAGAAAAGAAAAAGAAAGGGACTGAGAAAATATTTGAAGAGATTATAGTTGAAAACTTCCCTAATATGGGAAAGGAAATAGTTAATCAAGTCCAGGAAGCACAGAGAGTCCCATACAGGATAAATCCAAGGAGAAACATGCCAAGACACATATTAATCAAACTGTCAAAAATTAAATACAAAGAAAACATTAAAAGCAGCAAGGGAAAAACAACAAATGACACACAAGGGAATCCCCATAAGGTTAACAGCTGATCTTTCAGCAGAAACTCTGCAAGCCAGAAGGGACTGGCAGAACATATTTAAAGTGATGAAGGAGAAAAACCTACAACCAAGATTACTCTACCCAGCAAGGATCTCATTCAGATTTGATGGAGAAATTAAAACCTTTACAGACAAGCAAAAGCTGAGAGAGTTCAGTACCACCAAACCAGCTTTACAACAAATGCTAAAGGATCTTCTCTAGGCAAGAAACACAAGTTAAGGAAAAGACCTATAATAACAAACCCAGAACAATTAAGAAAATGGGAATAGGAACATACATATTGATAATTACCTTAAATGTAAATGGATTAAATGCTCACACCAAAAGACACAGACTGGCTGAATGGATACAAAAACAAGACCCATATATATGCTGTCTACAAGAGACCCACTTCAGACCTAGAGACACAGACTGAAAGTGAGGGGATGGAAAAAGATATTCCATGCAAATAGAAACCAAAAGAAAGCTGGAGTAGCAATTCTCATATCAGACAAAACAGACTTTAAAATAAAGACTAGGGCTTCCCTGGTGGCGCAGTGGTTGGGAGTCCGCCTGCCGATGCAGGGGACACATGTTCATGCCCTGGTCTGGAGGATCCCACATGCCGCGGAGCGGCTGGGCCTGTGAGCCATGGCCGCTGGGCCTGCACGTCTGGAGCCTGTGCTCCACAACGGGAGAGGCCACAATGTGAGAGGCCCGCGTACCGAAAAACATAATAATAATAAATAAAATAAAGACTATTAGAAGAGACAAAGAAGGACACTACATAATGATCAAGGGATTGATCCAAGAAAAAGATTTAACAATTGTAAATATTTATGCAACTAACATAGGAGCACCTCAATACATTAGGCAAATACTAACAGCCATAAAAGGGGAAATCGACAGTAACACATTCATAGTAGGGGACTTTAATACCCCACTTTCACCAATGGACAGATCATCCAAAATGAAAATAAATAAGGAAACACAAGCTTTAAATGATACATTAAACAAGATGGACTTAATTGATATTTATAGGACATTCCATCCAAAAACAACAGAATACACATTTTTGTCAAGTGCTCATGGAACATTCTCCAGGATAGATCATATCTTGGGTCACAAATCAAGCCTTGGTAAATTTAAGAAAGTTGAAATTGTATCAAGTATCTTTTCTGACCACAACGCTATCAGACTAGATATCAATTACAGGAAAAGATCTGTAAAAAATACAAACACATGGAGGCTAAACAATACACTACTTAATAACGAAGTGATCACTGAAGAAATCAAAGAGGAAATCAAAAAATACCTAGAAACAAATGACAATGGAGACATGACATGGGATGCAGCAAAAGCAGTTCTAAGCGGAAGTTTATAGCAATACAATACTACCTTAAGAAACAGGAAACATCTCAAATTAACAACCTAACCTAACAACCTAACCTTGCACCTAAAGAAACGAAATTGAGCTATTTGTAAGGAGGTGGATGGACCTAGAGTCTGTCATACAGAGTGAAGTAAGTCAGAAAGAGAAAGACAAATACCGTATGCTGACACATATATATGGAACTTAAGAAAAAAAAATGTCATGAAGAACCTAGGGGTAAGACAGGAATGAAGACACAGACCTACCAGAGAATGGACTTGAGGATATGGGGAGGGGCAAGGGTAAGCTGTGACAAAGTGAGAGAGTGGCATGGACATATATACACTACCAAACGTAAAACAGATAGCTAGTGGGAAGCAGCCGCATAGCACAGGGAGATCAGCTCGGTGCTTTGTGACCACCTAGAGGGTTGGGATGGGGAGGGTGGAAGGGAGGGAGACGCAAGAGGGAAGAGATATGGGAACATATGTATATGTATAACTGATTCACTTTGTTATAAAGCAGAAACTAACACACCATTGTAAAGCAATTATACTCCAATAAAGATGTTAAAAAAAAAAGATTGTACTATGAAATAGCATGTTTCTAGAAATTATAAAACGTATTTATGTTTGTCACACCACAAAATGTTAATAAAGTTCACAATTGTTTAATTCTTTGTTTTCACTAAAAAATTAAAATTTCAAAGGATAAAAAAAACAATGTATGCATAACCTTATAGCTTCATTAAATGATTTTTAGTGCATTCTTAAATATTTTTTGGAACATAGTGGAGCATAGATAATATAACAAAATTATGTTCAAAGCCTGTGACCTAAACAAAAATGAAATTGTGCATTTAATTATAAGATACGTAAGTATAAAAAGCACCTACATTAATGTTGGTCAGTAGGATATATTTAACATATAACTATTCTGGGAAGTTGTGTTTTGGTACTAGTCCTTTTGAAGATGAAAAAGTCAATATGGTAATAATACTACCAACTAATTTATTAATTTTATTTTAAATAAAAACATTATTTTTACCTCCGTGGTTTCCCCATAAGCCGCCTGATTTTTCCCCATTCTACTCTTGTTAACTTTCTTGTTTTCAAATTAGGAAAAGATTCCTTTAGACAAACACAGAAGTCATTGTCGCCTTCAAAAAGTGGTCTGTAAAACAGAAATGGTATTTTAATAGTTAATATACAATGTGTTACTTAAGAGCCATAAAATTCAAAATATGCATTCCAATTTTCAACATATTAATCACAAGATGCCAAACTTTCACCTCTACCCAAAACAGGCACAAATTCCAAATGTTAAAATTAAACTAGATCCTTTGCATTTATGAAACAAATAATGTGTAAAAGTTACTCAAGAAATACTGTCTGTGCTTGAGACTCCAAGAGACACTGATTTTTGTTAAAAATCTCCTATAGGAGTCTATCCTTCCAGAGGTTATCTTGGCATTATCATTATATCTGGTGAGGATAAACAATGTTAGCTACAAAGTATCTTTGTCCCAAAAGTAATATCATCACCAGGGAGTTCTCTTTGAGAGTAAATTCGTTTTAGAAAACTGGGGGACTCCAGAGGGTTAGATTAGTTCTTGGGAAATCGAGGACTCGGATCATACTAGGACACCCTGAGAGCTGTCTTAAGCCCATGAAAAAATTTGTGGACAAAAATAAAACAATTTTATTCATGAGTTTGGGAAACCAGGAACCAGTCTCAGCAATGACACATGAAATGTCTTGGGCTTAAATATGAATGTTCATGAGATTCACAAGGTTCAGAGTACGCAACTGGTGAAAGCAGAGAAAGGAAATAAAGATAAGCAGTCAGCAAAGCAAGCACCACTGACTGGCATGGATTAGATAAGATTAGATTGTGGTGGATGAGAAATCAGAATTTTTCCTCAATAAATTCTGTTGTTGAATAATTGGATTTCACCCAAACCTCTATGTTCTACTTAAACATTTACATATAACTAAAATGCATGAATATCATCCCCCAAATAGAAAGACTCATTAAAATCTTCCTGAATCACTTTTACCATTAATAACTGTTTCTCTACTATTATACTAGCATTTAAAATCTCGAGATTTATAAAACAAGTTCCATTCACTGCAAATAATGGTGCTTTGTTTTTAGGGTATCTCCACTCCACAGTCTTTGTAAATTATAATATGGAGATTATACTTTCATTTTCATATAACAACTTCTTCCCCAAAAGGGGTAGGAGGGAAGAAAACTATGAAAAATGGAAATGGATCAAACTAGAATGAGGAATAGAAAAAGAAATTCAGGAAAAAAATAGAATCAAAATAGACCTCTAGAAAAGGTTGAGGCTTTGAAAGATTTTTTTTTTTTGTGGTACGCGGGCCTCTAACTGCTGTGGTCTCTCCCGTTGCGGAGCACAGGCTCCGGACGCGCAGGCTCAGCAGCCATGGCTCACGGGCCCAGCCACTCCGCAGCATGTGGGATCCTCCCAGACCGGGGCATGAACCCATGTCCCCTGCATCGGCAGGCGGACTCTCAACCACTGCGCCACCAGGGAAGCCCAGGTTGAGGCTTTTAACATTTGAAAATCTTAAACTTCTGGTTCAAATGATACTTGTGATATGAGCCATGATACATACTTATCTATATTTGAGTAGAACCACTCATATATGCACCACTTATGTGCTTTGGGAAGCTTGAGTAAGTTACGTAATCGAAAACCAATCTTCTGTGAGGCCTTCTTATCTGGTGTTGACATTGTTGCTGTAAATTTCTGTACAATAAAAAAAAGAGATTAATTACAGTTCCATTAAGTAAAAATGAACATCTATAACAGTGAATACATTTGTAAAAAGCCAGATTATGGTAGGTACTCAAAAAGATTCAACAATATACAAAATGAAAATTTTTGTTATTATTTAACAAATATACATTCTGATTATTTCTTACAAAGTTAAAGCCTCCAATTTCATAACATATTTTGACAAGGAGGGTGAAATATTTGCCCCCGCCATGTTTGCACTACAGTGTAATTTCAATTTAGGTATGTAGGAAGAAGATACTTTTGAAAAATATTTCTAGAGTTCTAGGTCCAGAAAAGACAAGTAAGGACTCTGACACTATTGTGAGAGACAGAGTGAGAGCGAGAGAAAGAACCTGAAGAAAATATCACTCATTTGTATGAACTTTAAAAATGTCTAGAAAGATGTTCTGTACTCATGGATTGGAAGACTATTGTTAAAATGTCCATAATACCCAAAGCAATCTACAGATTCAATGCAATCCCTATTAAAATTTCAATGGCATTTTTCACAGAAATAGAACAAGCAATACTAAAACTGTTATGAAACTACAAAAAAACCTGAATAGCCAAAGTAATCTTGAGAAAAAAGAACAAAGATGGAGGCATCACGCACCCTGATTATAAACTATATTACAAAGCTACAGTAATCAAAACATGATGGAACTAGCATAAAAACAGACACATTAGGGTTTCCCTGGTGGTGCAGTGGTTGAGAGTCCGCCTGCCGATGCAGGGGACATGGGTTTGTGCCCCAGTCGGGGAAGATCCCACATGCCGAGGAGCGGCTGGGCCCGTGAGCCATGGCCGCTGAGCCTGCACGTCCGGAGCCTGTGCTCCGCAACGGGAGAGGCCACAACAGTGAGAGGCCCATGTATCACAAAAAAACAAACAAACAAAAAAAACAGACACACTAGAGCAATGGAACAGAATTGAGCCCAGAAATAAATGCATGCATATATGGTTAACTGATATTTGACAAGGTAACCAAGAATACTCAATGAGGAAAAGACAGTCTCTTCGACAAATGGTGTTGGGAAATGGTTTTCATGTGCAAAAGAATAAAACTGGCTTCCTGTTTTACACCACTCATAAAACTTAACTCAAAATGGATTAAAGCTGTAAATGTAAGACCTGAAACCATAAAATTCCTAGAAGAAAACATAGGGAAAAGTCTCCTTGACACTGTTCTTGGCAATGATTTTTTGGGGATGATACCAAAAGCAAAGGTAACAGAAGCAACAATCAACAAGTGGGACTACATCAAACTAAAAAGCTTCTGCATCGCAAAAGAAACAAAATGAAAAGGCAGCCTACAGAATGAGACAAAATGTTTGCAAATCATATATCTGATAAGAAATTAATACCCGAAGTATGTAAGAAACTCATAGAACTCAACAACAAAAAGACAACCTGATTAAAAAATGGGCAGAGACGCTGAAAGACATTTTTCCAAAGAAGACACAAATGGCTAACAGGTACATGAAAAGGTGCTCAACATCACTAATCATCAGACAAATGCCACAGTGAGATATAACCTCATACCTGTTAGAATGGCTATTATCAAAAAGGCAAGAAATAACAAGTGTTGGAGAGCATGTGGAGAAAAGAGAACCCTGTGAACTGTTGCTGGAAATGTATATCGGTGCAGCCAGTATGCAAAACAGTATGGAGGTTCCTCAAAAAATTAAAAACAGAAGTACCACATAATCCAGCAATTCTAACTCTGGATGTTTATCCAAAGGAAATGAACTATCTCCAAAAGATACATGCAGCCCCATGTTTGTTGCAGTATTATTTACAATAGCCAAGACATGGAAACAACCTATGCATCCACTGACGAATGAAGAAAATGTGGTGTATAAATAAATATATATAAAATATTATTCAGCCATAAAAAAGAAGGAAATCTTGCCATTTGTGACAACATGGATAGGCCTTGAGGACATTATGCTAAGTGAAATAAGTCAGACAGAGAAAGACAAACACCATATAATTTTACTTATATGTGTGACCTAAAAAAAAATTACCTCCCTCCCCACAAAAAACCCAACTCAGTAGATACAGAGAACAGACTGGTGGTTGCCAAAGACAGGGGTAGGGGGGCAAATGAAATGGATAAAGAAAGGTCAAAAGATACAAACTTCCAGTTGTAAAATAAATAAGTCATGAGGATGTAATGTACAGAATGGTGACTATACCATACTGTATACCTGAAAGTTGCTAAGAGAATAAATTTTTAAAGTTCTCATTACAAGAAAAATATTTTTGTAACTATGGTAATGGACGTTAACTACAGTGGACTTACTATGATGATCATTTCACAATATATACAAACACTGAAATCATCATGTATACCTTAATATAATGTTGTCAATTACATTTCATTTTTTAAAAAGCTTAAAAAACACCATCAGAACATCAAAAGAATACAACACAACCAAGTGGAATTCATTCATGTCAAGAATACAAGGATGGGTCAGTATTAGAAAACTATTAATGTAATCTGTCATTATTAATAAATCAAACAATAAAAGTCATATGATCACCTCCACTGATGCTAAAAACACTTGATAAAATTCAATATCCATTAAAAAAAAACACTTAATGGAATATAAAAGTAGACAAAATGACTAAAAAAACATGATATACCAGAAGTTAAATGATACAACTAAAGTAGTACTTGAAGGGAAATTTAATTCATTGGGTAAATGCTTATATTAGAAAAAAGGAAAAATTTCAAATAAATAACTTATCCTTCCACCTTAAGAAACTAGAGAAAGAAGAAAACTCAAAGCAAGCAGAGGAAGAAAATAATAAAAGTTAGAGCATAAATAAAGAAAAAATAGAAAACCAATAGAGAAAAATCAATAAAACCAAAAGTTCCTTGAAAAAAATCAACAAAATTGACAAACCTTTAGCAATACTGACCAAGAAAATAAAAATAGATGAACACTTTCTTAACCTTCAAAACACATTTCTCCCCATTCCAATCGAAAGGTCAGTATTGGACTTCCCTGGTGGCACAGTGGTTAAGAATCCGCCTGCCAATGCAGGGGACAAGGGTTTGAGCCCTGGTCCGGGAAGATCCCACATGCCGTGAAGCAACTAAGCCCATGCGCCACAACGACTGAGCCTGCACTCTAGAGCCCGCGAACCATAACTACTTAGCCCTCGTGCCACAACTTCTGAAGCCTGTGCGCCTAGAGCCCGTGCTCCGCAACAAGAGAAGCCACCGCAATGAGAAGCCCGCACACTGCAAAGAAGAGTAGCCCCCGCTCGCCACCAACTAGAGAAAGCCCGCGTGCAGCAATGAAGACCCAACACAGCCAAAAATAAAATTAATTAATTAATTAATATTTTTAAAAAAGGTCAGTATCATATTCAATGTTAAAATTCTAAAAACATTCTCATTAAAGTGAGGAATATGACAAAGATGTTGATTATACCCCTATTTATTTATTTATTTATTTATTTTTTGCGGTACGCAGGCCTCTCACCGCTGTGGCCTCTCCCGCCGCAGAGCACAGGCCCCGGACGCGCAGGCCCAGCGGCCATGGCTCACGGGCCCAGCCGCTCCGCGGCATGCGGGATCCTCCCAGACCGGGGCACGAACCCATGTCCCCTGCATCGGCAGGTGGACTCCCAACCACTGCACCACCAGGGAAGCCCTATACGCCTATTTTTGACACTGTTTTGATGGAATTAGCCAATTAAACAAAAGGAATAAAATTGTAAAGGAGAAGACAAAATTAGCATTATTTTCAGGTGATATGACTCCCCCAGAAAACTCAAGAAAATCAACTATAACCATTAAAAGGAATAAATTAATAAAGTGGGAGAAAACAAAGTTGTTATACAAAAATCTCTATTTAAAAAAAAATCATTATCGACTCAACTGCCCCAGAGCCTGAGGGGAGGGCGGACTCACTGAAGCTGCTGGCTCTGGAGGGGCCCCACCAGCTGAAGCCGCGACAGTCTTTGGGACCCCGGGGCCAGTTGTTTCAACAAGTAACTTAAAGACAAAATGGAAAAACAAGGAGGTTTGTGCCTGAGATCATGTTGATGTGAAACCAGGGATGGCTACGTTGTGCCAGCTTATTCATCCTGGGGTAAGCCAGCTGCCATGTCATGAGGATACTCAAGCAGCCCTCGGAAGAGATCGATGTGGCAAGGAACTGAGGCCTCCTACCTACAGCCACGAAATCAAATTATCAATGCCTGAAGGAGACTGACCAGAGGCCCAAGGACACAGGAAATATCAAGGTCATTACACAAACATCAGCCCCACAGAACCCCTAAAGCCCAGATCCTGAAGAAGCAAAAGAGGAGATAAACTGCCTCAAAAGGGCTATTGGTTATGTATACTCCCTGCAAGAGTACATCACAGGGCTTGTTTCCACTGATGATGACAAGAGATGCTACAACGGTTCTTTAAGTTTTCAATATAATGGAAAATAAACCAAAAAAAAAAAAAAAAACCATTATCGGGACTTCCTTGGTGGTGCAGTGTTTAAGAATCCACCTGCCAATGTAGGTGACACAGGTTTGAACCCTGCTCCAGGAAAAGCCCACATGCAGCAGAGCAACTATGCCAGTGCACCACAACTACTGAGCCTGCGCTCTAGAGCCTGTGAGCCACAACTATTGAGCCTGAGTGCCACAACTACTGAAACCCACGCACCTAGAGCCCATGCCCAACAACAAGAGAAGCCACTACAATGAGAAGCCCGCACACCGCAACGAGAAGCCCACACACCACAACGAAGAGTAGCCCCTGCTCGCCGCCACTAGAGAAAGCCCATGCACAACAACAAAGACCCAACACAGCCAAAAATAAATAAATAGATAGATAAATAAGTCATTATCTTTTCTATATATCAATGAGAACAAATCAAACAGAAGAAATATCCTGTTTATGACAGCAAAAATAATAAGAACAAAAAGTATTAAACACCTAGGAATATACTTAAGAAATGTGCAAGATTGACATGGAAAAAAATGTTAAAGTCTACTAAGGGGTACTAAGGCTTGAATAAGTAGAACTACAACCAGTTCTTGGATGGGTAGTACCAATGTTACACGTCATAACCCCAAAATTAATTTATAATATTAGTTCAACATCAATGAAAATCCCAACAGGATTTTTTTCCTAGTCAAGTTGATTCTGAAGTTCATATGGAAAAATAAATGTTCAAGTATACTTAGGAAAATCTTAAAAAAGGATAAGTAATAATGTTATATCAGAAATTAAAACACAATATAAAGTCACATTAAAACAATTTGAAGGACTTCCCTGGTGGCGCAGTGGTTAAGAGTCCTCCTGCCAATGCAGGGGACATGGGTTCAATCCCTGGTCCGGGAAGATCCCACATGCCGTGGGAACAACTAAGCCCGTGCGCCACAACTACTGAGCCTGCGCTCTAGAGCCCACAAGCCAAAACTACTGAGCCCATGTGCCACAACTACTGAAGCCCGTGTGCCCTAGAGCCCATGCTCCACAACGAGAAGCTACCACAATAAGAAGTCCACATGTCGCAATGAAGAATAGCCCCCGCTCACCACAACTAGTGGAAAGCCCATGCACAGCAACGAAGACCCAATGTGGCCAAAAAATAAATTAAAAAAAAAAGTTGACACAAGCACATACAGAGCCATGCTAGACATAAAGAGATAGAAAGTCTAGAAATAGGGGTTTCCCTGGTGGCTCAGTGGTTAAGAATCCTCCTGCCAATGCAGGGAACATGGGTTCGATCCCTGGTCCAGGAAGATCCCACATGCCACAGAGCAACTAAGCCCATGCCACAACTACTGAGCCCACGTGCCACAACTACTGAAGCCCTCGTGCTCTAGGGCCCATGTACCACAACTACCAAAGCCTGTGCTCTGCAACAAGCCACCGCAAGGAGAAGCTCACACATCAAAATGAAGAGTAGCCCCCACTAGTAGCTGCAACTAGAAAAAGCCTGTGTGCAGCAACAAAGACCCAACGCAACCATAAAATAACAAACAAACAAACAAAAACTTAAAGGAAAAAAAGAAAGTAACTTGGTCTTCCCCATTTGAATTCTTAAAAAGAAAAGTCTAGAAATAATCCCAAATATATAGAGGAATACAGCTTGTCATGCAGCAGCATTATAAACCAACGTATAAAAGATGGATTGGGGCTTCCCTGGTGGCGCAGTGGTTGAGAGTCCGCCTGCCGATGCAGGGGACATGGGTTCGTGCCCCAGTCGGGGAAGATCCCACATGCCGCGGAGCGGCTGGGCCCGTGAGCCATGGCCGCTGAGCCTGCACGTCTGGAGCCTGTGCTCCGCAACGGGAGAGGCCACAACAGTGAAAGGCCCGCGTACCGCAAAAAAAAAAAAAAAAAGATGGATTGTTCAGTAAATGTTACCCAGGACAAATAAGTAGTCCTCTAGGAAAAAAATTCGGTTGCCGTCTTACCTCATTCTTTACTCCAAAATAAATTCCAGATGGACTGAAGATTTAAACATATTTTTTTAAAAATGAAATAAGAAATATAGAGGGAATTCTAAAACTATAAATGTTAGACTAGGGAAGGTCTTTCTAATCATAAAATCAAAAAGTCATTAAAAGGAAACACAGCTATATTTGACCCTTAGAATTTTTTTCAGTCCTCTATGGTGAAAAATATAGAAACAAAGCACAAGACAAACTACAAACTGTGAAACAAATTATTACCAGTATGAACAGCCAAAGGGCTAATATTCTTAATATATATAAAATTCTTACAGACTAACAAGAAAATGACCAACAATCTAATAAAAAACGGGAGAAAGACAAACAGTTTTGAGCTAAGGAAAGAAAGTTTATAAACATATATGAAAAGTATCTCACCGTCACTCATAGATGACATGCCAACTAAAACAAGTGAGATGCTATTATGAGATTAGCAAAAATCTAGATGTTTAGTTATATACTGAGTTAGCAAGCATTAGGTAAAATAGGCACTGTGATATATTACTGGTTGAAAGTATAAGCCAGTATAATTTCTTTGGAGAATAATTTGGCACTACTTTAAAAACTTTAAATGTGCATATCCTGTGATCCAGCAATTCCACATTTTAGCCATCTGCCCTAGAAAAACACTTGCAAATTTATACAAATATGTTTGGGATGTTCACTACAGCATTGTTTGTAATAATGAAAACTTAGAAACCACTTGAATGCCGATAAAATAAATAAATTATGGTATAAGACTGACTACTACAAAACAGTAAAAAGAAATGAAATACTGAAGCGTGTCTAACTAAATCAGTCAGCATGGCCAGATCTCAAAAACAGACTTTTGATTTCACTGCAGGGGGCCCGGGTTTGATCCCTGGTCAGGAAACTAAGACCCCTGCAAGCTGCGAGGCAAAAAACCCCAAAAGAACAAACAAACCAAACCAAAACAAAACAAAACAAACACTTTTGAGTGAAAAAAATAAAGAATGATGCCTGATACAATATCATGAAAATAATACTACTAATGTAATTTTAAAACTACATACACCAAACAATACCATATATTTTCTATGAATACATATATAAAGGTTTAGAAGTATTAAAAAGATCTAAAAGGATAATCAAACTACAGTGGTTGGTTACCAGTGGAAGAGGGAAGCAGATCTGGAGGGTGGGTGAAGGTCAAAATTAACTTTTTATTTTTTAGTATAAAACTTTACTTAGGAAAAATTGTAGATTTATAGAAAAGTTGCAAAGATAATACAGAGGTTCCACATGCCCTGCATCCAGCTTTCCCTAATGTTAACGTCTTATATAACCATGGTTTGTCAAAACCAAGAAATTAACATTCGTATAATACTATTAACTAAACCACAGACTTTATTTGGATTTCTCCAGTTTTTCCATTAATGTCCTTTTTTTGTCCCAGAATCCAATTCAGGATACCACATTGTACTTAGAAAATTAACTTTTTAATGTAAAAAAAAAATTATATGTCATGAGTCATTTAGCATAAATAATAACCATATTATAAAGTATTATTATCAGAATGAGTGCTATTTTTATTCCTACTGAGTTATTGACCCAAATTCTAAAATAGCATATTGGTGGCTCATTGCATATAAAACTGCATTAAAGATTCCTCTGTTGAGTATGAGGAAATATATTCAATCTGTTAGTGGAAATATAAATTATTACAACTTTTATAAATAGGTTACTAAGTAGTATCTTTCAAAGCTTAAGTGTAAATACCCTTGTAGCAATTAAACTTCTAAGGGTTTATTCAACAAATGGAAAATGGACAGTGACTGCTACTGATTTAAGATGATGAAAATGTCCTAAAATTGGTTGTGGTGATAGTTGCACACCTCTGTGCATATATTAAAATGACTGAATTGTATGCTTTAAATAGGTAAATTGTATGCTATGTTAACTGTATCTCAATAAAGCTACAACAAAAAAGTAGACCTCTGAAGACAGGCTGCCTGCCGTTTAGTAACGGCTTTCACTTATTAGTTTTGTGATCTTGAACAAGAAACTTCTCTGTGGACTTCCCTGGTGGCGCAGTGGTTAAGAATCCACCTGCCAATGCAGGTGACATGGGTTCAAGCCCTGGCCCGGGAATATCCCACATGCCATGGAGCAACTAAGCCCGTGCGCCACAACTACTGAGCCTGCACTCTAGAGCCCGAGAGCCACAACTACTGAGCCCACGTGCTACAACTACTGAAGCCCACGGGCCAACAGCCCATGCTCTGCCACAACAGAAGCCACCACAGTGAGAAGCCTGCGCACCACAACATAGAGTAGCCCCTGCTCACTGCAACTAGAGAAAGAAAGCCCACGCGCAGCAGCGAAGACCCAGTGCAGCCAAAAATAAATACATTAAAAAAAAAAACAAAAAAAAACTTCTGTGTCTGTTTTCTCACCTGAAAAATGGGAAATAAGAAAATAGTAACCTAACTCATGGGGGGTTTGAAGATTAAATCAAAGTAATACATATGAAGTGCTTAGAACAGGATCTGGCACATACTAAGTACTGAATAAACGTTGTTTTTTAATAATTTTCCAGCTCTGAATAGTGCTCTTTAAACAAACACACAGATAGAATACACCAGATTTGAGGCTGTGACTAGGAGAGTAAGAGAACAACGCATATCATGTAACTGAAGATTGAAAGAACTAGGCATGTTAAGACTAGAAAAGAGAAAACTCAGAGGATATAAAAATTTTTCACATAGTTAAAGAAGTCTCATATCATGTCTGTCCTACGTTATATTTGTTCTGTATTGCTCACAAGTAGAAAGGCCTTTGTGAAATAGTCCCAGAAGGAATGATATGCGCCTGGGGAGGAGGGCTTTGGATAGACTTAGGGCAGGATGGTTTCATAGTCACAAAGATCAGAGTTTTCTGTATGTTTGAAAATTTTCCTAGTAAATAGTTGGAGGGAAAAAAAAGAACTTAAAAAAAAATCCACGGGCTTCCCTGGTGGCGCAGTGGTTGAGAGTCCGCCTGCCGATGCAGGGGACACGGGTTCGGGCCCCGGTCCAGGAAGATCCCACATGCCACGGAGCGGCTGGGCCCGTGAGCCATGGCCGCTGAGCCTGCGCGTCCGGAGCCTGTGCTCCACAACGGGAGAGGCCACAACAGTGAGAGGCCCGCGTACCGCAAAAAAAAAAAAAAAAAATCCACACCTCTGGAAATTTAAAAAATCTAAACAGCGTTAAAGCATCCAAATTATCCTAATAACACAGCTCTTCTAAAATCAATACAAGAAATAGTTGTTGACTATTTTTGTATTCATTCAACCTTGTATCCGACATCTACTGAGCCAAGCAATGCACACTGTGTGTTAGTTTCAACTGGGTCAAATTTTTAAATTGAATTTTAGATGCTTATGCACACTTGTCCTTGATGTTAAAAAGTTCATATATTTTTGTTCATTTTACAGAGAATGAACATATTTTACTATTTTTTTCGTATTTTACTATTTGAAATGATTATAAAGGTATGTAAAAGTTCTTTGGGTTTTTTTTTTGTTTTTGGTAAGGGCATATTGCTGGTAATACCTTTAATTAATTTGATGCCAAATCCTTGGTTGAGAAAATTACCTCTACTGTGATACATCCTACTGGAAAATGTTATAAAACTTTTGAAAAAAAAATGAATGGGAAGTAGGGAATAACTATATCAAAAATTATACATTTCATAGGAGAAAATTATTGTATTCTTAAGGTTAATATTTCCTTATCTAATTTTCATTCATTGCTTTGATTCTTACATGTCCACTATAATTTTTCTTTAAAAGATGTCAAAAATGAAAAAGGAGATATGATTTCATGCTCTATATTTTCCTCTTTTGGATAAAGGAAGTCTTCAACATACTTCACTCAATGACAAAGTAAAATGAGTTTTCCCCTCTGATTTCCATGCAAACGCCAAGCTGATTCCAATTTGCCAAATCCATTTGCTGAATGTCCACTATCTCCATGCTTAAAAAAACAGTGTGCATGGGAATTCCCTGGCAATCCAGCAGTTAGGACTCCATGCTTCCACTGCAGGGGGCACAAAATCCTCGTTCAATCCCTGGTCGGGGAACTAAAATCCCACATGCCTTGTGGTGTGGCCAAAAACAAAAAAAAGAAGAAGAATGTGCATCTGTAAGACTGAGGACTGGCTTTCTACACTGGCTTAAAGTCCATCAATAAAATAATGCCCTGTTTTAGGTAATTAAAATAGGAGCTGAGCTGAATTACTGATTTAAAGAACTTGTTACTCAAAATGTCATAGAACAATAAATATAAACTTTATTATACTGAGCGATTGCTCACTTCCTTTCAATGAAACAAAATTTTAGCACACACATACCTGTGGAACCATTGCCACCCTCTGATTTCTTTTAGGTGACCTTGTATTTATTTGTCTGTCATCTTCATCAGAAAAGAGCCGACTTCGTTTTGAATTTCTGAAAGGCTATGATAGAAATTTTTTTATTTAATGAAAAGGCCAAACACCTGCCATTTTTGTTCCAAAACACAATTCTATACTTCGAAAATACAGCTAACTCCGAATTATCAGCAGTATTGAAGGATGAAGAACAGGTAATAAAAAGCACACAAATAATTTCAGATTTTAGAAAGCAGAAAGATACATATGTATGTAATTTGTGAAACACCTAGCTGTTAATTAAAACTAGAACCCAAGTCTTCTTCGTATAGTACACTGGCAGTCTTGAATGTTGAAGATAGGAAAATTAAGCTCTGGAAATTCTAGTTCTCATTATGTTGGTGCTTGGATTAATACCAACCAGTTGGGTGTTTCACCTGATAGGTCTATTGGATAGGGCTGGGTTGGGACAAAGTTACTAGATCACCTTAGAAAGTAAATCTAAATGTATATAATATTATACTAGATCCGCTGTCAAAAACTGTTGACAAATTTCCATTTGCAAATAAAAATACAAGATACCTATAACAGATACTTAATAAGTGCATGCAGAACTAAAAAATTTTAAGCATCCAAAGTACATCACACACTTAAGGATTTATAATATGAAAAATTTTACAGTCCATCCTAGGTTCAGAGGCTTAATAGGGAAGAACAACAGAAATAATATCCCAATAGCACCCACATCATTTTTCAAATCCTTCTCCCACTCTTCAAGACAGTTCCATGCTTACTTAGAACTGAAGCCGGTGCAGCGGGCTAGCAACATATGGGAAGCATCCAACTGGGTCAAGGCTAGAGGTATGGACCGGTGAAATTAAACCCACTGAGAGTCTCAACACTGAAGAGCCCTGACAGGAAGTCCCTTCTGCCCTGCTCCCCTCCTCTGACCATGGGCAGAGAGGAGGAAGAGAATGATGCTGACAGAAATGCTAACAGCGCGGAGAGTCCTGTACACTCACTGTGGCCAGCTGCCCAGGCTACTGACAGCTACTGTCTAACCTAGCTCCAGGCTTGTTTCATGATTGACCCCTAAGATTTCCTGGCTACCTGGCTGGGCAGGGGAGGAAGAGAGGCCCCGAAAATCGTTAGTCACGCCAATTATATGCTCATCTCTACTTCCCAGCCCTAAATGCATTTATCCTTGACTTACACAAGATTTCAGTATCCTACCACTTATTTATATATCTTTTTGTAGGGACCAGAGCCAGGTACAATCTTTTTATTTTAAAAAAATCTATTAAATTATTAAAAATCTATATTAAAAGTAAGATTTCGGGTTGCTGCAGTTTTTTGGGTTTGCCTATTTAAAGAAACTACAATTACTTAACAAATGCTTAATGATGAACAGATTATCACAGGCTATAGATTATTTATCTAGGTATGATCAAATACTGTCCAATGACACTTAATGACACAAATGCTTGGAGTTGGGGAAAACCCTTGGAAAATTTTTATAGTGCTGTAAGAATGTGCACGTGACAATAATACAATTTAGCTATCATATTCTAAAGAGTAAGAAAAACTTAATTCCTTACCATTTCCACAGCAGAGCCTGTATTCCTGCCTTTCCAAACAGGTGTTTTTTGTAAAGAGCTGTACTTTTCATTCCATGTGTTAGATAAGCTTCCCTCTGTAATAAATAATTATTAATGATATTTAAGTTTAGTTCAACGGATTTCATACTATAAACATGGCCTTTTTAATAACAGCAATATATCTGAAATATTTACGAATACGGAAAAAATATACTGACCATAATAATTTTAGTTTATTACAAATAAAAAAAATCTTTTCTGTATTTTTTTGTCAAACTCGCTAAATAATCTGACAAGGCAACGCTACTTGAAAGTATTACATTTTCATATTAAAACATGTGTGGCTTCTTTCATTTTGTTTTTCAATAATTCCTCTATTCTTATTTGCCAAGAACTACCTCAGTACAATCTGACTGAAAGCAGGCAAGGAAAAATGCGAAAAGCTCCTTTAACCTTGAATTTAGAACATATTTCTGCTTCAACATGTAAAACACTTGATATCCAAAAATGAAATATGTGGGGGGTTTTCCCTTAATTCAAATAAACGTCTTCAGAGTTGTATGCAACCAGAAAAAATCCGATCAAGTTACCGATTAAGCGTGTTATGAAAATAAAGAAGGCGAGTTTAATGTTTACAAAAAGGATATGTTTATTTAGAGAGAGATATAGAAAACTGGAATGAATATACACAAGATAGTTTTATTTCCTTCTAATTACCTGAAAGCATTTTCTAATTTTTGTATAAAAAATTTATATCACTTCTTTAAAAAGAGAAATGGCTTTAATATTGGGAGAAAAAAATTAGTGGAATACTTTTTCAGACATACATTTTAATAAGTACAAAAGGAAAGAGATGGGATGGGGTTGATCCTGCTAGGCAAATAAATTAGGGTAATCCTGGAAGATAAGTGTTCTCAAGCCAGAAGGACTTAATTTGGTAGATCACCAATCCAAAGTATAATACAGTAGCTTTAAAAACTGAAAGTACTAATGAACCTTTGAGAAGATCTACATTGGTTCCAAATTTACTTATCCAGTAGAATCTTGCTCAAGAGGTAAAATCTCAAAATAAATTATATTAAAAGGATAGGTCTAACGTACTTACACAAAGAAACAGCAAGACCAAGGAACATGTCTAACTTTTTCTCAGAAAAAAATACTATCATTCTTTTATTTCAAGAGACTTGCATTACTACTTATAAGACAAGATTCTTAAAAAACAAACAATTATGTAAAAATACAGCTTAGCCCAGTTGTTTAATAAATGATTTAACTCTAATAAGAAATGTCTGGAACATTTAGTTAGAAAGTTCTTTAATCAATAATTCTAGGAGGAGAAAACCAAGGGCAGATTCCCCATATGAACTTATTATCACCAGTGAAAACCAATATTTAAAAGCTATAATGAATCATAACTTAGAAAGAAAAGAGAAATACTATATCCAAATAAATTTAATGAAATAAATTCCCAGTTTGTGTCATACCTAAAAGAATCATGCTATGATTCTTACCTTTTAAACTGACAAGGGCTTTCGCTGAAGAGCCTACAATGAAAACAAATCAGTATTACTTCATAATCAAAGTGAGAGAAAAAGAACTTGGTTTAGGGTTAAAAGTGATCCATTTAGTTTTAGTAACGTTGAAGTGACAGTGGAATGTGCAATTAGAAATAACTAGTAGGGCTTCCCTGGTGGCACAGTGGTTGAGAATCCACCTGGCAATGCAGGGGACATGGGTTCGAGCCCTGGTCCGGGAAGATCCCACATGCCACGGAGCAACTAAGCCCGTGCGTCACAACTACTGAGCCTGTGCTCTAGAGCCCGCGAGCCACAACTACTGAGCCCACGTGCTGCAACTACTGAAGCCCACGTGCCTAGAGCCCGTGCTCCGCAACAAGAGAAGCCACCACAATGAGAAGCCTGCACACTGCAACGAAGAGTAGCCCCCGCTCGCCACAATTAGAGAAAGCCCGTGCACAGCAACAAAGACCCAACACAGCCAAAAATAAATAAATTAAAATAAATAAATTTATTTTAAAAAAAAAAGAAATAACTAGTAGACAATTCAAGTTATTGACCAAAACTCAGACAATGTAAGGAAGAACTGGAGATATTTGGGTATCTTGTTTGAAGCTGTTAGAACTGGAAACCTTCCCAAGACAGAAAAATGTAGAAAGAGAGGTAAGAGGAAGAGTAGGGACAGAAGTGATTTGGGATCCTCATCCAGTAGTGTGCTGGAGAAGGAAAAGAGAAAGGGAATTGACATTTATTGAGGCAAAGATCAGAAGTGGTAATAGAGTGGAGAAAACAGAAAATGGAAATGATCCAGGGACTGCCATAGCAGACAATAAGTCCCTTGGAAGTCTAGAATGCAGGTATGTGCAACACTTAAAGATCCAAGCTGGATTAGGGAGCTGGAGGGGTTCACTGACTAAAACATCAGTGCATATTAGAATAACCAGGAAGCTCCCCATACATGCAGAAACTGTGCGATTAATAAAGGCCCTCAGGGAATTCTGTTGCAGGTACCCCTCAGGCCCATTTCGAGAAACACTGGGCTACAGGTTCTGGTGTAAATAAAGGATAGGATCTATAGGTGAGGGGAAGTAGGAGAACTGATAGGGAAAGAAGTTTTTATGAGAGAGGGGGAGCACTAAATTGAAAATCTCAGAATTGCATAGGTATACTGCAAAGAAGTTCAAGTCATTTGAAAAATAATAAAGTATGATCTCTCTCACTTACATGTGACACCTTAAAAAAAGCGATAAAAGGGAATTCCCTGGCAGTCCAGTGGTTAGAACTCCACACTTTCACTGCCAAGGGCCTGGGTTCAATCCCTGGTCGGGAACTAAGATCCCACAAGCTGCGTGGCATGGCCAAAAAAAAATAATAATAATAAATTTTTTTAAATTAAAAAAACAAAAAAACCCCACCAAACTCACAGATACAGAGGACAAATTGGTGGTTGTCAGAGGCAGGGGGTGGGGGACAGGCAAAAGTGGTGAAGGGGGTCAAAAGGTACAAACTTCCAGTTATAAGATAAATAAATTCTGGGGATGTAATGTAAAGCATGATAACTATAGTTAACAATACTGTATTATATATTTGAAAGTTGCTGAAAGAATAGATCTTAAAAGTTTTCATCACAAGAAAACAAAACTGTAACTGTGTGGTGATTAGTAGTTAGTAAGTAACTAAAGTTACTGTGGCAATTGTTTTGCAACATATACAAATATCAAATCATTGTGCTGTACACCTAAAACTAATACAGTGTTATATGTTAATTATATCTCAATAAAAGAAAATAAACTAACAGGGGAAAAAACCTTTCTATGCTTCAAAGTAGAAATTATTCACATAATTATTAATGAGCAAAATCTCCCTCTTTAAATTTAAAAAACTGTTTAGAACACCTTTTTTTTCTTTTACTATAGTCAAATTATTATTTATCATTCCTCATTTTTAAATTTGTTTTATTTTAGAACCAGCTATTTCTCATCTCAGTTACTCTGACATCCGTTTATGTTTAAAAAAATATAATCTAAGACCAGGCAGTAGTGATGTTATTTGAAAGGTTAGCCTTTTACTTACATTGAGAAAAAACAGATTTGTAAGTGGCTTGTTAAAAATGTCTGTCAACATCTGTAAGGAGCCAGTCCAGTATGACATTACACAAAACACAAAAATAAATAAATAAAAGATGATCTCAGGGAATAAAGTAAGATAGAAGAACATGAACTAAGTACAAAAATCAGAGACGACAGATTAATTCTCCTTGGTTTTTAACAAAAGCAGCAATGATTTACAACTCACATAAATGGACAACAGGCGTTAAACGAGAAGAAACAGATAAAGTATCATGGTTCTGGCTATGAAACATTTTATGTATCTCAGATCTCTAAACCTCAACTGACTTCTCTGCAAGGCAGTATGAGAGGCTTGTCGGACAACCCACCAACATCAAAGCCACTCTTGCTTTCCCCCTACTCTCCTGCCTAGATGTGGAGAATGGTTAACAGGACACGTTAACAGCTTCTGTATGGCAAAGTGAAGTTTAATGACCAAAGGCAGTAAAGTTGTAGGGGGAAAAGTGGGGGAGAGAGCCCATAAAGCCTTGCTAAGAAGCCTCAAAAAATACAACACAACTGGGAAAGCAGCAGTAGTAGACAGGGCACGACGTGTCAGTGTAGCTACCAAGAAAAACATGGTTCATTTGAGAAAAAGTGGTAACTATTCATTCATTCATTCAGTGAATATGTGTAGAGTGCTGCCTGCATCCTGGCCCCTGCTCTAGTCACTGCGGGTATGGACAGCACGCAAAACAGACAAAGTCCATGCTCCTGATGCTCTTTACATTCTAGCGAGGGGGAAACAGACACACACACACACACACACACACATACCACGGGACAATAAGCACTACCGGAAAAAAAATATAGCAGCATAATAAGGATAGGGAATGTGGGGTGGGAGTTGGTGGAGGGAAGACTATTTCTCTATAAGGTGCTCATGATTAGCTTCTCTGAAACGTGATATTTGAGCAGAGATCTGAAGGAAGAGGTGTGAGTTGTAAGGATATTCATTCCAGCTCCAAGAAGGCAGGGACTGTATCTTGCAGACTCTGACCTACCACCTTTAACCTTCTTCCCTTCTTGAGAGACAGTATAGCATAGTGGTTAAGAACACAGATGGAGACTAGCTGTGTTTGAATCTTGGCTCTGCCACTGTCTTACTGTGTTATCTCAAGCAAGTTACTTAACCTCTCTGTGCTACTTATTCTTCTTTTGTAAAATGGGGATTAAATGAGTTAGTATACGTAAAAGTGCTTAGAGAAAAATGCACATAGTACAGGACTAATTTTTAGACCATGCTTATTGTTTGTATTACTTTGATCAATCAAAAAAAAAGATTAGGTTAAGAACATGTATTTTACAGGCAGGTGAATTCAATTAAGTTAGACTCCTGCTTTAACTGGGTATGTTCATTCATTCTACATATATTCACTGAATACCTACCACAGCACTATTCTAGGGACTGGGGTTAACTGAAGGAAAAGCTAGACAAGGCCTCTGTTCTCAGGGAAGTTTACACTGTAGTGGGAGGAGACATACAATAAACAAGTATATAAAATGACAGCTACACTGGTGGCAGCTGCTGTAAAGGAAATAACCAAGGGATCGCAGCGTGGGGAGTAACTAACTTTATACAGGGTGGGTAGGGAAGGCTTCTCTGAGGAGGTAACATGTGAAAAGGTCTAGCCATGAGAGGACAGGGGGGCAAAGCAATGAGTCAGGCTGGTAGAAACAGCAGGTAAAAAAGCCCCGAGGTAGAACATTTAGAATATTCTAGGAAGGGTGGGGGCATTATGTTTGGGAAGTCATTGGCAAGAGAAGGGTGGTTATGAAAGAAAGAACAGAGAAGTAAGCCAGCTGTCATGCATGGAACTGGAACGCAAGCATGAAGAAAAACAGAAATGGCACCTTCTCTGGTGGGGCTTCTAACCAAAGCTAACCAAACAATCACAGTAACAAACATAAAGCTGCAACTGTGACAGCTGCCACTAAGAAATTACACAGTGGTGTGAAAAGATTTAATAAGAAGATGTATTATTTGTCAGGGAGGACAGAAGCTTAAAATGGGATCTAAAGGATAAGCAGCACTTAACTGGAAGTGAGAGGAAGGAAGAGCATTCCAGGTAGAGAGAACAGCATGTGCAAAAAAGAAAGCCTAGTGAGTATAGAGAATGAAAAAGGTCCAATTTAGTTCAAAGGGATAGAATGAGAGGAAGAGTGGTACAAAATGTAGCTGGAGAGGTGGGGAATGGCCAGACCACAAAGGGTCTTGTAGTTAGTAAAGTGTTTTCAGCAATAGGATGACATAACATACATTCTGAAAGGATCACTCTGGCTGTGTGTAGGTTGGGGGGGAGGGTTTGGGTGGTGGATTGATGGAAGGCTGAAGCAATTAATGCAGAAGAGATGGTGACAGATTGGACCAGGATGAAGGTGAGAAGTAGGTAAAACCGAGAGACATTTAGAAGGTAAAAGTTACAAGATTCAGTAAAGGCTTAATTATGGGAAGTGTGGAAGACAACCTCAATCTAGGTTTTAGATGACTGCACAGCGGAGCCATTCATTACAACCGGAACCACTGGAAGTATCTCTGTACTGCAGGAGGATTATGAGGTAGATCTTGAACCCATAAAGTCTGAGGGGCCTCTGAGGCATCTGAGAGAAGATGTGAAATGGGCAAGAGATATTAAGCACAGAAGCCCAGAGGAAAGATCTGGGCTGAAGATAGCCTCAGCTACCTCATTAGTAAGAGTACTTACCTCAACTGGAATGAGGATTAAATGAGCAAATGTATACAGTATGTTTTGCACAGCACCTGGTTCATAGTTAGTACTAAATAGATAGTAGCTTTTATTATTGTTAATGTTATACTGACTATTGGATAATTTACAAACTAGTCCCCTTGACTAAAACTGGCAAAGAGGCATATCGCTACTTCTAGTATCAAACTGAAATCACTTCTGCTGCAGTTTCATTAACCATGCCTCTTACCCTACATTCAATTCCATATAAATTAAGCATTCATATATACCTGACTTATGGTACTGTGTGACAAACCAGGTAAAGCAATCCCTGCTTTCAACCAGCTGTGGTCAAGCTAAACAAGACAAAATCGCACAAGCTAAGGTGCACGCCCACACACACCCTAGTGTACCAGAGATGTCACAAAGCAATATAAGTGATTATCTTATATAGCTTGAGAGTGTAGTTGTAATTTGAACCCTAGTATGAGTCCCAAGTGTCTGCAAAGAACCAGAGTAAATCCTCAATAAAAGTTTAATGATAATGAGCAAATATTGTAAATGACAGTTATCTAGTGGGTGGGACTTCCAAGCGGTGATAAAACATCTTTATGACAAAGAGATCAAGGACTTCCAGATGACGAGCACACTGTGTTTAGCAGGCCCACCTTTATTTAGAAGCATCCTAAATCACAATCGACTGTATTCTCCAAATAAGAAACAATAAAATTCATTGGTGGTCTACGGCTATGCCTTATACAATACAGTAGCCGCTAGACACACATGACTAAACTTAAATTAACAAAAATCAAACGAAATTTAAAAGTCATTCTAGCCACATCTTAAGAGTTCCATAGCCTCATATGGCTAAGTGGCTACCCTACTGGACATCGCAAAACACAACATTTCCATCACTGAGAAAGTTCTACTGGAATGCCGCGCTGGTCTAGAGCAAATTTAAAACACAAACTCTCTTAATACAACTTTTCACCAGTCTGGCAACTTGAACTTTCAACCTTACAGCACATTAAGAATATATGACCCCACAAGGAAAACAGAATTGGCTGTGTTCAGTTCTCACTTTAAAAGTGTCTTGCACAGATAAATTTAACAGTTGTTTCTATTACACTAAAAACTCTCACAAATGATATATATACATAAACCGAATAGTGAGTGCGCATCAGGACCCATCTGTAATTAACTGAAAGATGTGCCTTTATCTTTTATACTTTATATCAATACAATATTGTAAATTACAAAATTAAGTTCTATTGTGCTTAAACTACAGAATTAGTGCTTTTACTTACTAAACACAAGTGAGCATCCACGTCTGAGGTGGCAGAATGAGTAAACGTGGTTAAAGGAGGCAATGCACAGGGTGGGTGTCAGGAAGAGTACTGAATATGCCTGTGGTGATGGTCACATCCATGCGTACAGGTACCCCCGTGATTCCTAAGACACATACGCAGAGAAGAAAGTCTGCGGGATGGGGGCTGCCTGAACACTTGTGTACCCAGTCTGGATTATCTCTGGAAAGGTCCACAGCCACCTGTGGTCCCAGGGGAAGGGGTCAGCCCTTTGACACGGAAATGCTTCCAGGGGTGGACACACCGGAGGAGGGAGGGGAGGGCAGTGATGATCATAAGTGCCTACAGCGGCAGGAACTGTCACAGGACAGGATCAGAGGCCGGGACAAGAAGGAGAGCTGTGACCACCCCCTCCCCAGCCCGAGCCCTTCCCGGCCCCCAAAAGCGAGTTACATAACCCCGCCAGGCGTCTCTCCGCGCCGGGCGAGCGGTGCAGGCGGGGAGGACAGCCCCCGCGGCCGGCGGTCGCTCTTCCCCCACCGCGGCCGGGGGCCCGAGCCGGGCCAGGAGAGCAGCCACCGCCTCCGCCCCGCCCGGGTTGGGCCCCCGGGCTTTCGGTTTCCGGCCCTGGCTCTCACACAACCCCACAAACCAATACACAGACACCATAACAAAGGCGGCGACGCGGCGGCAACACCGGGGTGGAAGGACTAGGGGACCACAGCGGGGCTGGCAGTCAGCCCACTTGCCCGGCAGAGGGCACGGCCGCCCGTCCCGGCCGGATGCAACCCGGGGGCAGGCGGACGGCGGGAAGAGTGGGGGTGCTTTGAGGTGCTACTCACTCTCGTCAGGCAACTGGTCGAGCTCCGCCATCTTGAACGAGCCGCGCCGCTTTTTCAAAGGCTGCCCGCCGCGGTGCATTGTGGGGCGGAGACTGTCTTTGCGAGGGAGGTTCGAATGCGGAGCTCGCTGCCCGCGGTGCGGCGCACCGCGGCGCTACTCCCGCCGCTGCTGGCTGAGGCGGGCCCGGCTCCGCCCGCGCCTGCCCTGGGCGGGGGTGCAGCCAAGTGGGGCCGCGCCTCGCCCCTCCGCTCCCGCCCCCGGCCGGGCCGGAGGGAGGGGAGGGAGGCCGCGCCGCCAGGCCCGTCTCGCGCCGCCCCTACCTGGGCCCGGCGCCGGAGCGCGGGGAGAGCGGGGGGAGCGGCGCGAACTGCAGTGTCCCGCCCGGCCCGGTTCCCGGTCCGCGCCGCCCGCCCCCTCCGGGGCTCGCTCCCGGCGCGCGTTTCGAGTCTCGCGCTGCAGCTGCGGGAACTGTAGGCTGTTTATTCCGAGTGGGGAAAAGGAGGGAAGGTGGGAAGGAGGCCCCGGCCGGCTGAGAAGAGGGCAGGGGGGCAGGGAAGCGGCACCCGTAGGCCCGGCGCGGGGAGAAGCCCCAGGTTCTCGGCCTCATTTCCCTAGGGGGTTCTACCCGAAGTAAAATTTTCGCGGCTCTCCAAGCCCACGTTTCTCCGGCGTCTCCATCCCCTCCTTTCTCCGGAGAGCTGGGGGAGGGCCGGGGAGGAGGGCTCAGGCCGCGGCAACCCCACAGCTTGCCCGCCCAGGACTCGCGGTGCCCGCAGCCCCTCAGGAGCCTGGGCCACCCCTCCCGAATGCCGGAACCGGAGTTGCGTGGAGCTCGGAGGAGAGACCTTGAGAGGTCATGAAGTTAGTCATTTAGGTCGGCTCTTTCACCCATTCACACTAGACCATGTAGTGAGCTGGGAGACAATTACAGAAACAAAAACCGAGAGTGACACTTAAAGATGATGAAGTACCCTGATCGAAATGTTATGAGAACACAATGAGAATTCATCCAGTTTTGAAAGAAGCTCAGGGAAAGATTTCACAATTCCTGTCTAAAACAGCGTCCAGTAATAAACCACTCTTGCTTTTCAGCAATTCATCTGACAAATGTTATTGAGCTCCAGTCCTTTTTTTCCAGGGATGTAAGGGGGCGGGCGGGGCGGGGAGGGGGGATAGTTAAGCAATGAGAGTACAACACGGGTGAACTCCAGGAACTAAAAAGTTAAAAGGTGGTAGACAGATGAGGACAGCAGAACACACAGGCCGGCCCAGGCTAAGGAGCTGAACTTGCTAAGAGCACTGGAGCAATGGATGGTGGGGTTTTAAAGTATAGGGCTGGCATGTTTCCATTTGTGTTGTAGAACACAAATGTGGGAAACGAATTGGAGTGTGACAAAATGAGAGTTCTGGAAACCAGTCAGGAGGAAGCTTGTTGGGGCAGGCAGGCAAAGGAGAGGAGAGATCTGTACCAGCCACCCTAGAGTTTCAGAGGATGGACTCTGAAGCCCCAAGCCTTGGCTGGAATTCTGGCTGCTAGTTATATAATCTCAGGCAAGTTTGTTTATTAATTCTCTGTGCCTCAGTTTCTCACGTGTAAAAGGCAGATAATAACAGGGTTGTTCTGAGCATAAATGCCTTGGTAAACATAAAGACCTTGTAATAGTTCCTAGAACACATTTTGGCTCAAATATTAGCTATTGCCACCACCACTTTGGAATGGGAAGTATCACTGGATGCTAACTTCGTGCCTAGGGTAACTGGGTACCGCCACTTACTGAGGTTGGAGGTGAAGCAGGGTGTGAAGGAGAGGGGGATGAAAAATTAAATTTTACAAAGTAATCCTTCATAGGTAACTTAACCCTCCTGTGCCTTCTAATCACATTTTGATCTATCTTATGTGACGATGAAAAACAACTGATGGCAAACCAGGTTTTATCTTAAGGCAGTTTTCATACACACACAACAGCAGGTCTGCTGTTTAAACAGATATTTTTACGCTATTTCTCTGATCATCTGCATTTTAAAGAAGGACCCTAAATGAGTCTTCTCACACTCTGAAGCCTGAAGCTGTATCCCAGCCTCAGATCTACCACTTATTAGCTGTGTGACTGCAACCAAAGCACTTTATTATTTTCAGTGAGGGTCTTTATTGGATATTTATGAGGGAGATTTTTATAATCTTTGGCTTACTTGATCCTCCCAACAATCTGGTAACTTGTTCAAGGACAACATTGACCAGGTGATAGAATCAGGAATCCGGCTCCTCTCAGAGCCTCAGTTTCTCCCTCTGTGATGTTAGGATAACACATCCATCACAAGGTTGTTAAATTTCCTCGAATTGTGTATTCCAATTTAAAATGACGTGATTGTATGTGTCATTGTTTGCTTAAAGAAAAAAAAAAAACTAAAATTTTGACAAGGTCACTAAAGTCATGAAAATAAATCATAAGGGAAATAAACATAGCCACATTTTAGGGACTTATTTGGTCATTTCCAGTCCCATGGCCCATTTATCAAATATTGAGTTATTTCTGTGTTAACTTGTGTGCTTCAAAGGACACTATCAAGAAAGCAAAAGACAGCCTTCAGAATGGGAGAAAATATTTGCACATCATATACCTAATAAGGGACTTGTAGCCACAATATATAAAGAAATCTTACAATTTGCTAATAAAAAGACAACCCAATTCAAAAATGGGCAAAGAATCCAAAGAAGATAAAAAAGCCAATAAGCACATGAAAAGATGCTCAACATCTTTAGTCATTAGGGAAACACAAATCAAAACCACAATGAGATATCATTTCACACCCACTGGGGTGGCTATAATCAACAAGACAGATAATAACAAGTGTTGACAAGGTAGTGGAGAAATTGGAATCTGTGTATAGCTTGTAGGAATGTAAAATGGTGCAGCTACTACGGAAATAGTATGGCAGTTCTTCAAAAAAATTAAACAGCATAACCATATGATCTAGCAATTCCACTTCTGAGTGAGTATATAGCCAAAAGAACTGAAAGCAGGGTCTTGAAGAAATACTTGTACAACCATATTCATAGACGCATTATTCACAAAAGTCAAGAGGTGGAAGCAACCCAGGTGTCCATCAATGGTGAATGGATAAACAAAATGTGATATATACATACAATGGGATATTATTCCTCAGCCTTAAATAGGAAGGAAATTCTAACATATGCACAATATGGATTAACTTTGAAGACATCATGCTAAGTAAAATAAGCCAGTCACAAAAAGACAGATATTGTATGATTCCACTTACATAAGGTACCTAGAATAGTCACATTCATAGAGACAGAAAGGAGAACGGTGGTTGCCAGGGATTGGGAGAGGGGGAAATGGGCAGTTACCGTTTAGTGGGTATGGAGTTTATTTTGGAAAGATAAAGTTCTGAGATGGATGTGGTAATGTTTGCATAGCAGTGTGAATGTACATAATGCTACTGAACTGTACATTTAAAAATAGTTTAAATGGCTAATTTTACATTATGTATACTTTACCACTATAAAAAAAATACAGTCCTGGCAGTCCAGTGGTTAGGACTCTGCGCTTTCACTGCCGAGGGCCCGGGTTCGATCCCTGGTAGGGGAACTAAGGTCACACAAGCCTCGCCCGCAGTGCAGCCAAAAAAAAAAAGTACACATTGCACAAACAGGATGCACAATGTGATCTCATTTACAAGTATATATGCATAGACTAAAATCCAGAACGAAAGATATACAGTGGTGGCTGTCTCTGGGTGGTAGGATTATGGGTGACTTTTTTTTCTTTATAGGTATAGTTATTATTTTTCTACAGTAAGATTTTTGTTACTTTCATAATAAAAGTGGTTGTTGAAAAAATTGGTATATAATAATAATAATAATGGAATATTATTCAGCCGTAAAAAGAAATGAAGTACTAATACATGCTACGACTAGATGAACCTTGAAAACATTATGCTAAGTGAAAGAAGCCAGACACAAAAGACCACATATTGTATGATTCCATTTATATAAAATGTCCTGAACAGGCAAATCCACAGAGACAGAAAGTACGATAGGTTAATTGCTGCCTAGGGCTGGAGTTGGGAGGTGGGGGAGGTGGGGGGAGAATTGGGAGTAACGTTTAAATGATAGTGTTTCTTTTTGGAGTGAGGAAAGTGTTCTAAAATTGATTGCAGTGATGGCTGCACACCTCTGTGCATGTACTACAACCCACTGAATTTTAAAACGGATGAATTTTATGCTATGTGAATTATATCTCAATAAAGCTGTTACGTGAAAAATCTTACTTTTAGACTTTTTGGGTTTTGTCTCAATCTAAAATCTTTGGTAGTCACTTTTTGTAGAATCCTTTTCTTAGTCACTTAATGAAGATGCAAAATCAACCGCACTCTGCTGGGCAATTTTATTTTTATTTATTTATTTATATATATTTTTAATGAATTTATCTTTTTTTTTTTTTTCCGGTACGCGGGCCTCTCACTGTTGTGGCCTCTCCCGTTGCGGAGCACAGGCTCCGGACGCGCAGGCTCAGCGGCCATGGCTCACGGGCCCAGCCGCTCCGCGGCATGTGGGATCTTCCCAGACCGGGGCACTAACCAGTGTCCCCTGCATCGGCAGGCGGACTCTCAGCCACTGCGCCACCAGGGAAGCCCTGAATTTATCTCTTTTTTTAAACATCTTTATTGGAGTATAATTGCTTTACAATGGTGTGTTAGTTTCTGCTTTATAACAAAGTGAATCTGCTATACATATACATATATCCCCATATCTCTTCCCTCTTGCATCTCCCTCCCTCCCTCCCTATCCCACCCCTCTAGGTGGTCACAAAGCACCGAGCTGACCTCCCTGTGCTATGCAGCTGCTTCCCACTAGCTATCTATTTTACATTTGGTAGTATATATATGTCCATACCACTCTCTCACTTTGTCCCAGCTTACCCTTCCCCCTGCCCGTGTCCTCAAGTTCATTCTCTAGTATGTCTGCATGTTTATTACCATCTTGTGCTGGGCAATTTTAAATGATAGCTGCAAACAAAAGACTGATATCAAACTGCTTTCCTTCCCACTTTGTCTTTTCTGCCAAACATTCTACTTACTATTCTGCAAACTATGCTGGAAAGAAACTGCTTTTCCTGTTGGACCCAAGTGGCTACAGGAAGGTGCAGACTGAATTCCTGACAGATCCTGTTTTTTAGAATGAACCTTAGGGGGGTCATCAAACACCAGTTTCTCCTCAGACCCAGATGAAAGTGTCATTTGGTTAAAAAACAACAACAGCAACAACAGAGGAGGGGATTATTAAGCCTGTTTCCAGGACTGTAGTGCGAATTAAATGAGATCACTTATGTAAAACACCTGGCCCACATCCCAGCACATAAACACCAGCTCCCTGCCACTCTTTCCTACATCTTGTTTCCCTAAATTGTACCAAGAAGGAACTAAGTGTTGTTAGTTGTATTTCTGAGAAACTGCTTCTAAAGATATTATGCTCAGCAAAGTTTAGTGGTGTATCCCAGGTTATTTAAGGAGGCCTCTGTTTTTCAGTCTGCAAAATGGAGCCAAGCCTAAGGAAAACCATCACTTCCTTGAAGGAATAAGAGCAACCTCTTTCACCAGGTATCTTTAGTAACAAACTATGAAAACGTTGTAATAGATCAAACCATGGGAGGGAAAGTAGAAAGACATATTCCCCACACAAATGAACACACTCCATCATTGTCCAGAATTTTCTAAATGAATTGGGGGACATCAGCTAAGGAGCACATGAGACCAGACTACCCAAGAAGGAGTGCCTTGTCATCAAAGCTCCCCAGCCAGAAAGATGGCTTCATGCAGTGGATTTATGGATTCCAACCCAGAAAGACTGCCCCTTCAGGACATGTATGTGTCCATGGCACGTACGAAAACATTGAATTGGATAATCACTGATTTTGCTTTCTCTTCTTAACCCCTAGATTCTAAGCAATTCAACAGGGTGAAATTATCCATCAGTTGATCAGCAAATATTTATTAAGCACCTACTGTGTGGCATAAATTAGGCAACATTCAATGTGACATAGTGCCTACCCTTACAGATTGTACAGTCTAATGGAAAACACAGATCCTTTAGGAGATTACAGTAGCATGATGAGTGCTACCTTGAGGTTGAGGACAGGATGCTATAAGAGAATAGAGTAGGGGGGGCGGGGAGCAGGAAAGTTTTCTCAGGGAAATGGTCTCTAAACTGAGACCTGAAGAATGAGTAGAAGTTAGGGAAAGGAAGTGGAAGAAGAAAGTAGTATTATTATTCGCAGAGGGTCATGTACAAAGGCCCAGAGGTGAGAATGTAAATGACTTTTATTCCAGGAACTTTAAGTAGCTCAGGATGGCTGGAGAGTAAGATATGGCAAGAGGAAAAACCTGAGAAATAAACTGGGGTCACACAAGAGTCAGGGGAGCTTTGAGAAACCTTTCCTGAAGTGGATTTTGCTAGCTATGGAGGTAGGTGCCTCACAGATGTCCAGGCCGTCGGTTGACGGCCCCAGCTGCTGCACCCTAAGATGTGCTCAGCATTTGTGCTGATGCCATGCTCTCCCCAGGCTGCTGCTCCTAGCCAGTGACTGAGCATGGCAGAGCTGCTAGCGCCAGGCCATTTGTCCTCAACATGGGCCCCCCTTAATGTACAGTCTTGGCTCTGGGGCTCCTGCATGGCATGGTCTGGATTGGCTGCGTGCTTACGTACAGAGCTGCCTGCAGCATGTGACCCTCGGCAACACTGTTGAACACAATAAAGGATGTTCTGTGACCATTGGTCTGTGTTTGGGGTGCAGGATATACCAGCTTGTCAGCATTAATAGTTGTTTCTTTGGTGGAGCCTCAGGGATTTCAATGATTGGGGCTGGTAGTGGAGCTAGAATATGCCTACACCGTCAGCTCACTCCAACAGATTCCCACAATGAGTCAATTTTGGACTCCTTTGTACACAAGCCAATGGTGGTTTGAGACCTGGAGACAAAGCACATCCTGTGCGATCCAGCAGTGGGAGGACAAAGAAGCCTGTGCCTGAGATCTCCAACCCCCTTCCTTGCATAACTTCTCCTGCTGTTACTCTACTGTATCCTTTGCCTGTAAAACAAACAAACAGAAACACTGTTCTGTGCTAAGAGTGGAGCCTAATGTAAACTGTGGACTTCAGGTGATAACGATGTGTCCATGTGAGTTCATCAGCTGTAACAAATGTACCACTCTGGTGGGGGACGCTGAAAACGGGAAGCCGTGCTGTGGGACGCGTGTATATAAGAAACCTCCTTCCCTTCCATTCAATTTTGCTCCTAAAATTGTTCTTTAAAAAAAAGTCTAAAAACACACAAACAAAAAATGCAGGTAGGGCTTCCCTGGTGGCGCAGTGGTTCAGAGTCCGCCTGCCGATGCAAGGGACGCGGGTTCGTGCCCCGGTCCGGGAGGATCCCACATGCCGCGGAGCAGCTGGGCCCGTGAGCCATGGCCGCTGAGCCTGCGCGTCCGGAGCCTGTGCTCCGCAACGGGAGAGGCCACAACAGTGAGAGGCCCGCGTACTGCAAAACAAAACAAAACAAAACAAAAAAAAAACGCGGGTATACAAGAAACCTTCTTCCCTTCCATTCAATTTTGCTACTAAAATTGTTCTAAAAAAAAGTCTAAAAACACACAAACAAAAAACTATGAGTATAAACCGTTGGAGTCCTGTGAGTCCTTTCAGCAATCAAACATGTAAGGTGTTTAAAGCATAATTAGCACAGCCTCCCCACTGGCCTGGCCAAGATATCCTCAGAGCTGCACTGCAATTGGAAGCTCCTCCTATGAGATGCTCCTTCCCTTCCCTTCCCTTCCCTTCCCTTCTCTTCCCTTCCCTTCTTTTCCCTTCCTTTCCCTTATCTTTTATAAGTATCAGACCTGCAATCTGGTCTGAGGCTCTCCCCACAACCTCATGATCCCTCTCTGCTATATCTTTCAAAAGTGTTTCCCCAAATAAATCTTCTGCACATCTGATTCTATCCTGACATCTGCTTCTCAGAGAACCTGAACTGGAACAGTAGGTATTAGGAAATGGTCTGGAAAAGCAGGTGGTACAATGGATTTTGAACTGGATAACTCATCACCTGGCTGGCAGGGACTATCCCAACCCAAGTGGAATGTGGAGTGTAATGCCTGCCACATGGTGACTGAAGATTCCACCTGTGGTGTCCTGGGAAATATCCCAGGGCAGGGGAACACACCTTTGCTGGTGCCATGACTCAGGCATTGAAAGAAAAGGGGAAAATAGTGCTTATGAGGACAGTGGAGTTGGCTGGTTATTACTAAATTGCACTGACGTCCTATATAGGGATAATGAAAAAAAAAAGAGTTATCAAACACCTAAACACTCAGTGGAGAGCCAGAGGGCCTCTTTGGTAGCTTATAAGGAGGCCTTTGTCACCTCCTTGAAGCGTGAACACAGCTAAGGGGTAAGAGCAGGACTTAATAGCTTGAGCTTCAGAGTCATTTAATCTCTCTGCCAAGGCAGGTTTGTTATGCTAAGGTTAGAGTCCTAGTTGAGAAAACCTGAGGTCCTTTGACAGTGACACATGGAAAGGAGACTTTTAGGGGGATGCCCCTGAGGATCTGGCTCTGCAGGCTCTCCGGAACCTTCAGAGTTGCAGAGGTGTCCAGCCCTCCTTTAAGAGCTAGCACTCCTCCCATGCAGGAACACACTGCAGAATCTTCTCTCTGACAAAACAATAAGTTTCTGACTCAGGAGTGATGGGAATGATGCATGGCCTATTGAAAATAACAGAGGCCAGATGGCAGTGCTTAATCATGGGAAAGCAGGGGGCTGCATTTACCATAAAAATTGGCAAGGTTGGGGCTTCCCTGGTGGCGCAGTGGTTGGGAGTCTGCCTGCCGATGCAGGGGACACGGGTTCATGCCCTGGTCCTGGAAGATCCCACATGCCGCGGAGTGGCTGGGCCCATGAGCCATGGCCGCTGAGCCTGCACATCTGGAGCCTGTGCTCCGCAACGGGAGAGGCCACAACAGTGAGAGGCCTACGTACCGCCAAAAAAAATTGTCAAGGTTGAAGGGACAGCCAAGGGGAGTTGACCCACAGGGACATGTGGAAATGGAAATAGTTAATAGGACATGGTGTCTCTAGGGGCAAAATAGATGGGTAGCCAGCAAAGCAGGTACTTAATATCTACAATCAAGACAAGACTGGAGGAGTAGGAATGGGAGGGCAGTCACGCTAATGAAAGGCCTTGATGCCTTGCTCATTTCCCAGACCTGAGTCAAATTTCAGATCTGGAACTCATTGACTGGAGAGCTGGCCAGGTCCCTAGGAGGGAGCGCCCTGGAGCAGTGTGGCAAGTGTACACTTGAATGATTCCTAGTTGTTCCTCAAAGGGACCTATATATTCAGGTGACTGTACACTGAGGAAAGGGGGATACCCAGATGTTTCAAGGACTATCGAACACATATCTGAGTTTGATAGTCATAGGCCTGAAGTCATCATCAACCTCCTTTAAAGTTGGGTATATGGGGTAGAGACAGGAAGTCATAAACGGAGTTCTGGCTTCCAGTAAGTCCAGTGGGTCTGTGGACTCACTCGGTGATCATTTCCTCAGTCCCTGAGAGTAGAAGTTGGCAGTTAGAGGATCCCCCTCATTGGGTCCTTGGCCTGTGGGATAAGAAGAGCTACTGTAGTGGGGAAGGTTAAGAGGGTAAGTGGAGCCTCTGAAACTACCCTCTGTTTCTCCCCACAGGATATGAAATCAAAACCAGAATCAAATCCTGGGGGAGAGGATGGTGAAGATTGTGTCACCATCAAAGATCTGAAAGATCTAAGGGATGTCAAGTCTCAGATTTTATTCTTTTTAATCTAAGTTTAATAGAGACCAGTTTTTCAGTACTTGTAAAACCATTCAGCCACACTTTCATGTCCATGTCAGTTCAACGAACTGATTCAAAAAAATTACCTCAACATGTAAGGAGAAAAGTCTGTGCGATCATTTTAAACCACGAAGTTATCTTGATTACACCATTGGCTCCTTTTCTCTAGAGTCCTCTAGTTCTTCCTTGGACACGTAACAATAGCTCTTAATCCCACAGGGATAGGAATCCAAAGCTACATTCTTCCTCCCAAACAAAATGTACCCAATTTCACCCCAAATGTCATCAGATTGAGCCTTGTAGTGAATTTGTGTTAAAAAATTAACGTCTTCTGGGGAAACCTGTGCCATGGGAATCGCTGATTCAGCTTTTAAAGACCTCTGTGCTGCCCTTAGTCCAATTGCATCATTTTCTTCAAGTTCTCCTTTATGACTTAATGGATAACTACAAGTGTTGGTAAAACAACCTGGAAAGGAAATTTTAGCATCTGACCTCTGCTGTAGCAGTAGCTTATTTTCTGTGTTGAATACGATGACACTTAAGGCTCAGTGCAATAGTCTTTTCTCAATGTTTTCTTTCAGGTGAGGATTCATTTTGGTTCTAGGTCCAATTTTGTTGTAATTTTCATGGATAAGAATATACATCGCTGCCAGAAATGAAAACTGTTGCTCATCAAAATTGTCAATATTTATTTCAGGCATTGTTAGCGCATGTCTGTTCTATCCTGAATATCCTTGCTCCTCCAGGACCTGCAGGTCATGGTTGATTGGCTCAAAGGTAACTCCTACACAAGATTTTCTTTCTCACACTTTGCCACAGGTGATTGGTTCAAGGATGGGAAACTGAATCAGTGATTCTCTCCTGTAGGGATTGCTGAATGGGATCCATAAGAGTGGACTTAGTCACTTTCCAAATGGTTACACAGTAGAGCACAGATTTGTCCTTTTCTCTGTCTATGTTTTCTGTCCTGTGGCTAGAAAAAGCCCATCCACAGAGAAACAAAAGTGGTGGACTCACAGGAGGCTCAGAGAGAAGAGAGGGATTGAACACCAGCCGTGTTCCCAGGCCTCTTTCCATTTCTTTGCTTCTGAGGCCTGGCTGCACTCCCGCCCTGGGGTTTCTCTCAATCCAATGCCTCACTATCCTGTATTTCTATACTGTAGTTAAACTAAACTGCATATGAGCGAAGGATGAGAGGCAAAGAAGGAAAATGAGAACAGCTTAATTTATTTGATGGGTGAATGTTGGCCTTTATTTTTATGTCTGTGAATAATTTGCATCACAACCAATTTTTAGATTTTTTTTAAAAAATTGAAGCATAACATACATTTACTAAAATGCACATCTTAAATTTATAACATCTTGACAATTTTTTCTTTTTAACTCAACTTTATTGAAGTAAAGTTTATATATAATAAAATGTACCCATTTTAAGTGTATAGTTTGAATTTTGACACCTGTGTATACATCATCAAAGTTAAGATACACAACATTTTCTTTTTTTTTTTTTTCAGCTGTGCTGCTCACATGCAGGATCTTAATTCCCTGACCAGGGATTGAACCCATGCCCCCTGCAGTAGAAGCGTGGAGCCCTAGCCACTGGACCGCCAGGGAATTCCCAAGATACACAACATTTTCATCATTAAAAAGTTCCCTCTGGGCTCTCCTGGTGGCGCAGTGGTTGAGAGTCCGCCTGCCGATGCAGGGGACACGGGTTCGTGCTCCAGTGTGGGAGGATCCCACATGCCGCGGAGCGGCTGGGCCCGTGAGCCATGGCCGCTGCGCCTGCGCATCCGGAGTCTGTGCTCTGCAGCGGGAGAGGCCACAACAGTGAGAGGCCTCCCCCAGGAGTTCCCTCATACTCCTTTGCAGTCAATCCCACCCCCTTCCAACGCGAGGCAACCACTGATATGCTTTCTGTCACTATATAGTTGTTTTACCTGTTCTAGAATTTTATAGAAAAGATATGTATATATATAATAGATATATAAATATAAATATATGAATACTTTTGGGAGCCCAGATTATTTAGCTCAGCAATAATGTTTCTGAAATTCATCCATGTTGTTGCATGCACTGGTAATTTGCTCCTTTTTATTGCTGGGTAGTATTCCATTGTATGGATATACCACAGTTAGCTTATCTATTTGCACATAGATGCACATTTGGATTGTTTCCAGTTTTGGAGTATTATGAATAAAGCTGCCATAAATATGTGTTTTCAAGTCTTTTTTGTGGTCACGTGTTTTCACTTCTCTTGGGTAAGTACCTAGGAGTAGAGTGTCTGATAGGTGTGCATTTAACTTTATAAGAACCTGCCAAATAATTTTCCAAAGTGATTATGCCATTTGATGTTCCTACCAGCAATGTATGAGGGTTCCAATTGCTCTGTATCCTTGTCAGCACTTGGTATTGTCATTTCTTTCTAGCTAATTTTGGTTTTTTTTTTTTTTAACAAAGGTATAGTTGATTTACAGTATTGTGTTAGTTTTAGCAGTACAGCACAGTGACTCAGTATTTTTGCAGATTATATTCCATTATAGTTTACTGTATTTTATTTTTTAAATTTATTTATTTTTATTTATTCTATTTTTGGCTGCATGAGGGCTTTCTCTAGTTGCGGCGAGCAGGGGATACTCTTCATTGCAGTGCATGGCTTTCTCATTGCAGTGGCTTCTCCTGTTGTGGAGCATGGGCTCTAGGCATGTGGGCTTCAGTAGTTGTGGCTCGTGGGCTAAGTAGTTGTGGCTCATGGGCTCTAGGGCACAGCCTCAGTAGTTGCAGCGCATGGGCTTAGTTGCTCTGTGACCAGAGCAACTCTCGGATCAGGGCTCGAACCCGTGTCCCCTGCATTGGTAGGCGGATTCTTAACCATTGCACCACCAGGGAAGCTCTACGGTATTTTCTTAATTTCATTTTACAGTCAGTGCTTTATCAAAAATAAAAGGATTAGATGAGGTTGACTATGGAATGAGGATTCCGTATGTGTTTCTGTACATAAAATATCAACATTATATTTATTGCATGGTACATATTCATATTTATATACAAACATTCACACCAAATACAGTGCAGGCAAAAGAGATAGAATGGTTAGTTCTACCTGGTGATCTAAACTACGGAAATGCTTCACACTAGTGAGGTTGCCTGAACTGAGTTGAGATAGAAAAGGTCACATGAGCATCTACTTGGATGAGATGTACCCTGGAAGGTGAGGGTATTGTCATTTTTCTGATTTGTTGTTGTTGCCGTTCTGCTTCTTTTGGGGTCAAAGAACATACTCTATATTGTTTCATGTGAGACTTGTTTTATGCCCAGGATATGGACTATCTTGTTGAATGTTACATTTGCACTTGAGCAGAATGTATATTTTGCAATTGTTAGGTGGAGTGTTCTATAAATAACAGTTAGGTCAAGTTGACTGATAATGTTCAAATCTGCGCCTGTTGAGTTTCTCTCTACTTAATCTATCAGTTTCTGAGAGAGAATTGTTGATATATCCAAGTGTAACTGTGGATTTGTTTATTTCTCGTTTCAGTTGTGTAATATTTGGTTTCCTGCATTTTGAACCTCATTTACTAAGTATACACATACTTAGGATTCTCATCTTCTTGACGAATCGTCCTTTTTGCCGTTATGAAAATTTAAAAAAAATCTCTGGTTGTACTCCTTATTCTGGAGTTTACTTTATCTGATATTAATTTAGATTGCTTATGATTAGTGTTTGTATTTTTTCATTCATTTATTCTTAATCTGTGTCAAAGTTCATTTCTTTAGACAGTGTACAGTTTGGTCTTGCTCTTTCATTTTATTATTTTTAAAATTAATTAATTAATTAATTTAAAAATTTATTTTTGGCTGCTTTGGGTCTTCGCTGCTGCATGCGGGCTTTCTCTAGTTGCGTCAAGCGGGGGCTACTCCTTGTTGCAGTGGGTGGGTTTCTCACTGTGGTGGCTTCTCTTGTTGTGGAGCATGGGCTCTAGGCACGCGGGCTTCAGTAGCTGTGGCTCGCAGGCTCTAGAGTGCGGGCTCAGTAGTTGTGGTGCATGGGCTTAGTTGCTCTGTGGCATGTGGGATATTCCCAGACCAGGGATTGAACCCATGGCCCATGCATTGGCAGGTGGATTCTTAGCCACTGTGCCACCAGGGAAGTCCTTGGTCTTGCTCTTTTTTTTTTTTTTTTTTTTTTTGCGGTACACGGGCCTCTCCCGTTGCGGAGCACAGGCTCCGGACGCGCAGGCTCAGCGGCCATGGCTCACGGGCCTAGCCGCTCCTCGGTATGTGGGATCCTCCTGGACCGGGGCACGAACCCGTGTCCCCTGCATTTAATTTACCTCATATCTTTAAATACTGTTAGCCCACTTTACGTATGGTAACTTTTAATAGTATACCTCCACTTTCCCCTACAACCTTTAGCCTACTGTTGTAATACATTTTATTTCTGTATATCTTTTAAAACCCAAAATATATGTTTATTTTTCTTTAAATAATCAATTGTCTTTTAAAGATTTAAAAAGTATTTTGTATTTATCCATGTATTTACCATTTCAGCCACTCTTTTTTAAAAAAAATTTATTTATTTTATTTTTGGCTGCGTTGGGTCTTCATTGACACACAGGCTTTTCTCTGGTTGCAGTGAGTGGGGAGCTACTTTTCCTTGTGATGCATGGGCTTCTCATTGTGGTGGCTTCTCTTGTTGCGGAGCATGGGCTCTAGGCACATGGGCTTCAGTAGTTGTGGCACACAGGCTCAGTAGTTGTAGCTCACGGGCTCTAGAGCGCAGGCTCAGTAGTTGTGGTGCATGGGCTTAGTTGCTTCACGGCATGTGGGAGCTTCCCGGACCAGGGATTGAACCTGTGTCCCCTGCATTGGCAGACGGATTCTTAACCACTGCACCACCAGGGAAGCCCAGCTGCTCTTAATTTCTTTGTGCAGCTCTGATTTTTCTATTTGGTATCATTTTCCTTCACCCTGAGGCACTCTTTTAAAAACATTTCTTAATAATGAAATTCTGCTGGAAATGACCCTCTCAGCTTTTGCTTATCTGAAAATATCTTTATTTCATTAGACTGGGAAGTTTTTTTCTTTCAGCACTTTCAAGATGGCATTCTTTTTTTTCTTGCTTGCTTTGTTTCTGATAAAAACTGTTTGTTCCCCTATATGTAACATGTCTTTTTTCTTCTTGTCTGCTTTTAAGATCTTTATCACTAGTTTTCAGCAATTTGATTATAATGTCCTTTGGCATGTTGTTTATTTGTGTTTTTCCTGCTTCAGGTTCATTGAGCCTTTTGGATCTCTGGGTTTGTGGTTTAGCAAATTTGGAAACGTTTTGGCTACTATTTTAAAAAATACTTTGTTTCCTGCCCTCCACCTCAGACTCCAATTATACATATATTAGACTGTGTGATATTGGGACAGAGGCCACTAAGTTTCTGTTCATATTTTCAGTTATTTCTCTCTCTGTGTTTTAATTTGGATAGTTTTATTGGATAGTGTCTTCAAGTTAACTGATATTTTCTTCAGCAGACATTTCATTTTTGAGCTCTAGAAATTCAGTTTGGTTGCTTTTTATGTTTCCCATTTTTCTCTGCATTATGTGTCTGTTTTTCTTTAAATCTTTTTATTTATTTATTTTTTTTTGGCGGTACGCAGGCCTCTCACTACTGTGGCCTCTCCCGTTGCAGAGCACAGGCTCCAGATGCGCAGGCCCAGCGGCCATGGCTCATGGGCCTAGCTGCTCCGTGGCATGTGGGATCTTCCCGGACCAGGGCATGAACCCGCGTCCCCTGCATCAGCAGGCAGACTCTCAACCACTGCGCCACCAGGGAAGCCCCTCTTTAAATCTTTACACATATTTGTAATAGCTTTTTAAATGTCCTTGTTTAATTCATTTGTCTCTGTCATTTGTGGGTCTATTTCTACTGACTGATTTTTCTCCAGGGATTGTGAGTCACATATTCTTGTCTCTTTGCATGTCCAGTAATTTTTATTGGATGCTGGTCATTGTAAATATTATATTGTTGAATGTATGGAGTTTTGTTTTCCTTTAAAAAATGCTGAATTTTGTTTCAATAAACAGTTATATAACCTGTGGGTTTGTCTGATCCTTTCAAATCTTATTTTTAAGCTCCATTAGGATGGCTCTAGAGAAATCTTTACTTTAGGGCAGGGTTTTTCAACTTTGGTAATTTTGACATTTTGGATTAAATAATTCTTTATTATGGGACTGCCCTGTGTATTGTAGGATGTTTAGCAGCATCCCTGGCCTCTACCTTCCAGATACCAGTAGAAACTTCCTAGTCACGACAACAAATATTTTCTCCAGATATTATGAAACGTCCACTGGGGAGCAAAATTACTCCTGGGTGAGAACCACTGCTCTAGGACTATTTTAGCTCTACTCTTTTTAATTTTTTTTAATTTTATTTATTTATTTTTGGCTGCATTGGGTCTTCATTGCTGCGTGTGGGCTTTCTCTAGTAGCGGTAAGCAGGGACTACTCTTTGTTGCAGTACATGGGCTTCTCATTTCGGTGGCTTCTCTTGTTGTGGAGCATGGGCTCTAGGCGTGTGGGCTTCGGTAGTTGCAGCACACGGGCCCTAGTGTGTGCCGGCTTCAGTAGCTGTGGCGCATGGGCTCAGTAGTTGCAGCGTGCAGGCTCTAGCATGTGTGGGCTTCAGTAGTTATGGCGTTTGGGCTCAGTAGTTGTGGCCTGCAGGCTCTAGAGCTCAGGCTCAGTAATTGTGGTACACGGGCTTAGTTGCTCTGCAACATGTGGGATCATCCTAGACCAGGGATCGAACCCATGTCCCCTGCTTTGGCAGGCAGATTCTTAATCACTGCACCACCAGGGAAGTCCTAGCTCTACTCTTAAGGTGTGACCTTTTGGGGATCTCTATTAAATATCTTAGGTGTTTAATCAATACTTTTCACTCTGATTGGTTGGAAGTTGCCATAAACTGAATGTTTCTTCTCCCCCAAATGCAAATGTTGAAACTGAATCCCCAGTGTGATAGTATTTGGAGGTGGGGCCTTTGGGGGGTGATATGTTCATGAGGGTGGAGCTCTCATGAATGGGATTGGTGCCCTTGTCAAAGAGACCCTAGAGAGCTCTCCTGCCCCTTCTACCATGTGAGGATACAGAGAGAATTCAGCCATGTGTGAACCAGGAAGCAGGCTCTCACCAGATACTGAATCAGCTGGCATATTGACCTTGGACTTCCCATCTTCTAGCACTGTGAAAAACAAATTTCTGTTGTTTATAAGCCACCAAATCTATGACATTTTGTTATAGCAGCATGAACAGACTAAGACAGAACTCAAGCGTCTCTCAGCTCAGCGTGAGCTCTGGTAATTGTCCAACTTACATTTCCTCATGGTTATTTTTTGCCTGACTTTGTAGAATCTCATGTTAGATATACACAGCTTAGTCTCCCGCACGAGACTCAAAGGGATCCTGTGCACATTTATTGCACAGGCTCTTTCTCTGGGTTCCTTTCTCTCTGTTACTCTGCCTTGCAAATTCCAGCCATGATAGCCTCCTGAAACCAATCCGTCCTTCAGCTCAATGAAACTCTCTTCTTCCATGACAGCAGTCTGGGAAATATCCCCAGGCAGAAAGCCTACATGATCCTTGTGCTCATTTCATTCCTTTCCCTTCTCAAGGATCACAGTTTTGTGTTGCGCAATGTCTAAGAACATTTGTTTAGTTTGTCTTTCCTAGCTTCCTTACAGCAGGAGAGCATGTATGGTATCTGTTACTCTGTCATGGCTGGAAACAGAAATCTTCCTCAATAATTACAATTTTAAACATTTCATCTACTTAACATGCCTTGCAGATGTTAACCTTTCTTCCTTTGGCTCTTTAGTACTTATGTTTTCTAAACACTCAATTAGTGAATCATACAAAGTGGACAACTCAAGGAAACATACTTTGTTTTCTTTGAGAACACCTTTTACAAAATGTGTTAGATCTCTATTTTGCTTTTGGGTAATCATAGTCATCCTTGACTGAATACTGACCATATCCATTATTCACTGTGCCCAAGGTAGATACACCTGCTTTCAAATCAGCAGGTAAGCTGGACAGTCTCAGTTTTTTAATAGAGTAAAATAATGATCTTCCATCTGGGCTCCTTTGTAATTCAGAACTGAAGCTTTTAAGTGGACATTGGTAGTAGAATTAAGTAAATTATGTATTATTTTGTAATACATTTGATTATGAGAACCCTTCTCTCATTCTCCATGCAGGCTTAGGGCCTCTCCTCCTTCAGGTAGCCTTCTCAGCCAGCCTCTCCAGCAGACTAGCCAGGTTTCTTACATGGTGCCTCAGGGCTTCCAAGAACACAGAAGCAGAAGCTCCCGATCTCTTCAGGCTCAGGTCCAGAACTGGTCCAGCATCACTTTTGCAGTATTCTATTTGTTAAAGCAAGCCATGGGTCAAGCCAGATGCAAGATAAAGGGCGTACATACTGGGAGGCATGCTCCACTGGGAGCCATCAATATAACAGCCTACTACTACCACCTCGGATAAGTGACTTTACCTCCATGCACCTCATTTCCTCATGGTAAATGATGGTTACATTTTAACCCACCTTACTGGATTTTTTTTTTTTTTTTTGTGGTACGCGGGCCTCTCACTGTTGTGGCCTCTCCCGCCACGGAGCACAGGCTCCAGACGCACAGGCCCAGTGGCCATGGCTCACGGGCCCAGCCGCTCCACGGCATGTGGGATCTTCCCGGACCGGGGCACGAACCCGTGTCCCCTGCATCGGCAGGCGGACTCTCAACCACTGCGCCACCAGGGAAGTCCCACCTTACTGGATTTTAATGAAAGTGGAAAAGTAAGAAACTTAAGGCATCTCACACAGCACTGGGCTTAAACCTGCTATAAATGGTGGCTGATTGTGTTATTCAGTGTATAGGACTCCACTATGGTCTCATATGTTTTAGATAATCACCTGACACTCTTGCCCCCTGAATAAATACTACTGAGGGCGAGATAGTAATTTCGGATCCAGATGATGCTGGTACAATGTCACAGAAGCTCTTGGTTTTTCTATTTTACATTAAGCCAATTTACATTTTACATTAAATACACTTACATCCATCATCTTATTATTATCACCACTTTATAGAGAAAAGTGAAAGGTTGGACTTCCCTGGTGGCGCAGTGGTTGAGAGTCCGCCTGCCGATGCAGGGGACGCGGGTTCGTGCCCCGGTCCGGGAAGATCCCACATGCCGCGGAGCGGCTGCACCCGTGAGCCATGGCCCCTGGGCCTGCGCGTCCGGAGCCTGTGCTACTCAACGGGAGAGACCACAGCAGTGAGAGGCCCGCATACCACACACACAAAAAAAGTGAAAGGTTTAGTAACTTGCCCAAAATCACATCCATTTTCATTCACGGAGCATTTACTGAGCATCTGCTAATTACAAGGCACTGAGAATAGCTCAGTCCCTGCCTGCTAGAGGTTTTCAATCTAGTGAGGGAGTAGGCAGAACGTGATAAACGTAGGAGACAAACAATGGGTGTAGTGCAGGGTTGGGGGTGTATTTGGGGTGAGGAAAGGCTCCCAGAGAGGATGGTGCTTGGGCTGAGTTTTAAAGGATAATTTATCTAGTCAATGCAGGTGGGAAGTTCACTCCAGGCTAAGGAAAGAGGTATGAAACGGCCTGGCTCATAAGTGCTGGCCTAGGATGTCAGGTCAGGCCTTCTGATCTCTAGCGTGTATCTGTGTGCCGCACCAAATGTCAATTTTTGGGAAAAGAGCCAAGGTCGTGTAAAAATGAGTGTCATAATCTAGAAATGATTCTGTTTTGCCACATGTGCATAAGCATCTGGAGAGTGAGAGAGAGAGAGAGAGAGAGAGAGAGAGGGAGGGAGCACGAGAGAAAGAGGGAGAGAGAATATCCAATTCAGAATAAGGCTGGCTGAACTTAAAATGGTCTCCTTAGTCTTAAATAAGCTTCAAGCAACCTATATCCTTGTTAATTCATTTACTCATTCATTCATTCAGCCAGAGCGCCCTCAGTCCTGCCTTGATGTCGGGCACTTATTTGCCTAGAGCTGAGAGTGCAAAGTTGAATCAGACGGTGCCCCCTACTCTCAAGAATCATAGAACAGGGTGAAGAGCATCATTGCCTGAGGCAGATTGACACTTCAGAGTCCCCAACAGTGTGGGCATTTCTACCAATCCAAAAGTGTTACTAAAAAAAAAAAAGAGCTCAGAAGACTGTATGTGAACAGACTTCAAAATATATTGTAGGTTGATTTGAAGGTGGTTGATTTGAAGGTGGTGGATTTTAAGAAGTTCCTCCCAGAAAAGTAGGATGCCAAATTGTATATACAGTAGGGTTACAACTCAAACATTGTATATGGGGACTTCCCTGGTGGTCCCAGTGATTAAGACTCTGTGCTTCCTCTGCAGCGGGCACGGGTTCGATCCCTGGTTGGGGAAATAAGATCCCACATGCTGCTTGGCATGGCCAAAAATAAATAAATAAAATAAATAAGTAAATAAATAAGTAAATAAAGTAAAGCTAACTTTGTATGGATGATGTCTCAAATGTATTAAATAATATTATTAAAATTTTTTATATAGAAAAAAGACAGGAAAGAAATATACGAAAATGTCAATAGTAGGTAACTTCGGTTATTTGGTTATTATCTGATAATTATTGGTTATTACTTTTTTCTTTTTTCTGGCCTACCTGATTTTAGGCCTTAAACTATTTGGCATGCTTATGATAATTGTTATTTTGCATTTATATAATAACTAGTAGTTACCATTTAAGAATACCCACTACATACCAGTTACTGGTTAACACTACCTGCGTTTTTCTCAGTTAATTCTCACAACCTATTGAGAGAAGCACCATTATTATCATCACTTTACTGATGTACCAAGAGTTTAAAAAACTTTCCAGGACCACATTGCTAGCAAGTGGCAGTTAGGCAGCCTATGGTCGCCAACACTGAGTGACTATGACAGCTTCAATTTCTCAGCGACATGAGCACCTAGCTTCAAAAAGGCCCTCTTTCGGGGCTTCCCTGGTGGCGCAGTGGTTGAGAATCCACCTGCCAGTGCAGGCGACACGGGTTCAAGCCCTGCTCTGGGAGGATCCCACATGCCGCGGAGCAACTGGGCCCATGAGCCACAACTACTGAGCCTGCGCGTCTGGATCCTGTGCTCCGCAACAAGAGAGGCCGCGATAGTGAGAGACCCGCGCACCGTGATGAAGAGTGGCCCCCACATGCCACAACTAGAGAAAGCCCTCGCACAGAAACGAAGACCCAACACAGCAAAAATAAATATATAAATTAATAAACTCCTACCCCTAACATCTTCTTTAAAAAAAAATAAAAAGGCTCTCTTTCAGTTAAGCTTCTGCATGGTGCCTGTTACTAATTAAAAAATATAAAAACTGCTAACTTTGAAAAGAGTGGCACAAAGATTATATTAGTCACTCTCAAGCTTTTTCATACATTTTTTTTTCTGTTTGAATGAAATACTTCTTATTTTTCAAATGAAAAACAATTAGTCACACATCAAATGCTACTGCGTCGATAATGTGCTTGCCTCTGGATCATAATAAAAGGAATTATGTAGCCTGCAGCAACTTCCAGGCATCTATGACTGAGAATTTAATGACCCACCACAATGTCATTAAGTCCCTCTGCATTTTCTATACCCAAATAAATTCTCTGTAAATTTCAAGATCCAGCTCCTATATTTCTACGGTCCCTTCCGGAATCGTTCCAGCCACTCTGCTAATTTTCCTTTCTCTGTGCTTCAAAGACACAATAGCCCTTACCCAACAATTTGTTTCTTGATCATATAGAGTCCCTAATTTATTCAGCCAGTCGTCATTGTGTGCATCTTATGAGCACACAATAGAGTGCTCTCAATTGTTTTGTTTGAGAGCAAATCTTGTACTTCGGTGGCAAGTGTTCTTGGATGTATTGTGTCACCTCCATGAGCAAACATGGAATGGGTATTTAATAACTCTTTTTGCATTCACTGCCTCCAGCCCCTGTCCTAGAACAGGTTCTTTCTCCTTCTACCTTAGCTCTTTAATTTTAGTCCTTCCCCTGGGCCTCTGTGTTCAGCAAACCATATTACCTCTCCGTTAATCATCAGCATTTTTAAGTTCTCAAAGTTATTCAGCACCTCCTCTTAATTTCTTCCTGTATCATTCTAATTCCTCTTCCGAAGCATAATCTCCCGAATGATGTATATGGGTTTTGTCTACATTTAGCTCTTGGCTTTTATTCCCTTCTTCCTCTGCCTTCCTGTTCTGTTTCGTTGTTTCCTTAGATGTTGCTGTTCCTTTAGGGGACACACACACACACACACACACACACACACACACACACACACACTGAGCTTTCCCTCCAATGAGGAAAATCTTTTTAAAGTCCTTTATGTATTGAGTCCTTTGTATATTGAGAATTCTTAACTGTATCAGTTATGATCATTGTAACAGCCTCGCTCGAATGGCTTTAAACAATAAAGAAATGGTATTGTCTCAGGCTGTGAGACTCCTGGAGGAGGGGCAGCCTCAGGCTGGTGGGTGTCCAGTTAGGGGAGGTTAGCAGGGCCTGGGACCCTTCTCTCTCCTTGCTCTGTCTTCCTCAGCATATCACCTTGTACTCGAGAGGGCTCTTCTCGTGGGCACTGATGATTACATCACGTCTAGGCATCCAGACATCAGAGTGCCCAGGGGGAGGACCCCCCTCTTCTACTTCTTAACCTCTTTTCCAAAAGCTCTTGGCAGACTTCTTCTTATGCGTCATTGGCCCGAATTGGCTCACATGCTCCTTCCTTGATGTGTCAGCAAGGGGAATGGGACCCCCATAGTTGACTTAGACCAGCGGTGTCAGTTATCAGCCAGGTGCCATGTGTATGTGGAATACCGTGGGGAGCTTTAAAAATCACTGATCCCTGATGCCCAGCCCCTCACCGTCCACTTTAATTGGTCTGGGCTCTATCCTTGTCATAGGGATTTTTAAACATCTTCCGAGGTGGTACTAATGTGTAGCCAAGATTGAGGACCACTGTCTTAGACTCCTCAGGATTTACCCTGAGCTAAGTGGGGAGAGTTGGGGAGAAGTAGATATCAGAAAAAAAATATGGGCCAGGAAGGAGCGGAATGATTGTTGGGCTGGCAAAGAAATAGTGTCTGCCTTGCCCATTCACCTCCTTTGAAAGCAAAGTATGTCCATTCATTCTTTCATTGATTTATTTCTTCTTTCAACAAACATTTATTGGGCTCCCACAATGATCAGAAGATGAGAAATCAAAGGGCACTGTTGAGGAATGAGAAAAAGTTATATATCAAATAAAATAGGAAAAGTATACCTCCTCTGGGTAGATACAACTCCACAAGGCATGGAGCTTGACTCAGGAAGAGCAGGCTGGATTTCAGTCCCCCATTAACTGCACAAGGAGGACTGAAGAAGACAAAGATAAACCAGACTTGGGTCCTACGTGCCAGGACCTCAGACTAGAAGAGCGAAACTCACAAGTAAATATACCAACTCCTTTTGATAGTTTATCAAGTTTATAAGGGGTGGCCAAAGAATGTAGAAGGCTTCTAAAAGTTCTATCATTAGATTACATTTTTATGGCTTTTCAGGAGACACATGCTTTTAATGTAGTCTGTTTTCTAAGTAGGAGAGTGACTATAGGTGCACACCCTAATATAAGGCCATCTTGCATGGCAGTAATTCATTATGAGGTTATTTGTCTTTAGAAATATTTTTCTTAGAAAAGAAAAAAGCCAGCACAATTCTTCACGTAACTTTCCTCTGTTCTGAGAGTACCGTGCATGCATTTTTAGCCAATGAGAGCAGGCTGTGCTGTGCACCCTGAGCCTATGAGCACGAGCCTCCTATAGCGCAAGCTCTCAGCAGTGAGTATCTCTGCATTCTCTTTGGTTGGGTGAGTTCTGCAAAGGGTGATGTCATTCCTCTGTGGCCTTTCTTTTTGCATCAATTTTGTTTCTGGCAAGTAATCCTGACCCACAATGGCTGGCTTTAGAAGTAATAGGGCTGGACCCGTTTCAAAGTAGCAAAGGAAAAGTGTCATATTGGGTTTCAATAAGGACTAAAGGGGCCTTCAAGGCAGCGGTCCAGGAAAGGAGGATCAACAGGTAAGGATTGGTGGGAGTCCTCTGACTTGATGAAGGAAACCATAAACATCGCTGCAGACCAAGGCGATCGGCCGACAGGAGGAAACTATGGTTGGAGAAAGTCCATGATGTCAGGGAATCTGGAGAGAAAGGACCAGCAATTCACAGTTGCTAATGCCCTAAACACAAGCGGGGACTTCCACCAGCAGGGACCACTCATAGAACTGATTTGCCTGGCATTCTTATTTCCAGAAGTGCTACACGTAACATACACTGGAGCTGATACTTTCAGCGCAGCAAGGAATAGTTCACTAGTTAACAGGGGTCTTAAAAAAAAAAAAAGGAAAAGAGGCAGGGCATAGACAAGCCAAGTTTTGATAGGGACTGAGGAGCTGGGAAGGAAATCTGAAAAAATGCAGGCCACGAGCCACATAGGCGGAAGCTCAGGTAGCAGATTTTGGCTAAGTACAAGTCAATGTTTAAAAAAATGAACTGAGTGAGCTTATAAGGTAGGAATACTGGAAGTATTCAAGTAGTGTTGGTTTGACCAACACTCAAGGATGTTGTAGAAAGGATTTCTACATAGGTTAGGAGGCTGGGCTAGATCCGGGGTTCTTAAACCTTCTATGGTCAGGTGCCCCCGAGAACCTGAAGAAAGGTAAAGACCTTTGTTTTCCTCTGAAAATTCACATGTCTGTTGAACTGATTATGTACAGCTGCATTATAAATCACTCCCAAGAACTTAGTGGCTTATTATCTCACAGTTTCTGTGGGTCAGGGATTCAGAAGCAGCTTAGCTGGGTGATTCTGGCTCATGAGGTTAAAGTCGAGAGGTCGACCAGAGCTGCAATCATCTAACACAGTAGCTCTCAACTGGGGGTGACTTTGCCCCCCGGGGATATTTGGCAATGCCTGGAGACATCTTTGATTATCATCAAGAGTATGTTGTGTGTGCTGTTGGCATCTAGTGAGTGGAGGTCAGAGATGTTGTTAAACCTCCCATAGCACACGAGAGAGCTCGCCACACAAAAATGATCCCCAAATGTCAATAGTGTTGAAGCTGGGAAGCCCTGGTCCACAGGCCTGACTGGCTTTCGAGGAGCCCCTTCTGAGGTTGCTCGCTCTTGTGGCTGGTGAGGGCTGCGGTGTCCTCACAACATGGCAGCTGGCTTCCCCCAGGCGAACAGAGAGATGTCAAGGAGGGCCGGTATGAAGCACCTCTACGACTGTTTTTCTGGAAGTCTCTGGATACAGCCCACAGGGAAGGGGAGAGTAGTTAACTTTCACTGTTTGAGGGGAGAATTATCAAAGAATTTGTGGGCATATGTTAAAACCAACACACCCACATACAACAAAATTTTACATGTCGAAGTTGACGTTTCACAGATTCCGCAGCCCCTCCATGGAATCCCTAAGTTAAAAACCCCTCAGATTCCTTCCAACTCCAACAGATATAATCTAACAACCCGTGATCAGGAAATCTGCAAGGACAGGTGAAACTGGCAAAACAACAAAACAAAACAAAACAAAACAAAACAACCCTCAGTATTCTACACCCAGCTACAGTTCAAGCTCCTGTTTTCACATTATGTCTTTTCTTACCTCCTTCTGGGTTTTCAGTCCAAAGTCCTTACAATTAACTGTGTTACATTGCATTTCATTCTAAATATACTGTCACTCGATTTCATTCTAAAGCAGAGCAGAGGTGCTGGGCCACTGACATTTACAGATAGGAGAGTTGAGACTCCATTTCAAGAGAAAGCTTGGCTGGGATTTCAAGACCTTCCTCCCATGAGACATAAAACAAGTAGGACTATTAATGTTGCAAGTAAAGGTAGCTCTCATTGTCTATCAGAGAAAATGAAGGACTGCGGGTTTAGTGATACACTCAGGTCCATTCACGGATTTCCTGACACCTTAATTCCAGTCCATTAATTTATTTGCTTTCCATTAAATACGAGCAACTTCCAAGAGAGTGGTTCCAAGAGAATAAGAAAGATTCCTTCGAATAAGAAAGAACAGAATATATATATATATTTACTAGATGTTTAAACGATTTTCTGCAAAATCATTTCTGGGTAACAATTTTCTGTTTTCAGAACAGAGAGGCTTACAGGCTTCTGGATATAAAATGGCATTTTCAACCCAGTGCTTTGATAGATCAAAGGGGGGAAAACTCTAATGTACTTGGTTGCCTGCCCTTGAAATATCTCAGCTGAGCCCCTTGGGGCAAAATATCAGTGGAGCAAAGGGATTTTAACAACAGAGTCCAGGTGTTTTTCCTGGCCTGGAAATGCTGCCGATTTTGCTTCTTGCTGCCCCTTTGATCACCTTCGGAACAAGCAGGGGCTGTGACCAGAACAGTCAGGCTCAGGCACTGCGGTTTCCTCAGAGATCTGAGTTTTAATGGGAGGTGCTGGCAAAACCAGGTCTGTGGGAGGGGGCCTCCCTTTGTTGCAGGAAGGGGACCCCTTCCAGGGCCCAACAGTGGGCTCTTGTCTAACGCTTGGAAATGAATTGTCCGAGGAGACAAAGGGAGAGACTTTATTGGGAAGGGGCGCCCGGGGAAGAGAGCAGCAGGGTGAGGGACCGCAGGAGAAGTGCTCCGCCACGTGGCTCAGAGCCTTGGGTTTCATGGTGATGGGATTAGTTTCGGGTTGTCTCTGGCCAATCTCTCTGACTCAGGGTCCTTTCTGGTGGTGCGCACAACGGCTCGGCCAAGATGGATTCCAGCGAGGAGGATTCTGGGAACCTGGTAAGACATGTGGACAGGTGTCTCCTCTCTCCTTTTGACCTTTCCCGTAGTTTTCTGGTTGGCGGTGGCTTGTTAGTTCCTTGTTCCTAACCAGGACCTCGTGTTGTAAAATAACTCATGCAAATTGTTGCTGTCTTTGCCTGGCCCAGGCGGGCGGTTTCAGTCAGTGTTTCCCCTAACACCTTCACGGGCCCTCTTGGGATGGAAGTGGACAGCGTTTGTGGCATGAAGGCACCATGGAAAATGGACAAGGAGCCCACTCCTCGGGCACCAGATACCACCTGTTGATCTCTTGTACACGGGAAGTTAAGCCTCTGTGTGTCCTCACCACGGGGGCACCAGCTGCTCCCCAACTGAATTGCGGGCACAATTCATCACCAAGCCCTGCAGGGCCCGGCAGGTTAACCGGACACACAGCATGGTAAAGGGGGCGGTCCCCATTGTTTCGTATACTTCCTGAAATCTGTAGGATGATTGATAGATAAGTTGGCAGTGTTCCATGCATGCCGTAAAGAAATGACAACTACAAAGAGCCACTGTCAACCTAGTTGAAAGTACCTATGGTCTTGAATTTTGTATAAAAGCCAATCAGAAAGAAATATTTAGTTTTTCTCTTAAAAATTACAAAAAATATATGGAGTGAGATTTTTTAAAATTAATTCTTTTCCTCTATTTTTAAATGAAATATTGTTGTTTCAACGTGTTGATTTTTTCTTTGAAGCACTTAGAATAGAACCAGGCAAATAAAACATACTATATCGTGTTAGTTAAATAAATGAGTAAACAATGAAGGCAACATAGACAAACTTAAAAGATGACGTACTAGGAAGAAGTATATTTGACCTCTAAAAATTCAACAAGTTACTGTCTGGGTTTTAAACCAGCCTTCCTGAGCTTCACTTAGGACGTGGGATTTATAATGTGAAGGGGAGTTTTTCTGGGGACTCCACTCTGGACTTGCCGCTGCGCAGGCCCAGAGTCCTCTGGGTCAGGACCATCTGCCCCCCACCTGGAAGTCTTCCCCCCTCTGCAGGAGGCCTTGACCCGGCTGCCCCCTTCTACCCCTTAGAGGGCTGAGGAGGGCCATCCAGACCTCCCTGCTTCCCTCTTTCTTGCTGCTATCAAAGGCAAGCATGCAGACCCGTTTCCATTTCAAGAGTTTTCCTGCTAATCATTATGGGAGCAGGCAACTGCTAACAGTCAGGGCCGATGTGGGGAAGTTCCCGAGGTTCCAGAACCTTACCAAGGGCTTACCTCCGCTCCACAGTTCCTCTCTCCCTTATCCTTTTTTTTCCTTAAATTTATTTATTTTATTTATTTATTTTTGGCTGTGTTGGGTCTTCGTTGCTGCGCACGGGTTTTCTCTAGTTACGGCGAGCAGGGGCTACTCTTCATTGTGGTGCATGGGCTTCTCATTGCGGTGGCTTCTCTTGTTGCGGAGCATGGGCTCCAGATGCGCGGGCTTCAGTAGTTGTGGCACATGGGCTCAGTAGCTGTGGCTCCCGGGCTCTAGAGCGCAGGCTCAATAGTTGTGGCACATGGGCTTAGTTGCTCCGCGGCACGTGGGATCTTCCCGGACCAGGGCTCGAACCCGTGTCCCCTGCATTGGCAGGCGGATTCTTAACCACTGCGCCACCAGGGAAGTCCTCTCCCTTATCCTTAATCAGCCAGCAGACCTCACCAATCCCCTCCCCTTGGAGTCCACCTTTGACCACGTGGACCTTTTCCTCTGTAAAACGCAACTTCCCAGTCAGAAAAGTGCAGAAAAAGGAGTGCCCCTTTGTCTCTCCCCAGTAGGCAGTTATAACCCACCTGGGGGGTGAGGCCTGGAAAACGTTTTCTTACCAAACAAGGCCTGCCATAGTCCTGTAGGCCCGTGCTCTGGGAGTGAAGGCCCGAGCATCTTGGAGGTGAACAGCCCTGGCTAAGGTGCCTGAGGAGCTGGCCTTGGAGGGGAGGCACCAGAAGGCCACCCACAGGTGCCCACACACCTTAGCCACAGTGCAGCCACAGTGCTTGCTGTCTCGGGATGAGGGCACCCAGGGTCTGTCAAGGGGAAAACGTAGAAAAGACTTAGGGGACCCAGGACCAGTGCTTATCTGTGGTAAAGAGCAGGGATAATGAGAGTGTGACAGGAAGGTTGACTTCCCAACTATATTAAAAAGATTTATTGTTTTTATTACCTGATTATAAAGGCTTATTGTGGGAAAATGTGAAAAACCCCAAAGATAAAAACTACCTGTAAGTCTACCACGAAGAGACTGCTACTTTTGCATTTTGGGGTTTTCTTCTCAATCCTTTTTTTTCTAGGCATGTATATTTTCATTTTTTCTTATAGAATTGCATCATGTTGTAGAATATAGCTTTTAAAAATTTAATTTGTGAATTAAATTTTAATTTCAATTTTAATGAGATGAATATATGTAGATAGTGTGATAAGCAAGTAAAATGTTTAAAGGCAAGTTTGTTTTAAAGTGAAATGTCTTTAAGCAAGTTGAAATGTTTAAAATTGACAGAGGTGGCTGAGAGGAGGGAGTGCTGGGGGCTGGGGGATGGGAAGTGCTCAGTGTTGACTCTCAGGGAACTTTCCGAAGCCTCGTGGTCCCTGCTGCTGTGGCTACACAAGTCACAACTATATCAGGCACTGATGTAAGTACGCCACACCTCTAACTCATGGAAACTAAAGAGATAAAAATTACCCCAAGCCCTGAGAACAAGTCCATGAGTAGGTACTGTGATCCCAACCTACAGAGGAGGAATATGAGGCCCAGAGAGGTTTAGTAATCTGTCCGAGGTCACTTCAAGCCCAGGCAGTGTGGCTGGAGAGCGTGCTCTCCTCCCCTGGGCTTGGGCTGTGGGCTCACCTTGCCAGTCCCCCTGCCCTTCAAGCTACGAGGGTTCAGAACAGTCACAGTAACCTGCTACGTTTGGGCAAATCCAGGGCTTGCTTCATCTCAGGCATCAGTGGCTCCATCCCTCTTGTCCCCTCATGCAGAGAGCAGGCTCAGATGCCCCCTTTGACTAACCTGCTTCGTTAGTCTGTATGGCTTCTCTCTGTCTCATTTCTCCAAGCAGGAGCCACACCAGCAGGGAGCAGACTGTGTCTGGCCTCAAACAGTCATCATACATTTCACTGTTCATTGGCCCTCTTCCCAGAGAGGCCCTGGTGGCACTCTGTAGGGTTGTGAGGGTGAGCTTGTCAGATAACAGGGTACCTGGATGAGTACGCAAGCCCCAGAAGGAGAGGGCCAGCCCAGCAGAAACATGACGGTTGGGAACACAGGCGGGGAATTCGGGCCCAAGAGCCTGCACCTGGGTCCTCTTGCTGCACATGCTGGGGTGGGGAACAATCATCCACCTGTCTGGCTCAAGAAAAGAGGAAGGCTTATGATAAAGTTACAGAGGCCTTGGGAGTCCAAAGGAAGGAAACAGAGGGGATCTGGATCTGTGGGAAACAGGAATTGGGAAGTAGAAAGTCAGAAGCTGAGGTCTTCTCTTCCCTTTTAGGTGTGGGCCCTGTGACTCCTCTGGAACTCTGCTGGGCACCTCCCTTCCCTTTCATGACTTACTAGCTCTTCATGCAGAGTCCAAGATCGTTCCCAGATCCATGTCTGCATAATGACATCTCAGCTCTAGTTTTCACCACCGAGGGGCAAGAGGTTATTATTATTATTTAATCGACTACTATTTCAAAGTCAACTTCACTGAAGTGTAACTTAATAACAATAAGATACATCTGTTTAAAGTGTGCAACTCAGTGACTTTGACACTGCAGTCAAGATACATAACATTTCCATCACCTGAAAAGGATTCCGTGGAGGAGCAATCATTTTTTCCTTTGTACAAATTACTCAACACATTGGTCATCAGCTGCTGGCCTTGGGTTAGGTGAAGGGGGTTGTCACTTGGTCCACCCATTCAGCAGGATTTGTGTAGGGGTCAGGCAATGAAAGGCATGTGTAGAATAGTCATCTACTAGCTGTATGACCTTGGACAAGTCACTTAACCTCACTCTGCCTGTTTCCCATCTGTAGACCATGGATAATATCTACCTCACAGGGTTGGTATGAGGATAAAATTAAAGTGTGCAAGAGGATGTTAGGATTAAAGTTCAGGTGGGGATTCCAAAATACAATATGCAAAGGAAACAGTCTGAGAAGACTTTTATGACTCTTAGAACCTTCAGGCAGGTCGGAGATATAAAGGAAATCAGCGTGTGGAAGGGGAAGTCCATCTTAGAAGAAAGCTGTGCTGAGAGCCCATCCACCTCCCCAGGAAGGGGAAGTGGGGGGCTTGTCTCCTCGGAAGGTTTATCTGGAATCCCTCTGCTGCGGGCTTGGTGGACTGGGGTCCGTCTCCCACTAGGTAAAGATAGGACAGATTGAGGGCTTTGCAGGAGAGGTTGGGGAGTGCCACTGCAGTGGGATTGGCCAAGCTCCTAGAGACGGTCAGGGCAGGGGATGGTGGGGGACCAGGGGGAGTGCAGCGGGGGGTCCTCTCCGGGGGCCTGTCCAGTGGGGCTGCCTGTGTGCGGGGAGGAGCCTGGCAGCAGGAAGCTGGAGGTGAGCGTCTGATTGCTAAGCCCGCCCAGGCGACCACAATAGACACGCACCCGGGGACCCCCTGCAAAGACAAAGAACGCACCCTAAGAAAGAGCCAGTGTCACATACCTGCCAGAGCCAGGTTAAGCAGGTACCAGCGTAGGGGAGACCTTTCCCAGCCCTCAGCCTTTGCTCCCCGTCACCTCCCCGGGGCGCTGAAACTGGCCAGAAACTCAGACAGGAAGAGGAGAGGCCGACAAATAAGAGAACAACTGTGTCCCTTTCCCGCCACAGGCCTCCAGCCTGAAGTAGGCCCAATGGAGCCAAGGAAGGGAGAAATGGTAACGCTAAACCAAGTCCGGAGATTTGATAGTTATCTTGGACTCGGCATTCCAATTGCTGAGTTGAAACGGTTTGAATCTTGGAGTCACCGTGGGGTGTCAAAGACCATCTGTCTTCATAGAGGGAAGCGTCAGAGGGCCTGCCTGCAGACTTTTCTTCTGGTGGCAGCAGAAAGCTTCCTTCACTGAACAATTTTAAAAGGGCAGTGGGAGAAAAAGAAATGGTTCTGATCACAAGCTGTGCTTGTTCAGCGTAACGTAGATAAGGTGTGTTTTGTTTGACAGGGGCGTTAGGTGTGTTTTTGCAGTAGTTGCCACAAGCCAGGGCCTGCCAGGAGAAGGTCCCTGCACTGGGGATAATTTGGGGGTTAACCAAGGAGACCAGGCTGCAGTTCACCAGGTTCAAGGCAGCTCTTGGTGCCTGTGACCCACAGGCCCTTGTCCCTAGGGAGTCACTAACCCTGCCCTGGGAGATCTCCTCAGATTGTCACAGCCAGTTGGAGCTGTTTCCAGTGGCTGCCCCACCCCAAGAAGGAATGGAATCACCACTAGTATAATTGAAATCCAGTACCCGCTCAGATGAAGGATTTCAGCTCCAGACAAGCAGGGCAGGACCATCCTCTGGGCAAGGGCACTGGGGTTCACAGCAAAAAAAAAATAAAGCTAAGGAGGAAAAGAAAAACTTGGTGGTCCCCAGGGGTTTCTAACCGTGACCTCCACAGTGTCACCGAAGCCTGACTTTGTGAGATGGACACTAAGTACTGCCATTTAAACTATTCTGGGCAACTGTTTCTATCGTGATGGTCTGCATCTTTCTTCACGAAAATCACAGAATGTTAGAGCAGCTGAGTGAGCCTTAGTGACTCTCCACAGCTGCAGTTTTGGAAAAGCCTTGCATTCACAGACTGCTGAGGATCTGGTGGGTTCTATGGACCCACCGCCCAGAAAAAAGTGTGCCTGGGCCTCAGCTCCCTTCCCATATACTTCCCAGGGACTGACATGCACTCGGCCACCATTCTTGACCCCCTTGGTCCTTGCTGGTAGAGCCCACTTCCCTCTAAACAGGCTGAAAATACCAGATATTCCGTATCTAACCTCCCTTATAGCTGTGTCCCAACCCTTGCCAATGAGACTGGTCTACTAGGAGCAATGGAGAAAAGTCTGTCTTTCTGGCAAAAAGAGAAGGATGAGGGGGCAACCCTCTCCTTTGGATGTTGATGTTAGGAGTCCAGCTGCCATCCTGCAACCATGAAGGGAAAGCCAAGAGCAATACAGAGCTGAATTACCCAGTCCTGTCACCGACCACTTCTTGACACAGATTACATATGTCCTTATAGTTGGAGCAGCTGTTACTTGGGCTTTCCTTGTCTTGTCGCTGAAAGCAGCCGTTGACACAGTGGAGTCCCTGATGACCATCCAGCAACTTCTAAGAATTCACAGACCCAGCTTAGGAAGCCATGAACTAGAGTCTGGTCTCATCATTCTAGCGATGTCTTCTCAGGTCCTCAACTTCCTTCAGTGACGAAGCATCAGCCCACAGAGAGGCAAAGGCAGGCCGGATCACAGATCTCCAAGCCACACTGGGCTGTCTCTTAATTTTCTGAGGGAATTTGTATGCAAGGCAGTCTTCGTACATGGGGGATGCTGCATAAGAAACATCCTGCCGGAAAATACAGGTTCTCAACCTGCTTGATTCCAACCTTTGTTGGGAACTTGGGACAGTCTCACCTCTCTGACACTGTTTCCACGTCTGCTACTTCATGCTACCTTGTCTTAAGGGACTGTATGTGAAATGGCCAAAGTCGGTTCTTGTTTGCATCTGTGGTTAATTTCTTCCTGATCACAGTCCTTCCACGGCATCAAAATGCAGCCCATCAACCAGAAATGGTTCCAGAGATGAACCAGGAAGCTAAGGCTTTCTCCTTTCATTTTGACCAAGAGAGCAACCAGGGGTTAAGTGTGCCCAGGGCAGGAGCTGGTGTCATCACCTGCTTCTCACCGTCCTCCTGGCTTGTCCCCAGCACCTCGCAGGCCTGACTGCCTGCTGGCTCTACAGTTTGGGGTCTTGTTGGTTCAGAGAAACAAAATCCTTTAGAAATTACATTTCTGGAATGCCTGTAAAGCGCTAGGCAGACACACAGATCACAACAACTCAAAGCTTTGTTATTGGCTCCAAACCAGAGTTGCACACTAGCTTATTCAAATCTAAAAAGCCTAGCCTGGTCTCTGGGTGAGCACCACATGCCTAAAATTAGCCTGGCCATCTGCTGAGACAGCAGCTGGGCTATTCTGAGCCCCAGCAGGCCTGGCTGGAAGTGGGGCTGGGCCTGGGGGGAACACTGTTGGAGAGTCTGTCCCTTTACAGTTAAGGTGGGTGACGGGGAGGGACGGGAAGATGAAGTCACACTGAGGGGAGGCCAGTGTCACTGCGAGGTTTCATAGGAGATTGAAAATGTGGGCATAAGGTCACATTTATAGTCTTGGGCTCTTCCTCCTGACTGTCCAACGGCTCCCAACGAGCACAGAATTTGTTTTCTTTGTCCTAGTCCCTAGTTTCTCATTTTTTACCTGGAGCTTCCTGTTTTTTTTTTTTTTTTGTGGTACGTGGGCCTCTCACTGTTGTGGCCTCTCCCATTGCGGAGCACAGGCTCCGGACACGCAGGCTCAGCGGCCATGGCTCACGGGCCCAGCCTCTCTGCGGCATGTGGGATCTTCCCAGACCGGGGCACGAACCCGCGTCCCCTGCATCGGCAGGTGGACTCTCAACCACTGCGCCACCAGGGAGCTTCCTGTTTTGACTCCTACCCCAGCAACGACATTCTCTAGAATTTCAGCAATAATGGCCAAGATTTACTGAGGGCATATCAAGGGCAGGAACCACGCTAAGTACTTTACAGGAATTAGCACACATTCTCAGAGCAACTCAGAGGTAGGTGCCAAAAGATTTCAGGGATTCAGAATGGCTTGATTCATCTTTCTGCGGTGAAGAGAAAGAGCCCTGGCTGAAAGGGCTCAGGTGACCCTGGGAATACAGGGGCTCGCTCCTTTGGGCTCTTCCCCCAAGCTGAGCCCATCATCGGTTCTCTAGAGGGGGCAACAGTAACCCTCAGAGTTCAGGATCCACTGAACTACGTACGGGGTGGGGAGCTTGGGGGTACAAATGTAACCTATACTGACATTTATAGATACTTCATAAACGAGAGTTCAGTTTTATATTTATAGCCATTCTAACCCAACATCTCAAATCCTAGACTCAGGTCAGTTAGGCCAGTTGTCTCCAGCCCCCTATCTGGTTGCTTCAACCATTTCTATACTTGGCCGTAAAGCCACAGTTGTTACCTGTAGCTTCCTTCTTCAACTGTCCATTGCCTATTTCTTCTGCCCTCAGCCAGAACTGTAGCTGATCAGTTTTTGACCTGGTGAAGTGCCCAAACCTTCGTTCCTGCGGGTCTGAGTCCTCAAAGTCCCGCCACTGTCATGAGCTGCTGACTTCCACTGACCGCCCCCTGTGGACACGGTGATGCTGAGAAGTGACTGGGCTGCAGACACCGTCCTCCCGACTCTGCGGTCCAGCATCCCAATTTCCCACTTGGTAATCAGTCACTCCAGCCAGTAGAGGAACCCCTTTCTCTGCTTGTGGGGACGGTGGCCTTTCAGGAGCCCCAAACAGCCAGGTAGCAGCCTTATCTTCCAATTCATTGGAACCACTGTTGTGGCCCCTAGGGAAGCATGTCTCCCTCAGGACCTTGGACTTCCAAACCAGCAGAGCTCCAGGGGAAGTCTTATGTGCCAAGAACCAGGAGCTACTCCCACTCCACCCCTTGCTTCCCAGACCATAGACTGGTCTCTGATCTTAAACATATACTGGGATTGGGATTGACACATACACACTACTATATAGAAAATAGGTAAGCTAAGGACCTACTGTATAGCGCAGGGAACTCTACTCAATATTCTGTAATGGCCTATATGGGAAAAGAATCTAAAAAGAGTGGATATATGTAGAACAGAGTCACTGAGCTGTACACGTGAAACTAATAGAGCGTTGTAGGTCAACTCTACCCCAATAAAAGTTATAAAGAAGAAAAAAAGCCTATTCCGGGGCCTAGAAGCTCGAGCCCCATCCCCTCAGGGTGCTGCCTCACAGCTGAAGCGTCAGAAGCCATTCCGCCTTCAGTCAGGCCACTTCCGAGGGATGGCGACTGTGGCAAAACCCGTGGACTCACGGGCACGAGCCCACCGCTGCACACGCCACCTGTGCTGAGATGAGCCCCTCGCCCAGAAGCAAGGCTGCGCAGACAGCACGGGGGTGGAGCGGGGCTAACGTCCGGGTGTCCCCATCATCAGCACCGTCCACCAGTCGGCAACCTCTTACCTGAGGAAAAAGTTTGCAGGCCCTATTTGCTTTTTACTTTTCAAAACAAGTCTCCCCAAATCTACCTGCTTATAACCTAGATCCTGGCTTGGCTCTGCTCTTAAGCCAGAGAAATGGGCAAACTGAGGCTGCTGTCCCATCTTCCAGGCAGAGGTTCAAAACTGGCTATTAACCCCCAGTAAGTCACAATATAAAAGGCCTTGTTTGAAGTGGTAGAAACACTATTCCTTAAAAAAACAACTCCCGGACTCCCCTGGTGGCACAGTGGTTGAGAGTCCGCCTGCCGATGCAGGGCACACGGGTTCGTGCCCGGTCTGGGAAGATCCCACATGCCGCGGAGCAGCTGGGCTCGTGAGCCATGGCCGCTGAGCCTGTGCGTCCGGAGCCTGTGCTCCGCGACGGGAGAGGCCGCAACAGTGACAGGCCCACGTACCGCAAAAAACAAAAAACAAAAACACTCCCGATCTTCGGGGAGTCGAAACACAGAATTGAAGGGGAAGGAAGTGAGGTCCCTTTGGAAATGTGCACTCCTTAAAGTAGCCGGGTGACAAGGAGCCGCACAGGTTGGAGATAACCACTCCCGATATTCAGATCTCCGTGGAGAGAAGACACGGTGTCTGCAGCAATTACACGAGGTGGAAGAGCTTTCAGCGTGAACACTAAACACACGGAGCACACACTCTGCACACGCCGCGGGCTTCCCTCAGGGGACTCCCTAAAAGCACAGTGCTTCGGGGTCCACCCCAGCGCGAAGTTCCAGTCATGTCAGTACAGCAGCTTCACAGGAGTCCTCTGGGCTGTCGGAGGAGCTGTTCTCAGCCTCCAAGAGACAGCGGCAAGAGAGGAGCCAACGCCAAACCCATTGGTTAACACATCAGATCAATGGGGGGGTGCTTCTGCTCAGAAAGTTTAAACCTCGGGCGTGGACTACACTGCGTGCAACGGTGTGGACTGAAACGGGAGCCAAGTGCTGCCCCGGGCAGACGCGGCTGTCGTGCAAGGGCATTTCCAGGCAAAGGCAGGAGGGCTGGCAGCTCCCAGGAGAGGCCGAGGGCAGTACCACGTCTCCCCGAGCACCCTGTGCTTCTGTAGGATTTAAATTTTAAACTAACTGCGCACATTTTCGCTGCTACCCGGAATTTTTATAAAGTGAAGAAAGAAAACCAAAATATGAATACTGAATCCTAACATGGCAGGTTCCCTCTTTTACAAGAAAAATGCAGAATCAGAGATGTGAATCTCTCTTTAAGAAAGAGATCAGTTTTGATTACAGAGAACCTATTAAGCAATCACTCCAATCTAAAAATACTGTCTAATCAGGTGGGGGTGATTGCCTTTCTCTGTGCTGATAAAAAAGGCAAAGAATACAGAATATTCAGGATCTGTGGAGCCCGAGAGAATTCCTGAATGGCTGGCTGATCAGGGGCCCTCAGGTCAATGGTGCTAAGGATTTTCATCAAAATTTAAGGACACTGAAAAAACACAAAGACTCTGTTATCAAGTTGGTTTGCCCGTATCTGAAATCCGACACCCTAACTTGGGTTTGTGTGGCCCTCAAACTTTGCTGACTGCAGAAAGTCACGAACGTGCCTATGACGGGACACAGCCACAGCCCATAAACTGCACCTACCATTGTAATCACTAAAAAGTAGCTCAGCTCAGAGAAAATGTTTTTCTTCTTTTCTGTCTGGAATGATGTCCTTTGTTTCTCTGACCAAAGATTCCGGTGCAACTCTGGGTTTGAGACAACAGCTCACTCTGCTGCCTTCTCTCGCCTGTGACGCTACCTTCTAGCCCACACTTCCTGTTCTCCTCTGTAAAAGGTCAAAAGTGTCATCAGATATCATCCTGGCTCTCAGGGAACTTAAATGTAAATATTTGATAAGCACCGCACTCAAATATACAGTGGTAGTATGAGGCGATATAGTATATGTAAAATGGTACTCCATAGACTAGAACGACATGCTGACACGTGTCTTACCACCACTAAGTATCTGATAAACGGAAGAAAAAGAAGAATGCCCTCCTGTGTTTGGTTTTCTGTCACTCAGACACGGCACTCCTACTGGGCACTGCCGTTTGTTGCCTGGCACATTCTGTGGTTTCATAGATACGGGTACAAACAATCCCCCTACAGTCTTTGTGGACCTTGCACTGTGAAGATGAAAAGATCTGCACTCAGAATGAGACCAGACACACAACACACAAGTACAGAAGCCATTTCAATTTTAATTCAGAATCACTATTAGCCCTTTGGTATTCTGGTGATATAGTTCTAAGTTAGAAGACAAAATTGTTGAGAGGAAAGTTGAGAATTTCAAATGCAACTTAAAATTACTACACTACATATTCTGCGAGCTGCCACGTTCCAGTGTCTCTAGAAAAGGAAAGCACTTTTCGTTTCTAAGTATGAGAAATTGTTCATGTTCCTCCCTTTGGTCTCCCCACACTCCTCACCAAACACCACCAACAAAAAGCTAAAAGGATGACAACAAATGCAAAATAAAAAAGGAAATTTAAATAGTATGAAATTAGTTTTTATTTTAACCTCAAAATAAATGCTTAACATTTTTCCAAAACTAAAGATGAACACTTAGAAATAAGGGCGGAAGATTATTTTTTCCTTCCCTGGGGAAACCAGTGAGGCAGACGTTCTAACGTGGCTTGCAAGGTTCTTTCATTGGACTAGTCTAGACACACAGAAAAACCCTCCCCAACTTTTCCTCTATTGTTAGGTGTACCTACCAGGGTTATGGCTGGAAGGAGAAAAACCCAAAGCAACCCCCGGCCCCACCCCCGCCCCGCCCCAGCAACACAAACAAGGGATTTGAAAAGTTGGGAGAATCATTTAACATGTGACCTAGTGTTCATATAAAATCCCTTCTAAGGAGGTTTAGTGAAGGTGCTATCCCTCGGCAACTCAGCTGAAGTTTCTGCCTGGTCAGTCGGTACAAAGCATGTCAGGCGGGCGAATTCACACCGCAGTCACTGGGCTGCCACGCCTCACAGCTCACCACAGGGAGGTCTTAAAGTTGAACTTCAGCTTCAGCAGATACTTCAGACTGACCTGAGCAATATCATAGACAATGTACCTGGAGGGGAAGCATGTCAAGGTACAAACGGTTCCACGCGGAGTGCACTTGCTGCGGCTAAGCCAGCCTGCTGGCCACACCCTGCAAACCCTCACTGCGGGGGGGTGGGGGGGTGGGGGTGGGGGAAGGGCGGGGGGCGGGGGGTGTTCAGGTCTCTCACCCCGACCAGGGAGACCACTGCGGGGAACGACACACAACAGGATAGTCTCTAGCCAGCCCACCCCAGGTTAACTGGCTGCGTATCAGTGACTCCACAGCCCCAGAACATTCCTTTGGGCTCACACAGCACACTCGTAAAAGGATACTCGTTATACAGTAGACAGGTGTCGTTAACACCAGATGAAATCCCGGTCCCAAGAGGAACCTCTACACCATCCATAGTAATACTAGCTGAAGGGTCAGGGGTAGTTTTGCCTAAACCTGCAAAACAGAAGGCAGAAGTGATATGATTTGTGGCAACAGGTGTTGAAAATGCTCCAGAGAGATGAGATCTATGTGTTCATTTAAAAGACACACAAATCCCATCCCATACTGCATCCTTCTTCCAGACATAAAGCTGTAGGTATATCATCAAGTTCCAGGGTATCAGCCTTAAATGATTTTCATAAGCATAGTAGTGGCCCTGGCCCTCTTTCTGTTGAGCAGAATTCCAAAGCCCTCGCTTCAACTAGTCAGTAGGAGGTCCTAATCATCATGGGCTACGAGCTGCATCAATTCAAGAAGCTCCAGGTGCCACCAGAGGTCCCTCAATGCTGAAGCTAAGAGTCAGGTTAAAACCCAGAGCCAGTGCGCCTGGTTACTGGAGCTCCAATCAGGACTCTCCTATGGCATTTGCGATACTAGTGGCAGGCATAGAGAATCTTTTTTTTTTTTTTTTTTTTAAAATGAACCTGTAATAGCTAGCCATAGGAACTGCGGCTTTGGGGGAAAGAAAGCCCCCTCCCTGCACCATCCAGGGTGCCTGGGGCTGCAGCAGCAAGTTTCTGAAACACATTACCTTTGACACTGTGCTTGCCCTTGGGTAACTTGCTGATATGCGAAGCATGCTTCAGTTCATACCTATTTAAGAGAAGACAGGTTCAGAAGGGCCTCCAAGGTCACTGGGCTCTCAAACCAACAGTATGACTAGCAGAGCAAGGCCACGGGAGCTGCTGAGATAAACACTCAGAGAACCCAGTCCACCTTCCATGCTAGGAACTCCCTCCTTCTCTGGTTCTAGAAACTGACGGCGCAGCCCCTTTTGAACAGTTTATGCCCATGATCACTGCCACGGGGCCGCTTTCAGGAAAGGGCCCGTTTAGAGCTGTGGGGTGGCTGGGCGTTCTGGAGGTTTCCGTCCAGCTCACGAACCTGGGACCCCTCCTGGTCTGTTACATAACCCTGCTCTCTTTGGGTTACGGTTGATAGGACCAAGGTGGACAATCAATCCAAGCTGGGCCAATCAGACTTCCTCTGCAGGGAATCTGGAACTGGGATTGAGATTCCAGTTCAACCTGAGCTGGTCTCAGACAGAAAATGTACACATCAGCAGGGGGACAGGGGCCATGAGGTGACCATCCTTTGTGCAAGTCAACCTCTCTGTTTCGCAGCCCACAGAAAGAATGGACACTGCCAGTTCCCGAGGCCTGGCTGTATTCCTGTCCTTGGTCTCGTGAGGCGTTCCTGTATCTTGTTTGCTTAACATGCACTGGCGTCTGATACCCACTGCCTAACTGGTGGGTCCTCTTAATCACGGTGGGGAATTCTCAGGATCAACCCCCAGCCAAGGGAAGCTCTCCTTCCTACAGCTCACCCCACCCACCCCCATCAACTGCCACCAGCCCCAAAGCCAGGGTTACTCACATGTTTCCAAGGGCAACTTCTCCCAACAGGATTAAGCCTATTGGGTCTCCCTGGGATGTGTGGCAGTAGTTGGCACTCTTAGAGACCATGTCGGCGAAATAGATCCCCTTACCAAACATGTAGCCCGTCTGGAGGGATGGAAGAGGGACAGCTGAAGACCTTCTCACGGCAAGTTAGCAGCACCACCTACTACTGACTGCGTGTCCCCACTTCCCACAGCGCCCCCGGCAGGCGGTAGAGGCCCATGCTCCGGAGCAGGCTGTTCAGATCCCAGCTCTGCCGGGTACCCAGGGGCTGGGAGAAGTTACCTAATCTCTCTGGACCCCACTTCCTTCTCCGAACTGGGGGAAAGCACCCCAGGGGGCTGCTGTGAAAATTAAATGAGTTAATAACAGCTTCTTAGACCAGGGCCTGGCACGTGTGAACACCCAGTAAACATGGCTATTATATTTATTCCTTTTGGTAAGTGAAAACGAGGTTCAGAGAGGTTAGGCGTTTGCTACCACGCAGCACTTATGAGTCCGGTCATTAAGCCTCTTTGCTCCCCTCTTTTTACACGTACAAAACGAGGGGCTTGGAAGACGAGGGGCTTGGAAGACTATTCGTAAGTCCCTGCCTGGTGGGTCACGTCTATAACCCAGCAGGTGACACAGCAATCGCTCAGGTCTGGGTCAGGCTCTACTCATTTATCGGCACATTCCACCGAGGCATGTGCTGAAGCTCAAGGAGGTCCCCCGCTGGGAGGTGGGAGAGGCAGGTCTGAACTCAGCCTGGCCTGCGGCCAAGTCTGCTCTCTGTCAGTCAACACACCCAATTAGCATTCAAAGCAGGGCCTGGACACTTACTTCCTTTGTTCCAGAAACTCTGCTCGATACGTGTGCAGCTACGCTCTCAATAGTGAGGGTCAGGAGAGGGACATCTGGCAACATTCACCTTATCAACCATGGCTACACCTACATCTTTAAACAAGGCCCCTTATTCACCGGGGCATGTGCACTTCTCACGCAAGTACCCACAAAGCTCTGGTGGAGACAGCAGCAGAAACAGGCACTGCCCCCCCCCCCCCACTCTCCCCACAGCTCCTGGGCCAGGCACGTACCACAGGTGCTTCAGGTGGGGCTATCCGGAGGCCCTGGGACAGGATCCCGGCGAAGTTGGTGGTCCTGGACCCGTGCCACAGCAACCTTCGGTTATGCAGCTGCTTGAACGGCTTGTAACGCTGGCTCTCTCCTTCACGCTCTATCTTAAAGATCTGGTCGGAGCATTGAATAAAGGAGAGAGGCAGGAGGAACCACTTGTCACTCTGGTTAACTGGAGATCTGACTAGACACAGGAGAACCGACCAGCTGTCTGTCCCCAGAGCTGGAACACTTTAAGGCCTTCTGCAGTACGCAAGGTGTTTCAATCAGGCTGGGACGGAGCAACGCTGCTACTCAAGGTCCCGTTTAGCAGAGACTAGCTATTAAAATTAATGCTACGTGTAGGTGCACACTTGAGGCACTTTATTTTGGATCTCTGATAACAGTTCTGATTGCAAAACTAGGTTTCGGGGTAGGAAATGTCTTTTAAAAAAACAGAATAAAAAGCCAACCCCAAACCATAGGACTATGAACTTGTGTGTTCCACAAACAACCGAGTCACTTCCTCTGGTGATTTAAAGCAAAGTTAGCTGCTCCTTTCTACCCAGGCCCAGGTCGGAGGAATGAGCAGGGAAGAGCTGGCAGGACACAAAGGGGGCAGAGGGACGAGAGAGCCTTACATCCACGACTTCCAAGTCATATGCGTTGTGTGTGGTCGCGTGAGTGTTCTTAACATACTTCCTAATGATCTCAGCCTCTTCAGAATCTTTGTCCACCACCTAGAAGGAAGGCGCCTGGAAATTAGAGCAAGGGAGACCCCAAGAGAGCCGCACAGAGGCAGGAAGAACAATCACAGGCTCAGCTGATGCACAGGTAATAAACGGCCCACGTGGAGCCCGGGCGGGACAGAGCCAGCCTGTGTTCCGAGCCCTATCACGCTCGCTCCGGGGCAGGTGCCAGGCCAGTGCCCCCACCTCCCCAGGCATTGGCTTCTTCATCACCTATCTGGATGAGCCCAGTGTTCCTTCTGCCCTAAAACCCTGTGCTTTGGGATATCAGGAAAGCTAGAAACACGGGGCTCACTGTCTGGGAAGAGGGAGCCTCTAGAACAAGGAGCTGGCTCTCAGGTAACACTCCAGCTCACCAAGAGTTAAAACACCGGGGCCAGGAGACACCCTGCAGCCAAGACTTGCAATGAAAAGCAGCAGGGAGCCCACGGACTACAGGGGTTTTGACAATGGGGATGAATGCTCCATCTCTGGATCCTCAGGGCCGTGCACATCACGGCTCAGAGCAAACACCCACCAAATAACCATCAAGTAACGGAATCTCTGCCTAAATAAATGGGTGTGTTATGGGAAATACGACGTGCGTTCTCTTACATTTTCATACTCTTATCCAAAGTTAAGAGAATTCAGGAATTCTGGTCTTCCTCGTTGCCTCTTAATTAAAGGGCTTCAGAATCATAGATGGAGAGAATAACAACCCCTTCACGAAGAACCAGGCCGTTTGGTGTCCTACCCTGCGTACACCCACAGACCTGTACTTTGTCCTAAGCACGGAGCAAAGACTCTTTCAGTGACGTAAACACACGACACCAGGCTCAACAGATCCTGGTGCACTTGAACCTCCTAACACTGCAGGGAAGGACACGGGGGCTGAGGAAGAGAGATGTGAGACTGGGCTCAAGGCCAGGGCAAGCTCGGAGCTGAGGCAAAAATTTCTCCTCCGGGTGGCTTAGGCAGGGTGATTGCTGCCCAAGCCTCCAGCACACCCAAGTTCAACGACTACGTGCACCAGTCGAAGAGCCACTTCGACTCCAGAGGACATGAACCCAGGCACCACAGTTTTATTACAGCTGCCGTCAGGCACCTCTACGTCTCAAGTAGGATACCAGTAACAGATCCTGCAGAGTTCACACCTCAACAACCTCCAAAAACAGAGACCCTCTCTAGATGAAGGGGAAAAACAAAACTTTAAGGCCCCACAAAAACAGGTCTTTACACCCAGTTGAGGTCGCGAACTGGAAGCCTGCCTCGCAAACAAGGTGCTTCTTTACCGGTGAAACGCTCTGAGGTTCTCAGAGTATCACAAGCAGCAACACCTGGGAACCTGTTAGGACGGTCAATCTTCGGACCCCAGCAATCTGTCCTAACAAGCTCTCTAGGAGATGCTGACGCACATTCAGGTTTGGGGACCACTGCTCTTGGGATGAAGGGTTTGGATGCTTCAGAAAGGGCAGGGCCTGTTACCATAATGTCAGTTCTGAGCTTCTCATAGTTGACATCGATAGGGTCCTTGCTGCTGTCATCAGAACCACCCCTGAGCAGACTGTAGGCCACCTCGATGTCCAGCAGGTTGTCGAGCATTTCCACCTTGGCCTGGAGGAACACAAGAAAAACCCTGAGCTAAGGACCAAGGTGAGGGAGAAAGACTCACCCAGGTAACGTCCAACACAGAGAGTGACGAGGTGCCTCCTAGCTGCTCAGGGACAGCCCGCCATCCGTTCACAGATGAACACTCCTAAGGATTTCTGGAATGCTAAGGAGGCTGGGAGAAGAGGCAGAAGCCACACGGTGATGGTAAGAACGGTCTTTCCTCTTGCACGCACTGGTTGACAGGTGGGGACTGATCACTGGCTCCCTTATGAAGCAGGGAGGGAAAGCAGGGAGGAAGACGCTCCCTCTCTCCTAAGGCTCCTTTTCCCCAGACTGACGTGGTCCAGGAAGGGCAGGAAAAACCAACCGTTCTACCCTTGGGCAGGCTCCTAATACGGGTAGAAACCCCACTTCAAAACGAGGGCCCAGTGGTGGGCCTCCAGCACTGGCCGCTGCCCCCAGGGATCGTGACATGGAGGGGCAGTGGCACGGGAGCGACACCCAGCCCTGCAAAGCCCGGGACCCGGGGCTCCCTGCTGGACCTCGGTGCTACCTGCACGCTGTCTGAGTTGCTCAGGAGCGGAGGCTTCTTCATCCCGAAGTCGTGGGGGATCAGGGTGTAGAAGCGATTTGAGAGGTCCAGGATCTGGGAGTCGCTGCTGCCCTGGGACAGTACCTTTAGGAGAGGGGACAGAGGGAACAGACTGAAGCAGCGCTGAGTCCCCAGCATCTGGCCGGGCTTTCTCCTCTGGACGCTGGGTGCCGCAGCCGAGTCCCGAGGCAGCCTGCGGGGCACGCGGGCCAGGAAACCTCCTTCCTGGGGTGCCGCTCAGCTGGGCGGTGGCAGGATCTCATCCTCAAACTGTGCGGCTTGGCACACACGGGGCTTCTCGTACACAACTTCACTTGTACAGAGAGCTGTGTAGTCACAGACACATAAACCTCCACCACTCCGCAAAACGTCACCTGCGGCATCTAGGTGGTGGGCTCGTAGCTTTCAACTTTTTGTATGTTTGTAAACATTTCATAATAAAATGTTGAAAGGGAGAAAAACCCCCACTGCTACCAAATTCAGTCAGGCCCCTTTGGCCACTGACCTTCATCTTTAAGGTGGGGAATTTGTCCTTGGTGCCCCCAGAGGGCCAGGGCCAGGCACAGAAAGGCGAGCCCCTCCCTATGCTACAATGCCAATTAGCGCTCTATGCAGAAGGTGCTCAGTAAACGCACAAAGAAATGGAGGAGCTGGACTAGTCACTGCATCCTTGGCAGGCACCCTAGGGGCCTACAGGATGGCAGGGGGGCAATGACTCGGCACCCTGCGGGCACGAAGCTCCAAGTCTGCTTCTCACTGTGACACGGTCTTGTCCGCACCCTAAACCTCTGCCTGTGCTGCAGTTTGCTCTGTGCTATGGGCAAAGGACACCACCCCAGCCCCTCCGCCTGAACATTCTGGCACAGGAAAGAGCCTGGGCTGAGGAAAGCCTTCCAGGTCTCAGGCAGTGGGTAACAAGGAAAGGGGTCACTGCTCAGGACTGGCTGTAACCAGATTTAATGGCTACATTTCGGGGCCTCCTCTCCAGCACCAGCCGGAGCCCACCTCCCTGGTCCCACTTGAGTTTCCTGTTTGCTTTTCTTCTTTCACACGCCACTCCCAAATACAAGTGGAGCCCTCCAGCCCCTTCAGGGCAGAGGCTTAAATCAGGCTCCGGGGACTGGGGGACGTTGGAGATGCTCAGCAAATTGATGTTGAATGAACATAAATGAGAGAAAGACAATATTTAACTTCCTATTTGATGATTTCCTAGTAACTGCAAAATAAACTCAGCTTCTCTTAAGGACACACAAAATAAAAATCAGAACATTTCTATGAGGCAGGAGAACGAAATTCCTCATTAGGCGTATAGGGAGTTTACTGCATAGCTGATAACTGAAAACACCGCTAAATCATCAGTACTGTGACCATCTTCTCGCAAGTGGCAGGCACTTGTCATACTTGTTGAACTGAAAACATCTAAATCATCATGAATCAGTATGCCTGTTTCATGTAACCTTGAGTAAATGTACTGCTGCGTGCTCTCCACTGCCCCCCTGCCGTGACAGGGCAGCCAGGAGAGCCCCTGGGCAGCTGGAGGAGAGGCCGGTCCCTCGCTTACCTGCTGGACCTCACTAAGGATGGAGTACGCAGCCTGGATCTGCCTTTTGCTCAGCTTCCCCAAGGGCATCTTCTGAAGGTCAATCTGAGGAGACAGGGGTATTTTTCCCTTTGAAAGCACTGTGCAGGGAGATGATAGGAGAGCTGGACCAAGCGGCACCCCAGGCCTCCTGGGCCCTTACAGAAGCAGTCACAAGTCTTTCTGGTCCTCCCGGGGACACCCGGTGACCCAGCTCCATGGGCTTTGCAGCCTCGCCCCCACTGCAGGGGACAGGAGTCTGGGAGGGAAGATTCTGGCTCACTGCCATTTGCGGCAGGGAAAAGCCAAGCAGGGCCCGCCCACCCCGGCACTCAGTCTGAAACAGCCCCACGCTTCTGGAAGAAGGTGACACAGCAGGACTCCCATCTAATTCCAAAGTGAGGACGAAGGTGCACCCTCCCTGGGGTCTCAGAGCCAAGGCCATTCCCACCCGGAAAATAAGAACCATAAAGCGGTGAAAATTATTTTTCAGAGGACACACCCCTGAACATACATGCTTACACCAAATCAACAGTGTGCCCTTCAAATCAGTCACCCCAAAGGTTAAACATCCGTCCCTACGACAGTGCTGCTCACAATACCTTGGGAACCAGCATCCAGGGAGGTGGCAAGCTGGCTGCAGCGGCAGAAGCGTGAACTCTGGGGGCCGAGGCCTGGTCGCCAGCTAGCGGGCGAGGCACCCGCTCCCCGTGGGAGCGACCTGCCCGAAAGCTGCCTCGGCCCCTCTCCCGCCTCAGTGCCGCACGGGGCCCCTCACCCTGAAACCGGAGCCACTGTCTCCAGGGCTGTTCCCAGTGGACCCTCTGAGCTCCCGGCCCCAGCACTGCACCTTGCCCGTCTTGACATCTCCAGCACCTGCAGGGCCTGGAACAAAGACTGGGCTGGATGAGCACTTGAGAGATGAGACCACTACGCCGATTAAATGAAACAGGATGTGAAAGTGCTCACAGCCCATGAGGAACCGATCAGGGGCCAGTGGTGACAGCGTCTAATGATGACAAGCTATGGCACCTCAGCGTCTCTGTACCCTCAGTACTGTCCATCCCCAGGGGAGAGCCGGTTTCTGGGAAGAGTTAAATAGTTGGCGCTCAGTCCGGGGAAGGAGGTAGGTAATGTATTCTGAGCCAAGACCACAGTAAAATAAAAGAACAGAGTGACCTTAGCATGGACTGAGTTGGCTCTAAAGCAATTCTAAAGAAGGAACTCCGGAAGATGCTCTGACCAAGGGCAGTGTGACCAGAGTGAGAGCACATGCTCTGAGGGGAGCGGCTTCCCTGAGCTGTCTCATTTCGGTGTTTATTTAAAAAAAGACCTGGTGTCTCTAACCGACACCCTCAACACACACACACACACACAAAGGCCACAAGAACAGGAACAGGGCTCAACCAACACAAGCTGCCTCCCCTCCCGACTGTGGGCTGGGGGCAGGGGCTCCACAGCAGCTGTGTTTAGGGAGAAAGTGAAAAGTGGGAGAGATGCCTTGGGCTCAGGGCACTGAGAGCCACAGCTGCAGCCAGAGGGAGGCTTCGAGAGCTGTAGCCAGGAGTCTGGATACAGCACACACCCTCCCGACCTCAGCTGGGACTCTGCTCTGGGCTCAGGACTCACCCGCCTTACAGGGAGCGCTCAGTTCCCCTGGGCACCATGTTTACTCATCCACCTGGCCACCCAATCCCACGTGGAGCCCATCAGGCTGGGAGCGGGCGCCCCCCCTCGCCACATTCTCAACACAGGCTGCCTTCCAGCAGCAGGCCCCTGGCCCTCTGCCTCCTCTTATCAACTAGTTCCCTGTCTTGAGTGTAAAACAAGCTTAAAAAAAAAAGTCATTTTCACAGAAAGAGACTGGGTCTGATCACAGTTGAGAAATTCTATGAATCACAGATAAGCCAGAGCACAGGAAGCCGGAAATGATACGTGGGACATTTCTTTTGAAACGTTAATGAAACGAAGTTGCCTCCTGCCCTCCTCCCCGCCTCCGCACATCTCGCTGCCAGCATTCCTGGGGAGCCCACCCACAAGCTGTTCAAACTAGTCAGACCTCCCAGACAGAAGTCGGGTTGTTTATCTGTTTGAACAAGACATCCGCACAAGCCCTGGCTATCTTCAAACCCATTAGGGGTTTCCTGGGAGGTGACCCAACACTCAGTTTTCTAACAAGAGTGGAGCCTGAGCAGTCCTGCCAGGCTGAGCTCCAGACACGGAGATGCGGGGCTGAGGAAGAGAGGCTGCCAGTGGTTTATACCACTCAGATTCGTCCCGCCCCCCTCCAAGGCTGCCGGGAGCCTCTAGGAAGGCCCTGGGAAGAGGCAGGGAGGGAGCCAGCCGGCGAAGGGGCGCAATGGCCAAGGCCATCTGCAATTCTTGCTCTCTCGGCTGGCCCCTGCTTGTTTTTCAGAGCAGCCTGAAGCTTCTGGGCTCGGTGGCTGGAGAAGAGGGGAGAGTCTGTTTGCCAGCCGGATGTCAGCAGCGCCTGGACGACCTCTGTGGGAATGCCCCTTGGGTGAGCACTCAAGACCTCTGATGCCAGAGGCAGCAAGAAGAAGGGGCCCTTCTGCACTCATTTCCCAGGGAAACAAACTGAAAACGCCTGGCCTTGGCCAGGGTCCCCGCCACTTTCCCTGGACAAAAACAAATACCATCACCCCCATCCCACCCAGCCCAATCTCTCCTTAAAAACAGCTGGTATGAATTTTATCTGATGAAGCAAGTGTCAGAAGCTCTCTGCATTTCTGTCAATGCTGGTTACAGGAGTTCTTTTACTGTAAGTGGGCTATGTCTTGGACTTCCCATGACAGCCCCAGGTGGCCCGTTTGGTTGGGCCATGAAAGACCATGCCCACACTCCATCATGGCAATGAGGGGAAAAGTGCAAGTGGGTCTAGGGACCCAGGGGACAACACACCATCTATTTCACAGCAGGTCAACGATCCTCTGCAAAAGAGCACACACCCCAGGCCTCAGAGCTCCTGCATGTCTCAGGCTGAAGACCAGCCACCAAACTCGTTGCCAACTCGGCACTCAAATCATCAACCCCAGCGAACGCTCACAAATAAAACAAAAAGTGCAGTAACCTCGTACTCCACCATGGCTTTCTTCATACTTTCCACATCAAAGATCATCTTAATGAGGTCCTGCACTGGCTTGGGGAGCTTGGACTTGGTGCCAGGGTTTACCGTCAGCTTCTTTACTGCCTCTTCATCCTTTAGGGAAAAAGAAAATCAGGAAGGGACACAAACAACCTAAGCAAAGTGGTGGTGGTGTTTGGCAGAGAAAGGACACAGGATGGAGCGCCACCAGCCAAAAAAAAAAAGCTGAGTGTTAATCAAAAGGGCTTGGCGTTAGTTGCCAGGAGAAGCATGTATGCGTGTGTACAGGACCAGATACTTGCTGTGCACCCCTCCAGGTCCTCCTGGCTGCTCCAGATTCTCACTCCAGACACCACTGAAGCATCCAGCTCTGTACAGGCAGACCCGCAGGTACCCACACTCCCCTCATGCCCTCACCTCCTCCCTCACTGCCTCCCATGCCGGGGGTGCTGGTGCCCTGTGCCTGGGAACCTGCCCGGGGGCCCACTCCTGCCCAACCTGGAAGTGCTGGGCAGCTATGAGGGTGATCCTTGGACCCAGGGGACACTGGACTGATGGACAAATCTTGTCTCCTTTCTTCTCTTGCTCTGCCTCCCCAAAGACGGAATCCACACAGCATTCTCTATAGTGCCAGAGGACCACGCTAACAGTCCGACTTCCCGCCAGGCAGCTAAAGTGCATCCCAGCATCAACCCTCCCAAGTCTGCACCCCTCACCCCGGTTCCCTGGGACTGCTCTTCCCAATATTCTACTAGCACAGGACTTCACCCCTGCCATCCGGGGAATCCAGGCTGAGCCAAGATCCGGCTATGCTGAAAACGCCTTAACCCTTCTCACGTTTGAACCCACAAGGGCAGGGACTATGACCATCATGGTGTCCCCTAACAACTAACGGTGTTTGGTATTTGTTTTGAATGAAGGTAACTGGCATTGGGCCTTGAGCCTGGACTCTGCCTGGCTTAACAAAGGTGCAGAGGAACCTGTGTGCTAGTGCTCAGGGCTGCTGCTGTCAGGGGCACAACACATCTACTCTTGATGCGGAAACCCAAGTCTTAGATGCATTCTTATCCTCTAGCTCAGTGGTCCCCAATCTTTTTGGCACCAGGGACCGGTTTTGTGGAAGACAATTTTTCCACGGACTGGGGGTGGGGGAATGGTTTCGGGATGATTCAGGTGCATTACATTTATTGTGCACTTTATTTCTATTATTAGTACACTGTAATAGATAATTAAATAATTATACAGCTCACCATAATGCAGAATCAGTGGGAGCCCCGAGCTTGATTTCACTTGCCACTCACTGATAGGGTTTTGATATGAGTCTGCAAGCAACTGATTTATTATGGTCTCTGTGCAGTCAAACCTCTCTGCTAATGATGATCTGTATTTGCAGCCGCTCCCCAGAGCTGGCATCACCGCCTCAGCTCCACCTCGGATCATCGGGCATTAGATTCTCATAAGGAGCACGCAACCTGGATCCCTTGCGCACGCAGTTCACAGTAGGGTTCGCACTCCTATGAGAATCTAACGCCGTCGCTGATCTGACAGGGGCGGAGCTCAGGCGGTAACGGGAGCGATGGGGAGCGCCTGTAAATACAGATGAAGCTTGGCTCGCTCGCCTGCCCCCCACATCCTGCTGTGCGGCCCGGTTCCTAGTAGGTACTGGTCCATGGCCCAGGGATTGGGGACCCCTGCTATAGCTGTAACTTCACTGAAGGCAAACTATTAGTATGTTAAAAAGCCTTATTTAAACACATATACTCTGTGACCTGGTAACTCGATCTCTAATGATAACAAGCACAGAGGTAAGTATATCAGCACCATTATAGCAAATATCTGGGAATAATCTAAGTATCTAATTGGGGCATGGGAGGGTGTTGTTTGGTAAATCACAAATAATGGCCACCCACAGGATGGAATTCTATACAGACTTAAGAAATGATGCTCTAGTTCAGTGCAGTTTAATACAGTAGTCACTGGTTTTGACATGTGGCCACTCTGAATTGAGCTGTGTTGTAAGAGCTAAAAATACACCAGCTCTCAAATATTCAGTTAAAAAAAAAAGGTAAAAATATCTCAATGATATTAATATATCAAAATGATAATATTTTGGATATTCTGGGTTAAACACATAACTAGTATTAATTTCACTGTTTCATTTTGCTTTTTAAAATGTAGCTACTAGAATGTTTAAAATTGCCTAAGTGGCTGCCTATCTCTCTCTGTTGGACAGCATTGCTCTAGAAGACATGGGGAAATGCTCCTAGAACAGTAAGGCCAAAAGCTGGTGGTGAAAATACAGTATGTAGGGAAAGACTCCAGTGTTACATTGGGGAAAAGTAGCTGTGAAGTGAAAGAAGTATATAAAGACATACACCATGATTTTAATTCTTTGTGCCTCTGTCGTTCTCAAAATTTTCTAAAACAAATACAGTTGACCCTTGAGCAACTCAGGGACTAAGGGCATTAACCTTCTGTGCAGTCGAAAATCCGAGAATAACAGAGTTGGTCCTCCATATTCCTGGTTTCTCCCTATCCTCAGTGCTGCATCCGTGGATTCAACCAACCACGGATTGTGTGGAACTGTAGTATTTACTAATGAAAAAAATTCCACATGTAAGTGGACCCATGCAGTTCAAACCTGTGTTGCTCAACTGTATATATTTTTGAAATGGGAACAATAAACTCACTAGGGGGCACTGCTTAGTTAGACCAAGTCTGTGCAACTCTAAACTCCCAAGTTCTCCACCTCAACATTATACAAGAGCTAATTTCTATTTTTAATGGTAGAGCTCATGACACTCTCTATAAACTAGAGAATTCTCCCTTTAACACATGTTAGGCCTCAAAAATTTGGAATTAAATCTGTACCATCTACAAATCTCTTTCTTTCTGCAATATAAGCGTGCACCACTCCCCATTATAAAAGCAGTAAGTTTTCATATAAAAACAAGGTGGGACTTCCCTGGTGGCACAGTGGTTAAGAATCTGCCTGCCAATGCAGGGGACACGGGTTTGATCCCTGGTCCGGGAAGATCCCACGGGCTGCGGACCAACTAAGCCCGTGGACCACAACCACGGAGCCTGCGCTCTAGAGCCCGCGAGCCACAACTACCGAAGCCCACGTGCTGCAACTACTGAAGCCCGCCCACCACAACGAAGAGTAGCCCCTGCTCGCTGCAGCTAGAGAAAGCCCACATGCAGCAACGTAGACCCAACACAGCCAAAAATAAAAATAAAATAAAATAAAAACAAGGTAAGCATTTTGTGAAAACCAATGGCCACCAAAGTAGCAACAAATATAAATAATGGGAAATTATTAGGAAATAATTTGGGACTAAAAACTGGGACCTACTGGAGCATGTCAAGTCACTATAATTCTATCTTGATGGTAAAGCAAGTCGCGTGATCTATGATTCAACATAGCTTCAGATAAGAAACCTCACCTGGAATCTGTGAATTACTCCCTGTCGTGTTTAGGGAGCAACTTCAAAGACCGTTCCTCCTTGACAGTCTTAAAAATGCTTACACTGCTTGTTCTCATCTAAGCGCCATCTCCTATTTCACGGGGTAGATTCTATTCATGAAAGGGTGCTGGATTTTATGAAATGCTTTTTCTATGTTTATCAGGATGACTATGTGGCTTCTGTCCTTTATTCTATTCACGTTACATTACATGGACTTGACTTCCATGTTGAACCAACCTTGCATTCCTGGGATAAATCCCACTCAGTCATGGTGCATAAATCCTCAAGTGCTGCTAGACTCGGTTTGTTAGTATTTTGTTGAGGATTTTGCATCTATATTTATAAGGATATTGGACTGGAGTTTTCTCGGGATGTCTTTGTTCGTCTTTGGTATCAGGATAATACTGGTCTCACATAATGAGTTGAAGAGTGTTTCCTCCTCTTCTCTCTCTTGGAAAAGTTTATGAAGGACCAGTATTAATTCTTTAACCATTTGATAAGATTCACCAATGATGCCATCTGTTCCATGGCATGTTTTTAAAAGAATAGTGTCCCTTCCTTTTATCAGAACTAGAAGGTGTAAGAGCATTAAGTGATTACCTGGCCATAGTCAATCTCCAGAGGGTAGAACTTTTTGGGGTGTTTTGTGAAGTTTTTGGAGTGCCAGGCATTCCCGGTTTTCTCTTCATATAATTTCGTAAAATGCTCAATGGCCTCCTCCTTGGATGGCATCTGCTCCAGTTTGTTACTACCAATTACCGTGCCCACGCGGCCCCAGGACCTGAATATCCAATACCTGTGGGAGGAGAGGAGGAACACCAGATACAAATTCAAGGGTCAGCCTGTTGTACTTCAGGATGAGTTTCGCTTCCCTGCCATTCCCCTTGAGGGAGAAACAACTGCAAACACCCCAAAATGATGGTGACTGACAAAGAGGAACAAAAGCAACTGGTATTACAATGAAGGACCTTAATTTTACTTTGATTAAACTGAGTGTTGTAAGTTTAGAGTAATTTAAAAATGCCCTTCCAAATCATATTGGCAAATGGGCTATAAAAAGTACCAAAGAACAGGTGTTAACCTTGTATCTGGCAGCCAAACTTGAGGAGTAAATCCTGAGGCCTACAGAACTTTACATAAGAGTATCCAATTCTTCTCCCCAAAGAAACACAGCAAGCAACACTTGGAAGTCATGCGTCCAAGGTGATGCAACCATCAACGACGTGTGTTAAAAATAATGAAGAACCTTTGGCTCAGATCAGAGGCTGAGATGTGATGAAATGGGAGGGGGCGGGCCACTGGCCTGCAGGGTCAGCCACCTACAGACCCAGGCTAGCATCTTCAGTTTCTATCTCAATCTAGGGCCAAGTCTTGGGTACCCTGTGGGCTGTGCTGCCTAGCTTTGGGCGAGTTCATTTTTTTTAGTGGAAATCATGCATAAGTTAAATTTTACATCACAATAAACACAGATATATTGGAAATCCAGAAAGATGTGGATGCATTTTAAAAATAAAACCAGAGATTTCAAAGAAGATTTGGGGCTTCCTGCTGGCTTTCTGGGCTACTGCCCAGAGAAATACAAATTCATTCTCTGCTGGGTTATTTCCCTCTGGAAATGTTTGGAAGACACCACGCTGACCTATCCTGAAAAAAACCTTCTAACAGCCCACACTGTCCTTTCCCTCTAAAAACCAATAAATCTAGGCCACCAGAATAACGCCCATGTCCAAAATCACCATTAGAATTTGCTTGCTGGAGGTGGACAATTCTGTTCTCATTTGCTTGTTGTTTAACACACTCTGGCACTCAGCACATTTCCACAAAAACCCTATCCCTTCTCCTGCACTCCAGTACACATCTAGCTTTTGGAAGGTATGTTTTACAAGCAAGATACCCTACTTCGACCTTCTAATCTCCAGCAAGAGTAGGTAGTAAAGTAAATGACGCAGGCTTTTATTTCTTCAGAAATTTTAAGTAGCCACACAGATATTGTGTGCTCTTTTAAGGGTCACTTCTGACATCCACATTTTCAATGAAAGGTTTGGTGAGATGTGAAGAGCCTGAGCCTGCCAGTGCCTACAACCTGCGGCTGGCCAAGATGCACCAGGCGCTGACTGTATCTCCCGGGGGCTGCCACTCTCACAGGGGTTTTGCCTTTCAACAAGGAAAGCTTTTTGGATCTCCTGGAGTTCCAATGTGTAAACTGTTTTCATTTGCTAAAAAGGAAAGGTCAGTTTAATATACGAAAGTGCTCCCCCCACCTTCCCCACTTACATGCAGCTCCTGTTCTGTGCTGGCTGCAATGAGGGCCCATTGACTTGGCAGAGAACTGCCCGTACTAGTGAAGTGTGCGTGGCCAAGCCAGCCCAGTCCCTCAGCACCCCAGAACTGGCTCTTACCTGCCTCCACTATGCTCAAAATAAAACAGATGCAAACCCAAACGCCTTTAGTAACTGGGGAGCCCGAGGTAACACTGATGAGTGAGGACAGAAAGGCTGTCTGGGGGCGAGGGCCTCTTCCCTCCCTCACTGCAGGCCTCATGACACACCCATGCTCTTCATGAGGCGGCTGGCTTCCCAGGAGCACTGAGAGCCTCTCAGGAGCACAGCTCTGCTGGACACTCCCGCCCTCGGCACACCTGCTCTCTTTGTCATCCTCCAGGAGCTGCAGCTTGTAATAGGAGTTGGTTCCCTTAACGATGTCCACCAGGCCGAGGGTGGCGCTGAAGACCTTCCCGCCTTTCTCCAGGACGTGTGCGCTGTGTTCCAGACCTGTCACGGACAGAGCTCCTGTGATGAGTCTCACAGGGAGAAGGGGGTCTGCAGGCTCCCCACAAGACGTGTGCGTTCTCAGGACCGGGGAGCCTTGAGGCCAGAGGGCGAGGCGCAGCCCTGTCCCACATGGTTTCCCTCATCAACGGGGTGCCCACAGCTCACTCTGCTCACTCCCGTTCCCTTACCAGAATCAGGGTCGACAGCTGCTCCTCCTTTAAGAGTTAATTTCATTCTCTTTTCAGATTTGTTGGTACCTTGGAAGGGGATAGAGAAGTGCAAACATTAAATTAAAAATAAATAAAAAGGAAGGGGAAGGTAGCAGGCAGGGCGAGTGGGTCACCTTCACCTGTGTCAGATGTCAACATGGCATCTGTGTGCTGCCTCGCACCATCCTGCGCCCAGGGAAAACGAATGAGAAAACTGGTGTGGGCAGCGTTCAAAAGACCATTCGGGCGCAAAGGGAGAGGCTGTGCACAGGCGGACCTGGCCAGCCTGGCAGAGGCCACGGCCCCCGGCAGGATGGGGCCACGGCAGGGCGGGGCAGCTCGGGACCTCACCTTCCTCCTTGACGGGGCCCTTGCTCTTCTTGGAGAGCACAGCCCCCGACTTCCCCTTTGGGGCCACAGCTTCAACAGGCTCTGCCTTCACCTCGGCCCCCCAGGGGGACAAGAGGTGGGTTGAGAGCAACTCCTGAAGGCTCTTGGTCGAGGTGGAGATGTCCTGGAGGAAATCCTCAGACACGACGCGGACGTTAGCTTCTTTTACTTCCTCCATCTTTTTATTCATCTTGTCGACCTCCTCTGTTCAAATCGGAGGGAAAGAACTTTGAAATCTTAAATCACTACACAGTTATTACTTGCTGGGTACTTCCCAACCCTCGTCACCCACAGCTCTCCTCTCCTTCAAAATCTAGTGCTTGGGGCTTCCCTGGTGGCACAGTGGTTGGGAGTCCGCCTGCCGATGTAGGGGACACGGGTTCGTGCCCCGTCCGGGAAGATCCCACATGCCGCGGAGCGGCTGGGCCCGTGAGCCACGGCCGCTGAGCCTGTGCGTCCGGAGCCTGTGCTCCGCAACAGGAGAGGCCACAGCAGTGAGAGGCCCGCGTACCGCAAAAAAATAAATAAATAAATAAAAAATCTAGTGCTTGGGGCCTTGGTTCATTTCCACAATCGTCTCTCACCAGCAACATCCCCCTTTTTCTAAGGTGCGATGAGTGAGAGCTGCTTTCTCCAAACCCTTCTACAGAACGAGATGTTAATAGGTATTACATAGAGAAAGGAGGTCAAATTCCTATGGGAAGAGCGGTGTACTGTTTTCTGGTCTTGGAAACTCACAATGGTCGTCGGCATATTAAGCCTGCAAAGAAGCCTGTTCACCTTCGTTTAACTCTGCATTTTCCAAACTTGCTTAAGCTGTGAACTTTTTGCCTGGAGGCAAACCAACCAACATCTTGTGAACAAGGTGAGAAGAGTGGGCTGTTACAGTCTTTACTTGGGAGTTTTCGGTACGTGAATATAGACCACAGCATGGAGCAGCAGTGCCAAGTACAAGTGCCCACACCCCTTTCCAGAGGACCTGAACAATGCCAGCGATGGTAAGAGACACATTTTTGGGGTCCCTCTGTGTGTCGGACACTGTGCTCGGCACTTCACCTCGTTTAATTCTCAACACCACCATGAGAGACAGGGATCCCTCTGGTTCACAGGCAGACTGAACTCACTTTTGCTACTGATGCACAGGGAGGCCTTGTTGACGGTCCCTGTCAACTTCCCCCCGAGTTTCTCGATTGTGGCCTTCACTTCATCCTTGTTCCGGGAGAGTTTCCCAAGAGTCAGGATCTTCATGTTGGATAACGGCTTGTCTGGGATGGGAGAAAAGGATCACTAGGCAGGGCTGCTGCCCGGGGTGGAGGGTGGGAGCAGGAGACCAGGCAGCAGCTCCCAGGGGAAAGCCAGACCGGCTGCAAGGCCCCCGAACGGCCTCAGCACCCTCTCTGATCAGGGAGAAAGGGATCTCCTTGAGGAGAAGTCTACATAAACAGAAGAGTAAGAGTAGCAGGAAAGCAGAGGACAGGATAGCAACCTGTACGCAGTCCTCAGCACAGAAAGGACTGGCCAGGGAGAAGCCGTGCACTGACACTGCTCCACAGCAGGCCTCGAGCAGAGGTGGCCGGGGGCGCCCTGGGTCTGCTCCACAGACAGACGAGGAAGACCAGGAGGCCGGCCAGAGGGTGGGACGCCGGGGTCACGTGAACTCCCGATTTCCTTCTGTTATTCTGTTCCCACCCCATGCCTAAAAGCAAACTACAGTTCTCACAGGATGCTTATTAATCAACCCCATTAAAAAAACGAGCCTTGGGGAATTCCCTGGCAGTCCAGTGGTTAGGGCTCCACGCTTCCACTGCAGGGAGCATGGGTTCGATCCCTGGTTGGAGAGCTAAGACCCTGCATGCCGTGCGGCATGGCCAAAAAAAAATTAAAGAAGTAGCCTTGTCCACGGCAGTCACTGAGAGCTTTGGTCAGCATGACCACACTGAGCTGAGAGAACTGATTCAGGCGCCAAGAACACTGGCATTTTAGGTATTTAGCACTGATCCCGGCCAGAAAGACCTGGGTCAGGGGTGTGCCTTCTGTTTGTTGCGAACGGGAACATACAGAGCTGGTTACACATTTCCACAAGAGATGCTGTGGGGAGGAGTCCTTTAAGCTGTCCCTGTGAGGGAGAACAACTAGGGATACCCGCAGGGTTTAACTGAAAGTTGGCCGAGGTCTCCGCAGGGAACGGAATCACTTAGCTGTGAACTGCAAGTAAGGGGAAAGCAGAAGGGACCCTCAGGGCAGGGCCCGGACGTCGACCCCGCCTGGCCCACCACACCTGCTCTTGGACCCAGGCTGCAAGCAGCAGGTTGAACTCGGGATGACCACCCACACGCCCCCTCCCCAGAGGATGGAGGGAGGTCACTGCTGGGCTCACGTTCACAGAAGAATCCTCATCCTCCACCCAGCACACGGTGGCCATGACCATTAGACTACGCCACACGTGTCCCTGAGTAAACAAAGACAGCAGTACCTTCTGCCACAAAAACACAAACTCATCTCACTGCCTTTGTTGGTGTGGAGCACTTCTCGCTGACACTGATCACAATAAGTACGGCAAGTCTCTGCAGGCGACAGAGACCTAGCAGCACATCAGGCTCAGCATGAATGGTGGGGGCAGGGCTGCCCGGAAGCACAAGGCTGGGCCCTGGAATGCTGCTCTGTAGTGTAGCGCAGTCAGGCAGGAGAGTCTGAATGCCACTTGCAGGTAACTGTCTCCCTGGCCTTTCTCAGAAGCCCCCCTCCCCAACCTACCTCCTTCTGCTGGGGGTGGGATGGGGAGAACAAGGGCAGAGCTTCTCCCCAGGATCAGCCAGCGATGGACACCCTCTCCACCCTAAGCTCAGGGCCCCAGTCCCCCCACCCTCCCCCGAGGCTGGCCCGGAGCTGCACCTGGGGGAGCGGAGTTCACAGTGGCAGGCGCTGAGGCTGCAGAGGGCAGGGGTGCTGCCGCCAGCGGGGCGCTGGTCTCTGGGGGGAATATACGGTCCTGCTTTCGGATCTTCAATTTCTTGAGGTAAGAGATTTCTCGGAATTCCTAAAGAGTGTAAGTTTTAGTTAAGAAACCAGTTCTCCCTTGAAATAATCACCTGATAAAGAACTAAAGAATCTTTTTCTTCTTACGATAAAGAATAACACAAAATAGGAAAATTTGAGGCTTTTAGTATGAAATACAGTATTACTGCTGCTATGGTGCTCATTTGCAGTACTTCTACATTTATAATACAGCTGGTACTGTGACGCTTGAAGAGAAAAACTGTTTTCCTTAAAAAAACAAAAACAAAACCAACAAAAAAACCCAGTTGATAATCTGGTCAGGGAACCACTGCTGGAACCTGATTACAACCCCCAGGCCTCATTCTGGAGTTGTTCCCCTCAAGAATGAAGAGGCCTCTTCCTGGGGTCGTATGTCCATTCCATGACCAAAAGCCGCCCCAGACTCCCCAGAGCACGGGAGAGAGATTACTACCCGAAAGGAAATCAGGGCAATTCCCTTCCCTTCCCAGAAGAAGGGACCGTGAATACAGGGAACCCATCAACAGTCAGTGTTCAGTATTAACTCTGCCACCAGCACGGTCCACCGGCATTCCGGGCGATTCACAATGGGCTGTGCTCTAAGTGGTCACTCAATAAACATCACATACACCAGGCTCAGGGATCAGGTTCCTACCCTCCTAAGCCTTCTTCCCATCAAGAAACAGCCCTTCCCTGCTAGATCCATGGTCAACGACTGCCTGGTGGATAAAACGTATGCTGGGCATCTAACACAGTGCCACACATCACAGTGAGTTTAGAATGAGTTTCTGCCTTTGAGAAAGAAGCTCAGCCTTGACCGACAGTCAGATATACAAAGGCAACTTCTACATAGGAGCTAGCTTCTAAACCAGAGGCGTGCTGAAGTGATGCAATACTGGGAATGCTGGGAGGGCTCCTTGGAGGCAGTGACCTGCCAAGTCAGGGGCAGGGAGAGGGGGAGAGGGGGAGAGGGGGAGAGGGGGAGAGGGGGAGAGGGGGAGAGGGAGAGAGGGAGAGAGGGAGAGAGGGAGAGTGGGAGAGTGGGAGAGTGGGAGAGTGGGAGAGAGGGAGAGAGGGAGAGAGGGAGAGAGGGAGAGAGGGAGAGGGAGGGAGGGAGGGAGGGAGGGAGGGAGGGAGGGAGGGAGGGAGGGAGGGAGGGGGGAGAGAGAGAGAGTGTGTATGTGTGTAGGGGTGGTGTGAGTGTAATGTGAGGAGAAAAAAGGTGGCAGAAAGAGGGGCTGCAGAAGGTAGCTGGAGCCAGATGATGGAGGGCTTTGGGGGAGGGGAGTTCAAGCTAAGGAGATGACTGTGATTCTGTGATCCAAGCCCCTGGGGGCAGCACACTCCCTACCCACGGTCTGTAAATCCATGAATATGCATGAGCAGCAAGCACTGTCCACCAGACAAAATGTCTTGCACCTGTAGGTACCGTTTTAAAATAACCCTTTAAAAATATACACAGATGCAGTGCAACTGACATATAAAATCCTAAATAGTTCACATCACGATCTTTTTTCCTAACCTAAGATATTAAAAGGGATACAAATACCACAGACGGGCCTGTAACAATGGCATTCTCAGAAACACTGGGAAAATATTTCTAGAAGAAATGGGGGATCACTGTAAGGTTTTAAGGGTGGGGAAAGGACAAGGTCAGACTTGTTGTAGAGCAACCGAGCAAGCGCAAGTACAGAGGTACGTATACAGTAATGATGGCAGTGAACAGAGAAGGCAGGAAAAGAACGAGTGGAAGAGGCAAGCGGGGAAGCGGGGCTCAGCTCTGGATGCTGAGGTGCTAGAGCCCCCAGGGCCCACAGGCAACACTTCTGGAGCGCTTACTATGTGCCACTGGGGAGGAGGCACGGGCGGTGAGGGAACTTGACGGACATCAAATCCCAAGCCCGGGGAGCCCACGACAGCCCCAGGTGGTGGGGCGCCAGCTCGCACCGAGTCCGAGGGCACGGGGGAGTCCACCCAGCAGCCAGCCCCCCAAGACACTGCTGGCTCCCCCAACAGCGCGGCTCCAAACAAGGTCCCCCAACTGAGGTTTTTTACATTCTGAGAATTCAAGGGAGAGAGAGAGAGATCAACAGGAGACTTGAACTCTGGACACAACTCCCCGTCTAGCACCAAGGCAAGGAAATGTCTTGCTCTGAGAAACACTCTCCCATCACATAGGCAGGAATTACCATTTGTTCACCACCATGTCCCTTGTGCCCAGGACAGTGCCTGGCAGAGGGTAGGCACTTGATAAACAGAAATAACACTCACAGTCTTTGCAAGCAGGAAGATTTTACACCAGTTGGACAAACCTGTGCTCCAGTTGGAAGTGCTTTGGTACTACATCTGTGTAGTGTGCAAATGTACAGAACCAAGGGCATAGTTCTACAATCTGATTATGAGGATGGCCCCGATGTAAAGAGGTCTGAGAAACTGCTCTGCAGTTGTGGTGACCTGGAGTGTGGACAAGCCCAGAAGATGGGACCAGGTTTTTCTGCAAATATATCCCAGGATCCACACCCCCACTTACCTTTGGGGTCACCCACTCCTTCCGGTTGGGCGTCTGTGTCTTGACCATACACTTGGTCCAGGCAGTGACATCCCCGGTACAGTAATAGGCATCGCTCTTGAAGACCAGCTGGCCTGAGCATTCCTCGCAGGGAAGGAGGGCACCGAACACCATGCCATCGGCCACTCGGTCCAAGATCTGAAGCCAGTGAAGAAGAGAAGCAAGTCAAGGAGGAAAGCAGCAGCTACAGGAGAGGACATTTACCAAGAATCTGCACGGACTCCACTCGCTAAAAAAGAAGGGAGGGACTGCCCTGAGGTTCCTAACATTCCCCGGAGAAGGTGGTTTACAGTTGGAGCTTGCATTTTTGTGCTTTATGAGACCTTACTTCCACGCATGAGGGGTTCCTGCAGCTCCCCTTTCTCTCAGTGACTTAGAAATAAAGGCAGAACCCAGAACATCCACTGTTTCTGCACCAGAGGGACGGCAGGGCAGGGCCTGCAGGGGAGACAGCCCTCGCAGCCCTCGGGGAGTCTGTGAGAAGAAGGCAGCAGAGAGGGCTCCTCGGGCCAAAGTTTGTGGTGTGAACACACGAGGCAGATGTGCAGCCCACCTCGGTCCTTGAGCGCCTGCCCCTTCCTGCCCCCGCAAGCGGCGACCTCGATGGCGATGATCATGCAACACGACTATGGAATTTCACTCCCAATTAATACCAGCAGGTGTTCACCCAGAGGGCCTCCCACACTCCACCGGGGCAGTCACCGTGCACCCCGCATGGCCTGGCCGCTCGGCTCGTGGCGCCCGTAACACAAAGGCAGCTCACCGCAGACTCCCCGGAGGGCACTTGTTGCTTGTTGAATATGAGCAGCTCTTTCAGGTCATTCGTCGAACATGCTTTCTTTAGCTCGTCCTTGATGTTCCAGATCAGGTTGTTCTGGGCCTGTGCACGAGAGCCAGCAGCTGAGAGACCAGCTCCTCTCAAAGAAAGAAACCCAACTGGAGGAAGACTCCACCCTGGCTTGCTTCTGCCTCTAGTCACAGCCCCGCGCTCAGCTGAGCTGCCCCGGGGCTGCCGCATCCCCAGGACTGTGCTCCCAGCTCGCGGCCGCGGTGTCCGCCTGGGGCGCGGGTGCTCAGGGAGGGCCAAGGCAGGTGGGGAGGCTGCGGCCCAGGCGCCGGGGTCCCCGGAACCAGCCCCTCAGGGACAAGTCCCAGGACACACAGGAACACACCCGAAGCACCAGCTTCATCTGCCCCAACACCCGGCCCCTAAGGGAGGAAGGGGTGGCTCCTCAACAGCCTGAAAGCAAGCAGCAGGGGCGATCCCCAAACACCTCCCACCTCCTCAATACTCAGTGGCACGGAGGAACAGACTTAAGCTCTTCTGAAGATAGAACTTTAAACCTCGGTGGTAATACTCATGCAGCGCCTACTCTGCGTGGGACACTTTTCACGCCATCGCACGCACTCTCACGACCACCTTGGCCAGCAAGGCAGTAGTCTCCCGACGTCAGAGGCGGGGCAGGGAAGAGCGTCCTCCCGTTTGAGGGTGGTGGGCGAGTTACTCACGTCTCAGCCTCAGACCCCACCACCTCTGCAAAACAGGAAAATGCCAGCCCTCTCTGCACCGAGTGAGGAGTTGTTTAACTCGCTTGTCACGCACACGCACACACGCACGCGCGCGCGCGCCCTTTCCCAGCCTCTGTAAGGGCCTCCCTCGATAACATCCTTGCCTGCAGCGCCACGTGCTGGGCCACTGGTGACGGAGATGAGGGAGCACGAGGCAAAAGTCTAAGGGTATAAGGTTAGATCAGAGAAGCAGAACTTTGTCATCTGTGTGACCAAGGATGGGAAGCCAGCATAAATGGGTGTGCCAGGGTGCGGACCATGCGCAGTGTTCCCAGCTTCTGATTTTCGTTTTACCTCTGACAACACTGGAGACGGGGAAGATGGGCATGAAGGGCAAATGCAGAAGAGCACCCCAGCTCCACTGCAGCTGGGGTTGGCACCAAACTGACACAGTTTTCATTGAAGGACAACAACACCGAATCTGTGATTCTTATCAAGCAGCTGGAACCACACCAGAACTTGCTTCTAATTTTTTACACCACCAGCAAAAACCGGAATAGTCACGGAAGAGTGCAGCAGAGGGCTCATGGAAATCACGTCCCCAAGAAGCGACTGACTGCTCTCCCCTAGTTTCCCCAACACTCACCTTTTTCTGGTTAACAATTTTTACTTCGTTTCGACACACACGTAACCAACACGGCGATGAATTTCTCTGGTCAGTGACCGCTGACCTAACGGGCAGTTTGCTCCTCTTAACACATGCCTTTTATTATTTTTTTTTTTAACAAGAGATTTTCATTAAAAAACATGGAACTTCATCTCTTCCAGCCATTGCCTGTGCCAAGAACCTGTGGCATCCTTGAATTTGATACGCAGTTTCCAATGTGCTACAGGTCCGGGAGGCACAGTGATGCAGTGTGGCTGAAGCACGACGTGCCCGTCCCAGCGTGAGGCTGCCGAGCGGGAAGCAACAGCTCAGCTCCTGCTGAGCCCAGCTCCTGCTGCTCTGGCGCCTAGAGCCCACTGTGGGTGCTCTATTAGAACTAAAAGAACTTCTAAAAGAACTATTGCTTTGGGAGGAGGGAAGAAAACCTGGGGGAAAAGCCAGGCTATTTAACAACAGCTATCAAGTTGGGAATTTTTACAGCTCTCATTAAGCAGGACACACGCACCTCCTTGAACTTTCTTCCCAGAATGAGGAACAGAGTTGAGACTGAATGGCGAGAGGAGACGCCCAGCTCGGGACTCACCTTGAGGGCCTTTTCAAGCTTACTCTCCTTGTCTTTTTCTTTTCGAGATTTCTTCTTGGCCACTTCCTCCATTCCATCCACCTCATCGCCTTTTCGCTTTCTGAAAGAGACAAAGGATGTAAGGGAAAGAACCAGAGCCATTCAAGCCCTGAAAGCCAACAGCTCTGGCGACACACCATCCTAAGGCCATTCTCACGCGGCTCAGCCCACTGAGAAGCTCGCCCTCTGCTCAGGCAGTGTCTGTGACTGACGTCATCCACTGCAGGAAGCACAGCTGCCAGGAGGGGCCCGCGGTCCCTCCAGGGCCTCGGAACAACCCGGCGCAGCACAGATGAGAGAGATGGCCTGGAAGGTTCTGGCAGGGACTACGCCAGAGGTAAGACCGTAGCCGAGGGCGGGGACTGCATCAGTGCCAGGCGCTGAGCCTTTCAATCTAAGACACAGGGCTGCTCCTGAGGCCAAGAGGCTGTTCTCAGACCGGGGAGGCTGTGCTGCCACTTCCAGCCCAACAAGAAGCGGTGGTCTAGGCGCTGCCAACCAGTCTGCCTCAGCAAACGCTGCCGACCAAGTCCAGCGGCATCACTCCTGACCTAAGAGGGGGCACTGAGGGTCATCAGCAGGCCCTAGAATCAGGGCAGGTCAGCCACGGAGGTTAATACTCACTTTCAGCCATCACACAGGCCTGAGATCAAACCTTTGCATTTTCCCTCATCCGTAAAAACAAGGGAAAGAATACCGTCTACTCTGTAGGATCGTGGTGATGGTTAAATGAAATATCCTCTGTAAAAGGCTTAGCATAGTGCCCGGCACGCCACAAGTGCTCAACCAATGCTGGTTGTTACAGCATCAATGTGAGCTTGTTCACTCCTACACCTACACCCCACATCAAAGCACCCTGAGGCTTTTTAAATCTGTGGGTCCGACTTTCCAGTTTTCTTTCCCATTCCAGAGCCACGTGTGCGGTGCAATAAACTTGTGCGTTTTGAACTGAAATACTGCGTGAAGGCCGCTTGAAGATGGGGAGGTGGGATCACTCCGACCCTACACTGTCCAAGGAGCACAGTGTACACCACCGCCCTGCCACGCCCCCCTCGGTGGGCTCGTCACCAAGAACTAGACTGGGGCCGAGGGACTGGCAGAGGGAACACAGGAAAGAAGTACCACAGGATCAACACAGACCTAAATGTTAGCACCGTATGAAAGCCATTCTGAACTCAACCAGATAACTTATCGACCGCCCACCCCCACTACTTAAAAAGAGTCAAGATGCTCCCAGCGCCGTTCTCAAGAGAGACCCAGACACACAGGGACACATCCACACATGAGGACATCAGGGGAACGTGAAAGTTGGTCACGCAGGGGTCAGAGGAAAGGTGGCGGTGGTGGACTCCAGCCAGGGGAACACTCAGACGGAGCAGGGGGAAGTGGGATTTGCTCTCTGCCTGTCCACAGAGGTCAGATGCGGGACAGGGAACAGACCACCAGCAGCGGCAGGAACACGCACTGCAGCTTCCCCAGGCCTTCCCTGCTCTGTCCCCCACTGCCTCAGCTGGGGAAGGGGCGGAGCTCTGCTGCCCCCCAGCGCCTGCACCCGCAGCTTTCTGACGGGCAGCAAGGGGAACACAGGAGTGATATGGACTCTGGGCCTGTGTGAAGCCTCCACCCTGCCGGCCCCGGCACCCACCCTTCACTCTTGATGGCCGGGAGCTGCCTCTTCAGGGCTTCCTTGTCCTCCGCGGCGAGGAGGCTGAAGCCCTTGAGCTGGCTCGCGCTGTACTCAGGCCGGAAGCCCAGCTCCTCTCTGTTCTCAACAAAGCAGTTCGGGTGGTACCAGCGGTCGATCATGCCTAGCTGGGGCTTCTCGGGGTCCAGCATCTTCTTGGACAGGCGCACCTGGCCCTGTAGGAGAATCCACATGTGTTACCAAAGACAGACAAGGAAGGATGGTCAAACATCAGGGGGCCAGGGGCGACCAGGTCCACACCGAAGGCAATGGGCGGGCTGCTGGGAGGTTTTGGCTCTTTTATGCCACCAAGGATTGTGTTTCCCTCAAGCCTCAGCACCCCATTTAAGAAGGGGTTAAGTCCAACCAGCTACCAACCAGCTACCCACCTACCTAGCTGCCTGGGCAAGTGAGGAAGTAACAGCATTACCCTGAGGATGTTCTGCTGACCTGGTGCAGACATAAGAACAACACCTGGGCTGCTATATCGCAGGCTCAGAAGGAGCCAGTGCAGGCCCCAATTCTAGCAGGGACTTTCTGCAATCTCCCCACCCAGACTCTTCAGTCTCTTTACACATATGAAGACCCCCTAAGATGCAGTAATAAACTATCTTATGCTAGAATCTAGCCCTGCCATCCTTCCCAGGTTTACAATTCCCAGGCCTGACATTCCTGAGCCCAGACTGGAAACCTTGTAACAAGGAGCACCGGATGCTACTCCACTTCAGGCCAAGCAACACTCAGCAGCACAGAGCCTCGGGCATTCCCTTGGGAACCTTAACTTCTGCCTCAAATTCTTGTGGTTGAAGGTAGCTGGAAAAGATCTAGCAATTTCATGGTTTTCCTTTCTAAACACCCACTGACTCACCTCAATTTCCTGTATAATACCAAGGAGGCAGAAACCTTTAATCAATGCCTTGAATTAACCAACCAGCATGTTTACCTAAGATCAGAGCATCTTGGGTGATAAGGCGAAAGGGCACAGGCCGACCCCTCCACCTGTGTCCCTGCTACTCAGATAGCCGTCATTCTGCCAGACCAGCTGTCATTCTTCAGGGACCAGAGCTGGTAGGGAAGGGTGGTTAATGAAGTTCCTGATTAAGAGGAAGAAACCTGGAGGCTCATACCAGGGAAGAAACACACTCCTTAAACTTAATCCTACCATAAAATACAGCTTTCCCCCAGCCACTGCACAGCCCAGGAGAGCGCCCTTGTGTAAATGTTTTTCAAACTCTGCCAGGTCTCCTAAAAGCAGGTGCAGCGACGTACATGGGCTGGACCATGAATAATCAGGGCCAGACCTGCCTGGAAGAAAAGTCACTGTCATCTCCTGTCTCTACTAAGATCTTCACTTTATTTTTAACCACTGGTGTTGAGCCAGCACCTAAAGCCCCTATTTCTTCTTTTCTTTTGAGATATCCGATGACATCCAATGCAAGAAATCCAGAAAGTCAGCCAGGTGAAGTCCAAAGCTCTCACTCACCTTTTCTATCTTCTCCATGCAGCCCTTGCACGTGCTTCTGTTGGACTTGGCGTACTCGGCCGCAAAGTCGCCCAGTGTCTTCTCCGTCTTGCTGCCAACTCCATCTTGGACTTTGCCTGAAGCATGAAACACAACCACGCTCATTTTAGCAGCCTCTGCGCAGCTCCAAGGAGCCCCTGTCTTCCTCCTCTACCTCTTGGGATTCCTCTACCAGGACACCTTGTGTTCTGGGTGACCACAGCTGGTCCATCTCATCTACACTTGTTTCTTACCATTGTGGTTGGTTAACAGAGCTTCTTTTCTGGCAATAAAATAAAAAAATTTCTCAGACAGCCTCCCGGAAACAGCAGTGTTAGCTGGTGGTGGTCTCACTGTCCCCTTCTCTCCATTTCCTCTGTAGCCCCCTTCTTCACTTTGGAAAGAACGTAAGTGCTTACTATGAAAACCCTGTAACATACTAAATTCCAACACTGCCTTCTAATTTCCATTACACCTTCACTTATCAGAGTTGAGTGTTGAGTTAAAAGGAGTATCTTGATATAGGAACAGATAAAAGTATATGTAATAATTAAACATGTGGAGCTACAAGGATATATTGTACAACACGGGGAATATAACCAATATTTTATAAATATAATATATTACACGAGTCACTCTATTGTACACCTGTAATTTATATACTATTGTACATCAACTATACTTCAATAAACAAACAAAAACAAGAGAGCTGACAAACAACAACAACAAAACAAAAAAACCTCCATAATCAAGAGAAAAAGAAAATTAAATATGTGGTAAGGTGGCATTCCTAATTAGCGGGGAAAGATTGAATCATTCAATAAAGAATCTTGGGGAAAAATGGCCAACCATTTGGGACAAAAACTAGATTCTTTTCTTATATAAAAATAAACTCCAAGACTGAATGTTTCTCTCCTAAGATCAGGAATAAAGCAAGGCTGTCTTCTCTTACCACAGACAACACTGTACTGGAGGCTCTAATACGTGCAGTAGGCAAGAAAAAGAAACAAAATGTGTAAGTGTAGAAAAGAACAAGTAAAGCCATCTCTATTTGTAGATGACATGATTGTAACTGGGATTAGTCTTAAGAATCTACAAAAAAGCTACTAGTACTACTAAGTGAATTTAGCAAAGTTGCAGAGCACAAGGTCAATATAAAACATTTCTATATATTAGCAATAAACATACTGGAAAAAGAAATTAAAGCACACTACTATTTAAACAGCATTAAAATGCACAGACTACTTAGAGATAAATTTAATAAGACATACAAGATCTCTCTCTACACTGAATCTACAAGATTTTGCTGAAATTAAAGAAGAAATGAATATCATGTTTATGGACCGAAAGACTCAATTTATTATGATGTCAATAATCCCCAGTTTGATCTACAGATCTGATGCAATGGCAATCAGAATCCTAGCAAGCTTTTCGAGGGAGAAATTGACAAGTTTACCACAAAATTTGTAAGGAGATGACAAAGGACCTAGAACGGTCAAAATACTATTGAAAAAGAACAAATTTAGAGGAATTACACTACAAGACTTCATGACTTACTCTAAGGTTACAATCATTAAGACAGTGGAGTAGCATAAATCAGTGGAACCAAATATCGACCCATATAGAGACCTATCATCAACTGATTTTGATAAGGAAGCCAAAGTCTTTTCAACAAATGGTGCTGGGACAAAATAATAGCCACATGGGAAAAAAAAAACAAAAAACGTGTGCCTCACACCTAACACAAAAGTTAATTTAAGATAAATAAATAATTTAAGATAAGCTAAAGCTACAAAACTCCCAGAAGTTCTGGAGCATATCCTTCAATGACCTTAAACAGTAAGCAAAGATTTCTTAGGAGACAGAAATTACTACCCCAAAAAGGAGAAAAAAACCCACAAAAAAACAACAAATTGGACTTCATCAAAACGAAAAACTATTGCTCTTCAAAAAATGTCAGTAGGGCTTTCCTGTGGCGTAGTGGTTAAGAATCCGCCTGCCAATGCAGGGGACACGGGTTCGAGCCCTGGTCTGCGAAGATTCCACATGCCGCAGAGCAACTAAGCCCATGCGCCACAACTACTGAGCCTGCGCTCTAGAGCCCAAGAGCCTCAACTACTGAAGCCCGCGCGCCCAGAGCCTGGGCTCCGCAACAAGAGAAGCCACTGCAATGAGAAACCTGTGCACCGCAATGAAGAGTGGCCCCTGCCGGCCGCAACTACAGAAAGCCCGTGCAGCAACAAAGACCCAATGCAGCCAAAAATAAATAAATAAAATAAATAAATTTTTTAAAAAGTCAGTAAATAAACGAAAAGACAAACCTCTGAATGGGAGGAGGTATTTGCATTATTTATATCTAATAGAGGACACGCACCTAGAATATTCTAAGAACTCTTACAACTCAATAATAAAGACATGCAAATTAAAACCGTGACATCACTACACACTTATTGTAATGGCTAATATCAAAAAGAGTGACCATACCAAGTGCTGACAAGGGTGTGGAGGAACTCTCAAACAGTGCTGGTGGCAATGTAAAATGGTACAACCGCTTTGGAAAACAGTTTGGCACCTTCTTTAAAAAGCTGAACGTACATCTAATGTATGATCTACCACTCCATTCCCAGCTATATACCCAAGAGAAACAAGAGCACATGTACGTACAGAGCTTGTACACAAGTGTTCGTAGCAGCTGTATTTGTAATGGTCCCAATCTGTCAACAACTTAAAAGTTACCAACTGGAGAATGGATAAACCAAGTGTGATATACTCAAAAGACTACTCCCCAGTAATAAAGAAAAGAAGTGACGACACATGAGACAACCTGGATAAGTCTCACAGACGTTATGCTGAGCGAAAGCAGCTTACGAGAGAAAAAGATACTATTCCTTTCTCCCTGAAACTCTAAATCACACAAAATTAATCCAAAGGGATAGAAATCAGAACAGTGGTTACCTTGCTGAGGCGGAAGATGACTCGGAAAGGGTATAAGGGACCTTTCTGGGGGTGGCGGGTACAGAAATTTGATGGGGTGAATATTAGATGTGTGTATGCATTTGTCAAAACTCACTGAACTGTACACGTAAAGTTTGTGCATATAACTGTATGTACATTATTTTTAAAATTCCGGATGAAAGATTTCAAAATACCAAAAACAGATACTTTATTCAAAATACCCAAAACAGGTACTTCTGGGCTTCCCTGGTGGCGCAGTGGTTGAGAGTCCACCTGCCAATGCAGGGGACGCGGGTTCGTGCCCCGGTCCAGGAAGATCCCACATGCCGCGGAGCGGCTGGGCCCATGAGCCATGGCCGCTGAGCCTGTGCATCCGGAGCCTGTGCTCCGCAACGGGAGAGGCCACAACAGTGAGAGGCCCGTGTACCGCAAAAAAAACAAAACAAAACAAAAAAACAAAAAAAAACAGGTACTTCAAGTGAGAAAACAGATATGACAAGAACATTTAGTCAAAGATGAAGCTTCAATATGATGAAACAGAAAATAACCTATCTAAAAGAAAAATGTCAAACCAGGAAAAATATTTGCAAAACATGAGACCAAGAATTAGTATCTTTTGTACTTCACTAAGGAAAAGAAAAATACCCCAAGAGAAAAATGAGGAAAAGACACACACAACTATTAAAGTAACACAAATGACTGATCAACACATGACAAAATGTTCCATGTCACTAGGAGCAAAATGAAAAGGAATGAAAATACTTAGGGATGGTGTGGAAGTGGAGAAATGGGTACATCTCATACTGTTGGTACAAGTGGAACTGATACAACCTTTCTGAAAGGCAAGTTGGCACACACACAGAAGGCCTTCAAATACTTTCTCTTTCAGCAGTATTTCCCCCCCTCTTGGAATTAAAGAAAAAACTGGACAGGTGCCCAGGATATACCAGAAATCTGCGGCAGCTCTATGTGTAATAGAGCCAAATGGTTTAAAGTCTAGTTTCAAAAGCAAGAGAGTCTAGACTTGAATCTCAGCTCGAACATTTACCACCAGCATAACCTTGGGCCACTTATCTAACCTCTAGGTGTCTCAGCTCCTCAACTGGAAAAACTGGTAAAGGGCTGGGGCAAGGATTCAATGAAATTAATATATGTCAAATACGTGAATGATGCGCAAAACTGAGCAAGACCTCAAGAAGTGAACACTACGTACCTTTAACAATAACGACGGAAATCTGTAACTTAACATGGAGAGTAAATATTAAGCTGTATAATGCAATAGGTAGGTATGGGGAAGTACAAATCAAGATCACCATGAAATACCACTTCAAATCATTAGGAAGAGTATTACTAAAAAGAAAAAATCCTGAAAAACCAACCTCCCCTCCCGCCAAAATCCAGAAAATAAAAGTGTTGATACGGATGTGGAGAAATCAGAACCCCATGTATTGCTGGTGGGGATGTATAATCCCGCAGCTGCTGTGGCAAACAGTACTGCAGTTTACACAAAAAATTGAATATAGAATAACTATATGATCCAGCAATTCCACTTCTGGGTATATTCATAAGAGGACGGAAAGCAGGGTCTGGAACAGATATCTGTATACCAATGTTCACCAATCACCAGTCGGCAGAAACAACGCACGTGTCCATCAACGAATGAATGGATAAACAAAATCTAGTATAGCCATGTAACAGAATATTATTCAGCCTTAAAAAGGAAGGAAATTCCGACACACGCCACATGAATGAACCCTGAAGACATTAGGCGGAGTGAAATAAGCCAAACACAAAAGGACAAATACTGTATGATTCCACCCATATGAGGTACTTAGAAGTAGTCAAATTCATAGAGACAGAAATAAGAGTGGTTGTCAGAGACTGGGGGGAGGTAAATGAGGAATTAGTGCTTAATGGGTATGGAGTATTAGTTTGGGAAGATGGCAAAGTTTTGGAGATGAATGGTGGTGATGACTGCATAACAATGTGAATGCACTTAACACCACTGAAACATACACTTAAAAATGGTTAAGATGGTAAATATTGTGTTATGTATACTTTATCACAAGAAAAGGTGACTGAACATTAAAAAAAGTTAATACCTAAGGTAGAATCCCACTTCTGCAGGAATGAAAACACACATGCATCAATATTTGAATAGAGGGCTTCCCTGGTGGCGCAGTGGTTGAGAGTCCGCCTGCCGATGCAGGGGACATGGGTTCGTGCCCCGGTCTGGGAAGATCCCACATGCCGCGGAGCGGCTGGGCCCGTGAGCCATGGCCGCTGAGCCTGCGCGTCCAGAGCCTGTGCTCCGCAACGGGAGAGGGCACAACAGTGAGAGGCTCGCGTACCGCAAAAAAAAAAGAGAAAAAAAATTTGAATAGAAAATAATTTTCTAATAAGACACCACAACATTAATGATAGTTCTTTCTGAATTACAGGATCTGGGACGATTTAACTTTTTGTTCTCATCAACAGCCTGGAGTCACAACAACAGGTTAAACTGGGTCAGTTCACAGCAAGGCAGAGAAATGAGAATTCAGTCTCAGGAGATCTTCAAAAGGGGACAAAAAAAAAAACTGTTTAAAATTTAAAGGCATCTCAGCAAGTCTGCGGATGCTGACAAACTGACCAAGGCTTATATGGAGAGGCAGAGGACCCAGAACAGCCAATACAATATTGAAGAGGAACGAAGTCAGGGGACTGACACTGCCTGACTTCCAGACTTGCTATAAAGCTATATAATCAAGACAGTGTGGTACTGGTGAAATACACAAATTGATAAATATGCCAGAATGCAGCCCAGGAGTACACCCACACAGATACGATCAACTGATGTTTGAGGAGCAAAGGCAACACAGTGGAGAACAGCCTTTTCAACAAGTGGTGCGGGGACAACTGGGCATCCGCATGCAAAAAAATTTAATCTAGACGACAGATTAAACCTGTCGCAAATATTAACTCAAAATGGATCACAGGGGCTTCCCTGGTGGCGCAGTGGTTGAGAATCTGCCTGCCAATGCAGGGGACGCGGGTTCGAGCCCTGGTCTGGGAAGATCCCAAATGCCGCGGAGCAACTTAGGCCCGTGAGCCACAACTACTGAGCCTGCGCGTCTGGAGCTTGTGCTCCGCAACGAGAGGCCATGACAGTGAGAGGCCCGCGCACCGCGATCAAGAGTGGCCCCTGCTCGCTGCAACTAGAGAAAGCCCTCGCACAGAAAGGAAGACCCAACACAAATAAAGAAGCTTTCATTTAAAAACAAACAAACATTGTTTTCAGAATAATACTGTGTATCACTGATTTGTCTAAATAGCACTCCCACACCCAGTATTTGGGGGAAAAAAAAAATGGATCACAGACTTAAACGTATTGATAGAACACAAAACTATAAAACTCCTAGAAGATAACACAGGAGAAAATCTAGATGACCTTGGGTATGGTGATGACTTTTTAGATACAATACCAGACCTAGTACATGAAAGAAATAATTGAGAAGCTGGCCTTTATTAAAATCAAAAATGTCTGCTTTGTGAAAGACAGTGCCAAGAGAATAAAAAAGACAAGCCACAGACTGGGAGAAAATACTTGCAAAAGACACATCTGATCAAGGACTGTTGTACAAACTATATGAGGAACTCAATAAAACGAACCTGATTAAAATTGGGAGAATATCTGAACAGACCCTTTACCAAAGAACACATACAGATGGCAGACAGACATGTGAGAAGATGCTCAACATCATATGGTACTAAGGAACCGCAAATTAAAATGAGATACCACTACGAACATTTTAGATTGCCAAAATCCAAAACACTGGTAAAAAAATGCTGGTAAGAACGTGGAGTAACAGGAACTCTCATTCATTGCTGGTGGTAATGTAAATGGTTTGGCCACTTTAGAAGACAGCTTGCAGTCTAAACATACTCTTACCATACAATCCAGCAATTGTGTGCCTTGGTATTTACCCACGTGAGTTGAAAACTTAGGTCCACCCAAAACCCCGCACATGGATGTTTATAGTAGTTTTATTCATAAGTGCCAAAACTTGGAAGCACCCACGGTGTCCTTAAATAGGTGAATGGATAAACCTTGGTACCTCCCAACAATGGAATATTATTCAGTGCCTAAAAGAAGTAAGTTATTGAGCCGTGAAAAGATATGCAGGAACCTTAAATGCATTATTACTAAATGAAATAAGCCAATCTGAAAAGGTTGCATACTGTTTGATTCTAACTATGTGACATTCTAGAAAAGATGAAACTATGGAGATAGGAAAAATGTCAGTGGTTGGCAGAGGGAGGGATTAACAGGTGGAACACAGAGGAATTTTATAAGGGAGTGGAAATACTCTGTATGACATTATAACGATTGATATATGTCATTATACATTTGCCCAAACCCATGTAAGATGTACACCACCACGAGTGATGACTAATATAAACTATGGACTTTGGGTGATGATGTATCAGTGTAGGTTCAGTGACTGTAACAAATGGACCATCTGCTGGGGGATGTTGATAGTGGCGGAGGTCATGCCTCTGTGGGTACATGGGAACTCTCTGTATTTTCTGCTTAATTTTGCTGTGAACCTAAAACTACTCTAAAAACAAGGTCTATTGAAGATAACAACCGCAACAAATGTAAAGGCTACATTTCAAGCACCTGGAGAAATATCCTGCGCCAAACAGAACACTGGGTCCCTGAGGCGCTGCTGAAATAACAGAGGGGTAAGTGAAGGACCTTTTCTTTGCTGCCACAGAAAAGCTCCCCCTCCCCCCCACAACCCAGGAAACTTTAGGGGTTGGGGCGACCCCCGCACCTCCCCGGTGTGCACGCACCCGTCACTCCTCCAGCCTCAGCCGTCTTCTTGACCTTCTGCTGGTCATCCCAGCGGAGCTCGGAGAACCCATCCACCTCGACGTCAGGGTGCCGTATGGAGTGGCCGACCTTCCAGAAGCAGGAGAAGTGGTACCAGTGCGGGACTTTTCCATCGAACATGGGCGACTAGAAGGGCGCAACCAGAGGAGGAGAAAGCGCAGTGAGCCTCAGGCCCGGCCCTCAGCACCTGGCATCCTAGCCCCCCGTTTGCTTACCTGTAAACCAAGGGCAGCCTCCTCTCCACTCCCCGACGTCGCAGGGGAAGAGCTGCCAACATGGGCAATCAGCACCCACCCCTCAGCTATGAAAGCTGCCTGCCGAGCCCGCCCTGGGGACAGGGACCAGGACATCCCTCGGGACTGACTGCCGTTCTGGCTAAGAGTTCAGCGTACTGTTACCAAAGTCGCCGCCGTGCTTCAGTCACAGGCTCAGCCCAGAGCTCGGTGAGGGCACAGGAGACGCAAGTCCTGCGTCCTGCACGCCCACATGTGGAGAGGGGCCACCGCCAGGCCCAAAGGGCTCTGTGCACTTAGAACAATGCGGAACAAGTCCAAGCTCAGGCGCCAGGCCAAGCAAATGTGTCAGGGAAGCGTCACGCCGGCAGCGAGCCACGCAGATGTGTGTGGGATGAAGGACTTCTACGAGGGAGAGGGAGAGGGACGGGGGGGGGGGGGGGGGGGGGGCGGGGGCGGTGTCACCTCACCCCCAGCAGCTGGGAGGTCCCTCCTGCCCCTCACCAGCCACCAGGGGACACCCTGCAGTTGTCTCTGGGGAACCAGCACCGTTATTTCACAGTTGCATGGGGGTGGGGGTCAGACAGGCAGCAAGTGACTCGGCCTCAACTTGAAACAGTGACCACGGTTCTTTCCACTACGCTGCTCGGCAGGAAGAGGTACTTAAAAATATACAAACGGTCTGACTGGAGCAAGAGGGGCCCCAAACATCTGCTTTGATAGAACATAAGTCTAAATGTCAAGCAGATGGCATAAAACAGCATTAAAAATAAATACCATGCAGAACTTTCAGGATGGAGTTGTGTGGACAGGGGAAGTACTCTGAAAAAGCAGTGACAAGATCTCCAACTGGCCCTCTCCTACTAGGTGAGCGGCCTCTCTCTGGATTTAATATACGGTATTAAATAAAGTGTAGGGTTAATAAGGCTGGGGCACAAGGACTCTTCAGCACCAAGCAGCTTGGGCTTACAGCAGCATCGGCTGTTCCCTGGGCCCAGAACGTGCCCCAGCCCTACCTGCGGCGAACAGCACTTCCTCAGGTCCCACGACACCCCTTCCCATGCCCCCCCGAGAGTCAAGAGCCATTTGGGTCATTATTTGATTAACGTCTGTGTCCTGCGTCGGGTTAGAAGCTCCCAGAGAGGCACGATGCCTGCCTTGCTAGCAACTGGCAACGCCAGCTCACGGCGGGCACACAGTGTCTGCGGAATGCCCCAAGTCTGGAAGGAAGGGGGAAGAAAGGTGGGATGGAGGAACTCCTGCCGTGGAAAAGACGCTCCCTCCAAACCTGAGACAGCCCTCCCCACCCCCAACCAGACAACAAACGGCATTTCAGAGAGTAGACTTGTGCCCTGGCTCTCAAACTTTCACCAAGGCAGCCGACACCTCGTTAAGCATCTGGACGTCTTGTTACAACGTCTGTGGTGGCCTCGACCTGGGTCTTCCTGCCCTGGGGCCCCCGTCTAAGCCTGCTCTAAGAGCAAAGGGGGGCATGTGGCTCAGCGGCTTTGCCCCCGACTGGAACTCATGGCCGTGGCATTTCTCCCTGGCTCTGCTGGGGCCTGACACTTACCCCTTAAACTTCGGTCTGGGTGCCATGCCCCCAACCACTGGCGCACTGCCAGACACCAGAGAGGAGGCCTGCACAAGGGTGTACTCACGGCACAGGCTTGGGAGACTGTTAGGGCTCCCGTCCTCCCCCAAAAGACGAAAGACCCCTTAACCAAGGCAAGGCTTTACTTTAGAACTTAGGACTGAGAATGATACAGCCGGAAGGGAACTGGACCAAGGGCACAAGACTACTGGCTCCGGAAGCAGCCGAATCCTTCACTGTAAACTCAGCAAACATGAGCGCCTACCACGTACCAGGGTCCTTACCCAGCCACTCAGTCTGTTTCCAGAGAAACGGGCCATGAAAGGAGGCCATACCACGGCCCACTACCCTGCAGAGAGCGGAATGACCACTAGCACGAAGAAAGTCACCACGCAGTTTGCTGCAGGTCCTTCCAAGAACACCAACAAGTCAAAAGGCTGGAAGGCCCAGTTCATCCCCTCGAGGCTGCCCCAGAGCATGCCAGCTAAAGTATCAGGTATTTGATACTCAGAGAACAATCCTCCCATACAAAATGTAAAAGAAGGTATTTAAATCCAAGGGAAGTGGGGCGGGGGCGGGCGGGCAAGAATGGCTTCTTTCTTTCTGGCCTTCACCAGCTCAGCCTACAAGACCAATGTTGCATTCTGAGTTAAAACCCCACCCCCAGTTACAGTTAGAGAAAACCACACTTAATTTTAATAATAATTTCCTTCACTACCAAGAAGGATCCAGAATGTTAGACTTTCTTACCGCCTGGACTCCGATAGAGAGAGCCAACCCACCTCTTCACTCCTCACCAGTGTCCTTGTCTCCACACACTGGCTGGACTGAGGTTTTCTGTCTTTCCCAATAGAACAGGGTCATCTTTGGCTGTCCGGTGAAGGCTATGGATGTCCCTTTCTCAGACTAACATTTTAAAATGCACGATAAAATACATACGCTCACAAACGAAATCAATTACATTGAAATAATTATCAAAACATTTCAAATGTTTACTGGGATACAGTAATCTACAAGCTTTAAAGTATTAAATAACGAGACATAGTACCCACTTTAATAACTACTGTGATCTTGTAGCGATGAGTGTAAATGGTTATTTTAAGAAATCCCCAACAACTGTAAAGCGATGTGAAAATAACCGTAACTACTACTGATGACAAAAATCACAGGTACTGCTAATGCGCCTTTGCTTTGCAGGTTACATTCATAATTGTAGGAAGTAATGAATTGTAACTTAAGTCTAGTGAAAATAGAGATGCATATTTTTTCTCACGGAAACTCATGGACCTCTTGAGTTCTATCTGCCATCCCACAGACTCCAGGTTAAGAGCCCCTGCACTAACAGCAACTTCGTAGGATCGGCGGCCCAAACATTAGGGTGAAAAGATGCTCTGCAGGAGATATAGCGCCTCAAATGGTAGGCCTTGCCCACTTCTGCATCCTCAACTTCCTGCCACTTCTGTGGTGAGCTCCCATCTTGGGCACATCATGCCTAGGGAACAGCTCCATCAGGTGGCACCCACCCCTGTACAGCAATGTTTACCAGTCATCACCCCTTTAACCAAACTGGAAGCTCCCGGGCGTGGAGTCTCTCCTTGTGCCCCTAGTACCTAACACAGTGCCCGGAACCTAGCAGCTGCTCAGCGAGTGTTGACTGAACGAGTAAGTACTGTGTGCCAGGTACTGAGCTAGGTGGCCCTGAGGCTGATTCCAAGATGACAACCTCAGTCCCTGCCATAGTATGAAATGAGACAGCCTAAGTACACTATGGTACCCACTCCCCTCCAGCCAGTAACTACTGCAAATCCAGCAGTACCATCCGGTCATTCATAAAACACATACTGCCTCACCGCCTGGAAGGAAAATCAAGGTACCTTGACCATGAGCACTAAGCTTGGATAAAGGCTTTCTGTTGGGAGTGGGGAAGACAGGGCAGGTGGGAACCCTGATTAGGCAGGCAGACAGGAGCTGAAGGAGGCAGGAACGTCCAGACACACTACCTCACTCCAACACCCCTCCCGCCATCAGGCAAGCCTCAGGGACCACCGGAGGGAAATCCCGAATCTGTCAAGAAGCCCAGGTGAGAAACCCCAGGAGCCACTCTTACTCAAACCAGAGAGCTGCAAAGGCATCAGGAGAACGTGTCTGTGAACTTGGAAAGTTTGAGAAAATGTTAAACCATAAATTAAGCCAAAAGTGAATGCACTGTACTGAAACGACAGCAACTTGCATAGTTTTGCATAATTAAAAAAACTGAGAGTGGGTGTTGAAATGATAGCCAAAAATAGATTAAAAAAAAAACAACCCTCACTTGCCAGTCGCCACCATCAATGTAGGACAAAAATCTTCCAGAATAAGGTTAGGTCAAAACCAGACTAGCTTCAAAAGGCCACGCGTACGTTTTCTTCCCAAGGCGAATGGCTATAAAACAAACCCAGAAATAAGGACAGAAGCGGCTGCTTATTTTTACAAAGTAAAAGGCACCACCAGCTCCTGACCGTATTTCCCGGGCTTTTGCTGCAAGATCAGCAAAACCTTCCAGAAAGGTCCACCCGGCGGGCCATACACGGGACGAGAGGAAGCAGCTGCGCCCGCAGGCCCCGCGCGGGCTCGAAAGGGCCGGCCCGGCCTGCAGCTCCCGACCAGCCCTCCCCCCACCCTCCCCGGACGCGCGGAAGCCCCAGCCTCGCACAAAGCGGCCTCTCCGCCCGTACCTGCACCATGATGGCCATCCGGAGCGAGTCCTTGGGGATGCTCTCGCTGCATTTCTTGCAAGAGGCGCGCCCGCTCTTGGCGTACTCGGCCCGGTAGAGCTTGTCCGATGACTCCGCCATCCTCCTCCTCGAGCTGCTGCAGCTCCGTGAGCCCGACGCCGCTACCCGGAGACCCGCTGCTGCTACCAACGCCTCGCCCGCCGGTCCGCTTCCCGCTGGCGCACGAGCGTCTAGAGACGCAGCCGCCGCCGCCTCTGAACAAGCCGCGTAGGCCACCCGCCGCTCTGGATAGATTACTGATGCCTGGCGGCGGGCACGCTCCGGCGTCCGCGCTCACGTGGCGGGGCCGCCGGCGCGCGCGCCCCCTGCCGGCAGTGGGGTGGTGTTTCCCCGGCGCCTGAGGCTGCGGGAGCTCGACCCTGGCTGCGGGCCTAGGCCGGGCTTACCCGGCGCCTGTAGCTCTTTGAAGGACGAAGCGCCGCCTCCCCTTTAACCATTTGTCCCCAGGAAGGCTTACGTGCTCTCACAACTAATTCTAGCCTCTTCCCTTTTTAATACGTGTATCCTCTCTCCCCTGAGGGCGGACAGGTCTGGAAGGCGCTGGGCTGGCTCGGGAATGTGGTTATCTGCCAAAGAGAGGTCAACCTGGGCTGGCCCTCGGCGGACGTTCTAACTGCAGTCCGCAGACCGTTGGGACCCAATACTAACTGAAATCTAGCATCGCCTTCATTATGAATTGTAATGCATGGATACAGATTCTAGGAGTCTTAGCAATACCTGTGACTTTGTCAGCAATAGTTAGCACAGGTGCTTTCCTATCACTTTACGATTGTTGGAGAGAACTCAGTATTAAGCTCATCACTACTTAAATTGCGGTAGTTAAGAGACATGCTACTAGATCTTGTTTTTTCATGTAGAACTGTGTTTTTATATAACTGGTTTCTTTTAAAATTCTATGCATTTAATTTTATTCGTTTAAAACCCTGTAACAGAGTGTGCTGTCTTTGAGACTCTTCAGTTCTATAGAGGACAAGAAAAATAAACGGGATGAATGAAACAAAACTTGTTAGGAGAAGAAAGCTAGTAGCTTTTGAGACATGGATGCTGAGTAAGCAAGAAGGTTGTGGGACATAGGCAAGAAGCTTAAGTAGTGACCTGTTAGATATGTTGAAGATAAATAGAGTTAAGTGGAATATATGATGGAACAAATAAAAGAATTTTGCTTGGAGAGAAACCAAAAGGCATCATCATTCGACGTCTGGGTTGACAACTGTGTCCTCCCTAATGGCCACTCACTGGTGATAACGCTATGGTCCCATTCTGGCTCCCCTACGCTCTGCCCAAGAATTGCAGATAAAACCCACGTCTGTTCAGCGGCTGATTGGCAAGCTACGGTTGTGGCCAGGCATAGTTGCCCCTGTGTCTTTCTGATACGTGACTGTGAGTTGGCTCCAGATACTCTCTGTTGAGTAGCCTCGAGCATCGTCAGCTCTGGTCTTCATAACCCCACTGTCAGTGGGGTTGGATGATGGAGCAGAGAGAAAGAGAGACAGAAAATGAACATTGCATGACCCCAGGTTTAGATGGTGTGGTCCACCTCACCTCTAGCCTGTCCTGGGTATGTTATGCACCCCGTGTTGTTCCCTGCTGCAGGAAGTTTCAATCAGGTGTTTCAGATGGATTTAATAAGCCCCACAATTCAAGCATCTTAATTTGGTCTGTGGGGCTTTCTGTTTTGTGACTTAGATAACTTGCCTGATAGTGTATCTAGAAGCTACCATTGCATTTGAGGTCCACAGACTTCATTGGATCGACAAATGGGTCCTGGGTGCACACACAAAGGTTAAGAATTCCTGCCCTACGTATATCCAGACAAAACTATAATTCAAAAAGATTCATACATCCCTATGTTCATAGCAGCACTATTTACAATAGTCAAGATATGGAAACAACCTAAATGTCCATCAACAGATGAATGGATAAAGAAAATGTGTTTTTTATATATATATATATATATATATATATACACACACACACACACACAATGGACTATTACTCAGCCATAAAAATGAATGAAACAATGCCATTTGCAGCCACATAGATGGACCTAGAGATTATCATACTAAGTGAAGTAAGTCAGAAAGAGAAAGAGAAATACCATATGATATCACTTGTATGTGGAATCTAAATTATGACACAAATGACCTTGTCTACGAAACAAACAGACTCATAGACATAGAGAACAGACTTGTGGTTGCCAAAGAGGAGGGTTGGATTGGGAGTTTGGGACGAGCAGATGCAAACTATTATATATAGAATGGATAAACAACAAGGTCCTATTATATGCCACAGGGAACTATATTCAATTTCCTGTAATAGACCATAATGGAAAAGAATATGAAGAAGAATATATATATATATATATATATAAAATATGTATAACTGAATCACTTTGCTGTACAGCAGAAATAACACAACATTGTAAATCAACTATACTTCAATTAAGAAAGAAAAGAATTCCTGCCGTAGAACACTGAGGAGAGCCAGGTATATTCTACTGCCTACTCGATATTTCTGTTTGGATGTCATATATATATATATCCAGTGATGTCCAAAACCTCCCCTAGTACTTTCCACCTCAGGAAATGGTCCATGGTTCTCCACGTTGCTTAAGCCAAACGCCTTGGAGTCAACTTGACTCCTTTTCTCTTTTGTTCCACATCCAATCCATCACTGAATCCTGACTTCCATGACCTCAATAGTTTCTCACCACCTTCCCATCAACACAGCACCACTGTCTGGACCGCCATCATCTTTTGTGGTTCCGAGACAGTCCCCTTCCCTGCTGGCCTTCCCGCAGTCTTTTCTCCCCATGAAAGCATGTGAGGTCACTTTAGATCTCAACCTGTGTTACTCCGACATTCAAAACCTTCCAAAGCCTTCTCATCACACTTGGAATAAAAGCCAGAATTCTTCCTGTGGCTGAATCTGAGCCCTGTCTGCTACCCTGACTTCATGGCCTCCATCTCCTGGGGGCTCCAGCTGCCCCAGCCACACCGGCTTCCTGCCTGTTCCTCAAACGCCACAAATTCACTCCCACCTTGGAGATTTGGAGATTTGCATTTACGTTTCCCAGAACAGTCTTTACCGGTGAGTGCAGGGCTCACTCCCTCTCTTCGTTCAGCTTCTGCTCACACATCACTGTGATGACCCCAGCTAAGATGCTTCGTCTGCACGCCATCTTCAACTTCTTGCCCTGCTGTGTTCTTCTTTGCACTTATTACTCCTAAGCATATTTCATACACATGTATATGTTTATTGTCTGTCTCTTTCACCAAAATGTAAGCTCCACCAGGGCAGGGGTTTTTATCAATTTTGCCTGTAGTAATATTCTCAGTGCCTGGAACAGTGCCAAGCACTCAGAATATTTTGTTGAATGAATGAATGAATCCACATTTGGCACTTCCTCTGCACAGCCCACCTGTTTAATAATAAGGTTCCTTCACACTTATATAGATTTTTGTGTTTTACAATGGGCCTTCCCGAACATTATTTTGTTTGCTTCTCATTATAATGCCATAAAATAGTTTTTTTTCAAAAAACTAATAAACTATTATATTTACTTAGAAGCATTCAAGCTGTCACAAAACTGTTACAACTCCCCCGACCCCTAATTACAGAGTAGAGTTCAGTAACAGAACAATTATTTCGTATAAGCTGCATGAGAGACAACTGAAAAAACGACAGTGCCCCTATATAATTTATTTGTCTTTTGCACCTACAAGAACCTGCTTTGAATTCCCATGCTGGGTCACAACCCGTATACAATACCAGGTAAGGTTAGTGGCCTTGGAAAATATCACCAGGACAGGGTTGTATAAAAAATTATTTGGGAATTCTTGTTAACAATAACCCCCCATTCCAAAAAGGGGCAGTTTAAAAGAAAATCTTACCCAGCTTTACATTTCAATTTTTTTTTTTAATTTAAAAGGAATGAAAAAAAATGAATTGTGTCCAGGGAGGTTAAATGCTTAATAGACAAGAAAAAAAATGCTGCCCTAGAACCACTTCATTCATCATCTTCAACTTTGTTGTCTTTATCTTCCTCTTCCTCATCTTTCTCTCCTTCTTTCTCCTCTACCTTTTTTTTTTTTTTTTTGCAGTACATGGGCCTCTCACTGTTGTGGCCTCTCCCGCTGCAGAGCACAGGCTCCGGACGCGCAGGCTCAGCGGCCATGGCTCACGGGCCCAGCCTCTCCGCGGCATGTGGGATCTTCCCGAAATGGGGCACGAACCTGCGTCCCCTGCATCGGCAGGCAGACTCTCAACCACTGCGCCACCAGGGAAGCCCCTCCTCTACCTTTTTCTTCTTGTCTGGATCAGCCTTGACAGCCTCCTTTTTTTTTTTTTGCCACATCAGCTTTCCTTTGCCTCAGGATGCAGCAAGATCCTTTCGGTACTTTTCCTTCCTCTGAACAGACTTCTTTCCAGGCTGCCTGCCATCCACAGCACTGTCACTCACATCTCTCCCAGTTTCTTTGCTTCATTGCCAATAGACAGGCCAGGATCTCCTGTGGTTTGGGGGTGGTACTCAGAAGACGAGAAAGAGGCCATAGGAGGCTTTTTGGGTGGTTGAAATCCCTGAACTTCTTTTTGTTTCCATTTTGGGAGGAATAAAAGTTTTCATTTCTGTTTTATAAGGGGCCTTGTCCACTCTTGACATTTCTCCAATTTCCTTTCTCTTTGGCAGACAAGGCTTTCCACCTTTCCGAGCATTTTAAAGAACATCTTGAGAAGTTGACCGAAGCATCTGGATGGTTTTTCCTGAGCTCCTTCCAGCAAGTTTACCCAGAGTGCCTATGATGCCATTTGGCCTCAGGCTTTGTAGGACCTCCTCTGCCCATGTTTAGTTATTTTTCCTCAGGGAGGCACAGAGCTGCTCAGTGCCCCCTTGCTCTCACTTGCCTCGGCAGTGTCTCTAGGTATTTTTAATACCAGTTTTCATGTAAGAACATGAACCCGACAGGTCTGGAGGCTTGCTCATCCCTTGGTCATTTAAGCCTTGTCTACTGCCTCTCCTGTTCTTTTCTCTCCCTCCCTCTGCTATCGTCTTCACCACCTCGCCCCGCAGCATTATTCTTCTCACCCTCTTTCAACATGTCCATTGCTTTTTTAAAAACAAGTTTGGTCATGACGTCTATCCTGCTCAAACCTCTCTGTTGAATCCCTGTATTAAAACTTTCTGATTATACGTGAGAGAAACCCGGCTTGAAAAAAGATAGGCCAAAAGGGGAATTGGGGGAGGGGGCACTGGGGTATCTACAGAAGGAAGAATTAACCAGACCAAGGGAAGGACTAAATGCAGATGGACAGCAGAGATGGTGGGATCTAGGGACTGAGATGCCTCTGGGACTCTGTCTGCTTCTTGTCTCTGCTTCTCCAGAGCATCTTTCTTATAGGAGACCGGCTTCTGCCACATACGGCAGAGATCAAGGCCACTGATGTCTCTTGACCTCTCTTTTTTATGGCTCCTACCACCAGGAGGAGGGTCTTTTTTCCTCTGTTTTGCATAAGATATTCCGGTTGAGAATTCTGATGAAACCATTGTGGGTCAGATGCCCACCCCTGGACCAATCAACAGGGACCCAGAGGTACAGTCATGTAAGAACATGGGGGCTTCCCTACAGCCATGTGTATGGGGTGAGGGATGTCCCCAGAGAAAGAAGGGGCTAGGCAGACAATAGTCACTCCACTTTGCCGAACCAGACCCAGACAGCTGGTGGCCCGAAGGCCACATTTGGCCTACGACATTGTCTTGAATAGGCTTAACATTGTTTTGAACTATCTGTCAACATTTCAAAACCTGGATATTTCTCATAAAAGCCTGGATTTCAACATATTCCTTGAAAATGTTGAAATGTGAGATCACTGGGCCCTTACATTCTCACGTGGCTACAATTGGCTGGAGCTGAATGGAGGTTGCTCATGTAAATGGGGGGTATTCAGGGCTTCCCTGGTGGCGCAGTGGTTGAGAGTCCGCCTGCCGATGCAGGGGACACGGGTTCGTGCCCCGGTCCAGGAAGATCCCACATGCCGCGGAGCAGCTGGGCCCGTGAGCCATGGCCGCTGCGCCTGCGCGTCCGGAGCCTGTGCTCCGCAACGGGAGAGGCCACAGCAGTGAGAGGCCCGCGTAGGGCAAAAAATAAATAAATAAATTTAAATGGGGTATTCAATTGTTGCTGTCCTGTGACCTCTTGCTACTTCCCTGTTGTAGTTATCTATTGCTGCATAATCAACCACTCAAAACTAAGAGGTGAAAAACAATAAAAGTCATTTATGATCATTACCTGTCATGTTTCTGGGGGTTTGCTGGGTTCAGCCAGGTGGGGCTCACCCAGGGTCTCAGGTGGTCGCAGTCAGAGGGGGATGAGGCTGAAGTCGGCTCAGAGGCTTCCTCTGGTGGCTGCAGCTGGCTCCTGGCTGAGATGTCAGCTGGGGCTCTCAGCTGAAACGCCTCCACGTGGCCTGGGCTCCCTCGCAGCATGGCAGCTGCCCTCCCCTCTCAGGGCAGACTCAATCCTGTGCTCAGTGCTCTGGGTTCGCTTTTTAAGTTACATGCTTTCATTTTCAGGTAAGAAAACGAGGACACGGAGAGATGAATGGATGTGCTTAAGGTCACCTCGTATTCAAGCCCGGAAGATAACTGAACCTCTGCCTTTTCCCTCTCAGTTTACAGGTTAAGCTGCTGTCTCCTCCATCCTCGTCTCTGTGCTGAAAGCTCTGTTGTCTTAGGCCCTTCCTCCTACTGCAGCCAGCTGTGGCCAGAGCTGGCCCCTCGCTAGGTTTCAGCTCTTCCTTAGCAGAGACTCTGTTTTGCCCAACTTTTTTTCTCTATGCCAGCTTGATGCCTGACATTTAGCAGCCCTCAGAAGATGTTTATTTAATCAGATCCCTGTTTTTCAAGCACCCTCAATTTTCTCTTAGTTGTCTAGCCAGCTCCAAAGGAACCCCAGTTCCTGGTATGTGGGGGGATGGGCAACAGAGTCGGAGTAAGGAGATGTGTCCCCACCTGCTCACCACCTCTCAGGACCTCCAGAGATGCCTGAGGAGCCCCTGAGGCCGCATATTGTTGTCTTGTGGGGGAAGGGTGTGTGTGTGAGAGACTGAGCTTAAGGGATTTACTGTGGCTTTCCTTCGATAAAACTAAACAAAAACAAACAACAAATTAACTAATACAGGCATAAATAGAATAAAGAGTAAAAGCTTTTAATCAATCCCTCCCTGTTCCTGTTCCCACACTTTGGAGGTCATCACTGTTTACAGTTCCTCCTATATCCTGCCATATTCTTTCTGTATACATACACACACACGCACACGCACACGCACACACATGAGATCGTATTATGTACGTATTATAATCTACATTTTTTTAATATCCCAGAGATATCATTTCTTTCAATGGCTGCAGGCAAATTTATAATATAGATGAACCATACTTTTGTTGGTCTGTTTGGAGAGATGACAATATTATTTATATTTATTTTATCTATACGGAGTTTTCATATTTCACACATGGTATACAAACACATCCTTTTTGTAAAATATTTAGACCTGTGTTCAGTACAGCAGCCACTAGCCGCACGTGACTACCGAGCACCTGAAATGCAGTGCGTTGGACTTGAGATGTGTTGTACGTGTAAATGCACATTGGATTTTGGAGACTTAGTATGAAAAAAATAAAGTAAAATATCTCATTAGTAATTGTTTATATTGATTACGTGTTGAAATGATACTATTTTGGAATATTGGGTTAAATAAAATATTAAAATTAATTTTATGTTTCTTTTTCTAAAGTGTGGCTAGTAGTCACAGGGAAATATAGTCAGTGTTCTGTGATAAACCATAATGGAAAAGAAATTTTAAAAAATGTACACAGTATACGTATAGCTGAATCACTTTGCTGTACAGCAGAAATTAACACAACATTTTAAATCAACTATATTTCAATAAAACAATAAAACGTGGCTAGTAGAAAATTAAAAATTACATATGTGTCTTGCATTATATTTCTTTTGGGCAGGGTTGATTTAGAGAATACAAACATGTACAGAACAAAAGATGAAAGTTCTGCTTCATCATCAAACCTCCTTCCCTCCCTGAGTTGTCACTTATTTTTATCTTTTTTCCAATGTGTATTTAAGGCTATATACTTTATCCTGAGTTATGTTTTTGCTATATTTTTCAGATTTTGTATGTATATTGTGCTTTTGTTTGTTTTTGAAAAAGTTTATTCTCTTATTTTCCATAAATACTTTAATTGCAAATAGAGTTGCTTTAAATTAAACAAGTAATACATGACTTTTAAAATAAAGACAGTGAACTCTTCCTGTTTTTCCACAACCCTGATCCTTCTCCAGAATGCATTGTTTTGGGTATTGGCATTGCCACCTACCAAATTAAAGACAGAAATAGAAATGCTAATATCTGAATAATAGGAATCCCAGAAAGAGAAGAATGGAAATGGAGAGAAGGAAATATTTCAAGAAATAATGCAACAAGATCCTACTGTATAGCACAGGGAACTATAGTCAATATCCTGTGATAAACCATAATGAAAAAGAATATTTAAAAAAAAAAGAATGTCTATATGTGTATAATTGAGTCACTTTGCTGTACAACAGAGATTGGCACAGCATTGTAAATCAACTCTACTTCAATAAAAAAATAAAATTATAAAAAGGAAAAAAGACATAATGAAGGTAATTCCTCAAAATTAAAAAAAAAAGGCAACAAACATGAAAGACATTAAGATGCACAGAATTCCAGAGAGAAAAGAAAAGGAAAAACCCACCCATAGACTCATACAGAAGTGTAAGAATACCAAAAATAAAGAGAAAATTGTAAAAACCTTTGTAAAGAAAGAGAAGATCCCACAAAGAAACAAGAATCAATTTGCCATCAGATTTTCCAACAGCAAAATGGTGTAGTATTGATCAGAGAGAGACTTCAGAGGGAAGGATATCTTTCATAGGAGAAGATACGGACATCAAGATTAACTAGCAAATTAACACATTCACCATAAACTGTAGACGTTAGTCAGACCTTATGAGGAAAAAGAGACAAAATAGGGAGAAAACAGGCAAGGCCTCAGAGGACTTTCCACATTTTGATCACACCAAAAAAGAAGGCAAGAACACAGAGAGAGTTGAGGTGTCCGTGGAAGTGGAAACTGCACATCCCGATGGGCCTGGCAGAGGAACCCTCTTGTGATAATACTATTATACCCAAAAACCCACATGCTAGTGAAAAAAACACAAATTTGAAGGAGCCACCCATGATTTAGAGTGCTTCAACTTGGAGAAACATCGGAGGTAGAGCTTGGGGAGGGTCTGAACACAAAGATATGAGGACATAGAGAAAGAACTTGAGTTATGTTTTAAAAGTACCAGTCTATATGATCAACAGAGCTTCCGTAAAAGAAAACACTGATAAGTTGTACTTCATCAAAATTTAAAACTTGTGCTTTTCAAATGATACTATTAAGATGCCAAAGAAACAAGTTATAGAATATATTTGCAACAGGTGTATCTGACAAAGAATTTGAATCCAGACTATATATCAATAAAAAGCTTCTATATGTTAATATTAAACAAGCAAGCAACCTAATACAGATGAGCAAAAGACTTGAATAGACATCTCAGGAAAGCAAATGTATGGACGGGACTTCCCTGGTGGTGCAGTGGTTAAGAATCTGACTGCCAATGCAGGGGACACGGGTTCGAGACCTTGTCCGGGAAAACTCCACATGCTGTGGAGCAAATAAGCCCGTGCGCCACAACTACTGAGCCTGCGCTCTAGAGCCGGTGAGCCACAACTATAGAAGGCCACGCGCCTAGAGCCCGTGCTGCGCAACAAGAGAAGCCACTGAAATGAGAAGCTCACGCACCGCAACAAAGAGTAGCCCCCGCTCGCTGCAACTAGAGGATGGGAAGGAAGTCCAAAAGGAGGGGATATCTGTATGTGTATGGCTGATTCATTTTGTTGTGCAGTGGAGGCTAACACAGCATTGTAAAGCAACCATACTCCAATAAAAATTAATAAAAAAAGAGAAAGTATTCAGCTGTAGTGTTAAATTCATGTTGTTGTGCAATCAATCTCCAGATCTCTTGCCATCTTGTAAAACTGAAAGTCTATACCCATTAAACAACAACTTCGCATTCGTTCCTCCCTCTAGCCCCTGGCGACTACCATGCTACTTTCTATCTCTGTGAATTGGAGGTATGTTCTAGGCACCTCATATAAGTGTGGAATCATATAGTATTTGTCCTTTTGTGTCTGGCTTATTTCACTCAGCATAGCGTCCTCAAGGTTCAACCTTGTTGTAATGTAGTATGTGTCAGAATTTCCTTCATTTTTAGGACTGAATAATATACCGTTGTATGTATATACCACATTTTGTTTATCTGTCCATGGACACTTGGGTTGCTTCTTCCTTTTGGCTATTGTGAATAATGCTGCTGTGAACAGGGGTGTACAAATATCTGTTCGAGGTCCTATGTTCAATTATTTTGGGTATATACCCAGAATATATATTGATATTTTGGGTATGTATGGTAATTCTATTTAAAACAATTTGAGGAACCACCATACTGTTTTTCACAGCAGCTGTACCATTTTACATTCTCATCAACAATGCTTAAGGATTTCAATTTCTCCACATCCTCATCAACACTTGTTATTTTCTGTGGGTTTTTTTTTTATAGTAGTCATCCTAAAGGGTGTGAGATGGTAGCTCAATGTGGTTTTGATTTGTATTTCCCTAAATGATCAGTAATGTTGCATCCTTTAATATGCTTGTCAGCATTTGTATGTCTGGAGAAATGTCTATTCAAGTCCTTTGCTCATTTTGTAATTGAGTAGTTTTCTTACTGTTGAGTTGTAAGACTTCTATATTTTGAATATTATCTCCCTTATTAGATATATGATTTGCAAATATTTTCTCCCTTTCTATAGGTTTCCAACTCTGTTGGATGTGTCCTCAATGCACGGAAGTTTTTAATTTTGATGTAGTCTAATTTATCCCTTTTTACTTTTGCTGCCTGTGCTTTTGGTCATAACCAAAAAATCATTCTTAAATCCATTTTCATGAAGCTTTTCCCCTATGTTTTCTCTGAAGAGCTTTATAGTTTTTGCTCTTATGGTTAGGCCTGTGATCCATTTTGAGTTAATTTTTGTATGTGGTATAAGGTAAGGGTTCAACTTCATTCTTTTGCATGTGGATACCCAGCATCATGTGTTGAAGAGACTGTTCTTTTCCCACTGAATGGTCTTGGCATCCTTGTTGAAAATCATTTGGGCCATACATGTGAGGATTTATTTATGGGCTCTATATTCTATTCTTTGCTCTGTATGTCTGCTTTCAAGCTGGTACCACACAGTTTTGATTACTGTAGCTTTGTAATATGTATTGAAATCAAGAAGTGTGAGACCTTCAACTTTAGTCTTCTTTTTCAAAAGTTGTTTTTTAAAAAATCAAACACTCTGTCAGAATTGATCAAGAGATGAAGGAAGACACAAAAAACGCAATTAAAAATTTTTTTAATTTAAATTTTTTATTTTTCCGTTGAAGTATGGTTGATTTATAATGTTTCAGGTGTACAGAAAAGTGATTCAATTATATACATACATATATATATCTATTCTTTTTCAGATTCTTTTCCATTGTCGGTTATTATAAGATACTGAATATAGTTCCCTGTGCTATAATAGGTCCTTGTTGTTTAGATATTTTGTATATAGTGGTGTGGAAGTTTGACCACAAAGGGGGCCCAAAGCCCACCCAGGGATTTCCTATCAAGCAAGCGAGGCAGAGGTTGCACATATGCACTTGGTTCCCATTCCACTAGTCACATGCCATGTTAGGTACAAGGGAGGTGGTGATGCAGTCTAGCCTGGGTCCCAAAAGAAGGCCGGAACAGTGTCTGCCTTCTGTGGACAACCAGCAGTGTCTGCTACAGTTTCGTTCTGAATCATTCTTCTTAGTACGAAGTGGCCACTGCATCTAAAAAGCTGGGTCTTCAGTTCTGGGAAAATATTTTCCCTACCGTCGCTTTGACTATTTACCTTTTTCCATTTTGGAAATATCCTCTCAATTTCAAAACTTTCTGTTTATTTCCTTAACCTGTTGCAGGTTGGTGAGAGATTTTCTCAGCTCAGTTTCCCAGCTCGCTAATGAGTGCTTCAGCTGTGTCCTCTGTGCTCTCCACTCCACCTTTTATTGGCTTTTTTATTTTAGCCATTACATGTCTTACTTTCTAGTATCTCTACTTGGTGTTTTTATGGATATACTCTTGCATTTATTGCTTTTTAAATAGTGTTTCTTTAGGTGTTAGTTCTTCTGATGAGTTTGGTACTTATAGACCCTACAGTAGTACAGGAAGGGTCCCCCCAAAAAAACACAAATGGTAAAATGTTGAGGTTGTATAATCGCGAGGTTAATAAAAGGACTGCTCTGAGCCTTTCAACTATAGCCAGCTGGCGTCAATGGTCCTCTCTGGCTTACATATTGATAAGGCAGTTTCGGGTCCTGCAACTGCCTGGGACTTCCGGACAGCATTTCCAGGAATCTCCTCTTTTGTCAGTCTGATCCAGAAATCTGGATTTGAAGAATACTTGGGGCAGAAGGATCCAACCTCTGCCTTCCACATCTGAAGAGGGTCACTTGCCGTTTCCTTACCTGGCTGTTCTTTCCTCCATGCCCCTGACCTCCATCTCCTCCAAAGATAAGATTTATCTTGCCCCTATTAGAGAATCAAGGCATGGGGAAGAAGGGCGCCGTGACCAATCACCCAAACTCTGAGCCAGAGCTGTCACTGGGTTTTCCTGTGAGCGGCTTTCGTCGTGTTGGCCGTCGTCAAACGTTTAGTGGTTCTTGGTCATCTGCTGATTTGTGTATTGAGGTTATATATATGTTCATCTCCGGTTTTGTCTTCCATGGCCCATGATTGGTGATTTTGTGTGTGGGAAGCAGGGTGGGGGGAGGTGAGGGTGGGTACATGTCCCTGCGATGGGGGTGCTCGTGGGTTGTCTTCTGCCTGCAGGAGTTCCCACACCCCTCCTGGGGTCAGCAGAAGCCTGGAGCCATGAGAGCCTCTCCAGTCCCCACATCTACCCTAGATGTGCCCTCGTAGCCTTGACTGATGCCCCTGAACCCCTCTTCCTCCACTCAGCTGTTGTCTGGGTGTGCAGCCTTCCTTACCCACAGTATGGCTGTTAGCATAACTGACGCCATCTTGAGCACTTACAGTTTCTCCTGTCCTTCTGCTGATCCTGCTCGGGACTGTACTGTGCAGTGAATCACTTCTCTGTTGCCAAGGGCTTTGCAGTTAATAGATATTGTTTTATAATCATTAGGACCAGGTAGCCTCTATGCTCTGTTATTCCCCAGACAACGATGAAAACCTTTGCTGATGTATTCCTGGCGCCCACGAGACTAGTTACTCATTCATAAATCTTGACTTAGGTATGCATGTCCTGTTTCCAAGCACCTCCGTTCTCTAGGTTCACTATAAAATTGTCCCAGGTGCAGAGTGCTGCTACAAATGCTTCCTGATTGCTGTCTACCCGGTCCTGATCCCACCCTGTGAGTAAGTGACCGTATAATACGGAGCTCCCTGCCTCATGTTTTTAGTCTCAAGATGCCTTCTCAGCTTGGTGGGCATTTGTCATTCTCTCCATCCTCCAACACCCAGTCCTGCCCCTGCGGCAACTTCTCCTGTGGTGTCATCTGTGGGTCTCCCCACACAACCGACCCTACCTGCTCTCTACCATTCGGGATTTCCTGAGGTATTGGTCCACTGTGTATTGTAAGGCCTGGGATGCCACATGCTGCTTTAACATCTTTGGGCCTCACAGGGCCCAACCCTGAGTTCCCCGGCTCTCACCAGTGTGTCCCCCCCTAGATAGGAAAGGCTCCCCACTAGCTAGTTCCTCTAACAGTTGGACCAGCAGTACCCCACCCACCTGAACCTCGTTGACTGGAAAAAATGCACAATCTACAAGTTGAGACTTATGTTTTATGTGCTGCATTACTGAGGACTTAAGCCCAGGAGGCAGCCAGCCTCCCTCAGGTAGCTCTGAGGGCCTGTCCGAAAGAGACAAGGGAGGGGCCAGGATATACAGGGGTTTTTGAAAAAACAAAACAAAACAAAACCCCAAAATACAGGCAGTTGAACATCAAAAGATTACTGCTGGGACTTCCCTGGTGGCGCAGTGATTAGAATCTACCTGCCAATGCAGGGGACACGGGTTCGAACCCTGGTCTGGGAAGATCCCACATGCCGCCGAGCAACTAAGCCTGTGTGCCACAACTACTGAGCCCGCGAGCCACAACTACTGAAGCTCTCATGCCTAGAGCCCATGCTCCGCAACAAGAGAAGCCACCGCAATGAGAAGCCCGTGCACCGCAGCGAAGAGTAGCCCCCGCTCACCGCAATTAGAGAAAGCCTGCGCACAGCAATGAAGACCCAACGCAGCCAAAAACAAATAAATAAAAAGATTATTGTTAATTAAAGAAAAATCAGACATCTCAAATTAATGAATTTAGTACTTTTCTATGTTTGGGAAGATGCAAGAGTCTGGGCTTATGTCTTTGATATGCGCCTTAACTCTCTAGGGCAAGTATCCTGTTTTTCTCCATCTTGAATCCCCTCAGGGTGCACCATCATGGGTGGCTGCAGTGGCTGAGGGCTTGAAGGCTACAACATCCTTGTTTACCGAAAAGGCAGGCGATATTCTTTGTCCACAGCCTCACCCTAAGGGGTTTCACCTTCCTGCCAGTCTGAAAATTTGCTCAAGTAAGCCAATCACATTCTCCCATGGGAACCAAAGGTCACCCCACCTTCTCGTCACTACAAAGCCTGCCTCTGACAGTCACTGCTTGTTCACTCTGCTCCCAAGTGCAGCCCTGGCGTGGCCCTTCCTGGTGTGGGGTATCCTCCACCCCGGGCTGTGATGTAGGTGATTAATGCACTGCTGTCGTCCTCCTCTGCCCAGTGTCAGCTGTCACGTGTTTAGCCATCTCATACTGTTTAGGGCAGGGGATGCCTCCTTCACCAATCGGGTGATGGGGAGGTGATCAGAACACACCGATGGCAAGCTTTCTTTTTTTCCTGTGCTATTATGGGCTTATTCATTACTTTAAAATATTTCTTCGCCACGGGCTTCCCTGGTGATGCAGTGGTTGAGAGTCCCCCTGCCGATGCAGGGGACACGGGTTCGTGCCCTGGTCCGGGAGGATCCCACATGCCGCGGAGCAGCTGGGCCCGTGAGCCATGGCCGCTGAGCCTGCGCGTCCGGAGCCTGTGCTCCGCAACGGGAGAGGCCGCAACAGTGAGAGGCCCGCGTACCGCAAAAAAAAAAAAAAAAAAAAAAAAAAATATATATATATATATATATATATATATATATTTCTTCTCCAACTTCATGGATTTGGGGTGGGACAGATATTAGATACATGCACTCAGTCTGTCTCCCCTTAATTCAGTTGGCTTTTATAAAAACCTAGGTTGTTGCCTACTGTTTTTTTTTTTGTTTTAAAAATAATGCTGCCATTTTCACCTTTACACGTGTGTCTTTGTACACCCCCTGCTATGATTTCTGAGATGAAATCCTAGAAGTGGGATGATGAGATAAACGTTCTTAGAGACTCTGGCAAATTGCTGTTCGAGGAGGCTGTACTGCTTTATACTTCCTCTAGCAGTGCTCGAGACTAACAATATCCACTGGAAATTGGGAAAGTGTGAGGAAACGCACAATCCCTTAAATTCTGAGACTCTAATGACTTCCTGATTTTGCTTGTAACGATGTTACTGAAGAGCAACATACAGTGACGTGCACACATCTTGAACGAACAGTTTGATGAATTTTACTGAGTGAATCTACCTGCACGATCACCACCCAATTCAGGATACAGAACATTCGCAGCTCTTTACAGGCATCATGCCCTTTCCCCGCTATCACCTCCCACCAACCACTGCTCAGCTCCTATCTTTATAGTTTTGCTTGCTTTTAAGCTTCATGCAAATGGGCACATACACTCTATGTTCTCTTGTGCTTGCCTTCTTTTGCTCACCATTACGTCTGTTAAGATTCACCCCATGGTTGTGTGTGTTTGCACTTTGTTCATCAGATTGCCATGTACTATTCCACCGGGTGACCACACCTCCATGTACTTCTGTTCTTATTTTTATTTTTTTTTGCGGTACGCGGGCCTCTCACTGTTGTGGCCTCTCCCGTTGGCGGAGCACAGACTCCGGACGCACAGACTTAGCGGCCATGGCTCACGGGCCCTGCCGCTCCGCGGCATGTGGGATCTTCCCGGACCGGGGCACGAACCCGTGTCCCCTGCATCGGCAGGCGGACTCTCAACCACTGCGCCACCAGGGAAGCCCCCATAGTTCTTTTTAAATGATATAAACATATCTTACTTTATTTCCCTGTTTGTTCTTAACTTCCAAATGCTCTTTACCATACATTATGTTGCCTGGTTTATTAACAGAGCGAGACTAGACAAAAATAATGCTCTTGCACGATGAGGGAAGACAGAAATGATGGTGGGAGACTGGGGTGTGCGGTTGAAGCCAGGGGTCTGTGCGGAGTGAGAGGCGGAGAAGGGCTGTTTCCATGGCTGCCTCCACCACACGTGGCATCACCATCCTTTTCTTGTCTTCCTTTTTAAAAAGCCACAATATAAACAGCCTTGTTGTTTTTCCTGATTATGTAAGTAATACTTGCAGCCTGTAGAAGCAAAGCAAAGCCACATGACTTCGAGGATGAGAAATCTAGCAAGACTCCTGCTCTGTTAACGTTTTGATGGCTACCCCAGAGGGAGGCGCCCTCGGGCAGGTCCTCTGTGCATCTAGTTCTTGTTCACTGCTGGGTCCCTGGTGCCTGGAGCAGTGCCTGGCATAAATGTGGCGACGTGGATGACGTCAGAGCTCCCCCTCATTTTGAAGACTTCCTCCTAAGCCTCGTGCAAGAGGAAGGCATGTAGTTTGAGCTGAAGGAGCACCTTGAGCCCGGAGCCCTCCTGGGGCCCCTGGTGGGGGACAGGGAATCTCCACGACAGTCTAGTTGTTTAGTTTAATATACAGTCCACAGTCGTGCTGTAACCAGTACCCCTCCCCATGAGTCTGAGCCCTGGCATCTTCGGGGCCCTCAAGGCCATTGTTGCTGTGGACCTCGGATGGAACCATTTCAATCAGTCAGAGAAGTTTTGGCGAGTGGGTGGAGAGGTTGGGGGCTGCCTTTTTCTCCCAAGAGTCTCCTTGGGCCTCTGCAGTTTTGTTCTCTCCCACCCCCCAGTACCAGATCTGCACACCAAGGAGTCCTAGGCAGGAAACCCTTGGAGGCCTCACCTCAAAAAGGGGTAATGGGGGGCTCTGGACTTTTTGAGTGCTTGGCAATACTTAACATAGATCATTCCAAAGCGACACCTGGGTCAGGCAATTTAGAAAAAACAACTTCTCTAGAAGTGAACGAATGAATGAATGGAAGGCAGCCCCCTTCAGTGACCCTCAGCGTGCCAATCGCATCTCCTACTAAACTGTAAATCCTCCTTGAGAATCTTACTCATACTATACCTGCGGTGCCCTGTGAATGAATGAATGAATGAATGAGTGAGTGAATAACACAGCTCTCCTACTTGGCCACAGAGGTAAGTTTTAACATATGAATTCTTTTGTATTCTTTACCCTTAGCCTTGCATCCGCACATGGTAGGCACCTAGTGAACATTTGCTGAATGAATGAATCAGCGATTGAATACATATACAAATATGTAAAAAAACGTTTTTTTGACTTGCCTTTAAAGACGTGAGAGCAAGTCCAACAGGGCCTGGTGAAAAGCAGAGCCCCTCAGAGGAGGACGCAGTTCAGCCGGCGGGTTTGAGCCCTGGCCTGTGCCTTGCCTCCTGAGCGCATTTCTCACAAAGCAAATAAGCCTTGTTATTTTGAACCACGAGGCTGACATAAAGAAACTCACAATTGCCTCCGAAAATTATGTTCCCTGCTAAGCCCACACAATTGTCCTGCAGGATGATTTTCTGTCAAGAACAGGGCTTTGCTGGGATGGACTGAAATATTCTAGAAAGATGAAGATCAAAGCTTGGTCTGTAGGTCTGGGGCCGCTGCAGGAACTGAAGTGCTGGCAGTAAGCTCATTTCTCGAGTGAGAGCAAAGCCACGAATAATGTACATTTTCATTCCCTTGTTTCTAGTTTGAAGATCTCTGTCTCTGTTCTCTTAGTGACTAAGCCGATCTTACTTTACTCCTTTGTTCTTTTACAAAACATATAAAGGAGGAAAGGGAAGAAATTAAAGCTACGGGTAGCTTCCCAATTCAAGAGGGTCATAGCTTCCCCGAGCCACAGTTACATTACGATGCAGTTGGGAATCTTTGTGTTTATGAAACAGAGCTGGTTTGGAAATCATTGCATAATTCCCATCAGAGTGAAGATTTCCTAACCGCATTCACACAGAGGCGCCTTTCAACTGTTATGATTTATTGTTCAATAACTATTCCTTTTTTAAAAAAAAATCAAAATCAGTGATTCTCCTTTCTGTACAATTTCAGAGGGCAGAAAATTTAGTTAGAACTAAATACACACAAATAATTTAATGTTTTAAGATTTGATTATTTGAATTACAGTAGAACACTATTGTAGTGTGATTTGTTATTTGACTTACTGAGAAATAGATGAGTTGAATTTAATTCCCTGGAATACGATAATAGCAGCCCAATAGCCCCACTCTCCACCCGCAGACTTTTTAAACAGGGAGGGATCTTGGAGTTGTGTCTGGTCTCCTGGATTTACAGCTGAGGCCAGAGGTAATGTGATTTCCCAAAGGTCACCCAGCTAGTGAGGGCAGAGTGGAGAGAGCACCGCTGTTCCAGCCAGACTTTCCCCGCTCCGCCCCAGTAAGGAACAAGATTACTTTATGTGAGTCGAGGGCTAGTGTTCTGGAAAGAAGCATTCTCTTATTGTGAGACAAAGGTGTGGGCAAGGGTATAAAGAAGCAGCAGTGAGCCAACCAGTGATGATGGAGACTCAGGAAGCCAGGTCAACCCCAAGACCGGCTTGGTCACCTGGATTATACCACAGATGTGGCATGGAGGGCAAGGCCCCTCTCCAGACCCAGGGACAGTGCCCTGGAGACACAAACAAAGAGGGCTTCTCTCAAAGCTGCCCAGAGTCTAGACTAAACTCATGGACTCTCCTTAACCATGTGCTGAATCCTGTTTTATAATAATGTGCTCACATAGCTGGCTTTCCCTCTAACCTGTGAATCCTTGAGGACAAAGGCAATATCTGGCTCATTTTTGAAATTCTACTGAGCACAGTGACCGCCACAAAGAGAACTCAACAAATATTTGCAAAATAAATGACCAACGGTGACTGCCCCATTTAGAGCCAATCCCAGTGCAGAATAAAATCACAACCAGCTATTGCCTAATAAAGTTGAACTTGTTCATCCTTCTGACCCATAATTCCATTGCTAGAAAAATACTTGCCCATGAGCATCAGAAAGACTAGAACATTACAAAAATGTTGGTAGTAGGATTGTTCATAACAGCCCCAAATGGAAACCACCCATCTTTCAATGGAATACTATACAGCAATGTAACTGAATGAATTACAGCCTACATATCAATAAATATGAATCTCAAAAACACAATGCTGAGTGAAAAACATCAGAGAATAATACATTTAGACTGCATCCATTTATATAAAATTCAAAACAGTGGAAAACTAAACAATATATTGCACACATATGTTATGATACATTAAAGAAAAGCGAGGAAATGATTAACACGTATTCAATAGTGTTTATTTCTGGGAAGATAGAGGGAAATACAACTCAGAGAGCGTCAAAGTTATTGGTGTAATTCTATTTATCAAGCTGGATGATGAGTACATGACTATGATTATTCTTTAAAAGGGTTACACGTAGTATACACATTCACATAGTTCATAATAAAAAATTTCAAACAACACACCACCACCAAACAAACCTAGATGGAAGCTCTCCATAACACTTTTGACCTGGTCTGTCCACAGAGGTGGGAAGGAACCTGTTGGGGAGCCCATGGCCCTTGAACAGTCTGACTCTACCTGTAGTGGGTTTGTCTGCTGGGGTTTGAAACCCTGTCCATTTCAGTGCCTGTCTGCTGAGTGCTGTCCCTCTGGGGTCTGTCTGTAGCGTAAACAGGGACATGGAGGGGCAAGTGTCCTTGGCCCCGGGGAAACTGGATATCACCCCATAGGACCACTTCCAGCATCCTTAAGGAGGAAAGAAAGGCCAAGAATGTGCTTAGAAAATCTTTCCCATCAGGAGTGAGGAAGAATCCTTCCCTCTTAACAGTGATGGTGGTGGGTTTGGGGATGCTCGTGGGTTCACTGTACATTTATGAGCCGCAGCTTTTTTTTTTTTTTTTTTTTGCGGTACGCGGGCCTCTCACTGTTGTGGCCTCTCCCGTTGAGGAGCACAGGCTCCGGACGCGCAGGCTCAGCGGCCATGGCTCACAGGCCCAGCCGCTCCATGGCACGTGGGATCTTCCCGGACCGGGGCACGAACCCGTGTCCCCTGCATCGGCAGGCGGACTCTCAGCCACTGCACCACCAGGGAAGCCCAAGCCGCAGCTTTTTATTAAATAAGTATGAGGCAAAGCTATCTCTTATTCCTTCCTTCTTTTCTCTTGAAAACATTGCCTATATGATACCATGAAAACGTCCCCAAAGCCCAGGGTAGTAGACTCTGTGGGTGCCCCCAGCATGTTCCCTCATCTCCTCTATTCAGCACGCTCCCACCTTCATTCCAGCAGCTGGGATCTGCTCTGGTTGACGACTAGAAATACCGCAGCTCCCTTGCCCTGGGGGTGGGATGATTCTAAAGCTCCCAGGGTTTCCCATCTGGATTAAGCTTCCATTGCCCTCAGAGGGAACCTAAAGCAGCCTATTTTGGTGATGTTCCCTCTTCTGTTTCACTTCTTACGCACCTCCCTCCCACTCCGTAATAAACCACCACCCAAATCCTTGTGTCAGGTTTGCTTCTGAGGGAGCCCAAACCAAGGCACTCTGGAAAGAGGGACTCTCTCCCTCTTCACTCTATCCTTGGGGCAAGCATGGGAAGCATTGAGGTTATGAGTGTATGCCCTCATCCTATGACTGACGGTTCCAAAGAGTTGCCTCTTTATAGGTGGACAGCCATTCGTCCTGGTTTGCATAGGACAGTCCAACTTATACCTGCAGTGCTGGTGTCCATCTGGTTTAGCATTTCTCTTGGAAGACGCTGTCCTGGCTTGGATGATAAGTGGTACGGTCACCCCATTTCCAGGAGACCTGTGCTTGGCAGGAGGAGTGTGATCTAATCGGACCATAGGCTGTTAGAGCTGGAAGGGGTTTTGAATTCATCTGGTATAAGCTGCTTGCTTACAGATGAGGCAACAGAGGCCCTGGGCACTAGGAAAACTGCTCATGGTCAGGCATTAGGCGTCAGAGCCAGCCCTGAGGCTAGGTCACCCTCTGTGTGGAACAACCCTAACCTTCCCTTCCCTGGACCTACTGCCAGGGCCTTCCGAGAAGGCTGTAAGTCACCTTTGCTACATTGACAGTATTGTGGAGTCAAAGCAATCTTTGCTCTGAAAATCTGGCTATGTACTAAATCTTTGATATTAGAAGTCTGACTAGGGCTTGGGGAGTTCATTCCATAGCCTGGAAAGAAGTTGTCCTACTGTCCACTAGATGGTGTCCAATACGCACCCCCTACACATGCATCACTGGAACTGCACAACTAAGCCTGATGTTGATGAAAGAAAGATCTAATCCATCCGAGTTTGGTCGTCTTGTTTTGTTTCCTGGCGGCATGCTCTGGAAGAGATTTGGGGACTGGCACGAGAGGAGGAAGACGTGCCCTTAGACAATCTCTCTGGTTGAACGGTTGCAGGACGTGAGGCAGAGAAAAACAGGGGCTGTCGGGGCCGTGCTGGTGAGAGGGGATGCTGGCCTGGACCATGGCTCTGCGTGATGCGGATGGAGAGCAGTGGATGGGTCTGGAGGCAGGAAAGACAGGCCTCAATGGAAGGTTGCATCTAGCACTGCCTGAATTCCCTAGTTTCAATCTCTCCTTCTGTAAGATGGCAGAGGGGTTGGCTTATCAGTGTTGGCATTTCCAGTGTAGTGCAGATACTCAAAATATGGAGGCTTTTTGGAAACGAATGAATAAAACTGCTAAGATTTATTGAGTGCTTATGGGAGCCCTTCTAAGCACTTTACATGTATTAATTTCCTTTATTCCCCCTCAAATACACATCTTGGGCCCCTGCCCAGATCAAAACCTCTGGGACTGATGGGCCTGAGCTAGTGTATTTTGAAAAATCTCCCCATGTGATCCTTACACACTTCTGGCTCTGGTGGGGGAAGGAGCTGAGGCCCAGGCAGGCTTGTCCTGTGAGGGGATCTGGGGCTCCCACTGGCAGGGCTGCAGGGCTACCAGTCAAGGTCTCCCAGGGGCCTCAGGCCTCGCGTCTCTCTTCCACTTGGACCTTTTTCTCACGTTAATCTGCCACACACCTCACGTGCTTTCTTTCCTCCTTTCTCCCGTTCTTCTTCACAGAACACCTCCAGGCCCTGCTCAGTCTCTCTCTCTGTCCCTTATCCCTCCTGTGAACCGTGCACAGCCCTGGAGCCCATCTGTGGTGTTGGCCCTGGTCCCCCCAGGTGAGAAGCCCTGTCCACTCGGTGCCCTCCAGAGGGGCCGTCCTTGCCGCCTGCATCCTGCCCTCCTTGCAGGGGCAGCGTCTGGCCTCCACCTTAGGCCCACAGCCCTCCCCACCCCTTATTTCTGCCTGCTGTCATCAGGGTCCGCAGCGGCCCCAGCACCAGTAACCTCCATTGAACATGCCCTCCCCGCCTGCCTGTGCTGTGCTCAGAGCACAGAGAGGCGGAGGGCCTGGTGTCACAGAGGCCTGAGGATGTGGCTGTGGGAGAAGCCTTGCTGTGCTGTTCCCTTTCCAACAAAAGGGAGCAGGGGGCTTCCCTGGGTGTGCAGTGTTTAGGAATCTGCCTGCCAATGCAGGGGACACGGGTTTGAGCCCTGCTCCGGGAAGATCCCACATGCCGCAGAGCAACAAAGCCCATGCGCCACGGCTACTGAGCCCACGCGCCACAACTGCTGAGCCCGTGTGCCACAACTGCTGAGCCCGCGTGCCACAGCTACTGAGCCCGTGCGCCACAACTACTGAAGCCCACGTGCCTAGAGCCTGTGCTCTGCAACAAGAGCAGCCACCGCAATGAGAAGCCCGCACACTGCAATGAAGAGTAGCCCCCGCTCGCTGCAACTAGAGAAAGCCCGCGCACAGCAACAAAGACCCAACGCAGCCAAAAATAAATAAGTAAAATAATTTAAAAAAGAAAGTGAGCCGGGGCTGTATTTAGTTCAACACCCATTCATCAGGTACCTACTAGGCCTTGGGGTTACCCAAGGTGAGTAAGACACCCTCCTCCCACCCAAGCACCTCACTTCTGTTCACAGATGCAGCCACAAAACATCTGTTACGGGACACCTGGTGGAGAGAAGGTGCCCATGCATTGGTCACAGGGAAAAGGGGGATGTTAATCGAGGCTGTGGGAGTCTGAGAAAGCCTCCAGGGAAGCCTGTTGCCCCTTAAAACTTCGCTCAAGTGTCACATCCCCCCCCAAAACCTCAAGCCCCGTTGGGAGGACCCCTAGGTTGATTTAAGAGCCCTGCTTCTGGGCTCCCAGCACCCCCATGGCGGTTACTGCACCATATGAAGAGCTGTGATTCCCAGGGTCCCTCTGCCGTGAGCAGCTTCAGCCTGGAGCCATGCCTCCACTTCCCACCCCAGAAACCAGGGCCTGGCACACAGTAGGTGCTATGTATTTGCCTGTTGAATGAATAGGACGTACCATCTGAGCTGGGCCTTCGCACACGGGGAGGATTTAGAGGATGAGAGTGGGGGTGAGGGCTCGGGGAGCAGGATGTGAGGTCAGGAAGCACGGCAAGAGGCCCAGTTACTTAGGTGCCCCCTCCTCCGGTTACTCTCTGGGGCATCTGAGCATCAGGGACTCCCCCCGCCGCTCCGCCTCCAGCCAAGCTTTGCAAGGCCAACCTTCTCACTTAGAGCCCGGGGCACTTGCCCAGGGTCTACACCCCTGTCCCCTTGTTCTCTGGCCTTAAAGGGGGAGGTGGGTGGTGGGATTGACACCCCTTCAACCGGGGATGGCCCATCCTCTCTCTCCCTCCCCAGTAGCTGTAGCTGAGCCTGTTGATCTCATCTCTGGGTGAACTTTAGAATCACCAGAGAAGCTTTTTAAAAACATCCATGCTTTATTTGATTGGGCTGCCATCCTGTCTGTGGGATCTCACAGGCGTGTGATGAGAGAGCTGGTCAGGCATGGTGGTGGGGAGCCAGGTCCGTGCTTGGTCTGCTCCTCGATCACAGTTGGCTCCCCGGGCAGCAGTTCCTCATCTGAGCCCTGGGCGGGGGATCTTTCCCACTCACCAGACGGTCAGATGCCCAAACACAGGGCCTCAAGCCAGGAGCATCATCTTAATGCCCCAAGGGTAGCCCCTTTTGGGGTCCCCAGCTCTGATTCTGGATAGCCCAGAGAAGGCAGTGGTAATCCCAACACAAACCGGTGTTGTATCTTGGTGGAGGGATTTCCATAGCACCTGTAACAGAACCACTGCTTGGTTAGATAGCCCTTGCTTGGCACTCTTAAAATTTCACAGTACACATGCTGCGGTATGGATTGACTAATTGTTAAATTGAGTCCCTACTCTGACTGGACATAGTTAAGAGGTTTTTTACACGTAAGTGAAAGTGAAAAATATATATCCACCTATAAATGAGGAGGTGCGTTGTCCACATCCTCTGGTTAAGAATTGGACTCTGCCCTGCACATCCTGGAATTGCACAGAGGGCAGTGGGGGCCTGGAGGGTATGGTTGGGTTTTTCCCTGTTCAGGCACCTGACACCTGAGGAAGGATTACCACTGTGTCCATCAGAAGGGAGGCTGGAATGATGAACATGGTGTCGACCGCGGGAGGGCTGCCGGCAGAGCCTAGTTATCCCTCGCTCAGAGGCTGTCATCAATTTGCAATTAGCTGGAGGCTTGGCAGGCGGCTGCAGGCTCCAGACTCCACCATGTTAATGAAAGCACCGGCCCTGCTGGAGACAGCGCTGAACAAAGATGGAAGTCTAATTAGGTTATCCCAGTGGAGGGACATCCAAGCTTTGGTTTGGGGCTGTCAGCTTACCTCTGGCAGGGCTGGGAATTTCCTCGGGCTCTGAGGGTGAACTCTGCCCAACATCTTCCTCTGGGCTGGGGTGCCGGTGGTGGGAGTTTTTACCCCTGGAGCCGAGCCTCAGGGCTCTGCGTCTTCCTTCCAGAGGGGCAAGCAGGAGCCTAGGACAGAGCTGTGGGGTTTTCTGTCATCTTGGGCTTGTAGCAGGGAGGAACACTGGGGTCCCAGGGCCCTCCCTGGGTGGGGGGCTGCATTGACTGTCCATGTATAGACAAGGCAGGGGAACCCAAGGAGTGGCTGGCCCCTCAGAGTGATGGAGACGGCTCAGAATCCATGATGGTGAGTCTGACCAGCCTCAGGCCCCGGCCCTTAGACAGAACCCAGCCTATCTGCAGTAACAGGAAAGGACGGAACGCTGACTGGTGGTAACAAGCTTCAGAGCAGTTGCTGGGGAGTCTGTGGGAAGCAACCCACTCCCTTCTGCAGAGGCAGAGCCCCCGGGTAGTATCAGCTTCCCTTGTTGATTTGCTCTAGTCTATCAGATGCAAACAGGTTTTCATAAAACTCAAGGAGACATCTGCTGAGAAAATTAATTCAATGGGAGATGAAGTGTTTCTCTGGGGGCCTCCATGCTTGTTCTTTCCTCCTCCCTCCCCCTTGGCTGCTCAGAGGGGTCTGAGGTGTTGATAGAGCCCAGTCTGGGAGCCCTTGTAGCCCAAGGCTCAGATAGCCCAGGCTCTTTTTGCCTGGATCCTCGGGAAGTTGGAACCAACTAGATGCCTTGACAGGGAACCTAGCAGAGGTGGTGGGCATGCAGCTTGCCCTGACTCACACTTGACACCCAGGTCACTACCTTCATGACCACCATAAACCCTCCCATCGCTGAGTGTCCAGCACTAGATGAGGAGGAAAGGAGATGTGGAGGAGGGAGGAGAATGGGTGGCAGAACTGAATGAACACTTCTTCAGGGAAGTCTCGAGGCTGACGAGCCCAGGACTTGGGTTACGTTCACAAGATGTGAACCCTGCGAATCAGGTTCCTTGGCTCCAGCATGTAAGGTTCTGAGAAGAGCTGGAGAGAGTGGCCTCCCCAGGAGCCCTGTTTGGTGAGCTGGTGAGACGCCATATCCACCTCTAGATGCAAGACAAAGTAGAAAGGTCCCAGGCAGGTGAAGCCCATGGCAGAATAGGGACATAGAGGGAGGGGTCCATCATCAGACCCCACGATTTCTCTCGTTGCCTGATTTCAATGGTTCTTAATCTTTACATCCTAGAAGAACCTTGATGAGGAGGTCTAGAAATGAAGATTTCCAGGCCCCACTCCCAGAATTCTGATTAAGGAGGTCTGGGGTGGGACCCAGGAATCTGCATTTTAACCTAGGGGGCCGATGGGACCACACGTGGAGAAAAGCACTACCTCAGTCCAGCAAAATGAACAAACTTCATCCAAGGTTTCCAGTTGCTTTAAACCCTCAGAGAGGCTCAAATGAATTAACAAGCATTTTCTGAAAGCCTATAACTAGAGCCTCAAATCAGGCCTCGTGGGTGACAGCACATGGGTGGTACAGGGGCCCACGGGCAGAAGGGCTCCCACGCTTTCGGTTTAATGCTCTGCAGTGGCTGCCCTTGAAATGCTTAGTAATTTTGTGACTTTGTGCTTTTGTAAGTGAAGTCTAATGGGATTGTGACAGGGCCTTGGAGCCCGGGTTCACAGCCGCTGCCTCTGAAGGATGGGTTCTCACCATCGTAGGCCCCACCCTACTCCACGACTACTGCCACCAGCTTTCCCAGCATGCGTCTGGGTGGAGATGGGGACCGTCAGGGTCTGGCTCCCTGGCCCCAAGGTGTCGGGGTGCAGCATGGTCCTCCGCCTCCACTCTGCCGGCTCGCAGCGCCCCCTGGTGTCTGGAGGCCGCAGGACAGCGAGGTCCAGCTTCTCTCCCACCCCACCCCCGGGTCCTGGTGCCGGGCAGGGGGAGTGAGGGTCTACACATTCTGGGGGTCGCCCCTCTGCTGTGGGTTGGGCCCGTGGGAACAGGAGACACCTCCCTCAACTTTCCCAGCCCTGGTTTCCTGACCTCCAAGAGATTACAGCTCCCTGACTTCAATGAAAAAGAAGGTTATTGAACAGATTTCACCCCAAGTGTCATTTAATTTTCCTGGTTGTCTCCTGGTGCCTAGGATGCTGGCACGTGGGCAGTACTCAAAAAAGATCCAGGGACTGAATGAATGGATGGATAAACTCTTTGAGGTAGTTATTATATTCTCTTCATTTTACAGGTAAGACCCTGAGGTTTAAGGAGGGCAAACAATTTGCTGGAGGTGGAGAACAAGCACGTGACAGAAATGAGATTTGAGTGCAGGTCAAAATTCCAAAGCCTTTGCTCTTTCACCATCTCACAGGTGTGAAGTCATGGTCCCATACCCACCCAGTGCCATTTGCCTATGAGCTGGAGTTGCTCCTGGCATGGTCTTCTGGTTGTCCAAGGGGGAGGGGGATTGTGAGCCCAGTGTGAGATCTGTCATTGGATTTTCACCAGTTCTGCTCCCCATGGACCAAGGAGGGAGCGAGGGTGAAGAGCTATACTCACTAAAATTCTCCGATTCAACGGAATCAATTAGGATTCTTCCAATTGCTTAAAACAGAAACCTCGACTCAAAATGACCTAGACAATATTATTATTTCATGTAACAGAAAAGTTTACAGCTAATCAGACTCTCAGGATTGTTGATTCCAGGCTCTTTCTGTCTCTTAACAGGCCAGCCTCAATGTTGGCAGCTCCAGATGGGACATGTGGATGCAATCACTGGGACTGGATTAGACCATTCATTTGGGTGTCGGGGCATCAACTATGATGTTCCCACATCATCAGGGCACAGGCAGTGCTGCTTCAGGACCTCTCTGGAAAACATTCCAGAAAGAGACTTGTTCCTGCACTGCCACAGACCACTGCCCAGCCTGGGCAGCCCAAGGAGTCCAGCATATCAGCCACACCAGCAGTGGCAGCATGGGAAGTAGCAGCAGAGTTAATGGGGGCACATAGTCCCAGAAGTAGCAGCAGCACACCTTCACGATGCTTGGTAGTCAGCCGAGGCGCCAACAGTAGCCGTTGCTGGAGGGGCCTCCACCAGGAGAGCAGGAGAGGAAGGGAGAGTGGCAGCTGGCACATGACAGCCAGGACTTGTTCCGTAGTACACCTGAGGTGCCCCTGGAGAACAGCAGAAATAACGGGTTTCTGAAGATGGCTTGCATCTGAGCATGACAGATGGGACAGAGCGAGCTAGCAGAGCTCGGCTTTTCTTGCTGAAGTGACCCTTTGGCCTCCAGACACTGGTTATGTGTACAACGCCTGAGAGGGCTCCCACCATGCAGGCTCTCTCCCAGCTATGCCTGGGGAGGGGTTGTCACAGCCAGGACACAGAGCCGGGAGAGACCTTGACCAAACCCTTCTCTTTGTGTGTGCCAGGGGTCACCTAATGTTATTGCGGTCTGTGGTGCCCTTAGACTGGGAGATGTTTCTCTCCTCATCTTTCCCCTCTCCTTTCCCAGCCTTCCCTTTTTCTTTGTCTTTCTTTCTTTTTTTTTTCTTTGCATTTTTCTGTACTGCTAAAGTTCAAAACTGTTTCATAGAATTTTCTGAATACGTATTATATCTCATGGTCCCAAACTAAAAAATACACTTACAAGGTAATCAGTAATTAGTCTTCATTATAGATCCATCTTCCCTGTTCCCCTTCAGAGCCCCCTCTTTTCCATGATAATATCTTTTGGTGTATCCTATATTATAACAACTTATGTATACTTCTAGAGTTTCTTTCTGCATATACAAGTAAATGAAAAAAATGTTTTTTTTTTGTTTTTATTTTAGCGGTACGCGGGCCTCTCACTGCCGTGGCCTCTCCCGCCGCGGAGCACAGGCTCCGGACGCGCAGGCTCAGCGGCCACGGCTCACGGGCCCAGCCGCTCCGCGGCACGCGGGATCCTCCCGGACCAGGGCACGAACCCGCGTCCCCTGCATTGGCAGGCAGACTCTCAACCACTGCGCCACCAGGGAAGAAAAAAATGTTTTTATTTTCTCCCTTTTTTATACGTACATGCTGCTCTGTAGCTTACCTTTTCACCTAACAATGTATCTCAGAGGTCTTTATCCGTACAAAGAGCATCCTCAGTGTTTGTATAGTTGCCCTTTGTGATAGAACATGATAGTGTCATGATTTTTAAAAACAGTGTCCTATTGATACGCCTTTACGTTGTTTCCAGACTTTTGCTATTCCAAATGATGTTTCAGTAAAAAGCCTCGTACATACATTATGTTGTATACGCACAAGTATTCCCGTAGGATACAGCCCTAGAAGTGTAATTGCTAGGTCAAAGGGTATATGAAGTTGTAATTTTTATTAATTTGGCCAATCACCCTCTGTAAGCATTGTACGAATGTATACTGTCAAGAGTGACTTTTCCCCACAGTTTTGCCAACAGAATTTGTTATCAGATTTTTGGAATTTTGTCAATCTGATAGGTGATGTGTATCTCAGTATGGTTTTTAAATCTTCTTTATTGAACTAAATTTTCATACAATAAAATGGACTCATTTTAATTGTATACTTCAAAGAGTTTTGAAAAATGTGTATACCTGAGGAACCAACACCCCCAATTAAGAGATAGAACATTTTCATTGCTCCAAAAGATTCATTCATGCCTCTTTTTTAAAAAATTTATTTTATTGAAGTATAGTTGATTTACAACGTTGTGTTAATTTCTACTGTACAGCAAAGTGATTCAGTTATACATATATATACATTCTTTTTCATATTCTTTTCCATTATGGTTTATCATAGGATACTGAATATAGTTCCTTGTGCTATACAGTAGGACCTTGTTGTTTATCCATTCTATATATAATAGTTTGCATCTGCTAGTCCCAAACTCCCAATCCATCCCTCCCCCACCCCCTCTCTCCCAGACAGCCATGAGTCTGTTCTCTGTGTCTGTGAGTCTGTTTCATACCTAAGTTCACTTGTGTCATATTTTAGATTCCACACATAAGTGATATCATGTGGTATTTGTCTCTCTGACTTACTTCACTTAATATGATAATCTCTAGGCCCATCTATGTTGCTGCAGATGGCATTATTTCATTCTTTTTTATGGCTGAGTAGTATTCCATTGTACATATGTATCACATCTTCTTTATTCATCTGTTGATGGACACTGAGGTTGTTTTCATGTCTTGGCTACTATAAATAGTGCTGCAATGAACACTGGGGTGCATTCATGCCTCTTTTTAATCAACACCTTCTCCATGCCTTCCCAGGAAACCACTGCTCTGAAAGCTATCACTATAAATTAGTGATAATAAATAAATGCATTAATTAGTTTTTAATTAATTAATTAATCAATTAATTTTTCCTGTTCTAGAATTTCATAGAAATGGAATCATACAATGTGTATTGTCTTATAACTGGCTTCTTTTGCTCAGCACACTTCTGACATTCACCCACAATGTTTCATGTATCAACACTTCAGTCTATTTTCTTGCAGAGTATTAGTCCATTGAATAAATATGCCACATTTTTTTGGTTGTGGTTTTTTTTTTAATAAATGTATTTATTTTTGGTTGCATTGGGTCTTCGTTGCTGTGCACGGGCTTTCTCTAGTTGCGGCGAGCTCTTTATCGCGGAGCATGGGCTCTAGGCGCCTGGGCTCAGTAGTTGTGGCACACGGGCTTTGTTGCTCCGCAGCATGTGGGATTTTCCCAGACCAGGTATCGAACCAGTGTTGCCTGCATTGGCAGGCAGATTCTTAACCACTGCGCCACCAGGGAAGTCCCAGTTGTGTTGTTTTTCATTGAGATGTTGGTGAACATTTGAATTGTTTACAGTTTGGGACAATTATGGGTAAAGCAGCTATGAACATTCATGTACAAATAAATCTCTTTGTGTTTATATGTTTTCATTTCTTTTCAGTAAAAAAAAGGAAGTGGAATTTCTGAGTAATATAAAACAGCCGTACCCTAACCTTAACCCTAATGCTAAACCTAAACCTAACCCGTAACCTAATCCTAACACGTACCCTAACACTAACCCGTACCCTAACCCATACCCTAACCCTAACCCGTAGCCATACCCTAAACTGTACCCTAACCCTATGTGTATGTGTAACTTGTTACGAAACTAGCCAACTGCTTTCCAAAGTAGTTGTACCACTTTATATTCCCATCAGTAAAGTATAAGAGTTCTAATAGCTTCACATTTTCATCAACACTTTGTAGTCTTTTAACTTTTAGCCATTCTAGTGGGTATATGGTGGTATCTAATCATAGATTTAATTTTCATTTCCCTGATGATTAATGATGAGTCTCTTTTCATGTGCTTATTGGCCATTTGTATCTTTCGTGAAGTATCTTTTCAAATCTCTTTCTCATTTTTTATTGAGTTGTCTTCTTGAGTTATGAGTTCTTTATATATTTCTCAGTGAGGATTTCATTTGCATTCTTTTATTTTGTATGAAATTGAGCATCCTTTCGCATGCTGAGGACCCATTAGTATTTCTTTTTCTGTGAACTGTGTATTAATATCCTTTGTCCAATTTTCTATTGAGGTGTGAGTCTTTGTTTTACTGACTTCTAGGAGGCCTGTATGCACTAGGTGGATTAACCCTTTGTCTGAGATAGGAATTGCAATTACTTCCCCTAGTTTGTGGTTTGCCTTTGGTTTAGCTTATGGTGTTCTCTGCCATGCAGAAGATTTTTATGTATTTAAATTTGCCAATCTTTTTTTCTATGGCTCTTGGATTTTGAGTCGTAGTTAGAAGGGCCTTTCTCATTCCAAGTTTACAATGGAAGTCTACCATGCTTTCTTCTCTCATGTCTTAGCCCAGGTGATCTAGAGAACAGAGTATGAGGCAAAGGTATACAAATGCTTTATTAGGAGATGCAATCCCAGAGCAGCAAGAGAGGGGGTAAAAGGGGTTTGAGGAGGGTAGGCAGGAAGGCATGAACAAGGTAGTATGTCATCAGGCTGGCCATGCCTTCACAAGAAATATAGTAGTTTGCTTCCAAGCAGGTCTTCTGCTGCCATGCTTCAGAAAAGCCCCTTGGAGGTGGAAGGGAGAGAAATGATCCGCTGGCTCCTTCCTGACTCTTGTCTCTCATTGGTGTGTCCCTCGACAGATGAATGGATAAAGAAGATGTGGCACATATACACAGTGGAATATTACTCTGCCATAAAAAGAAACGAAATTGCATTATTTGTCGTGAGGTGGATAGACCTAGAAATCTGTCATACAGAGTGAAGTAAGTCAGAAAGAGCAAAACAAATACCATATGCTAACACATATATATGGAACCTAAAAAAAAAAAGGAATGGTTCTGAAGAACCTAGGGGCAGGACAGGAATAAAGATGCAGACGTAGAGAATGGACTTGAGGACACACGGAGGGGGAAAGGTAAGCTGGGATGAAGTGAGAGAGTGGCATGGACTTGGATGCACTACCAAACGTAAAATAGATGGCTAGTGGGAAGCAGCCGCATAGCACAGGGAGATAAGCTCCTTGCTTTGTGACCACCTAGAGGGGTGGGATAGGGAGGGAGGGAGGGAGGCTCAAGAGGGAGGGGATATGGGGATATATGTATACATATAGCTGATTCACTTTGTTATACAGCAGAAACTAACACAACAATGTAAAGCAATTATACTCCAATAAAGATGTTAAAAAAAAAAAGTGGTGGTATTGATTGCTCTGGACTTCCGGGCTGTGGCCTTTCTGGTCAGTCAAGTCTCACACCTTACAGCCCCAAGCTCCATCTAAATCTGGAAGTGGCGGGAGGAGTCAGAGGCTCTGTGGGTTTGACTGAGTTGGCCGTGTTCTCAGTGCTGTGTTGTCACTGTGGAGGCTATCCCAGAGCCAGACCCCTACTGAAAACTAGTGGGTCCCCAGAGAAAGAGAACCAGGCATGGCTTTCTTGACATAAGAGAAGCCATTTTTTGGCCTAAGTCATTTTGTGATCTAAGCCTGGCCACCATGCTTGCCCTTGAACAGGTCTCAGTAATTAATGGTCTTAAGGGAAGTGAGGGAATACATAAACAAAGGAAAAGCAGTCAAGAAACAATAGTTCAGGGAAAAAAAAACAGAGTTCTACTTCCTCCTCAAGGGATTTACATAACAATCTGATACCTATCTTTGAGTTCTGCAGGAACTAAGACGCCCCCACCCAGGTGGAGAATGGAATGACCTTTTCTGATCCTCGTGACCTCAATCAACTAAAGCTTAGACTCTGGCAACCTGAGCCCCAATTCTATGCTGCATTCTCCTCTGCTCAAGCCCTTTGTGAATGTGCATGTTCCCTCGGCTTAAAGCTTCCCCAGTTTTGCCGTTGGGGAGACACTGATTTGGGAAGGGTCCCTGGTGCTCCCCTTACTTGCTGCGAGTAATAAGTCCTTCCATCTTCCCATCTTTGGCTTGGTTGTGTCTTTTGGCTTAACAGCCACCAAGAGGTGAACTCAATCTTCTGGGTAACATCCTGGAGACTGCGATAGTGATGGTGCCAGGGAACAAGGCTAGGGCATCAGTGGCCAGTGTTCTCCACAGAGCCCACAGCCCAAACCTGGGAGGTGAATGAACTGGGCTCAGTGTAATTTTATGGTTCCTTCTCTTCTTTTATTTAAACATTTAATCTGGTTAGAATTTGTCCTGGTCTTATGCTGTTGTGTGGCATGACTCCTATTTAATTATTTTTTCCACATGACTACCTAGTTTTCCCTACTCCATTTATTGAATAGTTCATCTTCTCTCCCATCGACGGAAGGCCTTTTTGTTATATACAAAATTCCTATATTTGGGGGCCCGTTAAAAATGTTCACTTCTGTTCCATTGGTCTGTCTGAGTTGTTTTAATTATTGAAGTTTTACAATATGTTTTAATATCTGGGAGGCCTCATCACCCATCACTGCTTGTTTTCCTCAGCATTTTCCTAGATATTCCTGTTCCTTCTTTCATATAAACATTATAATTAGCTTGTCTGGTTAAAAAAAAATAGTATTTTTTGGTATTTTTAATGGATGGCCTCAAATTTGTAAATTAAATTTTGGAGAATGGATATTTTTATTATGAGTCTTCTTATCCAAAAAGTGGCATAATATTCCATTGGTAATGAAACAGGAGGGAAAGGGGCAGGGCACAACCTTGAAAAGAATGACATAGCTGTTGAAGATACAACATAAACTGATTAGAACCAACTAGGTCCAAGATGGCGGAAGAATAGACTTCCACTAGACCTTGAGCCTTATTATATGCTCATTGTAATATCAGCATGCTAAGTGACACACCCATAGGCACCATGACAGTTCCGAGGCTGACCATTAAATGCAAAAATGTGGGTGGTGGCCCAATTCCTGGAAATCTCCACCCTTTCCCCAAAATAGTTGGAATAATCCTCCCACTCGTTAGTCTATGAAATTGCCCAGCCCGTAAAAACATAACCATCCCACCTTTCAGAGCCTGTTGCCTTCTGAGATGGCCCACACTCTGTGGAGTGTGTTTCTCCCAGGGCCATTCTCACCTTTTGAGATGGACCACATTCTGTCTACGGAATGTGTATCTCTCTAAATAAATCCACTTCTTACCTATCACTTTGTTTCTCACTGAATTCTTTCTGTGATGAGCTTCATTAAGTCCTGAGACCAGGTGTGTGATCTCAATTAAAAGACAGTGGGTTCAAGTCCCAATCTGAGTTGTGCAGTTTCAGTTTCAGCCTTCCTTTGTGTCCTTGCATTTGTTTTAAGGTCTTGCCCAACTCCATTCATTTCTAGTTGTTAGCAGGTAGTAGGATTTTTTCCTACATGTTTTTGCCTGAATTTGAAAAAAAAAAGTTGAACATGCACATTTTTAATTAAAAGAAGAAATCATTAATCTGTAAAAAGAAAAGGAAAGGAGGGAAAAAAAAAGAATACATTTTTAAAACCAAAAACCAAAGCTGGAGTCTCAGGCAGGCTAAGCTCTGGTGACTAAAAAGGCTGATGAGGTCCCCCCTGCTCCCCTCACAGTGGGCTTGGCCCCAGGGGTATGGGGCCCTGGTGAGTGCTCAGCCTGGAAGGGAAGGGTGGCCAGAGGGTTGCAGCTTCCTCCCACTCAGCTACTTTGCAGTCTATACTTGCCTGAGGCTATTCCCAGGGCAGAGAATCCACTTCAGCCAAACTCTTAATCTAAACAGCCTCTCCTCCCGGTTGAATAAACACACTTGCTTTCTCTCTCACTTGTTGAGAACCTCCTCCTTGTTCAGCCAGACTCCTCTCCCTTGATGGTGGGAAGGCTCAGGCAGGGGCTCACAGAAGAGTTTGCCCTGGAATCCATTTTTACTATCTGTGCATCAGAGTGTGAACCAATAACTTTGCCTGCTCTGTACCAATCACAAAGAAGCTGTTTTTGCCAGCCCGCGTGTTAGGGTTGGTGATCTGCGGGAAGATGGCAGGAAGCAGGGAGAAGAAAGCTTGGGAGGTAGCCTGTCCTGGGGTTAGTCCTGCCCTCTGAGACCACACAGCAAGTCAGCGCTCACTCTACAAGACCACTGTTGCCGTGTCTTCTCTCAGTGTCTTCTCTTCTCCAGGCCAAACGTCATGGTAGAATCAGGGGAAGCTCTCTGACTGCATGTCATGTAAAGTCTCTCACTTAATGGTTTTATGAAATGGAAGTTTCTTCCCATAATTGGCTTACATACATTGTCGAGTCAGCTTTGTTTTACCTTGTACATTCTTTTTTTTTTTTTTTTTCCGGCTGTGCCACGAGGCTTGTGGGATCTTAGTTCCCCGACCAGCCATCGAATCCATGCCCACTGCAGTGGAAGCACAGAATCTTAACCACTGGACCTCCAGGGAAGTCCTACCTTGTCTGTCCTTCATTACAATATTTTGATTTATGTTTATTTATAAAAATATTTATATATTAAATTTTATTTAAAGGTAGTTTGGTGATTATTCATATCCAATGATTTTGTTGCGGGAAGGAAGGCCTCTTCCAGGGCCCGAGAGTGGGCTCTTGTGTAACATTCAGAAATGAATTGTCCGACGAGACACATGGCTGGCAAAGCAAAACACTTTATTGGGAAGGGGCGCCGGGGCGGAGATCAGCAGGGTAAGGGACCGCAGGGGAACTGCTCTGCCACCTGGCTCTCAGTCTTGGGTTTTATGGTGACGAGGTTAGTTTCCAGGTTGTCTCTGGCCAATCATCTTGCTTGGTCCATATTTGGTCTGACTCAGGGTCCTTCCTGGTGGCACACACATCTCTCAGCCAAAATGGATTCCAGCAAGAAGGATTCTGAGGGACTTCTCTGGTGGAACAGTGGTTAAAAATCAGCCTGCCAATGCAGGGGGCACGGGTTCGAGCCCTGGTCTGGGAAGATCCCACGTGCTGCAGAGCAACTAAGCCCGTGCGCCACAACTACTGAGCCTGTGCTCTAGAGCCCGCGAGCCACAACTACTGAGCCCACGTGCCACAACTACTGAAGCCCGCGCACCTAGAGCCCGTGCTTGGCAACAAGAGAAGCCACCAGCCCCTGCTCACCGCAACTAGAGAAAGCCTGTGTGCAACGAAGATCCAACGCAGCCAAAAAAAAAAAGATAAATAAATAAATACATTAAAAAAAAAAAAGAAGGATTCTGATTCTGAGAGGTTGGTAGGACATATTATGCGCTGGTGTCTTCTGCCTCCTTTTGGACCCTCCCGAATTCTCCCGATTCCTTCACCCTGTTACTTAGAGGGACCTCCCGTTGTGAGGCAAGTCAGGCAAGCGGTTATCATCATTCCTGGCCAAGATGGTGGTTTTGGTCAAAGGTTCCCTAACAACTTTGTGCTTTAAAGAAAGGTTGAAGCAGTCTTATCTGGGAAGGGTGAGGCAGGAATCGGGAGATGGAGAGGTGAGGCTCTGGGGGCCTTGGGGCTGTTTTTGGACAGCTTTTTAGAATGATGTTACTCTTACTTCCTCCCTCCCCTGTGCTCATCCCATCTCCCAGTGGGCAGCAGAATCCCAGCCCAGGCCTGGAGGACCTACCCACGCCACAGGCTCCCTGAACCTTTCATTTGATAAACCGTTCTATGTAAAACTCTCAGACCCTCCTCTGCCCCAGTCATATTACCTCACCTTTTCCTCCTTTCTCTTTCTCTTGGGTTTGGACAAGCTTTAAGAGTAGGAGTAAATAAATCATGTGAGTTAACTAATTAGGGATCTGGTGGGGGTGGGGGGGGCGGGGTCATTGATCCACCTACACTGGTTCAGAGCCTAATCAAATAACTGTTAAAGGAAATGAGCTTACTGTGCTCTGCCCCAGGATACCAAACAAACATGCCTGGCTTTCCAGATAATCCTCAAATGAGAGAATGTTTCAGCTAGGTTGCCTATGGCCACAGGTAATAAAAGACAAAGCTCAACTCACTTCAACAATAAGGACAGCTATTGTCTTGCATACTCAAGCCCTAGTGCGGGGGGCCAATGTCAGGGTGGACACCTTCCAGAGCCTCTGGCTCTGTTTCTCTGTGAGCTTCTCACTCAGCCCTCCTCTGGGTGCTGGATTCTTCTTCAGGCTGGTGCAAGATGGCAGCCCAAATTCAGCCTCGTGGTCAAATAGGAGAATTTTCACAGGAGGAACGTGAGGCTAACTTCCCAGAAGCCATCACCTCATTGGCTTAAATTAGGTCGCATGCCCTTGCTGGACCCACTCACTTCAAGGGAGATGTGAGTACCCGGAGACTCATCAGACCAGCTCCTAAAGCTAGTGATAGTTTAACTTCCCCTGAAGCTCGTGGGCTGCATGGGATGAGCATGATACTGGAATTCAGAACTCCAAACTTGGAGTTCTTTTAGGAGGGAGGGGTGGGCAACCAGAGATGGTTCTAGATCCTTCCCATTCTTGGTTACCTTCTTCTGAGTCTTTTGTTGAAATTGACCTTGAATGATGAGAACAACTTGAATACACAGAGAGGAAGGGGGAGAAGGGAACTGTTATGTGAACATGGAAGGATTTCTTAGGAAGTCAGTGGCTCTGTCCGTTGGAAGGGGTGGGCTGATCTGTGGAAATGACCCTCTGACAACTGGACAAGAATGAGTCATCTGGTTATTCCACCCTGAGAAACATAAACAACGTGACTATCCAAGACCATTAGTCTCATTTCATATTTACTCAATGGCCTCCTTAATTCAGTTTCTCAAGTAGATTTTCTTACCAAGAAGACAATGTTCACAGCGGACAGTGCAGTTTCTCCGATCTTGTCAATTAAATGTTAAATGTCATGTTCCTCATTCTAAATTAATAAATAGTCATTCTGGTTCCTCAAGTCATTTCTTTGGAACTTCAGTTAAATCAATTTGCTAAGGCCTGATCACCCCTGGTGAATTGAGGACATTTGAGCCTCCTGAACTGAATAACCAGAACATATGTTAAAATACCTAGAAAAGTGTAGGTGTGTTGGGCTTCCCTGGTGGCGTAGTGGTTGGGAGTCCGCCTGCTGATGCAGAGGACACGGGTTCGTGCCCCGGTCCGGGAGGATCCCACACGCCGCGGAGCGGCTGGGCCCGTGAGCCATGGCCGCTGAGCCTGCGCGTCCGGAGCCTGTGCTCCGCAACGGGAGAGGCCACGACAGTGGGGGGCCCATGTACCACAAAAAAAAAAAAGAAAAGAAAAGTGTAGGTGTGGAATATTATCATGATCGTGATTGTGTCTGCTGGTATTAGGTTCTGGGTGATCATAAAAGAGGGACAACGAGATGAGCGGACCCATCCTAATAATAATTTCCTGTTTTTAATCTGACTACACAGACCTGGTTGGCCAAGGTGGCAAACGATAAGTTTATAGGTAATAAGACTGTCCAGGAGACATTTGGACATTTTCTGTACACGTTTCAAAAGATCAGGATGGGAGCTTCGGTAACCTACAGTCCATGGAACTCTGTCCTGTGTCCTGGCCCCACAGGGGTTAGCTTAGCTGCCTTGGAGGGCAACCATGGTTGTAGAAAAACTTTAGCTATTGTATACACCCTTAATTAGTAAGTCAGTGAACACTTATAAATGTTATGTGGACACCATGAGGAGGTATGAAAATACTAGCATGAATATACAACCATTCCATTATCAGAAATACTGGGTTTGACAGAAAAAACAAACTTTCTTGAAAATAGAAATTCTATTTGCTGATATAACAGGGTTGCTGTCACTTTAGGCACAAGTAGATCCAGTTGCTCAAACAAAGTTCTCGGGGACACTCTCTGTTTCCATCTGGCCTGGCTTACCCCTGCTTGTGCTACTTCATCGCAGGCACCATGACTGGTGGTTCCCCTGGACTCATGTCCTCCTGGCTTGGCGACTCCAGATGAAGGAGAGTCTCTCCCAGTGCTCCTAAATTCATCTCAGGGAAGCCTATGTTTGGCTCTAATTAGGTCAGATGTCCCTTTCCAAACCAACTGCTATGGCAGGAGGATAAGGTACAATGATTGGCCCATTCTGGGTCAGCTCTACCAGTCCATACGGGCTTCTGGTAGGGGACGTGTTTTGCCATTACCATCCAAGATCCTTTTGCAGCCCTGTGCAGCTGTTTGCAGGGGATATCATGCTAGGGATGTAGGAAGCCTGACAGTGTAGGAGACTGCATTCCAGATGTTTACAAGCTCTGTCCTTGGCTGGGGGGAGGGGAGAACTGATTAGCATCCGGTTTCATTTCCCACTCATCGAGGAACTTGCTGGGAAGGGGCAGCTTGAGAAGAACTAATGGGACTGACCTTAGCATTTTGGTTCTGTGCTAAGGGAGACTAAAGCCCATTTGTGTAGAGTGTATGAATTATGACTCAGTACCGGCTCATGAGGTCTGCCAGCATCCTATATGCAGGCCATCTTATCCTATTTACATTAATATATTTGGTTGCCTAATTTGCAGGTACATAAAACCTACAACCAGCTTGGGGTAGGGGATGACCCGCCGTCCCAGACACCCACCTAGAAGTTAAGGTACGTGTGGCCTTTTACCCCAACTCCAAAGAAAGGTGTGTGTTTTACATAAAAATAGTTTAGATAATTTTATACTGGGTAATCTTTGTTGAGTTGAATAATCCTGTAACAAATATAAGTAATTTGAAAAGCTGCCTCTGGTTGGTTTCCACTAATTACATCAAAGCTGGTGACTGTAACGGGGTTCCTGTAGGTTGGCCTACGCCAGGCTCACCCCGTTTTGCCTCAGGTTGGGGCCCACATTACAACCACTTGGCCCCTTGAGGGAGTGCAAAGGAGGAGAAACGTCCCCTCAGCAGGGCTGGAGTTCATCCCCAGCACTGCTGGTGCCCACGCTCCCCTCCCAGGAGGCCCAGCTGCACAAAGGCCAGGATTGTCTCTCTGGTTTTCCTGGAGGCTGAGGGCAAAACTCCTCCCACACCTGCTTCCATACAACTGGCTGAGGACAGTCTGTAATTCCAACAGTTTTTTATTACTCTGCAGTTGTTGCTCAGAAGAGTGGGAGGCATTTAGAACACCTGCCCCGTTTGGCTTCAAGGCAGTCCTTAAAGGAGGGTGGAAGGGCTGTCACTTCAGATCTGAGACACTGAGGGCGGGGACAGAGCCACCGTCCCACAGGCAAGTCCGGGCTGTGGCTGCACTGGATTCCTGAGCCATCCCAGGCTCGTTACCGCCCAACCACCAGGGCGGGAGAAGTCCCACCTGCAGCAGACAGCCTTTTGCAGAAGGATCTTAGCTGAGAGAAGTTTTTGAAAAGTAGAAAGTAGCCTCCGGGCCTTGGCTTTGGCTGCGCGCACCGCTCAGCATAGTGGCCCGGGCAGGGGGTCTCCTTGAGATGACTAGGATCACTTCTCGCGCTGGACCCCATTAGCTTGTCCTAAAGAGTGCGAATAGCACCTGGTGAATTGCAGAGGGCCAGAGACGTTTCAGCTCCGAGAATCCCTTTTTCTGTTTTCAGTACTGTTAGGACTTCCAGAAGAGGGCAGCACACTTTAGGGCTTATTGCATCAGCTATTTTTGCTTCTCCCTTGCTAGCTTTTAGGCCTGCAGAGCATTTACCTGAATAATAGTCATAATAGTCATAATAATCCTAATACCAGCAGTTTGCCTGTGCGAGGGGCCTGGCTCACATCCATCATCTTGTTTGAACAGTCCTGGTAATCCTCTCTGAAGGGTCTCCAGGGCATCTGGAGCCAGCACTTCTGAGGCCCTTTGAGGCCCAGGAACCTGGGGGTGAGGTGGGGAGCGGGTGTGTAATTTGACGAGGGTAGAATCTTCCCTGGAACTCTCAACCCCAGCCCCCAGTGCAGGGCCTTCTGGCTGACTGATGGCAGCTTAACAGGCCAAGATGTATCTTTCTTCTTAGGCCCTGCAATCCTTCAGAGTAAGGGTTGTGCGTTTTCTGCTCCACATTTTGTTAGATGATGTATCTGCTCTGGGGGCTGGGTGCTATCAGCATGGAAGGCTGGCTGTGCAGCGCCTACTGGGACAGTGTCGGCAAGGACTCCAGGCTGGTGGGGAAGAGAAGGCAAGGGGTCAGGGCTGCCCACCCACCTGCCTACTGTCACTCTGCACTGCAGACTGGGCAACACTGGAGATGGGTGGAATACTCTTTTTTGGGGGCTGTGCCACGTGGCTTGTAGGATCTCAGTTCCCCAACCAGAGATTGAACCCAAGGCCAGGGCAGTGAAAGCCCGGAATCCTAACCACTAGGCCGCCATGGAGCTCCCAAATTGGAATACTGTTGAGCCAGGCCTGGGCCAGGCCCTGACTCTGGGGCCACCAGGCTCTTAAAGATAAGTCAAATAAACAAGTTCAATTAGAAGGAGTAGAGGAAATTGGTGGAGAAATTCTTTAAGTGCATTTTTAAAAAGCAGGTGAGTGTAGGTGGTTAGGCAGGCGAGTGAGCAGGAAACAGTGACATGTTCAAATAAGGTGGCACTCCCCCCAGTGACAGTTGGAATTCATGCTTAGGAATCACAAAAAGAGGCTGTCAGGCAGTGGGGACAAAGGCAGGCTTTTCCTGGGAGGGGAAGGGCAAGATTCCACGGTGGGTGGGGAAGAAATACAAGTGATTCTCAAAGCCTGTGCAGAGATACCCCCGTTGTATGCAACCAGTGCAAATGAACTTGAGACCTTGTTTCCCACCTGTCCTGGACCCTGGGGAAAGTCCTAGAGGTAATCAGGAGCTTCTTTGGAGCAGAGCCTGGCTGGGAGGGGGAGTAACTTTTAAGGAGTGGGGGGTGGGTAACCCTGTGTCTGTCCAGGGGCCAGTAGCAGCTCACGCAACCTGTCAGTGTAAACTGAGCAGTCAGCTGGGCTGAGAAGTTTTCCCACAGAATTTCTCTGCTGGGTCAGCCAGGGCCCCATCTATTTGACAGAACAGCCCCCGCAGGTGGAGAGGCAGATGACCATAGGCCTGGTTTACTAACAGTTACACCCCTGTATCTACAGCTCTGGTGCCCCCGTCATCAGCTCATCAGGCACAGCTGAATGGCGCCAGGAGCGCTCACTTAGGAGTCCAACCACGTGGGCTGAAGCCTCAACCCCACCACTCCCGAGGCTGGTCCCTCCTCTCTGGGCCTTGGCGGTTCAGGTAGAGCTAGAGAACAGTGAGTCATCCCTCCCTCTCTCTGCAGCACCTTTAAGGGAGATGGACTAAAATTGTCTCCCTGCCCAACTCCCTTTCCGGCATTAGAGCTTTGGGAAAGGCGTAAAATACTTGAAGTTTCTTGGACAAGCTGTTATTACCTTTCCTTCATCAAGTTCAGGCCTGTAAAGCATGTGAAATTAAAGACAGCAGTAACAACGTGCACTGAGAGAGGTCTTTTGCTTTCAGGGCACCCCTATTATTTCATCTGAAACAGTCACGTGATTCCACAGGTATTTATGGGGGAGGGAGTAGGCGGCTCTGGAGCTTACTGGGTCCCAGGCAATTGTACTGGTGCCTCACCTGTGTTCTCGTTGCATCTGGTCACCTGGACCCTTGGCATCAGGAGCCCAATTTGTTAGATGAAGAAAATGAGATTCAGGGAGATTAGATGAACTTGCTTGCTTCACCTCTGGTCCTTTTTTCTGCTGCTTTTGTTGCAAAGAGGCAGATAGAAATGAATCAATGCTAAATTAAGGCCATCTGCCCATGGCAGCCCTGTAGACTCCTTGACCCCTGCGATTCTGACCTGAAGCTGCGGCACGAGCGAAGAATCACAACAACAGGCTGTAAATAATGTAAGAGGATTGCACCCTGTACTCAAACCTCCTGAAGAGCATTGAGGAGGGGCCAATTTGTAATTCCCAGCTGTACCTCTAGTGACTCCTTTCTTGGTTCCCTAATTCCATCCCAGGTTCTCCTGGGCTCCTCCACCTTCAACACCCGCTCCCTGCCCTCTACTCTCACCCAGCCCAGCTGGCTTTGTCTCCCCTCTTCTCTTCTCTGTTTTGTACTCTTCTTATCACTTAGACTTATAAATTTTATACTCGCTGAAAGAGGTCTTTCAGATTTAGATTTATGGCCTGTGTAACTGTGCATATATAAACAGGAAAATATAAATGAAAAAAATGTATTAAGGTATGTTCCAGGCATTGGGACTCCCCTGGCGGTCTAGTGGTTAAGACTCTGTGCTTCCACTGCAAGGGGCACGGGTTCGATCCCTGGTTGGAGAACTGAGATCCCCATGCTTCACGGCACAGCTGAAAAATTAAAATTTGAAAAAGAAAAAAGATATGTTCCAGGCAATGACAACTATGTCATCATTGCCATCTGCTGACAGCAATTGTAAGACATTCTCATGTCAGAGTTACACCCCTGCGACCCACCACCTTGCTGAAGAAACAGAATCATTCCCAACACTATTGGAGGCCTCTGGGCCCACCTCCGTGACCACGCCTCTGTCCTTTCCACCCCAGAGGCAGCCATTCTCCTGGATTTTGTGTTTATCATCCCCTTGTTTTCCCTCCCTACAGTTTTACCAAATATGTAACCTACACAATACATTGTTTGGTCTTGTTTTTGATGTGCTTCATAAATGGAATCATATCATATATATTCTTCTGTGACTTGCTTTTTCATTTTATTTTATTTTTAAAATATTTGTTTGTTGTGGCTGCGCCGGGTCTTAGTTGCGTCACGCGGGATCTTCCTTGTGGCATCTTTAGTTGTGGCATGCGGAGGTCTTTTAGTTGCGGCATGTTGACTTCTTAGTTGCGGCATGCAGACTCTTAGTTGCAGCATGCATGTGGGATCTAGTTCCCTGACCAGGGATTGAACCCAGGCCCCCTGCATCGGGAGCGCGGAGTCTCACCCACTGGACCACCGGGGAAGTCCCTTCATTTTATTTTAAGACAGCCATATTGAGATATAATTCACATACCATATACACAATTCACCCATTTAAAGTATACATTTTAATGGCTTTAGTATATTCACAGATATATGCATCCATCACCACAGTCAATTTTAGAGCATTTTCATCACCCCAAAAATAAACTCTAGTTATCACTCTCCTTTCTCCCCAGCCCCAGCCCCAGTCTCAGTTCTAAGCAACCACTAATCTACTTCCTGTCTCTAGGACAGAAAAAATAGGACTTGCCTATTCTGGCCTTTCATAATATGTGGTCTTTTGTGACTGGCTTCTTTCGCTTAGTGTGATGTTTTCAAGATTCAGCCATATCACAGCCTGTATCAGCACTTCATTCCTTTTTATCACGAAATAATATTTCATGGTATGGATATGCCACATTTTGTTTATCTATTTGTCCGTTGATGGAGACTTGCTTTTTTTTAAAAATAAATTTATTTATTTTTACTTCTGGCTGTGTTGGGTCTTCATTCCTGCACACAGGCTTTCTCTAGTTGCGGTGAGCGGAGGCTTCTCTTCATTGCAGTGCGCGGGCTTCTCATTGTGGTGGCTTCTCTTGTTACGGAGCACGGGCTCTAGGTGCGTGGGCTTAGTAGTGGTGGCGCACGGGCTTAGTTGCTCCATGGCATGTGGTCATCCTGGTCCAAGACTCGAACCCGTGTCCCCTGCATTGGCAGGTGGATTCTTAACCACTGCGCCACCAGGGAAGGCTGACTTGCTCTTTTATTTTATTATTTATTTATTTTATAAGTTTATTTATTTTTGGCTGCGTCGTTGGGTCTTTGTTCCCGCGCACGGGCTTTCTCTAGTTGTGGTGAGCGGGGGCTACTCTTTGTTGCGGTGCGCGGGCTTCTCATCGCGGTGGCTTTTCTTTTTTGCGGAGCACAGGCTCTAGGCACTCAGGCTTCAGGAGTTGTGGCTCACGGGCTCTAGAGCGCAGGCTCAGTAGTTGTGGCACACGGGCTTAGTCGTTCCATGGCATGTGGAATCTTCCCGGACCAGGAATCGAACCCGCGTCCCCTGAGTTGGCAGGTGGACTCTTAACCACTGCGCCACCAGGGAAATCCCTGACTTGCTTTTTTAAATTGAGCATTATGTGAGATTTATCCACACAGATGTGTAAAGATGTTATTAATTTCCATTGTAGTCCATATAGTCTGTGCATAAGATGAACACTGAAGCTGTTTCTAGTGTTTTGCTGTTATAGATTATTTTGCTATAAAGATGCCTGTGGTTTCTCCTGGAACACATATGTGAAGGTTTCTCTAGGGTATAACCCTAGGAGTGGAATTGCTGGCTGATAGAACCTTCTGTGATGATGGAAATGTTCAATTCTGTGTTCTGCACTGTCCAGCTCAGTGACTAGTAGCCACATGTGGCTCCTTGAACACTTGAAATGTGGCTCATGTAGCTGAGGGGTTGAATTTTAAACTTTTTAAACTCATTTAAGTAGCCATTTATGGCTCGTGACTGCTGTATTGGAGGAGCAGCTGTCTAGATAGACTTTCTTATTCTATTGCCAGCAAAGGCTGCTGGTCTTTCCTTCCTACCCTGAATATACTGAGGGAATGAACATGAGTTTTGTTCTTGCTAATCTGTGGACTGGACTGAATATCTAGGTTCAGGGACATTCAAGGGGAAGGAAAGGAGGAGGAGGGAGAGGAGGGGTCGTGGTGGCAGTCCCTAACCTTCAGACTGCGACTTCAGCCCTAGCCCTGGGGAGCCAAAGCCAGAAAGCAGTTGAGGCCGGGGACACTCACGTGGTTCTGCCGAGCGGGGGTGTGAGGTGGGCTCCACTTCACTGGACATTGGGGTCTCAGACACGGCTGATGTCACAGAATCCACTCCAAGGTCATACAAGGCTGTGGAGCACGGGATTTCAAACAGAAGACAGCATCCCACTCTGAGACTGCAGGCTTCTCTTGTTATTTAGTTAAACTGGGATGACAGAGCTGGAAAGTGTTCTTTAGGGACAAATGCTTGAGACCTGATCCCCTTTGCAGCTTCCTGTTCTGGCATCAGAGGTCACTGTGTCCTTGGTCTCAGATGTCACAGTACCGAGATCTCCAGCCCTCGTCACTGTGTCTCCCTGACTGTATCTGGGTTGCTCTTTCCACCACCTTAGACATGATGTCACCTCTGTATCACGTCCTGGGGATACTGTTTGGCTTTGAAGTTCCTAAGAAAGAGCCAACCCTGATGGATCTCTCTTTTTAAAAAAATTTTTATTGGAGCATAGTTGATTTACAATGTTGTGTTAGTTTCTTCTGTATAGCAAAGTGAATCAATTATACATATACATATATCCACTCTTCTTTAGATTCTTTTCCCATACAGGTCATTACAGAGTATTGAGTAGACTTCCCTGTTGGTGGGAGTGTAAATTGGTGCAGCCACTATGGAGAACAGTAAGGAAATTCCTTAAAAAACTAAAAATAGAACTACCATATGGTCCAGCAATCCCACTACTGGGCATATATCCTGAGAAAACCATAATTCGAAAGGGTACATGCTCCCCAATGTTCATTGCAGCACTATTTACAATAGCCAGGACATGGAAGCAACCTGATGGATCTCCTTCTTGCAGAACTTGAGCGAACTGTAGACAGTCTCCTTGTGATTGTGTAACGTCCCAGATGCCTCTGTGGAGGGACCACGGTGGCTGCTTTTTGGAGGGGGTGGCTGTGTTCTCTGTCTCCTGGGCTGCTCCAGCCTTTTTTCTTTTTGTGACCTTGAGTGGGTCCACCCCACTGGCTAAGGGCTGGAGGGAAGATGATTTGGGGGTTGACTTGTCCCTCTCCTACTCCCTCTTTTATCTATATATTTATTTATATTGAAGTATAGTTGATTTACAATGTTGTGTTAGTTTCAGGTGTACAGAAAAGTGACTCAGTTACATATATATATATATATATATTTTTTCCTTTTTTGCATTCTTTTCTATTATGGTTTATTACAGGATACCGAATATAGTTCCCTGTGCTGAACTCCCCTTCTCCCTTTCACATCACCTGCCCTGTCCTGGGGATGGCAGGTGCGCCTCCTCCTGGGGGTTCTGTCCTTCCCGCTTCTTTCCCTTCTTTCCTTCCAAGCCTGTGGCTGTGAGGAGTGGCCTGTGGTCGCCATCCAGACACGGTTATCCACATGTCATGTCAACTTAGAGTGGCCCTCAAACACAGGTGTCCTTGATAATCGCCCTCTGACACTGTGGTCGCTGCGTCTTCCTGGACATACTGGTCACGCCCACTACATGACCACGTTCATCCTCTGTGGCTCTCAGAGACCTGCTGTGATACACATCCCTTATCCCTCAGCCCCCAACAGCTGCTGTCCAGGGCAGGGCACGGATCCCCCCCACAAGGCCTCCACTGCCGGGAACAGGCCAACCCTTGGAGGGCAAATGGGTATTTTTCCTTCTCTTTCTGCAGGTTGACTTGACCTCTCTCTTCCCATCTGCCCCATCTCCCAGGGCCTCTCTGGGCTGTCTTTCTGGCCCCTTTTCAGATTTCTTCTACAGCACAGAAAGCCTAGGAGTCAGTCTTGAGTCAGACCCTTCAGAGAGGATGATGATTTCAATTAGCAACCCCAAGGCTCTCTCTGGGGCTTGGGGAGGGTCTCTGTGAAGACTCCCATCAATTTCAGTGGAAATTTACTCACACCCAGGTGACTCTGACCTAAAACTGAAGGTCTCCTCATTGCCCTCACTGTCCCTGTACTTATGGAGGCCTGCAGTATGCTCAGGGCCAGGCTGAGAGGGAAGAAAGGGAGAGGGTGCTTGAGGGAAAAAAAGATCGTTTCTGATCTTGAGAACTTTCCATCCAGCTGGGGACCCTAGACTAACACACAGTAAAAGAATATGAATAAGAATAACCTCCTCTGTTTGCTAGCGCTTAGTGGTTTGCTGAGTGTATTCACATGATTCAGCTCGTCTCAGCCATTCCCCAGGACGTGCCCCTAACGCCCAAGCGCAGGATGGCAGAGGGTGGGGGTTTGTTCTCAGGGGTCTGTGGTGTAGCCCCGTGTGGCTTGTGTGCAGCGTTAAAATCTGAAGTCTGGTGTCCTCTTAAATCATCATGAGGATTTCTCATTCTACTGCATACTAAGTCTGTGTTGACACAAATGTAAAAACAACATGCTAAATGATTGTTCTCGGAGTAAAACAGAGGCACCTGTTGATGCTGCAGTCAGAGAGGCAGGGACGCCTCCAACTAACCTCAGCCCAGCCCGGGGCGGATGCTTACTACTGTTGAGATGTCAGGGACATAGTACAAGTGATCCCTAGGGGCTCCCTGGGTGGAGTACGATCCCTCTCCTGTGAACAGTGAGGAGGGACCAGCCTAGTTCCCTGGCTCCGGAGTGGTAGGGCTGCCGCTTCATTCCAGCTCTTTGGACTCTCCTGATCCAAAGCTTGTGCAACCGGCCTGACCAGCAGGGAGCCAGGGGTACAAAACAGGAACACTCTTCCTCTTTCCGCCCAGCCTTGGGAGTACAGCAGGGAGGTTTTTTTTGCCGAGACATGGGCAGTAAGTGGCTTTTTCTTCCATGGTTAGAGCACGTTGCAAAGACAAAGAACAAACCCTCAGTAATTTAGTTTTGATCATCTTGGGAGTTGCCAGTGGACTTCTGGAGGCCTGAGTGACAGCTGCAGAAGGGCACCCTGCCCCACTTCCCTCCCACCAGCTCTGGTCTCCTGATTTTATCCATTTTAGTTAACCCCCAGCCTCCGAAACACCTTGGGAGAGCCTTCTGTGGGGCCTGCAGGTCCTGATGCCCCAGCTACACCGGCTTGGACCCAGGACTTCTTCGGGTATGCTCTCAAGCCAAGGATCTGTAGAGGCCCTCTTACCATCCTCTGCTTAGCCCACTCACCTAACTCACCTTCACTCCCCATGCCCTCCATAAAACATTTTCGACCAGGGATCGAACCTGCACCCCCTGCAGTGGTCTTAACCACTGGCCCACCAGGGAACTCTCATGCCCTCTGTAAAGTGTAACCACCCAGAACCCACCAGAACCCTGCACACTTTTGCCTCCCTCCATACTTGACATGTTTTTATGTGTTTTTAACATTTTTTTTTTTTTTTTTTTTTTTTGCGGTACACGGGACTCTCACTGTTGTGGCCTCTCCCGCTGCGGAGCACAGGCTCCGGACGCGCAGGCCCAGCGGCCATGGCCCACGGGCCCAGCCGCCCCGCGGCATGCGGGACCCCCCCAGACTGGGGCACGAACCCGCGTCCCCTGCATCGGCAGGCGGACTCTCAACCACTGCGCCACCAGGGAAGCCCGTTTTATGTGTTTTTAAAAAATATTTATTTATTTATTTGTCTGCATAGTTGCGCACGCAGGACCTTCGTTGCGGCATGCGGGATCTTTCGTTGTGGTGCGCGGGCTTCTCTCCAGCTGTGGCATGTGGGCTCAGTAGTTGTGACACGTGGGCTCTAGAGCGCGCGGGCTTAGCTGCCCCACGGCATGTGGGATCTTAGTTCCCCGATCAGGGATCAAACCCTTGTCCCCTGCATTGGAAGGAGGATTCTTAACCACTGGACCACCAGGGAAGTCCCGACCTGTATTTTTTACCCAGAATCAGTTGTTCCCAAACCTGATTGTGATTTGTTATTGCACTTAACGTAATTTAATTAATATCATGTAAACTGGTAAAATCTGAGTGCAAAAGGTTGTTTTGGAAAATTAACCTAAATGCTTTGGAAAGATTTAATAAAGGCAAATCATACAAAAAAATTTTTAGATGTAGATGAGAGGAAAAGATAGGGGGAAAGATACTGAAGAGCCAGGATTCTGAACTCAGATTGCCTCACAAGCGTCTTTACCACTTCCCCTCACTTTAAAGAAATGGAGACTGGAAATCCTCAGGGATAAATTATGGACATGCTTCCTGTGAGAAGAGGACTCATAACTCCCAATGGCAGATCTACAAGCACAGCCTTGACTCCACAGTAAAGGAATGGAGGAATATTTATGTGATTTACATAAAAATAAAATGTTTAAGGGACACTTCATTTTAAGTGATTTCACTCTTTGTTTTGATTAACACAACGGCTTCCAGGTTTGAAAGTGTTGGATAAGAGGGCTCTGACACACTGCATTATGGGAGGATGGCGGGGTGCTGCCTTGCCAGACCGCTGGAATTCAGAGAATGAGGCCCGTGGGAGCCTGTGGAATCAGTGGTACTTGGACTAAGTCTTAAAGGAAGGCAACTCTGGGGGCCACCATTTTCATAGAGCCACGTTCCTTTTCTTACTGGTCCTCATTGTGCAGGGTCTACTCCTCCCATTCAGGCATGAACAACATCAAAGCAGGGACTAGGTGTGGTTTTGCCCCCCATTGTGTCTCCATAGCGCCTGGCACACAGGCTCTCAGCTAACATCGACCCATGAATGAATCAATGAAAGGGTCTCATGAACACCAGAGAGGTTCAGTGCCCGGCACACAGGCTCTCAGCTAACATCGGCCCATGAGTGAATAAATGAAAGGGTCTCATCAACACCAGAGAGGTTCCTAGGTCACCTGTGTGTGTTTTAAGAGGGACTTAATTTTTTTTTACAGCAGTCAGGTTCACAGCGAAATTGAGAGGAAGATACGGAGAGTTCCCACATACACCTGCCACCACACAGGCTTAGCTTCCCCATTACCTACATCCCCAGCAGAGTGATACATGTGTCACAACTGATGAACCGCTATCGACACATCATCATCACCCAAAGTCCATAGTTTGCATCAGGGTTCACTCCTGATGTTGTATATTCTATGGGTTTGGACAAATGTATGATGACATGTATCCACCTGTATAGTATCATACAGAGTGTTTTCACTGCCTTAAACATTCTCTGTGCTCTGCCTATTTATCCCTCCTTCCCCCAACTCCTGAGCACCAGTGATCTTTTTACTGTCTCCATAGTTTTGCCTTTCCCAGAATGTCATAGAGTTCGAATCACACAGTATGCAGCCTCTTCAGATTATCTTTAACTTAGTCATATACAGTTAAGATTCCTCCATGTCCTTTCATAGCTTGATAGCTCCTTTGTTTTTTTTAAGCATTGAATAATATTCCATTGTCTAGATGTACTACAGTTTAGTTATCCATTCACCTACTGAAGTTTTGTGGCTTCCAAGTTTTGACAATTATAAATAAACATCTTTACAGTGCTATAAACAGTGTACAGGTTTTTGTGTGGACGTAAGTTTTCAACTCATTTGTGTAAATACCAAGGAGCGTGATTGCTGGATCATATGGTAAGAGTATGTTTAGTTTTGTAAGAAACTACCAAGCTGTCTTCCAAAGTGGCTGTACCACTTTGCGTTCCCACCAGCAGTGAATGAGAGAGTTCCTGTTATTTTTACATTCTCGCCAGCATTTGATGTTGTCCGTGTTCCAGGTATTGGCCATTCTAATAGGTATGTAGTACTGTCTCATTATTGCTTTAATTTACACTTCCCCGATGGCATGTGATGTAGAGCATCTTTTCACATGCCCGTTTGCCATCTGTATATCTTCTTGGGTGAGGTGTGGTTACCTGTGTTTTAATGAGTCCAAATCTTAATCTTCTGAAGGTAGAACAAGAAGGAATGTTCTGAGAACTCTCCCTTGGAGCTACCTGGAAACTGCCTGATGAAGTGGCATCGTCACTGATGTTTACTTTACGTGTCCTGTTTCACTTGTCACATCGGGCACCCACACTGCCCCCGACTTAGCATGCAGAGCATAGGAGCTAATATAGACCAGCATGTAGAGCATAGGAGCTAATATAGACCAAAGTCCCTTGGTCAATACGAAGTGTTAAACAAAAAGGTAGAACAGATATTAGATATTAGTATATTATAGTACCAGTGGAGTCCCTGACTTTAAAAAAACCTCATTAAAAAGTCAGCGTTAAGGTACAGCTAGACTAGGGAGCAGTTATTTGCATTATAAGAACATCTTCACTTTGCAAATAAAGCCTACAGAGGTGGATTAAAAAGCAGTCTTCTCTAGCAACTTTAAAAACGCAGTGTAATTTACAGTTAGAAAAATATTTTCTGAATTTAGAAGTAATTATTGTAAGGCCAAATCTGTCGGATCAATCTACGTTTGTGTGTGCTTGTATGTGTGTGGTGAGTGTGGGGTTGTTCCTGAACAGGCTTTTGGTTCCTCTGATAGGGGTCATAGACTTGGCCATACACATCCAGAGCTCAGATCATGTCCCTCAGAGCCGGGTATATCTGTAAAATAGGCCTAATAAAACTGTGAGCAGCGTTGGGAAGATATATGTGAAGTGGGCTGAATAATGGCCTCCAAAGATATTAGACCATAATCCCTGGAACCTGTAAATTTTAAATTATTTGGAAAAAGGATCTTTGCAGTTATGATTAAGTGAAAGATCTTGGGCTGGGGAGACTATTTTGAATTACCTGAGCGAGCTCTAACTATGATCACATGTGTCCTTATTAGAGGGAGACAGAGGGAGATTTGACCACACACAAAGGAGAAGGTGATGTGAAGATGGAGGAAAGAGATTCGAAGATGCTGGCCTTGAAGATTGGAATGATGTGGCCACAAGCCTAGGAATGCTGACTTGTGGATTCTCTCCTAGAGCCTCTGGAAGGAGTGTGGCCCTGCTGACACCTTGATTTTGGCCCAGGGACACTGATTTCAGATGTCTGGTCTCCAGAACGCTGAGAGAATACATTTCTGTTGATTTAAGCCACCAAGTTTGTGTAGTTTTTGATAGTAGCCATAGGAAACTTTATACAATATATAAATCAAATAGCACAGTGCCTGGATGCAGAAAGTGTTTAGGAATCCAACAGACCTTGGTTTGAATTATCTCCTCATCCACTTGCTATGTAACTTTGGAGAAATTATTTAATCTCCGTCTAAACCTTAGTTTTTTCACCTGTAAAATGGGAATAACAGCAACTGTTTCACAGGATTATTATGATGATTAAAGCAAAAAATGTACAGTGTTTAGGATAGAGCAGAATTTCCCAGCCTTGGCACTATTTTGGGCTGGATAATTCTGTGTTGTGCTGGGCATTGTAGGAAGTTTAGCAGCATCCCTGTCCTTTACACACTCAGTGCCACGGTACACCTCACCACAGTGGTGATACTCAAAACTGTTCCCAGACATCGAATAATAACATATTCCCTGGGGGGCAAAATTGCCCTAGTTGAGAGCCACTGGTGTGGAGCCTGACTCATAGAACGTGCTCAACAGACAGTAAGTATTATTATTTGCTGAATGAGTGGGTCTTTTAGGAGGGAAGTGGAGCGTGGTGCTTAAGAGCATGGGCTCTGGTCTCAGACTGTCCGGGTTCTGATCCCAGCTGTACCACTTACCAGCTCTGTGACCTCGGGCACATTATTTAACATCTCTATGCCTCTGTTTCTCATCTGTAAAAAGGGAAAAGAATATCTACTTCATAGGGCTACTGTAAGGATTCGATGAGATGATCCAGATACAGCATTTAGAATGGAGTCTGTCATACTGTAAACGTCAATAATAATAATAATAATTGCTACCGTTATTTGCTATCTCTGAACAAGCAGTTGGGAATCAGAATGTGAGCACAGTTTGGGTTGGTCTTGCCCAAGAATGAGGCAGCCCTTCCTAACTTTACCCTCAATCCCAGCTCTGCAGTAAGTCTGTGCAGGTTGCCTCCTGTCCCAGCAGCTTCTTGGGGGCCTGGTCATAGCAATTAATTGATCACTGCATTTAGAAGGAGTCCGTGTCATGGGCAGAATTTGCCCATACTACTGTTTTCATACTGGCCTGGTCAGACCTCTGCAGAGGTAGTGCATGGGCAGAGGGCAGTCCTGTCCTCCAGGCTTCTCATATAGAGGTGGCTCTGAGGATGCTTGAGGCCAGACATATGGCCAAGGGGGCCAGGATTCCATGTTTAATAGTAAAGATAGGGACACTAACGTTCCTTGTGGGGTACTGACCCAGGCACTATATGTGTGCTGGGAACTTAAATTCCTGCTGTCTGGTACCTCAGAGCCAAATAGGAATACAGACAAAAAAACATGGACAAGTGCTCGCAGGACCGTGATCTAAATATGCTGATGGCAGAGGCACAGGTGCCTGGCATGCATCTAGGGCAGTAGGTAACCCCATTCTGGGGTGCTGGATTAATCAGGGTCTGGTTCAGCTGCATAAAACAATAATATACAAAATAACAGAGGCTAAGAAAATTTATTTCTCTCTTACTGCAAAAGCAGTCTTGAGTTAGGCAGCCCAGGGTGATAGGATGCACCATTAGCTGTTAAGCCCTAGTCCACACCTTAACGTTCCTTAACCCCAGGCATTGTTTAAAAACTAAACATTTTTTTAATTGGTAACTATATTCTTTTTTTTTTGAATTTTATTTATTTATTTATTTTGTACAGCAGGTTCTTACTAGTTACCAATTTTATACATATTGGTGTATATATGTCCATTCCAATCTCCCAATTCATCCTAAAAACTAAACTTAATTTTAACTGACTTGATCCCTATCCTAAACTTAACCCTAACTCTAACCCTAACTTCAACCCAACCCTAATCCTAACCCTACTCTAACCTGATTCCTAACCTTACCCTTCATGCTAACCCTACCCCTACCTCAAACTCAACCTGAATGCCAACTCTAGCCCCGATCTCCCTCGAATCTTAACCCTAACTGTAACACTGCCCTAATGTTAACCTTAACTTTAACCCTAAATCCAGTCACAACTCCAACCTTGTATTAGTCAGGTTCTCCAGAGAAACAGAACCAATTAGATGTGTATATATAAAGAAAGATGTATTTTCAGGAATTGGCTTACATGATTATGGAGGATGGCAAGTCCAACATCTGCAGGAAGAGCTGGTGTTGCAGGTCAAGTCCAAAGGTTGTCTGCTGGCAGAATTCCCTCTTGCTCAGGAAAGGTCAGTCTTATTCTATTTAGACTGTCAACTGATTGGATGAGGCCCACCCACAGTATGGAGGGCAATCTGTTTCACTCAAAGTCACTGCTTTAAACATTAATCTCATGCAAAAACACCCTCACTGGGACTTCCCTCGTGGCACAGTGGTTAAGAATCTGCCTGCCAATGCAGGGGGCACGGGTTGCATTCCTGGTCCAGGAAGATCCCACATGCCACGGAGCAACTAAGCCTGTGCACCACAACTACTGAGTCTGTGCTCTAGAGCCCACGAGCCACAACAACTGAGCCTACATGCTGCAACTACTGAAGCCCACATGCTCTAAGGCCCATGTGCTGCAACTATTGAAGCCTGCACTCCTAGAGCCTGTGCTCCACAACAAGAGAAACGACCACAATGAGAAGCCCATGCACCACAATGAAGAGTAGCCCCTGCTCGACGCAACTAGAGAAAGCCTGCACGCAGCAACGAAGACCCAATGCAGTCAAAAATAAATAAATAAAACAAATAAAAAATTATATAAATAAACAAAAACACCCTTACAGGCACAGACACATTCAGAGTAATGTTTAATCACATATCTGGCCCACCATGGCCCAGCCAAGTTGACACATAAAATTAACCTTCACAAACCTCAACCCAAATCCCAGCCCTAATCCTAATCTTCTCCACAAAGAGTTCATTCTCCCTACCAAGCTGATACCTCTGCAGATTGGCTGGTTGACATGATCAAAGAGGTCCACTTGGTGGGTGAAGTGGGTGTGGACACAATGGGTCTCATGAAGCCAGCCTACCTTGGCACAGGGGGTTAACAGCCGGCGGGGAGGGGAGTGCAGAACCACAGCAGGAACGTTATGTTCTCAGACCCAGGCCCACCAGGCAGCATGAACACTGGTGGTATTGCTGTATAAAGTGGTGTAACTTCAGAATGCTATGTTACCATTTGGCCTTCATGTTGAGTTTAAGTACAATTGTAGCAAACTCTGCTGATTTTTATTTCACAGGCTTAGATTTAATGGCTTTTGAATTCATCTTCTCAACCTATGTAAATTATCTACTGTGGTCTCAAATCCAGCAATTTTTATAAGAGGACTGTGGTGTTTTTTGTTGTTTTTTTTTCTTTTGAGGACTGTAATTTTTGTAGGAGGATTTCATACCAGCTTCTGTTAGCACTGGCTCACTGGGCATGGACCCAATAGAAGATTCAAATGAAGAATGAAAGAGCATTAGTGAAATTCATAGGAACAAGGAACACTTTTTAGAGAGCAGAAGAAAAGCAATAGATGGCCCTGTTTTGGTACAATTCAACAAATGTTTTTTTGGATACATGCAAAGAACTGAGATTGGCACTGCTAGAAATCAAATACAAGAGAAATGGTTACCAGGCATGGGGATGGGGAAACTGGAGAGGAGGTGGCAGGATCAACACACAAATCACTTCCCACACCCTCATTCTGTGCTTCAGTGTTACAGTATCAGAAAGGCCTTCCTGTGCACTCTACGGAAAAAGACAACCCTCCGGTATGAGTCCGGGTCCCACGGGAAACAGAAGGTACATTCCACAAGGATTTTGAAGAGCATTAATGAAGAGCTGGGAGTAGGGAAAGGAAACTAGGGATAGTGAGGCACCCAGGGACCAGCTTCACTGAGAGGCTGTTCCCAATCCCAGACCTGAAGAGGTAGGAGGAGGGAATGGGAGTCTCAGCATCTCGTTAGAGCTGGAGTGGCCTAAGAGGCACTGTTGTCTAGAGCTGCAGTCCTGAAGGGATGCAGCCCCTGCCAGGACCGAGGACAAGAGGAAGCTGAGAAGACATTCCCTCTCCTCCCACCAATGGTGTGTTGAAACTGGCTTATACTGGTTCATCAGCGCCCACGGTAAGCATCTCTTTCCAACTCCGACATCAAGATGGCTGTTTTAAATCTCTCAAGGTGGAGTATTTACACCACAGAAATGGGCAAATGCTACAAATCAGGTTGCTTTTCCTTGGAGAGCTGGTTGATAAACACTTACTGCCACACCACTGCCCCCCATTCTCTCATCTCCTCTTTCTGCCTAAGCCAATAGGAAGGCAGAGGGCGAGGGAGCTTGGGTGAAAGAAGCCTTGTAGGCCAGTCCCTGGGGCATGGAACAGGGCTGAGAGGGAGGACGATGGGTGAATTGTATGGGAGGGAGGGGCAGTAAGCAGAGAATAACCAGCACAGCCCACTGTCACTTTTGATCCCTTTACCCTGTTCTAATTGTTTTAAGGAACTCATCACCACCAGCCATATTGCAGGTTCATGGTTGACCACCTGGCTCTCTCCCTAGAGGGGAAGCTCTTGGAGAAAAGGGACTTTGTTTTCTTTTCTAACATGTTTTTAGTACTTCCAACAGCAACAGATTCTCAGTAACTTTTTTGTTTTTTTTAAGTTTCAGATTATTTATTAATCAGTGTAAACCCCAACACAATACACCAACATGATCACGCATTGAGAGGGGAACTATTTCCTGGTCAAGTGCAAAATTGTGCAGATGGCTTCTGGAAGACCTTCATTCTAAGCAGCTTTATAGTGAAACGTTTCATTTAGAAGTCTGGACCTTCTTTCTTCACTTTGCTGTAATCTACATTCACTGGGTAGAACTTGTATTAATCATTGGGGCCCACTTTGTTCCAGGGTTCTGGGTTATTCTTTCTGTCCCAACTGACATCTGGGTTGAACAATGCCAGGCTCCAGACATACAGTGCTCCTCCAGTACCTCCTGCTCCAATAAATATGAAGAGGGGGATCAAGCTAGGATGATTCTTGGCCTGACCAATGATCTGGTGGAGCACGGTTGTGACACAGGCCTTGAGTAAATAATTTTGTTGAATGAAAGAGTATAAGGCAGAATTTAAGTGGCTTAAGAGGAGTGCTGGGTTATGCAGAGGAGAGATTCCATCTAGCATGGAGTGTGAGGCACCCGTGCAACACCCAGGGAGAAAGGTCTAGCAGGCAGGTGGAGAAACAGAGGTTAGGGTTGAAGATACAACCTGATTGAGGGTTGTGTCAGATTGAGGGCCTGATCATGGAGGATACCAGTCTGCTGGATATCACTGGAAGAACGTCAAAGGAGGGGACAAAGGCCAAAGAGAAGTCAAAGGAGAGGGGAAGGGAGAACCAAGGAAGCAGACAGAGAAGGTCCAGACAGAGAAACAGGCAAATGAGCATGAGGTGTGGAATTTAAGGAAGGAGCATGTCAGAGAGAAGGAAGTGAGTGATGCCAGTAAAAATTGGCATTTAGTGAACACTCAACCCATATTTGTGCTGAATGAGTTTGAAATGAAGCCTGAGATATGTCCACTAGACTGTATAATGAGGAAATTACTTGTGACCTACATGAGTCATTTTAATAAAGAGGTGGATTCAGAAGCCAGATTCCTCTGAGTTGAGAAGTGAATGGATCACTTTAAAAATTAAGTATAATGCTACAACACAGATGAAACTTGAAAACACGCTAAGTAAGAAAAGCCAGTCACAAAAGACCATGTATTGTGTGATTGCACAACTCTGTGAATATACTAAAAACCATTGAATTGTATACTTTAAATGGGTGAATGTATTGTATGTGAATTATATGTCAATAGAACTGTTATTTAAAAATTTGTTATGCTTATACAACTCAATATCAAAAACCAAACAACCCAATCAAAAAATGGGCAGAAGACCTAAATAGACATTTCTCCAAAGAAGACATACAGTTGGTCAGTAGGCATATGAAAAGATGCTCAACATCACTATTAGAGAAATGTAAATCAAAACTACAATGATGTATCACTTCACACTGGTCAGAATGGCCATCATCAAAATGCCTACAAATAATAAATGCTGGAGAGGGTGTGGAGAAAAGGGAACCCTCCTACACTCTTGGTGGGAATGTAAATTGGTGCAGCCAGTATGGAAAACAGTATGGAGGTTCCTTAAAAAACTTAAAATAGAGTTACCATATGATCCAGCATTTTCACTTCTGGGCATACACCTGGAGAAAACTCTAATTCAAAAAGATCCATGCATCCCAATGTTCATAGCAGCACTATTTACAATAGCCAAGACGTGGAAGCAACCCAAGTGTCCATCAATAGATGAACGGATAAAGAAGATGTGATATATCTATACACATCTATCTATCTATCTACCTATCTATCTAAATCAGCCATAAAAAAGAATGAAATGGACTTCCCTGGTGGTCCAGTGGTTAAGAATCTGCTTGCCAATGCAGAGGACATGGGTTCAATCCCTGGTACGGGAAGACCCCACATGCCGTGGGGCAACTAAGCCAATGTGCCACAACTACTGAGTCTGTGTGCCACAACTACTGAGTCCGTGCTCTAGAGCCCATAAGCCGCAACTACTGAGCTCGCGTGCTGCAGCTACTGAAGCCCACGTGCCTAGAGCCTGTGCTCTGCAACAAGAGAAGCCACCGCAATGAGAAGCCCGCGCGCCGCACTAAAGAGTAGCCTCTGCTCGCCACAACTAGAGAAAGCCCACACACAGCAATGAAGACCCAGTGCAGCCAAAAAAAAAAAAAAAGAAACAATGCCAAATGCAGCAACATGGATGGACCTAGAGATTATGATACTAAGTGAAGTCAGACAGAAAAACACAAATATCATCTGATATCACTTACATGTAGAATTTAAAATATGATATAAATGATGAATCTATTTACAAAACAGAAACATACTCTCAGAGATTGACTTATGGTTACCAAATGGGAAAGGGGCAGGGAGTGATAAATTAGGAGTTTGGGATTAGCAGATAAAAACTACTATATATAAAATAAACAACAAGGTCCTACTGTATAGTATACGGAACTATATTCAGTATCTTGTAATAAACTATAATGGAAAAGAATATGAAAAAGAATCACTGAATCACTTTGTTGTACACCTGAAACTAACACAACATTGTAAATCAACTATACTTCAATAAAAATAAATAAAAATTGATTATGAAATATTTTTACTTACAAATACATACCCTGTATTTCATCTGCTCTTAGACACCATCAATTGTCAGAAGCATCTTTTTTTTTTTTTTTTGGCCATGCTGCTTGGCATGCAGGATCTTAGTTCCCTGACCAGGGATCGAACCCGCGCCCCCTGCAGTGGAAGCACGGAGTCTTAACCACTGGACACTTCCCTTAACTACAGGGAAGTCTCAGAAGCAGCACTGTTTTATGTACCAGAGAGAAAGATAATAGCCTACCACCTAAACTATGGCACAAGGCCATTCTTACCACATTGGTTGTGAGATGCATCCCAATTTCAGAGAGATTACATTTTTAACATGTGAGCTTTAGAATCCATGAAATAAGGTGCATAGCATACATGTGTGGTTGCAGAGGGGGCAGGTGTGGCTGGATATAGGCAATGTACTAAACAAGTATAAGAGTCTGAGTACCTGAGGACTCACCCTCGGTACAGTTGTAGCCCTTTCTTTTTCCCCCTCCCTCCCGCTGCAGTGACCACCATCTTGGTTTTTTGGTTTTGTTTTTTTTAATGTGGTACAATATATATAACATAAAACTTGCCATTCTAATAATTTTTAAGTGTACAGTTCAGTGGCATTAAGAACATTCACATTGTTGTACAACTATTACCAGTATCCACCTCCAGAACTTTTTCATCATCCCAAACTAAAGTTAAACAAACTGAGTTAAACAATACCTCCTCATTCCTCCCTTCCCCAGACCTCGTAACCACTGTTTTTACCTTCTTCCTCTATGAATTTGGCTACTCTAGGTACTTCATGTAAGTAGATAAGGGCAATATTCATCCTTTGGTGATTGGCTTATTTTACTCACCATAATGTTTTCCAGGTCCATTCATGTTGTAGCCTGTGTCCGAATTTTCTTCCTTTTAAAGGCTGAATAATATTCTACTGTATGTATGTATATACCACATCTTACTTATCCATTCATCTGTTGATGGACATTTGGGTTGTTTCCACCTTTCAGCTATTGTGAATAGTGCTACTACGAACACTGGTGCACAAATAGCTGAGTCCCAGCTTTCTTTTGTGTATATACCCAGAAGTGGGAATTGCTGGGTCAAATGTAATTCTATGTTGAATATTTTGAGGAATTGCCAGATTGTTTTCCACAGTGGCTGCACCATTTTACATTTTCACCAGCAATGTACAAGGGTCTCAATTTCTCCACAGCCAGCATTTGTTTTTCTGTGTGTGTGTGTGTGTGTGTGTGTGTGTGTGTGTTTAAATAGCTATCCTAATGGGTATGACTTCATCCTTATCTTGAGCGTGTAATTCTTTTGCTTTTCTTTATAGTTTTACTAAATATATATACCTCTAAATAATACATTGTTCACTCTTGCAAGTATTAAAACCTTATTTCAAGAAATCACGTATTCACTGAGCATTTGTTGGGTGCAGGCACTGTGCTGGGTGCTGCAGAAACCACAGTGATGGACTGGGGAGCTCCTGCCACGTGGTGCTGGCAGCCTAATGGGCATGATGCTTTTCCAACAGGGAATCACAGGTGGGATGCGCGTCCCCAAAGGCACTCATTGGAGAGGATTGTTAGGGAGGTCACCCTAGTTCCTTTGGAAGGCTGAATAATATTCTACTGTATGTATATACGTACAGTTCCAGGGGGTGGGGAGGTCTTCGGAGGAGATAATTTAGGAAGTTTGGTAACGTGAAGGGGAAGCAGCATCAAGAGAAGGATTTTGATTTGGGTAAAGGAAGTCTGCCCCAAAGAAGGTGCAAGGCGAGAGGGGCAGATTGTAGATGCCAGGCCCGGGCCATGCGAAGTCCCAGAAGAGGCAGGTGGGGCGGGATGTGAATCATTGAACACAGGCCCCAGCGACAGTGATTCCCGCCCTTCTGCAGGGCACTTGGAGACGTGGTGTCCGGAAACACGAGGGAGGAGCTTGCTCTCGGCATTCGCAGGTGCGGCCCTGAGGCCCTGGTGCTCATCCGCCCGGCGGCCTCGCTCCCAGAGGCCTTTGCAGGATCTCCGGGAACCCGGAAAAGGCGGATTGTGACGGAAGAAGCTCAGCTGCAGTGGGCTGAAGGGATGGAGGAGAAGGGAAGTGCCGGTGCCCGCAGTCGGGAATCTCTCACCACCGCCGAACACGACAGAGGAGCCGCTCCACCCACCCGTGCCATCTGCCGCGTGGTCACCCTTCTGCCTCGTTCTATTGATAGGCTCGGGGAGCGTGTTCCACCTCAGCTCAAAACAAGTTGACTCCAGTAAAAATCTTCTTCTGCAAACAGGTGGGGGGGTGCTGTGGGCAGAAGGGGTTCAAGCCTCCAGGTGCTCGGGCCCCTTTCTTTCGACCTCCTCCCCTCCACGGGCAATGTGCCCAGAGTGTCACGGTCGCGGGAGGAGGTGGGACCAAGGCGGCCAGGCCGGTCCGCTGTGCTCCCGGGCCCGTGGGGTGGAGCTAGGAGGGAAGGGCAAAGGCATCCCGCCGCTGAGCAGCCCGGGACACCTGGGATGGCCAGGTGCTCAGAGGGAACACTGCACACGCAGTATAGCTCAGTGCAGGGAGACAAGTTCATCTCCTGAATGTTACACTTCCCTGCTGTGTGACCTGTGGGAAGTTTTCTTAACGTTTCTGAGCCTTGCTTGTCTCAACTGTAAAGTGAAGATTACTGTTCTTATTTGCGGATCGGTTTGAGGACTGAAAAAGATAATGTATGTGAACTCACTAGGAGAGTTCCTGGCATACAGGAAGTACTTAATACAAAGTAATTATATATATATATATATATAAAGTAATTATGTTCATATAATGGAATGCCACTCAGTAACAAAAAGGAATGAACTACTGATACGAGCAGCAACGCAGCAACGTGGCTGGATCTCAGAACAGTTATGCTGAGTGAAAGAAGCCAAACAGAAAAAGAATACATACTGTAAGATTCCATTTATATAAAACTCCAGAAAACGCAAACTAATCTCTGGTGACAGAAAGATCAGTGGTTGCCTGTGGATGAAGGGAGGGGAGGGGAGGGATGACAAAGGACACCAAGGAAACTTCGGGGTATGTTCACTCTCTTGATTGTGTTGAACGTTTCATGGGTGTGTACATGTGTCAAAACTTACCAAATTGAATACTTTAACTACGTATTGTATGTCAGTAGTACCTCAATAAAGCTGTTAAAAGCAACAAAAATGTAACTATGATGATGATGGTATTGAGTTGTTTCCCATCCCCACCCTTCCCATTCCTAGATGATCGCCTTTCTCAAAAACAGGAGAAATTCTGCAAAGAGGGGCTGATGCGATATCCCCTTACATGAAAGCATCAATAGAACTCCTCCAGGGTCTTGCAGAGAAGAGCTTTGGAGGGAAAGGACCCCAGAGAAGGTTCTAGAGGCTGCTGCGATGCACCCCCTCTCGCTGAGAACTATGGACAAAGGGAGCTGAGGGAAAGGACAACCACAGCTCCTGGGCGATGGTCCCCCCCAGCCCGCCCACAGTTCAGGGACAGGCTACCCGGCACCACGGGGCGTCACTCCACCCTTTTGGTTTGGCGGTTACGGGCAGACCACAGCTTTGGGAGTTCTCTGGTCTTCTTTACAGCCGTGCTTCGCTTTCTTTGTTTATGTTCTGACATATCTGTTGTGACAGCGGCCACCCCACATTCATAGTGGCAGCCACTGCAGTCACAACTCTAAGGCAGGAGGGCATCAGAGAAGGTGGGCAGCCCAAGGGACCTAATCCAACTCAAGCCCATTTTTGCTCAGGGGAGATGTTCTCAGCGCCCAGGAAGCGGAGAACCTCTCATGGTCCGTGGCTGGTTCCTTCTGCTCCCTCAGCCAAGCAGAGGCTGAGCTGCCCAGTGCTGTGGGCCATGCGGGGACCCTGGGCTTCTTCCTTGAAGAGGACTGCGTGAGCCCTTCTCTTCCCGGCTGGCCACCGTTCTCCCTTCGCCGCTCTCCTTGCCAGGCTGGAAGCGCAGCTGGCTCCTTGTCAGGCTCAAGGGCTCAGCTGGGGATGCAACGTCCCTGGAGTGCTTCTGGGGTGTGTGTGTGTGTGCGGGGTGGGACACAAGGAGGCTTGGAAGACTGTCACAGCCACGTCCCTAATCCCCAGAGATTGTGGGATCCTGGGCACAGAGCTTCTGCCGCAGGCTCCAGGACTGAGCATACAGGCCTGAGGGTGGCCCACAGGCTGATTTCGTCTGGTCCACACAGGCACTGGTTTTTGTTCTAATTGCAATTGTTGCCAAATGGAAAAATGGAGAGATTTTAAACAAAAATCCAGATTCCCAGCTTCTTTGACATATTGGGAAATCTGGCATCACTACATCCACCTTGCTGAAGGACGATAGTTGTGTCTGGGGTTGAGCCACAGCTGCTTCTCTAATAATAGTGATAATAATGATGATGATGATGATAATAACAACTGATAATAACAATGAACACTTAGGGAGTTCTGACATGTGCCAGGCATACTTTACATGCAATTCATTTATCACTTCCCCCAGGACCAACTTCCCCTATTTAGGGTCTTGGCCTGGTGGTTGCAGGCTTCAGTTTGCAAGCCCTGCTCCAGAAAAGAAGGAAGAGCCTGTAGGGAGGACCTTGGGCCCCAGCGCATCTTTCAGGCTGCTGCCCCACACTGATGGAAGGCCACATCTCCTCACCGCTGAGCCAGCCACTTTTCGAATCCATTTTAATCTCACTTCTGCCACCTGGCAGCCGCTGTCATACTTCACCCTCTACCTCCTCCCACTGCCCGCTATCACTTCCAAACACCACCAGTCTTTTTGATCTTGCTTTCAGGAGGTCAGAGGAGCGCCTTGATCAGGGCCAGGCCAGATATAACAGCACAGAAAGACTTGGGGAGGGTTGGGGGAGCTTGTTGGGTGTTGGTTTATTACTTCAGGGAGACTTGGGAGGTAAAGTCTTGACGAAATTTCATGTTGGAATGTAGACTTGACTTCAGCAAAACGTTTGATGAAATGCCTCAAGTCCTTGCAGCCAAGCTGAAGAAATGTGGGCCCGTTGATGGTGGATTAAGTGGATTTTTAAAAAAATTTTATTGGAGTATAGTTGATTTACACATTGTGTTAGTTTCAGGTGTACAGCAAAGTGAATCAGTTATGCATATACATATATCCACTCTTTTTAGATTCTTTTCCCATACAGGTCATTACAGAGTATTGAGTTCCCTGTGCTATATGGTAGGTCCTTATTAGTTATCTATTTTATATATAGTGGTGTGTATATGTCAGTCCCAATCTCCCAATTTATCTCTTTCCCCCTGGTAACCATAAGTTTGTTTTCTGGATTAAGTGGATTTTTAACTGATGGAAAACTGCACCCACACAGTCATGATTATTGGGTTGATGTCAGTGTGGGTCATTGATGAAGCCAATGCTCACTAGAAAGGAAACAGAAAATATGTTTGCCACACGTGTAGAGGATGAAGCCCACAACACTGAGATTAAGAGCCTTGGTTCTGGAAACAAGCAGATGCAGGTTTAGATACCAGCTCTGCCACTTTTAGCTGTGTGACCGCAGGCAGATTAGTTACATCTCCCAGAGATGTAACTAATTTTGTTCCCTCATTTATAAAGCAGGGATCATAGCAATACCGTCTTGTGCAGTTGCTGTGAGGATGAAATGGTCTGATGCCCAGGAGACTGCTCAGTAACTGTCACTCTGATGGAGATCAAGTTCATCACAGTGCATTGCTATGGGAAATGAGGCACGAAGGCCTAATTTTCTCCCCTGTTAAAACAGTGTGTACCCACCTCACTGGGCAAATGCTAGACTCCGTTGTCCACTGGGTCAAAGGGAGATGGCAGGGGTAGGGTCACAGGGTCTCGGCCCCCCTTGGACACTGAGGGACACAGCTGAAGCCAAGGATAATCAGTAGAGGAGGAGAAGAAAAGGAGAAGCAATTGTAAGGAAGGAGAACAAATTGGAGTTACAGGAGGAAGGGGGCAGAGAAAGATGAGGGGGAGGGAAGGAGGGAGACACAGAGGGTCTCTCTAGTCCTGCCCTTTTATGGGGGAGAGTCTTACAATGTGACAAATGGGGACCTCGAGGGGGCTGGCAGTGTTCCAGAAGCTACTGCTGGGGCTGCAGAGGAAGGAGTGGATGACTGCAATAAGGGAAGCTGCCCCTCAGATCCACTGGAGAGCAGAACGTTAACACCAAACAATTCCCAAACTCCCCACCTTGGAGGTAGCCACTGCTTGTGCACTTCCTGCACCCTGGAGGGGGCTCTGGCTCCAGCTGAGGCCGCTGGAAGCCCATTTCTCTCCCGAGAGCCCAGGAGAGCTGTGTGCATGTTTGCTCTCATATATTACAAGGGATATTACAAAGTAGAATCTTCGGCCTGAAGTGAGAAGTATAATTTTTCTCTGAAGCTCCAGTCTCCAAGTTCCTGACACACAGCAGATGCCCAATAAATGCTGAGAAAGGAAAAGAATAAAGCCTGAGTGGGAGTGGGCGGCTAGCAGCTCAGAGGAGCTTGGAAGTCTGTTCTGATGGTGGCGAGGATGAGAGAGGTTCCCCATGTAGCCAGCCTCACCCCCTGAACAGATCACACAGCCCTCTTACAATTATCAAAGTAATATGTGTGCATGGTTAAAAACAACAATCAAGTGGTGCACAAGGCTTATAACGAAAGCAGTAGATCCCTGCCCTTTCCTGTCCCACTCCCCAGAGGCAACACTATTAGTAAAATGATCTCCCCTCAGAGATGCTTATTGAAGCGTTAGAAGTATCTAACGTCACAATAGAAAAGGGTTGGAAATGACCTAACTGTCCATCAAATGGTCAGTGAATGCTAGACCATGGCAGAAAAACAGTGAAGAATCTCTTTATGTACCAATTTTAAATCATCTCAGGATATATGAAGTGCAAATAGTGAGATGCACATGTGTTTACATAACATGGTACCAGTTATGCAAAAAAGGGGAAAAATATGTATGTATCATCATGTTTATAGAGGGCTCAGTTAAGGCCTGGCACATTTGAGCAGAGAGCTAAGGGAGTGAGGAGTAACATGTGTATGTCCACATGTATTATATAGACAGAATCATTTGTTAAGTTACGAGAGAAACTGGTTATATTTGTTGCCTCCCAGGGAAGAGAACGTGTTGGCTAGGAAATGGGTGGGAGGGATCCATTAATACTCTTTTATGTATTTTGCATGACTTCTTTATGAAAAAACATTTAAGAACCTCTTTGTGGTGGATAGAATTTAGGGTGATCTCAGTGGTCCCAGCCTCTTGGCGTTCACATCTCCCATCTCCCCTCCCATGGCAAGGTGATGGAATATTACTGCTATGATTATGCTGTGTTATATAAGACTTTCTTCATAGCAAACTGGAGCCAGAGGCTCTCCCTGTGGGCTTGATAAAGTCAGTGGCCATCTTGGAGAAGCTTCCATGGCAAGGAACCGTGAGTGGCTTCTAGGGACTTCAGGAGGCCTATAGTCCTGAGGGTGGCCGCCAGCTAACAGCCAGTAAAAAGCTGGGGCTTTCAGTCATACAACCACAAGGAAATTAATCCTGCCAGTGACCTGAATGAGTTTGGAAGATGATTTTTCTCAGTTAAGCTTTCAGATGAGAACACAGTCCCAGCTGATGCCTTGATATCAACCCTCTGTAGAAGATCCATGCCCAGACTCCCGACCCAGGGAAACCACGAGAAAATAAATGTGTTGTTTTAAACTGTTAAGTTTATGGTGATGCAGCAATAGAAAACAAGCACATTCTTTGAGCTGTTTCTTCTAGCATTTATCTCTATATTTCTAAGTAATGTGCTTATATTTCTTTCCTTGATTTACCAAATTTAGAATTCATAATGTTGAGGTCCTGATATGGCAGACAAGGATTTGTCCTCTTCCCATTCCCTTCCCTTCTCTTACCCTCCCAGGATAATGGCTCCGATACTTTTAGTTAATATAAGCAGTTGGTGTATAATTATTATAATTCTGTGAATATTACTTACGGTAGAGCAAGTAATATGCAGTGATTATATTTCCTACCTTCCTTTGTTTATCCTGGGATTAATAATTATCTCATTTAAAAATTCACCTAGTGCTTTTTTTTGTTTTTTGTTTTTTTGCGGTACGTGGGCTTCTCACGGTTGTGGCCTCTCCCGTTGCGGAGCACAGTCTCTGGACGCGCAGGCTCAGCGGCCATGGCTCACGGGCCCAGCCGCTCCGTGGCACGTGGGATCCTCCCGGACCGGGGCACGAACCCGTGTCCCCTGCATCGGCAGGCGGACTCTCAACCACTGCACCACCAGGGAAGACCACACCTAGTGCTTTTTTGATGGTGTGTCTGCTCTGAGCACTACAGCCAGAAGTGTCTAGGCTCGGCTGCCTTAGGGGCCCAGGGCTGTGGCCCTGACTGCTCTGTGGGCTGCTTGGAGGCAAGAAACTACTTTTAATCAATGGTCATTCATCATGGCTTAGAAAGATGGGATGTTTTCAGGCCATTCTTATTGGAAAATGGCAGTGAACCTTTAGAGTCAAGAGAATAAGACAACAGTTTCAGGAGGTACTGCAGCTCTCTTTTTTTCCCAAATGTGATTTGACAAAGCAAGGTTGTTAAAGAAATTTAAAAGTATGTTTTTAAACAGAAGAACAGCAAAAATGTGTAACCCTAACTCAGGAAAACCCTGTCTCCTGTCACTGGCCTGCCCTGCTGCACTTGGCTATAGTTAGCCCCCGAATATAGCTGCATCCTGCCAGCCCAACTGCTGCCATTGGGATCAATTGAGATTTATCCCTGGGATGCTAGGAGCATTTAACATACATAAATTAACCAATGTGACACACCATGTTAACAAATTGAAGAATAAAAATCTTATGAACATATCAAGAGATGTATCATTAGCTTTTGATAAAATCAACATCTATTTATGATAAAAATTCTCAACAAAATGCATTAGATGGAACATACTTCAACATAATAAAGCCCATATAAGACAAGCCCACATCAACCATCATACTCAATGGTGAACAGCTGAAAGCATTTTCTCTAAGATCAGGAACAAGAAAGGCACAGATGCCTGGGCTCACCACTTTTATTTAACATAGTAGTGGAAGTCCTAGCCATAGCAATCAGACAAGAAAAAGAAATAAAAGGAATCCAAAGTGGAAGGGAAGAAGTAGAACTGTCACTGTTTGTAGGTGGCATGATACTATATAAAGAAAATCCTAAAGATACCACCAAAAAACTACTAGGACTCCTCAATGAATTTGGTAAAGTTGCAGGATACAAAATTAATATACAGAAATGTGTCATAGTTTTATACACTAACAATGAACTATCAGAAAGAGAAATTAAGAAAACAATCCCATTTATAATCATAAAGTACCATACTTTTAAAATTATTTTATTTTTATAATATATTTTGAAATCAAGGAGTGTGATGCCTCCTGCTATCTTCTTCTTTCTGAATATCACATTGTCTATTCTGGGTCTTTTGTGGTCTCAAATGAATTTTAGCATTCATTTTTAAATTTCTGTAAAAAATGCCAGTGGGATTTTGATGGAGATAGCATTGAATCACTTTGAGGAGTACGGACATTTTAACAACATGGAGTTTTTCAATTCATGAACACAGAATGTCTTTCCATTTATTTCTGTCTCTTTACATTGCAGGGGAGGTTGAAGCTATAATTCTAAGGAAAAAAAATCTGGACGTTGAGGTGACATAAGTCTTACTTCAATCCCCACTCCACCAACTAGCATTTGTCAGAGCTTGGGCAATTACTTCTCCTCTTAGCCTCAATTCTCTATTTGTAAAATGAGGATAATGATAATAAGGATTTTGAGGAATAAATTGAGATAATGCATGCAAAACAGTGTAGTGCTTGGCATACAGCAGGCACTAGATAAATGGCAAATATTATTATCATAGCTCAACAGATGTTTTCATTGCCATTTATCTCTGTATAAATACTTGCTACTCAAAGTATGACGCACAGACCAGCAGCATCCACCTGGGGACTTGTTTGTAATGCAGTATCTCAGGTCCCACTCCAGAACTACTGAATCAGAGGCTACATCTTATGCTGTGTTTCATAGGCATATTAGACTTTGATAAGCACTAGTCTAAACGATCTTAGATTACAAACGGGGTTCATGTTTGTACGTTTATCTTTTACTTAAAAAAAATGTCCATTTACATTACTTCTTCCTCCCATTCTGGAAATGTAAATGGTTAGGACAATATTATTGGGTAAAAATGTTCATTTTGGTGAAGAAGCATTTGCCATGGCTATGAAGAAACTTGAACCAGTGGAATGAAATTGGATGGAAAATGTATAAATTGAGTGCAAATTAGCTGCCTGCCCCTATTAAAATATACCTGCTTTATTGCCAAAAAGAAAAAAAAAAGAATTCACCTAGTTTTCTACGTAACTTGCTCCTTCGGTTCTGGCAAAGGCCTAACAGTATAATTTCTGAATGGTGAGACTTATCATTTAATGTATCTATCCCATTTTCCCCCAGTGGTCTCCCTCCTGGAGCAGCTCTCCCTCCTTCTCCAAACCATAAGCTTGCTCTCTAGGCCTGCTGCACATCTGTCATCCAGGGACTTGCATTCACTGCTCTGTCCAATCCCAGCTCTGCTGTTTCCTCAGGCCCATATCTTCTTTCTTGATTTACAGCCTAGTTTTGGTGGAGCACATCCTTCAGCAGTTTTTTAAGACAGTGTACATGGTTGGTCAATTTGGTTGAGTCTGTTTACATTGAAAAACTGTCTTTTTTCTACCCTCACGCTCACTGAGAGTGGCTGAATATAGAATCCAGTTTGAAAATAACATTTTCCCCGGAGGATGCTGAAGGCATTGTTTCCTCATCTCCTGGATTCCAGTGTTGCTGCTGAGAAATTGGTACCAGTTTGATTCCTGCTTCTCTTATTGTGCCCTGTTTCAGCTTTCAGACCCAAGCTTTTTGGATCTTCTCTTTATCTTTGGTGTTCTGACATTTTAAAATTGGTGTAGGTATCTTTTTTTCATCTGTAATGATAGACTCTCAATTGACCCTTTCAATATGGAAATTCACACCCTTCTATGCCAGGAATATTTATCTAAATATTTAAAAATTATTTCCTCCCACCTGTTTTCTCTTTGATTCTTGAAATTTTTAAAAAATTTCATCTGTCCTGTTTTCCCTCTTTGTGTTTTAATTTTCTTTTCTGGCAGGTTTCCCTTTATTGAATTTTAATTTCAACTGTTATGTATATTTTTTATCTCCAAGAGTCCTTTCTTGTTTTCTGATTATTTCCTTTCCCATAAAGGGCAATGTCTGCTCTTGATTCTCAGAATTTTCACTAGAATTCGTTTTGAAACTGTCCTCTGCTCCTTGCCCTGTCTCTGAGATGCTAGGTGCTCTGACACCTACTCCAGAGCTGCCTTTTTTTACGTAAAAAGCTGTCTCTTTTTCACGTTGGAGTCTTTCCTCAAATATCTGTTAATCCTTGACTATCTGATCACATTTCCAAGAGGCTCTATAAAGCGGATTGAAAGTTCTGAATGCTTGGGTGGAGCGTGAAGACAGGTGGGGCTTTTTACATTGGAAATTGTCAAATGCCAGTATTCAGAGATCTTTTTCTCTGGGGTAGTTCAGCTACTCAAGAGGAGAATCCTCTAATCTCTTGCTTGGGGGCAGGATGCCTGTAGCAGGACCAGAAAATGGGACTCAGAAATCCACTGTGCAGTTTTTTGTTTTATTTATTTATTTATTTTTAATTAATTAATTTATTTTTTTGCGGTAAGCGGGCCTCTTACTGTTGTGGCCTCTCCTGTTGCGGAGCACAGGCTCCAGATGCGCAGGCTCAGCGGCCATGGCTCACGGGCCCACCCGCTCCGCGTCATGTGGGATCCTCCCGGACCGGGGCACGAACCCGCGTCCCTGCATCGGCAGGCGGACTCTCAACCACTGCGCCACCAGGGAAGCCCCACTGTGCAGTTTTTAGAATGCAGTCCTGAGCCTTACCCCTCACTTTGCCTGGTATCCCCAAATTTGGAGCTTTCTCTCTGCTTCACCAGAGAACAAGCCTTGGGCATCTTGCCCAGGTGGGGGTGGAGGAAGCATGTGAGCGGCCCAGTTGTGCAGGGCAAAGGGGGAATCTGGGGGGTGGGGTGTCACTCAGTGTAGATGCCCACACAAACCTCCTTTTCCCAGCCCCACTCCTGCCCACAACTTTCTGTACCTGTTGCTTCTACGTCCTGAGCATCCCAGGTTTTCTGCCGGGCAAATGGGTTCGCTTCTCATCTGGAACCTCCTTTGCAGGCATTTCAGCTTATATCTTCCTCTGCTAATTTTCCTCCTCCATCTGCTTTTCATCTTCTAAACTTTGTCAAAATCTCTTATCTATAATTGTCTCCTCTCCTAGAGGAGAAATTCTCCTAGTCTTTGGGCTTATACTTTCAAAAATGCCTTTGCTTTCATTTCAGTGGGGTTTTTGGAGAAAGACAGGGTAAAAACCTGTAGTAATGTTTGGGAGGGGAAGCGCATTTCTTGTCCTTCAGCCTGGGTACCAGGGTCTGGGTACCAGGGTCTCTTCCCCATTTCCTGATGGCTCTGAGCAGCTGTCACAGGGAGGCGGAGGTCCCAGATAGCAGGCATTTGGCACTCAGAGTCAGGTACGCATGGTGGCAGGCGGAGCCAGTAGGCTGGGTTGACAGCCCGTTGTCCCCGGGGAGGTCCAGCCTCTGGGAGCTGGGTTTAGCTGGAGTACTGAGGTTAGATTTGGGGGAAGGTGGGATGCCTGCTCCCAGGGGATGGCTCAAGGCATGGATATTGAGGCAGATAGTGATAATACAGGGGACAGTTCTTGAGGCTGAAGTATAGGAGGGGGAGGGACAAGGGGACAAGGCAAGTGTCCTGGAATCTGAGCCGAAATAACAGCAAGTAAGTCCGGCCTCCCGTGACAGCCTTGGGACAGATCATTCCCAAGCACGGGTCAGCCATGACCCGGGGCGGGGGTGGGGGTGGGGGGATGACGTCAGGTGGGTACAAGGCGTGGAAGCCGGTGATTACACAGGAGTCTCATACACCAGCAGGACCTGGGCGCAAGCGAATTTGCTCCTTGCAGAGGACCTTTCCCCAGGTGGGATCTGACTTCGACCTCTCACTAGCTCCGCAGCAGAGTGAACAGGAGGGAGATGCACCGTCCTCTGCTGGGATCTGATATATTTGCTGGCAACTCTCCCAGTCTTGATCTGGAATAAGGGGAGAGAATGAGCTTCTGTTGAATAGGCACTTTACAGGCCTATTTAATCTTCTTATCAGCCCTTGGACATGGTCTTGTCACCCCATTATGCAGACGAGGAACCAAGGGTCAGAGAGGTCGAGCTGGCTGACTAGGATCACACAGCTAGTGAGTGGCAGACCCAGGACTCAACTCGGGTCTGCATGAAGCCAAACACAACGTCCCCCGACTCCCTTTGCTGCCACCAGAGAGGTGATTCCTATTCCTTCAAGGCATGTGTGGAGTGGCAAGCTTTGATTTTAGGACCTCCTGTGGAAAGCCCCAAAGCTGCTGTTGAAATTGATTGAGGCCTGGAATCAGCTGATGGGGTTACTTCTCTGGTGATGCAGCAACCCTGAAACCCTGGTGTGCCCGAGCAGCTAAGCAGAAGCCCTGAGTCTGCCTCTCCCCGGCACACAGAGGGGTGTGTATGTGAAGGGAGCAGCTCCCTTTGGAGCCAATAACAGGATTTAATTTGCAAGCCTGTTCTGATCTCTCCTAAGTTGGCCAAGTTAATTAGGTTGGGGGCATCGGTGGGCTGTGATGAAGCATCTATGTAATCTAGGAAGGGCTGGTCCTGCCGGTCTCATTAGTATTTGTCCAAATGTTCACAAACCCAAACCTCCTCCAGCTGCTGCTGGAGTGTCAGAGCTCAGAGCTCAGAGCTCAGGCTCTGAGGGAGATGTAGAGAGAGGGAAACAATATGGAGGTAGAGACATTGGGATCTAGAGGTAGAAATAGAAATGGATGTAGTTATATAGCTGTAGGTAAGATAGATGGATGGATACATATAGATACATAGATATCACCAAAGACAGTCCAGGCAAAGGCACACATTTGGAAGAAAAAAGTTACCACTTCCTGAGTTCATTTAATCCTCATAGCAACCTGTGACGCAGGAATTTTTATCCCCATTTTATGAATGAGAAACAAGGGCTCCTGGAGTTTGAGTGACTGCCTGGGTCTCAGTGATGGAGAACCGGACCACGTCTTGTTCCTGGGGCCTGAGTCCCATCACGGTGAGCGGCCCAGGCTGGGGGTCCCTGGATTTGGTCCTTCCTTGCTCCTGGCAGACTCCACACCCCTGGGACTGGAGTCCTGCTGGCCCCTGGAAGCCCTCCCTGCCCTGGCCTCCATCCCCTTACCTGCTCTGCCTTGTCTTGGAACCTTCCTAACACCTACAGGTAAGGTCTGACTCAAGTCCTTTATTTTTTAATGTTGTTGAGCCATTTCTACAGGCCAGACACTTCAACGGGCACTGGGGAGAAAGTGGAGAATAAAACGAGATGGCCCAGGCCCAGGGGGAGCTCATAGGTGGCAAGGCAGAAAGATACTGAACATAACATGGTAATGGTGGTCAGCGCCATGGAGACCCTAAGGGCTGTGGAGTGTTTCATAGGGGAGGCTGAGCCGGTCTGAAGGGGTCAGGGAGGGCTTCCCTGAGGAAGTGACGTGTGAAGGTTCTGAGGCAGGAAGATGCCTGGGGGAACCTCTGAGTGTTGAGCACAGTGGATGAGAGGGAGAAGGGGCACAGAGAGGCTGGCAATGCGGGTAGGGGCTTTCTAAACCGGCGGTTGCCTGTCAGTCCCCTGAACAGGCTTGATCAGGCCTCCCCTGGGGTGGGCCTGAGCCCTGCCCCTTCCCATTGCACCTTCCAGGGAGGTCCCATCCAGGTCCTGCCACCCGCCAGCTGCCCCAGTTACAGGGCCATGCCCAGCTGGGTTCCAAGATCTCACACTTTGTCTTCCCCTCCTCATATAGCCTTTCCTGTTGCCGCATGAGTCCTGGAAACAGCCAAGACTACAGGACCCCAAGCCAGAATTTATGATCCCTTTCACAGGGTTTGCTGCCCGTAGAACCTCAGAGCAAGAGAAAAGTGAAAGGATAATCCCCTTCAGCAATACTTTGATGCTGTGATGGAGGCCTTGCGTTTGATCTTTCCAGAGCTCGTGGTGGCCCTGAGAGCCTGGCCCTGGTCCCACCCACTGAGTCTCCTACCTGTAGGGGGTGGGTGACCTCTGAAGCCCCCTCATGGGCACAAGTTGGGGGAGGAAGCCTCAAAGGGAAAGTCTGAGAGAGGGACATCGTCACCAGGCCCTGCTGGGTGCTTCAGGACATCCTGCATTCCTAGAACCAGGCCGACTCTGTTATTTCCTTTGATTAAACTTCTGTTTTCCCTAAGCCCACTGGATCCATCTTTCAATTATTTAACTCCAGCTGTAATAAAAAAAATCTATTGAACTGCACACAAACACAATATGAGGCTGTGAAGCAAACAGCAGGCCTGGGAGGGGGGAATTGAGCAGAGAGGAATCCACAGGGCTTTGTTGTTTTTATGTGCTCTGGTACATAAAGTCTGATCACATTTGGACTCAGAACGTGGGAATGGGAGACGCACTAAGTACAAGCTGGGGGCTTGGGGCGGGGGCAGGAGGAGGGACCTGTGCTGTCCTTGCTGATAGCAAAATGTTGTCCTTTTCCTCAGTCACAGCTCCCCTTCTTACAGCTTTTCATGCGTTCAGGTCCTGGGCCTCCACCCAGCCAGTCTTAAGAGACTGCAGGCCACGTACCAGCACCACGTGAAACAGGCCTCAAGCCGCCTTATGGTATTTGCATCTTTAGGCTGAAATCACATGCTCTGACCCACCTCCAAAGCCTCTAACCAAATTGTCCTTGCTCTTCCAGCTTCTGTCTTTGAGGCTTATTTCTTTCTCTGGCTTTGCCCCACCCCACAGATCCACACTAACAGTTGATTATCCGGCTTTGACTTCCTGAACATTTAGTCCCTTCTGGGCCACCGCAGACCCCCTCCCTGGACCATTCTTCCAGCCCTCCTGGCTCACCAGGGTCCCGCAATTGGTTCAGGCGTGCTTGGGAGTTGCCCATTCTGGTTATGGGGGGCTCTGAAGGAGAGATGGCTGCCCTGGCCAATTCTCTGCCTTGGGGACCACCCCTCTGTGCTGGCGGAGCCTGACCCCCCAGATGCAGCTTCCCTAGGGGGTCGGGTAAGGAGGACTATTTCATCCCTGGGGCCCAGGAGCCGCTGGAGATGCCCTTTCAGACCAGCAGTTCCCATGACAGGGTGGGACCCGAAGGAGAATTTCAAAATTATGAAAAAGTGATCTGCACAGGAACGGACCCAGCGTTGACTAAGCCCCAGCCCTCCCCTGGAGCAGGGGCCTGGAGGTTCCATGCAGGGCCAGGCATTAACCCTTGAGGTATGGGATCAGGGGAAGCTCCAGGGTTCCTATGCGGGCTCCTGAGCCATCAGGGTGATGGGGTCCAGGAGGAAGACATTAGGACAGCAGCTGTTTGTCAATGTGCATGAATGTATTTCAAAGTTTTACCAACAGGTACAACTGTACCGGTGCACAACCAACTGGTTAGCAGTCCTGGTGGCGCTGCTGAATGACAGTCAGGTAGAAAAACAAGCCTCAATTATAGGGTTCCTCTGTGGAGGCAGCTGCTTTGTCTGAATGCTCCATTGAAGCCACATTCCCTCAAGGCTTCCCCAGGGGGTGGTCAGGTTACTGACCTCAGATTCCTGGTCCTGCCCTCATTTGCTTTTTCTGAGAGGAGGGGAGGGGAGGGAAGGGGAGAGGTACATAGTGGTCAAAAACACAGGCTCTGGGGTCAGACTATCCCGGGTTTGACAGCTATGTCATAAGCTGTGTGACCTTGGGAAAGTTGCTTAACCTCTCTGAGCCTCAGTTTTCTCATCTGAAACATGAGGCTTATAACATCTTGCTCCCTGGGAGGCCATAAATGTTCATTATGTGAAAAGTCAGTAAAGTACCTGGCATAGAGTAAGCTTAATAAATGGTAACTAATATTGTTGTAATTGATTTGACTCTGATGGATCAAGCTGACCATCTTCCCTCTGCCAACCTGACTATGCCTATACTCGGCCCCAGCAACTCCTGGGAGCTTGCCACGTGCCACACACTCTGCTAGACCTTGGGCTTCAGAGAAGAACACCACAAACTACATACTAAGTGCTATGTAGAGCTTAAGTAAATGAACGAGGTACTGGCCGTTCACCACCTCCCTCCCCTTACACCAACCCCTCCGCTATCTTGCGTGGAGACACCCCTACCTATAATGGTCTGTGGTCCTGAGTTCCCACAGAGAGGCCAAGAGGGAGGAGGATCCATGTCACACAGGGCCAGTGCCTACACAAAGGCAAGGGGCTGTTGACACAGAGGGGCCTTTGACCCTCCTTGAAACTGATCAGTCCTCGGGGAAGAGAGCTCTTCATGGCTGATGCAGCGGGTGGTACAGCAGGGTCCTGAGCACAGGCCAAGGACAGGCCTCTAGTGTTCAGGGCAGGGTGGGGACCAGCCTGGGGAGGGGGGCGGGACAGGTTCTCTCCACCCTGAGGAAAAGATGCTTGTGGTTCTTTCCAGGGGACAGCCAGACATTCACTGCCTGGAACGAGGTCTGTTTCAAATGGGCACTTAACATTAGAGTTGATGTGTTTCTTTTAAGAGTTTTTCAAATGTGGGTACTTAAATAGGCTATCTAATCTGTCTTCTCACCTTCCTACCTATCTAGGGTTCAATTAGGGATCACAACTCAGATCTGATCTCCCTGCTAAAACTGAAAGGGTAAGATCTGCCATGCCTGGAAGAATAGAAACCATATTCCTGGCAGATTGCAGATCTATTGGCAATATTTATTGCACTTATAAACTCGATGCTGCTGGTAATAATAGCTATGAGAAGAGTTCTCGTACCTTTGAAATGGAGATAATTGCTTGATTTTCTAATATGGATAATTTGAAAACAATATTTGTACCCATTGCCTGAGGCAGATGCCACCAGTCGACTGCATCCTTTTAAAGATACCCTCATCACGGCCTGCACATCCACCTGTGTCCTTGGCATGACGTACCTACAGGAAGGCAAGAAAGATGGCCCAGATGTACACAGAGCCCATGTGCTTCTCACACGAGGAACGTAGAGGTGAGGCTGCATTTCCTACTTGTCAAGCACTAAAGCTTAATTGGGCCAGAAATACTCCCCGGTTCCTGCTTCTGGAAGACAGATCTCAGCTGTCACTAAGCATCTGTGGTACCCAGAAGGGACGAGTGGAGTTCTGTGGGTTGGAGACTTTGAGAAGATTTTTTTCCCTCTGTGCCAATTACGTGCATGGTATTTGGTTTTCTTTGTCTAAGCCATCACGTCGGAACCTCTGGCCCTGGGGCTGACATTCTGAGCATGGCTTAGTCCCCAGCACTGCTTACTGCCGTGACGCTCAGGGAAGCCTGGTACTGTAGGCATTAGAGCGAAGGGGGCCTCAGACTGGAGAGACTTCCAGAGGCAGGTGAGGGGAGACATGAGGTGGTGACGATCTTGGATCTTGGAAGGAGGTGGCGGGGAACAGCGGAGCTGTGGGCGCAAAGGCACGGAGTTATTTGTTGAGGACTCACCGTGTGTTGCAGCGATCATGGCGGACCCTGTTCCTGCCATCGAGGAGGGGAGAAAGGTGACGAGCAAACTCATAGATTTGATGGTATCTGGTGGTGAAGTGGGCTTTGAAGAAAAATGAAACAAGGTAAAGGGAGAGAGAAGGAGTAGGGGGCTGGTTGGGAGGGGGCAGAAGGAGCAGAAGGTATGAAGGGTGCTGCCAGACCAGCAAGGTGTTTGGAGGACTGGGGAGGGGCGTGGCTAGGGTGGGTGGCACGCCACTGGCATGTGATGTAGCCTGGAGAGTTTTGTTGGGCCTGACGGGCAGTGTGGGGTCCTTAGTGACGTTACCCACAGGGCCAGGGAGGGGGACTGCCAGGTGTTTGGGCTGAGCCCTCTACTCTGTGAAGGAAGTGTCACCTTATTCCACCCGAGCCCTCCAAGCCAGCCCAGAGGTGTCCGTACGTGAGAGTATCCAATGAGCCCACCACCATTAATGGAGGAGGGAACTGAGCCCAGAGAAGGGAAGTGACTCACCCAAGGCCACTGGCCCACACAGCTGCCTCGGAAAGGCTGTGTTGGCCCGGCTCATCTTCTGAGGAAGGTGGAGAGTGAGGGGAACAGCTATCCTGGGGCCTCAGGCCAGTTTTGGGGAAGTATGGCTAGGCATTGCTGCGGTGAGCTTCCCCCATTTGACCAGAGGACCTTCCTTGGTTCCCTACCCCCTGCCCTTTGCCTTCCTCAATTCTTGCCCTTCCCTCTTCTCCCTAAAGCTCCTTCCTGCATTTCCCACCCAGGGGCTGTGGTGTGGTGTGTCCAAGACCCGACTGGATTCCTTTAGCACCTCTGTGCAGAAACCCCCAGATGCTGTGACTTCCGAGGGAGAATCTGCCTGCAAACGCCAGCCTCACCCTGGGCCAAGGAGGAGCCTGTGCCTGGCCAGTCTGCAGACCCTGTGTGCGTGGTGCAGAGTTCCAGGGCTGTGTATATTCCAGGCGGGTGTGGGATCTGACCTTTTCTGTTTATTAACTCCCATGGGGACCACTGAGCAAAGGACCAGCTCTGGTAGAAATTGCCCGTGTCTTGAAGGGCCTATTAATGCTGTCACGGGCCAAAGGCAGGCCGTCACTGGCATTTTAGCTGCCACTGGAGTGATCCTTCAATCCGCATGAAGGTCTCAAAGCCTCTCCTTCGAGACATTCATTAGCCCCCAGTTAATGTAAGACAGAAGCTCACCCTGGAGAGAGAGCTGGATTCACTTCAGCTCCAGAGTCTGTCCCTCATTTGTCCGCAAATGGCCCAGCAAATCATGATGATTTAGTCCTTTCTTATCAAGACAGCTAAGTGAGAAAATTAAAGGGCCTTTGGAGGTTCATTTATTTCTGGGGCCTGTCATTGAAGAGTCCCCCAGTGCGGGCCCAGCCATGCCTCCAGCTTTTTTTTTTTGCAGTACGCGGGCCTCTCACTGTTGTGGCCTCTCCCGTTGCGGAGCACAGGCTCTGGACGCACAGGCTCAGCGGCCATGGCTCACGGGATCTTCCTGGACTGGGGCACGAACCCGTGTCCCCTCCATCGGCAGGCGGACTCTCAACCACTGCGCCACCAGGGAAGCCCCATGCCTCTAGCTTTATCTCCCGCTTCTCACTGTGGCCTCAGCCCAGCGCACAGAGAACCCTTGTACGCAGCAGCTTGGGCCTTTAATTAGCAACTCTGGAACGAATTAGTATCTCCATGGAATGAAAATGCCAGGGTTTCTCTAAGAATTATCCTTAGCGGGTTGCATAGGGGTTTCTGAGGTGAGTGGCGCTGTCACGGTGACCCCTCTGTCCCCAAGAAGAGGACTTTGCTGTCCAGTGCAGGCAGCTGGGGTGTGAGTCGGGGGAGAGAAACCAGGATGTGGTTCCTAAGTGGGCTTTTGTTCACACTCCAGGCAGCTCTCGGGCACCCACACTACTGCCTGAGCGCTTAGGGGAAAAAGCAATGAATAAAGTCGCAGCTGAAGAGGGCAGTCAGCCCTGCTCACACACAAAAAAAAACGACATAAGGGAAGGCGGAGCCCGATGGCAGAGGCTCAGGCCACATCTGCTCTGGGAAGACAGTTTGAAGTCGGCCAGCTCACTCAGTCCTTCTTTATCTCCCAGGACTGTCTCTCACGACACCAGTCTCCCAGAGCGCAGGGAAGAGGGAGCGGGAGGCTGAGAGGCCGTCTTCATCGTGGGCGGAAGTGCAACTGACAATCTCTTTCCCACCCACTCCTGCCCAAGCAACCCAGACCTGGAAGAGGCTTTGGGGCGGGGACAGGGGCAGGGCCTCTTAATATATTGAAAGGCATGGAAGTGGGGATGGGAAAAAAGAAAAGGTCAGGACGTTGAAAAGACAGGGTGTGCGTGAGACCAACATCCTTTCTCTCCCGACTCTCACCAGCATTCCACCACGTGCATGCACACACCTGTGCATACACACGTGTGCACACACACACTCGGATGCAAAGAGGGGGGAAGGGAGGAGTGTGAGAAAAGAGAGAGAGACAGGAGGAGGATGGAAGGCTATATGATGTGATAAACCCTCATTCCTTAACCATCACTCAGGCTCTAATAACAAAGCAAATTGTGGCCCCTTTATCAGTGCCTTTGAAATATGACTGTAGTTGGCAAACATCAAGAGTCATCTAGGCTGGCTGTTCTGCTAAGTGCTGGGCAAGAGAGAGCTGCCCGGAGGCTATTTGCAGTCTCTTTCCATGGAGAACTATATACAAGCCAGCCCATGGTGAACGCTGAACAAGTGAGGAGTTATACAACTAAGAACATGACTTGCATTGGGGAGTAGCTTGTCTATTTGTATTTTAATATTTTGGCATTTATTTTTGAAATAGAAGTTTATTTTCCAACGGAATTCTGAAGAAAGGTTTAGGTTTAGGTTTAGGTAGTTTTCTTGGGCTGGGAGGGCCTGGGTCATTTCCCTCATTAGCATGACTCTACAGGTGCCCCAAGGCAAGGACCTGAGGGGGCTGGGCTGGGCATTCCCTCTCACCACCTTTAGGGTTCAGGTCATTGGCGGCCTCGGGATTTGAACAGGGAAGGGGAGCCACCTCATTTAAAATTACCTACACTTGCAGCCAGGCGATCTAATTCCCCCAATTATTTTATCTCTCAGAATACTGTCAGCACGGGAGGCAAGTCCAAAATAGCTTCTCATCTTACAGATCCAGGTCCCCCAACACTTAGGCGACGAGCCTGATTGCTCAGATGAGCGGTGCTGAGCCTCTTTTCCTGGCTGGCTGGAGGGCATTTCTACTGTTAAAAAACCTGACAGTATATAGTGATGCTACACGTGCGAGAAGCTATGCGAACAAATCGTAAGAGACAGCAGACTGCAAATGTAATAAAAACTGTGGAATTAATTAAAGAAATCTCAGCTAAAACTAGAGTCGAGACAGGCCTGTAGGGGAGGCTCTCACGCCCCACCACGCATCCTCAGATACTCTAAACTCACATCTCAGACAGGAAGGTGTGGCCTACTTTACTTTCTAGCAGAAAGAAGAAAGCTTCCCTTCACTGGAGGACAGCCCAGCCAATCAAAGCAGCCCAACCAATGAGAAGCCCTATACTTTGGACTCCTGGCTCTTCCAATGGATTCTTTGGTTATTACAAGCTCTTCTAACCCCCCACCCCCCCGCGCTTTCCCTATAAAAGCAAGTTCCCCTTTCTTGTTCTGTGGATTTGTTTATGGATCGCCGTAGTGTGTGTGTCGGAGTTGCGTTTCGTCTGGCTATTCCTGAATAAACTCACTTTTCCTGGTAAAATAACTGGCGATTGCATTATTAAAGGGGACAAAAGCAATACAACAAAATTATTCTAATATGTATTCAATCATATAAGCAATGTGTGTGTGTGTGTATGTATAATAGAAAACTTAACGTGACTAGTTCAGTACTTGAACCCTCACCCTAAGGGTCAGTTAGTCTCCTTCACAGGCTCCTGCCATGCCCTGTCCTCTGGGGTTGGTCCATCTTGCCCTGGGTTGGGGGATATCCACAGCTTAGCCCATGTGCCACAACTACTGAAGCTTGTGTGCCTAGAGCCCGTGCTCTGCAACAAGAGAAGCCACTGCAAGGAGGAGACCGTGCACCGCAATGAAGAGTAGGCCCTGCTCGCCACAACTAGAGAAAGCCCGTTCACAGCGCTGAAGACTCAACGCAGCCAAAAATAAATAAATTAATTAAAAAAAAAGGATTATTAGCACCTGGAAGGCCGCTTTATGGCGCCTCCCAGGCACTACCACTTCACAAAGAAAAGCACTCTCCTGATTTCTAACATACTAAGTTTTGCTTGGTTTTGAAATTTGCATAATTGTGCTGTTTGTACTCTCATATTTTTTAAAGAGGAAACAATCCTGAGTTCATACTAATATTTCCAATTCAAATGTAAGATTACAGAGTTTTCACTTAACTTGGTTGAATTTACACTTTCTCTTTGCTGAAAAACTTGGTTTTTAACGACTTTAATAACACAATTGCTTGTTTGCCTGTTCCACAATACAAGTATAATAATTTCAAAATAGCTATATGCATATCGCTGCTGACAATGAGTTGACTGAATGCAGTATAAGATATCTTTGTTTTTGTCCTTAGAATATTTCCCACTAGGACTGTATAATCAATTCTATATTTTAAAATTATTTGAAGCAATTATTTTGTGTGTGTGTTGTTATGCCACCATCTTGATATGCAGTTAGGTGCATTTCTTTCCTTTTGTTTTCAATTTTTAAGACTTGCTTTTTGGATTTTTTAAAAAAAAATATGGATTCAAGTCAAAACTACGTAACAAAATATATTCAGAGAAATCTAGCTTTCACCCCTATCTCCTCCATCCTGTTCTCTCTCTGCATGAGTAACTTTTATTAACATAAGTAATCTGTATTAGCATTTGGTTTATCCAGTCATCAATTTAAAAAAATATAAACAAATACGTATGTATTCACATTATCCCCTCCCATTTTGTGGTGGATTAGTGAGGTAACCAATTCTTTGTTACTCTCCCCGCTGAGGGATGAAGTTTCTCCCCGCTTCCCTTGAACCTGGGTTGGTCCTGGGACTGCCTTAACCAATAGAATGCAGAGGAAGTGACCCTCTGCTAATTCTAGGCCTATGAGGATGGGCAGATTTCATTTCCTCCTTGGTACATTCACCCTTGGGATTTAGGATTCAGCTGCCAACTATAAAAGCCCAAGCTAGCCATGGGGAGATAGAGACGTCCTAGCCTCTCATCCATCCTGCCAACACACCAGACACGTGAGTGAGTCATCCTGGACCATCCAGCCCAGCAGCCATCTGACTGCAGCAGCATGAGAACCACCCCCCAAAAAAACCTATAGAAGAATCGTTCAGTGAACTTACAGATTCATGAGAGATAAGTTAATGTTTGTTGATGTGTTAAGCCATTAAGTTTTGGGATGGTTTTTTATGCAGTGGTAGATAACCTATATATATATATATATATATATATATATATATATATATATATATATATACAGAAGGAAGCATTCTAGCTATGCCAGTCTGCACCTTGATTTAACCACTTAATGAATGCTGGAGAGCACTATGTATCACATATGTTGATTCTTACCTTTGTGATGACCCAGGTTATATATGGAGATCTGAGGTTCAGAAAGGTTGAGTAACTTGTCCAAGGCTGCACAGCTATTTTACTAGTTTGCTAGGGCTGCCAAAACAAAATACCACAGACTGGGTAAGCTAAACAACAGCTAAACAATTTATTTTCTTACAGTTCCAGAGGATGGAAGACCAAGACCGAGGTGTCAGAAAATTTGCTTTCTCCTGAGGACTCTCCCCTTGCCTTGCAGATGGCCACTTTCACCCATGGTCTTTCCTCTGTTTGGGCACATCCCTGGTGTCTCTGTGTGTGTCCAAATTTCCTCTCCTTATAAGGACGCCAGTCATATTGGATTAGGGCTCACCCTAATGACCTCATTTTACCTTAATCACCTCTTTAAAGCTCTGTCTTCAAAACAGTTACCTTCTAGGGAACTGGGGGTTAGGACTTCAACATGTGAATTTGGCGGGGTGGGGGGGACACAAAAATTTGTCCAAGAATTTGTGGCCATCTTCAATCTGCCACATTGGGTTTAGACTTGTACATATGCATAAGATCTTCTCTTTCTGAGGCTGTTGGAGATATTGGAGAATAAATTTGTAATCTCTCAAAGTAACATGAATGTGATGGATAAGAATTCAAATAATAAATAAAGAACTGATTTGGAAAGCATGAGAAGAGAGAGTAAGAGACTCTCCCCACCACCACATTATAATAGTTCAGGAGAATGATTTTTAAGGAAAACTTAGCTAGGAAGTTAAGGAGGACAGTTCTTTTACTAAGAATATCTCTGTTGTGATAATTGTTATTTTGTTTAATACCTATTTACCTCTATCTCCTTAAATTGGAAAAAAATTAAAAGGTGTTACGTGGGGCATAAGTGTTCCCCAAAATATTAATGTCAGTTGTCTCTGAGTAGTGGAATTATGGGTAAATTCTTTCTTTTTAAAACTTTCCTGTACTTTTCCATACTTCCTCTGGCTACTTCTTTTATAATGGAAAAAATAAACATCACAGAAGTGTTTTGAGACAGACAGGGCCATTCTCTTTCTCATTCTTTTGTCCTGATGAAAGCTGGTTAGTGGTGAAGGTAAGGGTTGGCTGGGGTGATGGGGAAAGTATCCGTCAGGGGCTGGGCAGGAAACCAGGGCCATGACAGATACTTCCATGGAAGGAGCTAGTCCAGCTCATGGAGCACAGAGCAGCCTCGGGGCTGCAGGTTTAGCCATCCCAGGGAGGGTGTACAGGGCTCATCTCTTCGCGGCAGCTCAATGCAGCCCCCTGCCAGGGCATGGCGTGTCCACTGAGCTGCCAAAGGTTACTGGCATCAACCCTCACGGCCAGCTTGCCCTCCCACCCTCAGAGCTGCCTCGGTTACCTCCCGCTACCCTGACTAATGAATCCACTTCCTGTGTTCATAGAAATTCAAGACATGGGGTTTCATTTGCCTGAAGTTTTCTCCCACTTTCCCTCCCTTTCCTCCTTCTTTCCTTCTTCTCTTCCTTCCTCTATCCCTCCCTCGCTCCTCCTTTCCTTCCTTCCTCCCTGCTCCTACTTTCCTTTCTCCCTTTCTTCTTTCCTTCTAGAGGGGAAGGAGGGAAAGGGGATAAGAGAATGGGCAAGGGGACAAAGTACAAACCCTTTCTCTTTAGGGAACTGGCCACCTTATCTTATGATCTCAGTGCTCAGAAACCCCTTAGGTCTTGTGGAGAGCGATGTCCTGTCTTTAACCCAGAGCAGAGCCTGGCTTGGCCTGTCCAGCAGAAGGGGCCTCCGTGATTTTCCATGCAGGAGCCAGGAGGGGCCCCACGTGGTGATGACGTGGCCTGTCTGCAGCCAGAACACGAAAGGAGCAAAGGCAGGGATGCTGTGCTGGGAGACGCCAGATGCAGGTGTTTCCTTCCTTTGGAACTTCACAGCTGGACCTCGCTCCGCCCTGAGGGGTTCCTGGAGGCCAGCTGCTCGCTGTGGGGGGTGGAGAGGATGAGCAAAGCATGCTGATGCAGGCGAGGCCCTGCCGGAGCCGAAAGCTGGCCCCGAGATTCTCCTGCCGGCGATGACAGTGATGCCTTGCTCCTGAGTGGCACTGCCTGGCCACGGAGCGCTCTCACATTGGGCTGCCTGCCCAGAAGCAGATCTAGAAAGTTCTGTTTGAAGGATAACATTAGTGTACTCGCCAAGAGTCCACAACCTAATGATGTCTTTGATGTAAAGTTACTTCTTTTCTAAGAAACCTGGGGGACCTCCCGTGCTGTGTCCCAAAGCACACGTCACGTACCAGCTGGCTCTTGGGTTTCTCGAGAGCCACGTCCAGGTGGTGAGGCGCTCTCGGGGTCGCACAGGTGTGCTGGAGGCACAGTGGCCGGTCGACTCCGAGGAATGACAGCAACGGGGAGAGGTGCTGGGGGTTGGAGCCGGGAAAACCCACCCAGATCTTTTTAGAGGGAACAAGACAGATTTTAACATCTACGTGTTGGTGAATATGATGTCAATCCACAAGAAATTGCTACAGAAAATTGTTAAGTTCGTTGATTTTTTGAGTACTTAGGGGAAAAAACTAGTCCTCACTAGGTGCCATTGATTGCTAGTTGTTTTTTTTTAATAAATTAAAAAAAATTATTTTTGGCCGTGTTGGGTCTTTGTTGCTGCACGTGGGTTTTCTCTAGTTGCAGCGAGCAGGGGCCACTCTTCGCTGCGGTGCGTGGGCCTCTCGTTGCGGTGGCTTCTCTTGTTGCAGAGTACGGGCTCTAGACGTGCGGGCTTCAGTAGTTGTGGCACACGGGCTCAGTAGTTGTGGCTCGCAGGCTCTAGAGCACAGGCTCAGCAGATATGGTGCACGGGCTTAGTTGCTCCACAGCATGTGGGATCTTCCTGGACCGGGGATCAAACCCATGTCCCCTGCATTGGTAGGTGGACTCTAAACCACTGTGCCACCAGGGAAGTCCCTGATTGTTTACTAAAAATGAGCTTTCAAAGATTTCTGTGTAAAGATATTAAAGCCAGATTACAGCATCTTCCTCTCCCTGTACTGACACCAAAACCACAGATTTTATCAGAAAGGAAAATCATGGTCCCATTTCACTCATGAATATAGATGCAAAAGCACTAAACAAAATATTGGCAAATAAAATACCAACATGGCATTAAAAATATATATACCACATTTAATTGGGTATATCCCAGCTGTCTGGGATGCCCTGGTAATAGAAAACTGCAAATATAACATCATATTAACAGATTAAAAGAGAAAAACCATCTAACCATTTCAAGGGGGGCAGTAGATTTAACTTTGATAAATTTGAACACTTTCATGCTAAAAACTGTTTCTAAATTAAAGATTATTTTGAAAACAAGTATCCATAAAAAACCAAAGAAATAAAATCCTAATAGGGGAAATATAAGAAGCATTTCCTTTAAAATCAAGGATGAGACAAGAATCCCTGCTACCATAAGTTCTACTGTATTGGAAGACCTGGGCAGTTCAGTAAGATAAGAAAAAGAAAAAGAGATTAGAGACATGAAACTGGAAAGGGGGTAATAAAACTCAGTATTTGCTGGTGACATGATTGCTACATAGGAAAGCCAAAAGAATTCATATGCTATTATTGACATGCATCATACCAGAGTTTAGCAAAATTGCTGGATATAAGATTCCGGTATATTTTTGTATACCAGCAGCAAATGATTAGGAATGTAATTACTATTGAAGACAGTGGAGAATATCAAGTGTCTAATAAAAGCATCAGAGAATATCAAGACTCTACCAAAATATGCGCAGGACCTCTATGGAGAATATTATAAAATTTTGTTCGCGATGCTAACGACCCAGATAAGTGGATACACCAAACTCCTGGACAGGAAGTTTCAAGATCGTGAAGATGCCAGTTCTGCCCAATTTGATCTATAGATTCAATGCAATTTCTATCAAAATCTGAACAATGTTTTTCATAGAACTTGATTAAATCATTTAAAAATTCATATGGAAGAAATAAAAGGCTAAGAATAGCAGAGCACTTCTGAAGAGGGATAGCAGGAAGGTGGGGAACGCCCCCCACACACCAGGACTTATGAACCTACAATAATTAAGGCAATGGGGGATTAGTGTAGGGACGGCAAATGGACCAATGCAGCAGAGCCAGAGAGCCTCCTAAAAGACCTTACGCGGATGATGTAGTCAGCTCAGGCTGCCAACAAACTACCGTTGGTTGCATGGCTTAGACAACATTTATTTCTCACAATCCTGAAGGCTGGGAAGTCCTAGGTCAAGGTGCAGATTCAGTTCCTGACATGCAGAGAGCTTCCTTCTTGCTGTGTCCTCACATAGCAGAGAGCGAGTGAGCTCTGGTCTCCCTGGCTGGCTGAGCTTGAGTTCTCTTCATTACACCATGCCGCCTTCTGCAATCATCTGTCATGTTCTTCTGAGTCCAATTCTTTTATATATAAAATATATATTTTATTGAAATGTAGTTGATTTACAGCGTTGTGTTAATTTCCGCTGTACAGCCAAGCCACTGAGTCTACTTCGTAAATATCTCTCAGGGCTGTCCTCCCCAGCTTCTCCTCATTGCCTCCTCCTTTTCAGGGCCTTATCATCTTTTCCCTGGATTGTTGCATGATCCCTCACCAGGCTTCCTGGTTTCTAGTTTTTACCTTTACAATCTATTCCCTGCGTTGCCATCTGAACTTTTTATTTTTTTATGTTTATTTATTTATTTGGCTGTGCCGGGTCTTAGTTGAGGCATGCGGGACCTTTAGCTGCAGCATGCGGGATCTAGTTCCCTGACCAGGGATCGAACGCAGGCCCCTTGCATTGGGAGTGCGGAGTCTTAACTGCTGGACAACCAGGGAAGTCCCACCATCTGAACTTTGTAAAAACGTGCATCTGGTTAAGGACCAGCTGCGTCTACAGAGTGAGGATGCATTGTCCTCAAAGGGGACAGGAAAACATGCTGGGAGAACACTTCAGTTCACAGCAGAAGGAAAGAGTCCTCAGTGTATGGGAGAGGCCCCATACACATAAGTGTATAATACATATGACTGTAATATATAGAAGTATAATCAGGTAGCTGTTACTGGGATCACAGTTTAAGCGGTACATACATTAATTTTTTTAAAAAACCTACCATTTATTGATCACGTACTTTGTACCTGGTGTTTGGCCTATACGATTTTATTGCATTCTCCCAATAATTCTTTGAGGCAGGCGATTCTGGTTCCATTGTACAGATGAGCACACCAAGGCTCAGAGAGGTTAGGGAGGTGCTTGAAGTCACACAGCTAGTGAACAGTGGAGTTAGGATTCCCTACTCCCACCCCACCATTGATCCAAAGCCTCCTACTCACAAATAAGTGTATCCAGAAGAACATGTTCATGGCACATAAGGACACATCGGAGGAAATGGGTCTTCTGGACCTGGAAAACAAAGACATGACACTATAGAGAACAGTATGGAGGTTCTTTAAAAAAATGAAAATCGAGTTACCATATGATTGTGCAATCCCACTCCTGGGCATATATCAGGAGAAAACTCTAATTTGAAAAGGTACATGCACCTCAATGTTCATAGCAGCACTATTTACAATAGCCAAGATGTGGAAACAACCCAAGTGCCCAACAACGACGATTGGCTTAAGAAGATACACACACACACACACACACACACACACACACACACAATGGAATATTACTCATCCATAAAAAGAATGAAATAATACTATTTGCAGCAACATGGATGGACCTAGAGATTATCATACTAAGTGAAGTCAGACAGAGAAAGACAAATGTCATATGATATCACTTATATGTGGAATCTAAAAAAATGATACAGATGAACTTATTTACAAAACAGAAATAGACTCACAGACATAGAAAACAAATTCATGGTAACCAAAGGGGAATGGTAGGGGGGAGGGATAAATTGGGAATATGGGTTTAGCGGACGTACACTGTTATATATAAAGCAGAGAAACAACAAGGACCTACCGTATAGCACATGGAACTATACTCAGTATCTTGTAATAACCTATAATAAAAAAAAAAGACAGACAGAGACTGTCAATTGTGAGCTCCTGGACACTGGGAGACCCATGTGGAGGTGGGAAAGCCAAGGAGAAGGCTCCTGCCTTGCATGAGAAGTTTGGAGAATGACTTACGATTTCATAGCCCTTTCTTTTCCACCTCCCTCTTTGCTGTTTGTTTCTGAGTCAGTCAAATCTAGTTAGCCTTTCTGTTGAGTGGAGGGAGGGTAAGAAAAGGGTGGAAGAAAACAATAGTTAACTTAATTAAGACCAGTTAACTAGGATAGCTGTCATTAGAGGGACAGAGTTGCTGAAGTGGCCATTGCTGGGCAAGGAGAGCTGGAGGGTTCCAGTCCCTGCTTTGCGGGGACTCTGTGGTCTTAGGAGGGTGCCCATCACTCCCATGTCACCTGTGGGACGTGGGGTCCAGGTCAGATACTCGGCACTTCCCTGCATCATCAGTGAGTCTGTGAGAAATGAGCATAAGAACATTCCTATGAGAATGTTCTTACAGGAAATGAACATCCTTCTCCTATAAAAATGTTTTCGAAGCTCTATTTTCAAAAGCAAAGCATTTGGAAAAAAATTTGACTCATAATTTTTAGTAAAAATATTATAAAATGCCTGGGGCTGGGAATAGGATCAGAGAGCGACTGCAACCGCACATAGGGATTTTTCTGGGGTGATGAAAATGTTCTAAAATTCAACTGTGGTGATGGTTGCACAACTGTAAATTCACTCAAAACCACTGAACACTATGCAAATGATACTTCAATAAGGCAGTTAAAAATGATCACTGAATTCTGGGAAAATCGACACCAAATAACCCCAGTTGCCTTACAGATAGGTCACTCTGTGGCAGGCAGTGTGAGCAGGCTGTGCCCGGGTATTTGACAGAGCCCGTAAGTTATCCTGGGGAGGAAAGGCGCATACATACAAATTGCTCTGGCCCATGAAAGCACGTGGTTAAATGGTACCAAAGAGGCAGAAAACAGAATCAGGAGGAGAGCCTTTAGGAGGTTCTGATGGGATCCAAGCCAGATGAGAATCCCAGGAAGACTCTGTGAAGGGCAGAAAAAGGAAGACAGTGCAGGCCACACACAGTGCAGGCCACGGAGAATCAGGAAACGCAGGACTGGGGGACACGTGTGGGTAAGATAGTCCCTCTTCCTAGGCCCCTAGGGACCCAGCTGGACCAGACATGCCCAGAGTGGCCATGGGAGGGTCACACGGTCATTTGACTGTGCGGAGTGCCTGCGAGGCTGGGCTTCAAAACTGGGGAGGATGAGGTCACCAGCTAGTAAATGGCAAAACCAGGATTTGGACTCTAGAAGTATGATTCTGACCCTTGGCCCTCAACGACAACCCCGTGTTGTTTGTCTTACTAGACAGGAAACCAAAGCTCAGAGAGGCTGATTGAGCTACCCAAGGTCACACAGCAGAAAGTGGTAGGGCTGGGATTCAAACGAAGGTCTTCTGGTGCCGAGGCTGAGGCTGATCCCACTAGTCTCCCCTTTCCAGTGCAAAGGAGGGCATGAGGACTCAGCTAGTCCTGCTTTTTTCCTTGTAGGACTCTGGTTCGTGGCACTGCGGGGTGGGGGGGGGGGGCGGCTGCTTCCGGATGCAGTCATGGGGCTGGGGAGGGGATGAGTATACTCTCATCAACCTGGTTCTCGATAAAGAGGGGACTCGAATCTCCTTTAAACACTCCTTTTGGGGTGCTTGTTATTCACCCCAGCAGGAAATGGCTTGACAGGGGCCTGCTCAGCAACTGAAAAGGCTGCCAGCCCCCCATGGCCAAGGAGAGAGCGCCAGGCTATTTTAACCTGGGAAAAGCCTTCAACTTACCTCCTTCAGGCTGTCCTTTTCTCTCTTATTTGCTTGAAGAATTCTCATTCCTTTATTTAATGTGATAACACGCATTGAATGCAGTCTAGAACCAATGTTCAGTCGTGGCTCAATGTCCATACTTAGCCCGGAGCTGGCGAGGGTTCCGAGCCAGGTGTACCCACGTGGCACAGGGCGCTCCACTCTCCCGAGTGATCTGGGGAAGTAAACGGGGCAGTGTGGGAAGAAGGAAGGGCACACTACGTGCCCAGCCTTGGACGCCCCAACAGGGATCCAGAGAGCAGTGTTATCACCCCTGCTGCACACGAGGGAACAGAGAGAGGGATCCAATTCCCTGAGCGGCTGGGCTGCGGCGTCCATCTTCTCCATCCCACTCCTGCCAGCATCCCTTCCATCCCAGGAGACGGCAGTGTCTGTGGACACAGCCTGTCCTCCAACAGGATGGAATGCCTGTACCTCTGCAACTCCCGTGGCTCTTCTCCACTCCTGGGTGCCATCCGCTGGCAGGGCCCACCCTGGACCTGGCCTTTATGTCCACAGCTGCTCCTCTGCCTAAATCTTTGCTTCCAACCAATGTTTCACTCTCCGGCTGCAGCCTCTACAACACACCTTCTTAGCTAAGCCCTGCTGGAGAAAAATCACATGGCCTGTACATTGGCCTGTGATCCAACCGTCCGTCGCCACTTGACCTGGTCCCCTGATCTCCCTTAATGACTGTGCAAATCTTCACCACTTCCTTCCAGTCCTCCGTCCTCCCATTGCCCCTCTTTCACCTACTTTATTGAGCAAATCGCTCTGGGCTGCGTGCACGTGCCCCATGGGGTTGTAATGGCTTATTTATGTATTTGTTTCCCCAACTCAACTGTGCCCTTCCTTGGGTCAGGATTTGTCCCTTACTCATCTTCCTGTCCTCGGTACCTGACGCAGCACCTGGAACCTGTATGAGTAAAGCAGAGTGGCCAATGGCAGAGGATGGCTCAAGGAGATGCCCTTGCTCCATACATACACCAGAGCAGCTCATCGGCTGCCTCCTGGGCTCCGTAATGCTGCTCAGCTGGCATTGAAACAAGAGAAAACCCATCCCTGTCTCTGCCTTCTGCGTTCTACTGATAAACTCCTATGTCGGGAGATGAAACTCAAAATGCAGGTCATTCAGTCCTTTACGGGGAGGTTTCCACGGTGACTGTAGTCCATGCCTGGTGGGGACAGCCTGCCTCGCTGGAGCAGGCCTGAGTCCCACCTGTGTGTGTATAACAAGGGCCACCTTGTCCTCTCTCCACCGGGCAGGTGTTCATATGTTTCCAAGTCTCTTGTCTCCTACTTCACACACTGAATAGCAGTTAAGCCCACGAACTTCCCTGCAGAGTTGAGAGCTTCGGGAAAGGGCGGCACTAACCCTGAAGGACGGGCCTGCACCCATGCACCCTAGACTCCTGGGCCCTCCCTCAAGCACCACCCTCCAGAGTCACCCGACTGGGGTGGAGCCAGGGATCTTTTGGCCTTTTTTTCCGTGATGGGGTCTCCGGGAGAGGTGTCGACCTAGTTTTCGCGTGTTTCTCACCTCTGTCCTTCCCCTTTGGGGTACAGATGAGCTTTGTGGTCAACAACTGGCCCTTTGGGGTCTCAATTGTCTCACCTGAACAATGAAAGTGTCAGATGCAATGGTAGCCACTTCCAATTATACTGCATTTCCGTGTCTGCCAGCTCCCTCTCTACCTCCCTTCCCAGCCCACCCTCCTCTTCACTCTCCCCACACTCACCAACATCCCTTCCCGCCCCCACCTTCCCTGTCCCATTGGCTCCAGGTGGCCTAGACCTTCCAGCACTGTCCACTGACCTCCCGGTCTCTCGGGAACGAGGGCCTTGGAATCTCTTCGTATTTCCCTTGGGTGTTTGGACCCCTGTCCATCCTCGAATGAAGAAGAGGTTAAGGGAGGAAAGTGAACAGACCAGGCTGGTACACGGCAAGGTTGCTCACCGAAACTAGAAAGAGATCTCTCAAGGTGTCTGCCTCCCAGCCCCAACTCAACCATGTCTCTTTCTCTCGCCTTTCCCTGTCATTTCCTGTCACTACCTGCCCTGCATTCAGGCTTTCACGCTGGTCACTAACTCCACAGGAGTCAGCTCAGCACTGCTGTCTCAGAGATGTTTGTCCTGTGAGTCTGGTTGTTTTCAGTTCCCACCTCATGCGGGCTGAGAAGTTTAAATGAGATGATGCTTATCGCTGCCAGCTCAGGCCTAAGTGATTGAGCCTGGGGAAGACCAGGACAGTCACCAACCTGAAAATTCACGGCCTCCCTCTCATGTCATGACTGCTCCGCCGTCCTCTTTTTCGTGTCTTGTCCACTCTGTAATGCTTGGCTGCTCCAGCATCTCCCACTATTATATCCCATTTTACAGCTGAGGAAACTGAGGCACAGGGAAATGAAGTAACTTGCCCAAGGTCGCGGCTAGTAATTGGCAGAGCTGGGATTCAGCCGAGGCTGTCTGATTCTAGAATTGATGATCTTAACCACTACGGTATTTTGCCTCTGCTTTAAAAAAAAAAAAATGGCTAAAAAGAAGTTCCCATGTCCCTGCTTCATCCTCAAGTCAACCTTCCATCTCTGACTTTCCTGCTGGGCTGGCTGACCCTTCCCACTGTAGTCTGGGGACAACTCGTGACTTTCCTGAGTCGACTCCCTTGAAGGATATTCAGAGTCTGCAAACTGCCAAACTCGATGGCTTTGCTCGGTTCTCATCCTTCCCACAGAGGGGCCATCTTCTTTACATCACTCAGCATTGTGTAAAATAGCTTGTTTTGGACTCTGGGAAAATGCTCACATGCTTTCTGGAATATTCTTGCTGCTCTCCCATCCCAAGAGCACCCCGCTGTCTTTGGCAGGACGTTTTCTCTGGGGGACCATATTCTAGGAGGCCCTGCCTGCTCCAGCCCACAGAGACCTCCCGCTGACCAGCGAGGTACAGAGAAATTGCGGTCCCCAGTTCCCCTGTGGAAAGCTGCTGCTTTTCCTGTTTCCATGACATCAGAGTCATTACAGGCTAAACTCCTTCCTCTTCTTCCTCCTCCTCCTTCTTCTTCTTTAGCATCTTGGGATATATTTACTCAGAACAGAGTGGTTTCTTTCTATCCTTGTCTCTTGCTTGAGTTTTTCCTTTTATTTGTCAGTTTGGAAGTAATGAAATAGTTTATTAGCGTCCTCAACTGATTATCAATTAGTTTCTGTTTTTCTTAAAACTATCATTACAGACTCACAGACTCAAATATATTTGACCTGTTTCAATCTCTTGAAGTTACTGTCCTCACTGATACATACTGTTGTCTCTCTTGCCAGGGAGAACCTCTTCAGCCTGGCTCCTGAGTCCTTCGGCCCTGGCCCTAGCTGTCTTTTTTTTTTTTTTTTGCTTCTCACTGCCGTGGCCTCTCCCGCCGCGGAGCACAGGCTCCGGACGCGCAGGCCCAGCGGCCCTGGCTCACGGGCCCAGCCGCTCCGCGGCATGCGGGATTCTCCCGGACCGGGGCACGAACCCGCGTCCCCTGCATCGGCAGGCGGACTCCCAACCACTGCGCCACCAGGGAAGCCCCCTAGCTGTCTTTGATTGCTTCCTCGCTGTCTGGTGTGACAAGTTGCTCTCGGCCCGCATCATTTCAGGGGCCTTTTCTGTCAGTGTTGGTGGGAGACGTCTAATTAAGTTTTCAAAAGAGTTCCTTACAGCATCCTTTTCTCCATGGCAGGGAGAAAGGATAGAAAGGTGGGAGGTAAATCTCTTTTGTGTTTGAGGTCTCAGGAGACTCAAGCTGAATTCCTTTGGGTTGGAGGAGGGGCCAGGGCTGGTGCTGGGAGGGGCTGATCCAGAAGCAGGGGAAGAAGTTTCCCCAAGGAAGGTGAGGGGCTGTGTTTGGGGGTTTCTGAGGGTGGCAGGGAGCAAGCCCTGCTTCTCTTGGAGCCTGGGAGCTGTCAGACCTCTGCAGGGGTGGCCCATGGATGCAGGAGGCCGTTTACAGTGGGCTGTGGACTTAGGCTCCTCCACGGGGATCCCTGTTCCCAGCCTTAGCTGGACAGAAACAAAGCTGCCCGTGGACCATGCCAGCCTGGCAATGGGCATCTCAGATACGATCCCGTGATGGAAGGCTAGAACCCTTTCCTGGTTTCTGCAAGTTCTGCTCTCTAATGTTGCGCCGCTCTCGGGAGGGGGAGGCTGAGCGGCACCACCCGGGAAAGGGGCTCAGAGACTCGTTTAATTTAGTTTAGGAGAAGTCATGAGGGCAGTCATCTGTGACCAGGTCTCCAGTTTTGAGACACACTCTTTGACTTAGACACTTTGTTTCCTAGTCCTAAGTCTCTGGGGGAACAGGAAGTCATCCTTCCTCCAGATGTGGAGAAGAGGAAGAGGAGAACCACTTCTTAAAAACCCTTCCTCAGGGCCGGCAGTTACGATTTCCCTCTGCGCCGCATCATCCCAAGAACTCCAGCCTCACCCTGCCTCCCTTTCCAGGCCCTCCCACCACGCCTTCCCCCATCACACACCATGATTGACTTCCAGCCACTTGGAGCCACTTGCAGCGTGTGAAACATGCCATGTGCTCTCTTACCTCTGGACCTTGGTACGTGCAGTTGTATCTGTTAGGACCAGGCATGCTGCAACAACAACACAACTGATAAGTAGTTTGAATATGGTGTTTATTTCTTTTGTGTGTGAAAGTAGCTAGGTGCGAGTCTCTCCAGGGCTGGCCCAGCTGCTTCATAGTTGTCAGGGACCCAGGGTCCTTTTGACTTTCTGCTCTACCATTCTTAGCAGTTGGTTTTTATCCTCAAATTTGCTTCATGGTACAAAATGGCTGCTGGAATTCCAGCCATCAGGTACAGAGTCTAGACAGGTCCTAGGTGAGACAGAATTCCTTCCAAAGAATCTATATAAACTTCCATTTATATCTCATTATTCATTATTAGAAACAAGGGAGTGTTTTAGCTGGGTGCGTTGCACACCGGGCTAAGAAGATATTCTAATCATAAGGAAGTGATGGATAGATATTGGGTAGGAACTAGTAATCTCTGCCTTTCAATGTCCGTTCCCTTTGTTCAGCTGTTCTATTGACCCTTTGTTCTCAGCTTAGATACAGCTTCTTTAGGAGTCAGCCTTCTTCTAGGTGCTTCTCTAACCCCAAACTTACCCATTATCACACCACATTGCACCTGCTGGTTCACCTGTCAGTCTTTCCCTTTGAACGGTGAGCTCTGGGAAGGCAGGGATTGTAGGCGCTCAAATAACGCGTATGGAGCGAATGCGTGGAGTCTGGGGCAGCGTTCATTCTAGAACATTTCACATTAATTCTCCCTATTCAGGATGTTGTTATAATCCCCAACGGATCTTGCTGTTTTTCCACTTGTAAGTCATTACCACACGTGTACCCAAATTGCTTTTTTTTTTTTGGAAAGAAAAGGCATCTCTTCCCAAACCACTGGGGATGACACATGATTTGCGCCTTCACAGCTTTGGAAAGCAACTGGCACATCCAAACCAGCCTCCAAGTCTGTCTGGATGGCAGTTTGGAGGGTAATAAAATAAAAAGTAATTTATAAGTGGCAAAAAATTTGAACCAAAGCATAATTCCATTTTGTGCAGAAAGCCAAGCTGTTCTGCATGATTTGTCATCCAGCCAGGGCTCTCCGACTCGCTCCAGCCAAAGGCTCCTACCTACCCCCCCATCTCCTACTGGCTCCTTCTAATTTAATTCCAAGTGGCAGGGCTCCCAGTATCCCCAGTGAAGGTGTTTGTTATCTCACAGCTGAGCCAGCTGGTCTATGCTCTTTGTAAATGTCTGACCTGGGATGAAAAGTCTTGGCTATACTAATCCCAGAAACTTGCTCCCAGGAAAATCCTATCAGTGGTTTTCGGTTATCTGTCACCGCATAACAACCACTGCAAGATGTAGTGGCTTAAAATAACCATTTATTATTTCTCATGATTCTGTGGGTTGGCTGAGCTCCCCCGGGCAGTGCCGTTCCATGTGAATCTTTTAGGTCACTCATGTGGTGGCACGCGGCTGGGCGCCCACCTGTGGCTGGAACATCTAAAACGGCCTGCCGTCTTCCAGAGCTTCTCTTCATACGGCCTTGTAGCATTCAATAGCCTAACAGCGTGGTAGCTGTCTCCTAAGAGGGAACTCTGTAAGAGGGCAAGCCCCAATTTGCAAGTGTTAATCCAGCTTCATGTGGCTAATATCTCAATTGGTCAAAGCAAGTCACATGGCCAATCCCAGAGTCAATGAGACAGGAGGATAGACAGGTATATCTCCACGGATACTGGGAGGCGTGGTTCCTTGGGCCACCAATGTACCAGTCTACATAAGAGGCCTCTGAGGAGAGTGGCATAGGGAAGGAGCAGACTGGCCTGGAGTGAGCCGGGTTCCTCTTAGTATAGGTTACATAACTTATTGTTTGAGTTCCGGAAGCAGGGCCAGTGGGGGAATGTTACAGGGAGACAGATTAGAGTTTTAATAGGGAGACACCTGCTTTGTGAGATAGTGAGTTCCCTGTCATGGAAGGCGTCCAAAGAGAGCCTGGTGGGGATGTATAGGGAATGCTTCCCTGCCTTAGGAGATGGATTCAGTAACCATAAGCTTCCTTTCAACTCTGAGTCTATTTAAAGCTCTCCTAGGCAGGCCAGGAAGAACATTTGTCTCACAGGTGGCAAGTTCACGTCAGGGCATTTGAGAGGTGGGTTGGGGGACAGGGATCGTAGTCTTCCAGGTGGAAAATATCTTAGTGGCTGTATATTTAGGGACTCAGTATGGATGGGGAACATTCTTTTTGCTCTCATTGATTGACAGCTGTGCTGGGGATGAGAGGGTGGGACTTCCTGTTCTGGCCAGCCCTGAGGGAGACAAACAGGAAGTCCTGACTGGGCCGTGGGCAGGAAGGTATAAACAAACTTCCAAGAAGCACTTCCGCTGAAGTCGGGGAGGGGGCAGGCAGGGGTCTGCTGGGTAGAGGCCACTCACCTCCCTCCACTCAGTCAGAGCTGCTCCACTTTTGTGCCCTTGCAGACTGAGTTTTCTTGTATGATTTTTGTGCGAATAAAGGGTTCTAAGAAAATAAAAGTTAAGAAGTCACTCAGATTTTATCCATAAGAAACATGAAGTCAGCTCAAGGGCTGTGCTGCAGGTGGAGACACGGGATGGGGGATGTCACACACAGGGTCAGAGATGGGAAGCAGGCCCACAGGCCTTTGCCATGGAGGGAGGGAGGGAAGCAGCTGAGGTGCGCAGGGTCCAGCATCGGCTCCAGGACCAACGCTGAGGCTACAGTCTCGGCACGCTTGCCTACTTACCCAGGGGTGGCCCCACGTCTGACTAAAGGTGGTGTGAGGTCTCAGGTGACAGAGCCAGGGCCAGGGATGCTCAGATGACCACTCCCTGGGAGCACAGAAAGAGAGGGAGGGCACTGGTCTTGGACCAGATCTGACTGGAGAACCTGGAGCTCCCCCTGAACTCCCAGCAGCCCCCTCCCTGGGTGAGCCTGGGAGCCAGGGACCTTTTGCAACAGAGCACTTGGCTTTCTCTCAGGGTGAGGGGTCTTGGCGGTGTGACTCAAGGGTGCCACTCTCCTCATAGCAGCTTCAGGCAAGGGTTCTTCGGGGAGCAGGACCCACAGACATGGCCCCTCTCCACCTCAGGACAAAGATAGAGTGGGACCAGCAAGGTGATCAGGGTTGAATATTTTGGCCCGAGCAGGTGCTTCCCGGAGACAGAAGCAGGCTAACGCGTTACAGTTGGAGGCTGTCTTCAGCTCCAGGACGTTTCCCTCCATAATATTAGTTTTCTGTCACTGTCACAGATCACACATGTTTAGCAACATGAAGCAACACACTTCATTCTATCACAGTGTTTGTGGCTCAGGAGTCTAGGGGTGGCCTAACCGGTCCTCTGCTCTGGGGCTCACTGGGCTGCAACCCAGGGGTCGGCTGGCCTCCTTCTCCTGAGGAAGCTCGACTGGGGAAGAACCCACTTCCAAGTTCATTCGAGTTATTGGCAAGGTTTATTTCCTTGCACTGATATGACTGACGCTTCTGGCTTTTTGCTGTCTTTGGGCCGGAAGCTGCCTTCAGGTATTAGGCTGTCAGCTCCCGCCTTGTGGGCTTCCTCAGTATGGCTGCTGACTTCACCCAGGCTGCAAGGAGAGCTGCTTACTGCAAGGGGGAGCCAGTCCCATTTTAGGTGGTTTCACCTGATTAAGTCAGGCCCACCCAGAACAATTTCCTTTTAAATTAACTCAGAATCAACTGATTTGGGACCTTAGTTCCATCTGCAAAATCCCTTCACCTTTACGATATGCCATTGGCTAGAATAAGTCACAGTTCCCAGCCAGGCTCAAAGGGTGTGAACAGCAGGGGGTAGGAATCATGGAGGCCACCCTGGAGTCTGTCCCACACACCCCCTTTTAGAAACCCCAGGCTCCAGTGCCCTAATCCATGACCTTGCTTGCTGAGACCCATACTCTCCCCACCCTCACTCCCCCCCCCAACCTCATGCCCAACTCCAGACCGGCTCTTCTCTGCTGGTAATCAGAGACTCAGCCTTGCATCTTACCCCAACGCAACTTTTCTCCCTGCTGTCCAACAAGGCCGAAATGATCAGATCAAAGAAGTAAGTCTCCCAAGGAGGCCTCAATGCCTTTTCTTTGTCTGGGGCCTCTGCCTTATCCCAAATAAGTGACCAGAGGTGGACGTGTTAGGGATTCGGGACTCATTTGTGGTAAAGATGGTTTATTGAGATGCTGGGAAGGTCACTCTTAATTACTCTGCTTAGATAACCACGTAGTTTGCTACTTTTTAGGGTCATCTCTTGTAGGGTTCTAGGGTCAAGCCTCCCTCCTCCTGCCACCCCAGAGGACAACTGGCCCAGTAAATCACCTGGACTTTGTGTGCTTGTGTCTGGCAAATGGGATGACTAGAGCTACCTGGTACCAAGGGAATTGTCTTGGTCTCCTCTAGGAAGTGTCAGTAATGATAATGGTAATGGAGTACTTGCCACGTGCCAGGCGTCGTGCTCAGCACTCTCTATGCAGCCCTCAGGGCAACGTTATGAGGTGGGCACTATTATTGGCCCCCCCGTTTACAAGTGTGGGAACAGAGTCTCTGAGAGTCTGTCCCTTGCCCCAGCTTGCGCAGTTGGTGAGTGACAGAAGTAGGATGGTACCCCCTGGAATGTCTGACTCCAGAGCCCATGCAACGGCCTCTCGAGAGCCCGAGTGTATATCCTTGTGTCCTGGGTACTGAGCACGCATGTGCACACCTCCCAGGGCGCGGCCCCCCTGGGCTCTCTGAGGCTCCCCCGGGACCCTGGGCGAGTGGGGGTGGGGACAGGGTGCAGGCCTGAGAGGCCTCCTTCAGCCCCTCTGAAGCCCCTCTGACATCAGTACTGGGTGGTTACCAGAGAGACAAACCAACCTACGCCCAGGGACTAAGGGCTGACAGAACCCAGTCTGCGGTGTCTGCCAGAACGACAGAGCTTCGTGTCCTCATGCGTCATCACAGGAAGCAGGAGACAAGGCACCAGTGCAAAAGCAGCCTGGGACCCAGAGGGGGGGCCCCGGAAGGCGGAAGGAGGGGCCAGGAAGCAGGAGCCAGCCAGCCAGGCTGCTGGTGAGTGGCTGCAGGGCTAAGCCTCCCAGTTTAGGGCCAGAGGGAGTTCAGCTGACGGGTTAGGAACCAGGTCAGTAAGAAGACACTGGGTCTCAGCTCTGACCCCCCTTCAGTGATTTGAGGGTGTCCAGGGCTGACAGCGCCTGCCTGCTAGGTTGGATGGGCTTTGTGGTTGCCTTTCTCTGTTTTGTTTTCTAGTCTGTTACTCTCTTAGTTAAATGCCAGGGTTGTGAGTGTAATGGCACACGATCCACCCTTGTGCCCTGGTTCAGATCACCTTTAAGGTGAAAGGCAGGCTCCCTCTGTCTCTGTCTCGCCTTTCCTCTCCCATACCCTCCTCTCTCTCTCCTTCTCTCTCATCTTCGCTATTTCTCTTTTGATTCCTCCTGGTTTCTCTCATCCTCTAGCGAGTCATCAGTTCTAGGACTCCCACTGTTTCCGAAAAGACATCAGCGAATGGGGGGATGTCTGGGACAGCCGGTTAATAAAAATTGCATGTGGAGATATATGAATTGATTGGCACCTGAATGAGTAGGCGAACTCAATCCACATTGATCGAACACGCGGGATGTGGCAGCCGCTGTGCTCAGGCCGGCGTGGGAGGGTATTGCAGGGAAGAGGAGTTGCCGGTGTGGGCGTGAAGGCTACAGAATCCCAAGCCGGACGGTAGGGAATCTCCATAGGAGGGCGGGAAGAAAGGTCAGCTTCCCGGCCTGGACGAAGCACACTTGCTTCAACCCCACTTGGGTTCCTGGAGAGAAAGGAGAGGCAGGTTGATTTTCAGTTTCCAAGGCATCTTCCCCAGCTGTCCTTCTTAGCACCCCTGCCCCCATCTTTGGTCCCCACAGTTTTCAGGGCATCTTCACCCTCTGGCCTTAGCACCCCTCTCCATCTTTGGTCCCCACCAAAGGCTCACGGCTGCCGGCCGTCCCCTTCTGTTTCTGTCAGAAACAGCCAAAATCAAGTGTAGAGTTTCCAGACTACGTAGGGGACTGACACGTCTCAGAAAGTCCCACTCCCTCCCACTTCTGTACCCCAGTGGAGGGAGAGAAACCCCAGGAAACCAAAGGAGAAAGAAATTACCCAAGACCCAGAGGAGGAGGGGTATCTGTGAACGGGAGGATGAGAGCTCTGGAAGATTCTTGCCTATCTTGGAGACCCCCTTTTTCCGTGACCTTCAGGATCTTGACCTCCAGTCTGAGGTCAGAGGTCTGGTCTGGCGCCCATATCCTCAGCTTTGGGGACAGGTGGGGAGGGGCACAGCAGCGAGCCAGGTCATCTGTGGTCAGGCCCTGGCCAGACAGGCCACAGGAGAGAAGACATAAGGTGTTTGAGGTCACCCCATTTTTTCTGTCAGTTAATTTGATTCATTGCTCGGCTCCTCAGCTGTAATTACAGGGAAACGCAAACCTAATCCCTACCAGGTTTTCTCAGGAGAGTTGATTTATAGGTTGATTACAACTTAATAAATTTATTAGAAGCTGAGGGGAAGCAGTGAGTAATCGGCTGAGTGAGGCCACGCTGTTACATTGGGAGACAGGAAAGAAGAATAAAAGCCAAAAAACCGGGGGAGGAAGGGAGAGGGTTAGGATGTGAGGAGAGAGACAGGCAGTGGAGAGAATCCAAGGAGAAGGAGAGACAGGCCTGGGCCGGGGAGAGAGGAAGAAACAGGTGGAATTTAGTGAACGGGGGAGAAAGCTTTCGGGACCTATCTAGTCCAGCTCATCACTGAACTTTTCTGAGTCACACTGTCTTCATCTGTCAAATAGGCACAATTACTACCGCCCTCACTAGGTGGCTGTGATGGTAAAATGAGACTGTGTATGTGAAATTGGGGAGCATGGGGCCTGCTGCATAGAAGGGGGTGCAGCAGGGAGTGGGGTAGAAGGAAGAGGGAGGAAATAAGAAATTAGGAAGATAGAGAACAGAGAGAAAGGTTACAAGAAAGAAAACTTGGCAGAAATGGATTCCAGGGCTACCCACATAACTGCCATGGAAGAGATTGCTACGTGCCCCCAACATCCATGCTCCCTTTCTCCCATAGGAATAAACTTTTTTTAAAAAATTAATTAATTATTTATTTTTGGCTGCATTGGGTCTTCGTTGCTGCACGTGCGCTTTCTCTAGTTGCGGCGAGCGGGGGCTACTTTTCGTTGTGGTGCACGGACTTCTCATTGGGTGAATTCTCTTGTTGTGGAGCACAGGCTCTAGGCATGCAGGCTTCAGTAGTTGCAGCACATGGGCTCAGTAGTTGTGGCTCGTGGGCTCTAGAGTGCAGGCTCAGTAGCTGTGGCGCACGGGCTTAGTTGCTCCACTGCATGTGGGATCTTCCCGGACCAGGGATCGAACCCATGTCCCCTGCATTGGCACGCAGCTTCTTAACCACTGCACCGCCAGGGAAATCCAGGAATAAAGTTTTAATTTTTCACCAGAATAAAGTTTCCCAGCTTCCCTTGTAGTTAGGTGAGACCATGAGACAAAATGGGGCCAAGGGATGAAGTGGAAGGGATTGATGCAGGCCTAGGTGGTGCCTTTAAAAGGAGCTGCGATGCTTCCTCTTTCCCTCTTCCCTTGGCTGGGGCACCGTTCTCAACCATGTGGACCAGGAAACACCCTCGCAGTGGCAGAGCGTCAAGATGGAAGGAACCTGGGTCCCTGACTCTGTGGACACCACATGAGCATAACTGGTCTTGATGACTTTGGGGAATTGAGCAACTTTACTGACGTGGAATTTTATAAAAGAGGGAAATAAACTAATACCTTGGTTAAGCCACTCGGTGTTGCATCTTTTTAACATGCAGCTCAATCCTATTCTAATTCAGTGCTGTCCAACCAAATTTTCTGTGATGAGGAAAATGTTCTCTAATTGCACCATCCAATATGGTAGCCACGAGCCACAGGTGGACATTGAGCACTTGAAATGTGGCTGGTGCAGGTGAACTGAAGTTTAAGTTCTGCTGAATTTTTTTGTTTTTTTGTTTTTGTTTTTTTTTCTGCGGTACGCGGGCCTCTCACTGTTGTGGCCTCTCCTGTTACGGAGCACAGGCTCCGGACGTGCAGGCTCAGTGGCCATGGCTCACGGGCGCAGCCGCTCCATGGCATGTGGGATCCTCCCGGAACGGGGCACGAACCCATGTCCCCTGCATTGGCAGGCGGACTCTCAACCACTGCGCCGCCACCAGGGAAGCCCCTGCCTGCTTTTAGATCAGAAAGGGCTGTGCTAGCTCTCCTGGTCTCCCTCTTAACAGCATTCCATATTTTTCTTAGTAATTGCAGCCTGACCAACTTTAGAAAACTGTCAAACTGTTTGCACAAGAAGTAGGACTTGGTCAGATAAAGCTCTGGCTGAGTGTCTGCTGAGAACTCTTAAAGAGATGGCAGTCTCCCCCCAAGGCCTTGCTCGTCACATTAACGTGTTTTTCTCAGGTCATCAAGACTCTAAATTCAGTGTGATAATAATTCTTCCCTTGATCCTTAAATACTGTGCAGGGCAAGGAGCAATATTGTTTAACAGTAACGCTGGGTCCCAGGTCCTTCTTCCCCTCGGGTGGAGATGCTATGTCCAAGCTCACCTTCCCACTTGGGGGATAGGTAACTTCTGCTAAGCTTCACCCTTCCCTGTGAGGGGTGACTTCCTATGAGCAGTAGGTTTCCAAATTCTGTAAACAGTTAGTGTCCAAATCTAGACAGCCTGGTCTGATTATGGCCAAGGTTTCTACCATGCTTACCTATTAAATATAAAAAAGAATACCCACAAAGGGGAGCGCCCCTCCACTAGAACAGGGACCCACACTGAGTCCAGTAGAACACTCTGGCTCCGGCATGGGAAGATGGGAGAGTGGGGGGCCCAGGCCTCCACTTCTCTGTTTGATCTTGGCCTTATAAACATTCCTTTTCTCTCATTTTGTTCCTCTGCAAACCTCATACCATTATGGCTTTGGGGGAGGCGTAGGGAGGGCAAATGTCACTTTAGGAAGGAAGATGAGAAGTTCCATCCACAGAGGAAGCAGGGAAGTGATCCACCTGATCCCAAGACCTGAAATAATACTACTGTTCTAATTTATGATCTAAATCCACATCCCTGGTCTTTTAGTGTGAGAAGGCTGGGCATGAAAATTCCTATTCAACAAATGGATAAATGGAGACACAGAGAGATGACTTGCTCTGACTGAGATCACACAGTTGGGTAGAAGTGCAGATGTGAAGAGAAGCCAGGTTGGGCTCTGTCTTTAAGACCACACTTCACATGAGTGTGTTGCGTCTGGGAAAGGCAACCAGAAGATGTGTCAGTGGAAGTCAGCATGTGGATGGAAGTCCGAACACATGACTCATGTAGATCAAGATCAGTGACTTAGAACGGCTCATCACCAAGAAGCCCACTAACAGTCTTTGCGGTAGACTGTGGTCACTACGCTATGTTTGTCTAGCATACACCCCCAGACACCTGTTCTGGTTACAGTAGCACCTCTTTTTTGGGGGGTGTTTCCACCCACTCCTTGAGGTTTGATGGGGGCTGTCAATCACAGAATCCCACTCATGACAAGCCTGGTCAAACTTAACATAGTATTCTGGCAAAAGTGATTGATCCAAAATGTGGACCAGTCAGAACCCCTTCTCTGTGGGAAAGAAAGAAGTCTCTTTCTGCTTGGTTTGATTGGGAAGATGTGAACCTAGTGTTCAGAGACCATCTCCCTCACCACATGGGGAGAACCAGTGTACAGAACGAAGCCACTACACAGAGAGGGAAGCAGGGCTGAGAGATGGAGAGAGAGAGAGAGAGAGAAGAAAAAAGAGAGAGAGAGAGAGAGGAATTGATTAGATGACTCATTGCTATAGTTTGAGCCCTTCTCTGGACTTCCCAGCCATGTGAGCCCATTGTATCAGTTGGGATTCAATCAGAGAAGTAGAGCCAGCAGAATCACAGATGACTGACAGATAGATAAGGATACAGATATGGATTTATTACAAGGGATTGGCTTGTATGCTGTGGGGGTTGGCTAAGCAAATCTGAGGTCCAGGCAGAGAGGGAGAGAAGATCACAAGCAAGTGGGAAGCCCCTGGTAAGAGTTGAAACTTGACGTTCACAGGTTTGGGTCACAAAGGAAGATCTAGAAGGAAGGGAAAGCAGCAGCTGACAGTCTCTTGGAGTTGCTCCCTCAGAGGAGGTCTAAGTCTGCTTTTAAAAGCACTTATAACTGATTAAGTCAGGCCCAGCCAGGACACTCATAGATTAACTTAAGGTTGACTGATAAGGGACTCTAATCACATATGCAGAATTGCTTCTCCACAGCACCTAGATTGTATGTGATTAAATGCCTCAGAGAAGGTACTCGTATGTATAAAGTGGCCACGCCTCCATCTGTCCTTCAGCTCTTGAGAGCCGTCATCATCTGTAGCCCACGCTAAATGGAAACAGATTAGAAAGGGAATTCTGGGAACTGTAATTCAGCTTTGCCATGCTCATACATCAAAAAGCCATCACATCCATAAATTCCTTTTTTCTCCTCTAAGCTAAATTGGAGTCAGGTTTTTCTATCACTTGGGGTGAAAAGGCTCCTAACTCAGTTGCCATTTATTGAGTATCTTGCACATATTTTTCTCCCTTAATCCCGACACATACACAAATGAGATAAGTATTATTTACAGTTTTGGAAACTGAGGCTCAGAGAAGTTAAGAAATTGTTTAAATACAGGGAACTCCAAATAAAATCTGTCTTTCTACTGCCAAGGCTACAATGTAGTCTTTTCCAAAAGGAGCCATCCTGGTTGATATATGAATTCCGTGTACAATTTGGAAGCTGACTTAAGCAAAAAAAAAATTTTCAGCTAAAAAGAGGTTCAAAGCTGAGGTACTTTATTCAGCTGAGGACAGAACAAAGCCAAACAACAGATTTTATCTTCATGACCCAATGCATGGCCTAGATGTATTTGGCTGATGTAATCAATTGTTTGCTCTGTTTCCTCTGCTGTATTTGTGTCTGATTTGGGGGCGGGGAGATTATTTTTTAAGGTTTCAACTTTTTTGGAGACCTCTTACTACCTGAAGTAGCTTAGATCTTAAACTCACCTTCAAACGTGTCATGGTCACCATGTCAAATAGATATAAACCCCTTGCAAGAGGGCTTAAGAAAAAAGAGAAAGCACAAATGACCAATATCAGGACTGAAAGAGGAGACATCATTACAGATTTCACAGACATTAAAAAGATAATAAAAGGATATTATGAATAATTTTATGCTAATACATTCAACAATTTAGGTGAAATGGGACAAATTCCTTGAAAATGGACACAGTAGGTGAGATTTTTGAGCTGGGATTCCAGTGAGCTGAACCTCCTAACAGCCAAATCTAATAGGCACTTTCGGGGTCTTACTCGATCGTTCTATGGCATTTGACACGGCTGACCGCTCCTCCTTAAAAATCTTCCTCTTTGGCTCCCATGAAACACTCTTAGTGTTTCTCCTTTGAAACCTCCTTCTCCCTCGTCTCTTTCTGCTTGGTTTCAGTAGCCTCTGGTGAGTTTCCTGGAAACTCTAGTCTTCTTATTCCACATTTGCGTTACTCCACAGGGCTTTAAGTATTATTTGTATGCTGAGAGTTCCAAAGTCTGCAGCCCAAATAGCTTTACTGAGACTCACACTGACTGACAGTCAAGACAGCTGGTTATATAATCAACAAGTGCCCACCACCCCTTGGCTGTCCTCAGCCCCTCAAACTCAACTTTCCGCTTTGTCTGCTAATAAAATCACTATTATTTGGGAACTATCCCTTCCCTATTCCCCATCCATGGAGGTCAGGAAGAGTCCTTCCTCTCATGAGCCCTAATTTTACACTGTCAACTGAGGAACAAAAACAAACAAAAAAAACCCATAAATAATGCACAACCTAAAAGTTGTTGGTTATGTTGTATTAGGGGAACTTACTGATGACTATAGCCTGGGAAATAGCCTCTCAGATAGCTCTGAAGGACTCTTTTAAAGAGGTAAGGGAGGAGCTGGGATGTATAGGAATTTTCGTTGAAAAACAAACAAACATGGAGTCCAGCATCAAAAGATTACTGCTACTCACAAAAAACAGACATCTCAAGTTAATAATTTTAGTGCTTTTCTATGTCTAGAAAGATGCAAGAGTCTGGGCTCATTGAAATTATACCTTTGATACGCATCTTAACTACCTAGGGCCAGTATCCCGTTTCCCTCCATCCTGAATTCCCCTCAGGGCGCACCGTCAGAGAGGCTACAGTAACGGATGGCTTGATGGAGGGCAACATTCGTTGTTTACTGATATAACGTAAACATTTTTCTTTTTTTGGTCTACAACCCCCTCGAATCCATCCTCCACACTGTTGACTGAGTGGTCCTTCCCCCAAACCGTATCTCATTAGGGTAGTTTTAGAACCAGGGCTCAAATTCTTTGACATTACTCCATTGAGAGGTATGGTGTCCTCCATTTGAATCTAAGCAGGTTTGTGACTGCTTCGACCAACAGAGCCCACAGAACTGACACTGTGTGACTTCTGAGGTTAGGGCAGAAAGTCCACACAGCTTCCACTGGTCCTGCGATGCCCACTCTGGGGAAGTTTCTCCCAGAACCCAGCCACCACATTGTGAAAAGTCCACGTCACGTGGAACGGCCATGTGTAGATGCTCTACGGAACAGTCCCAGCTGAGCCAGCTGTTAGGTTATCCCAGGCAAGGTATCAGAGTTGAGAATCCTTTTGGAAGTGCACCCTCTAGCCACAGCTGTTCCAGCTGCCACCGTTGGAGTCCTCTCAGCTCCAGACATAATAAAGCAAAGAAGACCTGTCTGAGCTGCACTCTGTCCAATTTCCTGATCCACAGAATTTGTGATCATAACAAAATAGCTGTGTCTGTGGGTAGTTTGTTACATAGTAACTAGAATATTCAATTCATGCCACATGCCTGCTTAAAATGTTGCAGTGAAGGCTTCCCTGGTGGTGCAGTGGTTAAGAATCCGCCTGCCAATGCAGGGGATACGGGTTCGAGCCTTGGTCTGGGAAGATCCCACATGCCACGGAGCAACTAAGCCTGTGTGCCACAACTACTGAGCCTGCGTGCCACAATTACTGAGCCCGTGAGCCACAACTACTGAAACCCGCCTGCCTAGAGCCCATGCTCCGCAACAAGAGAAGCCGCTGCAATGAGAAGCCCATGCACCACAATAAAGAGTAGCCCCCGCTCGCCACAACTAGAGAAAGCCCGTGCAGCAACGAAGACCCAACGCAGCCAAAAATAAATAAAATTATTAAAAAAAATGTTGCAGTGATTCCATATAATCCAAATTCCTTTGCCAGTCATTACTTGGTTCTTGCCACTCCACCAGAGCCATCTTTAGCCCCTGCCCATACCAGCCTTAGTTCTGCCACACTCGAATTCCTGAAATGTTCCTACTTTTCTAGGTTTCCATGCCTTCATACATGCTGTTGGTCTGCCTAGATGTCTTTCTGACGTCCATTCTAGATATTAAGCAAATCATCTAGAAAACTGGAGGAATTAAATCCATTTCCTTCCCTGAAACCGTTTTAGTGGCCCTAAAACCATTCAGGTGCTTTGCAAAAGAATGTTCAAAGAATGTTGACTTAACCTCTCTGTGCTCCAATTTTCCCATTGGTAAAATGGGGTAATAAATAATACTTACTTCACAGAGTGTGGTAAGGCTTAACTGAGTTAAAATATGTAAAGTGCTTAGTGCCCGGCAGACTGCTTGGATAAATAAATGTTTGTTGAAAATAAAATAAATCTCCTGCAAGTAGTTAACTGTAGTCTTTGCTCAAATCTCATCTACTATCACCTTCTTTGGGAAACCTCCTGACGCCTCCCCTCTGTAGCTGTTTTCACAGATGGTTCCATGTTTTCCCAGCACCTTCAGCTTACCCAGCTACAGCAATTCTGTCCCTTGTAGTTGTTAGTATCTATCAGTTCCTCTATTAGACTCCTGAAGTCAGGGGCTGGGTTTTACTCCTTTCCCTCTCTGCAGAATCCAAGTCATATTAGGTCTTCAATAAGTAAGTATTAAACTGAATATTGCTTTGATTTTACAGTCACAGTAACTCAAGCCCATAAGAGGTTAGATGAGTTCTTTTAAGTCATACAGGTAATTAGCGGCCGAATAGAGACGAATATTTCGGTCCTGTTCACTTCTGACTGCCAGGCCTAACTAGTTACTGTGTGTGTGTGTGTGTGCACCAGTATCACCACTACCCTCTGCTGACCATCTGCTTTTAAAATTATTTTATTCAGATACCCATAAAGTAATACCGATGGTTCTTTTTAGCATCCTTCCTCGGAGTCCCTGGGTTGGATTATTCAATCACCATTTTTCCTGGAGAAAGAGGGTTACTGAAAAGGAAGGGGATTTATGCAGAAAATTTGCTGAACATCTGGATAATTCTGATGCCTTGAATCCCTCCCTAACATAAGAGGCGGTTGCTTTCGTTCACTTTTTCCAGGTGTGGAGGTGAAGGTGGCGTTATTCAGGAAATCTGATCAAACATGGGGCCATCTGGTGCCGGCTTAGACACGGCCCGGCCACATCCTTCTGCTTCTACCAATTGCTTCATTATCAACACCAGACGGCGCTGTGCCTTCGCTGGCTTTTTAAACACCAGGTCCAGCTCACAAAAGCCCCAGGTTTCTCCCAGAACTGTTCAGGGGATGGTCCCCACCCCCCCCCCCAACAACCCCAGTTCCGAGCAACAGGCTCATTTCTTTTAGCTTTTCGCATCTGTGTGTGTGTGTGTGTGTGTGTGTGTGTATGTAAGGAAGGGTCCCATTTAAACTAGTCTCATGGACCTGTTTGAAAAGCTGCGTCTCCTGCTTTCAGCTCGATTATCGATCCTAAAATCGCTTTTGCTCTGACTCAAGTCCATTTAAATCAGAACGAATTTAAAGCGTACTAGATACCAGGCGCGGCGCGTTCCTTGCCTCCATCTCCCTAGCGTTAAATGCATCCTCCGGAGTAAAGGACTCAACCTCGAAGCCTTTCCCCGCCGTGCCAGCCGAGCGCACACGCCCAATTCGCGGTGTCCTTGGCTGCGGTTCCCTCCTGGTTCACCTGTCTGGGGAGCGAGACGTGTGTCCATTCCTCCCAATACCTGGACACCAGCTCCCTCTGCGTTCCTCTTCTACTTTCTTCCCTCCTCCCTGATTTGTAAGTGGTATTTTGGGGCGTGGGGGCAGCGGAGGGGAGGGCGGGGAAGGGGCCCCGCGGGGAGGGGCGTCGGAGCGCTGTCACCGAGTGTCACGCCGCCCTCCCCGCCCCTCCGCCGGGGCTGTGGGAGCGCAGCGGAGCGCGCGGCAGAGGGCCGGGCGCTTGGGGACGCGGGAGTGCGGGGTTCTGGGCGAGCCGCGCGGCACACCGAGCACGCTGGACGCCTGAGCTCGGCGCGGAGCCCGGAGTCCGGAGCCCGGAGCCGGCCGCCACCCGCCTCCTGTGCACTGGGCGGCAGTCCCGGCCGCGGCAGCCCGGCTCCCGGGGAGCGCGCCCCGCCATGGAGCCTTCGCACAAAGACGCCGAGACGGCGGCAGCGGCGGCGGCGGTGGCTGCGGTGGCGGCGGCGGACCGGGGGACGTCCTCGTCCAGCGGGGTGGTGGTGCAGGTCCGCGAGAAGAAGGGCCCCCTGCGCGCCGCCATCCCCTACATGCCCTTCCCCGTGGCCGTCATCTGTCTCTTCCTCAACACTTTCGTGCCCGGACTGGGTAAGACGCGGCGGCCGCGACCCCTGCGCCCCGGGCACCGGCGCGGGAGGGCGGCAGGGGAGGCGCCGGGGAGGGACCCTCGGACGGCAACCACGGGCGGCATGTGCTGTGCCGGCGCTCCCAGCGCCCTCTGGCAGGTGGCAGAAGCGCCTGGAGTGGGCGCCCGGAGGGAGGCGCGGCGAAGGGCTCCTGACACACCTTTCACCTTCTCCGACCTGGGAGCCAGGTGATCCGGGCCCAAAGAGCCAGAAACTTTGCCGGGAATGTTGGATCACGCGGGCGGCGGCCCGGGCGGCTCTCTCGGCCCTGGCTAGGTTCCCCTCCAAGCGCCCCCAAATCCTGTCTTTTCCCTCCGCCGCGCTCGCCCCCCTACGAGCTCCTGTCTCGGAGGGGCGCGGGCCCCCAGCCGGAAGAGCGTTGGGGCCGTGGGTGGGGGTGACCAAGGTCTCGGGCATTCGAGAAGTCGGCCGAGCTATGGAAAAGCGGGGCGAGCCCGGATAGAAGGCTCCTCTCAGCCCCGCCTGCGTTCGCACGGTGCTGGGCGTGTGTGGGCGAGAGCTCTTTAGCCAGAGTCTCCCCCACCTCCTTCCCGAGTGCCCGCGATTCCGCCGGCAGCCCCGCAGGACGCCGAGGGGAAGGGGGATGATTTTGTTAGTTTAGATGCCTGTGGGTTTGAACCGCACTTGGCCAGAGGTGACCCCATAACTCCATCCCATCACTTCCGTTCCTGAGAAAGTGGAGAGAGCGCGGTTGTAATTCGGTGTCGGACTTTGGCTGCCTGCAGGGTTCTTGATAGCACCAGTGTCCCAAATTTTAACACAGAGACCCATCACAGAGATGGGAGTGCCGAAGAGGGCATAAAGGGAGGAAATGCTAGGTTTCCTTGACCCTCCCTCTCCTAACCCCACGCCCAAATCTGTCTGCGCGCCCTCCGGGGCACTCCCAGCTTGCCAGCTTGGCACCGTCTGTTCTTCCGTGCTAAGAGCACCCCCCCCCCCAATTCCATGCGGGACTGGAGAGGCAGGCACCTCTGTGCCCAGGAGAAAGCTTGCCGCTTGTAAGGCTCCAAGTTCCCAAGAACAGAGGTCAGCTAGGAGTGGTTTTCTGTTTTGCTTTGGCCTTTCTCACGGCCCCGCTCTCAGCCAGCTCTGCAGGGTCCTCTGCAGCGCTGATAGCGAAGATCACACCCACCCACGCAGGTCGCGTTCACTTTCCCCTTCGTGCTCACCTTTCTGCCCCCTGGGGGGAGGTGGGGGGCTGTGGCCAGAGCAGCGTATCTGTCTGAGCAGGAAGTTAGGTGGTCTTTAGTTGGGCGTCCGCCTTGTTGGTGCCTTCATCAGCCTGGTTGGTGTCATCAGGGCGGCTCTCTTAGTACATTTAGACACGGTGGGGACGCAAGCGATGTTAATTTAAGTTGTCAGAAATCCCCACCTGCTGGAGTAAAAACACACTGCCTGTCCATCTCTCCGGGGATGTGAAGATCACGAGCAGGGATGTGTCTCGATTCCACTTTTCTTAAAGTGGTGAAGCAAATGCCATCTTATGGTCTTTGAGGAAAGAAGCACATTGGGGCCTGGTGGGAGGAGCTACGTCAAGTCTCTGCTGGCTGAGGCCACAGCGCCTGTACACCTGCGCCCGTCCTCCTGGGTCTGCCTCACTAGGTCCCTTTCCCACCCTTAGCCCTGCTGCCACGCCCCCTGCCCTTCTGCCCCCCTGCCCTGGGCATCCAGCTCTTCTCTCTTTACACTTCCCTTTGTTAGATCAGAATCCTATGGGATTTTTGTAAGAAACCTTTCTAAGAAGCCAGAAGAAAATAAAGAGGAAATAAAGCAAACTACAAAAGTAATAAAACAGGCTGAGATGAGCCATGGGTGTACAGACTTAGGAATTTTCAATGACGAAATCCAGGCCTTTTATCATTTTGTTTTGACTATCATTGTACAGTGGACTGAGTGCACAGGCCCCTGCCCCTCTCCACCCTGAAGGGGTTCCAGATCTTTGTTGGTGTTTCATATCTGTGAGTCAGGGATGCGTGTCTCTCCAGGTTGCTGGGAGGATGAAATGAGATTACGTAAAGCTCAGGGTCTGGCCGTTAGAGAGTGTTCCGGAGACCGTGGGTCCCTGTGGCTCTTTGCCCTTTTACAGAGCTGAGCGCTACTCCCATCTCTGGTATGTGGGGCCGCCCCTGGGACCTTTCTTCTGAGTACTTATTGATCTCTCTGTTCCCCTCGACCTGCAGTAGAGTCCTGGACGGCAAAGCAGCCCAGGCAAAACTTGCAGGCTTTTTTTTTTTTTTTTTGCACTGCCCCCTCCCCAGTGGTTTGAATGGTCCCAGCTCTCAGAAATTTTTCCCTCAACCCAGATCTACCTCTCCAGGTCCTCCTGGCTCATCTGATGCTCCTGCAAAAACTGAGTATTCGTGTCTGGCTCTGCCCTTTGAAGAAGCGAAGCTTCTTTTAATACATTCACTCATTCATTCGACAAACACAGAGCACCCACCACATGCCCGGCACTGGGGATGTGATGATGAATAAATCAGTCAAGATGTCATAGATAGTTGAGGGAAATTGGTGCAAACTTTGTTTACATTTGAAAGTGCCATGATGGCAGCAGGAAGAGTATTTGAGCAGTAATTGATTCTTCCAGGGTTGGGGTGGGTGTTCAGAGAAAGCCTCCCAGAGGGAGTAGTATTGGGTTAGACTTTGCTGAGCGTATCCATCACGAGGCCCCAAGCACTTGCCAGCCTCACTTCACTCCCACTCTCTGGAAACTGGTCACAGCATTGGCCCAAAGAGCTCTTCTTTTTTCTGGAAGCTTCCTTACCTGCAAGTCCTCTCCTCATTTGCAAATTGGATGAGAGTGCCAGTGTTAGGCTGAATGCAGGCACTGTTTTTCTCTGGTAGAGTGTCTCAGGTCCACCCAGTCTGCAGGACCTGCCATGGAGAAGCCCAGTCCTTTCAGTTCCCTGGTGCCTTCTCCACCCAAGCAACAGTGCTGTTGGGATAACATACATAAGAGGGATGTTTCCTTTCCTGGGGAGTGGATGGGAAGGAGAAGTCATTTATGATCGCTCTGACACCTCATTGGAACAATGCAAAATAAATTTGAAAAATGGATGATGGTAATTTCCTATTCAGTGAAAGTCTACTAATAAAGACCATGGACCTTCATAGTCCAACTGGTAGGGCATTTATAAGTACACACAATTACTCACACATGTAATGGAAGTTCACCGTTATGCCCCCAAATCGCCAGAGGGTTTATCTATTGGTTAGGATCCAAATGATACTTTCATATTTGAAAACTGTTATTTATCTTTATTGACTTGGTGAAATGAAAATGTTGATAACTCAGATAGTGGCAGGGAAAGTTGGACAGAGAAGAACTTCCAGTGACTGTTAACCATTCCATCAGATTAATGTTGGATATTAATCTACTGTTGAATATTCATAAATATTTAATCTGTCCCTAATATATTGCCTACTTTTTGACACTCAGCTAAGGTCTTGCTTCCCTGGTCAGAGCACCACAGGTTGGCTCAGCTTCTCTCTCTCTTTCCTTTAAGCCTGAGCCTCTAGTTGATGATGAACCATGCCCTACCCTGTGGCATCTTTTGTATTGTTGCCTTTTTATTATTGCTTCAAGAGTTTATTATTTGTCTATCTAGATAGATTGTAAGTTCCTTGAGAGCAGGAACCATTTAAAATTTCTCCTTGATATACTATCAACATGCTATTTATGGAATGCACACTGACCAGAATTTTACTCCTTGAATAGGCATTAGAGATCATCTCACCCAATGCCTTTATTTTATATAGAAGTGAGTCAGGCCGGAGGATCAAAAGACCAAGGAAGTTTACATCCTACTCAACCTTTTTAAGGAAATCATTTGAGGGTGTATTTCAGCAAAACAAGAGAGTAAACCAAGAAAGAAGATATGAGATCCAGGGAATAATGTATCCAATTCAGGGTAGACATGAAAAGCCATGCAGGATAAAATTGTTCAGCAAGCCTGCAAAGCAGTCAGTCTTCATTAGAATGGGAGGGTAGAAGGCTCCAGGAAGCAGGTTTCTGAGGATGATGTGAGGAGGGGACATTCCACAGAGTAGAGAATATTATTGGTATACTGCAAGAGATTAAAGTTGTGATACAAAACAGAAAGCAAGCAAGAAAAACAGAAGGCAATTAGTAACTGCAGTAAAGACAAAAAGCTATGCAAAAGCATTAATAGGCTCAAATGAAGCAACCTACCCAATTATATCAGGAGGCCAGTAGGCTTCAAAAAGAATAGAAGATTCCAAACAATCAATGAGAAAGAATTTGAGGATACTAGGGATATGATGTAGAAAGCACATGTTTCTTCTACCAACAATAAAAAAGAGAGGTAATAACAACTTCAGGAAAAGCAACAACAAAAAATTATTAAAGATATAGCTCAAATAGGAAGCAAATCAAAATGTGGCCTGATTTTAAGCAAGTGGTGGAACGTAAGGAAAGCTCTTTTAAGTGCATAGAATCTGTCATTGGAACAGTGGTGCACTGTATGGGCTCTTAGCTTCCCTTTGATTCTGTAGTGAAGAATATTTGCTTAGTCATAATGATATAAATGCTCCTCAGTTTTGTGGGTTTTCCCCCACATCTTTATTGGAGTATAAATGCTTTACAATGTTGTGTTAGTTTCTGCTGTACAACAAAGTGAATCAGCTATATGTATACATATATCCCCATAACCCCTCCCTCTTGAGCCTCCCTCCCACCTTCCCTACCCCATCCCTCTAGGTGGTCACAAAGCACTGAGCTGATCTCCCTGTGCCATGCAGCAGCTTCCCACTAGCCATCCATTTCACATTTGGTAATGTTTATACGTCAATGGTACTCTTTCACTTTATCTCAGTTTCCCCTTCCCCCTTGTGCCTTCAAGTCTGCTCTCTACATCTGCGTCTTTATTCCTGCCCTGCCACTAGGTTCATCAGTACTGCTTTTTAAAATTTCATATAAATGCGTTAGCATACGGTATTTGTTTTTCTCTTTCTGACTTACTTCACTCTGTATGACAGATGCTAGGTCCATCACTACAAATAACTCAATTTCATTCCTTTTTATGGCTGAGTAATATTCCATTGTATATATGTGCCACACTTCTTTATCCAATCATCTGTTGATGGACATTTAGGTTGCTTCCATGTCTTGGCTATTGTAAATAGTGCTGCAGTGAACATTGGGGTGCATGTCTCTTTATTTTTTTTATTTATTTTTTTTGCGGTATGCGGGCCCCTCACTGCTGTGGCCTCTCCTGCTGCGGAGCACAGGCTCTGGATGCGCAGGCTCAGCGGCCATGGCTCACGGGCCTAGCTGCTCCACGGCATGTGGGATCTTCCCGAACCGGGGCATGAACCCATGCCCCCTGCATCAGCGGGCAGACTCTCAAGCACTGTGCCACCAGGGAAGCCCCTGTTCATAGATGTTTTGATGATGGCCATTCTGACTGGTGTGAGGTGATACCTAATTGTGGTGTTGATTTGCATTTCTCTAATAATTAGTGATGCTGAGCATCTTTTCATGCATTTGTTGGCCATCTGTAGGTCTTCTTTGGAGAAATGTCTATTTAGGTCTTTTGCCCATTTTTGGACTGGGCTGTTTGTTTTTGTGATATTGAGCTGCATGTGCTGCTTGTATATTTTAGAGATTAATCATTTGTCAGCTGCTTCATTTGCAAATATTTTCTCCCATTCTGAGTGTTGTCTTTTCATCTTGTTTATGATTTCCCTTGCTGTGCAAAAGCTTTTAAGTTTCATTAGGTCCCATTTGTTTATTTTTGTTTTTATTTCCCTTATTCTAGGAGGTGGGTCAAAAAGGATCTTACTGTGACTTATGTCATAGAGTGTTCTGCCTATGGTTTCCTTTAAGAGTTTTATAGTGTCTAGCCTTACACTTAGGTCTTTAATCCATTTTGAGTTTATTTTTATGTATGGTGTTAGGGTGTGTTCTAATTTCATTCTTTTATATGTAGCTGTCCATTTTTCCCAGCACCACCTTATTGAAGAGGCTGTCTTTTCTCCACTGTATATTCTTGCCTCCTTTATCAAAGATAAGGTGACCATATGTGTGTGGGTTTGTCTCTAGGCTTTCTATCTTGTTCCATTGATCTACATTTCTGTTTTTGTGCCAGTACCATACTGTCTTGATTACTGTAGTTTTGCAGTATAGTCTGAAGTCAGGGAGCCTGATTCCTCCAGCTTTGTTTTTCTTTCTCAAGATTGCCTTGGCTATTCGGGGTCTTTTATGCTTTCATACAAATTGTAAAATTTCTTTTCTTTTTAATTAATTAATTTTTATTTTTATTTATTTTTGGCTGTGTTGGGTCTTCATCGCCGTGCGCGGGCTTTCTCTACATGCAGCGAGTGGGGACTACTCTTCATTGTGGTGCGTGGGCTTCTCATCATGGTGGCTTCTCTTGTTGTGGAGCATAGGCTCTAGGCATGCAGGCTTCAGTAGTTGTAGCACGTGGGCTCAGTAGTTGTGGCTCGCAGGCTCTAGAGCACAGGCTCAGTAGTTGTGGTGCATGGGCTTAGTTGCTCCACGACATGTGGGATCTTCCCGGACCAGGGCTCGAACACATGTCCCCTGTATTGAGGCGGATTCTTAATTACTGTGCCACATGGGAAGCCCACAAATTGTAAAATTTCTTGTTCTAGTTCTGTGAAAAATGGCTTCGGTAATTTGATGGGGATTGCATTGAACCTGTAGATTGCTTTGGGTAGTATAGTCATTTTCACAATATTGATTCTTCCAATCCAGGAGCATGGTCTGTCTCTCCCTCTGTTTATATTACCTTTGAGTTCTTTCATCAGTGTTTTATAGTTTTCTATGTACAGGTCTTTTGCCTCCTTGAGTACGTTTACTCCTAGGTATTTTATTCTTTTTGTTGTGATGGTAAATGGGATTGTTTCCTTAATTTCTCTTTCTGACCTTTCATTGTTAGTGTATAGGAATGCAAGAGATTTCTGTTCATTAATTTTGTATCCTGCAACCTTACCAAATTCATTGATTAGTTCTAGTAGTTTTCTGGTGGAATCTTTAGGATTTTCTGTGTATAGTATCATGTCATTGGCAAACAGTGACAATTTTACTTCTTCTTTTCCCATTTGTATTCCTTTTATTTCTTTTTCTTCTCTGATTGCCATGGCTAGGACTTCCAATACTATGTTGAATAACAGTGGCAAGAGTGGACATCCTTGTCTTGTTCCTGATCTTAGAGGAAATGCTTTCAGTTTTTCACCATTGAGAATGATGTTTGGTGTGGGTTTGTCGTATGTGGCTTTTATTATGTTGAGGTAGGTTCCCTCTATGCCCACTTTCTGGAGAGTTTTTATCATAAATTGGTGTTGAATTTTGTCAAAAGCTTTTTCTGCATCTGTTGCAGAGATGAAGAGATGACATATAGTTTTTATTCTTTAATTTGTTAATATGGTGTATCACATTGTTTTGCGTATATTGAAGAATCCTTGCATCCCTGGGATAAATCCCACTTGGTCATGGTGTATCATTCTTTTAATGTGTTGTTGGATTCTGTTTGCTAGTATTTTGTTGAGGATTTTTGCGTCTGTGTTCATCAGTGATATTGGTCTATAATTTTTTTTTGTGTGTGTGATATCTTTGTCTGGTTTTGGTATCAGGGTGATGGTAGCCTCGTAGAACGACTTTGGGAGTGTTCTTCCCTCCACAATGTTTTGGAAGAGTTTGAGAAGGATAAGTGTCACTCTTCTCTAAAAGTTTGATAGGATTCACCTGTGAAGCCATCTGGTCCTGGACTTTTGTTTGTTGGAAGATTTTTAATTACAGTTTCAATTTAATTACCTGGATTGGTCTGTTTATATTTTCTAATTCTTCCTGGTTCAATTTTGGAAGGTTGTACTTTTCCACGAATTTGTCCATTTCTTTCAGGTTGTCCATTTTATTGGCGTATAGTTGCTTGTAGTAGTCTCTTATGATCTTTTGTATTCTGTGGTGTCAGTTGTAATCTCTCCTTTTTCATTTCTAATTTTATTGATTTGTGTCCTCTCCCTCTTTGTTTTTGATTATTCTGGATAAAGGTTTATCAATTCTGTTTATCTTCTCAAAGAACCAGCTTTTAGTTTTATTGATCTTTGCTATTTTCTTTGTTTCTATTTCATTTATTTCTACTCTGATCTTTATGTTTTCTTTCCTTCCACTAATTTTGGATTTTGTTTGTTCTCCTTTTTCTAGTTGCTTTAGGTGTAAGGTTAGATTGTTTATTTGAGATTTTTCTGGTTTCTTGAGGTGAGCTTGAATTGCTATGAACTTCCCTCTTAGAACTGCTTTTGCTGCGTCCCATAGGTTTTGGATCATCGTGTTTTTGTTATCATTTGTTTCTAGGTATTTTTTGATTTCCTCTTTGATTTCCTCAGTGATCTCTTGGTTATTTAGCAGTGCACTGATTAGCCTCCATGTATTTGTGTTTTTTCCTGTTTTTTTTCCTGTAACTGATTTCTAATCTCATAGTGTTATGGTTGGAAAAGATGCCTGATACAATTTCAATTTTCTTAAATTTTCCAAGGTTTGATTGTGACCCAAAATGTGATCTATTCTGGAGAACTTTCTGTGTGCATTTGAGAAGAAAGTGTATTTTTCCACTTTCGGGTGGAATGTCCTAAAAATATCAATTAAGTCTATCTGGTCTATTGTGTCATTTAAAGCTTGTGTTTCCTTATTTATTTTTTGTCTAGATGACCTGTCTGTTGGTGTAAGTGGGGTGTTAAAGTCCCCCACTATTATTGTCTTACTGTCGATTTCTCCTTTTATGGCTGTTAGCATTTGCCTTATGTATTGAGGTGGTCCTATGTTGGGCGCATAAAAATTTATAATTGTTACGTTTTCTTCTTGGATAGATCCCTTGATCAAATGTAGTAAAAAGACTCTTGTAACAGTCTTTATTTTAAAGTCTATTTTATCTGATATGAGTATTGCTACTCCAGCTTTCTTGTGATTTTGATTTGCATGGATATCTTTTTCCATCCCCTCACTTTCAGTCTGTATGCATCCCTAGGTCTGAAGTGCATCTCTTGTAGATAGCATATATAAGGGTCTTGTTTTTGTATCCATTCAGCCAGTCTATGTCTTTTGGTTGGAGCATTTAATCCATTGACATTCAAGGTGATTATCAAGATGTATGTTCCTATTACCATTTTCTTAATTGATTTGGGTTTGTTTTTGTGGGTTCTTTTCTTCTCTGGTGTTTCTCGCTTAGAGAAGTTCCTTTAGCATTTGCTGTAAAGCTGGTTTGGTGGTGCTGAATTCTCATAGATTTTGCTTGTCTGTAAAGCTTTTGATTTCTCCAATGAATCTGAATGAGATCCTTGCTGGGTAGAGTGATCTTGGTTGTAGGTTTTTGCCTTTCATCACTTTAAATATGTCCTGCCACTCCCTTCTGGCTTGCAGAGTTTCTGCTGAAAGATCAGCTGTTAACCTTATGGGGATTCCCTCGTGTGTTGTTTGTTACTTTTCCCTTGCTACTTTTAATATTTTTTCTTTGTATTTAATTTTTGATAGTTTGATTAATATGTGTCTCAGCATGTTTCTCGTTGGGTTTATCCTGTATGGGACTCTTTGAGCTTCCTGGATTTGATTGACTATTTCCTTTCCCATGTTAGGGAAGTTTTTGACTATAATCTCTTCAAATATTTTCTCAGTCCCTTTCTTTTTCTCTTCTTCTTCTGGGACCCCTATAATTCGAATGTTGGTGCGTTTAATGTTGTCCCAGAGGTCTCTGAGACTGTCCTCAATTCTTTTCATTCTTTTTTCTTTATTCTGCTTACTGGCAGTTATTTCCACCATTTTATCTTCCAGGTCAGTTATCCTTTCTTCTGCCTCAGTTATTCTGTTATTGATTCCTTCTAGAGTATTTTTAATTTCAGTAATTGTGTTGTTCATCACTGTTTGTTTGCTCTTTAGTTCTTCTAGATCGGTGTTGAATGTTTCTGTTGTATTTTCTCCATTCTGTTTCTGAGATTTTGGATCATCTTTACCATCATTACTCTGAATTCTTTTTCAGGTAGGTTGTCTATTTCATCTTCATTTACTTGGTCTTGTAGGTTTTTACCTTACTTCTTCATCTGTAACATTTTCTTGTCGTTTCTATTTTTTTTTTTTGATGGGTGTGGCTGTATTCCTGTTTTACTGGTTGTTTGACCTGAGGTGTCCAGCACTGGAGTTTGCAGGCAGTTGGATAGCGCTGGGTCTTGGTGCTGAGATGAGGACCTCCAGGAGGCCTCACTCTGATTAATATTCCCTGTGGTCCGAGGTTCTCTGTTAGTCCAGTGGTTTGGACTCAGAGCTCCCACCACAGGAGTTCAGGCCTGACCTCCGGCCTGGGAACCAAGATCCTGCAAGTTGTGTGGCGTTGCAAAAAAAAAAAAAAAAAGGAGCAATACAATAATAAAGAATAATAAACAAAATAAAATTAGAAAGATAAAAAATATATTAGGAAAAATAAAAATATAATTGAAACAACTGCAACAAGGTAAAATAAAACCACAACAGAAAAAAAAAAATCCTTGGCTGTGGAGGCGGAGTTTAGGTGGGGGTGGAACTTAGGCAGGGGCAGGGTTTATGGTGGGGCGGGACCTAGGCAGAGGGGCGGGTGATGTTTGAGTGTGGGGTGGGGCATCTGCTTAGGACCTGCCCAGAAGGGCAGAGGCAGCCCGTGGAAAGGAGGGCCTCTGGAGTGTGGAGTTTCGGAGTTTGGAGGTAAGGCCCTGGGTGGGGTTTAGGCCCAGCGTGATGGAGGGGGTCTCCGAGTGTAGAGGTGGGGCCCTGGGTAGGGGTGCAAGGGCGGGGCTTGGGCCCTGCACGGGAGGAGGGAGGCTCCGAGAGCAGAGGATTGGCCTGGGAACCCAACAGGCTCCCTGGTGCCCAAGTGGACAGGGAAAGCACTGGCCGCTTTCCCTTCTGTTCCTCCATGCCACCCCACCCATGGTCTCCCCCAGGGTCTCCTCTGTCCCTGCTGGACCTCTAATGGTGGGTGGGTCCTGCTGGGTGTAGGAACTCCTCCCCTCCCCCAGCCACCCCTCAGGGGTGCCAGTCCTGTAGTTCCGGCCTGTACTTTTGCTCCCCCTTCCCTCCTTCCCACTCCCTCAGGACCCACATAGCTGGAGGGGGCCTAGGTGGGCAGAGGATCAGGCCCGGGATCTCAGCAGGTTCCTGGGGGTCCAAGTGGGCAGGGGAAACCTGGCCACCCTCCCTTTTGATCCTTCACCCTCCCAATCGTCCCCCAATGTTCCCTTCGGATGTGGGATCCCTTCTCCCCCAGCCATCCCTCAGGGGCGCCAGTTCCGTCTGGCCTCCACTACTCCTCCCCCTTCACTCCCGCCATGCCCCACGGCCTACCCGGTCACTGGAGGTTCCTCCCGTCCCCTTAGGTGTAAGTGGTCCCCCACAGGTGCCTGGTATGTGCCCTAGTTGTGCAGAGACGCGAATTCCACGTTCTCCTAGTCCGCCATCTTGACTCCGCCCTCCTCAGTGGTTTTAAACTTTTAAAACCAACCACAGGCAAAGCACTGAAGAGTACTTAATAATAGCTATAAAGGAGTGTGAAAGATTTTTTTTACCTTGGCAATACAAAATTTAAAAAAAAAAACAGCTTGTAGAAGTTGGCAGGTAGATTGTGATAGATTAAATTATTGTTCCCACTTAGCCACTGAAAGATGACGGCACATCTCCACTTAATGCCCTGTGGCTCGCCACGATTCCTGTGGGAGGGGACTACTTCGTTTCCTGCGCGTCGATATCAGGCTTGGCCATGTGACTTGCTTTGGCCAGTTGAGTGAGTGGAAGTGACATAGGCCATGCCTGAGCAGACATCTTCAGAGGTATTGAGGTTCTGCCACTGTTCTTTTCCCTCTCTCACGAGAATGGCAGGTCTCAGATGGGGGCTGCTCTTTAACCTGGCTCCCAGAATAAAGAGGGTATCAGAAGCAGAGCATGACATGTCACATGAGTGAGTAATAAGCCTGAGTTACTGAGATTTTTCTGTTGTTGTGTTAGTGTTGTTATTGTCCCAGCACAGCCTACCAAAGCTGACTAATGTGTGGAGGGTGGAGTAGAGATGTGAATACCCTCCTCATGTGGAGTGAGTGATCAAGACATACTGTCTGTAGTTGCTAGACCAAGAAATAGACTACCAAGGAAATCAACAGATGCACTGAAATACAGTAGCGATGTCTTGGGACAATGGGATAATGTGGGAACAAGAGTAGAAGGGAGATGAGGAATGGTTAAGTAAGCTAACTCTTATGTATCATAGCAGAAAGTCAATAAATGATGTCTGAAGTTGATAAGACAGAAAAAGCAACATAAGCCTACTCTGGAGATTAGGAAAACACCAGAAGAATTCCCACTCTTTCAGACATCATCAATTTTCCTTTGTCTAGTGACTCATTATTAGCACATATACATACTGAAATTGTCTCCCATCATTTTGAAATAGGATCTCTTGATCCCACACCCACCTCTGCCCATTGCCCATCTCTCTGTTCCCCTTTGTGGCTCAGTCCCCTGAAAGAGTTGTCTAGATTTGTTGTCATCAATCCCTCTTCCCTCATTTTCTCTGGAACCCACTCTAAGCATGTTTTTACCTCCATCAGTCACCTAAATTGCACTTATCAGCATCACCAATCTCCTCCAGATTTTCTGAATCCAGTGGTCAATTCGGCCGTCAACTTCCCAGACCTCTCAGTCGCATTGGACACAATTGCTCACTCCCTCCTCCAAACACTGTCTTCACTCGGCTTCTGGAACATCACCCTCTCCTAGTTTTCTTTATACCTTGTGACTCCTTCTCTGTTCCCTTTGCTCATCTCATCAGCGTCTAAACTTGGGAGTTCCCCAGGGCACTTGATCTTCTTGCTCTCGATCTTCTCTTTGACCTTGATCTCTTTTCTGCCTACACCACCGCCCTCCCCCGATGTTCATGCTGAGTCTCCTGGCTTTACATTGCATCCTTGTGATGATGACTCCCAGATCCAGATCACCAGCTCAGACCTCTCCCTTGACCTCCGGAGTTTTATACCCAACTGACTTCTCAATATCTCCCCTTGGAAAGCAAAAGGCATCATAGACTTAACTTATCCAAAACCAAACTTCTGATTTTCTTCCCCAAACTTACTTCTCCCTCGTCTTTCCCCATCGCAGCAAATGGCATCCTTCCAGTAGCTCAGGCCAAAAGCTGGGATTCATCCTTGACTCCTCTTTTTCTCACACCCCACGCCCAGTCTGTCAGGAAACACTTGGCTCTGCTTTCGTAATGTAGTCAGTATCTGACCACTTCTCACCATCTTGTGTCTACTTCACTGGTCCAAGCCTCCATCTTCTCCAGAGTGCAGTGGCCTCTTAACGGGCTGCTTGCCCATACTGACCTCCCTTATGGTCTGTCCTCAACGTGGCAATAAGAGGGATCATTTCAAAACACAAGTGAATCAGATAATGTTACTTTTGGGCTGGAAACCCTCCAATGGTTCTCACGTCACTCAAGTAAAATCTCAAGTCCTCATGATGACCCACGTGGCCCTAGGCCAGAACTGTTAAAAAGAAATATAACATGAGCCACAGGTGTAATCTTAAAATTTCTGGTACCTATATTATAAAAAAAGTAAAAAGGAACAGGTGAAATTAACTTTATTAGTATATTGTACGTAACCCAGTATATCCAAAATTTCACCATTCAATGCATTTTTTTTTTTTTCTGCATTGTGTCCTTGTTGCTGCACACGGGCTTTCTCTAGTTGCAGCGAGCGGAGGCTACTCTTGGTTGCGGTGCGTGGGCTTCTCGTTGCAGTGGCTTCTCTTGTTATAGAGCATAGGTTCTAGGCGCACGGGCTTCAGTAGTTGTGGTATGTGGGCTCAGTAGTTGTGGCTTGCGGGCTTAGTTGCTCCGCGGCATGTAGGATCTTCCCGGACCAGGGCTCGAACCCATGTCTCCTGCATTGGCAGGTGGATTCTTAACCACTGCGCCACCAGGAAAGCCCTCAATGCATTTCAATATGAGAAATTTATTTTCTCACAGTTCTGGAAGCTGGAAGCCCAAGGTCAAGGTATTAGCAGGGTTGGTTTCTCCTGAGTTCTGTCTCCTTGGCTTGTGGACAACCACTTTCCCCCATGTGTCTTTACATGGTCTTCTGTCTGTGTGTCTCTGTGTCCAGATCTCCTCTTCTTATAAGGACACCAGTCATATGGGCTTAGGGCCCATCCTCAAGACCTCATTTTAAGTTATTTACCTCTTTAAAGACCTTATCTCCAAACACAGTCTCATTCTGAGGCACTGGGAGTTAGGACTTCAACATAGGAGTTTTGAGGGGACACAGTTCAGCCCATAACACCTTCCAGACGATCTTACTTAAAATTGTGGCTCTCCTCCTCCTCCCCAGACTCCCTATCTTTCCCTAGTTCATTTTTCCTTAAGAGCGCTCTCACTATCAAACATACGGTCTACTGCAGGGACCCTGTCCCCTTTGACCTTGCATCTCAGCAGGAGCACAGTGCACACCTGGGGAGTGATGTGCTCTGTAGTAGGCACTGAGTCAACTGTCCTCTGATTAGCACGCCCCTGGGTCTACACCTGATTGCAGCACAGACTTCCTTAGTATCACCTGCTGAATGACCACGTCCACTCCCCACAGCAGCTCCGTTTCTTGCAACATCTGGGAAGAAATGTGGATGCTATTTACATTCTTGAACCGGACCTGGTCACCCCTTAAAGTATCGCTGCCCAGGCTATGACCCAACTCACTACGGGATACATCCCATGGGAGACTCACTGAGCGAGTGTCGCTTGGCACAGTGACATTTATACATTGGCTTTTAAGTGATGCTGCAATATATAGGCAGGCAGGTCGGGTAAATACAGTGGGGCGACCTGGAGGGCACTGGACTAAATCACATCTCCAGTTGCGCATCAGATTCATGAAGCCACGAGGTGTTGTGGAAAGGGGGTGAACTAGAAGTTAGGAGGCCCCAGAGCTAGTTCTGATTTTTCAGATCCGTGCAGCCCTGAGCCCCTTCACCTCTCTGAGCCCATTTCCCCATCCGTGAAACGGAAGTAGTCCCCGCTCTGCCACCTCGCAGGGTCGTTTATGTTCTGTTTAACCACGAAGCACTCCATGGTCAGAAAGGAGGTTATCACTACCAGTTAACATTAACAAAATGTCCTTTGTTCCCAAGCTCATCCTGGGCTTTTCCTCACAGTGGCACGAGGGCGAGCGGGAGAGCTGTAAGCAGGGCAGCTTTTTCAGCATCTGGTCCCACGTGGCTCAGAGCCGAGACCTGGGACCTCCTGCTGGGCACTGCTGGGACCTCCCATACCCAACACGCTGGGGGCAAGGGGGCAACAGCGCACATTCTCTAGGGCTTGGTTTACCATTTACCAGAAGGTTCTGCCATTATAACCCCCAAACCCTGGGCCTCTGAGAGGGACGTGTCTCTGAGGCCGACTCTGCCGTTTGGTAAAAGGCTGTGGGAGCATCAAACTGGAGAATGAATGTGTGCGTGTGTATTTGGACACGCAGGCACATGCACAAATGCCCCGCAAGCTTTACCTATAGTTATCTTACTGTAAAAGTTAGACAGGTCCTAGGTTTGTGTTTGAACTTCCCAGCTCATGATTCCAGGGAAACCGTTTATTCATCCTGGAGGACATGTAGGTGGTTTGTAGCCCTGAAGCCCTATCACCTGGGCAACGGGCAGAGGTCGGCCTTGGGAGGATGTATTTTTATTGAAGTTTAGTAGAGTTACAACATTACATTAGTTTCAGGTGTACAACATAGTGATTCAGTGTTTTTATAGATTTAAAGTTATTACAAAGTTTTGTGTTGTATAATATATCCTTGTTGCTTATTGATTCTATACATAGTAGTTTGTATCTCTAACAGACTTGCCCCTAACTTGCTCCTCCGCCCTTGCCTCTCTCCAGTGGTAACCACTAGTTTGTTCTCTCTGTGTTTCTGCTTTGTTATATTCATTCATTTGTTTTATTTTTTTAGATCCCACATATAAGTGATATCATACAGTATTTGTCTCTGTCTGACGTATTTCACTAAGCATAATACCCTCCAGGTCCACCCACGTTGTTGCAAATAGCAGAATTTCATTTTTTAAAATTTAGTTTATGGAAGTATAGTTGATTTACAGTGTTGTGTTCATTTCTGCTGTACAGTGAAGTGATTCAGTTATGCATAAATATATATTCTTTTCCATTATGGTTTATCACAGGATATTGAATGTAGCTCCCTGTGCTATACAGTTAAGACCTTGTTGTTTATCCATCCTATATATAGTAGTTTGCCTCTGCTAATCCCAAACTCGCAATCCTTCCCTCTCCCCCCTTCCCCCTCCTTGGCAACCACAATGCTGTTCTCTATTTCTGTGAGCCTATTTTTGTTCTGTAGATAGGTTCATTTGTGTTGTATTTTAGATTCATATAAGTGATATCACGTGGTATTAGCCTTTCTCTTTCTGACTTACTTCACTTAGCATGATAATCTCTAGGTCCACCCATGTTGTTGCAAATGGCATTATTTCATTCTTTCTTATGGCTGAGTAATATTCCATTGTGTATATATACCACATCATCCATTTGTCTACTGATGGATACTTATAAGAGTTTATTTTATGAAAGGTCTTAAATTCATTGAAGAAGTCATTTTTCTTGAAAAGAAAAAAATGACATGAGACCAGGGCTGTCCTGGAACCTGGACTGTGTAGGGGCCACGGCCAGGTCTTCTGTAGGCTTTGGTCTTCACTGACTGAGAAGTTTGACCCCAAAGCCAAGAATAATTTGGTGTTTGTGGACAAGAGCCTGTCAGCTGTCCTAAAATCTCAACAAAGAAAATGGTCCCCGTTTCCCAGGGCCAGGCAGCTTTAGGGCTGTCCAACCCCTTCACTTTACAGAGAAGAGGTCTCCTCCCAGACCAAAGGCTCTTACCCACAATCTCACATCACTTACCCCAGCCCAAGGTCTTCCTGCCCACTCCAGTGCCTGGCTTGTACTGGAGGGTTAATTACTATTTGTTGAATTAAATGAGTGTGTGGCTATTATAAAGACCTGATGAGAGCTGCAGGAGACAATACATGACTTGTCAGTGATCACATCCGATCCCACCACCTGAACCTTCTTTTTCTCACTGCCCCAGCCTTTTTCCCTTCATAACAGCTTTACTGAGATATAGCTACATAAAATAAATGTCACTCTTTCAATGTGTACAACTCAGTGGTTTGTAGTCTATTCAGAGCCTTTTGTTCCTTCCCCTGCCCTGCTTTCCAATTCCACCATTTGGCCCGTCTCCTTTGAGAACCTCGGAAGCTTCATGTGACAAGAACACCTTCAGGCAGGTGGTTTTGAGGAAGAGTGATTGTCTGGGTACCTTTTTCTCAGAGTTCTGCTAGTCAGCAATCCGCATCTCAGAAGGCGAGGCCCAGATGGGCGAGACGCGAGCCGCTCGGAGGCTTTCGGAAGAAACATTTTTTGGGAGGTTGTCATGTTTTATTTTCTGTTTTGTTTTAAAAAGAAGCGTCTCACCAAGAGGGAAAACTTTCTCAATGAAAAACGTAAAAGCATGGCACCAGTGGCATAAGTTGAAACGTGGGCCATTTCCGAGGTGGAGTGAGCCCCTCCCTCTGGAGACAGATGGGCTCTGGCCCTGGTTGTGGGTGTTGCATTGGCCCGAGAAGAGTCCCCCTTAGTCCAGGCGGCAGAAGGGAGTGCCCACAGCACCTCAGGTGGACATGGGTCTTCCTGGGCAACAGCTCAGTGCACCTATGGTTTTAGTAGAATTTCTATGCTAGTAGATTAAGCCCGTGTCTGCCCATGGCTCAGCTCTGCCCATTTCATTCTTCTGCTCTGAAACCTTCAATAGCTCCCTCTTGTCCACAGACTAAGTTCACATTCCACGTTAGACCCACCAGGATTCAATGAACTTCACCTATTCTTTCCCTCCCTTTTACTGAATCAAACCGGACGACTTGCTTTTATGGTTCTGCCCACGCCTTTTTGCTCCTCTGTATCCCCGCCTGGAACACCCTTCTCCACCATCGTGTCCAAATCCTGCCTAGCTTCCAGGCCCACCTCCAGCGCCCTGCCGCTCCAAGCTTTTCTTGACCGTTTCCGTGTGGGGAGCTCCTCCTTCCTGGGGCTGTCAGGCCATTTAGGACATTTCTCTTGCTCCCCTTAAATTCTGTTCTGCTGTTAGTGTCTTAATCTTCTCCTATGAATTATCTCCTTGAGGGGAGGGGCCGTGCTTTATCACTTCAACCTCCCACAGCACCTAGCACGGCCCAGTAGGCATTTGTTGAAGGAAAGATGTGTGTGCAGACTGACTTCTGGTTGTGAAGGTGGAGTCAAGAGCGTGTCCTGGCCCCGTTAACCTAGTGAGTGTGTCTCTTACCCAAGGGACATAGGCTCTCGTGTCACTTCTCAGCCTTCCCGGCTCAGAGGGAAGGATGGGATCCAGTTCTCAGGGCTGAGGCAGGACTGGAGGAGTGTGGTACACGCTGTACCACAACATGTGTGTCTCTGGTGGGTCCTTGGTGTTCCAGCCACTCAGGGGAGGGACGTGGCGCAGGCGAGGGATGTTGGCCGCCCCCGTCGCTGGGCCAGAGGGCTTGCTCTGTGGGGAATTCACTGAGGACGGTCACCATGTGACTGGGAAGAGCTGGGTCAGAACCCATCCTTTCAAGTTGCTCAGCCAACAACTGAGAAGCGTGGGCGGGGAGGGGGAGGGGGAGGGCGGAGCAGCGGAGGCGATCAAGCTTCGTAAACCATTTTAATAAAGATTGCTTTGGGCAATAGCCATCAAATTAAACCTAAGGGGACATTTTGATGAGAAGCAGGATATCTGCATGATCTTCAAGTGTCTCTCCACAGAATGCTCATTGCTTGCGAGGGGAAAAAAATCATAGAGCAGAGAAAGCAGACTGCATCTTGACCGGGTGAACAAAATGACATTACCTGGGCCTTGAGAACGTCATGCTAGATGAAAGAAGCCAGTCACAAAGGACCCTATGTTGTACGATTCCATTTATGTGAAATGTCCAGAATGGGCCAATCTGCAGAGACAGAAAATAGCTGTCGGGGGAGGAGTGGCACGGCTGGGAGGACGTGGGGAATGATTGCTAATGCGTACGGGGTTTCTCTTTCAGGTGATAAAAAATGTTCTGAAATTGATTGTGGTGATAGTGGCACAACCTGAATATACTAAAAGCCACTGAATGATTCAATGGGTGAATGCTATGGTATATGAATCATATCGCAATAAAGCTGTTAAAACAATTAGCATCACCAAGGAGGATCGCATGCCTCCTGATGTGACATCCTGAGAGGGACACATCACTACTTCTGTGGTATTCTAGCCAGGGGTGCATAATCTGAATCTGTTCATGAGGAAATATCAGAAAAGCCCCAAATCAAGGGGCATTCAAAATACCTGGGCTATATTCTTCAAAAACATCATCGTTGTGAAAGATTAAAGGAGACAGAAAACCATGACCACTAAATAGAAAGCATAATCTTCGGGGTATTGGATTCTGTACTGGAGGGAAAAAGAACACCAATAAGGACATTATTGAGACAGTTGATAAAATCGACATATGGACTGTAGATTAGAAAGAGTATTGTATCCATGTTATGTTTCCTAAAATCAGTAACTGTGCTGGGGATACGTAAGAGAATACCTTTGTCTTTGGAAACACGCTGAAGTATTAAGGGATAAAAAGCCGAGATGTATGCAGCCTTGTTTACAAATAGTTCAGAAAAAAAGATAACACTATGTAAAGAGAAAGGGAGCGAAAAACAAAACAAATATAGTCAAGTGTTAAAATCTGGTAATCTGGGCAAAGGGTAGACACGATTTTTCTATATTATTCTTGAAACTTTTCTGTAAGTTTGAAAGTATTTTCTAATAGGTTAAAAATTATATGGTTAAAAGCCGAACGTCCTGAACTCACATAGTTCAGATATAGCAATTGCACCTAAATTTAAACTACTGTACCCTATGTAAGTGCTTTCCTATCACTTCAAGTCTACCAGCTCTAATTCACTCGGGCTGCCTGGGGCCATGGGAACAAAGTTATGGTACAAGGTGGCATTGGCTTGCAGGGTCCAGACGCCCAAAAGAGAGTCTCTCAGGGATGCCAACCATTAAAATCCCAAGGAGGCACAGAAGCTTCTTGCAGACATTTGGGAGCGTGAACCGTTCCTCTGTTCCATCGGCACATCAATCAAGTACAACAGGCTTGATCATAACTAAAGTGAGTTTCCGGGGAGGCTGGGGCCCGTGGGCAGTGCACACAGCTAGCCCGCCTTGCAGTGGCTGGTTGGGACTGACCCGGCTACATTCCCAGCCTTCCTTTGGGCCCGGTCAGGCATCTGAATGCTTCAGCCAGAGCTGGAGCAGGTCCCGATGCTGCAGAGCTATTTTGGAGAAGTCTTTCTCGTCTTGGTAATTCCTCTTTTTGACATCTTAGTGTGGAGTCCAAGAATCATTTGTGGACCTCAAAGAAACCAGCCTCAAGCCGACAACCAATGACCACACCATGACGGGAGGGCACGGGAGAGCCTACCCTTGGCCTCGGCCACTCTGAGGGGTCATGTGGATAGAATACACAAGTGGAATCTTTTCAGGGATCATCCTGTGGCCTGACTCAGGAAGGAGAAAAATAAACATAACCATCTTAGGCCCTAAAGCTGGGGTTCTGAGGCTTAAGGCAGAAAGGGGGTGGGTAGTGGCTGAGGCACCAAAGCTCACAAGCTGGGCGTGGCCAGGTTTCCGAAGTCTAGGACCTCAGTGTCTGTGGCTGGACTCTGAGTCCATCCTGAGGAGAGGGGCCTCACTCTGGGGCTTGGGAATTGATTTGGGCTAAAGGAAAGCAGAGAAAGCAATGGCCTGGGCAAGATCCCCAATTGCTTGGGCCCACAGTTGGGTAGGATGGCTGTGTGTCTTGTTTTTGGTTTTTGGTTTTCTTGTATACTTTCTTTTTTTGGCCACGCAGCTTGTGGGAACTTAGTTTGCCGACCAGGGCTGGTACCCGCGCCCCCTGCATTGGAAGCATGAAGGCTTAACCACTGGACCACCAGGGAACTCCCATGGCTGTGTGTTTTATTTTCCCCGCTGGCGTCTCTGAGCCCAATGTAAACCTGCCACAGGGTGCCGTCAATGATCCTGTGCGGGTTCCCCTGAGGACAAGAGCTGGTCTACCCCATGTCAGGATGTAGGTACTTGGAGATGGACCCATGCACTCCTTAAAGGTAGACCTAGGAAGGAAGGAGTGAGCAGTTATGTCTCCCCTGTGCTGTGTGCGTCCCATCATTTCATATTCTGCATGGGGTTCCTCACCCACCACCCCCAGGCATCAGGGGATCGGCCACGGGAGAAATGCACGTGGTTCTTAGCATAAGTCTGAAGACAATGAAAACTGACTGGTGGTAGGGGATAGGGTGATGGGTAGAATATGCCTTAAAACTGAGCATTTATTTACTCTTTTGGATTATCTGGCCTACCTGCTGCTCTAACTTTGGGTTTTCTAATCTATCACATGGGTTCGACTTGTCTCTTCAACTACACCTCTTTTGTGTCATCCCCTAGAGTGTGGTCCAGCGCAGAGCACAGAGCAGGATCCCAGCCACACTTGCTGACTGATAATAAGCTGGGAAGGAGCGTGGCCCCCGCTGGGCTGAGATCTGGGATCCCAGCTTCTCATTCCAGATCTGTCGCTAACCGTACCCTCGGCCCGTTGGCGCTCACCTCCCTGATGGGCCCTGCTCTGTACTTCTCCGAAGATTATTATTCTTGCCTCCTTGTTTGCGCTGAGATAGTTAACGACATAAGATCAAGGTCACATGCACCCTGTCCCTTTAAGTCAGGAAGTGAATGGGGGCTCTGCTCCAGCAGCTTGTCTGGGTCGTCCCACCCACGCAGTCCGGCTGATCTGCTTTCATGCTCTGAGGGCACGAGGCTTGCCCTTGCCGAGGTGGGCAGGAGCGGAGGCTTCCACAGCCTTCCTCCTGTCCCCCAACCATTCTCAATTCATCCCTGGCCTTGAGGCTGACCTCTCCGTGACCTCACCTGCTCCAGGCGCGTTGGCCAATGGGAGGCACCGGCAGGGGATGGAGCAAAGGAACAGAGAGGTGGGATGTTGCCCCTCGGGCTCCCTTCGGCTTGTGTATTGACCATGGTTTCTATCCTGCACCCCCCTTCCTCCACCCAGCCCTCTGGAGACTCAGACAGCACCCCGTTCCCGCCCCTTCTGCTGCTAAACATCAGCATTTCACTGGTTGGTTCTCCTGGTCCTGCCCAGACCTCCGTCAACAGTCACTGCCTTAAGACCCTGACCCCCCACTGGCAGAGAGACCTGTGTTTCTAGCGCCCCCAGCTGGGCTGTGGGATCCTGAACCACCAGCTTGGCACCATTACCGCCGCCTGGCCGCCAACCCGGCAGTCACGCCCCTCCCCGACCCAGCCCGGTTTTCCTAAAGAAGTTGGTTTCCAACAGTCTTCCTCCTGGAAGCTCTGGAACAGCCAGTACACAGAGCCAGAAAAGCGTGGGCGTCCAGCTTCCAAATGGCTCTCGTGCTCGTGAGATGCCACATTCCCAAGAGTGCCCGGGGGAGGGGGCGGCGCAGGGAGGGGGGGCCTGACACGGTGCTGAGCGGCGCCCCCGGGCCCCAGGGATCTTCTTCCTGTGTTTTCCTTTATGGTTTTTCACGTTCTTGTTTAACGGCAGGCGCCAGCCCCAGCTCCTCCCTGGGCAGTTCTGGCCCCTGGCGCCTGGCTCAGAGATCTGTGCGCCGCCCCTCTTTCCCCAGCGGCCGAAGCCAGGTTCTGCCCTCCCACCCCGTCCGCTCTGCAGATTTGGGTCGCCGGAAGCATGGCTGCCCCAGGAGGCGCTGCTCTCTCATCCTGGAGCCCTCGTCTTTACTTGCCCGTTGGCCGCTCGGCCCCCTCTCCCCCTCTTCCCCTGACGTGAATCCGAACACCGTCCACCTTCTCAGAACTAACTCACCATTCACAAGCAACTTTTCGCTTGTGATCTCTATGATCATTTTGCAAAATGCAGCATCAGCCCAGGCTGTTGTACTTGTAACAGCTATTCCTCTTCACGCTTCCTGCTATAAATGGAAGACACTGAAAGCAAATCACCACCTCCATCCAGCGTGTGTTCCTCTCTGCAGGACCCATCATTTTGCATTTTGCCCCCCATTTCCTTTGGTTGTACCCACCACCAGCCCTCCCCGGTGTGGAGACTGAGGCCAGTTGGAGAACGAAGTCGTCAGGTGCATGGCTTGACTTTTCTCCCTCCACTCTCAAAAAGAACCCCCACCGTTTGAGTTGTTAAAACCCTCAAAGGTTCCTTGTTATGAGAAGAGTCATCAAAATACGCCCATTACGTTTAAAGTCTTTACAAAAGACACCAAAAATGAGTGCATCAGCTACTCAAAAGGATCCCCTTTGATAGCCATACAATTAACATTTTTAAAAAGCAGAAAGATTCCGGTTGGGTACCTCTGATCTGTTTTTTTCCTCCTCCTGTGTGATTTGTGTGCAGACTTCTGAGAAGCAGATTTTATAATAGAGATTCAGCCAGGCTAAATCACAGCGGCAGAAGCTTATGCAACTGTTAAAAACCTATGAGTTAAAAATGGAATAGTCTTACAGAGTGGGGAAGGTAATAATATCAGTGATGTGAAAATAGAAAGTAAGGAATTAGTAGTTCAGCAATTCAGGTCTCTTATCCACATTTTTCTGCACTAGGAGATCTTGGTGTCATTTTCCAGAATAAATCCAAGGTGCAACCTTTTATTAGAAAAAGGAAACTTTGTTTTCACAGATTCAGCCCTCTGTCCCCAGTTAATCTAGGGTCAGGAGCCCTTTTTACTGACTTTTGGGCATCATGTCATGAAACGTATTTTGTATTTGTTCGAATCTGTGTGTTCACTAATGTCCATAAAGGAACAGATTTTAGATTTTTATAAGTGGGTTTTGTTAATTTGCTATTTTAAAAATACTTGCGAGACCTTTACAGTTGCCATGGTGATATAATTTCCATAAACATGATTTTTGTCGAGATTTTTTGCACATTGAAGGCTGAGGTTGATATGGTTGGGGGAAAGTAGGTGGTAAATTTGTCAGCCACCAATTGCTGCTCCCTCAAGTGCTAGAAATCTGATTCCAAGAATCCATGTTATGACAGAGACCTGGATCTCTAAAGAATGCAGTCCACACGAGAGGCTTCTGGGAAGTGGACTTGGTCAGGGGAGAAGGAGTCCAGCCTGCTCCCCGGATGAAACCAATGGGGTGGTGGACTGTGGGCGTGGTCTCAGCTAATCAATGATCCTCTCCAGGTTTCAGTGACCTGCTGTCTCTTTAAACCTGGCTTTCAGAAAGCCTTTGAGGACCAGACACCCTGGAGCTACCCAAGGTGTGGTGAAGAGCCTGAGGGCTCTTTTATTCCTTTTAACCAGATTTGTCCAAAATAAAAAAATCCCATTTAATGCACAATACTGCTAAAATGCTGAAATCTATAATGGAAAATAACAGGAAATCAAAATGTAACAATATTAACTGCTAAACAAAACAAGAAGACATTGAATCAGAAAGAGTTTTGTAGTCATCTTGAATGCCAGCAGTTAAGGAAAAGCAGATTTAATTAGAAGAAGAGGTAGATGGTCCCAGTGGCACCAGACTTTTTATCAATGATGCTAGATATTTCTTTGGCTCATAAACAGAGGGGCTTCACAGTGAAACTTCATTTCCCAGAAAATGGAATATACAAAGCCATCGAGGGAGAAGCAGAACGCATAAGAGAGAGGATTTTCTAGTAACTAAAAATGTTTTGGAAAAGAAATGACCAGTAAAAGGAGTTAAAAGAGGAAGTGTGTCAGCATGAGACAAATTCCACCGAGGGCTCTCCAGTGAGCAGGGCAGGCATTCAGTGCCAGGAGTTGCTAATTGAGCACCTGGGCCCAGCCGAGGGGTTTGAATCATACAGAATTATGAATCATAAGGCATTATGAATTACTAGAAAGCCATTGTGTTGACTGTTATTATTTATGTAGTGCTGGAAATTTGAACAGGACCACCCAGAGGATGTGCGAGACTCCCCGTCTGGTGGAGTGCTGATCTCTGTTCCTTGAAAGCCAAACTGCGATGCCCGGGAGAGGCTGTATGTGCACACCCGGTGTGTGCACGTGTGAGCCTGCACACTGGTGCCCCCGGTGTGCACAGGACAAGGGCATGTTCAGAGTTTGCACAAGTTAGAAAGGTGCAGAGCCCCAGCCCTACTACCCACAGTCTCACCCTCACACAGTGGGCTATCCAGTCTACAGACTCTGGAGACAGCAGCTGCTGCTGACTTGTTATTTGTTAAGTGAGTTTATTGAAAAAGAAAAAGAGTGTGAAAGAGAGGCGTGAGGCTCCCTTCTAGAGTAGGTGGAGCTTGGGGCAAGGCTCATGGTGGGGGTGCCCTGGGCTGGGTCCCACTGTGGATGCCCGGTGGAGAGCTGGCACCTTTGCTGCTGGGGCTTCCCTGCCTGGGGCATGCGATGTTCCTGGCTGTCAACCCTGGGTGGAGTGACTTGATTATGACCTGGTGACTAGTTTGTAGTGGTGCCTTCCAGGGCTGCTCAGAGGGCTTCCCAGGCATTTTTATTTGCCCTGAAATAGCCCAGAGGAATTTGGCATAGAGGGCTGCCAGAAAGTGGCTCACTGCCCCGTCCAGAGTGGGAATCAGAACCAGAACAGTGCCTGGAGCACTGCTCCAGCCTCTTCCCTGAATACATATTTAATTTAGAGGTTTTTTTAAAATAATGCACCAGTAGCAGGCAGCGCGGCTGCAGCCGTTGGGCAGCTGGGAGAGGGAAGGAGCTTGGAGCGTTTTTTCCTGTTGCCCACTCTGGCGGCCGCTGTCCTGCTGCAGGGTGGAGGCCCAGGTGTGCACTGCAGTGGAGAGCTTTGCCCTGGGGCGTCGCCTTCTGAGATGCTCCTCAATGCTCAGGGTGCAGGAAGGCCAGGCTGGCCCTTGCTCCCCCTGCCAGGAATGGGAAGCTTTCATTCTCAGGGTGGGAAAAATAAGTAGAAGCAGAACCACCTGCTACACTGCCCAGAGATGGGGGCGTGGGAGGGAGAGGTCCCCTGTGGGCTCGGGAGCAAAAGGGCATTTGATGTGGGGAGTCGGGGATCCCCAATTTTCTGTGTGTGCTTCAATGAATCCTGGTGATCCTTTTCTGGGTATAACTTCCTTATTTTGCTGAGGGCCTGGATTCTACTCTACCATGTGATAGCTGTGTGACTTGGGCAAGTTACTTAACCTCTTGTGCCTCAGTTTCTTCATCTGCAAAATGGGGATAATAATAGTACCCACTTCATAGGACTCTTTTGAAGACGAAATGAGCTATTACACATAAAGTGTTAAATTGTGCTTGGAACACAGTGAAGACTACATTTTTACCAAGCTCTAAAGGAATTTATTTTTTTACCTCTTCTTTTCCCTTACATCCCAGCCTTTGCTAACCACCATTCTACTCTCTGTTACTAGGAATTTGGCTTTTTTTTTTTTTTAAAGATTCCACTCGTAAGTGAGATCATGCAATATTTACCATTCTGTGTCTGGCTTATTTCATTTAGTATAATGCCTTTAAGTCCCATCCATGTTGTCACAAATGGCAGGATTTCCTTCTTTTTTAAAGGCTGAATAACATTTATGTGTGTGTGTGTGTGTGTGTGTGTGTGTGTGTGTGTATATATATATATATATATATATATATATATACACACACACACGGCAGTTTTTTCGTCTATTCATCCATTGACAGACATTTAGGCTGCTTCCATATCTTGAGGATAATGCTGTGATGAATATGAAAGTGCAAATATCAAGATAATGATTTTATTTCCTTCAGATAAATACCCAGAAGTGGAATTGCTGGGTCATATGGTAGTTCTATTTTTAATGTTTTGAGGACCCTCCATACCGTCTTCCACAGTGGCTGCACCAATGTACATTCCCACCAAGAGTTCTCGAAGGTTGCCTTTTCTCCACACCCTCTCCAACACTAGTTAGCTCTTGTCGTTTTGGTAATAGACCTTCTGACAGGTGTGAGGTGATAGCTCATTGATTTGCATTTTCCTGATGATTAAGGATGTTGAGCATTTTTTCCTGTACCTGTTGGCCATTTGTCTTCTTTGGAAAAATGTCTATTCAGGTTTTTTGCCTATCTTTAAACTGCTTTTTTGAAAAATTAAATATTATTCTTATCATCCTTGGAATTTGTATTGGGGTGAAGCTAGCCCTCCCATTCCAGCGCTGAGAGCACGGATGCTGTATAAACCAGCAGGGCCTCTAGACTATGGGCCTGTTGAGCACAGGACCGGTCCTCACACTCAGCTCTGCCCCTCCGAGGCTGGTACAATGCCTGGCTCATAGCAGATGCTCAGTAATTTGGGATCACAATAGCCAGTTGGGGACATGGCTGACGTGTGGTCCTACACCGTGGTTCTTCGACCTCAGGGTGTATTAGAATCCCCTGGGAAGCTTGTTAAATGTCAAATCCCAGCTTTCATCCTCTGAGAGTTTGGTTTAGGATTAGTAGGAGTGGGGTGGGGCACAACCTCAGCCTGTGGCACTCGGTGGTGTCCCCAGAGCCAGGCCTGGAGGAGAAGGGAGCCAGGGGCGACTGCTACTAGCAGGGCCTGCCCCAGGAGTTTCTCAAATGGGGTTCTTTTTTAAAAATGCAAGTTCCTCAGCCCCACCTCACTCCTACTAATAGGAGTAAGCGTGGGGTAGGGCTGCGAGGGGAAGGTGGTGGCCCTCACAGGAGCCCTTGCTCTGTGCTGTCTGGTGGACACACCAAGGAAGGCTGGAGCCTTCCAGGGAGAGAAGTTGTGGTTGAATTTGGTCTAAAGCATGATTAACTTGGAACCGCTCTACAGGGAATGGTGAGGTCAGTGGTTCCTAGAAACCCTCAAAGGAGCCCCCAGGATGGGGTGGGGGGGTCCCTCGAGGCATCTCTGCACATCAGGGCCCTGCTCGTCCCCTCAGCCTGCGCTGGTCCCTCCTAGGAGGCCCTCCTTCACCAGCCACCTGCTCAGAGCCTGCAGGCAACTTTGGCCAGGGTGGTGCCCTTCTTTCTGTCCAAGGCCACCACCCCAAGCTCTGAAAGTAGCTCCCCTGTTTGCATCATTGGAGCAGTTCATTGGATTTTCCTCCAGGCTCAGACTGAGGCCTTTGCAAAACAGCTATTAGTTTAACCTAAGCAGCCAGAGAAAAGACACGCTGGAGTCGAGTGAGGAGGAATGTGCTTTTATGGAGCTGTGTGTTTAAAGATACCTCTGGGATTTGTTTCTTAGCAACAGGGCTCATCCAGAGCACGCTGGCAGTGTCGGAACATCCAATGATGCCCGCAGGCACCCTCGCAAATACAATAAAGATCTGTAGAGTACGAGAGAAAAGTCTGAGCATAGTGCCTCCAACAGGCAGAAAAACTCAGAACCCCGAACAGATGCAGCAGCTGTTGGTTTAGATTAGAGAGCTCCGCGGGAGAAAAATTCCTACCCAGGGACGCCAAGCCACTTCCCTCCACGAGGCTTCCTTCTGGCCAGTGGAAAAAGCATCACTTGGAGGGCTTTCCTCTCCTCATGGCTCCCTCCTTCCCCGGCACCTGGAGACCCAGCGTCCAATCAAATGGCCTTCCATGGTCTGTAATTGAAGAGTGGCAGGTTTGAGCCCTCGAGGAGATATTAGACCCAAATCCAGGGGTTCTGAAACTTGTTTGGTGCCATTGGACTCTTTAACAGTCTAGTAAAGCCTTGGATCCCCTTTCAAAATAATTTTAATGCATTTTTAATGTATTTACTACATAGACTTATAAAGAAAATGAATGATTTTAAAAAACAGTTATCAAGGGGGCTTCCCTGGTGGTGCAGTGGTTGAGAGTCCGCCTGCCGATGCAGGGGACGCGGGTTTGTGCCCCGGTCCGGGAAGATCCCACAAACCGCGGAGCGGCTGGGCCGGTGAGCCATGGCCGCTGAGCCTGCGCGTCCGGAGCCTGTGCTCTGCAACAGGAGAGGCCACAACAGTGAGAGGCCCGTGTACCGCAAAAAAAACACCCCCAAAACAAACAAAAAAAACAGTTATCAAAATATTAAAAACAAATTTGTATATAGAAACACCAGGCTCCTGTATTAATATACTAAATAAGAAGATCCAGCCGTGAGTCTAATTACCATAACTTTGAAATAGTATGACACTGAAAAGTGTCAGTGATATTTTGAGAAATCTACTTCTCAGCTTCGTTGTGGTGTGGAAATATCTTATTGGTGATGAAGACCAGGTTCTGCTAATATTATGGTGGCTGTTGCCTATATCTATAATGAAAGGAAATGCTGAAATTGAGTTAAAGGTTAGTGAAAATAAAGAAGTAAGTTTTTTCCAGTCCTAGTTCGTGGATCCCCAGGGGGGTTGTGGCCCCCTGTTGACCCCTTAGAACCTCTTCCCTTCCTAATCCTCCTACTTCGCACTTCTGTGTACCCAGCCCTGTTAACCAAAGTTGCTTAAAAACCTACGTTGTCAGAGCTGCTCCACGGGCATGGACAGACAGACAGACAGAGAGGCAGCAAGACACTGTTGAACAAACATAGCGAATACGTGTTGACGGGCGTGGCGGCGCTGGGGCTGCCATGAGAACCTGTGACCTGTGTCGTCAAGGAGGCCTCTGCCCTCACCTTCCTCCACAGAGGGGGGCATTCTCAACACAGGCGTCCCGGGCCAAGGTCACTGAGATGTGATGTGACCTCGGAAACCTCGGAAACATGAGAGCTTCTGACTATGAGGGACAGCTATGGGGCTTGTTTTCAGTCTGTTTCTCTCATATTTACTACATCCATGTAACAGCTCTCAACAGCCTAAAATTTAGTCACTCGACTAGATCCTGGGTCTGCAGTGCTGTTCTCATGAAGCCGGGCTTCAGTGGAAACCAGGAAAACCCAGGTGGGGAGGTTGACAGCCCTGCGCGGCCAGGTGCCCACGGGAGACAGAAAGCGAAGCTGATCAGGTGGCACCGGGAGCGGCCCCTGCCTCACTGCAGAGCACCCGAGACCTCTGGGTCAGAGGAGGGGATGCCCTGCACGAGCTGCACCCACCGGGCAGGCCTGCAGGCGGGTTAGGTGGTCAGGGAAACCTCCACGTGTTCCCGGAGTCCCGGAGTCAGCCACTGGGCAGGGTTCCTGGGGCCCAGGCGCTCTCTGCCTGCCACAGGGCAAGCCTACGTGTAGGGGGCCCCCCCAGCCTCTGAGCAAAGGCTCAAATCCTCCCTCCCCCGCCCACCACTGATTCTGCTCCATCACCGAGCAGGAAGGTTGTGGGCCCCATGGTGCTGGTTCTGCCAGAATGTCTTTCTTCTGTTTCCCAGGACCAGGGCCACAAAAAGTGAGACCTGGAAGGGTCCTTGGGGAACATGCCATCCAAGCGTCTCAATTTACAGACTTGGACACCAGGGGGCCAGAGTGAGAGGGACTCTTCCAGGTCGTGGGGCAGTGGCAAGAGGCAGGGAGAGAGCCCTGGTCCCCTGACCACGAGTCCTGAGCAGTGTGCTGTGACCACACCTTCCTCCTCTCGCCCCAGGCAGGACGGAGGTCGCTCCTGAGTCCTGGGCCTGTTGCAGTTTACGGAGTTTGGCTCGTTGTTTTAATACAACTATCCGAGAGTCAGTTCAGCACGCACAGCGTGTTACCTGGGCAATTCTGATGAGGCGATGTGGATCCCCACCTTGGTTAGTTACCGCATACTAAGGTTTTCCAAAGTGGTACCTCAGCCCTGCCATCCCTGGCTCTGCTTTGTCTAACCTTGGGCAGGTCAATGAAGCTCTTTGTGCCTGTGTTCAAACAACCTGATGTTACCAGTACCTACTTCACAGGCTTGTTGTCATGTGAGTTCATACACATAGAGCTCCTGGAACACATGGTGATGGGTTACTGCCTTTAAGTTAGAAGTGTCAGGAAACCAATTCAACTGGCTTAAACAAAAGAGAGAAGTATTGCCTTACAGAACTGTGGAATCTAGTGGCACGGTGGATTTCAGGTTTTGCTGGATCCAGGTGCTCAAAGATGTCTCAGGACTCAGTTTCTCTTCCCAGCTCTTGGCCCTAATTCCTTTCCTCTATGTTTGATTTTTAGATGGGCTCTTTCTACACAATAGCTCCCAGGTGCTTCATGTTGACAATGTCTTTTAAACGAGCAATTCCAGTGTAAAGAGGGCTTTTTCTCCCAATTGGTCCAGCAAACTCCTGGAACTGAATCTCAAGGGCCTGCCTTGAGTCATGTGCCCATCTCTGAGCCAGTCACTGTGGCCTGGGGAGTGGAATGTCTGGATCGTCCAGGTCTGTGTCATTCATCTGCCTTGGGAGTTGGGGGCCAAGGTCATTCCCACCCAAACTTCATGGCCTGAGCATGGGAGAGAGGGAGGCCCTAAAGGAAGCTATGGGCACTGTTTCCAGAAGAAGGGGAACTGATATGAAGTAGATAAAAATTACAGGTGAGCAGACAGGTGAGGGATGTGGTGACCTCACAGAAACCTGTGCATCTAGGGGAGCTGACGGTGGGGATGTTACCACTGCCAACTCTCAGAATGGAGAGAGCTGAGTGGAGGAAGGGGCCATGGTGGCTACAACTGGTTTGCAGCACAAGCAAATGGACAAAGTATTAGAGAAATTGTCCCTGATATAAACCCGAGGCAGGATTGAGGGTGTTACTCATATTGGTTAATAGATTTGGGTCCATAAGTCTGGTTCCTGTCTACCAGTCGTTGCCCTGTGTGGACAGGAAGCACCTTTCTGAAGGAGCTATGGGGTGGGCTTCAGAAATCTGTTAGAGTCCAAAATCTAAACATCTCCAGGAGTCCACCTGAGCTGGGGCTGTGAGAGGACTCCTGAAGCCCAGAAGAGGATAGGAGTCAGGTTCTGTCAGTGAATGAACTGGAGAGATGGAAGGGGACACCAGGCTGGGTGTCAGGGGACCCCAGGGATGCAGACCTCATAACCCTCCAGGGAAAGGCCTGCCTAGCACTCACAGGGGACAAGCAACCAGAGCAGGTCACCCCCATCCCGTGTTATGAGCTGGGTGGAGAGCGTCACAGCATCAGGATGAAGAGTACAAGTCTGGGTCACGCACCTAGACTCTCCCTGTAGGTGTGACCGTGTGCCTGGCTGTGTTGCAGGAGCTCTGTGTGTACTCACTCACTTATTCATCACACCAGGCCTGTTGCTGTGGACTGAACTGTGTCTGCCCCCAGCCACTCCATTCCTACACTGAAGCTCTAATCCTCAGTGTGTCTGTATTGGGGAGGGCTTTTAGGAGGTAACTGAGGTTAAATAAGGTCATAAGGGTGGGGCCTTCTTGGTGGGATTAGTGTCCTTATAAGCGGAGACCCCAGAGGCCAACTCTCTCTCGCTCCCTCTGCCACCTGAGAACACAGTGAGACGGCAGCCACCTGAAGAGCCGGAAGAGAGCTCTCACCAGAAACTGAAGTCAGTCGGTACCTTAATCTCAGACTTCCCAACCTCCAGAGCTGTGAGAAATAAATTTCTGTTAAGCCACCCAGACTGTGGCACTTCGTTATGGCGGTCCAAGCTGCCTGAAACACCTGTGCAGCAGGTACAGTTAACATCAGCCCTGTGGGGCAGAAGGAGGCCGGAGGCACAGAGGGCCTAGCTGACCTGCCCAAGGTTGGAAGGGGGCAGAGCCAGGTTGGCGTGGGCACCCTGGCACCATCAGCAGCCCGTGACCAATGTCCCACCCCCTCCCTTGCCAGGAGCGCCCACCTCAGGGCTTTTGTGGGGACGGAAAGAGCCTTTGCAGGCAGAGCACTCGAACAGGCCTGGCACAGAGCGAGCCCCAGGTGAGGCTGAGCGCTGTCACCCTGCCCCATTGCACACATAGGACGGGGAGCAGAAAGTTAGGAAGCACCCCAGCTGGGAGCTGAAGGTTCCCAGAGAGATAGGTTGGCCTGGCCTAGTTCTCCGGCAGGCCACTCTCTGGCCCCCACCCCAGCAGAGCCCCCAGGGTGGGTAGCCAGGGAGAGAGGCCGGACGGAAGCGGCTGGTTGCTGAACTGGGCAACCAGGCCTGGCTGGCCCCTGGGTCACGGGGAGCAGCAGAGCGGGGGATGGCTAAGTGGCAACAGGGAAGTCTGGGGCAGGGGCAATGGGCCAGTCTCCACCTACACTGTCCCTGCTGGGGAGATCGGGGCAGGGATTTCTGGGAGTCCATCAGAGGGCAAGATTTTCCAAAGTACCATTTCCGAGAGGAAAGAAACAACCAACTGTTTCTACAGAAAGGCATGCCTTACTCACTTGCCCAGTTTCCAGCCCCCTTTTAGGCGATTGGGACCTATAGTGACGAGTCTGAACTTCTAAAATATTGAAGGGAACTACACTCTGATCACAAATTCTGCTTTTCGCATCTGCAGAGCCTTCTTGCAATGTCTGGTGGTGAGCTGCTCCCCAGAGCCTGCCTGGGCGTCTGGACTGGGGCCAAGTCCCACCTCCCAGCTCCCGGGCTGCCACCTTCGTTATTTTCCTGCTTGTTCAGATCTCTGGAAAGAGAATATCCTACCGAGGTTGCAAAGCCCCCAGATAAGTCTCCTTCCACCTAATGAGTTCTGCTCCAAGAAATCTATCAGCTGCGGAAGCGGCTCTATCTGACTCTGTGCTTCTCCCCTTGGCTGGGTAGTCAGATCACAGGAAGGAACACGACTCGTCTCCCGGCCGCTCCCTGGCAGGTGGATTGATGGTCTGTCCTTACTCCAGGTCTCAGAAGCTCCTCATTAAAGTGAGTGACACACAGTCTCCTGGAGCTGCTGACCAGGGTGGCTGCAGGAGCAGAGTTAGAGGGACTGAGCTGTACTGGGGGCAGGGGATGGGGTGGCAGGCTGTGTCTTCTGGGGTCCCCAGCTGTGAGTGCCCCTGGGGGGGGGTCAGTGGCCCTGATTTTGGCGTTCACACACTGCCTCCCTATAGGTTGGACCTCTTTAATCAAAATGGCATTCAAGGGGGCTTCCCTGGTGGTGCAGTGGTTGGGAGTCCGCCTGCTGATGCAGGGGACACGGGTTCGTGCCCCGGTCCGGGAAGATCCCACGTGCCGCGGATCGGCTGGGCCCGTGAGCCATGGCCGCTGAGCCTGCGCGTCTGGAGCCTGTGCTCCGCAACGGGAGAGGCCGCAACAGTGAGAGGCCCGCGTACCGCAAAAAAAAAAAAAAAAAAAAAAAAGGCATTCAAGTCAGAGAAGAAAAAAAAATTCTTTTCATATGCCAGAAGCCATGATGAAATTAAATTGAGACATGGCGAGATTACACAGGATCAAGGCTCCCGAGTGGCTGCCGTGCAGGGTGTGTACGTCCCCGGTAAAGGCTCACCTCTCACTGAGGCTGCCGACTAGTAGAGATCCAAAAGTGACTTTTGTTATTGTGGTAAAATATACATCACATAGAATTGACCATATTAACTATTTTTAAGCGTACAACTCCGTGGCATTAAGTATGTTCACATTGTTGGGCACCCATCACCACTCTCCAGAACTTTATCATCTGAAATGGAAACCCTGTATCCATTAAACGGTAACTCCTCACTGCCCCTCCCTTAGCCGCTGGTAACCTCAATTCTTTCTGTCTCTATGTGGAATCAGACCGTATTTGTCCTTTTGTGACTGGCTTATTCAACTTAGCATAATGTCTTCAAGTTTTATCCATGTCGTATCACTTGTCAGAATTTCCTTCCTTGTTAAGACTGAATAATATTCCATTGTATATATTCCACATTTTGTGTATCTATTCATCAGTGATGCACACTTGGGTAGGGCATTTCTGAAATGCAGTGATTGTTCTGAGGGTCTCTCTAGATGTCTAGCTGTGACATCTCACCGTAGTAGTCTCTGGGATTGATTTGTTTGCCTGGGAAGAGGTGTGCCCAGGAGGAGAAAGGAGAGAGGCCCACTGCTCCCAGGTAAAGGCTGTGTGTGGTGGGCGGGAGTTTGACTCCCAGCATCCTTTCCACCAAGATGACTAGTCCAAGCCAGTCTTATAATTCCAACTCTCCTATGGGTGACCGGCTCAGGAACTGACAGGCGACTCAATGATCATTAATTAGGGAAATGTTTCCTCGAGTGTGAAAGAGGGCCACAGGAAGAGGTTATCTTTATTCTTGCAGACAGTGTCATGTCTGGATTGAGATCTCTGGAACTGCCGCAGCCATCTGTGTACAGCCTGAGGTTGAAGCCAGCTCTCAGAGTGGCCGTGCAGGTACAGAAAGAGCCTGGGCCCTTGGGGACACAATCGAGCTCCTTTAGACTTCCTATCATCTGAGGTGATACACACTTCACATCACTCAAGCTCGTCTGAGTTGGCTTTGTGTCACATTCAGCCCAAAGCATACCAAGAGATACCATCTCCAAGCAGCTATGTTCCTTGATTAGACCCTCGAAGTGCTTTGGAAAAAAAGTATAACAACGGGGCAATTTATCAGCCTCAAGAATGACATGAGCCTGCCGTTAACTGTAAATATAGATATAATGTAACAAGTCCAGTTGCACTATCCATGCACCCTGACCAGCCCCAGGACCTTGGCTGGTGTACCTGCCATTCCACCAGGGTGTCTGCATAAGTGCTGATGCCTCTCTCCATCTGCACCTACTTCTTCCAGCCCCGTGGAGGTGGCGTGCACCACTGCAGCAGATGACGTGCTGAGTCTAGGAGTGCAGGGTAGGCCTGACTCTGCTCTAATCTCACCTCTAGAGATGAGGTTGGTGATGCTGAAGGTGGCAGCTGCCCTCCAGCATCCAAACCTCCCGTTGCCCGTCCCCACTGGTGAAGCACCGGAAAGGGACATAAGGGAACGGGCTTTTGTGTTTACCCAACGCTTGTGTGCTCTGCCTTTGGACGCCATCGCCTTTGAGGGGGTGACTGGGACATGAAATAACTCCTCACCTACAAGACGCACATTTATGGGCAATCCTCTTGTCCTGCGTGTCACCGGTCTTAGCAGGGCTGCCGCTGCTCAGAAAAAGCTCATGCCCTGGGGATCTGCTCTCAAGGTCGGCAGCACATTTTTTGGAAAATTCTAAATCATTCCCGGAAAGCACACCCAAGGAGGGCGAAATTAATTTCTGGAAAGAGCCAGTTTGCAGCCAAGCGAGGTGAATAAAGTGAGCGATTGAGCCAAGTATGCTGACTTCCATCAGGGTGAACGGTGACCAAGACCCATGAGTCTGAATCCTGGTGTGGGTTCTGAGGGTCTGCTGCAGTGTTCCTGTCCTGACGGTGTGGGTGCAAAACAGTCACAGCATCTCAGGGAATGAAGCGTGTACTTTGGGGCGACTATCTGTGTGGAATAATGGTTCACATATCTTGAAATGTTCCTGTCATTTCATTGCAGGGGAGGGGGCTATGGTCTCCCAAACTCTTTAAGGACATGTTCCTTGATGTGCGCTTGGGTCTGTTTGTGTCCACTTTTAGGGTGTGGGAAACTCTGGGACATAAAGTCCTTATGCTGTTCACGTAGCTCCTTCTCAACAGGGCTTTGGTCTCTTGTTGTCAGGCTGTCCCCCGAGGGCTTCTGTCCCTTTCCTGTCTCCTTCTCGGACCCTGCCAGGCCTGCAGGGAGGGTGGGGAGCTACTTCCTGGACTGCACAGCCCCCAAGAAGCTACGTCATTTCCATTTCAGAAGGCAAAGTCGTGCCCAGATCGAACATCCTGGGGACTGAATACTGCTGGGTGCCGATAATAACATCAGTAGGGCTTCCCTGGTGGCGCAGTGGTTGAGAGTCCGCCTGCCGATGCAGGGGACGCGGGTTCGTGCCCCGGTCCGGGAAGATCCCACATGCTGCGGAGTGGCTGGGCCCGTGAGCCATGGCTGCTGAGCCTGCGCGTCTGGAGCCTGTGCTCCGCAATGGGAGAGGCCACAACAGTAAGAGGCCCGCGTACCGCAAAAAAAAAAAAAATAATAATAATAATAACATCAGTAATAATAACCATCCCAGGAGTAGGAGGATGCTTAGAGAGGGGAAGTGATGGCCGAGGTCCTGCAGTGAGCGATGAGTGTCCAAGTAGGGCTGGAGGCCACGATGTGACTCTGCTCTCCTTTACCATGCGGCCTTTCCTAAACAGCCCAAGGGTTTGGAGCATGTGCAGGCAGTCAGTTTGTCTTCCTAGGACCTCAGGCCATCTCTCATCTGTAGGGACCAGAAAGAGTGGATCCAGCTCCTTGGCTTGCGTAACCTTCAGCTTCTCAGGGAAGATGGTCCCGCGAGGGCACTGCTCTAATGTGAGCTGTGTGCCGACCACAGAAGCGGGTCAGGGTGTGGGATGGGAACCCAGTGGAGATGTAGAAACTCACAAACACATCTTGCCCAGCTCTCTAGACACACAGATCTTCAGGCCTTAGCTGACGCCTCTGTGGAGATCTATTCATTTAATAAACCCTTACTAAAGGTCTGCCACGTGCCAGGCATTGCACCAGTGCCTGGAAGGTAAAGGGGAGTAAAATGCACACCCTATTTCTAGTGTCCTAATAGTTAAAGCACACACTTCCGTCACACTTATTGGGTGCCCTGTACTGTTCTAAGCACCAAACACCTCCTATAATTTTGATGACAGCACAGAGCAGTAGAGATGATTGCTCTCATCCTCAGATGAGGAACTGAGGCCCAGAGAGGTTAAGTGACTTGTCCAAGGTCACCCAGGTGGTAAGGGGCAGAGCCAGGGCTCAGACCCAAGTAGGCTGGGTTCACAGTCAGCGTCCTTACCTTTTGGGTGCACCCCTCGAAGGGCTCGTAGCTTGTGTGGGGGGCAGAGTGTCACTTCTTGGGACCACTCTCCAGCCAGGGGTTGTCCTCACTGTGCTCCATTCAGATTCATGAGACACTTGAGTACCTTCTATGTGCCAATTATGCTTCTAGGCAATGTAGGGGCCTCAAAGGTGGACCAGACAAGGCCAGGGCCCTCAAAAGCCTTGCACCGTGGTGAGCGATCTACCTGCAAATAGTACAAAGCGGTGATCGGAGGTCCGTGGTGCCCGGGTGGAGCGTGGGCTGCTCGCGGCACCACCCGGGCTCCGAGCTGGAGCGTTCAGGTGGGTTGTACAGCGGGAGGGAGTGTAAGCGGAGAAGATGGTGGGGGCGGACGGACGGACAGCCAGCTTGTGGGCGGGGAGAAGAATAGGAAACTAGCAAAATCGGCTGAGAAGAGTTGGCTGGTGGGTAGGAGGCCGGGCTGGGAGACTTACCACCCATTAGCGAGTTCCCTCCTGAGCCTGGCCTGGCGCCCTCGGGTCACGGAGAAGCTGCAACGGCTCGGGCAGGGCCATTCTCTGGACTGACCGTGGCCAGTCACCTTGGGTAGTAATGTAGATGTCCCCTTCGCAACTGGGATTCCACTGAAATCTTCTTTTTTTTCCATTTCCAACTGCAGACCGCCCAGCTTCTGCCCTCCCCTCCCTCCCCACTCATGCATCTGCCCCGTTGAGCATCACAGCTTCCGCGTCCCTGCCATGTGGGCCCCTCAGCTGAGTCACCCTGCAGCCACGGTGGACATTCCCAGCCTCCTTTGGAAGCTTTCGTCCCAGGGGTGCTGCCCCAGCTCCACCAATACTGAGGCTGGAGCTGGGACAGCTGTGTGGCCCCTGTCCTATAGAGATCAGGTCCCAGCCTCCCGGACCTGAGGGAAGGCCTCCATCAGGACAGCTGGCTTAATTCTTGGTCCTTTCCTGAAATAAGCAGGTTTATCAAATCCATTCTCCTCTTGGCCCCTGTAAGAAATCAGCAAGTAGATGCTGCCTCAGAGGTGGTCCCTCTGGAGGGCAATCCACAGGGAGCCAGACCAATTTTGTTTGGCTATTTTCTGAAAAGCCTTTCTCGGGTCCCAGGATAGGTTCTGCAGCCAAAGCCTGAGTCCTCCTCTCCCTCCTGTTTTCTTGATGGAGCTGAGGGCCTCCAGTCTTCTGGCCTCTCGTTCCCCTTTCCTGGCGTCCACTGGGTTCTGAAAACAGGCACAGTTGGTGTTCAGTTAGCTTTTGCTGCATAGCAAACCTCCCCAAGATGTAGTGGCTTAAAACAGCGGCCATTTACTTAGTCCGTGGGTTGCACTGTGGGCTTGGCTCAGGGGGGCTAGGCGTGGTTGTTCTCAGCCACGATGGCCGGGTGGCTGGAGTCTCCTCCACGTGGCCTCATCCCCCAGTGGACGGGCTGGACTTGTTCACATGGCGGCTGGCCGGAGCTCCACGAGAGCAGGTGAAGGAACGCGTTGCCCTGAGGCCTCGGCCCAGAACTGCCACGATGCCACTTCTAGCACACGTATCGGCCCATGAAAGTCACGAGGCCGGTCTGGAGCCAAAGGGTGGGGAAACATTCTTTTCATGGGCGGAGGTGCAGAGTCACGTGGCGAAGGACATGGGTACAGGGAGTAGAGAATTGGGGCCACTTCTGCAATCGACTACAGTTGGTTAATGCACCTTTTATTCCAGGTCTTGTCTGTTAAATGACGATAAAGACGTGGCTTGCTGTGGGAACCGGGTGAGGTAATATAGTAAAATGTTAACCTCTAACGAATGCTCGATACATTATAGATCCGTAATCAGAATCATAATAACGGTTATACACATGGCCGTTGGAAGGTCGGGAAAGAACCTTTCTGTAGACATCAAGCACACGTATGTGGCAGAAAGGACAGTAGAAGCAGTTCTCTCTTCTTCCTTCTCAGTGAATTATTAGTCTGTCCCTGTCCACCTGGCACGGTCCTCAGGGACCCCCTCCTCACTGGCCCCTTCCTCTCTCTTTCCCCATAGCCCCGGGGTCCACGGTACTGCTCCTCGATGGAGTGGGGGGTTGGAGGGGGAGGCGAGGGCATCAGTTCACTGTCCAGGAGACACAGAAGTCACAGTGGCCCAGCTACAGGGAAAATGAGCCTCTCTTGTCCCCGGCTGCCGCCTCCAGTTGTGTGGGTCAAAGGTCACACCATACGTGGCCGGCAGCCCTATGTTTTGACAGTATTGAGTACTTCTAGTAACATTGCTCCAGTGTGGTATTGTCCTAACTGAATCCCTGACTGTCGGCGGCTGTCCTAGCTCGGTGTGGAGGATAGGACTAGGCACCCAGTGCCCAGGGGGCAAGCAGAACTGGCCCTCTAGGATTGGAGTCAGGTGGTAAATGAGCGCTATAAGAACCAAACAGCCTGGCCCACTTCCTGCTACCCTTACTTCCCCACCACTGACATGTTGCTCAGTGACACCCCTGTTCCAATGATCTATTGCTGTCCAGCAAAACCTCCCAAAATTTAGTGGTGTGAGAAAAGCCTTGTGGGAGGCTCATCAATTCTGTGGGTCAGGAATTTGGACAGGACACACTGGATATTTCATCTTTGCTCCATGATGTCTGGAGCTTCAGCTGCGAAGACTCAAAGACCAAGGTGACTTGATGGCTGGCGACTGGACTTATCTGGAAGCATCCTCACTCACATGTCTGGTGGCAGATACTGGCCATCAGCTGAGATCTCACCTGGGCTGTTGGCTGGACACCTACACACCTCTCCACGTGGCTTCTTGAGGAGGCTAGTTTGGGCTTCCTTACAGCATGCCCGCTGGGTTTAAGAGTGCGAAGGTAGAGATTCAGGAAGTGGAAGTACCAGTTGGTTACGGCCTGACCTGGGAAACTAGCACAGTGTTATTTCTCTTATATCCTGTTGGCCAGCCACAGAGCACAGTTTAAGAGGAAGGAATTTAGACCCCACCTCTTGATGGAAGAGTGTCAAAGAATTTGGGGCGATCTTTTAAAATCACCACACCTCCATTTAAAAAATGATGGTCCAATGTGTCATTTCTCTGCTGGACTTTGTAACACATTTCTGTTAGCAAACATCAAAGACCACTTACCAGCCTCATTTTACCCTCTTCTCACTTCCCCCCCAAACTAAGATTTTCACTCAGAAGTCGACACCTCCTTCACACAATCTGGGTGTTGTAGGGAAATCTGACCCTATTTCTAGCTCCAGGGGTGGGCCCAATTGCTTAAGCCAGTAAGTACCTTCCACTTTCTTTGACAAATGGTTGGTTCAAGGGCGGGTATGTGACGTACACAGTCCGATCTAGGTAGATCTCAGGACTCCTGCTTGGAACACTGGGACAGAAATGTTCTGTCTTCTCTGGACAAGTGGTATGTAGATGTGAAAACTGGAGTTGCTGCAATCATTTTGTCACCATGAGGGAAGCTGGTCTTGCGATACAGTTGATACCATGGAAGACACAGCAGAGATGGAAGATGTTGGGTCCCTGCTGAATCACCGAGTCATGGAATCAAGCCAATCCTGAATTCTTATTAATAATCAGACAGCATACAGCGGTTAAGGACTTAGTATGTTCCAAGCACTTTAAATGCGTAATCTCTTTTAAGCCTTACAGAGAGCCCTGGATAAGGGTATTATTATAACTCCTACTTTACAGATGAGGCAATAGGTGTACAAATGTTTGATGAGGGCACAGGCCTCCAGAGGCAGAGTCATTTGCCCACGTTCCCACAGCCAGTAAATGATAGTCAGAAATCACACTCAGCAGTCTGACTCTCGAGCCTACATGCCTAACCACTGCCCCACACCGCCTTCCTGGACGTTCCCAATTATGTGAACCAACAAATCCCTGTGTCGTTTGAGCCTGTTTGAGTTGCTTCCTTCCCAAATAAAGACCACAACTGACAACACCTCTCTGCCAGCGTGGCACGCTCCTGTGCCATGAGCTGCAACGTCAGCCCTGCTTGGAGAGAGCCAACAGGAGCCTAGTCCCAGGAGCCCCGGCAGGAAGTTGTCCCTGTCACGGAAGCACACACACACGGGCCACCCTGCAGGGCACAGCTCCAGGAAGGAGCAGGTGTGCCTGCTGGGCCAGCAGGGAGTCGCCAGCCAGACAGGGAGCATCTGAGCATGAGCCCCACACAGGCCTCCTGCCGCCCTCCCTCCTTCCTCCCCAGTCCTCCGGGAGGCTGGGGTACCCGCTCAGCCCGGCCCCCTCCTTTCCTGCTCTTGCTGTCGCGTGGCCTCCTAAATGAACCCACCGTGGCTCCTCCAGGTCTCTTGGGACTGGAGTCCTTTCCTGGCTTCCAGACAGGAACCTGGAGCATCCTCCTTCTCATCCCACCTCCAGCAGGTGAGCCCAAGCCTCCCATTTAGCTTGATAGCCTAGCTTTCCCTGCTTAAGTGGGAAAGACGCCGTAGGATTGGGGGCTGCATTCCAGAGGTGTTCCTGGAAGTTCCGGGGATTTTGTCACAGCCCTTACGTGGTCACATGGCATCATTTATTTTCTGTGTCAGGTGTCTGCATGCCACCTGTCCCCTAGTTGGCTCGACTGCCACATGGTTTTCTCTGTCAGCAGTAAGATGCTGTTTGGCGGACAGCAGAGTTGGATCTTGACAGGTGCCTGAAACTTTTTTTAACTGGAAAGAGAATTTGTTTCTGAAAAAAGAGAAGAAGCTACCTCTAATTCTGCCATGGCAAAACAATTCTCATTTTGCTTTAATGCACTCCAATCCTTGTCCACAGCGTAAATATTTTTTAAATAGTCCTCTGCACAGTACACATACTATTTTGGTAATTTCACTTAAAGCACTGGCCTGGCTTGCTGCGTAGTTGTCATAACTATAACTTTTACTGGCTGCATGGTACCGTGGCAGATGGATGCGTGCCGAGCCTCTGGCTCCGTGAGGCTGACACAGTGAACTCGGCAACTGTAGTAAACTTTGTTTTAAGGTAGAGTGAAGAGTAGTACCATTGGCTACAAGCCGCTAGGAGAGCAGGATTCATGGAGATCTTCAGTTTCACTCATGTTCACTGAGAATAACTCCTTTTTCTTCAGGGTTCTGCTCCAGCATTGCCTCCTGGGGAAGACTCTGGGTCTCCCTGGTCGGGGTGAGGGCCCTCCCCTTGCTCCCATGAGGGAGTTCCAAGTACTTTGCATGCATGAATTCAGTCCTCACATCCCTATGAGGCAGGCTACTATCATTACCTTAACTTCATAGACGGGGAAACTGAGGGCTAGAGAGGTTAGGTCACTTGTCCAGGCTTCTGGGGGATCAGCCGGAATTCTGACGCCAGAGCCCCCGCTTTGTAAAGTGGGGTCACCCCGCCTCTGCGCTGTCCCCCAGGACTGACAACACAGGTTGTGTTCCATGGTTCTTCTCTCTCACCATCCTGTGAGATTCTTGAGGGCCGGGACACTCCTAGCCCTGGTCATTACATAGCCGCCCTCCTGGTCCTATCCCCACTTCCTCAGTTTACCCTCTGCCGTTTAAGCCAGAATCTGTCCTGACAAGGCTCAGAACTGGGGAACTGAGAAATTCCACGTGGTTACATTTCTGCTCAGGCTTAAGATCCCGGGGAGATCTTGGGGCCTCTCTGGGGCCCCCGAGAGACCTAAGGTGTCCAGTTCTGTCCTGCAGCTCGTCTAGGGCTGGGAGCACATCTTGGAGCCCATCAAGGATGTGGCAGAGGAGGCTGAGGGCAGAGGAGATGTGCTAACAGCCACAGGGAGGCTGATGCAATGCCCAGTGCCATTAAAATTAATTATCTGCTCCAGTCAACCTGCCCGTCCGCGGGACAATCAGCCTGATGTCACGGTGGAGGCAATAAGAGGGACGGAGGAGGGAGCTGGTCTCATTTTCTCTGCCCTCCATGGAAGGATGACAGATTTATTAGTGGCAGCTGGAGGGGCTCCTGTCCTCCTTCCTTTAAGCCACGGAGGCTTTTCAGTTGGAAAATCTAAGGCCCCTCCATGGCTGTGGTGTCGACCCAGGACTGTTACCTGCCGAGGTCTCCCTTGCAAGCCCCCTTATCCATCTGATGGCTTCTTCCTGGCTGCCTTCCTCCAAGCTCCTCAAGCCTCGGGTCCCCATGTGACTCCTCAGCATTTGCCTGAGGGCCAGGGAGGAATACAGAGAGGGTACTCCAAGCTGGTACTTTCTGACTAAGGAGAGTGGAGAGGAGAGGGGGCATCGGGTGTGGGGTAGCAGCTGGGGCTAATGGTGAAGTGGTCCTGGGTACCATACACCTTCTCTTTACTGGGAGCACAGAAGGCCCATCTGTCCACCCTTCATTATTTTTCTTCCATGAAATTGATGCTTGGAAATGTTTAAGTCATAATAAATTCACTTTCTTGTCTCTAATTGATCAGAGGTGGATAGAACAGCCCCTAGGAGATGCTAACAGCAGGAGGGAACCCCAGTTACTGCACTGAAATGATGATCTTCCAACCACACACTTCTAAGCCGCCATCAGAAGATGGGCTGCTGCGACCTCATTAGGGATCTTTGTGCTGTTTGGAATGGAGAGAACAGTTCACAAACCCTTTTGCCACTGGTCCAGGATCTATGGGGCAAAGACACTAGCAGATTTTTTAAATATATTTTTATTCCAGTTTTACTGAGATATAATTGGCATACAGTACTGTATCAGTTTAAGGTATACAGCATAATGGTTTGACTTATACACATCATAAAATGATCGCCTTGGTAGGTTTGGTGAACATCCATCATCTCATGTAGGTACAAAATTAAAGAAATAGAAGGAAATGTTTTCATTGTGATGAGAACTCTTAGGATTTACTCTCTCAACAGCTTTCATATATAACATAGAGCAGTGTTTACATATTTATCATGTTGTACATTACATTACATAAGTAGTACTTATTTATCTTACAACTAACCTCAAGTTGGTACATTTTGACCCCCTTCATCCAGTTGCCCTTCCCCGTAGCCCCTGACCCTGGTAACCACAAATCTGATCTCTTTTTCTGCAACCGTGTGTGTTTGTTTTTGAAGTGTAATAGTCCTATGACACTATTTTAGTTACTGTTACACCACGTAGGGATTCGATATTTCTGTACCTTTCAAAATGATCATCCTGATAAGTCTAGTTACCATCTGTCACCATACAAAGATATTACATAATTATCGACTGGATTACCCACACTGTACATTTCATACCCATGACTCATGTATTTTGTACCTGGAAGTTTGTCACTCTTAATCTCCCTCACCTATTTCTTTCCTCTCCCACCCCTTCCCCTCTGGCAAACGACCAGACTCTGTTTTATGTGTTTATGCCTCTGTTTCTGTTTTGTTTGTTCATTTGTTTGGGGTGTTTTTAGATTCTACATATTACTGAAATCGTACGGTGTTTGTCTTTCTCTGTCTGACTTATTTCATTTAGCGTAATTCCCTCTAGGTCTATCCATGTTGTTGCAAATGGCATACTTCATTCTTTTTTTATAGCTGAGTACTATTCCACTGTGCGTGTGTGTGTATATACAGATACACACACACACATACCACATCTTCTTTATCCTTTTATCTATTGATGGACACAGGTTGCTTCTCTACCTTGGCTTCTGCAAATAATGCTGCAATGAACATAGCATATACCTCTTCAAGTTACTGTTTTCATTTTCTTCAGATGAATACCCAGAAGTGGGATTGCTGGATCGTATGGTAGTTCTGTTTGTAATTTTTTGAGGAACCTCCATACTGGTTTTCACAGTAGCTGCATTTACATTCCCATCAATAGCGCAGGAGGGTTTCCTTTTCTCCACATCCTCGCCCACACTTGTTATTTGTTGCCTTTCACTGCCGGCCATTCTGCCAGGTGTGAGGTGATACCTCATTGTGGTTTTGATTTGCGTTTCCCTGATGACTATTGATGTTGAGCATCTTTGCGTGTGTCATCTGTATGTCTTCTTTGGAAAATTGTTATCTGTGTATCTTCTTTGGAAAAATGTCTATTCAGCTCCTCTGTGCAATTTTAAATCGGGTCGTTTGTGTTCTTGTTTTGATGTAGAATTGTATGAGTTCTTTGTATATTTTGGATATTGACCCCTTGTTGGATGTATCATTTGCAAATATCTTCTCCCATTAAGTATGTGACCTTTTTGTTTTGTTCTTGAGGGATGCAGTTAGCTTTGTTTCGAAGAAACAAGGCAGATTTGTTTTGAAGACGTTGAGGGTGGTCAGGATGACAAAAATACTAGAACTGTCCGTGTTTTGCCTGCACTGTTCTCTCTTGGTTTTATAATTGGTCTCCTCTTTGCAAGTTCCTTGCTGGCCACGACATGAGAAGCATGGTGTTGGGTCTACGAAACACTTTCTGGAGGAGGACACAGTCGTCCTCACAGACCTCCACAGCCTTGGACCTTGGGCTGACTGTCCTTCGGCTCACAGCGATACCCTTCATTCTCTGAGACGCACGAGGTCCAGCTTGTACTGGTCTGGCGTGCATTCCTTGCCCGCCTAGCACAGCCTTCTCAGACTCTGTTCGACTTATCAGGCTGAAAAAACAGACCGTGCCTTCCCACAAGCACATGTGAACACACAATGTCCAAAAGCCTCTCCCCTTTCTGCCCCGTCTGTTAAGAAATCAGAACCACAGGAGCTGGGATGACAGAAGGAACATGCAGGACCCCATCCAGGACCAAGGCCTTATCTTCTGCAGACCGACCCTGGCTTACTTAGGCCACAGGCACTTTTATTTTATTTTTAATTAATTTTTACTGGAGTATAAAAATTTTTCCTGGAGTATAATTTTTATTGGAGTATTGCTTTGCAATGGTGTGTTAGTTTCCACTGTACAGCAAAGTGCATCAGCTATAGGTATACATATATCCCCTATCTTTTGGATTTCCTTCCCATTTAGGTACCACAGAGCACTGAGTAGAGTTCCCCAAGCTATACAGTAGGTTCTCATTGGTTATCTATTTTATACGTAGTGTCAGTAGTGTATATATGTCAATCCCAATTCATCCCACCCCCTCCCCTTTCCCCCGTTGGTGTCCATACATTTGTTCTCTACGTCTGTGTCTCTATTTCTGCTTTGCAAATGAGATCATCTATACCATTTATTCTAGATTCCACATATGTGTGTTAATATACAACATCTGTTTTTCTCTTTCTGACTTACTTCACTCTGTATGACAGTCTCTAGGTCCATCCACGTCTCTAAAAATGACCCAATTTCGTTCCTTTTTATGGCTGAGTAATATTGCATTGTATATATGTACCACATCTTCTTTATCCATTCCTCTGTTGATGGACATTTAGGTTGCCTCCATGTCTTGGCCATTGTAAATAGTGCTGCAATGAACATTGGGGTGCATGTGTCTTTTTGAATTATGGTTTTCTCTGGGTATGTGCCCAGTAGTGGGATTGCTGGGTCATAGGTTAGTTCTATTTTTATTTTTTAAAGTAACTTCCATACTGTTCTCCATAGTGGCTGTCACAGGCACTTTTAAACCCTCCTGATTCTATCTTCCTAGGGCTTTTGTCCAGAATCATTTGTGAACTTGTAGTCATTTCTTTTTCCTTTCCTTTTCCATTTCCCGTTGAAATGATTGCACAATGATGAAAAGATGATGACCAGACACACTGAATTACAATCTTAGGCTCGTGTAGCCCAGGAAGGTGTATTTTTAGCACAATCTCCATTGCTTCTTATGCCCCCACCTCCAGGTTTGAGAATTGAAATCTCAGGGCTGAGTTTGACCCTGAACGTGGTCTGCCGTTTATCTTATTCTGGCTGTGAACTGGAACACACAGTCAGCAGTGGGACGTGTTTTGTACGGTGTGGCTTGCCCTTCCAAACCAGCTGTGAAGTCCGGGCCAAGCCTTCCCTTACATTTCCTTCCCGTCCCCCGAAGCTCACGTTCAAGGTTGTGCTGGTAAGAGAGCCGTGCTCAACCAGCCCTCCCTGGAGGAATGATGGAGGGGATCCAGGTGTAAGTCTCGGCCACTGACGAGTAGCACATCTTAATGACCGCAGAGCCAGCTGCAGGTGATGGCTGGGATCCAGCTGGACTTACTGGTCTCCGTCCCAGGGGAGCGCATTTTCTGGGGAGCAGCTTCTTCAGAGGACAGCTCTGCCCTTCTCCCCCTGAGTTCAAGAGGCCTTGAGAGCCCCCCTTGAGCCCAGAACCTTCTACTTCTCTCACGTGAGTCATGTGACAAGCTGAACCTGACGGGGCTCATGAAGGACGATTTCAGCCCCCAGGCTCAATCTTATAGAGCAGAGCCAGCCCCTCTGCTGATGGGAAACTGTCAGCCCACTTCTGGCACCTGACAGAAGAGTGGCGGGGGAGCGGGGGAACCAGGAGCCCTCCCCCAGGACGCTTTGGGATATCCAGGATGGAAGTGGAGGGATGCTTTCCCCTCCCCACTGCCTGCGCCTGGGGCCTGAGCCCTGAGCTCCTCGGGGAAGCCAGTGACCTCGGCAGATCCATGGTGGCCAGAGAGGGCTATGGCTGCAAAGTCCTTGGGGGTCTTTGCTGTAAATCTCTGTGCGGTGAGGGTGGAGTCCTCCTCAGGCTTCTCCCACCCTCCTCTCTCCCTCAGGATCCTGTAGGACATGCAAAGCACATGTCCATACCTAAGTTGCAGGTGTCTTAGAGCACACTGATTTTGGGGGTTGACAGTTCAGTTCATTACCATCCTTTTCCTTTGTGCCAATTAGTGTTGGCCGGGCCTTGACACCCCCAGAAACATTATGGCCGGGCCCCTGCCTCTGCTGCAGAGGGTAACCTCCACTGACTCAGCGTCGGGTCACGTGGCGGATGCTGTGGGACAGAGTGAAAGGTCGGGATCACGGACTAATTTCCTACAAGGTTCTGTGGTTTTCCGGTTCTGTAACCAGGAAGCCAGTCTCTCCGCCCCTCGGAGAAGGATTCTCAAACCTGATTGTGAGTTAGAATCAGCTGGGGGACTGTTTCTTTCGTCCTTTCAAACAAGCAATCCCTGGACCCGTCCCTGGATGCGTCACTGTGCCCTTGGTGGTCTGGAGGTGCAGCTCTGCGACCTGCATCTGCATGAACCTCAGTTGGAGAATTCTAATGCGCAAACCGGTTTGGGAAATCTGCTGTAGACCCCCCCCTCACCCCTCACCTTCTCACCTTATTGAGAACCTCGCCACCCACTTACCCTCTATCTGGTTATGTCCTCATCCTCTCCCCTCTCTGGCGGCTTCTCAGCAGACAGACAAGCTGAAGTTTCTCCCAAGTACTTCTGAGACAGTGGTCCTCGCCTGTGTTCTGAAACCCTCACCTCATTCTCCCCTCAAACCTCTAACATTCTCTTCTCTCCTCATCATCCTCTCAGCCCCGCCTCTGAGGCTGCTCGTGACCTAATCAGACCCGGGACCCCGCTGTCCCTTCTCCATCTCTGCGGTAAGTGACCCTGTCCACCAGCTTCTCTTCCCTGAGACTCTGTTTCTGGGACACTCTCCCTCACCTGTCGGATCGGCCCCGCTCTGTCCCCTTTGTGGTCTTAATGTCCCCCTGGGTCTTTTCATGACCCCCCGGGTGACATCATTCGCTTTGGTGACTTGTGCTACCCTCAGCCTCTGTCTCCAGCTCGGCTCTGCTCAGCCCGTGGGCACAACCCTCGCTGGGCTCCATACCTGGTTCGTGGCTAAACCCTCATCACATAGTGCGGGAAACCAGACACCCAGACCCACCTGTGCCCCCTTCTCCCTTCCCCGACATGGAGCAGGTCCCCCAATCCCCGGGACACCATCCCCTCCTGGGGGTCCTTCTCCGCCTCCCCTCCCCACTGCCATGCCTCCCTGCCCACCTCACCTCATCTCATCTCCTAGCCTCTGCCTCACCCCTTCTGCCCCATCCTCCCCTTGGGAGTCAAAACCCTGGTCTGTGATTCCCCATTGAAACCCTTCCCGGGGCCGCGTGTTGCCTAAAAGAGGAAGTCGGGCCCCACAGCAAGTCCCTCGGGGCCCTCTGCAGTCTGACCCCTGCCTGCCTCCAGCCCCGTTTTTCATCCCTGCCCCGAACGCTGCACCCTATGCTCAGCTCCCTGTGCCCTCAAAGTCCCCTGCCACCCTCTGAGCTTCCAGACGGACACACTGGGTCATCTCTGGGATGCACTTCCCCTCTTCCTCCCCTTGAACGTTTCCCGTCAGCTTTCCAGACCTCTCCCCACTTCATGTTCTCTTCTGTGAAGCCTTTTCTGATAAACCAAACAAGATTCGTCACTGTTCCTTTTGTGACCCAGTGTCCCCACCAGAATGTGAGCTCCCGGAGTGGGACCCGGCCGAGCCCCATCTCCTGCTGCACTCTGTATTCCCAGGGCCCAGCACGGGCTCGTGGTTGGTGCTCATGCAATAAGTTAGAACTAACCCGTCGCTGTTGGAGAGGGTCCGTTCTTTAGCGGGTAAGACTCATTTAAAGTAATTAACACCTCTTCATAGGAAAGGGTGCTAAAATCATTTTTAAAAACTTCTGGTTGAATAGATTAAAACGATGTTTTTATATCATAAATCCATTCACGGGACTTCCACAGGGTGCAGTGGTTAAGAATCTGCCTGTCAATGCAGGGGACACGGGTTCGAGCCCTGGTCCGGGAAGATCCCACATGCCGCGGAGCAACTAAACCCGTGCGCCACAACTACTGAGCCTGTGCTCTAGAGCCCGCGAGCCACAACTACTGAGCCTGCGCACCTAGAGCCCGAGCTCTGCAACAAGAGAAGCCCCCACACCGCAGCGAAGAGTAGCCCCCGCTCTCCGCAACTAGAGAAAGCCTGTGCGCAGCAACAAAGACCCAGCACAGCCAAAAATAAATAAATAAAATACATAAATTTTAAAAAACAAAACAAAAAAAAGTGTACAGTTCAGTGGCATTAAGCAAATTCACATTGTTGTACAACCATCACTACCATCCGTCTCCAGAACTCTTTCATCTTGCAAAACGGAAACTCTGTGCCCGTTAAATAATAACTCCTCATTGCTTCCTCCCCCAGCCCCTGGCAACCACCATTCTATTTCCTCTTCCTAGGATCTGACTACTCTAGGTGCCTCAGACAAGTGAAATCAGACAGCATTTGTCTTTTTGTGACTCGCTTACTTCACTTAGCCTAATATCTTCAAAGTTCATCCATGTTGTAGCCTGTGTCAGAACTTCCTTCCTTTTTAAAGATGAATAATATTACAGTGCATGTATAGATCACATTTTGCTTGTCTGTTCGTCCATCTGTAGATACTTGGGTTGCCTCCACATTTCAGCTATTGTGAATAGTGCTGCACTGAACATGGGTGTACAAATATCTCTTTGAGACTCTGCTTTCAGTTCTTTTGGGTATATACCCGGAAGTGGAATTGCTGGGTTATATGGTGACTCTATTTTTAATTTTTTTGTGAAGGGCCATACTGTTTTCCATAATTTTCCTTAATTTTTAATGTAAGGATGCAACCTCCTAGACTGAAAAGAGCTCAGCCTTCCACACTAGACGGATGTGGGTTTAAATCTGCACTCTGCTATGTGGGCAAGTCACTTAGCCTTTCTGAGCTTTGGTTTCCCCTTCTATCCAACCACTATCCAACTGTCGTAAGGATTAGAGGTAGTGTGGTTAGGAGAAGGTAACATGCTGCAGCACACTGTGGGTGTGCAGTAGATGACATCTGTGTTAATTTTGCTGAATATTTCCCCCACGTGCTTGTGTTCACCTTCTACCATCTTTCTACTTCAGGGGTGTTCTCTTTTTTAATGGTGTCAGCTTGTGTTCATCTCATATCCCACAGCATAATACACGAGCAGAGGCAAAGGATGGTGGCACACACTTTCTCATGGTCCCTATGTCCTGTTTCCTCCCGTGCCCACTACCAAGCCCTGAATTCGTGTCCCCATCATTTTTCAGCTCTGCTTTCTTCGTCTGTCTTAGTCATCTCAGACACTTTCAGTCTACTCAACACCCTGCTGACAAAACGGACTGTCCGTCTTCCCTGGTGGTGTAGTGGTTGGGAGTCTGCCTGCCAATGCAGGGGACAGGGGTTCGATCCCTGGTCCGGGAAGATGCCACATGCCGTGGAGCAACTAAGCCCGCGTGCCACAGCTACTGAAGCCCGCGCGCCTAGACCCCGTGCTCGGCAACAAGAGAAGCCACCCAATGAGAAGCCTGCGCACCGCAACGAAGAGTACCCCCCCCCTCGCCGCAGCTAGAGAAAACCCGTGCACAGCAACGAAGACCCAACACAGACAAAAATAAATAAATAAATAAATTTTTAGAAACCAAAAAAAACCCGGACTGTCCATTTGGTGAGAGCGGGAGAACAGCATTTGCCTCCCCAAATCTCCCAGAGGGCCACCCCTGGCACTGCGTTGGGAACACAGAGGGGCTGTTTAGACTTGAATCTTGATCTTGAATCTGTTTGGTTGATCTTGAACCCTTGGTAATTACACTTTAGTGAGCATTATCATTATTTGAGTGGAAGGAGAAACTTGCTTAGAAATGCAGATTCCTGGGCCACCCCTTAGACATCCAGCTCTCAGACGGACACCCAGGCATCTGCATTTTAAACAAATACTGCAGGCGATGATGCAGGTGGTCTGAGGATGAACTTCACACGGGTTGCATTTCTTTGGGTCCCCGTATCCCACCTGCTGTTCACCAGGCGCTGTGCTGGGCTGGGGGCAGAAAGGTGGATGGGATGCCACCTGGGACCTCAGAGGAGTTCTCAGTAGCTCAGGAGGCAGAAACACTCACAAGCAGTGGCAGTTGTTCGGATGAAGAGGAGGACGGGGCAGGGTTGGGATCAGAAATCAGCCTGGTGGACTCAGGGGTCGGCCTTGGAGCTGAGGCACGAGTGTGTGGGCTGAGGGAAAGGCCACATTAGGAAGCCAGTAGGAGCCACCAAGTTTGGGCAAAGAAGGACCAGCAGCCAGGGTGCAGAGAGGGAGGGGAATCAAAGCTCCCCCCACTCCGTCCACCCCAATCCCCGCCTGCCGAGCAGCTTCCTCAAGGAGCAGGAAGTATGAGAAGTAGGAACGTGAGAATCATGGGCTGATTTCCCAAGTGGCTTGCGTTCTCATCTGGACCCGCTCTCCCAGGTCACTTCACCTGTGAGGTCAGGATGACAGAGCATGGCCATCCGCGTCAGACAGCGGTGGGGTCAATGCCCACCTGTGAGTGTGACCTTGGATAAGATACTTAACTCTTGATTGTGTGTGTGTGCGTGCTTTAAAATGTAGATTTTATTATTAGTTAGGTATGGTGAGGCCAACAGATCAGGAAATCATGGCCACTGAAAAGATAGTTTTTTTTCTCTTTAACATTCCTCTTTTAAAAAAAGTTTTATTAAAGTATAGTTGATTTACCACGTTGTATTAATTTCTGGTGTGCAGCAAAGTGATTCAGTTATACATATATATATTCTTTTTCATAGTCTTTTCCATTATAGTTTATCACAGGATACTGAATACAGTTTTCTGTGCTATACAGTAGGACCTTGTTGTTTATCCATTCTATATATAATAGTTTGCAGGAAAGATAGGTTGTTACTCACAGTTCCTAAGAGGAGGGGGCACACCGCACTTTGGGGGTGGCAAATAAGAAAGCACAGTTAGGAGGCAGAGGGAGTGAGGAGAAAACGTGGGGAGGAGCCTTTACTGTGGTTTCCACGGGAAGGAACAGCAAGACAGGGTAAGCAGGTTTAGGATTGGCTAGTTTGAATCATTTCAGTGGTCTCTGGGGTGTAGGGGTGCCCTAGTGGTCTGGTACCTGGCTCTGGGTGATTAGGGTAGGGGGGAGTGACCCAGAGTGTGAGAGTCCATAAAGGAGGAGTTTGGGTGTGGGCTGTGGATTGGTTGGCTTGTGTAAGGAAGTCATTTAGTATCTCTAGGACTTGGCTAGCTCTGGGAGGGGTTCTCTCCAGGGTCAGCAAGGCCCCAGATATCAAAGCATCAGAAACACCTGGTTAATACAATATGTAAGCTAGTGTGGTGGGCAGAAGGATGCCACCCCCCCCCCAAAGATGTCCATACCCTGGTCCCCAGAACCTGCAAATATGGTACCTTACATGGTAAAAAGGACTTTGCAGATGTAACTAAGTTAAGGGTCTTAAAATGTGGGAATTACCCTGGATTATCCGGTGGGCCCAATGGAATCACAAGGGTCCTTATAAGAGGGAGACAGGAGGATCAGAGTCAGAGAGAGAAGATGTAAGGATGGAAGCTGAGGTCAGAGAGGAGAGAAGTGCAGCTCCTGGCTTTGATGACACAGCCACGAGCCAAGGAATGCAGGCAGCCTCAAGAAGCCGGAAAAGGCCAGGGAACCTCCGGTCCCCCAGAGCCTCCAGAAAGGACCCAGCCCTGAGGACCCGTTTCAGACTTCTCATCTCCAGAATTGCGTTGTTTTAAGCCACTAAGTTTGTGGTAACTTGTTACAACAGCCATAGGAAACTCATACAAATAGAAGGAAGGCCAGCTGCCTTGCAGGGTCATTGAGGGGCTCCGAGCCTGTGTAGAAAAAAGCCTGGCTGGAGAGAAATGTCAGTAAATGCAGCAATAGTACCCGCAGGGCTCTGGGAAGTTTGGGACGAGGTAAAGACCGTGGACACACCCACCACGTTGCTCTGTGCTTTGTGGCTGCCCAGTAAGTCTCGGGCTCTCTGTCCTTCCCCTTTCAGGTCTGGGGTGCTTGGGGGAGCCCCCTCAGGATATGCCCTGGCCTGTGCTCTCTCCCCTCTGCTGGCATCCGCAATCAGCGTGTGTGCCGGGGGTCATTTCCTGAATTTACCCTGTGGGTGGCTTCTGTGTCACCTCAGCGGCAGCAGCTCCTACCTCTGAACTGCTAGGCCCTAAGGATCTTTGCCGCACGAGGTCGGTGCCCTTTCCACCCGCTGTCTGTTGTCCTTGCATGTGGCTGCACCATCGTTCCTTAATGGCCGGGACCAATTGTTCTGTGGCCTCTGTGTTCCCCCAGAGGCCTCAGGACTGTGCTGGGTCCTTGGCATCCCCAGGCCATGCCCCCTCCAGGCTGGGACATTGGCATCTCTAGTATGGGCAGCAGAGGTGGCCTGAGCCGGAAGGTGCCACCCAGGCTGCTCTCTCGGAGCTCCCGGAGGGTGAACCGCTAGTTCATGTGATGAGCGCTAGTGATGAGCGCACGTGCCGCTGTGAGGTGAGGCTAGTGATGAGCGCACGTGCCGCTGTGTCTCGCAGCGCCCTCAGGAGGCTGTCCCCTCCGGCCTCTCACAGGGACGTTCGTCTCGGCCTTCACCGTGCTGTGTGGCGCCCGCACTGACCTCCCGGACAGGCACGTGTGCTGCGTCTTCTGGCTGAACATCGCCGCGGCCCTCATCCAGATGCTCACGGCCATCGTCATGGTGGGCTGGATTATGAGCATCTTCTGGGGCATGGACATGGTCATCCTCGCCAGTGAGTAACCGCTGGAGCGGGCCGGCATGCGGGGAGCAGGGCTGGGGGAGGGGCAGGGGCCAGGGTGGTCTGGGTGTTTGCGATGCTTCGGGGCAGGGGGGCTTCGCAGGGCGATCTGCCTCCGGGACCCTCCCCGCACGCCCAGCCCCGAGGCCTGCAGGGAATCTGAGGGGCCTGAGCCGGAGGGGAAGGGCGTGAATAAGGGAGGGAGGGAGCCCCCGTTCAGCTCAGAAACAGTCCTGCCGACAACCGCGGTAGCAGGGGTGTGGCCCGCGTCAGCTCAGGTCCCCTGTGCCCCCCGCATGCCGTTTCCAGACAGAAGGAAAAGCCCACTGGGTATGTTTGCCCTCAGGAAACACTAACTTTTTCTACAACTAGAACAGCCTAATTTCTACTTCTTTTAAACTAAGCTCTTCGTTCCTTGACGCTAAAGGCTTACTCTTCCTAATTTGTATGCAGTGGACCTTCACCAGTCACTTAACACAAACTTGATCCCGACACAAAACTACCAGAGAAGACTTGATTAACATTTTAAAAATAACCTAGTGAGATCTTAAAACAGACACATATTTTAAGCAGCCGTACTCGTCACCCTGTGCCCCTGTGCATGTCCCTGTATTGTCACACGTTCCGTCTACCTCACTAGGCCTCAGGTCCTAACAAGGACCACGTCTCCTCAGGCACTTTGCCCTTCTCCCCACACCCCACGCTCCTCCTACTGTGTCCTACACCTGACAAAACCATTGACAGGTGGAATGTCAATGCCAGAGGTGAGCTGTGCCAGGTAAGGACAGCAGAAGCAGGAGGGGAAGCCCAGGGGCCAGGGGCTCTAGAACGATCTAGAATGATTCCTAGTTGACCCAGTCTGAGTTCAGGATCCTGTGAGGACCCAAGATTCAGGGCACACACAGATGCCAGGGCCCAGCAAGGCTCGGGTCAGTGACCAGTTAAGCCACCAGGCCGGAGAAAATGCAGGTCCCTGAGCATGAGCGAGCTCGGCAGAGCCCGTAGATTGGTCAGACAGGCTGCTTGGAAGCAGTTCCTCCCCTGCCTGGGATGCTGGACTGCCAGGGCATCCCAAAGTTAGATCTGGGAGACAGGGGCAGCCAGAGAAGAGGGAGGGGGACACTGGGCAGGGAGAAGCTGAGGAGCCGTCCTTCCTTGCTGTGGAGAGCTGCTCTCAGGGCAGGGGCTGCTGTCAGGGAGGATGTCGGAGAGTGGGCAGAGCAGGCAGAGATCAAGGCAGGCCCCTCATGGGAGCCCCGCCCCATGGGCCTGTCCACGGACCACTTGCATTTGTGGGGAGGGGTGCAGAACATCGCTAATTGGACAGAAGTGCTGCCTGTCATCCTGCGAGTCCTGAGAAGCCAAGTCTGACAATTTCCCAGGGGGAGTTGGGTGCTTCCCGAGAGGCCTGTTGTAAGCTCCTGACCTTGGTCCCAGTTGGAAACTGGAAGGGGCCTCTGCTCTCAGAGGCTTCCTCAGCGGCAGATGGAAAGCCTGTGACGGCTGCCCCATCTCCACCCATTAGGAGCCCCGACCCCTCTTACCGCATCATCTCCTCATCACACAACTGTCTGGCCAGGCACTGGGGCATGTTAGTAAGGAAATTTCCTGTTACAGCGGCACAAGCCTGTGTCACAGGGTGGGTCTCAATAAATGTGTTGATGCCTAATCTGATCCCGAGAGCTTTCTGGTTTTCTTTTTTTGGTCATGCTTGATACCAGGACCCACAGGGGTCTGGATCTTAGAGACAGCTTCAAGAACTCCCCTTATCACCTCCTGAAGGAGGAAACAGAGACCCGAGAAGGGCAGATGGGGGTCTGTCACTTCCTCACCTTCCACCACCCTAGCTGTTGACTCAACAGAAATCCCTCTTCTGTGGCTGGTGTCGGGGCCGTATTTGGCGCCAGGCTAATCAAGTGCTGGAACCCACCTCCCCACCCTTCCTACCCTCTCCCCCCCTGCCCCGATCCAAGCTTTCACTGTGGGTCACCTCCTTGGTTCCAGGGATGCTGTCTTTGTGTCAGACTTTTTAGAACAGTGTTTGGGGGATGGACTTGAGGGCTGCACCAGAAAACCCAACACACCTCACCGCTACCCACTTACCCCACCTGGCCACCAGACTTGCTCACCCATCTCAGCAAGGGGTGCCTTTGCCCTTTCTCCAAAAAGTAAGCCCACCCTCAAAGGATGAGTAATTGCCACTGTTGAGATGGTGCTGTGGGCTGGAACTGCCCCGAGCAACAATGCAGTGTGTGTATCCCAGGATGACTCCTTCGAAGAGAATAGCCACAATTGACTTATTTGTCCTGGTAGATAGTTGGATAAGGGGCTGTTCTTTCCGGTGTCACTCCAGCCCCGTCCTGTGAAAATGAAGGGAACTTTTCAATTATAACAATACAGGGTGATTTTTTTTTTACCTGGCATTGCCTGGGGTGTCATCAAGAAATGTACCATCAAGAAAAACCTCCTAAGAGGGGAATCAGAGAAATATAGATCAAAGTAGAAGTTAAAATCAGGAACTTACAAGGCCGCTGCTCTATTTATATGAATAATAACAAATAACAGTCAACAACAGCCTGTATTGGTTGTGGGTCAATAAATATTTGGTAGTTGTACGAGAGCCTCTCTCTACTGCCATACCCATGACAGACATTGCTAATCAATCATGACACTTTCTGCTGAATAGTCTTACATGTTCTTAACACAGGGCTTCAGGCAGTCACTATCAATGGATCCAAGATGTCTGCAAGATAAAGTCTGTTTACCATCCCCCACCTGGATCTTTCCCAAAGCAATAGGTTTTATATATGTGGCTCCTGTCCACATAAAAGGCGAACCCCGTGGCTCAGGCAGAGCTGGGCTGGGGCCAGGATGGGTCACTTCAACATCTTTAGGTTGTCACAGTTAAACCTGTCCTGTACCCATCCCTCTTGGGGTCCATCCAGAATTCCATCTCAAGACAAACATGGGTTGGGGGTGGGAGAAGAGTGAGGGGCAGGAGATGAGCAGAAGAGCGGCCTTGGCTGAGATAGGGAGGGAAGGGGAGAGAGCTTCTTGGCAGTGTCTCACCGAGTGTGACCCCCAGGGAGGGGAGGATGCTCTCTGTGCGCTCCTGCAGTCAAGTCCACACGCCTGCTGGGGCTGGCCACTGGCCGCAGGGGCTGGTCACTGTGAATACTGGCCACAGCCCGCTTCCATCTCCTGGGCCGCACTGTGCATCCTCCCTCTTTTTATATCTCAGGCAGTCCCTCTGGCCTCTGTTTTCAGACTGTTTTCTCTTTCTCTTTTTCTCCTCTTCCTCATGCTGCCTAATAACCCTGTGTTGCTCCAAAGTTTCCCAAGGTGAGTCTGTTGGGGGATGACGGGCCACATGCCTGGGCTGCCTTGGGCCTCCCCTTCACTGTCCTGCCCTGCACCCCCAATGCACACAAACACCCCCTCTCCCAATTGGTCAACAAGCTTCTATTTTCAGAAGCTTCTTTTTTTTTTTATTTTGGAAAATGTTTAAACATAGACACAAGTAGAAGGCCTAGTACAATGAGTCCCTAAATGCACATATTGGCTTTAACCATCATCCACTCATGGCCACTCTGGTTTCATCGATTACTCCCTACATCTTCCTCTACCCCGAACAACTAAATTTGATGAATATCTGGTAAATAAAGTGAAAAACTACATGTAAGTCCACTGTTGCTCCTCTGTGGGCTGAGTTACCAGCTAATAGAGGTAACCACTCAGCAAATTCCAGACTTATAATTTCACCCTTAAATATTTCAGTAGATGTCTTTTTTTTTTTTTTGTGGTACGCGGGCCTCTCACCGTTGTGGCCTCTCCCGCTGCGGAGCACAGGCTCCGGACTCGCAGGCTCAGCGGCCATGGCTCACGGGCCCAGCTGCTCCACGGCATGTGGGATCCTCCCGGACCAGGGCACGAACCCGTGTCCCCTGCATCGGCAGGCGGACTCTCAACCACTGTGCCACCAGGGAAGCCCCATAGATGTCTTTAAAAAAAAAAAACCCACAATACCCTTTCATGCTCAAATAAACTAGCATCAGTTCCTTAATATCAACAGTGGTCAACTTTTTCCCATGTCCTTGTAATCATCACCAAGGCTTTAAGGGCTCGAAGCCATCAGTCGCCTTGGCCTGTGTCAGAGGCGTCCAGCTGATGGAGCACGCACACTCGGCTCCTGCCTTGTGTACGCTGTCTTCCTTTTTAATTCTTTCCTCCTCTCGGTCCACATGCACCAGATGCCCATCACTTGGGGAAGCCTGCCTGGTACCTTCTCCCAAGGCTCCGCGTTGGGAAATCACAGCAGACCAGTCTGCTGGGGCCACTTTTGTGCAGTAGCTTCAGGGGTGTGGATTCAGGAGCACAGTGATAACCTTCCAAGCCCCACCAGATCTGCAGCAGACACGCTCCTCTCATATATCCCCCACTAAACCCAAAGATCCACTGTTCTCCATTCATCCCTTTGTTTCCCATTAAAAGCCAATGACCTTGGCAGTCATTTACACCTCTGTGTGAATAAGTTCTAGCATATTCTAGTCTGGGGGCACCGCCTGGAGAAGTGCTGAGGGAACCGGGTGTCTGACCATCTCTCCTCTGCTTCTTCCTTACAGGCTACAAGGAGCAGGGCATCCCACAGCAGCTGTGAGCCCGGGCGAGCCACTGAGAAGCCCAGTGTCCCGGAGGGCCACGTCAGGCAGAGGCGGGCACGGGGTCTTCACATGTTCTCTTCTGCCGCTTCCCGGGTTTGGAGTGGAAAGAGGGGACTTAAAAATATTATTTATTTTGAAAACGCATCTGCTTCTCTCAGCAGGCTCTAAGGGCTACCAGCTCCTCCCGCTGCTCCAGAAAGCCCTGTAGTGCAGACATGCAGAGCATCTGGGTTGGGTGGGGAGTGGGATGGAGATGGGAATGCCTAGAGAGAGGCAGGAGCGCCCCGACTCGGCCCGCTTCGCGTCACCCGCCGCCCACTGCGAGGGCGCGAGGGGCCGCCAGTCCAGGCAGCAGTGGCCCTGTCCAGACGAGCAGGGCTCGTCAAGGGGCAGGACTGCAGTGGACACCTCCTCCGGGTCCCCAGGCCCTGCCAGATTGGTCTTCTGGGGGCAGCGGGAGTGAGGATGGACAGACTCCAGCCCAGCGTGGAAAGGCCTGCTGTGCCCTCAGCTGTCAGGGGGACAGATCTCTGCAGGTGTCTGCTGATCCTAATCGCAGCCCTCACCTCCTCGCCGCTGAAATCTCCAGGCCTGGGTGTGTTTGACCTTTGTTTCCCTGGGAAGGAGGGCAGTGGCTCCATTCCTGGGGCGAAACTGCTGGAATTGCCCGATGTTCATACACTAATTTACCAACCCGGGTTTGCATGGGCAGCCTTTCCTGTTATACGTAACACCATTTGGGGTCCACACCCCTTTTTCTGAAATCCTTGGGGCCGAATGGGTCTCTGACATGACGAATTTTGGATCTGAGGAGGAGAATAAGAGATGATTGCCATACATTTCCTTACAGCCCGGCAGAGTCTGGAACAGCTCACCACCATCAAACACGTGACCATTTCTGCAAAGAAACATGTGAATAGTCAGACTAATTAGGATCAATAAAACTGTAAATAGCCTTACCTCAGTGCAGGTCAGATTTTGCCACTAAATAAGCTATGGGAGAAAAGTCACCATTTGAGAGCTTTGGCGGTTTTAGGATTGCAAAAAACAGAAAGAGAAAACAAAATTGTAAGGGGTGCTGGCCCTCTCTCTGAAAATCCTTCTTGCAAACAGATGCATTCAGGTGATACTGTTGGTGTTACACAGGGATTTCTCCTGTTGCAAAGGGACGGTCAGGCCCTTTAAGACACCTCTGTGAGTGACTGTTACAGAGCCGGGAGCCAGCGGAAGCTGTCTGATTCAACATCCATCAGAAATTAAGAGGACGGAGACCTACATGACAGGGACGAGATGGACATTTACATGTCTGTTTTCTTTTCATTTTCATTCTAATGTAGGAATCGCTAAAATGTGGGACTGGCCCAAAGCCAAGTTTTTGGCCTGACTGGACTTTGTGCCATTGGGTGTGTTTCTCTCCAAGGGGCATTTCCTATCCATCAGGGGCTCAGTCAGAATTTGGCCAGGGCTGGAGGAGTGGCCTGTCTGGCCTTTTTCCCCAAAGGCTTGGGGAGCCGGCCGCAGGACAGGTCCCTCGCTCCACCGTGAGCCCCTTTGCGAGCCGCTGCTTGCATAGTCTCTGTTCCTACAACCCTCCACCTGGCGCAGTGGCCCACCTACCCCATCCGCTGGGCTTTCTAATGACAGTCCTGCTGGGAAGTGGGCCTCAGGGTCCCTGTGGCCCGGAGAGCAAACCGGCATCCTGGGAGAGACAGAATTCCTTCCAGCCACTTGCTCCCCTAGCCCACCCTGGCCCTGACTCAGGGGTGGGTTCTCTCCTTGGCCTGATCCTACCCCGCTGTCCACTCCTTAGTTCTGATGAGCTGCCTGGGGCCGGGTTGCACTTTCTGGACACCTGGCAGTGTCTATCTCTTCCCCCTCCTTTCTTCCTGGTACCAACCTGGGCCTTTGCTGCTCCTTTCACGTTTGGCAGCCTCTGTGTTTTCAAGGTGTGGGCTCAGATCTGGTTTTATCCAGAAAGTCAGAACCTTCTGCTGTGTGAAGACAGCATCCTCCAGGCCAAGAGGAGAGCAGGCTGGCGGCTGGCTGCTCTCGAGGAAGCGGCGTCAGAGCACGGAGCCTCCCCTAGAATCAGATAAAAACAGCTCCAGCTGAGGGAAGTAACTCCGGCCCACGGCCCGTCACCCCAAACAGCTCCCCCGAGTTTGCTTGACTCCCCGGAGAGATGACAGGTATCAGGAGGGGACGGCCCCCACAGGGAGAGGGGGGATCTTATTTTCCTGGCGTGGCCAGGGGTGGCTGCTAAGGAGGTAGAGAAGAGAGAGCAATTTCTGTCTCGTGTTTAGTGACACATTCAGACACGGGTGGAGTTTTCTTGAGTGACAAGTGTCACCATGTGTCCCAGTGTGGGATGGCTTCATGCCAGGGTTTGTGTGCTTGGAAGGACATCTCCCCTCCTACCCCCCGGTCCCCGGACCCTCCCCTCACCTGCGGCTGCTTCTCCAAACTTGAGAAGACACCAGCCTCAAGAGGCAGCCCCTTTCCAGGTAACTGACGTGCAGAAGAGACCAAGAGGACCCCAGCCCGTCTTCTGAACAATGCGTCTATGAGGATTGCCAGGCGGGTGGAACGGCTCAAAATAGCTTCTCTCTGAGTGAGACCATGGTCTCAGCATCATCATCATTAGATAAGGAACAGCGGCTGGTGTCCTGTTAGTCCCCTGAGCTGGCCGCTCAGGCTTTTAGATGGCCAAAGTTAATTTCTGAAACACCAGCCGGCTGAAAAGCATGGTTCTCTGGCCAGCAAGAGCTTGGTTCACACACAGCCCTTTGCTGACAGATCCGGGCTTACCTCAGTGGTACAGCACAAGGGTGATGGTCCAGAAGCTCCAGGGTGCATTTCAGGTCCAGCCATTTATCCGTCAGAATTCCGTAGGACAGTCCTAGGCCACGGGTGTTCAGGGCAGGGATCACAGGCACACAGAGAACTTCACAGTGAATGAGATACTCCCAGAACCTCATTATGACACTTGGAACACAGTGGCCATTCCCTTGGGCCAGAGCAGGATCCCGGAGCAAGAATCAGCCACCTGGCCGCCTGGGAGTGTCTTGCGGACGGTGGACACAGCTGACCTGGATCTTAAGATCTGAGCCCAAGCCAGGACTTCGGGCCGGGGAGGCCGGGGTCCCCGTGGGGAGCAAAGGGGCGGATGGCTCCCGGCTCCGGTCTGGCACCCCTCCCGCCTGCCGTGGCGCTGAGGCTGCAAGCAGGAGCCCTCCCGCGGCCCCTGCCTGACGAGCAGCAGGCCTGGCCTTGGAGCCAGCCTCGGGCTGCACTTGAGGGAATGTAAGGAAGGGACACGAGGCCCTCTCTCTGCTGCCTCGGACCCACGTGTCAGCCCCAACGACAAGGGCAGCCTCTAGATGCTGAGCCCTTGCCAGGCACTGTGGGGTGCATTTCATCTCCTGTGACCCTTACCGATAGCCTGCCGGGGAATCAGAGGAGGGGGATATCAGTGTGCAGGGATCGGAGGGGGTGGGGTGTTTTTCAGATGTCAGAACTGAGGCGACAAGAGAGGGTCCTCTCGGGGGGCAGTGCCCGGCCCACTCAGAAGTAATAGGGTGCCACCCTGCTGCCATCATCCTGGGCGGCCCTCAAACGTGCGCTCCCTTGATGAAGGAAGGCAAACCTGCCTGGTCCCAACACGCAGGACCCCGCCCAGGGGCTCCAGTCCCTGACCCACCGTGTCTCAGAGGCACAGCAGTGATTTCAGCCTCGTCTGGGCACCACCAGGGCTGAGGAGCTGTAGGGGGCACGCAAACGGGAAGGACGGAAAGAAAGAAAGCCACACGGCAATGTTTCCCCCTGGAGGAACGGGGACCCAGATCTCAGAAAGAAAAACCAAACACCAAGCCCTGAGGCCAGCGAAAGGCGGGACCGAATCCACGGGACCAGGAGGATGGCTTCCAAAGGCCTGGGGCTCCGGAGGCGGGAAGCAAGGGGCTGGCTGACAGTGGTCTTTCTGGGCCGTCCTGGCTCTCTAAAATTAAAACAAACAAAGACCTGACATGTTTTCTTTAGTGAGCCCCCATCCCTGCCCAGACAGGTGAGTTTGTGAGGGTCACTTCAGTTCTGCCTGGATCCACCTCCCTCTGGGCCGCTGGGCCCCAGCCAGGGCGGATCCTACCCTGGGAGAAGCTGGGCCATGGGCTCCAGGCCCACCTCAGGATTTAATGACACCGGCTGTTTTTATCCTGTTAGTGATGTTGACAGAGAAAGCCTCCTCCATTGTGTGATTGAGATGTAAATCCTCCAGTTGTTGGCTGCCGGGGCTGTTCACTGCTATTGCTACTCCCTCTGGCCGGCTTGCTTAGAGGGCTTTCAACAGGGGCATCGGAGGTGGAGGAACACTTTTAAATCACCAGCCGCCACTTCGGCCACACTGACCCTCCCCAGAGACCATGACCTTGGCAGTGGGACGAGCAGTCTGAGGCAGTTGCTGACCCTCCGCGGACACACACTCCCCCGTGGAACCTGGCCTTTGCCTCTATGGGCTCCCTGTGCTGGCCTCTAGTAGGCCCACCAGGGGAGGCTCCCTGTTTTGCTTTTATGCATTCAGCAAGCGCTCCGTGGGCACTGAGTGGGCCAAGCAGGTCCTGGGCGTGGCCTCGGAGGAGCAGCTCAAAGATACCACTTACCTGGTGAGCAGCATCTCTAGAATCCCCACCTCCACAGGTGGAATAGCAAGGTGAGTGGAGGTCCAAGAGAGGAGATGCTCTCCAGGGCCTGGGGCTGGAGCCTCTCCCCCGCAGAGAGTTCTGTGTGTATTGGAGGAGACAGGAGTCCAGGCTGTCAGGGGAAGGGAGGCTGAGGTCAGCCTGAGCAGGTGGCGATGCCCGGGGTCCTGTATTTTTCATCACTTTTCTTCCCGTTGGATTCTTAGAACTTCAGAACGCTCTTGGGCTCAACAGAGGTGTGGAGGCTTACGCTCAGATTCTCATGGATCCACCCCAGATCCCACGTGGAGACAGGATGAGCCACTCTGCTGACGGATGGGGGAAACCCCAACCAGAGTGACCCCGAATGTCCCCCGAAACCCCGGGGGTGAGTTCCAGCCTCAGCGCTATTCGTCTCTCCCAGTGTCTTGTGCCTCAGTTTAAAATCTGTAGCTTGGGTACAAGGAGGGGCTTGGGCAACCGTCATCCTTCCCACTCCTCTCAGAGCAAAGGGCTTGGAGGACGAGCCTTGTCAGGCGAGGGCCAGGGCCAGGGCCAGGGAGTAGCCGGCCCCATGGACTTAGAGGCCAGGACTCTTCCTAGTAAACAGAAACACTGGCCCCCCCAATTCTGCTCTCCCTTCCTGATTCTGCCCCAGAGAGGGGAGGTTGACCACAGGGTCCCACTTGTGTGTCCTAATTTCTGGTACAAGTTGTCTCTCACTTTTGATTTAGCTGTGGAATCTCTGTTCCTAACCCCTCTTCCTCCCTGTCTGGATTTGCCAAAATGCCAACCACCCAGGCTGGTCCGGACTCTACGGTCATCCCCGACCCCGCACCTTCACCCTGGAGTGAGCAGAAGCACAGACACATGCACACCCCTGCCTGTGCACACACACAGCGCGCACGTGCACACTCACAGCCCCTTTGATGCTGGGAGAAGTCAGGCCAGGGTCTGTCTGGAGACTCAGGATTGGTACTTACCGTCTCCAGAGGAGCCCCGTGCCCCATCCAGGAGCCACCTCCCTTCAGCAGGGCCTCTGGCCGGTGGTACTTTTGCCGTTGTCATCCCCATCCCAGGCCCAGATGCCCACACTGTTTCCTCTCCCTCCAGGGCCCCTGGTCTTGGAACTCTTCCTCCCAGGGTCCACGGGCTTAGCACCCACACCTCACCAAACCTGGCTGTGCTCAGCCCCACGCCCCAGCTTGGCCTTCTGTGGGAGGGGCAAGAGGAGTCTGCCCAGAGAAGAGGGGACAGTGGTCTCCTTCTGGGCTCTTGTAGGACTGCAGACAACCCTGTCCTCTGAGGTCCTTTTCTGTTCCTACAACCCTCCCACCAGCCCCGGTATAGGAACCAGTGAGGAGAGAAGGGGGACAGAGGTCACGTCCACCCGACTTTCTGGCCCATGTTCCAAGCAGGGAGAGGGTGACGGTGGCTCTAAGTGGCCTGGGCGCCCTGAGGGAGCCCTTGGCCGGCCCCCTTCACAGCCTAAGCTCCATGCTGTTGTACGTGATGCCATTTTTAAAGAAAACAACATACATAGAAAGTGGACTGGTTCTGTTGCTTATCAGCTGAATTTATATATGGATGAGTGCTGTGATTTACAGTTTTTGATTCCGTGATTGGCTTTGTTTGGGTCGCTCTTCTTTATGTTAAATTAATCGCCGTACGGTTCTATTGTTCTCTGGCAAGATCTACTCCCCGATCTCCAGGGCATTCTTGTCTCACTTCTACCCTGACCATTGGGAGCCCACCCTACCTCCACAAGCTTCCCCTGGGATCCAATCCAGCCAAGGGGCTTTTCCAGGCCATGGCAATGACTGGAGCCTTCCTCGGTTCCAAGAGAGGAAGAAACTTCTAATGCCACAGACTAGGGAAGCTTCCAGACTTGCCCTGGCCCAAACCTTGCAGCCTGGGGCCCAGGCCTGCCTGCAGCTTAGCTCCCACAGACCCTCAAAACCCAGCCCCCACTGGCGGACCTGCCCACTGCTGCTGGGTCTCTACAGCGCCCTCTAGGCACTGAGCGGGGTTCCAGTTTCTCCAGCCTTCTGCCAGCTTTCAGATGCATAATTCGAGCACCTTTACTGTACATGTAATGAAAAATACCATGTATGACAATAAAAACTTGTGTACATATCTCCATGTACATATTTATATATTCCTATTATAAATGTAGAAAGCATGGCATCTCTGACATTCCAAGTTTGTGTTTTTTTAAATCCCGGAACTATGGCTTTGGAAACCTTTTCTTCCTTTCCCTCTTTTCTATGTAATAAACACCCATGTGACCTTTCTGGTGGCTTCTCGAGTCCCTGTGTCCTCTCGTTTTCAGAATTGGGCAGATCTCTGACTGGTCCTCGATGCCTCCCTCCTTCTCCCTCAGCAGCATTTGCTGTCGGTGTCCTTCCTGTCACGAAGGTTGCCCTTCTCCGAGGCGGGCCTTGCCTTCCTTCACACTGCTTCCTCGCATCCCCCTTCTCCTGGGAGGCTTGTACAAGTTACTCCTCAAAGGCCCACATGTTTGGTAATCTGATCCCTTCTCAACCTGGAGTTTGCGGGCTAAATCGAGTGTTGGGCCCAGACTGGGTTTTCCAAAAATAAGTGTACAGATGAAACTCATTTTCTTCTGTTGATTGCCAGACGGGTTGATGAGGGACGTGTGTATAGAGTACTTATTTGTCCAAGTCTCCGGTGTAAATAAGAAGCTGGGTAAGGGTGGTTAGGAGAACTTATAACTAGCGGTTCAGTTGTAACAAGGGACTGGTTGAACGGATGTTACCTTGGAGGGAATTTCAGGGCATGGCCCGTGGCCCAGTCGGTGTTCTCTTTAATAACTGAATGAAGACCTAGAGAGCTTATCCAATGTGCTGCTGAAGGGAACTAAATATATTAGACCAATCAGAATTCAAAGAGCTCTCGAGAGGCAGAGGCCATCTAACAAGATGAAATCTAATAGCGTGAAATGAACAAGTTGTGCTTGGAATTAGGAAGGCTCCAGGCTCTCCCTCGTGCCAGGGGAGCATCTGACAGGCGGCTTGGCACTCAGCAGCAGTGCGGTGTAGGTGACAGAACAGAACGTCTGATTTCCGATGCCTTAGGAGCAGCAACCTGGGGTCCAGAAAGAGGCCACGTCTGCAGTGCTGCATTCAACACCGGGGGCTGTGGGAGGTGAATCCCCACGTGTCACCCCAATACTCACACCCCAATGGAAAGGCCTTGCCGCTCGCTGTTTCCTCAGGTCAGCCTGGGACCCCTGGGGCCTGCCATCCTCGTCCACTTGTCGGGGGCATTTTGGGGTGTCTACTGAGAGATGCTGCCATCTCGGGACCTTGATGCTGCTGTGGCCCCAAAGAATGAATCTGCTGCAAGGTACACCTTCCAGGGAAACTTCATGCTCAACCTCAGGGACTGCTTCGAGGCCCCAGAAATGCCATCTGTGCCTAAGGGTTCACTTTAGTCACTGCTAAAACCAGGACGCAAAGCTCGAGGCAGCATAATGACCGAAGACTCATCACGGTTGCCCAGACACCCCGGGGAGCATTTCTTGACAGTGTGCATCTTCCAAGTACTTAACTGTGCTCAGGTTATTCCAGGAATGCTTTTGGCTAGAGACTGCTTCCTGCAGAGGGTTCCGGCTTCAGGGGGCTGGTGGGAAGGCACAGTGGGAAATGAAGTTAGCAGCATTCTCCAGCCCTGCTACGTGACAGAAAAGAACCCTGGGGGGCACCGACATCTCCTCTCCCCTCCCCGCCGCCACCTGCTCATCCTGAGGAAGGTGACGTGGTTGAACCTTCTAGTGCCTCTCCTGGAGGGTGAGGAACAGTGTCCCCCAAAGAGACAGAGAGTTCTCAGAGCCAGAGGGAAGGGGCTGTGAAAAACACAGAGCCATCTGCTGTCCAGAAATCCCTGCACTCCCAGAGCCCAGGCTCTGAGGGAGATTTGTGGTCGCCTGTAGTCAGTCACAGGAGGGGATGCGGGAGGATACATGGGGGGCAGGAGGCGGGGGGGCCGTGGTTGGGCTGTGGATCTATTCTGAAGATGCATGGCCTCCGGAGCAGAAAGAGAGCTGGGGCAGAGAGCATGCTGGGAGCAAGGACTTAACTAGGACTTGTTGTCACTAGTGAGAGGGACTCAACTTGAATCAGTTTATGGAAAGGAGGAATGGAATGGAGGGAGGGAGGGCAGAGGTGCTGAGGAAGCAGCGGGCCCGGGCAGCTCCTTGAGCAGGAAGCTGAGTCCTGTACGCATGGCTCCTCTCCCCCAGCCCCATGACCTGTCCTCAGCCCCCAGCTGGCCAGTGGCCCAAAGTGCTGGAGGATGGCCGCCAGCTAGGTCACTGAGACCTCCTCACACAGTGACATAAATAAATTAGGAATTACTGAGATGGTCACTTGGCGGGTAGCAGGGGGCAAAGGGGGATCCCCTGCAGAAAAAGAGGAGACAGAGCAATGTCTGGCCACGTGAGTGGGGTGCCCTTTCATGGCTCCGGGGGCAGCCCCATGTCCTGGGCCCAGGGTGCCTCAGGTACTTCCGGTGCCCACCCACTTGCCAGTTTCTGTGGGGCGCAGCTGTGCAGCCACTCTTGTGGCCTTGGCCCTGAGTGTCCTTGTGCAAAACCTGGAGACCTGAATGGCCCCTGGGTTAGTGCCCCCTCCGCCCACGATGCTGAGTCCAGGCCCCGCGACGGGCTCTGGCTCTGTGGAGGGTAATCAGAGGAGGGGCTCAGAGCAGGAGCCTGCAGCTGTCTCTCCAGTCAGGGTGGTGATTATTTATATTTTTGTCAAAAATAGCTATGTTTAAAAAAAAAAGAAAGAAAAAAGCTCTAGAAAGCAAAGAAACTTTTAAAACTAGGAATGTCTTCAGTGAAAGAAATAAGCACTTTCCAAACCCTTTGAAGCCGTCCCCATCTCCTGAGGTTCCGGGCCAGGAGGGGAGCCCAGCAGTCAGGGGACAGAGGATTCACCTCCGCTGCTGCTTTTAAGTTTCTGGGGAAACTTGAAACACATCCAGAATCTTCTGAAAAAGCCGAGGTGGTGATGTATAGATTTTTATTACAAAGAGGTCAGAGTGGTGGCTTTGAGCATCCTGTCCCCCCAGCATGGGGGTGCCCCCAGAGTCGGCCGCCTGTTCCCTCTCCCTGAGCGGAGGCAGCCCGCCTCCCCTCTCCACTCAGATCCTCGCTGGCTCCCAGGCCCAGCTCAGGAACCGCACCCACCGGGGCGAGACAAGACTGGAATCTTCTTTGCTCTGCTCTCCACCTGCATTTCCCAGGGGCCAGCTCCTCCCCTGCTCAGCGCATGGGATTCTGGGGGAGGAAGCCACTCCCAGACCTCCCCCCACCCCAGACAGGCCCATAGCATGTCCCTCTTGCTGGGCTGACCTGCAAAGATCCGGCTCCTTCCTGAGATCTTTCTAACAGGAGTACGGGAAAGCAATTTTTCCTCCTTGGTCCTGAGGCGGTGGTTCGTCAGCCCAAACCTGCCAATGGCCAAGGTGCCCCCACTCGTGGAGACATGAGGATGGAGGAAGACATCAGCACACAGGGAAGGGTAGAGGTGAAAGAGGGAGGGAGGATGCCACCCGTCACCCCCAAGGCAGTACCAGCCCTGCCCATCCCACAGTTTAAATGCATGAGCCACCTGTGCGCCTCTGCCCTCTCTCCCTCCCCCCTCCCTGTCTTTTTTTCTTTCTTCCTTTTCATAAACTTGTTCAAGTTGAGATTCTTTCACTCACACGAAAAAATCCTAAGTAAATATTTGCTCCCAAAGCCTCCTCTGACTCATCCTATCTTCACTGTTCTTCCCACCTATGAACAATAGCCACCATCTACCGAGCTTCTACAATGTGTCAGACACAGACTCGATCCTTATGTACATGGCATGTACACATACACATACATATATACACACACTCACACACACGTGTGCATGCGCCAGGCCTGGGCACACGTGTGATTGTTTTCCACCTGTGACAAGTGATGGGTCTGGCTCCTACGTGTTTCAGGTTTTCAGCTCTTCCAGCCCCGTCCTCCCAGCTTCCCACTCCTCCTGACCCCTCCTGTCTCACCTGACAGTAGTGGAGAACACTATTTAGAAGAAAAAACGTAGGTGTATATATGCACAGTGATTTCAATGAAAAAAATTTTTTTTACATTAAAAAGTTCCTGGAGGGCTTCCCTGGTGGCGCAGTGGTTGAGAGTCCGCCTGCCGATGCAGGGGACACGGGTTCGTGCCCCGGTCTGGGAGGATCCCGCATGCCGCGGAGCGGCTGGGCCCGTGAGCCATGGCCGCTGAGCCTGCGCGTCTGGAGCCTGTGCTCCGCAACGGGAGAGGCCACAACGGTGAGAGGCCCGCGTACCTCAAACAAACAAACAAACAAAAAAGTTCCTGGGAATTCCCTGGTGGTCCAGTGGTTAGGGCACCGCGCTTTCACTGCCTGGGATCGATCCCTGATTGGGGAACTAAGATCCCACAAGCCTGATGGCATGGCCAAAAAATAATAATAATAATAAAATAAATAAACAAATAAGAAGTTCCAGAAAAGGTTAACATACATACAAAACCCCTTTCTTTTCCCACCAATAAAAGATTGTAAGTATGGACCCTCCAGGTGGGTGCAGGGCCTTTGAGCACGTGGCGAGGCACCAAAAGCATGCTGGGAGTTGTTAGCTGGTGAATAAGGAGCCAGTTAAAGAATAAGAAACTAAGGCTGAAGGCTCACGACTTCGGTCTAAGTTTCTCCTTTCTAGCCGTTGCGAGAACTGCAGCCAGAGGTTAGTGTTCCAAAGTCCCTGGGAATTCTCTATGATTCTGGACCCTCAGCCAGTGTCCTGCCGTCCAGCCCCACTAAATTCTCCACAAAGCAAGGCCAGTGGCCCAAGTCGCTTCACAGAGGGAACTTGGTTTCTCAGACATGAAACTCTCCCCCAAATAGCACCAGCTCCGATCATTTTTTTATTTCCCTTGTGCCATCTCTGGCCCTGTTCCGGAGAAATTTCATTGCACGGGGAAGGAAGAGTTAGAAGCAGCAAGTTGCTAATTGACATGAAGCACACCTGCATATTGGCCCCCGATTCCACCTCCCACCTTCTACCTAGAATGGGAAATATTCTGTGCAAAGGACCATCTCGGAACCTAGGACAGGAGCAAAGTTTGTGTCCGTTGGCTTCCTGCCTGTCTGAAATGCTGGTTACTAGTCATGAAAGTAAGCACAAGTCAAAGAATTTCATTTGGACCAGAAAGAAGCTAGACAGAAAGAGAACAAACAGATGGAAGAAGGTGGACAGCCAAGCCTCTTGAAGCGATGGTGACACTTGGGACTGACCAGGATTTCCAAAATGTCTCTCAATTTCAGCGAAAGCATTAACCTACAGGCTCTGTTCTCTCTTTGCTGTGAGACCCAAGAGGCACTGTTTGCTGTGGCCGTATGGCAGCCCAGAGTCCTGAGGTCCCAGGTCATTTGGGAGCATGCATGGAAACATCTGAGGGTGCCGCACTTTGCAGAGGTGGGGAACACTGCATGTGCCAAGGACCACGGTGTAAGGAAAGAAGTCACTGCAGGTCACTGGCCTCAACTGCTCACTGGCCTCAAGGTCCCAGCCTGGGAATTGGTCTGGCCGTCCCCGTGGAGGTGGCCTGCCCTGAGTGCCCAGCTGGAGAGATCAGATTCTCTACTGACAGTAGTTTGGTTTGAGTGGTGAAGGTCGAGACCGTCCCATTCAAAACTCACCTCCCCAGATTGCTTTCCACATTCATTTCCTGTCAATCATGCCATTATTACATCCTCTTCAGGACACAGGCAGACCATCTGTTTTTGCAGGATTTGATGCAAAAAAATTGAGCCTTTAAATGTATCTTTTTCACTATAATAGCAATGCATGTTCATGAAAACTTTTTGGAAAATATAAAAAGGCAGTTAAAATAAAAGCTTATTTGTTGGTTGAAAATTACTTTTCTGCATGTCAAGTGGCTCTTCATAAAATCTCAGAGTTGGGAGGGAGCTTGGAGGTCACGGTGCCGCATCCCCTACCTTTTCTGTGAATCCCCCCTACCGTCAGCCAGATGAGTGGTCATGAAGCTTCTGTGTAAATTCCTCCAATGACCAGGGACTCACTACCTTATTCCTCTGTGGGATGGAAAGAGAATTGTGAGAGCCTGTTGGGTGAGTCATAACCTACTTTCCTGTAACTTCTCCCCATCAGTCCCAGTGGTTCTTTCCAGAGCTAAAGAATGAGGATAAGATGGGAGTACAGGAGGTCCTCTCCCTCTTCTACTAGATAGCCAGCCCCTCGATTATCTGAAGGTGTCTCTCTTGTCTCCATCTCCCCTTCTCTTCTGCAGGGTAAATACCTTTGGTCCTTTTAACCGTCACCCATGTGATCTGGATTCCAGACATGCCCATGTTCTGAACAAGGAATCCTAGTCCTTGTGTTTTATTTGTTTGTTTGTTTTTTTGCGGTACGCGGGCCTCTCACTGTAGTGGCCTCTCCCGTTGCGGAACACAGGCTCTGGACACGCAGGCTCAGTGGCCATGGCTCACGGGCCCAGCTGCTCCGCGGCATGTGGGATCTTCCCAGACCGGGGCACGAACCCGTGTCCCCTGCGTCGGCAGGTGGACTCCCAACCACTGCGCCACCAGGGAAGCCCGTCCATGCGTTTTGATTGCTGATAAGTATATGTGTGTGTAGGTGTAGAGAGTGGGTGTCTCACCAACTAGATCGCAAGTCCCAGTGCCCCACCATCCAGGACCTTGAGATTAGAAAAGAGCTGGGGTCACCACAGCTCTGTCCTTGCAATGGTCACCTCACTGCCCAACACAGGTTTAGACATAGCCATGAAATAAATGAGTCCTCAGCACCCACCTCGGCCTCCCTTCCTGAGTGATTGCAACCCCAGGCTTAAGACTCCCCACACTCCTCACACCTGAGAGAGCCTGAGCCAACTCGCACCCTTCCCTGCAGATGCTAGAACTTTCAGCCCTGTCACTGCTGGCGCATCCACTCTGTTCTCTCCCGAACGAACGGGCCAAGAGAAGGAGCCTCTTCCATAGCCACTGTCGCCTGCCAGAGACAGGTGGAGGAGAGTGGATGCTGGCTGGGAGGACTCCAGCTCCTCTCTGGAAGGCCCTGCTGCAGGAAAGCCTGTGGCTCTTTCACCGGGGAAGGGGCTCTTGTCAACCTAGTGCAGGGGAAGCCGGAAACTGAGTAGGGAGGAAGGAGAGAGGAAGGGAGAAGCTTAAAATAAATAAGGGGCTGCAGAGAGAGAATTCACTGACTGGGATTCTGCAGAAGAAATAGGGGAGGAGGGAGGGAGGGAGGGAAAGGTCAGGATGCCATTCCTTTCTTTTTAAACTGAGAGGCAAGTCAAAATGTTTCTTTCTTCTGTCCCTGAGGGTCTCGCCTCTGAGTGGAGTAACACAGTGGGAAAGGACAGGACCCACTGAGCTACTAACTAGCTGAGTAAGCTGATGCCTATCCACGACGCCTCTGAGCTTTGGTGTATCTTTCAGGCATATCAACCAGAGAAGCAGAGCCAGTAGGAGACATAGATAGCAAGGAAATGGTTTAGGCAATTGTGGCAACTCCAAAACCTGCAGGGCAGACCACCAGGAAGGGCGTGCTGGAATGCTTGGACGTGAGCAGACGCTACCATGCACAGGTGAAGTCGCTTCTCCTGGGAAGTCTCAGTTCTGCTGCTATGGTCTTTCAACTGATTGAATCCAGCCATCCAGGTTATCTGGGTTAATCTTCCTTACTGAAAGTCAACTGATTATGGACTTTAAACACATCTATAAAATACCTTCACAGCAACATGAGGTTGACACACAGAACTGACCATCACACTTGGTTTCTGTAAATAATAACCATGTTTAAGGATAAATGAAATAACACTTGCACAATGCCTAGAACAGAGCTGATATAGAGCAGGCAAAGGGTAAAGGGTGATGGTGCACAAAAAAGAAATGTAGAAGGAATTAGTCCAAGACACTAACAGTGATGCTGGGTGACTTATTTTCTTTATGTTCCAGCCTTTTTTATTCATAACAGAGATCAATTAATTTTTCAGTCAGGTTTTTTGAGAAATAATTTACATAATTCACCCTTTATAGGGAATAGTTCTATACACAGTCCTATGTACAATTTGTCAGTCACATACAGCTGTATAACCATGACCACCATGAAGGTATAGAAGAGCTCCTTCCCACCAAAGAGTTTCCTGTGTTCAAGCCCTGCCCCGAACCTCAGCTTTTCGCAACCACTGCTGTTTTCTGTCACTGTAGCTTTTACATTTCCAGGATGTCGTATCATGAGAATCATATATAATTATAACTAGAATAATTGTTCCTTTCACTTAGCATAATGCGTTTCTGGTTCATCCATGTCGTTGCCTGTACCAATAGTTTGTTCCTGTTCATTGCTGAGTAGCATTTCACTGTAAGGATAACCACAGTTTTTATGTATTCACAAGTTGACGGAGATAAGCAGTTTTCAGTTTTTCATGATCGTGAATAAAGTGACACACATTTGGGAATGTTCTTGTGCGAACATAAAATATTCATTTCTTTTGGGTAAATACGAGAGATTGTGGGATTGTTGGATTGTATGACAAGCGTATGTTTATTTTATATGAAGTTGCCAAACTATTTTCTAAAGTGACTGCACCATTCCCTTCAGTATCCCCTTCAGCAGTGAGTCAGAGTCCCACTTGCTCTGTATCCTCACCAGCACTTGCAATCACAGTTTGTTTTTTGAAGCCATTCTAATAAGTACGTAGTAGCAGTTCATTATGGTTTTAATTTGCATTTTCCGTATGACTAATGATGTTGAGTATCTTTTTATGTGCTTATTTCCTATCTTATTTGGTGAGATGTCTGTTCAGATGTTTTGCCCATTTGGTGGAAGGTTATTCGTTTTCATATTGCTGAGTTTCTGATGCCTATCAATGGATGAATGGACAAAGAAAACATAGAATAGATATACAATGGAATAGTATTTAGCTTTAAAAGAAGGAAATCCTGTCATGGGCTATAACATGGATGAAACTTGAGTACATTCTGCTAAGTCAAATAAGACAGTCACGGAATGACAAATACTGTATGATTCCACTTACACAAGGTATTTAAAGTAGTTGAACTCACAGAAGCAGAGAGTACAATGGTGGTTGTCAGGGGCTGGATGGAGAAGGAAACGGAGAATTGCCGTTTAATGAGTACAGAGTTTCAGTCATGCAAAATGAAAAAATTCTAGAGATTTAGTGTACAACAATGTGCATAGAGTTAACAGTAGCATAATGTACATTTAAAATTTTGTTAAGAAGGTAGATTTCATGTTATGTGTTTTGTACCACAAAAAATTTTTTTAAAATATATTCTGGATACAATGGTTGCATCCTCTGTCAGATACGTGTTTTGCAAATATTTTTTCTCAGCCTGTGGCTTGTCTTTTCATTTTCTTAACAATATTGTTAAAAGAACCGAAGTTTTGGGGACTTCCCTGGTGGCACAGTGGTTAAGAGTATGCCTGCCGATGCAGGGGACGTGGATTCAAGCCCTGGTCCGGGAAGATCCCACATGCCGCAGAGCAGCTAAGCCAGTGCACCACAACTACTGAGTCCGCATGCCACAGCTACTGAAGCCTGCATGCCTAGAGCCTGTGCTCCACAACAAGAGAAGCCACCACAATGAGAAGCCCATGCAATGCAATGAAGAGTAGCCCCTGCTCGCTGCAACTAGACAAAGCCTGCACGCAGCAACGAAGACCCAACGCAGCCAAAATAAATACATTAATTAATTAATTAATTAAAAAAAAGAACAGAAGTTTCTCCGCCTAACTCCAAATCACAAAGATGCTATCCCATATTTTCTTCTGGAAGTTTTGTAGTTTTAGGTTTTACATGAGTTTACATAAGTTCAGTTTACATGAGTTCACTTTTGCATGTGATGCAAAGTTTGAGTCAAGGTTGTTTATTTTGTGTATGGATGTCCAATTGTTCCATCACTATCTGTTGAAAGAACTATCCCTTCTTCAGTGAGTTACTTTTGCATTTTTGTTGAAAATGAATTCATAATCTGTGTATAGATCTCTTTCTGAACTCTCTCTCATGTCCCACTGATTTATGTGTTTATTCTTTTTAATTTATTTTTTTAAATTGAAGTATAGTTGATTTACGATGTTGTGTTAATTTCTGCTGTACAGCAAAGTGATTCAGTTATACATATATGTACATTCTTTTTTTTTTTTTTTTTTTTTTTTTGCGGTACGCGGGCCTCTCACTGTTGTGGCCTCTCCCGTTGCGGAGCACAGGCTCCGGACGCGCAGGCTCAACGGCCATGGCTCACGGGCCCAGCCGCTCCGCGGCATGTGGGATCCTCCCAAACCGGGGCACGAACCCGTGTCCCCTGCATCGGCAGGCAGACTCCCAACCACTGCGCCACCAGGGAAGCCCTATGTACATTCTTTTAAAAATGCTTTTCCATTATGGTTTATCTCAGGATATTGAATATAGTTCCCTGTGCTATACAGTAGGGCCTTGCTGTTTATCCATTCTATCTATAATGGTTTGCATCTGCTGATCCCAAACTCCTGATCTATCCCTCCCCCACCTCCCCTCCCCCTTGGCAACCACAAGTCTGTTCTCTATGTCTGTGAGTCTGTTTCTGTTTCGCAGGTAGGTTCATTTGTGTCATATTTTAGATTCCATATATAAGTGATATCATATGGTATTTGTCTTTCTCTTTCTGACTTACTTCACTTAATCTCTAGTTGCATCCACATTACTGAAAATGGTATTATTTCGTTCTTTTTTATGGCTGAGTAGTATTCCACTATATATATGTACCTATGTGTCTATTCTTGCGTTGGTGCCACATTGTCTCAATTACTCTAGCTTTATAGTAAGTAATGAAATCAGGTAGTTTGAGTCCTCCAACTATGTTCTTTTTCAAAATTGTTTTGGCTATTCTAATTACTTTGTCTTACCATGTATATTTTAGGATAAACTTATCAGTTTTTACCCCAAAAAAATCCTTCTAGGGTTTTGATTACATGAATTTTGAGACTTGACATCTTAACAAGATTGAGTCTTCCCATTCATGAATATGTTATATCCATCCATGTATTTAGTGCTTCTTTGATTTCTTTCATCAGCATTTTACAGTTTTCAGCATATAGATCCTGCACATATTTTGTTAGATTTATACCTAAGTATTTCATCATTTTTGGCATGACTTATGGTAAATGGTACTGTTCATAAAATCTCAATATCTATTTGTTCATCACTAGTATATAGAAAAAATATTTGATTTTTGTGTATTTACCTTGTATCCTGAGACATTGCTAAACTCACCTGTTAGTTTTAGTTGCTTTTTTGTAAGGTTCTTTTGGATTTTCTGAGTAGACAAAAATGTCATTCTGCAAATAGAGAAAATTTTATTTTTTTTCTTTGCAATCTGCATGTTTTTAATTTCTTTTTCTGGCCTTATTTCAGTGGATAGGACCTTCAGTACAATGTTGAATAGGAGTGGTGAGAGAACATATCTTTGCCTTGTTCCCATTCTTAGGAGAAAAACACTTAGTCTTTCACCATTAAGTATGATGTTAGTTGCAGTTTTTCTTGTAGAAGCCCTTATTATGTTAAAGAGTGTTTTTGATTCCTATTTACCTGGAATTGAATGTTGAATGGATGATGAATTTTGTTAAATAATTTCTTGGCCTCTATTAATATGATCATATATCTTTTCTTATTTGGTCTATTGATATGATGAATTGCATTGATTAACTTTCAAATCTGAGCTAGCCTCACATCCCCAGGATAATCCCCATATGGTCATGATGTATTATTCTTTTTGCATATTGCTAGACATGATTTGCTAACATTTTGTTGAAAATATTTGTGTCTATGTTCCTGAAAGTAATCGATCTGTCATTTTCTTGTAATGGTTTGTCTGGTTTTGATAACAGCGTACTGCCGACCTCACAAAATGAGTTGGAAAGTGTTCCCTTCTCTTCTACATTCTGGAAAAGTTAGTGCAGAATTTGTATTTTTGTTTCTTTCAACAATTAGTAGATTTTGCTAATGAAGCCATCATGGCCTGAATTATTCTCTGTGGAAAGATGTTTTCTTTTTTTGCATATACGTATTTTATTTATTTATTTATACAGCAATTTCTTATTAGTTATCTATTTTATACATATTAGTGTATATATGTCGATCTCCCAATTCATGCCCAAACCACCACCACCCCTACCCCCTTGGTGTCCATACATTTGTTCTCTACATCTGTGTCTCTATTTCTGCCTTGCAAACCAGTTCACCAGTACCATTTTTCTAGGTTCCACATATATGCATTAATATACGATACTTGTTTTTCTCTTTCTGACTTACTTCAGTCTGTATGACAGTCTCTAGGTTCATCCACATCTCTACAAATGACCCAATTTCGTCCCTTTTTACGGCTGAGTCATATTCCATTGTATATATGTACCACATCTTCTTTATCCATTCATCGGTCAATGGGCATTTAGGTTGCTTCCATGACCTAGTTATTGTAAATAGTGCTGCAATGAACATTGGACTGCATGTGTCTTTTTGAATGATGGTTTTCTCTGGGTATATGCCCAGTAGTGGGATTGCTGGGTCATATGGTAACTCTATTTTTAGTTTTTTAAGGAATGTCCATACTGTTCTCCATAGTATCTATATCAATTTACATTCCCACCAACAGTGCAAGAGGGTTCCCTTTTCTCCACACCCTTGCCAGCATTTGTTGCTTGTAGATTTTCTGATGATGTCTATTCTAACTGGTGTGTGGTGATACCTCATTGTACTTTTGATTTGCATTTCTCTAATGATTAGTGATGTTAAGCATTCTTTCATGTGTTTGTTGGCAATCTGTATGTCTTCTTTGGAGAAATGTCTATTTAGGTCTTCTGCCTATTTTTGGATTGGGTTTTTTATTTTTTTGACGTTGAGCTGCATGAGCTGCTTGTAAATTTTGGAGATGAATCCTTTGTCAGTTGCTTCATTTGCAAATATTTTCTCCCATTCTGAGTGTTGTCTTTTCATCTTGTTTATGGTTTCCTTTGCTGTGCAAAAGCTTTTAAGTTTCATTAGGTCTCATTTGTATATTTTTGTTTTTATTTCCATTTCTCTAGGAGGTGGGTCAAAAAGGATCTTGCTGTGATTTATGTCATAGAGTGTTCTCCCTATGTTTTCTCTAAGAGTTTGATGGTGTGTGGCCTTACATTTAGGTCTCTAATCTATTTTGAGTTTATTTTTGTGCATGGTGTTAGGGAGTGTTCTAATTTCATTCTTTTACATGTAGCTGTCCATTTTTCCCAGCATCACTTATTGAAGAGGCTGTCTTTTCTCCATTGTATCTTCTTGCCTCCTTTATCAAAAATAAGGTGACCATATGTGCTTGGGTTTATCTCTGGGCTTTCTATCCTGTTCCATTGATTTATATGTCTGTTTTTGTGCCAGTACCATACTATCTTGATTACTGTAACTTTGAAGTATAGTCTGAAATCAGGGAGCCTGATTCCTCCAGCTCCATTTTTCTTTCTCAAAATTGCTTTGGCTATTCGGGGTCTTTTGTGTTTCCATACAAATTGTGAAATTTTTTGTTCTAGTTTTGTGAAAAATGCCATTGGTAGTTTGAAAGGGATTGCATTGAATCTGTAGATTGCTTTGGGTAGTATAGTCATTTTCACAATGTTGATTCTTCCAATCCAAGAACATGGTATATCTCTCCATCTGTTTGTATCATCTTTAGTTTATTTCATGAGTGTCTTATAGTTTTCTGCATACAGGTCTTTTGTCTCCTTAGGTAGGTTTATTCCTAGGTATTTTATTCTTTCTGTTACAATTGTAAATGGGAGTGTTTCCTTAATTTCTCTTTCAGATTTTTCATCATTAGTGTATAGAAATGCAAGAGATTTCTGTGCATTAATTTTGTGTCCCGCAACTTTATCAAATTCATTGATTAGCTCTAGTAGTTTTCTGGTAGCGTCCTTAGGATTCTCTATGTATAGTATCATGTCACTGTAAAACAGTGACAGTTTTACTTCTTCTCTTTCAATGTGTATTCCTTTTTCTTCTCTGAATGCCATGGCTAGGACTTCCAAAACTATGTTGAATAACAGTGGTGAGAGTGGACATCCTTGTCTTGTTCCTGATCTTAGAGGAAATGCTTTCAGTTTTTCACCATTGAGAACGATGTTGGTCTGGGTTTGTCATATAAGGGCTTTATTATGTTGGGGTAAGTTCCCTCTATGCCCATTTTCTAGAGAGTTTTTATCATAAATGGGTGTTGAATTTTGTTGAAAGCTTTTACTGCATCTATTGAGAGGATCATATTGATCATATTGTTTTTCTCCTTCAATTTGTTAATATGGTTTATCACATTGATTGATTTGTATATATTGAAGAATCCTTGCATTCCTGGGATAAACCCCACTTGATCATGGTGTATGATCCTTTTAGTGTGCTGCTGGATTCTGTTTGCTAGTATTGTGTTGAGGATTTTTACAACTATGTTCATCAGTGATATTGGCCTGTAGTTTCCTTTCTTGGTGACATCTTTGTCAGGTTTTGGTATCAGGGTGATAGTGGCCTTGTAGAATGAGTTTGGAAGTGTTCCTCCCTCTGCTGTATTTTGGAAGAGTTTGAGAAGGATAGGTGTTAGCTCTTCTCTAAATGTTTGATAGAATTCGCCTGTGAAGCCATCTGGTCCTGGGCTTTTGTTTGTTGGAAGACTTTTAATCACAGTTTCAATTTCATTACTTGTGATTCGTCTGTTTATATTTTCTATTTCTTCCTGGTTCAGTCTCCAAATGTTGTGCTTTTCTAAGAATTTGTCCATTTCTTCCAGGTTGTCCATTTTATTGGCATAGAGTTTCTTATAGTAATCTCCCATGATCCTTTGTATTTCTGTAGTGTCAGTTGTTACTTCTCCTTTTTCATTTCTAACTCTATTTAGTTGAGTCTTCTCCCTTTTTTTCTTGTTGAGTCTGGCTAATGGTTTATCAATTTTGTTTATTTTCTCCAAGAACCAGCTTTTAGTTTTATTGATCTTTGCTATTGTTCCCTTCATTTATTTTTCATTTATTTCTGATCTGATCTTTATGATTTCTTTCATTCTGCTAACTTTGGGGGGCTTTTTTGTTCTTCTTTCTCTAACTGTTTTAGGTGTAAGGTTAGGTTATTTATTTGAGATGTTTCTTGTTTCTTGAGGTAGGATTGTATTGCTATAAACTTCCCTGTTAGAACTGCTTTTGCTGCATCCCATCGGTTTTGGGTTGTTGTGTTTTCATTGTCATTTGTTTCTAGGAATTTTTTGATTTCCTCTTTTATTTCTTTAGTGATCTCTTGGTTATTAAGTAGTGCATTATTTAGCTTCCATGTGTTTGTATTTTTTACAGATTTTTTCCTGTAATTGATATCTAGGCTCATAGTGTTGTGGTTGGAAAAGATACTTGATACAATTTCAATTTTCTTAAATTTCCCAAGGCTTGATTTGTGACCCAAGATATGATCTATCCTGGAGAATGTTCCATAAGCACTTGAGAAGAAAGTGTATTCTGTTGTTTTTGGATGGAATGTCCTATAAATATCAATTAAGTCCATCTTGTTTAATGTATCATTTAAAGCTTGTGTTTTCTTATTTATTTTCATTTTGGATGATCTGTCCATTGGTGAAAGTGGGGTGTTAAAGTCCCCTACTATGAATGTGCTACTGTTGATTTCCCCTTTTATGGCTGTTGGCATTTGCCTTATGTATTTAGGTGCTCCCGTGTTGGGTGCCTAAATATTTACAATCGTTATATCTTCTTCTTAGGTTGAGCCCTTGATCATTGTGTAGTGTCCTTCTTTGTCTCTTGTAATAGTCTTTATTTTAAAGTCTATTTTTTCTGATATGAGAATTGCTACTCCAGCTTTCTTCTGATTTCCATTTGCATGGAACATCTTTTTCCATCCCCTCACTTTCAGTCTTTATGTGTCCCCAGGTCTGAAGTGGGTCTCTTGTAGATGGCATTTATACGGGTCTTGTTTTTGTATCCATTCAGCCAGTCTATGTCTTTTGGTTGGAGCATTAATCCATTTACATTTAAGGTAATTATCGATATGTATATTCCTATTACCATTTTCTTAATTGTTTTGGGTTTCTTATTGTAGGTCTTTTCCTTCTCTTGTGTTTCCTGAGTAGAGAAGTTCCTTTAGCATTTGTTGTACAGATGTTTTGGTGGTGCTGATTTCTCTTAGCTTTTGCTTCTCTGTAAAGGTTTTAATTTCTCCGTCGAAGCTGAATGAGATCCTTGCTGGGTAGACTAATCTTGGTTGTAGGTTTTCCCCTTTCATCACTTTAAATATGTCCTGCCAGTCCCTTCTGGCTTGCAGAGTTTCTGCTGAAAGATCAGCTGTTAACCTTATGGGGATTCCGTTGTGTGTTATTTGTTGTTTTTCCCTTGCTGCTTTTAATATGTTTTCTTTGTATTTAATTTTTGATAGTATGATTAATATGTGTCTTGGCATGTTTCTCCTTGGATTTATCCTGTATGGGACTCTCTGTGCTTCCTGGACTTGATTAACTATTTCCTTTCCCATATTAGGGAATTTTTCAACTCTAATCTCTTCAAATATTTTCTCAGTCCCTTTCTTTTTCTCTTCTTCTTCTGGGACCCCTATAATTCGAATGTTGGTGTGTTTAATGTTGTCCCAGAGGTCTCTGAGTCTGTCCTCAGTTCTTTTCATTCTTTTTCTTTATTCTGCTCTTCAGTAGTTATTTCCACTATTTTATCTTCCAGCTCACTTGTCTGTTCTTCTGCCTCAGTTTCTGCTATTGATTCCTTCTAGAAAATTATAAATTTCATTTATTGTGTTGTTCATCATTGTTTGTTTGCTCTTTAGTTCTTCTAGGTCCTTGTTAAATGTTTCTTGTATTTTCTCCATTCAGTTTCCAAGATTTTGGATCATCTTTACTATCATCACTCTGAATTCTTTTTCAGGTAGACTGCCTATTTCCTCTTCATTTGTTTGGTCTGGTGGGTTTTTACCTTGCTCCTTCATCTGCTGTGTGTTTCTCTGTCTTCTCATTTTGTTTAACTTACTGTGTTTTGGGTCTCCTTTTTGCAAGCTGCAGGTTCGTAGTTCCCATTGTTTTTGGTGTCTGCCCCCAGTGGCTAAGGTTGGTTCAGTGGGTTGTGTAGGCTTCCTGGTGGAGGGGACTAGTGCCTGTTTTCTGGTGGATGAGGCTGAATCTTGTCTTTCTGGTGGGCAGGACTGTGTCCGGTGGTGTGTTTTTGGGTGTCTGTGACCTTATTATGATTTTAGGCAGCCTCTCTGCTAATTCGTGGGGTTGTGTCCCTGTCTTGCTAGTTGTTTGGCATAGGGTGTCCAACACTGTAGCTTGCTGGTTGTTGAGTGAAGTTGGGTCTTAGCATTGAGATGGAGATCTCTGCGAGAGCTTTCACCATTTGATATTACATGGATCTGGGAGGTCTCTGGTGGACCATTGTCCTGAACTTGGCTCTCCCACCTCAGAGGCACAGGCCTGACAGCTGGGCAGAGCACCAAGACCCTGTCAGCCACATGGCTCAGAAGAATACAGAGAAGGAAATAAAGAGAGAGAGAGAGAGAGAGAGAGAGAGAGAGAGAGAGAGAGAGAGAGAGAGAGAGAAAGGAAGGAAGGAAGAAAGAAAGAAAGAAAGAGAAAGGAAAAGAAAGTTATTAAAATAAAAAATTATTAAAAATAAAAAAGAATTAAAAAGTAATAAAGAAAAGGAAGAAAAAGAAAGAAAGAAAGAAGAGAACAACCAAACCAAAAAACAAATCCACCAATGATAACAAGTGCTGAAAACTATACTAAAAAAAAAAAAAGAAAACAGACAGACAGAACCCTAGGACAAATGGTAAAAGCAAAGCTATACAGACAAAATCACACACAGAAGCATACACATACACAATCATAAAAAGAGAAAAGGGAAAAATATATACATATCGTTGCTCCCAAAGTCCACCACCTCAATTTGGGGATGATTTGTTGTCTATTCAGGTATTCCACAGATGCAGGGTACATCAAGGTGACTGTGGAGATTTAATCTGCTTCTCCTGATGCTGCTGGGAGAGATTTCCCTTTCTCTTCTTTGTTTGCACAGCTCCTGGGGTTCAGCTTTGGATTTGGCCCTGCCTCTGCGTGTAGGTCACCTGAGCGCATCTGTTCCCCACCCAGACAGGAGGGGGTTAAAGTAGCAGCTGATTCGGGGGCTCTGGCTCACTCAGGCCGGGGGGAGGAAGGGGTACCGAATGTGGGGCGAGCCTGCGGTGGCAGAGGCCAGCATGACATTGCAACAGCCTAAGGTGCACCGTGTGTTCTCCCGGGGAAGTTGTCCCTGGATCATGGGACCCTGGCAATGGCGGGCTGCACAGGCTCCCGGGACAGGCGGTGTGGATAGTGACCTGTGCTTGCGCACAGGCTTCTTGGTGGCTGCAGCAGCAGCCTTAGCATCTCATGCCCATCTCTGGTGTCTGCACTGGTAGCCATGGCTCGCACCCATCTCTGGAGCTTGTTTAGGTGGTGGTCTGAATCCCCTCTTCTCGCACAATGGTCTCTTGCCTCTTAGGCAGGTCCAGACTTTTCCCTGGAGTCCCTCCCAGCTAGCTGTGGTGCACTAGCCCCCTCAGGATGTGTTCGCACAGCCAACCCCAGTCCTCTCCCTGGGTTCTGACCTCCGAAGCCCGAGCCTCAGCTCCCAGCCCCCACCCGCCCCGGCAGGTGAGCAGACAAGTCTCTCAGGCTGGTGAGTGCTGGTCGGCACCAATCTTCTGTGTGGGAATCTCTCTGCTTTGCCCTCTGCACCCCTGTTGCTGCGCTCTCCTCTGTGGCTCTGAAGCTTCCCCCCCACCCCCCACTCCCCTTCTCCACCAGCGAAGGGGCTTCCTAGTGTGTGGAAACCTTTCCTCCTTCACAGCTCCCTCCCAGAGGTGCAGGTGCTGTCCCTATTTTTTGTCTGTTTTTTCTTTTGCCCTACCCAGGTACATGGGGAGTTTCTTGCCTTCTGAGAAGTCTGATGTCTTCTACCAGCGTTCAGTAGGTGTTCTGTAGGAGTTGTTCCACATATAGATGTATTTCTGATGTATTTGTGGGGAGGAAGGTGATCTCCACATCTTACTCTTCTGCCATCTTGAAGGTCTCTCCATGGGTCTTGTTTTTATATCCATTCAGTGAGCCTGTGTCTTTTGTTTGGAGCATTTAATCCATTTAAGGTAATTATCAATATGTATGTTCCTGTTACCATTTTCTTAATTGTTTGGGGTTTGTTTTTGTAGGTCCTTTTCTCCTCTTGTGTTTTCCACTTAGAGAAGTTCCTTTAGCATTTGTTGTAGAGCTGGTTTGGCGATGCTGAATTCTCTTAGCTTTTGCTTGTCTGTAAAGCTTTTGATTTCTCCATTGAATCTGAATGAGATTCTTGCTGGATAGAGTAATCTTGGTTGTAGTTTCTTCCCTTTCATCATTTTAAATATATCGTTCCACCCCCTTCCGGCTTGTAGAGTTTCTGCTGAGAAATCAGCTGTTAACCTTATGGGAGTTCCCTTGTATGTCATTTGTCATTTTACCCTTGTTGCTCTTAATCATTTTTCTTTGTCTTTAATTTGTGTCACTTTGATTACTATGCATCTCGGTGTGTTTCTCCTTGGGTTTATCCTGCCTGGGGCTCTCTGTGCTTCCTAGACTTGGGTGGCTATTTCCTTTCTCATGTTAGGGAAGTTTTCAATGATAATCTCTTCAAATATTTTCTCGGGTCCTTTCTCTCTCTCTTCTCCTTCTGGGACCCCTATAATGGGAATGTTGGTGCATTTAATGTTGTCGCATAGGTCTCTTATGCTGTCTTCATTTCTTTTCATTCTTTTTTCTTTATTCTGTTCCGTGGCAGTAAATTCCACCATTCTGTTTTCCAGGTCACTTATCCATTCTTCTACCTCAGTTATTCTGCTATTGATTCCTTCTGGTGTATTTTTCATTTCAGCTATTGTACTGTTCATCTCTGTTTGTTCTTTAATTCTTCTAGGTGTTTGTTCTTTAATTCTTCTAGGTCTTTGTTAAATATTTCTTGCATCCTCTCAATCTTTGCCTCCATTCTTTTTCTGAGGTGAGGTCCTGGATCATCTTCACTATCATTATTCTGAATTCTTTTTCTGAAAGGTTGCCTATCTCCACTTCATTTAGTTGTTTTTCTGGGGTTTTATCTTGTTCCTTCACCTGGTACATAGCCCTCTGCCTTTTCATTTTGTCTGTCGTTCTGTGAATGTGGTTTTTGTTCCACAGGCTGCAGGATTGTAGTTCTTCTTGCTTCTGCTGTTCGCCCTCTGGTGGCTGAGGCTATCTAAGAGGCTTGTGCAAGCTTCCTGATGGGAGGGACTGGAGGTGGGTAGAGCTGCATGTTGCTCTGGTCGGCAGAGCTCAGTAAAACTTTAATCCACTTGTCTGCTGATGAGTGGGGCTGAGTTCCCTCCCTGTTGGTTGTTTGGCCTGAGGTGATCCAGCACTGGAGCCTACCTGGGCTCTTTGGTGGGGCTAATGGCAGACTCTGGGACAGGATGGCTTACGCCAAGGAGTACTTCCCAGAACTTCTGCTGCCAGTGTCCTTGTCCCTGCAGTGAGCCAAAGCTGCCACCTCTGCAGGAGACTCTCCAACACTAGCAGGTAGGTCTGGTTCAGTCTCCTATGGGGTCACTGTTCCTTCCCCTGGGTCCTGATGTGCACACTACTTTGTGTGTTCCCCCCAAGGTGGAGTCTCTGTTTCCCCCAGTCCTGTCAAAGTCCTGCAATCAAATCCCGCTAATCTTCAAAGTCTGATTCTCTGGGAATTCCTTCTCCTGTTGCTGGACCCCCAGGTTCAGAAGCCTGACATGGGGCTCAGAACCTTCACTCCACTGGGTGGACTTATGTGGTATAAGTGTTCTCCAGTTTGTGAGTCACCCAACCAGCAGTTATGGGATTTGATTTTATTGTGATTGTGCCCCTTCTACTGTCTCACTGCAGCTTTTCCTTTGTTCTTGGATGTGGGGGATCTTTTTTGGTGAATTCCAGTGTCTTCCTGTTGATGATTGTTCAGCAATTAGTTGTGATTGCAGTGCTCTCACAAGAGGGAGTGAGCACACGTCCTTCTATTCCACCATCTTGAACCAATCGATGGGGAAATATTTTTTATTTATTTTTTTTGCGGTACACAGGCCTCTCACTGTTGTGGCCTCCCCCGTTGTGGAGCACAGGCTCCGGACATGCAGGCTCAGCGGCCATGGCTCACAGGCTTAGCCACTCCACGGCATGTGGGATCTTCCTGGACCGGGGCACGAACCCGTGTCCCCTGCATCAGCAGGTGGACTCTCAACCACTGCGCCACCAGGGAAGCCCGATGTGGAAAGATTTTTAACTACAAATTAATTTTCTTTAAGAGATATAGGACTATTCAATTTATTTATTTCTTCTTTAGTGAGCATTGGTAGCTTGTCCATTCTATATGAGTTGTTAAATTTAAAGTTATTTATTTTAAAAAAAGTTATTTATAATATTTATTTCTTGTCCTTCTAAATGATGCACTGTTATCCCTTATAAGGATAGTTACCATCACCCATCACCAATTTTAGAACATATTCATCACTCCAAAAGGAAACTCAATAACTGTTAGCAGTCACTCTCCCTTTCATCCCAATCCCCCTAGCTCTAAGACAACCACTTATTTACTTCCTGTCTCTACAAATTTGCCTTTTCTGGATGTCTTATCCAAATGGAACCATTTGATATGTCGTCTGGCTTCTTTCACTTAGCATAATGTGTTCAGGGTTTGTCCATGTTGTAGCATGTACCAGTACTTCATTCTTTTTTATTCTCAAATAATATTCTATTGTATGGATATACCAATTTTATTTACCCATTCGCTAGTTGATGGACATTTGTATTGTTTCCACTTATGACAATTATAAATAATGGTGTTGTGAACATTTGTGTACAAGTTTTTGTGTGGACATATGTTTTTATTTCTCTTGGGTATGAACCTATAGTGGAATTTCTAGATCATATGGTAATTCCATACCTGTTGAGGAACTGTGAGACTGTTTTCCAAAGTGCCCATTTTTCATTCCCACCAACTATTTATTTTTGTGTATGGTGTGAGAAAGTAATTCATTTTGATTATTTTGCAAGTGTCTGTCCAGTTTTCCCAACACCATTTATTGAAGAATCTCTCTTTTACCCTTTATATATTCTTGACTCCCTTGTCATAGATTAATTGACCTATAAGTGTGGGTTTATTTCCAGGCTTTCTATTCTGTTCCATTGATCTATGTGTCTATACCTACTGTTATGATTACTGTAGCTTTGTAGTGTAATTTGAAATCAGGATGTGCGATACCTCTACCTTTGTTCTTCTTTCTCAAAATTGTTTTGGCTATTTGGGGGTATTTTGTGTTTCCATACAGATTTTAGAATTATTTGTCCTAGTCCTGTGAAAAATGCATTTAGTATTTTGATAGGGATTGCATTAAATCTGTACAATGCCTTGGAGAGTATGGTCAGTTTAACAGTATTAATACTTCCAATCCATGAGGATGGTATCTTTCCATTTGTTTTTGTCATCTTCAATTTTTTTCATCAATATCTTATTGTCTTTTGAGTACAGGTCTATTACCTCCTTGGTTAGATTTATTCCTAGGTATTTTATTCTTTTTGATGCCATTATAAATAGAATTATTTTCTTAATCTCTCTTCTTATAGTTCATTTTTAGTGTATAGAAATACAGCAGATTTCTATATATTAATTTTGTATCCTATAACATTACAGAATTCATTTCTTAGCTCTAATATTTTTTGGTGGTGTCCTTAGGATTTTCTATATATAGTATCTTGTCATCTGCAAACAGTGACAGTTTTATTTCTTCCTTTTCAATTTGGATTCTTTTTATATCTTTTTCTTGTCTGATTGCTGTGGATAGGTCTTCCAATAATATGCTGAATAAAAGTGGTTAGGGTGGGCTCCTTGCCTGGTTCCTGATCTTTGAGGAAATGTTTTCATTGCAGAGTATGATGTTAGCTGTGGGTTTGTCTTGTATGGCCTTTACTATGTTGAGGTATATTCCCTACCCACTTTGTTGAGTGTTTTTATAATAAATGGATGTTGGATTTTGTCAAAAGCTTTTTCTGCATTTATTTAGATAATCACATGATTTTTATTCTTCAGTTTTTTAATGTGTAGTATTGCATTGACTGACTTCCAGATATCAAACCATCCTTGCATCCCTGGGATAAATCCCACTTGATCAAGGTGTATATCTTTAATGTATGATTGAATTGGTTTGCTAATATTTGTTGAGGATTTTTTCATCTATATTCATCATTGATATTGGCTTGTAATTTTATTTTTTTGTGCTATCTTTGTCTGGTTTCCATATCAAGTTGATGCTGGCCTGTACAATGAGTTTGGAAGCATTGTTTCTTCAATTTTTTTAAATAGTTTGAGAAGGATAGGTGTTAACTCTTCTTTAAATGTTTGGTAGAATTCACCTGTGAAGCTATCTGGTCCTGGACTTTTGTTTGTTAGGAGTTTTTAAAATATTATTATTATTACTGATTCAAATTAATTACTGGTAGTCTACTCATATTTTCTATTTCTTCCTGATTCAGTCTTGGAGATTGTAAGATTCTAGGAATTTATCCATTTCTTCCAGGTTGTCCATTGTATTGGCACATAATTGTTCACAGTAATCTTTATATGATCCTTTGTATGTCTGTGGTGCTGGTTGCAACTTCTCTATTTTCCTTTCTGATTGTATTTATGTGAGCCCTCTTTTTTTTTTTTTTTTTTTTTTGAGGAGTCTGGTTAAAGGTTTATCAATTTTGTTTATCTTTTCAAAGAACCAGCTCTTAGCTTCATTGATCTTTTCTATTGTTTTTTCAGTCTCCATTTTATTTATTTATGCTCTGATCTTTTTTTAAATAAATTTCTTTATTTTATTTGTTTATTTTTGGCTGTGTTGGGTCTTCACTGCCATGCACAGGCTTTCTCTAGTTGTGGTGAGCGGGGGCTACTCTTCGTTGCGGTGCATGGGCTTCTCATTGCAGTGGCTTCTCTTATTGTGGAGCATGGTTCTAGGCACACAGGCTCCAGTAGTTGTGGCATGCAGGCTCAGTAGTTGTGGTGTGCAGGCTTAGTTGCTCTACAGCATGTTGGATATTTCCAGACCAGGGCTCAAACCAATGTCCCCTGCATTAGCAGGTGGATTCTTAACCACTGTGCCACCAGGGAAGCCCTATGCTCTGCTCTTTATTTTTTCTTTCCTTCCACTACTTTTGGGTTATATTCGCAAACTTTTTCTAGGTTCCTTAAGTATAAGGATAGATTATTTATTTGAGATTTGTCTTGTTTCCTAGGTTAGGCTTGTATTACTACAAAATTCCCTCTTAAATCTGCTTTTACTGTATCCCACGGATTTTGGATCATTGTGTTTCTATTTTCATTTCTCTCCGGATATTTTTTGATTTCCTCTTTGATTTCTTCAGTGACCCATTGGTTGTTTAGTAGCCTCCACATTTTTGTGATTTTTAATTTTTTTTTTTTGTATTTGATTTCTGGTCTCATATAATTGTGGCAGGAAAAGATGCTTGATATGATTTCAATCTTCTTCAAGTTATTGAGACTTGTTTTGTGGCCTAGTATGTGATCTAACTTGAAGAAAGCTCCATGTGTAATTGAAAAGAATGTGTATTCTGCTGGTGTTGGATTAAATTTTCTCTTCATATCTATTAATTCCATCTGGCCTAATGTATCATTTAAGCCCAGTGTTTCCTTATTGACTTTCTGTCTGGGTGATGTGTCCATTGTTGTAAGTGGGGTGTTAAAATTCCCTACTATTATTGTGTTACTGTCAATTTTTCCCTTTATGTCTGTTAATATTTGCTTTATGTATTTAGGTGCTTATATATTGGGCCCTTATTCGCTTACAATTGTTATACATATTCTTACTGGATTCATTCCTTTATCGTTATGAAATGTCCTTGTCTCTTTTTACAGGTTTTGTTTTACAGTCTATTTCATCTGATATAAGTATTGCTACCCAACTTTCTCTTTGTTTCTGTTTGCATGGAATACCTTTTTCCATCCCTTCACTTTCAGTCTGTGTGTGCCCTTATATCTGAAGTGAGTCACGCGTAGGCAGCATATATATGGGTCTTTTTAAAAATTTTTAAAAAATATATTCAGCCACTCTATGTGTTTTGGCTGGAACATTTAGTCCATTACATTTAAACTAATTATTCATATGTATGTACTAATTGCCATTTTGTTAATTGTTTTCTGGCTGTTTTGATAGTTCTTTTTTGTACCTTTCTTCTTCTTTTACTCTCTTCCCTTATGATTTGATGACTATCTTTAGTGTTATATTTGGACTACTTTCTCTTTTTTGTGTATGTATCTATTATAGATTTTTGGTTTGTGGTTACCATGAGGTTCATATATAACACTATTATTATTTCATATACATACATGATTAAGTTGATTATCTCTTAAGTTTGAAGGCATTTTAACAACCCCTAATTTTTACTCCTTCCTTCATGTTTAATGTTTTAGATATAATATTTTACATCTTTTTTGTTTGTGTATCCCTTAACTGCTTATTGTTGATATAGATGATTTTTACTACTTTTGTTTTTTAATGTTCCTACTAGCTTTATAAGTGCTTGATCTACTACATTAACTGTATGTTTGCCTTTACCAATGAAATGTTTTCCTTTCATAATTATCATATTTCTATTTATGGTCTTTTCTTTTTTGCTTAAAGAAATTCCTTTAACATTTCTTTTTTTGTGTGTGGTACGTGGGCCTCTCACTGTTGTGGCCTCTCCCATTGCGGAGCACAGGCTCTGGATGCACAGGCTCAGTGGCCATGGCTCACAGGCCTAGCCGCTCTGTGGCATGTGGGATCTTCCCAGACCGGGGCACGAACCCATGTCCCCTGCATCAGCAGGTGGACTCTCAACCACTGCGCCACCAGGGAAGCCCCCTTTAACGTTTCTTTTAAAGCCAGTTTAGTCATGCTGACATCTTTTAACTTTTGCTTGTCTGTAAAACTCTTCATCTCTCCTTCAAGTCTGACTGATGGACTTACTAGGTAGAGTGTTCTTGGCAGTAGGTTTATTCCTTACATCATTTTGAATATATCATGCCACTTCTTTCTGGTCTGCAATGTTTCTGCTGAAAGTTAATTGATAGCTTTATGTGAGTTCCCTTGTAAGTAACTAGTTGCTTTTCTCTTCCTGCTTTTAAGATTCTCTCTCTAACTTTAATTTCTGCCATTTTAATTATAATGCATCTTGGTATAAACCTTTATGGGTTCATCTTATTTGGGACTCTCTGTGATTTCTGGACTTGGATGCTTGTTTCCTTTCCCAGGTTAGGGAAGTTTTCAGCTATTATTTCCTCAAATAAGTCCTCTGCCCCTTTCACTCCTCTTCTCCTTCTGGGAGCCATATAATGCAACTGTTAGTATGGTTGATGTTGCCCCAGAGGTCTCTTAAACTATCCTCATTTTTTAAAAATTCTTTTTTCTTTTTTCTGTTCAGCTTGGATGATTTTCACTACTCTGTCTTCCAGTTCACTGATCCATTCCTTTACTAATCTACTAATCTTTGGTTGATTCCTTTTAGTATATTTTTCATTTCAGTTATTATATTCATCATCTCCACTTGGTTCTTCTTTATATTTTCTAACTCTTTGTTAAGTTTCTCACTGGGTTCATCCTTTCTTCTCCTGAGTTTGTTGAGCATCTTTATGATCATTACCTTGAACTCTTTATTAGGTAGATTGCTCATCTCCACTTCACTTAGTTCTTCTTTTATTTCTCCTTCATTTGGAACATATTGCTTTATCTTCTCATTTTGTCTAATTCTCTGTGTTTATTTCTAGGTATTAGATAGGTTGGTTACCTTTCCTGATCTTGGAGAAGTGGCCTTATATAGGAGAAGTTCAATGGGGTCCAGCAGCCCACTCCCCTCTTGTCACCAGAACTATATGTTCTGGGCTACATGGGTCCTTCTATTGTGGCAGGGCTGACTACTGTGAGTGCACTGGTCAGCAGGGCTGGGTCATGGTCTTTTTGGCTGCTAGGCCCTGCCTTGTGAATGGGCTGCCAGCCTGCTGGTGGGCAGGGCTGGGTTCCAGGGTGGCTGGCTGTGGGACCTGGGGACACCTGAAGCTGGTGCTGGCCTACTGGTGGCAGGCAAGCCTCTGGCACTAATAGGCTAGAGGGAGGACTCCAAAATAGTGCTTTCCAGCACCAATGTCCTTGTGGTAGAATGAGCTCCCCAAGATGGCTGCTGCCAACATTTATGGCCCCAGAGGCAGTCTCAGTTGCCTCCTGCCTCTCTGGGAGGGTCTCCAAGATCAACAAGTGGGTCTGATCCAGGTTCCTTTTGAATTACTACCTCTGCACTGGGTCTCAGAGCATGTGAGATTTTACATGAGCCTTTTAAGATTGTAGTCTCTGTTTCCTACAGCCCTCCATCTCTCCTATATGCAAGCCCTGCTGGCCTTCAAAGTCATACATTCTGGGGACTCATCTTCCTGGTGAAGGACCCCCAGGCTGGGGAGCCTGATGTGGGGCTCAAACCCCTCACTCCTTGGGGAGAACCTCTGCAGTTGTGATTATCTTCCCATTTGTGGCTCACCTACAATATATGTGTCTTGACTATATCATATCTCCACCCCTTCTACTCATTTCATTATGGTTCCTTCTTTATACCTTTAGTTTAGTTGTGGAAAATCTCTTCTACTAGTTTTCAGGTCATTCTCATAGGTAGTTGCTCTGTAAATAGTTGAATTTTGATGTGCCAGGAAGAGATGAGCTCAGGGTCTTCTAACTCTGCCATCTTGGTCACACCTCTGTTGGTTGTTCTAATTTTTTAGAAAATTTTGAAATCAGGAAGTATGAGTCCTCCATCTTTGTTCTTTTTTTTTTTTTTTTAAGATTGTCTTGGCCATTCTGGATCCCTTTATTTCCACATAAATCTTAGGATCAATATGTCAATTTCTGCAAAATCCAACCAGCTTGGATTTTAATAGGGATTATATTGGATTTGTAGATCAACTTAGGATGTGTGACATCTTAACAATATTAAGTCTTCCAATCTATGAACATGGGATGCTTTTCCATTTATTTATGTCTTCTTTAATTTCTGTCAGTAATGCTGTGTAGTTTTCAGAGGTTAAGTTTTTCGCTTCTTTTGTTATATTTATTCCTATTTAATTTGTTTTGATGCTATTTTAAATAGATCTTAAATTTATTTTCAGATAATTCATTGCAAGTATATAGAAATACAGTTGAGTTTTCTATATTGATCCTGTATCCTTCAACCTTGCTGAACTTGTATATTAGTTCAAATAGTTTGTTTAGTAGATACTTAGGATCTTCCATATGCAAGATCATGCTGCTTGTGAAAAGAAATAGTTCTGCTTCTCCCTTCTCCCTGTATTTTTTTGTGAGATAGGTCAGCTAGCAACATATTTTATTGTCTTTATAACTGAGGATGTCTTTATTTCACCTTCATTTTTCAAAGATAGTTTTGCTGGATATAAGACTCTTTTTTTTTTTTTTTCCTTTTATCACTTTGAAATGTCATGCCAGTACCTTCTGGCCTTCATTGTTTCTAATGAGAAGTTAGCTATAATCTCATTGGGGTTCCCTTATATGTGACAAGTCATTTTTCTCTTGCTGCTTTCAATATTTTCTCTTTAGCTTTGTCTTCCAGGATTTATTCTATGAAGTGTTTGTGTTTATACTAAGAGTCTGTTGAGCTTCTTGGATGTGTAGATTAGTGATTTTCATCAAATGTTAAAAGTCTGTCTTTCATACATATCTTCTAATGATTTTTTTTCCCTGCTTCTTTCTCTCTCTCCTCTCCTTCTCGTAGTCTACATACATGTATGTTGGTGCATTTAGTAATGTCCCAAATTTCCCAGTCTGACTCAGCCCTGAGCCCCTGGTGCCCTATAGAAGTACAGGTCTTGGAAACTAAAGCCTGAACAGGCCCCCAAATCACAAATCTCTAACACTTTTCTCTAAAGACCCTGGGTGTTTGCCAGCACAAGGCCTGTGTGAATCACAATGCCCACATCCAGCAGCCAGGGGAGCCAGACCTCCTGGGCCTCAGCAGGGTGGGAGGACAGCCTGGAGGGAGACCCCAGGCAGCGTCTAGGGGAAGAATGTTGAGGACCATCTCTCCTTCTGTTTTGTGGAGTCCAACAAAACTCCCACCTGTGAGCCTGGCCCTTCACTTTTAAGGGGCAGCCTGTCCAGCCCTCACCCAGCACCCAGCAAAACCAAGCCCTCAGCACCTTGCCCTGGACCCCTCCTCTCATGTTCTTGTGCTCCTTTGCTTCTTGACCCCACACTGTTTAAAGTCCTACTCACTCTTTGGTCAGTTTCCTGGATACTGACCTCCCACTCCCCTGGGGACCTAGGACACACTCGTTCCCTCTGATCACACCCCAAGCCACCACCCGGCCAATGTCCACCACAGACCCTCAGGGGTGGTTCCTGGGGTTCTCCAGTTGGAATAAAGCCCAAAGGCCCAGGTTGTGGGTTCCAGGGAGCACCATTCACAGGAGATCCAAGGGAATGATGCTATGGGGCTGGATCCAGAGCTTGTATCCTGCTTGGAAGGTGCAGCAGTTTCCCTCCTTTGTGATCCTTTGAGCCTGAGGTGATGCCTATGTCATAGGGAAGGAAACTGAAGCTCAAGCCCACACAGCTCCGAGCAGTAGTTCCCACCTCTGGACCCTGCAAGGTTCTTCTCACACCACTTAGCAAATGAGAGGGCCAACAACCTCAGGCAGATGAGGGTCAGGGGCTTTTCCACGTATGGCTCCTCCAACCCACCCGCACCTTCCCAGTAGCCCACCACCATCCTCACAGGCCACCTGCAACCTAATCTGCTCCACGTAGCAGCTGGTAGCTCCTTGAATGACCCCTTCATGGGACTGGAAGCAAGAAAAGGGCAGAAAAGTCAGATATGGCACATTCAATCTCATTTTAAAATTATTTATTTATTTATTTTCAGCTGCGTTGGGTCTTTGTTGCTGCACACGGGCTTTCTCTAGTTGCGGCGAGAGGGGGCTACTCTCTGTTGTGGTGCGTGGGCTTCTCATTGCGGTGGCTTCTCTTGTTGTGGAACACGGGCTCTAGGCATGCGGGCTTCAGTAGTTGTGGCACGCGGGCTCAGTAGTTGTGGCTCACGAGGTCTAGAGCGCAGGCTCAGTAGTTGTGGTGCACGGGCTTAGTTGCTCTGTGGCATGTGGGATCTTCCCAGACCAGGGCTCGAACCCTTGTCCCCTGCATTGGCAGGTGGATTCTTAACCATTGCGCCACCAGGGAAGCCCCTCAATCTCATTTTCTAAATAAACAACCAAACCGGTCCTTCATCTAAACTTTTTTCAAGAGAATCTGTTAAGATACATAGGTAGGAGAGTTGCGCTGCCTGAAAATAAGAGAGGTTAGTGTTTCTGAGCAGAACTTTGTCTGAAAAGGGGAAAACAAAATACAACACGCTGTGGTTTAAAATATGTATTTGCTGGGAATTCCCTGGTGGTCCAATGGTTAGGACTCCATGCTTTCACTGCGGGGGCTGGGGTTCGATCCCTGGTCGGGGAACTAAGATCCCCACAGGCCGTGTGGCACAACCAAAAAAATTAATAGATAAAATAAAATATGTATTTGCTATAGCTTGGTATTGTGCCTCACTAAATATTTATTTATCTTATTTTATTAATTTTTTCATATGGGGGTACCTAAACATGGTACAAAACTCAAAGTAACAAAAAGACACACTGCAGTGAGAAAAGGCCCCCTCCCACAGGATCCCACCCACAGCTCTCCCCACCCCCGGAAGCAAGTATTGTTGCCAAAGAGTCTACACAATAACGAACATACACTGTTATCAGCCTAGATTTTTTCCAATTAACTGTATGCTCTGGAGTGGGTTGCCTCTCAGTACTGATAGAGCCGTTTCGTTCTTTGTAACAGCTGCGTTAGAAGGATGCATGTACACAGTCCCCACGATGACACAGAGGGCGTTTGCAATCTTTTGCTGTCCTGGAATAAATATACTTGTGTCAGTGTCATCGGACATATGGGCTATGGTATCTATAAGTAAACACCTGGACAGTTTTGCTCAGTCAGAGGGTATGTATGTGCTTTAAAAACTTGGGACTATTTACCACCAAATTTTCCCCTATGAAAGTAGCGTTGCTTTTTTTTTTTTTTTTAACAAGAGAAAAACAGACAGAAGTTTATGAATGTGTGCATTGTGCATACATATGGGAGCACCCGGTGATGAGTACCTTGGAGGAGGTGGTTAGAGCCTGGGTTTATATGGCATCTTTTTTTTTTTACTATATCTTTACTGGAGTATAATTGCTTTACAATGTCGTGTTGGTTTCTGCTGTACAACAAAGTGCATCAGCTATATGTATACATATATCCCCATATCTCCTCCCTCTTGCGTCTTCCTCCCACCCTCCCTATCCCACCCCTCCAGGCGGTCACAAAGCACCGAGCTGATCTCCCTGTGCTATGCGGCTGCTTCCCACTAGTCATCCATTTTACATTTGGTAGTGTGTATATGTCAATGAGTAGCGTTGCTCTTTATAAGCTCATTTCTGAGTTGATATATTATTCATTACTGATCCTTATTTCATATTAGCATTTCATTAGCCTTTACAAATATATCTTTCTTTATAAACAGATTTTGCCAAGGATTGAGAGCTCCGTAAAAAGCAAGCTCCTGTCTGCTGCCCAAGCCCGTGAACCCTGACAAGGGCACTGGCAAGGCTCTGGGGTACATGCTTTGTGGTAGGCCTTTTAGGTTTTATTTTTCCATTCATGCGACATTTATCATGCCACCTCTGTGTGCCAGGTCCTGGGCTGGAGCTGAGGACGTTGGAATGACCAGGACTTGGACCCTCCTGCAGTTCAACAAATACAACAGTGTGTGATAAGCACCAGAAGGGCTGGGGGACTCGGAAAGGGGTGCCCACCACTGCCGGGAGGGTTCCAGATGATCTGGTTACAGAGGTAGTGACTAAAACAAAATTCTGATTATGGAAGCAAATTATGCTTGCTGGGAAAGTTTTGATTAAATAGAAAACGGTAAGGAAGGAAATTAAAAGCACTCATGATCCCATCACACACAAAAAACACCGTTAATAATCTGATGGTTTCCTTTTAACTCCAAAAACCTGGGCTAAATTGCACGTACAATTCTGAATTCTACTTTTCTTACTTACGGTGATATTGTGCATTCTCCCTGCTCCAGCCTCCCTGGGGAAGCCCACAGTCTATCCCGACGACTCCAGAAGCATCGTTTCCCCCCGGGCCTGGCTCTTGAACTCCAGGCCCGTGTGCCCAGTTGTCCGAGGACGGCTCCACGTGGATGTGCCCCAGGCACCTCTAACTCAGGACGTCCAAACTAAACTCATGATCTGCTCCCCCTAGCCCGATCCCGATCCTGCTTCTCCTCCCCGCCTTTCCCCTGGGGGAGTGGTGTCACCCTGCCCCAATCTACCAGCTGGTCACTCTTGGGCCCCCCATCCCCAGCCCTCCTGCGGCCACTCATGGAAGGGCACCCACACTGCGTCTCTCACATCTCTGTAGCCCACAGCCTTCGCCTCATTTCAGGACCCCAGTATTTCTCTTCTGGCTTATCCTAACCTCCTCCTAATGAATCCCCTCACCTCGTCCGTCCCCCCAGCGCACCCCCAAGGCACAGGCAGCCAGAGACATCCGCCATGTGCCAATGGCGATCTCGTCACGTCCTGGTGTAAGAGCCTATAGAACGGCCCCTTATCGGGGCGGGGGGGAAGTCCACGCACCGCACTGGGCTCACCAGCCCTGTAATAGGGCCCTGCCCTTCCCTCAGTCCCATCCGCCACCTCAGCCCCGCACAGACCCTGTGCTCCTGCCACCTGAGTGACAGCTGACCCGTGTCCTCCCATGTGCCTCTGTGGCTTTGCAGGTTCTCTTCCCTCTACCTGCCCTCCCCTTCCAGATAATTCCTACTGAGCCTGTCAACCGACCTTGGTTGGCACCTCCTCTGCAAAGACTCTCTCCAGTGGCCTTCTTGTGCCTCTCCTGGATCAGGCACCCTCCTCTGTGCCCCATGGAGCCCCATGTTTACCCCAACATGGCCCTCTTCACACTGCATCACACGTGCCTGCTTACTGCCCACCTCCACGCCACGCCTGTACGCCTGGGTCCACAGCTGGTATTTACTTGCAGTGCAAGCTTGGTCAAATTACTTAACCTCTGTAAGCCTCAGTTCCCTGATTTAGACAGCACAGGTAGCAATACTAACAATACCTCCCTCAGCTGGGTGTTTTAAGGATTAAATGAGGTAATGTACGTACTGTGCTCACCGCCATGCCTCCCCACCCGACACTGAACCCTCTGTAATGGTAGTTGGTGATTCCTTCATCATTGCCACGGCCACTGCGTCCCTGTTAGTTAAAGATGTAGCTAGGCTTGGAGAAGCCATGAGAGGAAGGGAACTTTCTCTTCCCCAGGGCATTCCTGGGGGACAGCAGAAGAAGGAGTCTCGCTGAGCAGCGGGGCTCCCAGACCTGGAAATTCAACGAACTCTCCATCCATCTTCCTTTTCTTCATGTACCTTGTAATGCACATCACTGTCCAGAAGGGGGCACCCTCCCCTGAAGTGGCCGCATTATTTCAGCAGCCTCTGTAGGCTGCAGTCTTGATTTCACTCCAGCATGTGTTCTTGAAAGCATGACTAAAATTGGGCATTTTTTTCCCATTGAAATAAAACAGGGCTGCTGTCGACAGCAAATTGTCTCAGTAAGATGCTGGTTGTCCATGATTTGCAGAAACTATTTTTAAAATAACCCAAATACAGGTTGCAAACCACATTGCAAACCACAGAAACTAGCGTTGCACGCCCCAAACCCACCCCCAAACTGCTTTACTAATTCACCAGTTTGGAAGGTACAGGACTGGAAGATGGAGTTGGAAACAGTCTCTGAAGTTAGGTAGCACAGGAGCTCTGTTATGGACTGTGTCTCTCCCTGCCCCATTCCTATGTTGAAGCCCTAATCCCCAGAAGTGATTGTATTTGGAGATGGGGTCTGTGAGGGCCTGATAAAGGTTAAGTGAGGTCATAATGGTGGGGCCCTAATCAGATAGAGCTGGTGCCCTTAGAAGAAGAGGAAGAGACACAGGAGCTGACTCTCCCACTCCCGGCCACTGTGCTGTGTGAGGACACAGTGAGAAGGCAGCATCTGCAAGCCAGGAAGAGAGAAACCCTCACCAGAAACCAAGCCCTGCCAGACCTTCATCGGGGACTTCCACCCTCCGGAAGTGGGAGAAAATTAATTTTTGTTGTTTAAGCCACCCAGTCTGTGACTTTGGGTTGTGTTTTGAGACAGGTACCTAGTCAGGGAAGCACTTCCCTTTCTTATATTATTATTGTTGTCAGTATTATATCAAACTAGTTATTTTCTTCTTAAAAAAAACGAAATAACCGCAAGCCCTCACCTCTTGCTAAAGTGTGAAAGCCCTCTTCTCACTCAGCACTTTCCACTCCCTTCCTGACTTCTCTGCTGAGTTTGTCACCTCAGGCCTGCACACGGCACACCGAAAGCCAGGAGCAGGCCACAGCTGTCACAGTAAAGAGAGAAAAACGACACACGTGCTGTTTCCTGGTGTTTTTGAGAGCTAGGACGCGTCTTCTGTTTTTCTGTGGAAAGGCGTGTGAGTCAGCCTGTGAACTGGCAAGTGAACTTGGCTCTGCACGGTCTGCTGTGGGTGGGGTGGGGGGAGCAGTGTGAGTCTGAGTGTTGGTGTCACGGTGCTGTGCAGGCTGCACTTCCCTGCAGGGTCCCACAGAGTCTAGAACAAACAGTGCCTCATCAGAAAGCACCTGATCCAGGGTCTCCCTCCACCCCCGACTGCCCCAGGCTGGCTGGAGACCAGGTCCAGCCTGTTGGTCTTGGGGGTTCTGCAGCTCATCCCCCAGCCCCAGGAGAAGGCCATGCTTGGGATTAACATTCCCAGGGCCTGGTCAGGTTTACAGTCGCCAAAACCAGGACTCCTGGCTTGACAACGGGCCATTCCAGCAATCCTGTGATGCAGCCAGGTGTAGGGACAAGGCCTGCTGCTTGAGGAAACTCAGTCATGCAGGGTCATGGAAAGATCTCGAGTTTTGGTTCAAAACCTGGTCTGTTGCTTATCGGCTGTGTGATCTTAGATAAGTTACTCACCCTCTCTGTGCCTCTTCTTTCTTGTGTACAAAATGGGGTTAACAAAGCTCATTTCATGAAGTTTTTATAAGGATTAAACTATGTAGCCTTAAATTACCTGGTATGGTGCCTGACAGGTAGCAATTCTTCATCAGTGGTCACCGTTATTCCATAAGGCAGGGGTTGGAGGACTTTTCGATAAAGGGTCAGATAGTAAATACTTTAGGCTTTGCAGCTGTTCAGTCTCTGGCAACTACTCAATTCTGCTGTTTAATATGAAAGCAGCCAGAAGCAGTACATAAAGGAATGGGCATGGTTGTTTCCCATAAAGCTTTGCTTAAAAGCAGGTGGGCCGTAGTTCAAAGGTGGTGCTTGTACGGAAGGCTGCGTGGTTAAGGGAGGGGAAACGGGGGTTGCAGAGGCCGGGCAGGTCTCTGATGCACAGAGATGTCCATGCAGCGAGGGGAGGCGGGCACGTGTCCCTAATGTATTATTAGGAAGGGCTATTATAATCCAAGGGTTCTTAAACCAGGGCCCGTAGACCATCTGGGATATTTTCAAGGGACTTTGGGGGGTGTCTAGGAGTCCCTAAATTTGTACATACGTTTGTTTCTGTATATGCTTATGCACATTTTTCTGGGAAGAGGGCTCATGGCTCCCTGTAGATTATCTCAGCCATCTGTGATCCTCAAAAGGTGAAAATCCACTGTGTTAAGCCCCGTGACTCCCCAGACTTCAGTATTGGGACCGCTCTTCTCAATGAAGTGTTATCTCATAAGCTTTTACCCCGGGTTCCGTGTTTCAGGGAACCCAGCCGAGGTGGCTGGTGCCAGAAGTGGTCCTGGGAAGCAGCAGGGTGACTGACCTTCAGGTTCCCCATGACGCAGGACTGTCCCCCACAGTCTGTCACCCTAGAAAGCAGAACCTCCGGGTGGGGTTGAGAAGTCGGCCTGCCCACCGGTCTGGAGGCAGCGAGGCAGCTGTGTCAGCAGGTGGTCCAGTGGAGCGAGGGGCAGGTGGAGGGCAAGCAGGGAAGGCCCCAGTCAGTGGCCGGGCTCTGTGGGCTGCCCTCGTGCTGGGAGGGCCAGCGCTTTCCCTTTGCACCAGCCGTCAGTCTTCCGGGGTTTGTGCTGACAGAGCTGCCTGGCGCCTGAAAGGCCACCCTGGGCCTCTGCTTAGAGAGGGGCTTATAGAGTCCGTGGGATGAAGGAGTTTGGGCCCCTAGCCATCCCACCGCGAGTCCAGTGGGTCCACAGAGCCAGCCTGGTTCCCAGGGGTATAACTGAAATGGGTTTCATCTGCAGCGGATGGAACCTCACTGCAGCGCCTTGACTGGGGTAGATTCTCCCAAGAAGCAGATGAATGTGCTCAGCTGCTTCCGGCTGTTTTGTGCAGACGCCCAGCAGCTGAGAACCATGAGGGAAAGAGGTGGCACGCCTCCCTGCTGCCGGGACCTCCCTGCTGGCTGGGCCGCGCTGGAAGGACTCAGAACCCCACTACCCCGCCGATCCCATCTCCATCCAGGATGGACGGGGCCTGTAGGCAGCAGGCTCCCTGAGCTCCACTGGTTCCCAGGCTGACTCTCCCTTCCCAGGGCAGGCAGAGCTCGACAGTGAAGTTTGTCTGAAGCAGGCAGAAAGACCCAAGATCCCATTAACTGAGCCAGAGAACAGCTCTTCCCCACCCAGAGGCCTGCGCCCTGGTGGTGCCCAGGCTCCTCTGAGGGTCTCCCCATGGCCTGGGGTCTGGTCCTTTCTCTGTGGCCAGAGCCTCTAGGGGATGTGTGGCGTCCACTCCAGGTTAGCAGGATGAGGGGTGCAGAAGCTGAGAAGGCCTGGATGCCCCCAGGTGCCCTAACTGCAGCGCTTGAGAGGACCGTCCTCCGGTGGGTGGCCCAAGTCCCAGGGCAGGCGGGAGTGGGGGACAGTGGCACCACCCCTGAAGGGCTGAGGCAGCATCTCCATCAGCCTGTGCACTGGACACAGGAGGCTGAGCAGGGAAACCCAGGCGGACACAGGAGGCCGGGGTTTCATGGCCACAGGGGCTCCACATGGGCTGGGGGTGATCACAAAGCCCTGGGCGGGGGGTAACCACAGCAGAAAGGATGAGAAGAGGGAGTGTCACTCACCCATTCCAGAAAGTACTTGTTGAGTGCCTTTACTGGTCAATTACCGGCAACAGCAAGACCTGGAGAAAGACCCTGAGAACGGCTGGCTGGAAGGGGCGCAGATAAGATCGCAGGAGAGGACCGAGCCCAGAGAAGCCACACGACCTGGGAGTTGTTCTCCTGCCTAAGAAGGGGTGTCTGTGTGCCTAACTGCCATGGCCACGCAGGGTGCTCAGGGACCCCATCAACATTCCCTAAGCACCTGTACCTGGCACTGCGAGACACCGAAAACAACAGTTAAAAGGTCAAGTCTCCACGCTCAGGGGCAGTGTTGCAATGGAAAAGACAGACTCCAAGTCCTGTAGATGGTTTTGAACCCTGAGCAACAGTGTGGGAGATGAGACAGGGCACTGAGAGCGCGGCTGGGGTACGCTTGCTTTAGCTGGGGGTTCAGAGACCACTCCAAGGAGGCAACATGTGAGCCAAGATCTAAACGACGGTGTATCTCTGTTCAGGTTCCCCAGGGAGAAAAGCCTGAGGAGGAGGCTTATTTCCTGCTGCTCTGTCAGAGTGCAAGCCCCACTAAGTGCAGCTGGTTGCTTGATCTCATAGGACCACTTTCGGGGAAGCCAATCAGGATGCAGCCGTCAGGGAGGGGTGTGGTGAAGGGGCAGGGACCTACTGACCTGTTCTCATCTCCCATTGGGGAAAAGTTTGTACCACAGGGGGATTAAATCCCCCAGACTTCAGGGTTACACGGGCACGGGGCTGGGTACCTCCCGGGGCTCTGGGCTGACAGGGGAGGAAGGGCAGGAAGCAGTTTGCGTGAACCTGTGTAGACAATGGTTGGAGCCCACTGAGCCAGCTGTGGGGCAGGAATGAGATACGGGTGTGAGAATCCGGAACGAGCACAGTTACCACATGATAACCTGGGGAGAGCAGTCCAGGCAGAAGGGACAGAAGGTGCAAAGGCACTGTGGCCTTTTTGTACTTTTGTCCTATAATTCTTCAGAATGATAAAGGAAGGAGGCACCAGCCCCCAGATCCAGAATTCTGAGTTCTGCAAATGAAGCCACTAGCTATCCAGAGCTGGAGAGGCCTGAAGGGAAGTGCATGGCGAACGTTTGATGTGCTGCAGGGGCTCCTGTTCTCAGCTGTCTTTCTTGGCCATCCCAGCCACACGGCCATTCATGAGTCCATCAAACCCTCGCCGGGCAGCTACTACGTGCCAGGCCCGGTGCTTAGCGCCTGGGATGCAGGGTAAAGATAAGCCAAGCTCTCTGCCGTCTAGATGCTCCCTAGGGAGGGAGGAAGACAACTGGTTTTGAAAACAGACAAATTCTGGATCTGAATCCCTGCTTCCCAGGTCAAGGTGTTTGTTCTAAGTCTCAGTTTCCACATCTGTAGACAATACAGCCTTAGTCATGGAGTTAATACAGGGATCTACAGATGCAAGCACCCAGTGCCTCGTACAGAGCACCATAAGCAAAAGTTGCTGGCAGCTCGGCCAGCCCGGGGTGGGGAAGGTGGGGAGGAGTTTGTTGCTTCGTCCCTGAGCTGCTATGTAAGTTTTCATGGAGAGAGCAGAAAAGAGCAGTTTTGAAGTGTTTAAAATCCTTTGCAGATTAAAATATTACCCAAATCTGACCCCCACCCCTGGGGGTTGTCATAGCCCCCACTGGATCCTCCAGCTACCAAAGACCCCCTCACCCCCAGACACTCCTGGAGGGCTTGGGGTGACAAGGACCACACGCAGACAGCACCCAGCACCGTGGTCTCCAGGGCCTTTATTCAGGAAGGTACAGAGCGTCTGCAGTCTGTTTGCCAGGCACTGTGCGGGCATTTGTAACAGCTCAGTTTTCTCCAAAGGTGTGGCGGGGAGAGGGGTGCAGGAGGAAGGAGGACGCTCAGGGGAGTTCTCTCCTCCAGAAAAAGGCACTGGCAGGGGGTGAGCACCCTGCTTCTTCCCAAGCAACGGCCTGGGTTATATACACGCGGGGGTTGACCAGACGCAGAGAAACTCAAAGCTAAATACAGCGAAGCGTGGAAAGAGTCCATGGCGGAGGGTGGTGGGGTAGGGTGGGAGGATGGCCAGGGCTGCATCCGGCTCTTTCCATTGGGTGGGAAAGGAAGTTCGGAAAGAAGGCAAAGCTTTAAAGGAGAAACAGAATCCAGCCTCTCAGACTTAGTGTTTTGTGCAATTAAAAAAACCCGACAAAATAAATATAACTTAAAAACTTCTTACATGACACTAAAGGCACATCTGGGACAAGCAGTTGAGATACCTCCCTCCACTGCTGAGCAGTGCTGAACCCCAAGGGCCCCGGGGCCCCATGGGGACAGGGCAGAAAGGGCGCCCACTCACCTGTGCGCAGGTGTGCACACCACGTCCCACCCTCCTGGCACCTGCACGGCCGGGACCCAGGGAGTCCCTGCCTGGACCAGGCTGGCTGGGGAAGGTTTTCAGACCGCCTGGGCAGGGGTTCTGGGAAATCACATTCCAGGATCCATCTATCCCGCTCGGTCAAGGGAGTGGGGGGACAGAGGGGAGAATGGGTTGAGAGAGAGAGTAGGTGTGCAAGAGAACTAGCATGGGAACTACAAACCCCCCAAACCCCTAATAGCATTAACCCTAGAAAGATGCCACTTTCTACCATTCACATATATACTGTAACTCAAAGCAAAAGATCGCCAGTAAGAGGCCCTATGGGCCTCCTTTAATGAACAAGTCACTGGCATATTAGCACATTGTTTGCAAACAACTGGTGCCTGCCTAAAGTGCTTGGAAAGTTTGTTCTCTTAAATTGGTTAAGTTGGTCCCCTGTAATTTTTGTTCATAGCATTAATTTGCTTTAGCAAACTCTTTTCATAGATAGAATGAGGGTAACTTGGCCAGCCCACAGTCGTAGAATTTTACATCTGAATTAACGCTGTCCCTTCCCTGCAGACAGGAGCAGCCCAGACCCCCGGGGTCCCTTCTGACCCAGCTGACTACAGCTCCCAAGACCCCGGGCTGACTTTGGTGCTTCTGCCTTCTAGGGTCATGTGGTGTCACAAGGTCTCTCGTGCTCAGCCGGGAGGGGGTGTGACCTTTAGCAAGGCAGCCCACACGGGAGCTCACTGCTGTTTTGAACAAGAGCCAGGAAGTTCAAAAGTGATTTCCATTTTTAAACTCTGTACTTATGCATCCTCATGTGTCCCACCTTCTGCCCCCACCAACCGTCACTCACCCAGCATGAAAAGGGAAACGAACGTGTCACGTGGGCAAGTTGACAGTTCCCGCAGAGACCCTGCGGTGACAGGGGGCAGCCCAGGAAGGCTTCCCCCTGGATTGGTCCTCCAGGCACACACCCCTGGGGACACATCATCTCCAAGTGTCCCTGGACCAGCTCCCTGCAGAGCAATGGGTCCAACCTCCGACAGCAAAGGTGAACACCTGGGGCCCAGCTCCAAATGGCCAAAGAGCTGGACTTTTGTTCTTTACAACTCACGCAAATTTACATTCTTCTCAATAATGTAGACCTACTTGCTTTACAATTAAAATAAGGCTTACAGTTGGTTCCTTGTGAATCTTCAAGCAACCTAGAGACGCCAGGAAGAGATGCCTGGCACCCTCCACATACTCTGGAAGCTGCTCACACCATATCTGGGAAGCGGGTCTAAGCCCTTCAGGCCGTTAAGACTTATTTCAGGGGTGGGGGTGGGGGTGGGGGAATGATGGCAGTAAGCCAGCTTCCTGCCTCCTCCCTGCTTAGCGCTGGCCTGGAGCTCTGCCCCATCACTGCTGGGGACCCTGGGCCTCACGAGCATCCTGGGTGTGCAGCAGGTGGACCACCTGGCACCAGGAAGTTGGGAGGTGAGGGGACAGGAGAGGAATGTCCTTGGCAGGTTCTGTCTTTTTTTCCCCTGGGGCTGCCTGGGCCCTGGCCCACTGCCCTCCAGCCCTGAGGACCCTGTCACAGCAAGGTGGGGAGTGGGAGGTATAAGTGGCTCTGGGGGTTGGGTGGCATCCCTGGAAGCTCAGGGTTGCAGAATGTCCCTCTGAATTCATGGGCGAAAATCACAGACGGGAGAACGCAGCTCCTGCCTGCCCCCTCCTGGGAAGGCCAGTGTCAGACAGCACAGTCAGGTTGGGTCTGGACTTCTGGCTCCTGGGTCTGTCCCAATGCTGGAGGGTTTCAATACCGGATGGATGGGGTCTCTGCTTTAGCGGCCCTACAAAGGCCACCACGGCATCTCTCGGAGTCCCCAGGCTGCTAGGCAGAGGGTACTTTATTCGTGGCCAACATTCTGTTCCCAGTGGTTTTGTGCCCCAAATACCAGAAAGCCTGGCACCAGGCACCTATTTTTACAGCACCAGCCCATCCCCAGGCTGAGAGGATGGGGCAGGAACCGGCTGTGCCTAACAGTGGTGCCAATAGCACTGGCCACCAGGGGGCAGCAGGCCTCCACAGGTAACCTGCCCAGAGGCTTGGGGTGGGGGGCTCTTCTGTTAGCTGGAGCCAGGAACCCCACGGCTACCTGAACCTCCCTCCAGGTCTAAACCCTACTGACCTCCCTGCAGGCGGCCAAGCCTGGGTTTGGGCATTTCTCTGCCAGTAGGAGATCCTATTGAGAAAGCAAAACGGAAGCCCCAGCTCCAAACCCTTCAATCAGGCAGTAACTAGAAAATCTCGTCTCGTCGACAAAGTGTCTCGTAGTGCCGTTCGGGCTTGCACCCAGGTGGAAGTGAAGGAAAAATTCAGAAGGAGAAGGGAAGCAAGGGGGAGAAGACGCCAGGGTGGCGACGAGGTGGGGCGGAGGGTGGCCTCAGGAGAGGGGGGCGCCCGGGCACATTTCCGTCAGGATGTCGACGAGGTTGTTCAGACCCGACAGGTAGCCGTCCTCCCGGTTCCCTTCCTGCCACGGGATGTTGTGCTGCAGGGTCTGGCCCTCGGGCAGGGGCGTGGTTTTCCCAAAGTCGATCATCCACACCTTGGCCTGTTCCTTCTTGTCGTGGATGAAGAGGAGGGAGCTGCCGATGACCTGGAGGGGAGCAGGGGGGTGAGGCGGGGAAGGGCTGGGGCCCCGCCCTGCCCTCCAGACAACAAGCCGGCACCTTAGGGGGACTTGGAAAAGCCTGAGACATCAGGGAAGTGGAGCGAGCTTTGCTCAGCCGATGGGCTCTGTCCCCCATTCTCACCTGAGCGGCAGAGCCTGCCCGAGTGGCCACGCCATGGATGGGGGACATGGGACCCAGAACAATGACGGCCCACACTGCCAGGGAGGAATGTCCAGGACGACAAACCCTGTCCCCATCCCCCAGTCCCAACCTGCACACTTTCCTCTATTTCTAGACCACAGCTAACCCATCCCTCAGCACCTCTGAGTGCTACCCAACTGCCCGAGGGGGAGATGCCAAGGAGATGCCACACGCCCGTCTGTGGGGAGACCGGAAAGGACCCTGTCCCAAGGCACTCACAGCCCCTCGGGGACAGCGGACCGCCAGGCTCAGGTCACCCCCAGCCCGGGAGCACACCTGCTGCAAGTCCTGGGCAGACAGGGCTTCTGAGGCTGGTCTTTGCTCACGGTCTCTGCCAGGGACAGCGGGCACCCTCCCTGCTGTGGTCAGAGCACCTGCGCGGGGTAAGGCGCCTTCCCAAATATGAACACACCCTCCGACCCCCTGGGTCACCTGTGTGAGGCCCGAAGGAGACGTGGAGGTGTGGCAAGGCGCTGAAGTGTCATTCTAGCTCCCAGGGCCCCGGCCAGGGCAGGGAAGACCCCCTGGACGTGCTGAGCTCAGAGAAGGGGGCTTTCTCTTCCCAGATGGAAAAAAGCAGAAGCCCCAGCTCATTTGGCCTCAGTCTGGACCTGAAGTTTCCAAGTGAAACTCCAGAAAGAGTACAGCAAAACAGTTTTTCAGGAAGTAACAGCAAAGTGCTGAAGAAGGGGGGGCAGAGCCGTGAGACGAAGCCTGGGGCTGCCAAGTGGGCAGCCGCGGGTCCTTCCGTCCACGCAGGAGGTCATGGGCGGCTCTTCGGCCTCAGGTCCTTTCAGCCTCGGCCCCAGGCTGTCCTCCAGAGAAAGCAGGCCAGCTGGAGGAAGCTCTGCTGGCTGCACAAAGCTAAGAAGACAGAGAGACCCCAGGAGAAGCCAAGGACCCAGGGACGCCGGGCTTCAGTGAGGACGAAGGGAGAAGAGGGCATTTCCAGGATGGCCGGACCCAGTGCAGCTACACAGGGCAGAGCCAGGCCGAGCCGGCCCTCCGTATGCCCCACTCCTTCCTTATGGGCGGCCCGTCCAGGAGCAAGCAGGTCTGCTAGCACGGGGGTCAGGCGCACAGCTCAGGCGGGCATGCCCAGGGGTCGTGGCCAACCACACGGAACACGGCTCTCTGTCCCCGAGGACAAAGCCCCACACCTACCTCATGGCACATGAAGAAGGGAGAGACTTCCAGGGTGGCCCGAATGTCCTTCAGCCGGTCCCGGTAGGCGATCTGGGAACAGAAAAGAGGACCAGATTTTTAAACACGTGGGCGTGGGAGGTGGATTTTGGGTGCTAATTGGCCCATTAGAGTCTCTGAGAGTCAGCGTGAGAGGGCCTTACACCCTGCTTATTCCAACCTCCTCATCTAGAAATGAAGAAACTGAGGCCCAAAGAAGGCGGAGCAGCTGGGGCCCTGGTCCCACACTCCCTCCACTACACACTGCTTTGTGACAGGAGGCGCGGTTTGGGGACGGGGGAGCGGGGGACAGTTCCCGAACAGCCCGGAGGCCTCCAGGAGCCCCTCGCGCGAGGGTTAAGTCTATCCTGGAACGCCAGCAGTGTGGAGGCAGCACCCAGAGAGCCCGGTTGCCATGGTGCTTGTCTTCCTGATACAAACTTCAGCGCCCTGAACTCCTGAAAAGGACAGAATACGAGAGCCAGAGCCACAAATATCTCTGCCAGTGGCCTCTCCACAGAGCTGTGCTGGCCCTGGGGGTGCCCGCCCTCCCCAGGGGCTGCGAGGGAAGCCTGTCGCACACAGGCTCATAGGGTCCCTTGATGCCCATTTGAAGCAGCGCCAGCCTGGGGCTCAGGACCAGGAATAACCCCTCTCGTCCGGGCGCAGGCAGCGTGCGTTCTGTGGCAAACTCTGCTGAGGAGCCGGAATCCTCCCCGGCCGCTGACCCGGCGTCCAGAGGTTCCAGCTATGGAAGAGTTGGGGTGCCTGCCCCGTGACTGAAGCCTCAGCCCTTACCATGGGCCAAGCGAAGTCTCCCAGCTGGAAAAGGGGGGTAGGGAAACTCCCCAGTTCCAGCCGGTGCTGAGTCTCCTTGGAGAAAGGCTGTCTGGGTCCAGCCCTCCCCACTCAGCATCCCGGGAGCCTGTGCAGGGGAAGATGCCTCTCACAGGGGCTCCAGGGCCCAGGTCCCTGGTATACCCAGGTCTCTGATTGTCACAGGGCGCCCTGTCCTTGGGGTGTGGGGACTCAACACACCCTACCTCAGCTGATCTCAGTGCTCAGAGCCTCTGTCCAGCAGCCTGCCTGCAGCGAATGAAGTCACTTTGTCGTGAACCTCTGCCACCCACACCTCCAGGCTCAGAGAGCCCATCAGTTCTGGCTGGGGAGGGTGACGTGGCACCTCGCCCTGCAATGCCCACACACCTCCCTCACTCAGTCTCAGCCTGGCGGAGGCCCAGCCAGGCCTAGAAGCGCAGGGACCAGCAGGCTGCCGGCCCACCTGGGTGTGAGCTCCAGCTCCCCCTTTCCTAGCTGTGTGCCCTTGACCTCTCAGTCTCCTCATCTGTAAAATGGGGACAAGGATGCCAACCCGCGGCAGAGGGCTGCTACGAGGGTTTGATGAGCACTTGGCACAATACTTGGCCTTAGAGGAATACGGGCATCCGAAAGGGTTGCTCTGAAGGGGATGGAGACGTTTTTGGGAGCTGAGCTGCTGGCTAAGGGAAAGAGTGAGCGCGTGTTCACCCGCTGGACGGGCTGACAACCACACCACCTCCCTCTTCACCTTCCAAGCAGAAGCTTGGGGCCAGGGTTTTCTGTGTGGGAATCTCGGTTCCGTCTCAGGCTGGGCAAGAACCTTCAGAGGGGGTGCAGCTACCCCTGCCCGGAGACCACACGGCCCGACCCCTTCACAGGGGGCACCTGACTCACCAGGATGTTCCGGTTTCCTTTAGTGAATTCTCTGAAGGCCTCGATCACCTGCTCCCTCGTTTTGGTCTTCTTGAAGTCCCGGTTCACGGAGCCATCTTCTTTCTGAGAAGGAGAATGACACCGTGCCTCAGAGCCACGAGCCCCAGGCTGACCCCCGGGCAGCCAGGTGCCCACATGGGGCACAAGGAGGCAGGCGCCGCGTGGTCAATCCGACCGCACGGCACGGGGGAGCCTGTCCTGCGCCCTCGCTGAGGAGAACAAAGCGGGTGGCACCAGCATCCCAGGCAGAGTAAACGGCATTAGGGAGGCCCGGAGGCCCGAGGGGCGCTTGGACCAAGACTGGAGGAGTGAGGCTGCGGGGCCCGCGCGTCCATCCTGGGGGTCCTGAGTGTGAGCAACTGGGGGCTGAGGGAGATGCATGGGCCTCTGCTTCCACGAGGGGCCACGTCCCTGGAACCGGGGTGCCTGGAGGTCCCTGCTGCCCAGGGACACCCTCCCTCACCACAGGAGAGAGGCGTTCCTCGCCCCAAGCTCAGCTCGATTCCCTTGTAATGGAAGGTCTCTTATTTAGGCTCCCTGAAAGCGAGGATAAAACACAGCCCATCCCGCTCCCTTCCCCACCCAGTGCACGGAATGGCTCCATTTCCTGAGCCCAGTACTATGTCTGTTCCAGGCTGTTCAGGCAGCACGTGGGGCTCAGCCTTTCTACGAGGAAAGCTGTTCTTTAAGATCAAAGGGTGAGAAAGGCTGGCTCTACTAGGCCCCCAGACGTGCATCTGTGCACCACCAGGGTGGCGCTGAGCACTGTCGCTGCCTCTGCAAGAACAGGCAGGACCCTGGGCAGAGGGAGAGAGCCGAGGGCTGGGCCTTCCCCACAGGGGTCTCTGCAGGGCCTTTCCTGGACCAGGGACGGGGGAGGCGGGGGTGTGCTGGTGAAGGCAGCTGGCTTCTTTCGGAGCTGGTGGCCCACAGTCCGAGAAGATGGGCTGTCGGCCGTTCCTGCAGCTGGACAGTGGACAGAGACCAGGAGATCCAGTGAGAGACGGAGAGAGAGGTCAAGGGAAAAGCAGACTGTTTCAGACAGATACAGAAAGGAAAGGAGCCTTAAGAGGAAGAGGATGAGCATATAATTTACTCTCCCACTGGATCCAAAAATACAGCAAAAGCCGATTTCAGAAGACAGGGGAGGGGCAGATGGCTTTCTCAGCCTGGGGGTCGTAAAGCAGCTGTCACGGGAGAAGGCGAAAACTTTGCCCCACTCGAAACCATCGGCAGCGAGGCACTGCCCCGCAGGAACTTCCAGCCAATGCCATCGGCAAGGAGGCTGTCCTGGCTTCTCTCGCTCGTGAGTCAGGGCTCCCCGCTGCCCTACTCTGACTCGAGGGCTGGCCAACGTGGGCCAGGAATGGGCAGAGAACAGAAACCCGAGTACGCTCGGACTGTCCTCTGCTTGAGAGGGACGGCTGCCCGAGACCGAGGGGCCAGCGCCTCACAGCCCCGCTCCTTGGGGTGAAGCGTGTGTCTGAGCAGAGGCTCTCACATCTAGCAGCAAAGGAGGCGTGTGGGAGCCTGGGTCTAGGGAGAGCGTTCTCAGGCCCTTCTCGGGAGAGTGAGAGGAAAGAAAAGACACTGAGGCGGCCCCGACACGGGGGGTGGCCTCGGTACAGCCTCCCCAGAGGGGCTTGGTGACCGGAGGAGCAGCGCCTAGTTCTGCCTCCCAGGCAGATGGCTCGGGTGTCAGAGGCAGCCGGTGCGCTCCCTCCCTTGGCTGCATCTCACTGCCAGTCCTGATTTTCGGGCCCTGGGCAGAAGGAGCCAGCTCCCGGCACTGGCACGTGGCAAGCCGCCTCCTGGGTGGGTGGGGTTCTGTGCTGGGCATGGTCTGGGCTAGATGTAGGGCCCTCGGCGGAGGGCTCAGCGCTGGGTGGGGCTAGAAGCCAGCCCTGCTCCGAGGCCCCAGCCCCCTACGTGGCCATCCCACCCAGACCCAGACCAAGGAGTAGGCCAGTTTCCCCAGATGTCTGTCCCTGGGGCTGGCTGCCCATGCCCTGGGCCCATATGGGGAGGAATCTTACAGCCTCCGTAGGGTCTTGAGAGCATCCAGGACCGCTGGGTGAACGCTGCTGGAGCCCCAGGACCCAGTCGCTTCCCCACCCAGGAGCGGGGCGGCTCAGGCAGCCTCAGGCCACCGCAGGCTGTCCTCACCTTGATGCCCTCGATCCTGAACCCGAGCGTGGCTGTGGAGCTGATGGTCTCCCTCCACTGCATGTACCGCGGCTTGGTCACAGCCCGCTGGGCTTTCTCCTCCTCGGTAGGGGCCTCTGGGTCCACCTCTATCATCTTCTGGTACATGTCCTTCCGGAGGCTGGGCTTCTTCCGGGCCTTGGTGAGTTCCTCCTCCAGGTAGGTCCTGGGAGGGAGGGGAAGCCACGTGAGGGCCAGTGGCCGGAGCGCGGCCCCCTGGTGCCTTGCCCGAGGGCTGCAGTCAGCTTAGCCAAGTCAGCCTCGTCCCGGACAGGCGCACATCTGCTTGCGCTGGGCCTGGCTGTCGACCGAGCACGGGGCAGCCTTGCCTAACGCGAGCAGCTTCGTTCCAAGAGCGCTGGGAAGGCCCGACAAAGCCCAAGGAGCTCTTCCTTCTGGGCACCTCACAGGACCAGCCGAGGAGCGAGGAAGAGGGGCAGCTTGGTGGCTCGTCCTGCTGGCGTAGGGTGGGGCAGGGGGCTGAGGGCGGGTCCCCCCAGGATCCAGCTGCCCCCCCGGCTGCCTTCCACGAGGCGAGGGCTTCGTAAGCCAGCACCTGTGTGAGTCGCGGAGTGCGTTTTGTCCACGTCTCCCTGGTGCCCCGGCAGCCTAAGGGCTCTCTCCAAAGAGGGGGCACCTTCAGGCCAGAAGGCTGCCTCTGAAGTGGCCCCAGTGCTGGAGGGAGAAGCCCGTGATGGGAGGCAAAGCCTCGGGGCTCTTCTTCTACCACAGAGACGTGCTGGGCTTTTCCTGCCCCTCGGACCCCAGGCCTCAAGACGACGTGGCCAAGTAAACTGTTCACCGCCCTGGCCTCCGCACGGGCTGGTAGGGTCCCCTAGGAACTGGCAGAGGTAACAGGACTGGGGACAGTACAGGATCTGGGCAGCCCGAGACCGGCTTCCCGGCCCCAGGCCGCCTCCCTGGCCCCCTTCGCCAACGGGGTGAGTCACCCCTGCTGCACATCACAGACGCCCACCCTCCTCCCTGCTTCTATTTGAAGCTCCCCTTCTCCCCCACAGTGGGCTCAGCTGCTGCCTGTGACCCTTCCTGAAACAGGAATCCGCAATGTCAGTTGAGTGGAGGGAAGTCTTCTCCCTGGGCCTGTGTGCGTGGGCGTTGCCCACACGGCGGCCTGTGACAGCAGGCCCAGCCTCCACTCTCCATCTGTCCCCGGGGCCTTGCTCTACCACTTCCCACCATACCTCCAACCTGCCGGCTTGGGACCTAGGACAGACTGGTCAAATCCTTTAAAAGATAAGTTTCCAGAACCACTGTAGCAACTCTTTCAAGGAAAAAGCAAATCCTTGGTGGTGAACTTGGGTCTGGTCGTTTAGGACCTTCCAGCGGGTGATGCAGACCATATGGAGGCTCTGTCCTTGGTTGTGCCCCTGCACACACACACGCACACACACACACGCACGCAATACTGTATGCACGCCCACGCATGCACACGTGCATGTACGAACACGACCGCGTGCAGAGCCCGGTCAGTGCCGATGAGCGCTACAGTGCAGAGCTGCGAGGCAGGCTGCTTTCGCGTGGACTTGTGACATGCTGGCCCGTGTGTGTATCTGTGTGTGTGTGCTGTGTGGTGGGCAAAGGGTCTGCCATCCCCAGTGCTCCTGAGCGTGCTGCAGGGGCCTGCGGGTGGGTGGGTGTTGCACTTCTGCAGAGACTTCTCAGTAGTTCCGTAAGCAGGAGGCAGCTCTCACCGTCAAATCCCTTTCCACATGGGGCTTGCTCCAGAAAGGGCCCGTGCGGCGCAGTCTGGGCAGAGTTGCTCGCCCTCTGGGAGAGGAAAAGGGCCGGGCAGAGATGCCCACAGGGGTCACGAGCCTGGTGGTGGGGTCAGGGATCCACTGGGAGGTGAGCTGCAAAGCCTCCCCAACCCTGGTGTCCCGACACTGGCCCGGCCCACCTTGCCCACCCCAGCAGGAAGGTCGGCCAGCCCATGGGGAGCCAACAGGTGACACACCAAAGCCATCCACTTCCCACCACGCTCTCTCCAACCTGCTTCCCACCAGGGCACAGGTGCTACAGACAGCTCTGGTCTCCACCTGCCAGCCCTGGTCCAGAGGTCGGGAAGACACTCCTGATTCTCCACGGCAGGCTACGTGACACACAAGAGATACGGGGTCAAACCTAAGAAAACGCCCTAGAGCAACGTGAGCTCATGTCCATGTGGAACTGGGGTCCCAAGACACCCCTCGTTAGGACACTACGGGTGGCTGCATCCCCTTTTCCTCAGGCCTCACCATGGCTGGGTCTGCTGACCAGCCAGCCCTTCCACCACTGTGACAAGTCTGTGACAAGCCTCAACCTCTCGTGCCCCGGACTCAGGGTTGGTGGTGGCCCTGGGCTGCGGCCTCCTCCCTCTGGCAAGCACAGAACCCTTGGGGAGCGCCGAGCTGGAGCCCAGCCTCAACCTGGTAGTCAGAGGCCTGGTGTAGAGGCAGGCTGTGTGGCTGCGTGGCCCCGGGGAGTCCCTTAGCCTCTGGTGTCAAAGGGACTGCTCAGACTGGATGGTGGCCCATCTGCCAGGGCGGCTGTAAGGAACACCCAGCGCTCAGAGCACAGAAGGGCCTTCACCCCGTCCTCAGGACCCATGAGACAGGGAAGGGGGTGCTGGGGTGGGACTGGTCCTGGGGAGACCTACCTCCTCCCCTCCATAGGGGATCCTCACACACCTCCTCCCTCAGCCTCCAGGCGGCCCTGCCCAGGACTGGGTTAAACACATCCCAGCCTTGCTGGTCACTCTGGGTCTCTCCTGAGAGCCCTGGGTGCAGTGGGACAGAAGCTCCAGGCAGCAGGGGGATGGGGCAGCCTTGGTAAGAGAGGGGGCTCCTGTCCCCAGCAGCCTCCCAGGGAACAGACAGGCACCCCGGCAGCCTTTTAGGACTGGCCACACGTTCTACCCACAGGGTGCACTTTTTCTGGCCCTGGTCTGAGTGAATACCGATCAGAATATGTATGTGTCTCCCCCTGAGAGGGCACATCCTGGTGCACCACGGGAAGGCCTTCCAGGGACAGAAATAAGACTCTGGGGAGAGCAGTGGCCGAGGGGTGGCTGGAGGGACATTCTGTCTTCTCCCTGTGGGCTGGAGATGGTGAGACCCCTGGATGGAGGGAGGGAGAGGCTGGGGACAGCGCAGAGAGTGGGGTCTCTACTTCCCCACCCCTTCGTCCCTGCCCTCGGGGCCAAGCCAAGGGAACACAGCGGGTCCGCCTGCAGGGTCAGGGTTTGATTTTATGACACAATTCCCAGGAGGAATGAGGAAGGAAGGAAAACTGACTGGTTTGGCTTCTTTCCTGCGCGCGCACACACACACACACACACACACACACACACCCCTTTCTCAAACTCCTCTTATAAGAAATAAAACCGCTTAAACCATCCAAGGTAAACGCAGGCTCCAGCTGTGAGCTCTGCGTCTGGGAGCCTGGTCTCCCCGGAGAGCGGCGGGCTGGATGGAGGAGGCCCGCGCCTGGCCGTCCCGTCTGGGCACCTGCAGTCGGCGGCCCTCTGAGGCTTCAGAGGACTTCACCACCCGCTGACCCGCCGGGGAGGACCTACTCCACGACTCCTGAGACGGAATGGTCAGAGTCTGAGAGGAGATGAGGAAACCCTGCTGCCAAAGCAGGGCCCAGAGCACAGGCGCCTGGGGCTTGGGTCCTCCTGGCTCTGCCCCCCACCCTGTCTTCTCTAGCCCACTCCTCCCGCCTCCTTCCCTCCTGGGTCTTCTCTGGGCGGAGCCTGGTGGGGGGAACACACCCATGTCCACACACATGCCCACATACCCATCTGGCCCTGTGCCCTGGACCACGCAGCCACTGGGCTGGGGTCACCGCCAGCCCCAGTCCAGGATGCGGCAAGCTGGTGACTTGTCAGGGCCTCTCGCACTCTTCTCTCCTCCACTGCACCCTTATGACAGGCGCAAGTCTCTTTTGGCAAATCAACACAATCTGCTAACCGGCTGCCTCTTTGGCTCGGTGTTGGGGTGTGGGGGGCGGGGGAGGGTGGGATGAGAACAGCCTCTACTCCAGTCTCCCCCTCGCAGCCCACATTAACGGGAAGCCGCCCCCTGCTCTCCCCAGCAATCCCACCTGACCAGATGGGCAGCTCCCTCTGCCCTCTCCCTGGGGAGGCTCCGCATCCACCAGGTCCCCTTTCTGGTCCCACCGGCTACCGGCTCCCGGCCCCTCCCCCGCCGGCCCCTGGCTCACCAGAGAAGGGAAGGGGCCGTCCTGAGCAAAGCCAGCACATATGTGAGATGACCAGAGTGGGGTCCAACCAGACCCCTGGCCCGGCCTCGTCCACATGAGGCCTCAGGGACAGCCCGGAAAGCCCGGCCTCCTGGAAGCCTGGAATGCCGTGCCTGGTATCTGCCGCCCGGCCAGCTGGGGGCTGAGGGGCGGGTGTGCCCCATCTGAGGAGCCTGGCTCACCTGACGCCCATCTTGCAGTCCATCACGCACGGCGAGTCGAAGTCGGCCAGCAGGTCGTCCATCTGGTTGTAGCGCTCCCCGTCCTTCACCACGTCCCCGTGGTAGGCAGGCACGTAGGGTCTCAGCACGTCGGCCATCAGCCGGTCCAGGCAGCGCTGCTCCGACTCACAGTGCTTCTTCAGAATCCTGCCATTGGCAGCCGCCTTGAAGCTCCCTGCACAGCAAGGTGGGAGGAGGCCCTGGGTCCCCAGCCTGAGCCCTCCCCGCTCCGACCCCCGCCCCTGCCAGACACGCCCTCCGTCACAGGGCCCGGGCCGCTCGGGGATGCTGTGGAGCTTGCCAAGCGCGGGGCTGAAGGTGTGCCCAGGTCTCCACCGGTGGACCGAGCCCTTTAAGCGGAGCGGGTGCAAGTCCCAGTCCCCGCCCCGCCCCGGCCACGCCCCGTGCCCTGACGGTGGCTCCCGGACTTCCCAGACCCCAGGCTCTTCCTCTGAAGATGGAAGTACACCAGTGCTCACCACTGGAGGGTGAGCAAGACGAAGTGAGAGGTCTGTGCCAGGACCTATTCACCCCTCTCTGTGCGACTACCACCTCCCAACCCCACCATCGACCTTGCTTCCCAGCCACAAAAGTGTCTCCGGTCTCAGTGGAGGAGAAGCCTTGATAGAACCGGATTTAGCACCAGGAGAGGGAGACCGGCTGAGAAGCAGCGGTCCAAGGCTCTGCAGGGCTGGGTGGTGTTCCTTCTGCACCACACCCTCAGGTAAGTATTGAGGAAGGGTGTCCATCCACCTGCCTTGGGGTCTGGGCCAACGTGGTTAAGGGTGTACAAAAAAATGTCAGACCCTGTGCTGGCCTGAAATCCACGGGCGGCCACTGAATTGTCCCCTGGGGACGATGCCCACCAAAGGACCACCATGGTGGGCTAGACAGCTCTAGACATCCTCCCCTGTCACTGAGGGGCCACCTGGAGACCTCATGGCTAGCCCAGGGCATGGCCACTGCAGCCGGTACTCCACTACGTCTTAACACTCTTGGAGCGACCTGCCTGCCTCTCCCACCAGCTACGAGCTCCTTCGGGGCTGACACTATATCTACATACGTATTGTCACCCAGAGGAGCACCCTGATGAGGGGATACAACAGGCACTCAGGGAAACACTTAGCTTTGTCTCTTTGTCCCAGGTGACAAATGGCAGGCAAGCTATAAAGACTGATGACTTCAACTGTTTTATTGAATTAAAATGGAAGAGAGATTGAAAGAAAGAGATTGAAAGAGACAGAGAGACTGAGGGGGGAATGTGTGTGATTTGTGGAGAGGGGGCACAGACTGTGGAGAGGGCGGGTGTCCATGTGCATTTTCGAGGCAGTGTTAAGGCCCGTCTCTCAAATACGCCTGCGACTGCAGACCACGAAGTCTCTCGGGGAGCACCTGTTCAGATGCTTCATCCCCGGGAGCATCCAGGGCCAGGCCCGTCCCCCACACGCGCTGGACGCCTCCCCAGAGAGCCGGACATCCTGTCAGAAAGTCCGGGAGAGCTGTGGCTACCTGCGTGTCCTGCCAGCTGGATCCAGGGGTACTTCTTCTTGAAGGACATGACAAAGGGAGACCAATGCACCATGTTTTTTATTTTCCTCCATGATTTGCTCTAGAAACAAGCAAACGAAAAGCTCTCCATTAGAAACACAACTACTACTTTCTGGTTAGGATGAATTCAAAACCAGGGAACCCCCTGCCTGTGGCACAGGACAAGAGGTTGAGTCTGAGGACTTCACCTCCATCAACTACGTGGCATGCATCTATGGGCTTTGTCCCATGCTACAAACAGGCTGAGCAAAACACCCAGAATCAAAGGGACAAGGATCTGACAGGCTCTGGGAACAGAGGAAGGGAAGGACAGAGCATTCTCCATCCAGGGCTGACCCCATCCCACGCCACTTCCCCATCAGGGGACAGCTAAACCCGCACTGCCTTTCTTTGTGCCCCCTCTCAGTTTCCTCATCTGTCTAGTGAGGGATGGACAGCTGGTCCCACATGCTCTTTGGATCAGTGGACACTCTAGGACTCTGGAAAATGACCTCTTGCATCCCAACAGCAAGGGCCCCTCAGGGGAAGACCAGAGAGGCCACGATCACCCAGCTGCAGCGTGTCACCTCCTACTGCACTTGCAGATGCGATGCCAGCAGAGGCACCTCTTGCCTGTGAGAGGTTTGAGGAGACTTTAAAGGGAACTCCCCGGGGACAGCAGAGCCTCCAAGGCTTTGGTGCACACAGGGGTGAGCCAGCCCGCAGGACTCTCTCTCCACTGCACTTCTCCTTCTCAAGACATTTCTTAAGTAAAAACTCTGTGTGTGTGTGTGTGTGTGTGTGTGTGTGTGTGTGTGTGTGTGTAGGAGGGGCTCCTTGGACAGAAAGGAGAACTAACATTTATTGAGCACCTTGTTATTTTATTTTCACAGCAAGGATGCAAGGTAATCATTATTTCCATTTGCAGAACCCAAGCCTCAGACAAGTAAGTGATAAAGCCGCATTTAAACCTCCACCTATATGACTACTTTAAAGAAAATCCTTTTTATCCCCAGCTATAAACATTTCTCTCTATAAAAATATCCCTAAGTTACTTTAATAAGAACGGGCTGTAGACATGAAGATCAAGTGTCCCCAGACATGAGCCCCTGAAGGGAGTGATGAGAAGTGAAGCATTTCAACCTCCTGAGAAGCGGATCTCTGACCAGCAAAACCAGACAGTAAACCCCCAAGGCTCTGCGCTGGGAAGGAGAAGCTGGGAATTCTACAGAAGAGGGAGGTGAGGAGTGGTCCTGCCCCGACAGTGGACCCCAGGAGAGGCGGTTCCTCATTCTCTGTCCTGCAGCGTCCGCTAGCAGCCACACTGAGGTTGCTGGACTGACTCCAGCTGCTGGAGCCCGAGGTTAAATCAGTCTCCTTTGTTGTTTTCTCTCTGGTGAGACTCAGCTGCTTCTGTCATCAAGGTTTCAAGTTAAAGTCTGTTTAAGGAGAAGAATTCTTCCCTACCGAGCCTGGCGATGTTTACCCCACCCCAGAAACCCTCACTCCACCGCCAAGACCTAGTCTAAAGCGAGGGCAGCGCTCTGCCAGGCCACGTGACAAAGGACCGGCCTCACCGACAAGGGTGTTTTTCCCAGATCCTTCTGATGGAGATCTCCGAAGAAGGCTAAGGAAAGCCAGCTTTTCTTATCTAAGCACCCAGAAGGCTGCACAAACACTCAGGACAGACACAATGCACGAGGGCAGCAATGGGAAAACCTAATTACATGAGATGACCAACCAAGTGATGGTTTGTCCAGAAGAGAAGTGCACAGCTCTCACCACCTGCTGGTCATACCCCTGCAACAGAGCTCAGAGGGGACGAGGGTCCAACGGGTTCAGAGTGGGGTGGGAGGAGGGGGAGGGCAGAGCGTTCTCCATCCAGGGCGGACCCCATCCCACGCCACTCCCCCATCAGGGGACCACTAAACCCACACTGCCCTTCTCCATGCCCCCTTCTCAGGGCCTCAGCTTCCTCATCTGTCTAGTGAGGGATGGACAACTGGTCCCCCCCACGCTCTCTGGATCAGTGGACACTCTAGGACTCTGAAAAATGACCTCTCGCATCCCAAGAGCAAGGGCCCCTCAGAGGAAGACCAGAGAGGCCACGATCACCCAGCTGCAGCGTGTCACCTCCTACTGCACTTGCAGATGCGATGCCAGCAGAGGACCCAGGGAGGATGTGTCCCGCTGCCGGGGTCGGGGGCCTGCAAAGATGGATGCCTGCCGGGGAGGAAGGTCATCACAGAGGCTGACCCCACAGACGCAGGCTGGGGGCACAATCGACAGAGCAGAAGAAGACTACTGCAGGCAGTGGGGCCTGTGGGAACAGAGGTCCGGGACTGGGCTTTGGAGCAGTTGGGCCGGATATGCTGGGAATGGGAGCCGGAAGCAGTGGCTGATAAGGGTTAGAGGGCGAGGCCAGCTCTGCACGCGGGGCCAAGACGCTGGGACTCTGGGGAGTGTGGTGTTGGGGAGGCAGGCTGCCCTGGGCCTGAGTCCTAGCTGCGTCTGCGAGCCCCAGAGGTAAAGCCATCAGAAGTTCATGGGTACAGGGGTGTTTGTGGAAGAGTCTTAGTGGTCTGAGTTCAAGGAGGGGTGCCCCTGAAGTCATCCCAGGAACAGTCAGTCCGGAGCCAAGTGGCGCTGTTGCCATAGTTACTCAGGAATAAAGGTCACGGAGCCTGGGGCTGGACCAAACCCACCCTGTCAGGATGCAGCTCTCTGGGGATCCATGGGGACACACTGGGCAGTGGGCCTGGGACCCGGGAGGCAGGAGGGAAAAGAGCTGGGCGAGGACAGCCAGGTTCGAGTCCAGCAGGGGCATCTGAGCTGCGAAACCTCTAGTTCCCGGACCGCTCTTCAGGGGTCCAGAAAGGAGAGGGGTGCTCCAGGGCGGGGTCCTCTGATGGCTCGCGGGACCCGAGAGCCTCCCAACACGGCTGAGCTCTGAGTAAATGGGGCATTTTCCCGCGTAGCTTCCTCTTTCCCACACCTCCTCCACAAGGGAGCATTTCTTCAGCATGAAAATCGGGCCCCATATGGCCAAGGCCAGAGAGTCCCCCTGCTTCCAAGGTGGAATATTCCACTGGGGCGGGTTTGCACACCACGGGATTTCTCGACTGTGCTGGCAGCAGCAAGCAGGGGGTTTTCCTGTGGTTTTTAAATAGCGGCACCCAGGCAGTGCCTAGAGTCGCTGCCAAACATTAAACAGAAACGCAGGTCCAGGAAAGGCCCAGGAAAGACGGCGGCAGGGTGACCACCGCCCCTACCGCCGGCCCACGGGAGTGGAGAGAAACAAAAGGGCAGGAGACGACAGAGAATCGATTCCCTTACGATGCCTGGGAGACCACAGCACCCCTTTAAGAACCACCAACTCTAGGCAGAAGCCGCTTCCAGGTGGTGGGTCCCAGAGGGTCAGTTGGGCTAACAGTCTCCCTGCAAGCCCCTCGATGGAGGAGGACGCAGTCCTCAGGAATGGACACCAGGCCTCTTCCCCACCAAAGACAGCCGACGAGGCAAGAAAGGAGGGCAGCCCAACAACCTGGAAGAATTCCATCCAGAGGAATTGATCCCCTTTTCTCTCCTGGGAGAGTCTCAATTAGCCTCAGTCACTTCTCTGCAATCAGACTACAGTCCCAGGTCTCGAATTTCTCGAGCTGAGCTGTGTCAGACACACAGGCAGCTCTCAAATGCCGTGAACACGGTGTGGCAAAGGGCACCTGGTCCCTCCCCCTCGGCAGCGCTGGCTGCCGGATGATTTCACTGGCCCCGTCCCTCCATCACCTCCCAATCACCAGGGTCATCTGAACACCCTCTGCTGACCCTTCCTGGAACGCCCCCCAGAGCTCCACATGCCTGACGGGCCCCCTGGCCTCTCTGGGTGGCGGGGTCCTCCTGTGTAAATCTGACGAGTCGGCCAGCTGACTCCGCCAAGCTCTACCCTGGCACGCTCCTTACACGCGGATCTGATAGATAAAATGGCCCACCTAATGGATATGCTGGGGTGTTCTTCCTAAGTCCACTGGGCATGACAGAGCAAAGGGAATGGCTCTTAGAAACTCCCTGCAAGCTGGCATCAGTGGTCATCTCACCGGCAGGGCTCTTTTCCCTAGATGTGCAACAGGACGGACGCATGGCCAGCCTCCCCCAGCACTGGGCCTGGCGTGAGCGTTCACGACTCATCACTATGGGCTCTCACTGTGTGACAGGAGCTGGACCGGGCTCCTTATGGCCTCGTTTCTCATCTTCAAACAACCTGGTGGTAGATAGGATTCTTTTCTCTGTAAGATGAAGAATCTTACAAGCTGAGTTGCTTCCCCAAAGTCATTCCATTCTCCTCCCCGCCAGTAGGTTGCCACATCACCCTGGGAACCTCAAAGCGATTCACCAACTGCTGTGCCTATCAACAAGCAGGGGTCCTTCCAGCCCAGAGCACGCTGGGCAAGGGGATGGGGACAGAAGATCGGGCAGGAAGGACCAGGAGATTCCTTCAAGGAGGTTCCCCTGGGCAGCCAGGCCGCTGGGCCGGCAGGACAGTGCTCCGGGGCAGGGGGTCTTCCGGCTGCTTCTTCAGCAGAGGAGCCCAGAGCCTTCGGGAGAGGCTCCACAGCTGGCCATCAAAACCCCAGATAGGTCTCATTCCAGGGCTGGGCAGGTGCCACTTCCAGCTTAGCTACCAGGTGACACAAGGCTCTCCCATGAGTCCGATCAGACCAGCTAATCGCCCCTAGACTGTGGCTGGAATGTTACACTTGGGATGTTCTCGGGCAGCACTTCAAGGGAAAGGCAAGCCCCACAAAGCCGATTGCCTCTTGTGCAGGGAAGGAGCCACAGGGCGGGCTGACGACACACGGCTCTAACCTCGATTCTGTGCTGGGTGTAAGCCAACTGCAGACCAGAAGTGAGGTTTTTCAGGTGACACCTCGGGCTCCTGGGCTTGGATGGCCCAGCTCCACAAATCCCTAGACGCCTGCACTCCTGGGTGAAATAAGCACTGGTTTTGTTTAGCTGTTTTCTACTTGAGTGAAGGCAGGGCCTTTTTGTTACAGCCCTGACCTCGCTCTGTAAGAGGTGGGGTCATGTTCTCTACTTCGGCTGCACAGGAAAAGGTAGGGCCCTCATTCACACAGAGGAGCTCAGAAGGATCAGAAAAGAGCCAGACCTGGGGAGTGGAGGCTGGTCCTTTACGACTCAGAGCGGCTGGAGACTGCCTGGGGCTCTGAAGCCGCTCTGGGCAGTTCCCTCCCTTCATACCTGACTTGACAGGAGCTGAAATATTCAGAGAATGTGGAGAGGGATTTGTAGCAGGAGAAAAAGCCTAGTAACAACAAAACCCCACCCCTCTTTAAGCTTGAGGTGACAGAAGTCACCTGGAAAGGGAGTTTCAGAACCCCAGCTGAGCCCTCTGCAGCCACTGGTGCCCTTGGAAGGCTCGGGGGCTCTCACTTTTCCCTCCTCCTCTTTGCCTGAAGACTTCTGGCCTCACAGCAGACGTGCATCTGCTCCCTAACGGCCCACACCCCTGTGTGGCGACCTCTCCCCTCAGCACACAGTGCCTCAGGGTGCCCGGGGCAGCCCTGGCGAGGAAGGGCAGCTTCTCATCCCTCTGGCCTGGACTCACCCAGAGCCCTTGAGAGCCCAGCGTGGAAACGGTCCACTGGCCAGTGGGGCCCAAGGGAGGAAGCCTGGGCAGCGTCTCGGACTCTGTGTTTATCTAAACCGGACTCCAAGCCTCCCAGGGATGCTAATGGCTCCTGGGTAAACGCCACCCTCTGGCTGGTTCCCCCAGCCAGTCATCCGCCTCGTGCTGCAGGGAACACTGCCTTAAATAAAAAGGCTAAGTGGATGACCTCAGAGGCAGGCCTTTCTTTGACTTCCATCAAACAGGCCAAAAGGACTGGTGGAGATGAGGAGAGGAAGGCGGGGAAGCAGGGACCCAGAGCCAAGGCTGGGGGCTGAGGGGGCCTCTAGGCACCCCACTCACAGGACACTTTAGCTGTCATCAGGATCAGCTTCATGATATGCATGGCCCAGAAGGGGTGGTGACGTGGGGGCCAGCTGTTCCTTTGCTGGAGGACTGCCTCACATGCCCTAGGATGTCTGCAGGCCTAGCTCTCCTCCCCCATCCACACACAGAGGTATCTGCAGTTCAGGAAACACATGTTCTCTCAGGCCCAGGAGATTCTGCAGGCGACCCCTGGCTCGCCGCATGTACCCCTGCTCACCCACCCTCAGACACCGCAAGGGTGACACCTTCCGCCACCAGGAATTTTTTGCAAGCAATGGAGTGGAGGCAAAGGACTCCGCTAACCCCCAGGCAGCTCAGAGACCCCGGAGGCCCTTCCTCTGCTCGAGCTGTCCCTCCTGGGTGCTCCCACAGTGCCCGGGGCACGCCTGCACCCCAGCTCTCCTCTGGGCGAGTGTACCCTCCCGACAGCCAGGATCCCCAGCAGCTGGCTCCGCCAGATACTTGGCAACCCCCTGCCGCAGGTCCAGGAGAGGCCACCAGGGCCAGTCAGCTAGGCCTGCAGGCGGGAACCTGGTCAGAGCCTCTGGAAGTAAGCTGAAGTTTCCAGGGTCCTGCGGGCTCTGCTGCCCTCTTGTCGGCCCCAGCAGTGCCTGCACTGTCTCCTGTCCGGAGAAGCAGGCCTCCTGAAGACAGCTCCTGACAAAGCCTCTTTACCCAAGGCAGCCGGCCCTTCCTGCAGCTTCCCTTCCCGCTGGCTTTGCCAGGCTTGCCGCTGTTTCCGCCCTGCAAACTCAGGCTGAAGCGACGCACTCTTCCCCTCCGTCTCGAGTGTGTTTAAAATCCTCTGCCTCTGAGGCAGGCCACAGTGTTGGATTTTGTTTCCAGAAGACAGCACACGACCCAGGCTTTGGAGCTAGAACGATCCCTGGCTCTGCCACCTCCCGGCTGCAGCTGTGAGCAAGCCTTTGAACCTCTCTGACCTCAGCGTTCTCACCTGTAAACTGGGCACGATAACATCACACTTGCCCTGAGGCACACTCTACCTGATCAGTTCTGAGAGAACTGATGAGGTGGTACACATGTACACGGGTGCTCTGTACACCGTCATTGGACAGGTGAACCTTAGATGCTCACTTTGTTTGTACTTCTGTGTCTATTTTGTTTTGTTTTGTTTTAATTGAAACAGTTTTCTCCTCCAAGGCATAGGAGACTGGCAAAAATCCGCTGGGCACTTCCATAGGGTCAGTCATTGCCGGTGGCAAGAAGATGAGCTAATTGTGTGGTTAATTGCTTACAAAACTTCCCTTTGGATGTTCATGGCAACTGCGAACACACAGGGCGGCTCCTGGGGCCTCGAGCTCTGTGACTCGGGGAGAGCAGAGCCGGCCGGCGTCCAGGTGCCTCGACACCAGTTTCTGGTTCAGAAGGTCAGTAAAGTTGCTAAAAGGATAAAGAAGAGTTCCTCAAAGAACGCCACTTCACACGTGTGGAACTCTGCTAGGCACCAGCGAAGTACATAATAAACAGTGAGACTGCTGAACGGATTTCATTTTATACAGAGGGTTTACACACTCTTCTTAACCCCTTTCCCATCTGAGCTGTTCCCCTAATATTCTGCTCTTTCCTCCAGTACTTCCCTTTTTATGTAAATAGAGCACTTGCCAAACTTTTATTTTTAGATAATTATAAAGAGTATCCTTTTTTTTTTTTTTTTTGAGTGGAAGAGATGAAGGGAAATCTCTAAAATATCAGAAAAGGGAAATTATCCCTGGACTCTATGACTCTTCAAAGCAATATTGCCAGAATCCTTTGCCTTGCTGCACACGTGTGCATGTGTCTATGATGCCTGTGCATATGTGCTGGTTAGTGGTGATAACCTGGCTTGTCCGGGGAAAGAGGCAGAGAAATCACATATTAAATGCCTAACATGTTGCTAGGTACTATGCTAATATTTCATGTAATCCTTACTCACAGCACTGATGCTTATCTACATTCTGCAAATGATGAAACATGTTCAGAGAGGTTAAGTAACTTGCTCAAGGTCACACAGCTTCCTGGTTTGCTCCGAGGATTTTGTTTTGTTTCAGCCAACAGGGTAACTGGGCCCCCATCGTCTCTCCTCCAGTTAAAAAATAGCCTCAGATAAACAGAAAGTGCTTTGTCAAAAGAGTGACCTTTCAGATGGGGCAGGCTTGAATAATGACCCGCCTTGCCCTCCTTTCCAAGTGGTTCCCAGAACAGCCTCACTGACACCCACTTTGGGAAGACACATTAACAAAGCGCTGAAAGTGGGTGAAGACGCCCGTGCCCGGGAAGGTTCATTCTGTGTCAGTGCCTTTGTTCTGGCCTTGCAGAAGTCTGAGCAAAAGGCACTGAGTTGTCCATGTTTGGAAAAAATGCTTTTTTTCTTCCTTCTTTTCTTCTTTTGCTCTTTCTAAAAAAGCAGTTTGGGTTTCCCTAGTGATCGTTCTTTCCTTCGCTGGGGAAAAGGCTGTGCTTCTCCCAGGAGGCAGAGCCAGGGCAAGACAACTTTGTTCATTGTATTCGCCCTGTCAGGGCCCTCCTGTGACGGCAGCTGGGTGCAAGCCCAGGCAGGTAGGGGCCCCTGGCTCAATAGCTCCGTCCTGGAGGCCTGGTTAGAAACCTGGCTGGGGCCAAACCCACCCCTGCCAAAGTGAGCTGGGAGCCTGGAGCGGAGGAGGGAAGGCCTTTCAAAACCAAGACACCAAGGGTAGGAGAAACAAAGCCCAAGGACTTGGCAGGGCAGGTAGCTCTGGCTAAAAATAAGCATCTGGATTTTAAGACTAACCGTCTTTCCCCTTTAACAGACAAGGAAACTCCCCTAAAAACCGAATGCAGAAACACTCTTTGAGAAAGACCTGAGTAACGTTGAATTTCATCCCTACCTCTCTCCCCGCCCCACACGGTGTTCCCACAAGATGAGTGGTTCAGGGTCTACGGCTGGCACAGCGTTTCCTCACCTGTCCTGCACGGAACCCACCCACAGATCACGCTGAGGGCAGTGGGGTGGGCGACGTACCTCCCACAGCATCAGCGGCTGCTCTAGGGCAGGAGGATGAGGACGGCCGGGCCCTCATCAGCCCCTGCAGGCCTGGACCCCTTGGCTACTGAGGGCATGAGAGGCAGGACCAGCTCTGTGGTCTCAGGGTGGGTGCTCTGTCCTCTCCACTGCTGGTCGCATCAGAGGGCTGCTCTGCTCCGGGTCTGGAGCGTAGGACCCGGGCAGGGTCCAGAGCTCCTGCTGAAAAACGGGAGCTCCTGATGCAAGTGTTCGGCTCGGGCTGGCCCTTCCTGAGGGCCAGGAAAACCCTGAGCAGCTGCCTTCTTCCTGTCGCAACCAGAGGCCCAGTTTCTGGGACAAGGGTAGCACCCAGATTGGCACACAGGGGTCCATCCCTCATTGCCATTCTCCCTCCCCTACCATCCTCCAGAATCCCTGCCTGAGGAGTCCGCCCAGGCCCAGCTGGCCCGACTGGCCCCCAAGAGTTCCCTGACCACCTACAGGCGGGATCAAGGCCCCCACCAGGGACAGAGGGCCGCCCCAGACACCTGCCCACCCTCCTCTCCTACGCTCACGCTCTCGGACGCCCTCTCTGATCCTACAGGGCTGGCCACCTTCTTGTCCCATGCCCACCCCACCGCTAGGTCCCCGCTCCCGCAGGTGCTCTACCTGCAGTGTTCTCCCCCCTCCTTTTCTTTATCCACATCCCACCTGTCCCCACAGCTGATGGTGCTGGAGTCCGTGAACTGGCCCTACCGTCTCCATAAAGCTTCTCAGACCAGCTACAGGCCATTCCAAGAACCCTCCCCGCTGGCAGGAGAGGCTCTGAGCACTTCGTGATCCCTGTGTCCTGTGCTGTGTCTCCCATCAGAGGGTAAGCTTCTGGAGAACCGGAATTTGTCCAGAATTTGTTCTGGACTCCCCTCCAGGCTGGACACACAGTGGGAGCACAATACTACCAGCTGCGTGACCGACGAGAAAATTTTACAGGTCCATCACACGGCCGGGGCTCAGGCCCTGATGCGTGCCATCTCCTGGGAATTGATTCCATCTTCTGGAATCTCCACCAGCTCGTACCTCTTTATGCTGGCATGCTGAAGCTTGGAGCTTTCCAGAGACATCTCCAGGGGGAAGACTTGGGGGGATTTCCTGTCCAATCTGCCTGGGGCTCACTACACACCACCAGCCTCCAGGACAGTGGGCCCCGGCCCCAGGGCCTTTTCACATGCACACATAAGGGTCTGGAGGACACTCGTTCACTCTGGTTAGTCAACCCAGCAAAGAAAGCACTTCTCCCAATGACTGTTCCAGATCCACCCTCCTTCCCTCTTCCTAACTTTACAGGAGCTGGCAACAAAGGGGCTCACAGTCTTGCCAAACCAGCCTTTTTTTCTGGTTACCAAGGAATGGAGGTATCCTTCACCCAAAATGGAAATGCTCCAAATACTCCCTACCAGGAAGGCCCGGCAAATGCTCCTTCTCTGATCTAGAAGGTCACAGGCTTGGCTTCTCCTTCCTCCTCCCTCCTGGACTTCATCTTCTTAAGAACTAAAAATAATGGAGCGCTAGAAGAAAGAGGCCAGAGAGGGGAAGCAGCTGAAAGCAAAGGAAATGCTTTGGTGCGCAGGGGCCTAGCCTACCTCTCACACCAGGAGCCTGCCGGGGCCGCTGGAGCCGAGGCTGGGGGGAGGCAACAATTGCAGGAAACAGGGAGTGGCCAGGGGGCTGAGGAAGAGCCCTGGGGGATGGGGAATGGCAGCCTCTAGTAGCTGACTTCCTAATGGACAAAGCTCACAGGACAGAAAGGCTCAGCCTTTCCTCTGGGAAAGGGCATCTAGAGCCCTGCCCAGCTGGTGGAGGCGGCCCCTGCGACACACACCAGGTCCCTTCCCTCCCTCCGCTTCGTCCACCCCTCCCCAGAGATTTTATTTTTACTTTGGTTAAAATGCAAAAAACAAGGCCGAGTTACAGAGGGTGGAAATTTACTGAAGGTCTTCACTGGTCAACAGACAATTGGCACCGAAGGCCTGGGACGGCTGAGCACCCCCAGTGCCCCTCCTGGGCGACTTCCTCACAGGGGCCGGTCATGACACCCCCAGCCCCAACACAGCTCCTGCAGCTCAATCCCTCCTTCTCAGCTCGCAAGACGTAAGGCCAGGCGGGCAGTACGGTGGAGCCAATAGCACTGTGGGCTGTTCTAGTAATAAATAGGTGATATGTCTCGACTGTTTTCTACAGCCAGACACGATGCCAAGTGCTTGATAAGTATTATGTATGCATGATACAAATATCTCAACCTGTCACACAGGTCATCTCATTAGCCCATTTTACAGATGGGGACACTGAGGCACAGAGACATTAAGCAACTTGCCCAAGGTTCTACACATGATAAGTGGCAAAGCCAAGATTTGAACCCAGGCAGTCTGGCTCCAGGGTCCAAGCTCTCCATCACTCTGCTAGGCTGCCTCATTGGTCATTTGTAACATGTAAACTTATAGCCGGATAAACCTAGGTTTAGATCCTGTTATTCTTGGCTGGTGGTATCAGGCAAGTTACCAAACCTCTCTGAGTTTCAGTTTCCTCCTTATCTGTAAAATGGGAATACCACCTACCCTACAAACCTCTCATGTGTCCAGTCTGGTCTGTAAGCCCCCTGAGGGCATGAGACTGTCTGTGGGATGAAACACACAGGAGGAGACTCTGCCTTGGCTCAGCAGAATTAGCAGCAGGGTCTGATCACCTCCTCCTCTATCCCAGCCCTGGCCTTCAGGGGCCACTTTTCCAAGAGGAAAGGGCAGAGGGTGAAGGCCACAGACGGCAGGCAGTGGGTCCCCAGGAACTAGCCGATTCCTTGCCATGAAATGAACCCTGGAGGAGCTGGGGGCTGGCCTTAAACAGAGACTTTCTGGAAGTCCAGAATGCCCAGGAGCCCTTCTAGGATGGGTGTGAGAGGCGGCACATAAGGAGGCGGCCTCGCACGGAAGCCACCAGCGGTCCTTCTGTTTCCTGCAGACCCTTCCCTCCCACCGCCCCAGTCCCCCCCACGGACCCAAAGTCTGAAGGAAGTAACTCTGCCTGTTCCCAGGGAGGCTCAACCCAGCAACAGGGCTCATGGGCTCTGACAGGTGGCCCATGTGGAAACAGACTGCTTCATCCCATGCTGGAAGATGACATTTAAATTAAGCCAGCAATCTGAAATGAAGTTTTCTGCAAAATGAGGAAGAATCAGAAAAGTCCTCTTCTCTGCCCCCAGCTCTTACAAGCACAGCCCTGCTTATGGAAACAAGCTTCTCCTGTGTTAGCAGCTCCTGTATTTTCTCCGAGATTCTCTGAGATTGAAAATCTTCTGGTTGTAAATTTGAGAACCTAAGGATCCTACTGTGTACATAGTAGAAGGGACAAGATTTCCTCAATCTCCAGTTTGCTGAAAGTTTACTTCTCCAGGCCAAGAACATTCACAGACAAAATACTACCTTTTAAGTAGTTTCGGAGAACCCAGAAAGCACTGGTAAGGGAATTGGTAAGGGGCTTACTCTGGACTAACTCCAAAGTCAGATTTGGGGGGAACTCCCACCAAAGGAATTTCTAACAAGGAAACTTTTCAGGAAGAGCATGAATACCACATGAGAACAAATCATGTGCAGTATCAAATATTTAGCTATATTTAGAAAATATTTCCCAGCAAGACATACTGGTGCAATTCATATTTCTGACAGATTACACTGATTTGCCTGTGGCTAAACGGCGCTCAGCAAATGGGAAGGCAGACTCGCAGAGGCTCAGAAACCCAGCTGCTGCAGCCCTGCCCACCAGAGGCTGAGGAACAACTCTAATGCCGGCTCTGAGTCACCCGGCCTCCCTCTCCCGACCAGGGCTGTTCAGGGCACAGACCTGTTTCAGCGAGGCGGTCATGCATCTGTTCACGTGTAGACTGCTGGAGGCCAAAAAGACACACCAGTGAACCCCCAAGTATAAGCAAGACTTGTCAGCTCTCAGAGCACAGCTGTGAGATGACCCCGGGGGCGGGGGTGGTCATCCTGACGTCTGTGTCAATATGTGTGATTTTCATAAACAGATTGACTCATCGCCCGTCCCCGTGCATCTCTGTCAACTGGGGCCCTGAGTGCTTACTTAGCACTTTCCTGTGTAGCAGGAGCCTCCCGGGGCCCTGAGAAACAGGCAGCGGACTCACCTCTCATTCCCTGAGCAGCAGGGGCCAAGGGGCTCAGCCAGGCTTGGGTCCCAATCAGGGGACAGACCTGGGGCTCCCGCCCCAACCCCTATCCCTGGCAGCCTGCATGCCCAACTGCAAGGGGGTCTCCCACACCCTGGCACCCTGGAAGCAAGGACACCCCATCCCTGTTTCCATCACCTTTTGGCTTTAGGCTACAATGCATTAACATCTAATTCATATTGAGGTATTCTACAGCAGCTCCTGGGGTAATTACATGGGGGACGGACCTTCACAGCACTGTGGTGGGGATCTCCTGTGTTAGAGATGGGCAAAGCCGGCTTCCGCTGCAGTCCCTCCTGTCCTCTCCCTCGGATTTAAAGAGAAGCTAACCCACAACCCAGCATCAGCACCTGCGTATGGGTGGTACCTTTTCTATCTAAGGTACACACCACCCTCTACCTCACAGCTTGACCCACAGAAGTCCCCCTCTTGCCTGTGCAGCTTATGGAATGCTTCTGCTTCTCTTAGACGTGTTTCATCCCCTTCCTACTGAGTTAGAGGAAGTGAAACATTATTGAGAGATGCGAGTGGGTTGTCTGGAAAATGTATTCTGGAATGGGAGGGGCTGAGGTAGGGGCTTAATGACTGAGGGTCCTTCCGGCCAGTGGCCCTGAACCAAAGGAACTGGAGAGACCCTTTGGAGGACTGGACTGCTCGAGACAGACTGGGTTTAGGTGTCACCAAGCTCCGGGCCTCTGGGCACAGGGAAAAGGCAGGAGCTGAGTGAGAGCTTTGTCTGCCAATCTGTGACAAGTGCAAACCACCTTTGCGATGTCCACCTGCCGTGTGCCGGCAGACCGGCAGCTAAGCTGGAAGCCTGGATGAGACGTGAGCGCTGCCCTCCTGGGTGAACAGAGCCGCAGGGACTCTGTCCCAGAGGGAGGGACACTCCGGAGTCTCACAATGACCGTGGCCCTGTCGCAGGCTCCGCCCGCACCCCTGGGTCTCTGGGGACGGCCCACATTTAGGAACTGTAAGATCACTTCTAGGGAACAGAACCAGCTGGCTGATTTATTCCCTTCAACTTTCAATGCTATTATTAGGGCACATCTGTCTCTGAATGAGGTCACCAAGGAAAAACCCAAATGAAGAAAATATTTTCAAGCCATCGTCATTTCAATCTTTGGAAAAGGAAGTGAGGCGATAAACCTCCAAAGAACCCCAGAATTCAGGGTGACCCAAGAGGAAAATGGAAAGTATTTGCCCTGCGAACGCAGGCGGCTGAGCTGTTTACACGGTGCTTGGACAGCATGACGCGAAGGCACCGGCAGCTCCTGGGACCGTTTCCTCTTCCCTTACTTCCCAAGCTCAGTTCTCCCCTGCCCTTCGCCAGGGAAGTCAGTCAGTGGAGTTCCCCCTCAACCCTGAATCAGACCCAGAGGAAAGCCACTTAGTGACCAATGATGCAGGGCTGAGTTTCCGGCCAGTGGCCAGCAGACTTATTTTCTTTGGCAACAATTTTTTTTTGTTGTTCTAAATTAGTTGCCAACACTTAAAAATCGGGACATTTCACAGAAACATCCACATCTCCAGAGTTCTTTGAAATGCTGGGCCCACATTCCCGGTAGCGACCGTCTGTGGGCTGGAGCTAAACTGCACACCTTGAGACATGCCTTTCGCCCCCTGTCACCAGGCCCTGTTCATGTGCGTCACCTGCCCGGCCCCCGACGGCATTCGAGGACAGATGAAGGGGACGGAGTGCCAAGGACAGCCTTAGGACCCCAACTGGTCGTAAGCAGGCTACTCACTGCCATGTAACATGGACAAGTTGCCTCCTTCCCTGAGCTTCTGTTTCTCCATCTGCAGACAGTGCTCAGAACCTCCCCCCACCTCTCAGACCGTAGGGAGGATGACGTGGGGAAACAAAAGGAGTGCTTTGAACACCTGCCCACCCCACAGGCAAGGTGAGATGGCCATTTAGGTCTAAAGGATAAAATAAAACACTCAGAGAAAGTTGGCCTCTATGAATGGATTAGTAGCCGGGGAGGGGGAGACAACAGGTGACTCAGTGGTCGCTTACAGGAGCTGAAATAGAACCGGGGGCTTCTGAACCCCTGCCTGCTCACCAGAGAGGTGGGACATCGCGCAGTCACGGCCGAACAGAACAGGCTCTGATGGGCCTCGAGTCAGTTAGAGCAGAATTTAGAACTGGGGGTGCCTGGCCCTTGGGATTGGCAGCTGTGGCCAAGCCTTGGAGAGGTGACACGCACCATGGCATCTGAAGCGGGTCAGGAGGAACCCTCACATCCTGGCTATGAAACTTAACACTCAAATGCTAGGGGAAAACCAGAGGGTCCCACGGCCTCTGAGTATTTCACAGGACAGTCGCCACGCCAGAGCCAGAGCCCCTGCCCCATCCTCTCTCTTCCCCCAAACCTGCCGAAAATAAGAACGAAATGACAGACTCGAAGGTAGAGGGCTAGCCGCCAAAGGGCTTCTCCCAGGCGAGGAGAGCTCTCAGTGGTAAATGCCCTGGTCCCACCTCCATCCTTTAGTCCTCCCGAAGGCAACGCACAAGGGAAGGCTGGGGAGAGAGCGACTGTGAAACGAGAAGAGCAGGGAGCACGGGATGGGATCCCATGGCTTGCGTGCCTGTGGCTAGGGGCTGGGGACTCGGCGATGGGCCACCCAATCAGGGCGCCTCCCCAAAAGCCAGAGGCGCTCAGAGGGCGGGGCCCAAGTGCTCACTGCTCCTGGCATTACCAGCTCCTTCCCAGAGCATCCAGAGGGGAGGAGCCCCACTGCTTGTCCTCACCTCCAACCGGTTTCCTGGTGACTGGGGGCTCTAAGGGCTCTGGGGGCTCTAGGGGCTCCTGCTGCAATGCCCGGCCTTGTCGCTCCCGCCCAGCAGGCCTGATGCAACTATGAGAATCACAACTTACGTGGGGGACCCTGGAATCTCCCCTCAGGGGAGCTAAGGAGACCCTGGTACTGTGTTTCCAGGACATCCAGGAGATGGCCAAAGGCCCCCGATTCTACCACACTGACACCTCTCCCGTCCCTACCTGTGCCACCCCTTTGCTCCTCCCATCTCTCCTGGATCTGACAGCCTTCCCGTTCGTTCTCCAGGTGTGCCCTCCTGCAGGCCCCTCTCCATACCTCTGCCTTGGAGATCTTTCTAAAATGTAAAGCTCATCACACCAATTCCAGCAGACCCCTCCCTGCTGTTTTGTTTGTTTTTTTTTGCAGTACGCGGGCCTTTCACCGTTGTGGCCCCTCCCACCGCGGAGCACAGGCTCCGGAAGCGCAGGCTCAGCGGCCATGGCTCACGGGCCCAGCCGCTCCGCGGCATGTGGGATCCTCCCGGAGCGGGGCACGAACCCGTGTCCCCTGCATCGGCAGGCGGACTCTCAACCACTGCGCCACCAGGGAAGCCCACCCCTCCCTGCTTTAAACCTTCATTCAATAGCTTCCCCAAAGCCTTCAGGACAAAGACCAAACTCCTTCAGATGGACTCTCAAGCGCTCCTGCCCAGCCAGGCCCTTTACCCCCTATGCTGAAGAAAAACTGACCGATCCTCCAAGACACATCCTGCTGCTTCACGCTTCTGAGCCTTTTGTGCGGTTCCCTCTGGCTGGAGAGCCCTCCGCTAACCTGCCCAGAGAGTTCTCCTCCATTCTCTCAAACCATGCTCACTTATCACCTGCTCCTTGCCCTTCCCCAGACCCCACTTCCCCTTGCCCAGCGCATGAAAAAGCTCACTGCTTCCTCCTCTGCAGACCTGCTACTCCGTACCTTGTACATGCATTCGCTGCTCCTCTTAGAGTGTATTCAACTCACCTGATTGTACCCCGGCTCTCACCCCCACTACAGAGAGCCATCCTTGAGGGCAGCGAACAGCTGAACCCCTAGGCCCTAGCACACTACTTTCCCAGGGTCAGGAAGCAGTACGTGCCCGTAACACTAAACTGCTGGGAGCCCCCTAGACTCAGAGCCTGGGTGGGAAGGCAGGAGGGAGATGTGCCCGGAATCCCCAGCCCTCACTAAGGAGTCTGGCTGAAGGCTGGAGGTTCCTAAACCAGGAAGGGGCGCCTGACACTCACGCAGAGGTCAAGAACTAGAGGCAGCAGCCTCTGAGGCCTGCATGAGGTCCCGCCACCAGGGCCAGCCCCTCAGGGAGAGCCCCAGACCCCGGAACCAGGCAGGTATCCCTGGGTGGGCCCCCAGGCCTCCCCGCTGTCAGAGGCTGGTCCTGGCCTGCACACAACACACTGTGGTCGGCTTCTTCCCGCAGACCTAGGGCAGGGCCGCCTGGGGACTAGGACACACAAGGAAAGCAGATCCCCCAAAGGCACCTTGTGTGATGCTCTGACCATTGGAGCAAGAAGCAGCCACCGTTCAGGCCACCCTGTGCAGGTCCATCACGCAGAGGATGCCCAGAGGGAAGGGACCTGCCCAGATCACAAGCTCAGCAGAGAAGAATCCAGGTCTCTCCGTACCCAGGCCAAAGCTGGTTCCACAAGTATGTCTGTCACCTCTCTTTGTCAGCCCTCCTCTCCAGAAGGGTCTATCCTTACTGAGAGCAAACAGTCCAGCTGTGCTCCCTCCACTACTAATCCCCAGCCCCCCACCAAACACACAGCTTTTATTTACTGCCATGATCATATACACAAAATTCAGTAAGAGAAAAGTTTCACTGTCTGCAATTCTTTTCTAGCCATTTTCATTATTTGTTTTCTCTCTTAATTATCACTGAAAATAACTCTGTCATACAGAAGAGAGGAGTGTTAAAAAAAATCATCCACGCCAGGTGCCAAATATGCTAGATATGCGACTGATTCAGCTTCCTGACAAGAAGGTGTCAAGAAGAGAGCAGAAGGTGAGGCTTTGGCAAAGGAGAACGAAGCCAAGATCACCAAGGCCTGGACTGCCAGGCTAATGAACTTGGACGACAGTCTCTAGGGAAATAGGTAGAACCGACGGAGGAAATTAACAAGAGCTTTGACTATCCAAACTGTAAGACTTCTAAGTATCAAGGGCAAAGAAACCCCCAAATCAAAATAAAAGTCAAATCAACTGGAAAAAATATTTTACAAAATACATTATGGTGGAAGGGTTAACACATTTTGTCCATAAAGAACTTAAAGAAATGGGTGAAAAAAACCCTCTTAGATGCCAACAGATAACTTGGCAACATACACAAAATTCAACAAACACATAATGAAAAGAACAATATACGATTTCCCTATGAAATGAGCAAAAAAACAGAAAAATAATCAATACGAGTGATTGTGAAGACCAGGACACCATAGAAGTCTGCTGGAGACATCCCAAGTGCACAGGACCCTCGGGGAAAGCAACCCTCGAATATGTTTCAAAGGCAATAGAAATGTCTGAACTTTGCATTAATTATTTTACCTCTGGAAATCTCCTTAAGGAAATACTCTAAAATATGGAAAAACTTACAAGCACAAAGATGTTAATTAGGCCATTGTTATTTAACAATAGCATTGAAAATAACCCAAGATCCAACAATAGAGGAATGATTAAATAAATTAGGGGTCTGTCCTTGGGAGTTATCATTCAGTCCTGAACAATAAGACTTAGAAGGAAACATGGAAAATTTGGTAAAATGTTAAGCGGGGGCGAAAGCAGAAGAGACTGTGAAGAATGTGCATATTCAAAAGGCCAGGAGGGGGAAATTTCCTGGCGGTCCAGTGGTTAGGACTCTGCGCTCTCACTGCTGAGGGCACGGGTTCGATCTCGGTTGGGGAACTAAGATCTCGCAAGCCATGTGGTGCGCCAAAAAAAACAAACAAACAAACAAAAAAGGCCAGGAAGAACTATATCAATTTATATGAATAGTTGCATTAGTACGCATTTCTGCATATTAAATTTATACTGACTTCTATAAACGTATTTAACCCTTTGATTTCTTAGCTATTTATTATATTCTATTGCACTACATATGTTTGTAAGCATCCTCAAACCTTTTTGAATTAAGATGGAATATAAAGTAACCAATTAATAATCAACAGAATCAATAGATTTAGTTAAGATTTTAGGGTTATGATGATAGTATGGTTATAGGCCCTTTTGCTTTATTTTTTAAATGTCTGCGTGTGGTTAGTCTGCTTTTATAATTTAAAAAAGTGTACAGATCAAACACACACACATACACACACACACACACACACACACACACACACACACACACACTAAACAGGCGACATGAATACGCTGCTGCTATATCTCCTCCAGCACCTTCAGTGCTTCTCCCTGCATTTGATCTGAGAACACAGCCCCCTCCAAAACGCCTCTTCATCTGAGCGAGAAGCAGCCTTCCTTCCCCTCTGGGTAGGCTCCTCAAGGTCGAGACTGAACACGGTTCCCTGAATGGGACCCCGTGGAACTCTGGAAGCCCAGGAACATTAGCAGAGGATAACAAACAGCTAGAAGCACATGGTGAGTGGCCTTCCCAATATTCAAAAAGCACAGGCAAGAACAGGAATGGGGAACAGAATTATGTGTGAAACCCTCCCACAAAGAAGAGATCAAGGTTGTGCAACGAGCAGGGCTATGAGATTCATCCTTGTGCCCCTTGCTACAAACACGACGCCCAAGCAAGAGCTCCATAAATGCTACAGCTTGTGGGTGCATTTCTTTGCTGGCTTTTGGACAAATATTTATAGAGTACCTACCACATGCAGGGTCCTAGGCATGGGGGACGCAGCAGTGGACACAGCAAAGCCCCTCCCTTCCAAGTAGAAAAAGGCATAAATACATAAATAGTACATCATGTAAATACATACACAGTACCTTGGATGGCAGCAAGTGTTTTGAAGAAAGAGAACGGGAGGTGGAGGAAAGGGTATGGCCGAGGGCAGGGGGAGAGTGTGCCATCTGGGCTGGGCGCTGAGGGAAGCCCTTCCTGCAGGAAGTGAGGGGCTGAACCCTGCACACCTCCTGGTCCTGGCCAAGGGAACAGCCAAGTACAGAGGCCTGGGACAGGGCGTGCTGGGCAGGTTCAAAGGCCAGCAAGAGCAACAGAGTGGCCGAATGGAGTGAGCAAAGGGGGGTGTGGAATGAAACCAGGTCCACTCAGGCAGAGCTCTTCAGGCTGCACTGAGGATCTTGGATTTTATGTGAGTGAGACAGGAAGGCACTGGAGGGTTTTGGGAGAGGAGTGTCAAAATCAGGCTCACGGGCTTCCCTGGTGGCGCAGTGGTTGAGAGTCCGCCTGCCGATGCAGGGGACGCGGGTTCGTGCCCCGGTCCGGGAAGATCCCACATGCCGCGGAGCGGCTGGGCCCGTGAGCCATGGCCGCTGAGCCTGCGCGTCCAGAGCCTGTGCTCCGCAACGGGAGAGGCCGCAACAGTGAGAGGCCCGCGTACCGCAAAAAAAAAAAAAAAAAAAAAAAAAAATCAGGCTCACTCAGCCTGTGAAGAGCAGACCTGGGGAATAGAAAGAAGGGCAGAGAAGAGAGATCAGTTTTGAGGCTGCTGTAATCGTCCAGGTAAGAGAGGAAGACAGACGTTTAAGAAAACCAACAGCTCTCTGCTTTGGACCATGACTGTTGGTCTCTGGGTGTGAGAGCACAGCTCCTTCACATGCCCACTCTAGCCTGGAGGCGAGATCCCTGTTCAAAGTAGGTGCTTCCAAAGACCTTGGGATCCTGACAACAGGGAAGTGGGAAGGAATCCTGTGCCAGAGATATGAGCCTGTCTGTGGGCAGGTAAGGGGTGCTGCCCTGGGTGGGCATCGGTGGGAGGTGAAGCCTGGAAAGAATTCATGTTTGATTAGGGGCGCAATAATCTCACTCCAGACTTCAGCTCCTAAGAGAGGTGTGAACTTGGGCAGACAAACAGGAAGTAGGTCCCAGGTACAGAACCTGCACTTGGTTTCTGTCCCCCAATTCCAGGGATGAGAAATCCCCACCACGTTCAGAACACTGGCCCTTCCTAACCAGAATCCTGCTTCTGACAAGTGGAGAACATGCTTTAAACTGTACCAAGGGTAACAACAAGAATCTTCTTCTAGATATTCCCACTTTTAAAAAAAGGGATGCATGGGAGAAATTGTGGAAACAGGTTCAGTTCTGCTCAGGAGCGGAGATGATGTGAAGAAGGCCAACACAGACGTCTCGGTCCGTCTAAACACAAGCACAGCAACCAGGGGCGGTACTAGTAACCAGTTCAACCGACACCCAACCCATAGCCAGTCTCAACTCCTACCTATCAGGGGACCCTCCTAAATTCTCTAGACATACGGAAATATTTGATAGGCCTTCTGGAGCCTGTAGGGTACAGAGTATAGCGTAGCTATAGACTGATACATAATACATCATCTACATTAGGTATACGTCATATATTTTTGTTTCTTGGCCTTTCAGCCTTATTATCTATCTGCGCGAAGCGAGAAACATTACAAGTCTGTGTGCAATTTAAGTTCCTATATCTGGACTGCCCTGCGACCCTACCAGAGTTGCAGGAAGCTCCTTCTTGTTCTGTCGAGAGATCTCTCGGAGATCTGCTCTTGTATTGTTCCATTTAATAACGCATAAAGATTAAGCACAAACTACACAAAGAGTGGCTTTACTTTTCTTCCCCCTCCTTTGGCTCAGTGACCGCATAACTGGAGGACAGAGTCAGGAGGTTTTACAGCCCATACATGCCTCAAACTCCTCCACTTCCTCGTCGACCTCAGTTGCCACCCTCCAAAGTCAGGGGTGACCAGGGTGATCTACATCATAAGCATTTTCTGGTGATGGGATTTCACGGTCTTCGAGGCTCTAAGAAAGACTGCGGTGGGTTCAGAAGTTCTTGTAACCCCAAACCAGCAATTACAATTTTTTTTTTCATTATTAAAGTACTTGAAAAATATCTAAAATCAACAGTACCTTCAGACATTTTACTCATCCTTTACTGACCCTTTCCTTATATTCCCCACACCCTTTTAATTTCTCTAGAATCCCTATTTGCTTCCTTTTCATCATTACCTAACCACCAAGTCCTGCTCTGCTCCCCTTGCCAATTTCAAAAGAACCACTGCAGGGTCTGTTCCTCTAACAACCTGACCATCGAGTCTGCGATGTGATGCAGTGTGTCCCCCTCCACCCCCGATAATTAACGGCTCCGTATTCCTACTAAGTTGCCTCCAACCCAGTTCCCTCCAAAATGAAGCAGGATGACAAGGCACCTCGGCAGACCTGCACCTGACTTGTGTGTAGGTTTTCTGTGTTCCGAAAACCCTACACCCGAGGGGAAAGGGACCTATCCTTCACAGCCCTGTGTGTGTATTTAAAGACAAAAGGAAAAAAAGGAACCCGATGAGGCTCTCAGAAGGGAATACTCTTCTGTAACTGGTGTTTACCATGTTCCACTGGGTGCTGAGGAGGAAGTGGTTACTATAACCCCAAGGGGGAAATGCTCGCTTGAAACAGGAAAATGGAACTCTTACTACTTTCCACTAGCAGCGTGCAAGAAACCGGCCACACCTGGAAACGCTTGCACAGCACTCTCCAGCGCTGAGTGTCTAAGACTCAGTCCTATTACCCTAAACCTTAAAAAGCACAGATCAGGACACAGATACAGCTCCACTTTTTTCCAGAAACATCTCAGCACTGGAAAAATTCTCACGATCACTTCCCTTACCTCTAAGCAGAGGGATGGCCAGGACCCCCTGGGCAGCTGAGGGGAGGAGAAGGGGAAGAAGCCTGGAAAGTGGATTGGAAAGAACACTCAAGTAAGCAAGGGTCGGAAGACCCGGGTTTAGTCCCAGCTCTGCCATTTACTAGCTGTGGAACCTTCGGCAAGTTACTCAACCTCCCTGCTTCTCGGTTTCTACTTCCTCTATAAAACGGGGATATTATTAACTGCTCTGCTCACATCCTTGGCTGTTGTGAGATTGATATGGAATAAGGCATAAAGGTGAAGGCATAAAGGACGCTCCAACGTGCTATGCCCATGCAGGCTGTTACCATCAACAAGATTCAAGTCTTTACAAAGCTTTCCTGAGTGCTGAGCTCCGGCTCCTCCAGTCCATCCCCTCAGCTACATTTCCACTTGAGTACCTGCCCAACTCATCCTTCTGAGCCTTGTTTAATATTCTGCCCACAGTTCTTTAGAATTTTGGTAGAATACCCTATAGAGTCTGGTCAGAGGATCTAAGCAAGACCAAAGAGAAAAAGTGGGGAGAAAGAAACAAAACTACCTAACCCTGGGCCCCTGCTCCCACATCTTCTACAATCCATCCAAAGACAAAGACTTCATCTTCAATGGCTAATTTGCCTGCTTGGTGGGTCAGGGTGGCCCCAGTTCAGAGTCATATTTTCCATTTATTAAAATGAACATCTGGCTGCTGCCTGATGCCTTTGTGTATGGCCTTTTAACTCACGATTACCTGCAGGGCAATTCTGATGTGTAAAGCAATGCAGAGAAGAGAATCATGGACACCCCCATGCTAATCCACGCCACTGTGCATGGTGCGAAAGCAGGCTGGGTCTGGCACAGAAGTCAGCCATCTTTGTTTACGTGCAAATTCTAATGAAGAAAAGCCACAACCAGCAGGTCCACACACTCATAAAGAACTGTGGGGACTTCTCTGGTGGCGCAGTGGTTAAGAATCCGCCTGCCAATACAGGGGACAAGGGTTCAAGCCCTGGTCCGGGAAGATCCCGCATGCGGCGGAGCAACTAAGCCCGTGCACCACAACTACTGAGCCTGCGCTCTAGAGCCCGCGAGCCACAACTCCTGAAGCCCGTGCGCCTAGAGCCCGTGATCCGCAACAAGAGAAGCCACCGCAGTGAGAAGCCTACGCACCACAACGAAGAGTAGCCCCCGCTCGCCGCAACCAAAGAAAGCCCGCGCACAGCAACGAAGACTCAACGCGGCCAAAAATAAATTTATTTTTGAAAGAACTGTGAATTAATTTAATCCAAGAACACCCCCACCCCACCCCCAGATCTTGGGTCCCAGGAACCATCCTGCTGTTTCATCTCAGTGGGAGGCAGGCCAGTTAAGGAAAGCCTGAGCTCCAGGGCCCTCTCCGCTCCCCGTGTGACCTTGAGCAGGCCACTGAACCCTCCAAAACCTTGGCTTCCTTATCTGTGAAACAGGGATAATAACAAGACATGCCCTGCCTGGCTCCCAAGGTTATTGTGACAACTAAGTGAGAAAACAGATGTGAAAGTGCTTTGCAAACCACAAAACATCATCCAAGTGTGAGGTATTACCTAGCAGAAGTGCCTGGAGAATAACCCCCAAATCTGGAAGTGTTTTATTGAATCCATCAATGGACATATATCCTGCATTCATTTAACAAGAATTTAAGGTAGTTGCCCGGAGGGATGCTTAAACAATTTCTAAAGGAGTTCATACAAGCAAGTTACAAAAACCACCACATGAACTGGACAGTAGGCTTCGGGGATTTTTTTTAATAGGAAAACTGGAAATCTTTTACTTTTCTTCTTTCACTCTGATTTCTGCTTTAGAGCCTTGAAAAGGACTACCGTAAGCATATTGTGTTGCCTTTTAGGTAGAACTATGCAGCGTAGCCTCCTCACATTTACACACACACACACACACACACACACACACCGCCTTCCCACTTCTTCCCCCAGCACCTGGGGCAGCAATTTGGCCAAACCTGCAAGCCCTCCCTTCCCAGACCCCAGCTGGGTTGGAAGTCTAGGGCTATTTGAAACTAGGTTTCCCTAAGATCTCCAGGCCAAAGGCATCCCCATCACACTTCCAGGAGGGTGTTGCCCTCAGGGAGGGACAGCACGAGTTTCCAGGACACACAAAGGCTTATATTCTGCTCACAAAGGCTATTTACCAAGTCAGCCCAGCAAGTTTGCCAGAGCAGAGCTGGGACAGCCTCCTGAATACACTGCCTGGCAAGATACCCCTCTCTATTTTTAGCACCAGGCAAGATGCCACCGGGCTGGGGAGAGACCTGTGTGTCAAGGTGGAGAAGGCAGGAAGAGGTGTGTGTGCAGGAGAGTAGCATGAAGAGCTGCTTGAGGTTTGAGGGGGAGGGAGGGGGCATTAAGGCTGTCTCTCCTTCCTCCTCAGTTCTCTAACCTCATCTGAACCTCAGACAAGCCCAGGCCCAGGATCAGAAGGCCTGGAACTCAGACCCAGACCCAGACCCACTCTGGCTGGAGCGGAGAGGTGAGCTCCCACCCGCCTTCTGGGCCTCGCTGGGAGTCACCAGCCGCCGCTGCCCACTCCCCCCGAGCTCCGGGCTGTGCCAGAGGCTGCGAGACGGAGGAGCCTGGAAAAACAGAGCGAGTGGGAAAGCTAGCGAGCCCCTCTTTCCATGGCAAAAACGCAACTTACTGCAGCCCTAACGGACATATGTTCCCACTGCGTAACAACTACCATTTTATTTATTTATTTTTATTGAAGTATAGTTGATTTACAATGTTTCAGGTGTATAGAAAAGTGATTCAGTTATACATATATATATCTATTCTTTTTCAGACTCTTTTCCATTATAGGTTATTACAAGATAGTGAATGTAGTTCCCTGTGCTCTGCAGTAGGCCCTTGTTGTTTACCTATTTTATATACAGTAGTGTCTATCTGTTAATCCCAAACTCCTAATTTATCCCCCTTCCCACCCCCGCTTTCCCCTGTGGTAACCATAAGTTTGTTTTCTGTGTCTGTGAATCTGTTTCTGTTTTGTAAATAAATTCCTTCATATCTTTTTTTGGGGGGTTCCACAAACAACTACCATTTGAAGAGAACCTTCTAGGGACTTCCCTGGCAGTCCAGTGGTTAAGACTTCACCTTCCAATGCAGGGGGTGCGGTTTCGATCCCTCGTCGGGGAGCTAAGATCCCACACGCCTCACAGCCAAAAAGTCAAAACATAAAACAGAAGCAATATCATAACAAATTCAAAATAGACTTGAAAAATGGTCCACATCAAAAAAATCTTAAATAAATAAACAGGACCTTCTACATAAATCACGTTCAGTCCTTCACAAAGTGGGGCATCATGCTCACATTATAGACAAGAAAACAAGCTTGGAGAGGCTAAGTAAATTGCCCAGGAGAAGAAAGTGTCTAACACTGATGAAGATGGACAGCGTTGAAGGGGGAGATGACTAACTTCACTTCTATACATCTTGTAATGTATTATCCCGCCTGTACGGGTATTTCACTTATATTATTTCACTTGCTGTATCAAGCTTGTATAGGCATTACTTGAACATCAAATGAAGGAATTTTTTTAAAAGATATGTTGCCAGTCAGTGGTGATCTATATTTAAACAGATTTGTCCAATTCCAGAATATGATCTCTGGTCACACATCTACACTTGTCCAAACCCAAACCAGGACATGGAAGCTGACCAAGATTATTTTTCTAACATTATTGCTATGAAAAATTTTACAAAAGAACCAGTTACTAAATGACAATTTGTTATTAAACATGACAAAAATGGCCTGGTGGAAAGAAAAGAAAATGACACAAAATGAAAACTGGTTGCCATGCAAACTTAGGACAGAGCATAGGAACCAAGGCTTCTACCTAGTGTTCAAGACCTCAGACTCTGGCTCAGGAGAGAAGAAAATAATATCCCTGCGTAGCTGGCTTCAGACCTCTTATAGTATGCTGTCACACAGGGAAAGGGCTGAGCCCCTGTAGGAAACCAATTAGTCTAGTCTAGTGGTTAGAAAAATGATCTCTGGAGCCAGGCCAAGTGTGAATTCTGGCTCTGCCATTTACTAGCCCTATGACTCCCGGTAAGCTTGTCTGTGCCCCATCCGTTTCCTCATCTGTGAAATGAGCATGGGACACAGTGAGATAGCATTAAATGCTCTCTAGGTGTTGTAGGAAAAAATGGGGTGCAAGAGGATGGTCATGTCCCAGGTATCGCCTGAGTCCCCGGGATGGGCCGCCAAGTGAGGGTCCTTGGCTTCGTGCAGGAAAGAATTCAAGAGCAAGCCATAGTTAAGTGAAAACAGGTTTATTTAGAGAGATACCTACTCCACAGACAGAGTGTAGGCCGTCCCAGGGCATGGGGTTGGAAAGGGCACTGGGAGAAACACATTCCACAGACAGAATGCATTCTGGTCTATCTCAAAAGGCCCCGAGGTGTGGGGTGGTTAGTTTTTACGGGCGGGGTAATTTCATAGGCTAATGAGGGGGAGGAATATTCTAACTATACTGGAGAAGGGGTGGGAATTTCTAGGAATTGGGCACCACCCACTTTTTGGCCTTTTATGGTTGGCCTTTGAACTGTCAAGGCACCTGTGGGTGTGTCATTTAGCATATGCTGATGTATTACAATGAGTGTATAATGAGGCTCAAGGTTTACTGGAAGTCAAGTCTTCTGCCATTTTGGGCCTAGTAGGTTCTAACCAGTTTTTGTGGGATCCTGTTCTTCTTAATGGTTGTGTCATTCTTTTAATGATTGTGCCCTGCCCCCTTCCTTCCTGTCTCATAGGTGTCCATTTTTATTATCATTACCGTCCCAGTCAGAGAGAAAAAGAGTGAATTATCTATTCCAAAAAGAGCCAAGCTGCGCTAAGGCTTTGGTTGGGATTTTACATGGTCTTGACAACCCTGTTCACAAGAGGCTTACTCTAGGCTGCTCTCAGGAAAGAGGTTTCCTGTGTGAAGAGAGAGGCCTCCCAGGAAGTGACAAGGAGTGTCAATGAATTCTCCCAGGAAGAGAAACAGGGCAGGCACAGAGCAGATGCCAGGAAGTGGAGCATCCCCAAGGGGCAGGCCCCAGAGAAGGTGCTAGTAATGGGCGAATGGAGAATGGTGGCAGCCCAGAGGACAGACCAGCAGGAGAAAGCACACAGCCTCCAGGATTTTGGCTAGAGGATTTGGGGCCTGACTTCTTCATAGATACGGCCATGTATCCCAAAGAAATGGGTGCCTCTCTAAGACAGAGACCTCTGCCTCTCTATGTATCCATCTCCTTGCTGGTGTTTTCTTCCAATGGGGACAGCATCTATTTAGAATTTTAGAAAACGTCATTTTATTTCCATTTGTAAAAAGAAATTAGAATGTATCAAAATTCCAAAGAAAATTGTCTCTCTCTAACTTGACTGCCTACTTCCCCTGTACCCTTCTCTGCCTTTCTTAGTTTAGATTTCCAACCTGAAAATGAGTTGTCATATTCCGTGTTCTTGGAGTTTGGGGAGATCTGCAGCTAAATCGGCAACCCCAAGCTTGTCATGTCACTTCTGAGTCTCAGTCCACAAAACGGAAGGGTTAACCACATAAACTGAAAAACAATAGCTGGCTCTGAAATTCCGTGGTCTTGGGATAATCTCAAAAAAGGCCAAATTGTGGTTACTGACCTGCATTAATATTCTGCTTCCCTTTTGAAGTGATTTTTAAGAGAGAAAGCAGATAAGAGAATGGAAAATTTGTACTTTATCAGAGTAACCCAAAAGAGTATACTTAAAATTGCATTTTGACAGTATGAAAGCAATTTTTTAAAAAAATGCTTTAAAATGTCTAACACGATAAATATAGGTGATTTTCATTTCTTTATAGTTTTCTGGATTTATCCAATTGTCTACAACGGACGTATAACGTTTTCAAGAAACTTAAACGTTCCTGTTCCATATTATATTTCCTGAGACAGGGTTAAGAAAGAATCTGACTTCAGAAATATCCCTCTTCACCACTGTGAACTGCCCTCGCTCCCAACCAGGCAGAAACCTGACAAGAGTTAACGCGATGCCAGGCGTGGGAGAAAGTGAAATGCGAAAAGCCCCTGACAACCTGTTGTTTTCCTACTGATGTGGGCACCTTGGCCCCGCGTCTACGCCTCTAACCTGCTTACGGAGACCACCTCCAAGCCTAAGACACATCTCTGGGCGGGTAGTGAATTTCCCGGGACGCCCCGGCCCCAGCAGGGGGTTGAAGCTTAACCCAAAAGTCAGAAGGCCGAGCCTCCCAGCCTCACGCCGACCACGTGACCGCGGCCCCGCCCCTGCCTTGAAGAGTCGCGGCGCTGGAGGGCGGGGCCGGAGCGCAGGGACCGGCGCACTGGGCTCACGAGCCGCCCAAATCAGCGCGACCCGGAAAGAGCGCCACGCTTTTGGAAATTTAATTCGCATTCCTTTGAGATTTGAGGTTCTAAATCCCTTTTGGCCGCGAGGTGGAAGGCAGGAAAGCGCGAGGGCAGCTGAGTACCGACAGGAGGAACAGAAACTCTTCCCCTAAAGAGATAAGACTGAACGTTTCAGGGTCCTTGTCTAAGAACAGCGGGTGGACGAGTTACTGGACAGTTGACTTTACCGTGATTAATTGTATTAAGTTAGCCACGATTTGTATTAAAAAGGAAAGCAAAGTCTCACAATCTGGGGAGGAAGCAAGGGGACCCTGGCTTTTCAGCTTAGCTGGGATGCAACTCAAGCCAAAGAAAAGTCAGATCAAAGGAACTTAAGCCAAGAACTGTTGTCCAGGAGACATTTTAAATGCCTTCTGTCATCACAGGGATTTATGCTACCCTCTTGCCTTGAAGCCCACTGGACATAAGCCCACACACACACGCCTTGTGATGGCTAGGTGGGTGTGTTTCTTCATATGCTGAGAAAATGTCCCCAAACGGGAAATGGTCAGCCTGTGAGGTGAAGTCCTTGTGCCTGACAGTGCCTTTGAGAGGTACTGTCCTCTGAAACCAAAATTCACCAGGGATGGCAGAATCATTAGTGCCACCTCCGGTGGCCTTTCAGCTGAGCACCTTGGTCAGAAAGTTAACCATCCGCTTTCTTCTACCATGTCAAACCGGGTGGTCTTGAGAGAAGATCTAACACTGTGTGGTGGGCTGTTGCCAGTTCCCACGGAGAAGCCAAATAGCTCCTTTCTTCCCAGCCTGTGGATCCTGCCTAGACCAGGCCTTCGGCTCTTGAGGGGTTTTACTTCACTTAACATTGGGTTGACCGGCAGGTTCACTACTGCAGAGCAGCAGACATCCCCGTCTTTAAAATGGGGCAGAGAAGGAAGGGGAAAGGATTCATATGCATCGGGTGTGCGTTCCATGCCTGGCACTGTGTGAGAGAGACTGTGTCCGTTCTCTCAGGCTTATCCGCCACCCTGGCAAGGGCACAGAGTGGGTAAGTGTAGAAATTTTGATAAATCCAGAGCCCAGATCTAACCCAGGTCTGCTAGATGTCAGGCTGCCTTCCTGCAATTGCCTGGGGCACCTACATCAAGGTAGAAGATTTGATTTAAAAATTAAATATAGTATTTTATTTTAAAACCCAATTTGCATATTTTTGCATTGTACAGATTTGGATCTGTGCTTAGCGTTTCCCACCTGCAACATTTACATGCCTCAACCCGAGTGCTGAAAAAGGGAGTGAATGCAGGTCTACTAGCTGGCCATCTTTTTGGCATCCCTGCAGGAGACAGTTCTCCTGACAATACCTCACCTCCCTCTTCAAAACAAATACCTTCATTCCCACATCTGTCTTGAGAAACCCAGACTGGGAGTTTTCATGCTGCTTATAAAGCTTATAGGCTGGGACTTCCCTGGCAGCTCAGTGGTTAAGAATCAGCCTGCCAGTGCAGGGTACACAGGTTTGAGCCCTGGTCCGGGAAGATCCCACATGCCGCGGAGCAACTAAGCCTGTGCACCACAACTACTGAGCCTGCGCTCTAGAGCCCGCGAGCCACAACTACTGAAGCCCGCATGCCACAACCACTGAAGCCTGTGCACCTAGAGCCTGTGGTCCGCAACAAGAGAAGCCACCGCAATGAGACGTCCGCGTGCAGCGCAACGAAGACCCAACGCAGCCAAAAATAAATAAATTAAAAAAAAAAAAAGCTTATAGGCTGTCTGACACCATTAAATGAAAAGTCAGTGGCAGAGCTATCTGGAAAGAGTGTAGCAGCCGTGGAGGTGGGCCACCTAAAGGGCGGGCTGAAGAACTTCTTGGCCTCCTGAAGGATCCCAGGCAGCTGCCACCACCTAACTTCCGTTACTCAGAGGAGCACCGCCAGCTAGAGGCCTGGTGGGCGAGTGCAGTGGTCCTTACTCCTGGCTGCACAGCACCACCTGGGAGCATTACAGCCATTGTTGCCTGGGTCCCACTCCCAGAGAGTCTGACTTATTTGGTTTGGACTGCAGTCTGGCATCGGGATTGCTTAACGCTCCCACGTTTCCAGTGTGCAGCCTAGGGAAGAACCATTGGGCTAGTGTTTGGTCATAGTGGCCCCAAAGAGCTGGGAAAACAGAAGTAACATTCAGCAAGCCATTCGGGGTTCCTGAGGACTTCTGTTGACCAGCAGTGAAGGTGAGTTGGCAAGGTAGAGCATAGGTTTCAGAGCCAAGCAAGCCGAAATCAGAACCCTACCTCCAGCATGTTGCCCACTGTGTGACCCAGGCCAAGCCACTGAATGGTTCTGAGCCTTAGTTTCCTGGTCTGTAAAGTGGAGGTGTTAATAATAATACTTCCCTCACGGGGCTGTTTTAAGGACTAGCTGTACTAGGACATTGCCTGGCACGTATTAGGTCCTCGGTAGGTGATGCCGTGTTAACAAACCACCTAGGATTAACTCGCACTTGGTATGAAGAGAAGGGATGCTGTGGGCTGACGGCAGTCTTCAGCGGAGCCCCCTTGAGTGAGTGAGATTCATACCTCTTTGGGGAGGAGATCCATGAAGCTCTGAAGTGGCATGGGAGACAGGCAGGGCAGCCCTCCAAGCCTCCAGGACACCTCCCACTTTGGTTCCCCACCTCCAGTCCCCTTTTCACTTCCAAATTCAGCCTCAGGAGGAGGTGTGTACTCAGGGGAGAATCCAAATGCATCTGGCTACAGCTCTACCTCCCAAAGTGCGTGGCCATCAGACTGGATTGTGTCACCCTGGGTTATGTCACCCGAGGCAGCTCTGCCCAGGACAAGTCTGTCCGCCCAGGGACCCATGCCTGCTCCCTCCCTCCTACTTGATGCCATGACGTCATGACGTTCCGAGGGGAGCCAGGCCCCAGGGGGGCGGCCACACCACAGCAAACTGTCACCTGTCCTGTACAGACGTGTGCAGACCTGGGTGGAAGAGACAGAGCTTGGGAATCTGTGACAGGTGTCCGAAGGCAGAGAGGAAGGGGGGAATCCCACTCCGGAACAACAGTTCCCCATTCATGCTCTGAGCAGCCCAGCATAAAAGACCCTGCTGCCAACATGGTGATGTCTCCTTTTCCTCTCCTCTCCTTCCTCCACATCCGCAGAGTTGATGGAGCTCTTCTGCATATACTATGTCACTTGATGCTCAAAACAGACCTGTGAGGCAGGCAACGCAGGGACTAAATTACCCTTGTTCATCAATAAGAAAACAGAAGCTCAGCAGATCCCATGATTTGCTCAAGGTCACAGAACTCATCAGGGGGCATAACCAGGACTTGAGTCCATGTCTGTGTACTGAGAACCCATTTCTCTCCACCACGCTATGTCCCCTTGCCCCTACCCATTTCAAAATCCCTCCCGCTAGCTGTGTAGTGTAAGTCAATTGTGAAATATGGGGGGCAGGGGATAAGGAGAGGTGGCAGGCTTGATTTTCAATTCCAAAACTGTAAATGTGGGCAACACATCATTCCTTGTTTTCTATGCCTGTCTCCTATCTTCAACTGACAAATGGCCAAGCCACCTACCCAAGGCCAGGTTATAGGAGGACTAAAAAACCAGTCACCAAGCCCCTTACAAGATCTATGCCCCAGAGCAGAGCTTTAATCTTACCAAACTTCATTTTAAAAAATTAAGGAAATAAGGATAGTGCAAGGTATTTTGCAAAGAGAGTTTATTAGTTGCTGATCCCAAGTGGGAAATGTTAAGTTCCAGCCAAAGAAGGCACAGATATCCTGCTAATTCCCCAAGGCGTGCTCCATACTGACAAACCATCTGGCTTGATGGGTCTCAGGGAAATGTCCAATACAAACAGTAAATGAACTTGAAACAGTAGAAAAATAGCCCCTGTACAGCACCCAATTCTCACCAACAGAATTCTCTCCTGCCCTTAGCGTGAAGTAGTGATGTGGCGCTATTAGGAACAAAACCGAGGGGAATGAGATGGAACCCGCACAAGCGTTACCAGAAGGGAATGTGGGAGAAGTACAGACTCATCCCCAAAGGACTCAGGGCAGGAGAAACTCCTGCTCACCTGTTACCAGGCCCTCTCCAACCGGCCCGCCTGGCACAAGGCTTCCAGTAGGAAATGAGCACCACCCAGGCAGCAGAGCAGCCAGCCCTTAGACCCCACCAACCTCCTTCAAAAGCCTGTGCGGAATGCCTACACTTGGATTCACGGAGCAGCCCTTTTGTCGGTGAGCGGGGAGGGGTGGACGAAAGGTAGCTCTTTTTTTTTTAAAACCAAAAAGGGACATGCACAGGTACAGTCCCTACAAACCCGAAATCACACGTGACCCAGAACTGGGGTCTCTAAGAGCCCTTCTCCTCAGGCAGAAAGTCGTTTCCACAATGGCCAGTGAAAGCCCTTGCGGGGGCCAGGTACAGGACTACAAATGCACGCATGCAGGGTTATCGTCTGCCTTTCAGGGAGAATCCAGAAAGTGTGCAGTCATTCACATCTACAGATAAGAAAACCCAGGCACAGGAGCCTAAATGACTCGCCCAGAGGGACACAGGGGGGTTCAGAGGCCACTGTGCTGTCCTCTCCATCCTGGCACCCTGCCTCCTGCCCTCCGCCACTCATGCCCAGGGGTCAGCATTCCCGGGGCAGCAGAATATAGAACTCAGGATCAGACTGATCAACCGGTCCAACGAAAGAAAGCAAGGTGGGGAATGAAGGAGGTAGCCTTCCATGCACCAGGAGGGAAACAGTCCATCAACGGGAACAACATGGTCGGAGAGTCATCCCAAAGTCCCTGTGGTCGGAGTTGCCTCTCCACACCTAGATGTGTTGTTGCCGTTTTCAAACCTCGACATGTCCTCTTGTCACTCACAGGATATCTGAATCTGCTGAGAGTGATGCCCGTCAAAATTCAGCCTCCGTTGAGCTCAATGTTCAGTACCCTCGGTACAGACACTCCAGCACTTCCCCACCCCCTGCCCCACAGTCCTGGGACGCCGCTCACTCACCATTTCCCGGTCCCACCACACTCTCTCAAGTCTCTTGGTTGCTGGCTCTTTTGACATGGACTCTTCCCTCCCTGTCCAGCCACCGATGTCCAGCTCACCAGTGAAGACGTGGCTCCACTGACCCCGCGTCCGGGAAGCCTTCACGGATGGCTCTGGGCTGGAGGCTTCCCAGTGTGCCCCACGGCCCTGCCCTGCCCCTCCCAGGCTCTGGATCTGATTGCACCCCTGTGACCAGCTACACCTCCAGCTCCTCCAGGGCAGGCACTGGGTCTCGCTCAGCTGGAATGCTTAGCATGTAACAAGTGTTTAGTTCAGTGTTTATAAAATGAACTAATGAAAAGTCCAAACACACTGTAGAAGGAAAAAGAAAAATCCCTTTTCTTGATTACAAAGCTCTTGATCTGGGGAAGTGAAGTGGCTTCTGAGTGCCAGGAGGGCAGGGGACTGACTGATGGGCAGTCTTTGGGAAGAGGCCTTCCCTGAGCAGATAAATGTGGAGCAACACAGGAGCTGCAGATGGGTGTAAGCAGCTGAGTGAAGAGTCGGGGGAGGATGACGATACCCACCCCCGATTAACGGGACAAGTTGCCACAGGAAAGTGAATAGCTCGTCCAGCATGGTAGATAAGGTCCATGCCCACAGGACTCCCAGGGAACTTCAGGAGAACCCAGTGGAAAGCCATGTGGGCTAGCAGGCTTCCCAACTGGTTTTGTCTGCTGCAAGGAAGCAGTAGAGGTGAGTAAGCTGGGGGCAGGTCACAGAAACATCTGCCCTTAGATCAGCAGCGAGGCTCTGGTTGGCTGGAGAACGTCTCCAATCCCTTAGCCGCCCAGTGAGCCTAATTCCACTTCTGGGCACGCCTGGTATTGACTGAAAAGGAGGGCATGGTTAGTTACCAAAGGACATGGAAAAATTCCCTCGGGTTCACACAGATACCATTACTGGACTCGGGTCCCCTCCAGCATTTTGCAGTCCAGAGCTGGGGATCCACCTTGGGCTTTGGGAAAATGGGATAAATTCAGAAGGATCGGACCATTCAGGCAAGGCTCCTTGGGAAAACATGCCCAGTGGGAAAACACGAAGCTCCTGCACCGCCCCTCCCCAGCCTCTGAGAGGCCCCACCTCCTCCAGCCTGAGCTGTGAGCGCCCTCACCCAGCACAGACCAACCCAGCGCTAAAAGTGCCTCCTGCCCACCTAGGATTCCCTTCTGTAGTATTAGCTACGCACAATGTTGGAAAAGGGCACCCAAAGGGTTTGGGTGTATGTGCCTGGGGGCTACTTGGGGCTGGTTTATGGCGATGGGAGGGGCTGGAGCAGAACATGAGGTGCAGGAGGACACGTGGGGAGAGGAAAGGTGCTGCTGGGGAGGATCTGACTGTGACAACAAAAGCCCCCAGAGGGCTCGCCTGGCTGGGTGCACGGCCCGAACCTCCAGGGAGTGCTGCGGCCCTGGACCAACCCCTGCCTCACTGATGTGGTACAAGTCATCCGCTGCCTTGAGTTTCGAGTTCTGTAGTTGGTGAGCAAAAAGGAATACCTAAAAAAGGAATCTTTCTATAGCGTCATTTACACGTGGGCTGATGTTAAGTTCAGGGTGGAGCAAAGTAAACTCCGGTTAAGAGGAGAAAGCAGAAACAGAGCATAGGGATAGGAAATAGGAATGCTGCCGAATATCTAGCCCATGAGGGACGGAACCATAAATTATTTGTGAAGAGAGCTCTTTCAGGGTCATGAGTCCACGGCTCTCATCCTTGGACGGAAACAAAAACCTCACCCACTGCCCCCACAGAGCTGCCAAAAGTGGTCCTTTTTAGGGGCCACCGGAGGGTCTCAGCTGCCGTCTGCTGTGTTCCGTGTCCCCCAAAGCTCCCTGGTTTCTGTTCTCCAGCCCAGGGGTCAGCCTGGAAAAGAGCCTCTGCCTTTTGTCCCTGGAAACTGCTTCCTCCAGCATAAAGGAACGTGAGCGAGCTCTGACACAGAGTCTGCTTCTGAGCCTGCAGACTTGAAGCCAGTGAAACCGAGGAGTTCCCTGAAATCCTGGTCCTAGCAGCTCCACTCACCTGGAGACGCAGTGCCTCCTGCCCTCCTTCGGCCCTGCATGGAGCAGAGACAGCCAAGCAGATGCGACTGAGGGCCAGGGCGGCTCCGTGATCGATCAGCACCTTCAAGGGCCCCTTACACGTGGCCCTCTGCGAGGCAACAGAGGCTGAGGTCAAAAGACAGCATCCCACACCTCCTCAGGGAGCTCACCAGCTCCTGCAGGCATCTGGGGAGAGGGGAGAGCTGCCCCTGGGAACCAGGACCAGCCAAGGGTGTCTGCAACAACCTTTTCCCCCTGTTTTTTTTTTTTTTTAAAACAAGAAACAGGAGAAAGCACCCAATCTTCCTAAATTTTCCTTAGGATAAGGAAAAGTGGAAGCTTATATACCAAGTCTGGCCCAAATCCAAGGCAAGGGAAAAAAACCCTGGGCCTAACCCGTCTTATAGAGCTAAGCACCAATTCCAAGTCCCTCTGAAATGACAAACTAGACTAGTGATATTACTGTAAAGAAGATCCCTGCAGCCCTGAAGGGCTCAGAAGAGAAGAGTGCTCCCTTTATCACCGCAGCCCTCTATGTGACAGCTGCCATGTTGGGCAGAGCTGTTCCTGGAGACCCAGAATGTAAACCCCCGGCTCTGCCAGGACCGCCCCATCTGTTTAGCGTCTCCTGTAAGACAAAGAGAAGAGCCACCCCCATCCCGCTATATCTGGCATTAGGTAATAATGAAGGCCACGAGGAGAAAGGAGGAAGGGAGGTCTCGTCACCAAAGCAACCCTGACGGCAGACGCACTGCTGGGCCCATGGCCCGATGCTAACGAGGCCCATCGCAGTTAGGGGGAGGCTCAGAGCCCCGGGGTCTCAGAGCCAGTGCAACATTCCCATGTGTGGGAGGAGCCTATCCAGCCCAGGACAGAGCTTTTATGCCAGAACTTTCTCCTCTGCCTTCCACCTGGCGTCTGGAACACCACCAACAATCCCTGCATCCTCCTCTCTGCCCAAGTCACCAACTACCCACGGAGGCTGGTATGATTCACTGGTCAAACCAAAGACAGACACCCTTGGTGGGGGGGAGGGGAGGGTGGGGGTCGGATTTGGACCCTTTATCCTCCAGTCACCCATCCTTCGGCCCCCAACGCCAACACACAAGCCCTCCCCACTTTACTGATATCCAGATTCCACGCCACTAGCTTGGGACAGACGGAGTTTGTTCTCCGACTTCCTCAGGGTATTTAGTGACTCTTCATCCAAAGAGCTCTCTCCAAGGAGAGATGTTTAGCTTTACGAAAATACCTAAAGCTACTGGGGTATGTTTTCTTGCCAAGATATCTGACAACTGGCCTATTTTTAAAGTCCCAACCAATAATCTTTGAGAGGCACCCTACACACAGACAAGGAGGCGATGAGCAAAAAAGTAATGAGACCAGTATTAGGTTTTTGTTTTTCAATCAAGCCAGAATCTGCCCAACCAAATAAACAATATTTTCTTCAAAGGGGTCTCCTTAGGGGGCCCTGCCCTCACTGCACTGGTGCTTTGTTTGTTCAGAACACTTTTGGGAAGTCCCGTCGTAGCAGAGCCTCTGTTTTGCATATAGTCCAGCATAATGTTACAAGCACTGAACTAGCCGCTGCTACTGTGAGCCAGGCACTGTTTAGGCCCCGAGGCCATCCAGGTAAATAAAACAAGGCCCGTCCCAGCAAGGTGCTCACTACCTGGTGGAGAAGGGAGGAGAAAGGGAACAAAGATTTTGGGGGGAATGCACGCCATAAGCCAGGTACTGGGCTAACAGCTTTTGCTACATTGCCTTTAATACACGCACACCAAAAAAAAGGTCCCCTCAAATGCAAAGACTGAGACTGAGTGAGGTTCAGTGATTTAGCCAAAGTCACACAACCCGGGAATTACAGGACCGGTGCTGGCCCCAGGCTGCCAGGCTCCCAGCTGGATCTCCCACCACTGCAGCACCCGGCAGTAAACAGGCCATCCTAGTACAGGAGGTGAGGTGGGGCTGGTCAGAAGAGGCTGCTCAGAGCAGGGAAACTCCACCTGGGCCCAGGGGAGGAGCTTGCCACGCGTGTCTCCTCTCGTGTCGAGAGCTTGCCTTGCACGCGCCTACTGTTTATCCTTTCGTCAGGACTCTGTGACAAGCCAGGTGGGCAGGGAGAGTTTCTCCAGATATTAAACAGGACTCTTATACCCTAACAATGTATGTACACGTAGACAGACAGACGGACACTCAGACACATCCAGATGTGCCTCACTCACTCACACAGAGTACCATCCACGCAACTTGTCAACCTCACAAGGAGGCAGGGAAAGCAGGCCTTCGTCCCAACATGTCAAAACTAGTTTCTCACAATAGCCAAAAGGTGGAAACCACCCAAGTATCCATCAATGGACGAATGCATGGACGAAACGTGCGCTACACTTACAATGGAATGTTACTCAGCCCTGAACAGGAAGGAAATTCTGACTCGTGGATGAACCTTGAAGATATTATGTTAAGTGAAATAAGTCAGTCACAAAAAGACAAATACTATATGTCTCCACTGATATGAGGGACCTAGAGTGGTCCAATTCCTAGAGACAGAAAGTGGGATGGTGGCTGCCAGGGGCTGGGAGGGAGGGATGGGGAGTTAGTGTTTAATGGGTATGGAGTTTCAGTTCGGGAAGGTGAAAAGGTTCTGGAGATGGATGGCTCTGATGTTGGTTACACAACAATGTGAATGTACTTAGTGCCACAGAAATGCACACTTAAAAACGGTTAAAATGGTCAATTTTATGCTGGAGAGGATGTGGAGAAAAGGGAACCCTCCTACACTTTTGGTGGTAATGTAAACTGATGCAGTCACTATGGCAAACAGTATGGAAGTTCCTCAAAAAACTAAAAATAGAGTTACCGTATGATCCAGCAATCCCACTCCTGGGCATATATCCAGAGAAAACTCTAATTCGAAAAGATACATGCACACCAATGTTCATAGCAGCACTATTTACAATAGCCAAGACACGGAAGCAACCTAAATGTCCACCTATGTATGAATGGATACAGAAGATGTGGTGTGTATATATAATGGAATACTACTCAGCCATAAAAAAGAATGAAACAATGCCATTTGCAGCAACACGGATGGACCTAGAGATTATCACACTAAGTGAGGTAAGTCAGACAGAGAAAGACAAATATATCACTTATATGTGGAATCTAAAATATGACACAAATGGACTTATTTACAAAACAGAAACAGACTCACAAACATAGAAAACAAACTTATGGTTACCAAAGGGGAAAGGGGGTGGTGGAGGGATAAATTAGGATTTGGGATTAGCAGGTACAAACTACTCTATATCAAATAGATAAACAACAAGGTCCTACGGTATAGCACAGGAAACGATATTCAATATCTTGTAATAACCTATAATGAAAAAGGATATATATATATCTGAATCACTGTGCTGTATACCAGAATCTAACACAACATTGTAAATCAGCTATACTTCAATTTTTTTTTTAAAAAAAGTAAATTTTCCACACACACTTAACAAAAAATTTGTTTATTCTCCTTGGGAGTAAGATGCATATTCTTTTCCTCAAATTAACCACAGACACATTCATAAGATCAAGTTTCTTCTATTCTCCTCCCAACCTCAGGCCGTAAGGCTTCCAGTGTCAGCAGCAGGCAGTGGCCGAATGCAGCTGCACCCACAGTAAGCAGACATTCTAGAATGAGCCCCAGAAAAAGCCCCCAAATGTATATAAATGCCTTAGCTCGAGCCTGAATCAACAGGAGGAAACGGAGGACCTAGAATTAGCAGACACATGCCCCCTCCCAATTTGCAAAATAGTATTTTGGCTCGTGTGGTTGGCCCAATACAGAGCACAGCAAATAATTTTGATGCAGGAACAATAAAAAGAGACTTCTGGTACTAAGACTGATGTGTTAAGGAAAACTTTGTTCTCTGACCAATTTCAACTTTCCCTGATAAATAATAATGTTGTAATGCCCAGGAGTCTGTCCTGTCACCTCAACAGCTGTGTACTCTGCTTCCAAATATTTCTTCTGTGTTGCTTCCATCTCTCCCCATGGAGTCTTTGTACGTGATGAGTTCAATTTTAAATGACCCCAAACTAAAAATAAACACAGAAGAGCTCTGGGAGCAGCTCTAGATTGTATCAGCCCTAATCCCCAAGGCAAGTCGCAGTGGGTCCCGGGAGCCCCAACCATGACCCACCCAGAGTCCATAGCGGCTACTCTTTGTCCTGGGCTCCCAGGTACCGGCTGGAGTCCACATGGTGACTTATGAAGGGCCAGTAATGAAACATAACAGCTCTGGGAAAACAAGGATAAAAGGCCTGGGGTGGGGAGATGGGGGGGGGGGTCAGTATTTATCAAGGGCCTACTATGAGCACGATGCTAGACCTTAATTTTTCATGAGTCTTCACAACCGTATAGCTGTCCAGTTTAATGAAGGAGAAGAAATTCAGCAATCTGCCCAAAAAGAAGGGCTAGAATTCCACTCCAAGTCATCTGACTCTGCAGTTTACACTCTTTCCATTACGCTCAGCTGCCTCTCACAATGCCTTTTATATATTTTTTCAAATCTCACTTGTCTGTATTCTAAGCTTTCCCAAGTTTTCTGTAGGCCCCAGCCCAGTCCAACTTTCCATTTGAGTTAAAAGAACATCTTCCCAGCTGCTGTGTCCCAAGTCACGTGAAATGGCGGGAAGAGGTTTCAAAAACCCAAGTCCAAAAGCCTCTTCAAATAAATAGGAAACTGGAACTTATTTTTAAAGGGGTAAGCTTCTAAAGAAAGCACCCTCATTCTGCAGCCCTGAAATCCTCCACAGAAACCAGGGCCGATCTCCACCCTACCCGGCCCCAAAGGAGCTGAGGCTGAACTTGGCCTCTAGAAAGCCTGGGGGTCTGGGCCACGCCGGCTAGTTCTGAGCCACCACTTTAGGGAAAAGTCACATCACACCACCACCCGGCTGAACCCCAAAGAAAGCGCTGGAGGGCACATGGTGTTCCAGAGACTTAGCTCCACCTGCATAACTATCAATGTCCAGAATATAAATACTCGAGTTTGAGGAACACGCCAACTTCTTAAGAGATGGAAAGAACGAAAGAGACAGGCCAACTCACCGCGCGACAGCACCTTGTGGAAGTATTTTTGCCAATGCGAACGCTGTCTCTCATTTCTCCTCCTCCTCTTTTCCTAACACGTACCAACAACCGGCAGACAATAAAATCTCAACATCTGACCCTAAGTCCACGGCTTTGGTCTCCTGGCCCTGGACCTACTTCGGACCCGACTGGAACAGAGCTCGCTGGTCAGGGAACAAAGCAGGCATTTCGGTCCAGTTTGCTGCTTTTGTCCGAGGACCAAAGAGTCCTTCAAGGCCACACCGTTACAACAGACCTTCTGGTCAACTGCTGGGAGCAGACAGCACAGAGCTTTTCCAGAAGCTGGGTTAAAGTTACTGCGTGGAATGGGAGGCCCAGGAGCCCAAAAGCAGAGCGCGGAAGACACTGAGCTAAGTTTGCCTCGGGCTTCCGGAAGGAGTCAGGGCCCTCCATCACCCCCTTCCACCTCTCCTGCCTTTTCCTGGCTGGTCTAAACCGAATACCATCAAGCAATGCTGAGAACCTCTTTATACACAGAGATTAGGGAAACGCTTGTCTAAGAGTCATGGTTTTAAGAACGTAATTTCTAGACTTTAGAACCACTTTCTATGTCCATAGCAGGCAGTCCTCCCATTCTGAGTTCACATCACGTGCTGACACCATGGGTCAGACGGAAGGGCTACGTCGGGGGCTGATGTGTATCTTATTCCCCTTTCCTGGATGACCCCAATTTCCCCACAAAGCCTCATGTGGTTCTTTTAAGAGAACTCAAGTTATCCAAGGGCCCCAGCCACAGGGGATCTCCCAGTGCACTTTGCTTACTATACTTGTCTTCAGGGACAGCCCAAAAGAACTCCACTGTGTGTTCACAGAACCGCTACCAGTAACCCTTAAGATAGCACAGAGAGTATGAGAAGGCTCAGAGGACTACAGACAGGTCAATATGTATTTGCCTAATGTTCTGCCAACCTGGATTCTGGAAGCTGCCAGCCAACTGGCAAACAAAGGGCTGGATTATAGAACAAGTGATTTGTGAACAAACAGAGAAAAGTAGACATTGCTAACAGTCTAATGCATTCAGTAAGAAAAAAATCTCAACAAACCACTCTCATTTCTTCTTTGGATGCAGGCTACAAAACCAGGAAGAATGCCACAGAGAATGTGTTTATATCTCACCAAGTTGCATGAAGAAGCAGAGAAATAAAATCTGCCCGAGAGCGTGGTTGAATAGTTTTGAAGCTGTTTGAACTACATCCTGGGGACTATTGACAACAGACCTTTAAGAACCTTCAGAGATGCTTCTGTTAGGACCCCACAGTGTTCTTTCCTGAGTCTAACCCTAGACGACCTTTTCACTGATATCAATGACTTCTTATAACTGGTGAATACAGCAGGACTAACTGGTCTGGAATGCCTTCCATCATAACTGACCAGATGAACTGGACGCCCATATTGCATATCACAGTTTTATCAAGTACTTTCACGTATCTTATCTCATTTGAGCCTCCCAAGTGAGGGAGCCTGGGATCAGGACACTCATTTTGCAGCTGAAGAAACTCAGAGTCAGTCATCAGGGTTTCTCAACCTCTACCATACTGACAGTTCGGATGGAGTAATTCTTTGTTCTGCTGTGCGTGTAGGTTGTTGAGCAGCGTTCATGACCTCTACCCATAAAATACCAGTAGCACCCCCTCCCTTGTAGTTGTGACAGACAAAAAAATGTCTCTAGGTCCAGAGTTAAAAAGTTGCCAGGGCTGTATTTGCATTCAAGTCTCCTTATTCTTCCTACCCTTGCAAAAAGTTGGGCGGGACAGTGAATAGGATAAATCACAGAAATTCACAGGAGTCAGAATTACCTTGAGTGAAATGTTAGGCCAAAATCAATAATAAAAGAGAATGGAGTCCGTATTTTGGTGTTAAAGATACCCATTGTGCAGTAAGGCTGATGCCAGTTTAACAGCAGTTATATGCGGCAGACCAGGGGCGGGGGCCAAGCTCGTGAAGTGCAGGTGTCTCCCGCCCTTCAGTCCAGCTCCGCTGCCCCAGCACCGCCCCGTGGTCCTGTCTCCCCTCCCCACCCATGGCAGAGGACCCTGAGACACTGCAGAGCCCCCGCTGCCCCTGGAGAACTTGCCTCCACCCCATCCTCACCCTGCCCTTCCGAGGAGTCCGGCGTGCCGTAAAACTGGCAGACAGACAGCAAGAAGGAAGAGAGGGGAAAGGAAGGGAGGTGGGGGAAATGGCCAGAAGTGGAGGAGGGCAATGGAGAACATATGGCAAGGCCCACACCACCAATGGAACCCCCAGTGCGGGGGCATTGCAGGAGGATGCGGGCAGGGAGAGGGCAGAAGGGCCCTAGGCCCAGGACCAAGAAGAAAAGAGAAAAAGGCGGAGCAGGGGAAAAGACTCATGGTCCCCAGGCCTCCTCCCCAGTCCTCCAACTGTCATTCCCACTTTCATTTTCCCTCGTCCCTCCAGCTCCTGCCTGCCCCTCACCTAGGACACCCAGCTTCGCCCACTACCCACTCACTAATGCCCTACCTGAGAGTCTTTGGAATTCAATATAATTGGTTAAAATCCTGGCTTTACCAATTACTAGCTGTATGATTTGGTCCAATTATTTAATCTAAGCCTCAGTTGCCTTATCTGTGAAATGGGGATAATAGTTTTGCTCATAGTTTTGCTATAGGATTAAATGAGAATTAGGTTGGCCCACAGAAAGTGCTCCTGGTACGTAGAATTAGATGTAATGGACAACCCTGGCAGGTAGATAGTAACCTTATTCTACTACCCCGAATGCCAGCTCCCACCTCTGACGAGGCCACAGCTGAGAGAGGAAACGGTGGCGGGCCAGGCCCTGCACCTTCTCCTCCGTTTCCTGAGGACATCGTCTTCCAGTTGGAGCATTAGCTGCTCCTGTTTCTCAGGGTCCCTTCAGAGACAAAGTGACCACTAAGATGACCGATTTTCTCCGGAGAAGTCACTGATGGCATTAGCAGTGAGAAAAACAACACGCAACGCCTTGACATCCAGTGAGGGCTCTGCATAGCTTCTAAGTGCTTCATCACACTTAGTAAGGTCACAGAATCTCAGAGCTGAGACACTGCAGAGGTGACACGGTCCCAGCCTCCCCCTTAGGCTTGAGTCCCCCGTAGGGATTGCAGGGAGCTCGGCACAACCCTTCCCCACTCCCAGGAAACATCCCCAGCACGGATCACACTCAGGGACGCCAGCTTCCTACATAAGGACAGGTAGAGTGTCCCTAATTAAAAAGAGGACACACCCTGACGTTCATTCATCCAGGCTTCTTGGGAACAAACCATACCAGGAACCACTAAACAAACTGGTTCGCTTGAATTTGGAGTGGTAATCATCTGAGAATAATAACCATATAGTTCACTGAACCAGAAAACATGGGCAAGCGTCGACTACAAGTTGGTAGGTCCAGGAGGAAATCCACTGATTCAGGCTACGTGCCTGTCGCAAGGTGGTTAACCTTTCTGCATCTGTTTCTTTGGCTGAGAGATGGCGGAAATAATCACTGTGGGGTGTGATGAAGGATTAACGCATTTAAGGGCACGGTGCAGTGTTTGGCGAATATTCAACAGAGGTGAACTTTCTTTCCCTTTTCTCCACCAGTAAGCAAATCTGAAAAGATCACGAACACACAGTACAGCGAACACGAGAAACAGAATCCCCGCCTTGGAGATGAGCGAGCACAGGAGACAGAGCTCTGGCACGAGCCAGTGAAGGCACCGGTTCCTCTTCTTGGCACCCTCCCTGCTCAGACATCGGGTCCGGGATCCCTTTGCTCCGGTTCTCCAACTCTGCAGTTGACATCTAGCCACTTCCACGCTGAGGGGGAAGCTGAAATGGAGCACATCTCACATGAAGACGGGCTGCACGTGGTTCGCAGCACTCTAATCAGGGCTCAGTCACTTCTCAGCACAACTGCCGGGGCTGGAGGGTGGGTGATTACAGGGGAAGACGCCGGCACCCCGCTCCGGGTGGCATGAGTGAGAGAGACAGAACTCTCAGCATCTTTGCCCAGAACCCTGAGCTCTCCCAGCAAGGGCTGCCCCAGCGAGGCCACGGGTCTCTGGCCTCGCCTGGCACATTGGGCCCCAGCCACGCCCCAGGCCAGGGCCCTTAGCTAGGATTGTTGGTGTCTCCTGGGAGACCACACAGAGGTGGGTGAGGGCCTGAGGGGTTAGGACTGAGGGGCAACGGGCTCTCGAGCCTTCCTTTCCCAAGCCAAGCCCTCAAAGGGAAAAGTAACTTCCAAAGCCGAACCCTAAAAGGAGTGCAGAATTTGGTGATGTGGCCGGTCCTCTGCTACACGTTATCCCCCAAAAGTGCCTTTCCACGTGCATGAAGGCTGAAGCAGCTCCTCAGAGATCATTCCAGGGAAGGGCCCTGTCAGAGTGGGCAAGGACAGCCAGCAACACAAAGGGCCCCAGAGAGGAGCAAACAGCCTCTTGGGACAGTGCTGGTCAAAGCTACCAGGCCCAGAGGCACATGTGTCACACTGCCCCCTCCAGACAGATGGTGTGGCACTGTCCCGCGGCAGGACAGCACCACAGGCTGAAGGGCAGCTTTGGGTTTCTCTGCCCAACCCGTTCAAACCTTGTTTTCTGTTCCCTAAATGTCATGGATGTGACTGTCAAGGGGCCAAGAGGAATCACTCATACTGGACAGTTTCCTAAGGGCAGAAGATCTGTTGAATTTCTGCTTCTGCAGCACCTAGCATGGTGTCTGGCATGGCGTGGATGTTCAGGAAATCTCTGTTGATGTGAAAGATGAGAAAGGTCACTGACTCCTTAAGGCTTCTAAAGCAGCGGTTACAGCTCATTTCTGGACTGCACACGGCTGGCCTCAGGGCAGAGGGGCAGGGCTCGGGATGCTGAATGCATGGGTGACGAGAAACCTCGCTTAACTGAGAATGTGGACGCTCTGAGCTAATTAGAGGAGGAGCGCCTTTCAGAATCATAAGGCTGGAAAGTGCGTGTCTTTTCACTTCATTTTGCCTCTCCCCAAGCTCAGAGCAGGGCCCAACCAAACCACACCTGGAAAGACAGAGGCTCGGGGACAGGTACTGTTCACTCACGTTTGAATGGGTCATAACTCCATAACTCCAGCAGCTGGAGACAAACAGAAAAGACAGACTCCTCCTGCACGTGGCTGATCCCGAAGCTCGGGAGCTGCTGACTGAGGCCAGAGCATCAGGAAGAGGAGAGGCATCATCTGCAGGAGGTTCTGGAAGGCTGCATCCTGGATGGGGCAACCCTCTCCCCGCCAGGCCACTGAGCTCGAGCTCAGCCCTGCACCTGGCTTCTCCTCCCCTGCTGCTGACTCAGCACTCACAGATCTGCTGATGAGCTCCAGGAAGAGCCCTGGGCACCACTCGCTCTGCTATGCTGGTCACAGCTCAGGCCTCTCCAACCTGCTGCACTTACTTGCTTAAAATGAAGAAGATTGAAGCCTGGCAGCTCAAGAAAGAGCTGGAAAACTCATATCAAACCAGGGTCATCTGGAAACTCCAACAAACTGCTGGGGAGGACCCAGGGAGCAGCTGATGGCCAAGGAACAATGCTTTAAGTTTCCCTCGGGTTTCTTGAACTCTCCATGGCCCTGTGGCCTCCTCTCCCCCCGTGGCCTCCTCTCCCCCCAACCATCTTCCATAAAGAACAGGCTTGACTTTCTAACACATTGATAATAAGGGTCTATCAGGCCAAGAGAGAGGGAAAGGTCTCAGCCAAAAGGGAAGCATTCAGTGGGCCATTTGTTTAGTAGGAAAGCTGAGTAGGCGGCCTCCCAGTCACAGTGGCACTGGGACAGAGTAAGGAAAGGTTCAAGGGCAGGATGCCTGGAGGATGACCTCTGAGGGTCTCAGCACCACCAGGCACCCACTGGCTGCTGACCACACTGGTTCCCTAGTCTAACAGCCTATACTGAGAGGCAGGGGAGAGCAGAGTGGTTCAGAGCCCAGACCCCAGAGCCAGGCTGCCTATTTTCACATACTAGAACTTTCTCTGAGACTTGGGAAGTTACTTAACCTGTGTCTCAGTTTCATCATCTGCAAAACAGATATATTAACAGCCTTACCTCCCAGGGCCATCATGAGGATTAAATAAGCCAAGAGACTGAAAACGCCGAGAACAACGCCTGGCCCATAGTAAACCCACAGTAGTTAACTATTATCATCTTTACCGTCAGCTTTCTGAGAACAGTCCTCACTCAGATAGTCTCCGCAGTGCCCAGTGTAGCACGGCCTCATCAATGTAAAACAAAAACAATTAGTACCATTTACCACGTATGCACCATGGAGACTTATATCACTCACTCCCCACATAAGCCCAATGCAGGAAGTATTTTCACAGAAGGTAAATATCTTGCCTAAGATGAAACCAGTAACTGTCCAGGCTGGGATTGAAACTCAGCCTCTGACTACAGAGCCTGCTTCTTCTTCCCACAGGCTACACTGCCTGACTGCTAACCACCACCTGCTCAGCACAGAGCAAGACGGGAACGGAAGCCCAAACAGAAGTCTAGCAAGAGAAGAAGAGAATATAAAAAGAGATGCTGTGGACCTCAGAAGAAATTCACTGTCTCGTAAAGGTCTGTGTCTTTCTCTGGACCTAGGTTTGTCATCATTTGAGCTTTCCCTTGGACTCTGGATTTCAGATCGCACAGGGCATTGCACGGCAGTACACAGTGCCTTCCATTCTTCGTGTGAACACACTTCCAAGAGTTTCAGATACTCTTGGCACTCTGATCAGAAGCCAGCCATGCAGGGTCAGTGTGAGCTCCAGGTGAGGCTCGCTGCTATATTAGCCGGGAACTTCCTGCTTTTGGAAGTACCATTTCTACAGAACAGAAAGTACAATCCCAACAGGAGAATTCCTGTAAGGCTCTGAGGACACTAACATCTTCTAACAAGAGCCCTACTTCGAAAACTTGACTTTCCCCATCTCCTCTAAGGACCTCATCTTTTAAGCGCCACGGAAACATGGGAGACCTGCTCAGTGAACTGTCAGCACGGCAGGGAGTAGAAGAGGTGGGGATTCCGCCCACTGCTGACTGGGCCTGAAATGAGCACACTTCAGGGACCCTCACTAACGTACCCGCTTGTGATGAGAAGGCTCCTGGTCATGAACTGAATGCTTCTCACTGACCTCACAGCATCAGCACCATAGACACTCCCTACTTCTGCAGAACACCCAGTACCAAATAGCCATTTCCTGCTCACCAGCTGCTCCCTTATCAGAAATCTTCCTCCTCCTTCCTCCTCTAACACCCCTGCACACACACTGAGAGGATCAGAAAAAGCAGGAAATGCTTGCCTAAGGCCAGAGAAAATACCAGAGAACAGAAAGAGACAAGAAAACTGCACCAGGTATTTGTTGAGCAGGGCAACTAGTTCCCTAACAGAAAGATCAACTTGAGACTCCCCCTCTATCTCATGACAGTGAGGTACCACGAGTTACCTTCTGCCGTGCTGCCTGTCATCTTCCTGGGGCCTCACTGTATCTCTGTTAAAAAGGCAGGAAACAACAGGCACTATGCCTAGAGAGAGAAGAGCTGAGGCAGCGACTACACTTACACATAGATAAGAGCATAGATTTAATTCCCATCATTTGGCTCTAAGAAACCCATGGAACAACTGCTCAGTCTCTTTACTGGGCAGGTGGTAATGCAGACCCATTAACAGGGCGCCTTCCCACTTCATCGGTCTAGAACTCTCTAAGACTCGAGCGGAGTAAGAACAGGGAAACCCAGAGCCAGGGAACCTGGGGCCACGTGCTGTGAGCCAGAAAGCAAAGTTAAGGCGAGTCCATCACCAGGAGCCAACAGACGTTGCATTTCAACAGGGGTTTCTTTAGTCCCTGGTATGTTTTGTACTCATCTGTGTAACTGCTCCTTGCCTTAGCTCCCCCCAGTCTCAAGGAACCAGGAGTTAGAATAATTTCATTCCTTTCTAATTAAACATTTTTTCCTCCAGTAGATAATCTACATTGACCCTAACGAGGAAAAATCTGAGCTGGTGAGACTGCAGGAGGTGGTTTATTTTCACAACAGTAAAATATCTAAACCAAATATGCCCTGCGTTTCAGCAGCTTAAACGTTGAGGTCTGACAAGGACCCAAGATTCCACTTCGCTTGCCAAGGGCTAAGTGTGTATGTTTAAGTAGGAGAAAGTGATTATGAAGAAACACGGGAATGTCTGAGTAGGTGAAGGGGAAAAGAGGTGCAGACATCTCTAGAAAAATGAGATTGCACACAAAGTCCTATCGCCTAAGCATGAGAAAAAGCGAGGGGCAGCGCCCCTGGGTGTGAAGGTCTGAGCTTCCCTTGAAACCAGCGAAGCCTGCACCAGGGACCCAGGGGGCCAAGCCTGACTTCATTTCCCACTCGAGCTGTTTACAATTAAGCGACGGAGCGCCGGGCCTTCCGCCCTCCGCTCTGGTTCGCCCTGCCAGGGAGGTCGGAAGAGAGCCGGCACTCGGAGGGGCTTGGCCGCCCAGCGGCTCCTCCTCGCGCCCGGCCCCAACCACCCAGCGCGCGCTCCTCCGGGGCGCGCCGCCCGCCGCCCACTCGCGGAAGCCCGCGGCCTGGAAGGGGCCACCGTCTCCCGGCATGCTCGGCGGCGGGGCGCGCGCCCGCGGCGGTCACGTGACGGCAGGGGCGGGTCCGCGCTTCTGCCCGCAGCCGGGTTAAGGGGACCTAACAGGCTCTCCTGGGCGTTTGCTTGGTGCCCTGGCGGTGGGAAAGTCTGGGGTCCGCCACTGCACCGTTTGGGAAGGAATCTCAGTGCCGCTATCTGCCAGCTCCGTGGTCTTGGGAGGATTTATCGAAGTCTCGGTTTCCGCATTTGTAAAATGGGTAGAATGGCTCTTTTGTAGGGATTTTGTGAGAACCGAAAGGGACAATCTAGGTCTGCTGACCTAATTTACTGAGTTAGCAATAACTTGTAATTGGTATTTTATGGCACGCTAAACAGGTTTTTCTAAAGTGTTTGTACTGTTACTATTTATATGACTCATTAGTTGAGCAGTCCCCGTTTTTCATACCGCCAAGTATGTTGAATTCAGCCCACACTGAATTACCGAACTTACCGGCTCTTATGTCTTCCCCATCCCTCTCACACCCCAGGAGCAACAACTTCTGGTCTCACTGTTGGTTAACTTTTGTGTAAGGGCTGATACCCCAAAACCCACAAAGAAACAAAACCCTTCATTTATTCATAAAACACTGTGCCCAACGCCACGGACAGCTTGCGAAGGGTACTGACCGGTTGCGAAGGGTACTAACCTGTTCCGCAAACGAAACCGACAGACTTAAGCTTGTATTTCCCTAGACCTCAAACACTGAGAGGGTCAGGCTCTAATACTATTTATTCACAGCCCAGAGAACCTGGGATAATTCAGTCTTAGGCTGAATTCAATATGTATGAAAAAAGAGGGCTGCTAAACTAAGAGTTTAGAGCAGAATAAACATTAACAGTACAAGCACTTAAGAAAAATCTATTTAGCATGCCATAAAATATCATTTACAAATTATTAACTGTTACAAAATTAGGTCCCCGATGTAATTGTACATGACTAAGAAAGTAATAAAAATGACTTATCTTTTTAAAAATTGTTATATGATCCAGGCTAGCCACACACCCACCCCGCAACAGCCAACATAACTGGTCAAAGTTGTGAGAATTTCCTGTATAAAACTTGTGTGTGCTGATGAAAATGTATGAGACTGGAGAAAAACCCAGCTAGTTTCTTTCCTGGGTCATTATGAAGAACTGAACTGGGCAGGCAACAATGAAAACTGTCTTTCTGGGAGATTTTCTTGGGGAATGCAACATTTTCTCACTCCGCAGAAACAAACAGAAAAAGACCTTGACCAAAGCACTGGAGATAAAAATGACATGGGGAAAGAGAGTTTACAGTGGCTTGAAACAAAGCAGTGCATCATTTTGGCAACTTTACAGGAAGGCTTTTTTCAGGGATCACTGGCTACTTAAACAGTAAGTGATGGACGTTCAACAATGCAGTGCCCAGTCTAGGAGTAAGAGGCTTTCGCCTCCTCAGCTGATACGGGAAGAACTGTGACTTCACACAATTTCAGCTTCATTTGAAATCTTGTGCTGGAATGAACTTTCTTAAAGTTGTAGGCTCTCTTGCACTGTGAAAAAACTCCTCAAAACTTAGAACTGGAAGGGAGAACTACTGGCAAAATCGTGTGTGTGCTTTTTAGAAGAATCATAGCATTGCTCCTGCTTGGTTAAAAGTGCTAAATGTTCAGAGGTGAGTTCCAGAATACGCAGGAAACAAAAAAAGTACCAGTAACTATGGTAGAACCAGGTCCATAGGTTCCCCACACTCAGGCCACTCTCCCACACAGCAAAATCATCCTAAAATTTTGTAAAATATTTAGGGGCTGATTCCTTTATCACTTGCCCCACATTTTACGTAAACATTCTGACGGCCAGTGGGAGGGAAGAGATCCCAGAAACATAAAATCGGGGTTGAAGATTCTGATTCTCTCCCTCCTGCCCCAAGTCCTGTCAATTTCCTGGGTCGAATCCAAATATTGAGAAGCAGCTGTGTGCGCACATATGCACACATACCTTCAACCTCCAACCAGAAAGACTTGTATCTGTGACTGTCTCCGTCCCATTGCAGGAGGCTGGGCTGGCCTGCACAGTTGGAGGCCCAGCTGATGACTGTGGGCATCTCCCCTCCAGCTAATACCAAATTACACTGGGACTTTTCTCCTGACCCCTGAGAACAGATCTCTGAGACCCGAGTCATTCCTTTCAGCTCCCTCTCAGGCAGGTCATTTGAGGAATTAGAAAAGTCCCTGGGAACTAAAGCAAAGCCTCTTAACCAAGCAGGCCCAGGGGTGCTGGGAAAGCACTCTGATGAACCCGAAGAAATTTTCCTCCCCCTCTTCCAACTCCCAAGGACCCATCTGCTCACAAAAACATCAATGCAACCAGCCCGTTCTCTCATGTCCCAAGCTGCTAAAGGCGAAGGGTCAGCAGGCAAAGGCTAATAGCTGCTGGGAGTTGCCAGGAACATCTGGGCAGATGTTCCCCTCCCCCTTCCTGTGACAGGAATGTCAAAAAGCATTCGGAACCCATCTCCACCCCCAAAACCCTAAAAGATTTCAATAGTTTCAGAGGCACTACAAAATTTTGAAAGAATAAGATAAAAGAACATGGTATCACAAAGTTGAACTCAACCCTGGAAAATAACAAACAACACAAAACAAACAAACAAACAAACCAGATAGTAAAACACTTCGGGCTGGACAGTTGCTTCCTCCAAGTACATACAAGAGCCTCTCCTTTGCCCACTTCTAATCCCAGGTTCCTTGACCGGAAACTTTCTGGAACTTGGACTTTCTGAGCTAAAAAGGGACCTCAGAGATCAACAAGTCTTTGGGTTCTAAACCTGCAGACTGTGGAATGAAGTTGAGATGGGCTTCTAGCTGCACACGTCCTGAAAGAGCATGCAAAATGGTTTTTGAAATGTGCATTTTTCCAGGGAAAGGGTGCACTGCTTTCAACCACTTTCCAAAAGCACAAGACGCAAAAAGGGGTTAAAAACCACTGATTTAGTCCAACTCCTGGACTTCAAAGACCCAGAAACTCAACTGAGTGCTCCAGGTGACAGAGCAAATTACAAGCCACCTTCTAAAGCTGGTTGGGCCTGTGGGAGGGGAGGACACCGCATGCGCTAACAGGCTCTTTCCCTTTCTAATTACAAGGATTCCGTGAAGTCTCCAGCCGCCACTCTGTCTGGCTTTCTGGGCCTGGGTGTGTCGGTCGCCACTCGGTTGCCACGGTGTACAGATGGCCCAGGGGCTGGGGATGGCTGGATATGGCCAGCCGCCAGCTAGCCAGCACCCAGGCACCAGCTCTCCACCAAAATGCCTCCTGGGAGTTCAAAAGGGGGTTTTCAAAAAACAGGGTGAGACACAGTTCAGTCCTCCAAGGACCCATCACCAAGGTTGGTTGCATAAGAAAAATCAGTAAAAATCATTGCCCTCAAGTACCACATGGTCCCTATTTCCAGACCAGGACAATTAAGAACAGTTTCACACGGGGGAAAAAAAAGAGATAGATTAGAATAAATCGGAATGAAACACTGTTGCAAAATAAAGTATGCTTTTCAGAGAAAACCACAGAATAGAAAGACATTTGTAAATAATATACTGATCACTTACTATAGAAAAATGCTATCAACACGGGCCATTAATACCGCAATTCAATTACATGGTTGCTCAATGGGGACAAGCAGCCAGTTTGCATAATTAAAGGCATCATCACAAGGAAACATGTAGGGTCTCACTTTAACTAAAGAATTACAAATTAAAATTTTAGGGGAAAAAAAATTTTAAGGGACAATTAGACAATACCAAACTAGAAAGAAAACCCACTGGTGACAGGGAAGCCAGAGCATTTAGACCTTGCAGATGACCCTGAATTGGTTCAGTTTTTCCAGAGGGTAAGGTGGAAAGATGACACAGCCATATGTTCTTGGGCTCTGACAGACAATACCACTAAGAGGAACATTTTCCAAATTAGTTACTAAAGGGAGTAGACAGAGGGTAATTTTTACGAAAATGCTCATTGCTGCTACAGTAAAGGCATGACCGTGTAAATTACATAGCGGTTCAAAGCTGAGACTCAGGAATCAGGCTGCAGTACCTTTCTAGATACTGTGTGCCTCAGTTTCCTCATCTGAAAATAGGCTGCTATGAGGATTAAGTAAAATAATCCATAGAAAACACTTAGAACAGTGCCTGCTCTACAGTAAGTACTTGATAAAAGTTAGGTGCTATCACTATTATATTCACTTAAAATGACAAGCAGATGACCCCATGTCAATTCATGAAAATGAAAATGTGAGATGACATTAAAATGATAAAATCGAAAGATAAAACTATCAATACTACAATCAGATTACACGTATGTAAAACAAAACTATGCAGCTTATCGAAGTACACTCAGAATGAGTGAAATCACTCGTTTGATCATGGTTATCGTTAGAGTCTTTCTCCCTAATGTTTATGTTAAAAATAAAAAAGAACAAAGGAAATAATCAACACTGCCTCAAACGCTTTGCAGGATGAGGCAGGGAACAGAGCAAGGGACCTGATATTGTTTGGGTGTCTACATCCGCCCTGAAGGAACCCAGCAAAACGTGTGCTGGGTGAAGCTTTCCAGGAGTAAACACGTACTAATGGTTTTAAGTCACTTCCAGGCCACAGGCGGACTTGGGCACAAGCTTGTGACACATTCTGTTCAGCGAGACGGGGCTATCTGCCAGCCATCTTCTGAGAAAGATGCCTCAGACACAAGGAAGAGTCATCCCCCTTTTCCCTCCACACAGGACACTTGGACCTGCACCAGCCGTCCTGCCACCCAGAGAAGAGGGGCATCACCGTGCTGTGGGGACGGAGCAGATCGATGCAAAGGACATGAGTGACTCTGCTGCTCTAGTGAATTACCCAGCACTGCAGCTGCCTATGCTGGAGCTAATTAATTAAGGTGAAACGTTGTATTTTCCTTACTGTTCAAGCCCGCAGAATTGCAGTTTTCTGATACTTGCAGCGAGAGCATCTTAACTAATGAGGCAGGGAGCCTGTGCAGCCCCCTCGAAGCCCCGGGCCCTGCGGATTCTGCCAGGAGGCCTCATTGTAGCCCATCCCGGGAGAGAGGTCAGGGGAGGTGGAAGAAGAGAAGACACTGGCTTTTCTATCCCCATCTTACAAAAGAGGCCTAAGGACAACTCCAGGTGGCACAGTAAGCAGGTGACAGCACTGGGCAGCAGAGCCCCAGACGTCTGGCCCCTTAAGAGGGGACCTCCAGAGGCCTCCTGGCCTCCAACGCTCATTTCTGGATTCACACATTTCACAAAGCCTAGGACAAAACTGCCCTCTGGAGTAGGGCTGCCAGGAAAAGTACAGGACATCCAGCTAAGTTTGAGTCAGATAAAGAACGGTAACTTTTTTAGTATAAGTATATCCCATATGTGAGGCTTCCATGCCTCTGCTCCAGCTCTCCCCCCTCTTCCAGGCATCAGATTAGGAACAAAGGCCTTCGTCTGCACACTGGACATGGAGATGGCCCCCCTGACCCCCGGTCGTCATCTGGGCTGCCCTGGGTGTGTCTGGCCCATGGGTAGGAGGATGGCCTGCGTCTGGCCTCACGAGGTCTCCGATGAGTCTAGGAAGGTCTGATGAGCATGATATAGTAACAGACAAGAAGCGGCTGAGCTTCAAATGCAGGGATGGGGCAGGCGTTGCTATGGTCCTGGGAGGTCTGGCAGCTATGCAGCAGGCGGTAGAGGACCTGGAGAAACACAGAGGCTCCTGACCTCCAACTTCCCCCAGAAGAGCTTCACTGATGAAGCAGAAACTTCCCTGAGCCTGCCCTGTCTGAATATGACTCCCCTGCCTCTGGGCAGCGCCGGTACACTGTCTATAGACTCACCTCATCTGTGGTCACGTCGGCCGCATGGTCTCTCTCCAGCAGGCCATGTCTTACGGCACAGTCCCCCAGGCCGAGCACGAGGTGTGTGTAATTTGCTTGGTGCGACACTATCTACACCTGCTCACAGACAATCCCTTAATACAGCTTGCCGATGAGAGGGGAGCCTCATTTCCTGGAACCTGGCTTTATGGTTCCTGTCTGGTATCCCTCCAGTGTCCTGCCCAGGCCAGTACTGGCCCAGAACTGGCACACAGTAAGAGCCTGTGAAGAAACAGCTCACCGACTAAGGAAGATCTGACTGACTGATCGAAAACTCCAGCCACGTTCCAGCGACAGACAGATCTCCCTTCCCCTCCCCTCTCTCTTCTCTTCCCCGTTTGCTGCTTCCTGTAGAAGCTGCTGTGCCAACAGGTATTGTTGGAGAAGTCTGAGGCTGGTGACCATGACCTTCAGAAGGACAGAGGGAGAAAACACATGGAACCTCCTACATTCACAGTGATCCCTTTTAATTACTTGTCTCTTTTCCCTCCAGAAACGGGAAGGAGAGCTAAACAGAAATGGCAGGTAAGAATGCTATATAATTTGCAGGGCCCAGGGCAAAGTGAAAACAGTAGCACCTGTTGTTCAAAATGCAGGGAAAAGGGCCAGGAAAGGTAGTAAAATATAAAACTTTTTTCTTTCTTCCACAGTCTCTCTCTCTCTACCAGAGGTAGTGTTGATTCCCTGCTGTTTAACATCTCTGGGCTAATGCAGACCCTCACGGGACCCAGGCGTCTCACCCCATGACTCTGGCCACTCAAGGGGGCTGCTGGGTCCCCTCCCACCGGCCGCCAGGTCAGGGGCAGAGAGGTCTCCTCTCCCCACAGGCTCGCCTGCCCCAGGATGGGAGCACCCAAAGGATCACAACCTCCGTGTGGGACACTCTTGGTACCTGGATGGGGAGGGAGAGTGAGGCTCGACCCAATAAGTTGTCGCTTTGCGGCGTTGCCAGCCTGGGGTGGGGATGGCCACCACGCCCCACCTTGCGACACCAGTGGCATAGACCCTGGCCCTCCCTGACCCCTCCCCCAGGCCCCTGCTGGGACGTCAGCAATTGCTGGGGGGTGGGGAAAGGAGGCAGGTGGTGCCCCAACCCAGGGGACCCAGGCTCCATTGTCTCACAGGACTTCATTTACAAAACACAACTCAAAGACAGAATTATTAAGAATTTCAAGATGGTGACTGCAGAGCATTAAGCCCAAGGGTGGGGACTTTGCAGGGACCACGGGGCCCTGTGTGACTGCACTGCTCACGCACCCATGAAGCCGGCCCTGAGGTAACAGTGCTGATTCAGAGAAGATGGAATGAAAATGTAAAATAGATAGCTAGTGGGAAGCAGCCGCATAGCACAGGGAGATCAGCTCAGTGCTTTGTGACCACCTAGAGGGGTGGGATAGGGAGGGTGGGAGGGAGATGCAAGAGGGAGGGGATATGGGAGCATATGTATATGTATAACTGATTCACTTTGTTATACAGCAGAAACTAACACACCATTGTAAAGCAATTATACTCCAATAAAGATGTTAAAAAATAAATAAATGACCAAAAACAAAAAATATATATATGAGGCCCATAGCTGGCTCAAGCTAGCAAGGTGTTTGCCTAATATCCCACCCCTGTCTTCTCCCTACCTCTCCAAAATCCTTTGGCTGTGACTGGTGTCCTCCTGAGATGCTGCCCAAGTAACTAATTCCTTGCAGTGGTTCCTAACCAGACACAGTATGTGGCCTGGCCCCAGGGGGTGTCTGGAAGGGGGGGTGCACAGTGGACAGGGGGGTTACTACTGGCAAATACTGCCCAGTGGTGGAAAATACTAGATGGCCAGCAGTGTGCTGGGCAGTCCCAAACTATGAGACGGGCCCTACCCAGCATATGCCAGCAACGCCCCAGGAAGAAAAACCACGCAGGGGAATTTCGAGTCACCGAAGCTTCAGTGGAAACCTGCCCTTCCGGACCTCCTCTCCCTTGTCATGGAGGCGACAACAGAAATAGCTCAGGAGTCCGTTGTCTCTTCCAGGTTTGAGCTGAACTGCTGGGGTGTCTGCCAGTACTTAGCATCCCTCACACACCACGCCGGTCCCTGGCCCCGAGGCCCCACGTGAAGGGCAAGAAAGAGGGGTTTCACAGCAGGCTGGGGCCATGTGGGGCCCCAAGTCAGTTAGCAGGAGCTTGAGCGTGAGGTTAATCATTCTTCTAGACGCCCTTCGTTCCCTTCCACTCTCGTCCCAAGCAAACCCTGCAATGCCCTCACGGGGAGAGTCCCCCAGCCCCTGGGACTGGGAGGAGGGCTTCAGGAAATCTCCCTGCAGTGGCTACAGTGAGCCAAGCCAGGGTGGAAACTTAGCAAGAGTGAGATAATCGCTGAGTTTTATATATAGCACCTGTGTCTTCCGGAGACCTCAGAGCGGGGAAGGACAGGTTTAACCACCTTCCACCTCTCCAGGGGTGGGTAGGGCTTACCAGGAAGCAGCCCTTCTCGGAGCCCTGCTGGGGAGGGTCGGGCCCTTGTGGGGGCCACAGCAGTCTGGGTCCCCTGCACTCTTGATCTCTGTGGGCACAGTGCCAATCCGAGGATGAGTGAAGGGTTAGCAAGAGTTCACAGCCTCCCCACACTAAGTGGGCAACTGAGAAAGACGGCAAAGGCAGCTGGGCTACAGGCCTCCTCTGCCCAAACAGGTCCCCAGAGCCCGTGCACTTGCAAACAGCTCCTGCTCGGCTACCTGCAGCATGCCCACTTTACAGCCGAGAAAAAGGTGTTGAAGGGACGCTGGTCCTGACTGGGGAGCCCTGGCCTGGGCGGAGGGGGAGCTGGCCTGGCCCTGGCCCTGCACCCCACAGGCCCACCTGTCTGTTCCCGTCTGGTCCTGCATAACCTGCTGAGGGGCACCATCGGCTTTGATGCTCTCAGAGGGAGAAAGCACAGGACAGGCTGGGGGTGTGAAAAATGGAAGGGAGCCACCGTGCATCACGGAGCACCCTGGGGTATCCGACAGCAGAGGGAGGAAGCCCGTGCAACCCAGGTTAGGCAGCTGTCAGCAAACCGCAGGACGGTCAGGAACGCTACCCCACTGCACACCTGGCATCGCAGCCCTCCCTTGGGTACAGGCACCCCACGTGCCCCTACAGCTGCACACGCACGTGCGCACACACACACTCACACTCACACTCACACACGCTCCAGCAAGACCCCAGAGGTAAGGAGACTCTGGACCTAGCTGGCTGTTCTCAGCTCTTCTGGTGCCTGGAGTCCCTACCTCCAAGTTCCCAGATTGTGACTCATCCTGTCTCCCTGTGGGTCGATGCCTGTGTGTCGCCCCCGCCCTCCCCATTTCTGTCCACCTCACTTGCCCTGTCTCCCTACACACCACGGGGAGAAACAGTTTGGAAACCAGGTTTGGAGAGAGCACTTCACTGGGGAGGGAAGTGGCCAACGATTGCTATCTTTATTTCTATTTTTCTAAGACCTCTGTGCCCCCTCTGCCTAGGGGTGACAAGGACTGCATCCTCCCCACAGGTTTCCGGTTTTTTCCCATTTTAGATCCACTGCAGCCAGCCTCTGTCTCTATCTCCTCACCCCAGGGCCTGGGACAGAGGCGCGGTCTGAGCGAGTTTCCAGCAAGGAAAATGCTCCTGGGTTATTTATAAGGCGTCGGTTGAGACTTTCTAAAATCATCCCAAATGCTCTCGGTGGCTCCTGCTCTCGTCCAGGCCTTCCTTCTGTCTCAGAACAGCCCCATAAATTTACAGTCCACAAAGGACACCATCTTGCTACTTGGCTCGGGCTTGAAAGCTGTTCTACTTACTACAGGACCAGCCAGGGAAAGCCTCCTGGGTGGGTGTTGAGATAACTACCAGTGTCCTGAACAACTACACCCACTTCCATAAAACAACCTACGGCATCCAGGTCTTATTTTCTCGACTCCTTTCTCCCACTCCCACCCCCAACGTCCAAACTCTAAAATGAGGGCCTGTGACTTGGTCCTAACCCACAAGGACCTCTCTGGCTTATTCAGAGTATTAAAATTTTTTGGAATCTTAATAGTTTAATTTTCTCTTTTTGCTCAGCGATTTCACACTGGCTTTGGCAATAGGCCATCACTGAAAGCCAAGCTAGGAGGCCCTCAAAGAGAGGATGAGGTGTCCGTGGTCGCGCATCCCAGGGGAAGACCTTTGACACCTGTGGTAGATGTGAGTGCTGTCTCCAGAACACTTCCGGTTCTTTCCCCGGGCACGTGGTAGGACTCGAATCCCCTGTCGCCTTAAAGTTGAGGACATGAGACTCGCTTGGCCAATTAAATATGAGCAGAAGTGATAGATGCTACTTCTGGGCTGAAGCTTTAAGAGCCAGGATGGGATACGCCACGTTCTCGTTCCCTCTGCCCTGGTGCCCAGCAGTGTTCCAGACAGTGGCTGCACCACCAGCCTGGGTCACAGAGTGAAGACGACAAGCAGTAGAGCCCACAGCTGACCCAGATCAGGCAGGAGGCATGAGCAAGAAACAAACGTTTGATGTTTTAAACCGCTGACTGCGAGGTTGTTATGCAACAAAACCTAGCTCATCCTGACTGATACAACACCTTTGATTGAAAGTAAGAATTATACGGCTGCTGTGAACACAGCCTGATGCTAAGGAAACAAGACAACATCAAGAGAGGGAAGTGAAGGGTCTAGAGTGAACGGTCATCCCTTAAACCCGCCTTGTCTTCTCACGCTTTCATGCTTTTGTGCCTGTGGGTCCTTCTACTACGAATATCCTTCCCCTTTCTCCACCTAAGTGAATTCCTCCAAAATTGAACTCAAACAGCACTATCTTGGAGACTTCTCTTCCCAATGACCCCCAGATAGAGTGGCATCTGTCCTCTGCTTCCGACAGGACTCTGCATGGACTTATCGTTCTAAACACGTGGATACTGTGCTAAGCACTTATTACCTGGGTAGGCAGTATAGAGCCATGGTTACTAGGACAAGCTCTAGAGCAGTGGCTCAACCAGAGGTGATTGGCCCCTCGGGGGACATCTGGCAATGGCTGAAGATATTTTTGGTTGACACAACCTGAGGGAGTGCTATTGGTCAGGGATACTGTTAAACACCCTACAGTGCACAGAACAGTCCCCCAAACTATATATATATATATATATATATATATATATATCTGGCCCAAAATGTCAATAGTGCCAAAGTTGAGAAAACTTATTCTAGAATAAGAATGTCTGGATTCATACTCTGACTCTTCTACTACTGTGATTTTAGGCAGGTCACTTAATTCCTCATTCAATGCCCACCACATAATAAATGCGTAATAGGGACTTCCCTGGCAGTCCAGTGGTTAAGACTCCGAGCTTCCACTGCAGGGAGCACGGGTTCGATCGCTGGTCAGGGGACTAAGTTCCCACATGCTGCGTGGCATGGCCATAAAAACCAAAAGACAAAACAAAACAAAAAAAATGAAATAAATAAATGCATGACAGATGTTAGGTATTGTCAATTGCCTCCTCGATTGAACTGAAAATTCCTAGAGGGTAGGAACTAAGCTTCACTAATATACAGATCCCTACCTGTCAGCACAACTTGGATGCAGTCAGCACACAATAAATGTTTGTGGGCCGTAGGAATAAAGAGTTAGTTCACCCTTCCTGAAAGTTAGCTAGTTGCAAATAGTAGATAAAACCCTCCAGCCGGTCCCAAGAAAACCAAGTCTGTGCATTTAGCAAAACCTCTGCTGGTTTTAATGTTAAGTATTTTATTACTTCTAGTTCATTGCAAAGTACTAATGCAAGTATAGTAACTCTCATTATCCAGAATATTTAAGAAATGAGGTCAACACACACACCATCCTGGAAGAATGCAAGTTCATGGGAAATGAGTTTTATAACAGTGATGCTATCTGGAGAAGTGACTTGAATCAAAATGAACTTCTCACCAATAGCCATAATACGTTTGATTTATTCAACCTCAAACCAAGTGCAAATATAAAATTTTAATTTGAACGAGGAACGTAACAAGAGAGTTTTTTTTTTCTTTCTTAACTCTATTGAACAAGTTCAAACCAGAAATAAACCTAGATTTTCAAAAAGTACCAAACCAGAAAAGTATTCTGAACCAAACCATCATGTGATTCAGCTCTATCTTTGGTCTTGGACCCAATCAAATGACCACTACAATGTGCTGGAATATTCTAACGGGCCACGGGGAAAAGCCCGTGACCATCTACGTTCAGGAGACTATCTCCACCGCCCAGGCCGGGCTCAAGGGACACTCCTCTGCTCTTTTTCCGAAACTCCTCTAAGCCCACACAGAAAACAATTCGTTCTTTATGACAGATTGTTTGTACAATTTCACCAAAGGAGATTTTGCAAATATTATACTTCATTATACCGAGGGAGAAACAACCATGTCTTTTCATTTATGACTCACTGACGCTAAGATCAAGGATGCTTATTTCACGCGCTGTAAAGTCCCATATACATCATTAGGCAGAAAAACAAAAATAAATACATTCTTAAGCAGATGTCATCTCCCCTGCTTCCCAGTGGAGACCAAGCCCTCCAGCAGGCCCTCAAACTGGTAGCAATTCCATTAACACTCAAGACCACTTCCGGCCGCCCCTACTCCTGACACAGGAGGCAAGAGGAGAAAAATCAACAACACTGCCAAGCAGCTGAGGCTGAGAGGGTGCGAGTCAGTGCACCCTGAAAAGTGACTTCAGTGCACCCTGAAAAGTGACTTCAGTGCACCCTGAAAAGTGACTTCAGCCACCACTGTCCTTAGCCGTTTTAAATTACAGAGACATATTTTTTGTTTAATTAACATAAAAAGGGAAGCACTGCTGGGACCTTCAGCATGACCCTGTTGCAAAACTAAACCGCACAGCACAGGCCCCGCTGAGGAGACGCAGAGGAAAGGAGCATCTGGGGGCCGGGGGCCTGCTGGGCCGCAGCCTTCCAGGAGGCCCAGAGGGGGCACGGAGACACTCGACAGTTCTTCCTTTGCTTTTCCTTTTATTTCCAGGCCCAACGACACCTTTCCTTAAATATAGCACCCATGAGTCAGCCTGGGCGGGATCCTGAGGACACAAGAGCTGACGGTGTGTGGGTGCGGACGCCCGGGACCTCCCTCCTGCACACCGCGGTCCCGCCAAGGAGGCGCTGCTCTAGGTCACCATGCTATTTTGGAGTCAGAGAAGCTTGGGGGCATGAAGGGACCTCAGAGACGACCAATCACCCCCAACCTGAAGCCCTGAGAGGGGAAGCTCATGCGGGGGCGGGGTACCAATGCCCAAGGCTTTTGACCCCTGCCCATGGTTTCACAGCAGCTCTGTGGAATTTTTTTATTTTTCTAAGTCAGGTGATGTCACCGAAGAGGGTATACAGATGGCAAATAAGCACATGGGAAGATGTTGAACACCATCAGGCCACAAAGAGACAGCCCTGCATAGCTATCAGAGTGGCTAGAATAAAAACTAGTACCACCACCATGTGCTGGCGAGGATGCGGGGAAACGGCATCACTGCTGGTGGGAACATACAAGGGTGTGGGCACTCTGGAAACAGCTTTGCAGTTTCTTTTAAAAACGTAATAAATATGCAACAGCCTATGGCCCAGCGCCTGCATTCCTGGACATTCAGCTCAGAGAAATGAGAGCTCATGGTCTCACAAACACCTGCACGTGAAGGTTCGCAGCAGCTCTGTCTAAAGAACCAAAAACTGGAAACCACCTAGATGTCCCCTCCTAAAAGTGAGACTTTCTTCAGAGTCTCAGAAGGCCACGCCGAGGCTGAGAATCCCAACTGACAAGCTGAGGGACCCCGTGAGAGGCTGGCGGTCCCTCCGCCCCGGCCTGCCTTTGCCCTGTGGCACTGCTCGCTGCCCCACGTGGCCCCTACATGGTGCTCAGCGGAGGTCACCTTCACGTGGTGACGGTGCTGTGCTCCTCTCTAAGGAGACGCACGGCATCCTCGGAGCTCACACCCTCAGGTCTCAGCTCTGCCCACTGAGGCTATGCACAGAAAAGTCTCTTCTTGTAGGTCAGGAGCCCCGAGGCAACCATCCTATGGGAAGCCTGGGCCTCCCGGCCACCTGCCCCTTTGGAATAAACTTCCTCCCTTAGCTCATCCAGTGTCTCCTAATTTATCTGAAGTCTGTAGGCAGGTGATGCAACCTGATGCACCCACTTCCAAGTGAGGTGCTAATACTGTGTCTGAAATATAAACCCAGGACAGGCTTTCACCTGTGCCATTTGAAAGGAGCCAGAATGCCTGGGGCTGCGCCTATAACTGAATCCAGGAACCCATGAAACGAAGAGACCCGTGACGCCCCTCTGGGTGGCCTGAGGAAACGGGACACGTACAAATCATTGCTCTGCGGGGACCCCTGTCCTCGGGCAGCACTGCCCTCTCTCTCCTATGGGAGGGGGCAGGCGAGTCCCCAGGGCCCCTGGGGGCTGCAGGACGAATGCCTGATGCCCTCCCCTCCCGCCACGGTGAGGGGCTCACAGCCCAGCTCTGTCCGAGCAGTGAGGAGCTTTCACTTTTCACTGCCCTTTTGGGTTAGGAGTTCTCCACTTTTCCACTCCACCAGGCCGGGGGCCGAGAGGCAGCTCCAGAAGCTCGCTTCTGCTGCGGTTCCATCTGCCGATCTGTGTTTCCGTACAAAGGCCCATTGATTTAGAAGGAAAAGAATCCCCTCTCAGTTCCACCCCTGTGAACAGAAAACTGATCTTGCACCAGACTAAAATGCTACTCCAAGGCAACCATGTGAAGGCAACCTCCTGCCCCCTCCAGATGTAATATGCCCGCGGCAACAAGCAACTCTAGTTCCCTCAGCCATCTCCAAGGCCTGTGGTGCAGACCCCTCGTCAGCCCAGCATCTTCCTCTGCGCTCAGTACAATTAGTCCCCATATTCCTAAAGCACGGAGCCCAGAACTACACTCAGCATCCCTCTGCACAGAGCTCCATCCCCTTCCTCTCTCCTCCGGGTGACAGACAACGGAAAGAGCAGGGAGCTGGGAGAGACCCATGAGCTCAGATCGCAGCCCTGCCGATGCCCAGCTGTGCCCCTGGGACTGGCAACCTCATCTGCCTGATCCCTAGTCTGCTCGCTGTAAAAGGAGGAAGGTAATATACACCTTACAGAAATTGAATGACGTAACTTATGGAACGTGCCTGGCACAGAACAGATACTTCTGAAATCCTAGCCACTGTTATTTGATTATTGTTGTGCGGCCTGAGACTGCTGGGCGTTTGTAACGGCTGCACCGCCAGCTAATGCACGCTGAATTTTTGTTAACATTATAACTCCCAGCGAATTTCATAAGAAATATTGCTGAGCTGGATCCCCTCCATCCCATCCTTCGTGCAGCTGACTTTGCAAAACCTCTACTCGGGACTTACATCCTCTTTTACAATACCTGGTCATGGAGTCATGCTGAACTATTTTCTCAAATTCTTGAAATCTTATTTCCAAAGTCATGATCCCCAGCAGTGTGCCACCTGGGACATTCAGGGCACTTCCCGCCAGGCTCACCCCCCTCGACCCTTAGGGCCAGTTCCCTTCCTCTGCATCTCCTGGTGAGACACTCCCGCCTTCCCCTGGGGATGTGGTACTTGAGGCCAATGGTGACAGATCAGAAAATCTAGGCCAGTGCAGAATGCCAAAGCAAGGATGCCAGGAAGAACCTCTGACCTGCAAGACTGTTCAGCTTCTCAGCGTGAACCAGCAGCCGGTCCACAGTGAGGGGGCAGGCGGCTCTCCGGAGGGAGCGGGCTGATTTTTGATGTGCAGTGTGATACCGCAATGTGAACAGCATCCCAGACGCTGCTCCATATGGCTTTAGCCTGGGATGGAAACTAATTACCGTCCTGTGTATATTTCCAGGTCCAGGCAATAGGGAGTTACTGTCCTGTGCACTCACTCTCCAGACTGCCTCTGAGGTCAAGGCTGCCACATACTAACAAGTTCCTTTCGTGGTTTCATTCCTTCCAGACATCAGCCCCTCCATCCCTGCAAAGGACAGGAGGAGACTGGGGCTCGGGGGAGGGGGGATGTTAGCACAGGCCAGCCCTGAGACCCATCTCTCCAGAAAGGTGCGTGGCCCAGTAACGTCACGTGAAGGACCCAACAGTTTAGGGCCTGGAAACTCTGCCCGGATGCCTAGTGGCCGTCTTGGGGTGGGAAGGTGAGCGTGGACCAGCGGCAGACAGGAAGGATGCGAACCCCAAGGGTGCACACCACAGGCGGCCACCCCATATTACAGCCAAGAAGGAAAGAGGGATTTCCACATCATACATCGAGTGTGCAGCAAAGTAGAAGCCCGTGTTTGGCAGGCAGGGCGCCCAAGACTATGGTGATGTCTGGCCCCGGAACCGTCTGTGCTGCTCGGCGGGGACCTGTGGCCACAGAGCCCCAGCTCCCGCCAGGGTCTGCACAAACTCCCACAGGCCCTCCTGGAACTCCGAAGCATGCTGGTATGCCCAGGTCAGTCCAGCTGAGCCCGGCCGCCTGACTGCGTTCTCCCTCCGTACCACCGTCCACCCTCCCAGCCCTGAGAACAGGCCAGCAGGCCGGGTCTGCTCAGCCAGGACAAAGGCAAAAAGCAGCCGTGTGGCTAGGAAGCGTTGGGCAGGCTCTCCTTTGCTCACTCTCCTTTGGGGTGTGCAAAGCGTGCTGCAGAGACCACCAGCCTGGGCCTCAAGACCTCAACTGGGTCTGCAGTGGAAGAAAGCAACTCCTTATTCTAAGAGAATAAGAAACATCTTCATAAGCATGTGTCCAGCCCGCCACCAGACACAGCACAGGAAAGCAATGAAGGCCAGTGAAATCACGTACAAGTTCAAAGACCTCCCTGGCAGGAAGAGCCACAGCTACACAAAGCGGTGATGTTTCTCATACACATGTATGTCTATTTCATTCTCTCTCTTATGAGCAATGGTGACTCTAAAAGACACACCAAGAAAGCAGAGGAGTGAGGGGAGGGGAGAGAAGAGATGGAGGCTTCCTCACCTGCAAAGGCTGGGCCTCCCGGGCCTGGGTGACCTCAGCCAGTTTCCACCTCCAAAACAGAATAAAAAGAGGCTGGTCCCCGGTGAGTAACCTGACACCTCTTGCCAAGCTACTGAATAAAATGGATTGTTTTTTAAACTTGAAGCTCTGAGCCCTGGTGACAAAGTGAGGCCTCTCCTGCAACTGAGAAACCTTCTTGGAAAAATAAGTCCTGCTGCCTATTTTGTCATCATCCTTGACAAGTAACTGCACTTTGGGATGAGGTGGCTGAGGCCACTCAGTGAAGGCAAGTTAGCGTCACAACTGGGGGGTGCAGGTGCAGAAGAGGGGCTGCCTCCATCCCTGCCTGTTCTGTGCCAGGTCCTCGGGCCGCACGGTCTCAGTTCATCTTCACAACAGCGCGTGACAGAGGGTTGTCACCCTCACATGGGAAATGAAGAAACCAAGGCTCAAAGAAGTGAAGTCCCTGCCGAGGTCTGGGACGGAGTGAGGGCATGGCTTCAGGTGTGGCTGGCCGGAGCCCCCTCTCCAGCAGACCCTCTCACTTCCTCCCCACTCTAGCACAGACCTCCTACTAACCTCAGCATCAAAGAGCCCCCAGGCCCCATTTTTTCTGCTAGGGGAAGAAGGGCACCAGCAAGCAATACTCCCTTGGTTACCCTCATCACTTTCACCTAAACAAAGAGAACGGTGGACATTGCAGGTTCAGCATAATACGCTCAGGAACGAGAGCACGGCTGCCTCTAAGTCCTCGCAGTTGCTGTTTATTGAGCATATATAGTATGTCCAGTCGCTGTGCCAGGCACTTCACACATGACCTCGTTTAAGGCTCACAACCTTAAGGCTGGTATTAGCCCCACTGCACGGATGGTGAAACTGAGGGACAGAAAGGTAAAACCTTTCTCTAGGGTCACACAGTCAGGAAGTGGCAGAGCTTAGACTCAAACCCAGGACTGTCCTGACGCCACGCCAGGGTTCTCTCCCTGGAAGGGTCTACACAACCCCCAGCCCAGCCACCCCCAGGGCTCTTCCAAAGCTTCAGACTGAGCAGACACTCACTGAGCAGAAGTCCCTCCCAAGTTTTCCTGACCATGTCCCTCTGGTCGATTGGGGTGGGGATGGGGGTTCTCCCGAGGCCCCATTTTAGCCGTCCAAGCACTACATCCTTTATCTGCTGAGCATCAATTTGTGTGGTGTTCAACGCAGGGCATTAAGGCTTACGGAGGGAGGGGCGTGCCCTCTTCCCTTCCAACCTCGCAGAGTCTTTGGATCCAGAATAGTCCCTTTGCTTGACCACTTCTAACAGAGGCAGCAAACCCCTCAAGGCCTTGACTGTCTTCAGTGGCTGTCGCCCAAATTCAATTCCTCTACTCCCTGTTCCACGACACGCACTGAAGCCTCCTGCGTTTCCCATGCCAACACTGGTTCATTATTTATCAACTCATATTTAATGAATGTGCTCGTTTAATGGCCAGACAACTTGTTCTTGAGTTTCACAAATCTCAAGTCTGTCTGTTGGCATCCACTCTGCCTTAGAGGGTACATCCCCAAGGACAGGGATAGCATCAATTAAGCCATTCTCCGATGCACAGGTATCTGCAGACGGTGGATAAATGCCTGCTGCTTGGCAGCCACGGGGGTGCCACGTCCGCCTCTCAACGTGGGCAGCCACCAGAAGGGAGGTCCAGCCCTGTGAAAGGGTTTCGGGATCTAGCCCAGGGCCCGGCCATACTTAGGAAGTGCCCAGGAAACAGCTGCTGAATGTAATGTCTGCTTTAAAAAAACCCAAGACTGCTGAATTCCTCCCTTTCACTTTCCAGGACACGGAAGGGAAAACCACAACTCGGTATTGGAAAAATCAATGCTCCCGTTAAGCATCCTCGGACTCTGGATGGAGCGGAGTCTGCTCTCAATTATTCAGGAGCTGACAGACCTGCTCCAGGAACATCAGACCCCTGCTCTGTGGCCCCTCCTCGCTCCCTCCAGCCTTTCCTCAGGTCCATCACATTCGCATCTCCATGGACCAGTTAGCAAACCACAGGGGCATGAAGCTTCGTCCACAGTCAGCACTGGCTTCGATGGTCCCTTGGGCAGGAGGCGGTGCTACTGAGCAGCTGCCGTGTGGAAATAGGATGTAATTCCGAACGTCTACTCATCCCTGCTCCCCGGGCCCACTGCCACGCCCACGTCAGAACTGGCTCTGCTGTGGACATAGAGGTTGTTTCTGACAGAGTCCTTAGCAATTTCTCTTTCAGCAACACAGATGTGGGAATATCTTGCACTGGTGCAGTGATTGCCCTGGTCCATCCTCTTCTGGGAAAGCTTTAAAAACAACATCACAGTTGTACACCTGAAACTAATATAATATTATAAGGCAATATTACACATCAATTACAAAAATAAAATAGATCACTGTTTATTAAAAAACAACAAGTATACTTAGAGTGTGCATGACAGAAATAAACAAATGAGTACTGTAGAAATCAAGAGAAAATCTGGGGGAAAAAGGCAACATCATAGTACTCGTGAAAAAAAAATTTAAGTGGGAAAGAATACACCCTCAAAATGACTCTACAAACACGATCTCATTTAAGACTCACAAAGTCCACATGATGTAGGAAGATTATCGATGCACCCATTTTACAGATGAGGACACCAAAGCCCAAAGAGGCCAAGCACCGAATCTGAGAGTCCTAGTCTTCCCAGCACACTGCACTCCTAGAGTATGCCCAGGAAAGTTCTCAGAGAAGGTCTTACATGTCCTAAATTACTTGGAATTAGCAAGATGCTGAATACTAATGAATACTTAAATGCTGTGACAATGATGATGACAACGGTGAAGAGGAGGAAAAGGTTTCAATGGCCTCATACAGACTAAAATATCAATTATAACGCATTCAAAATGTCTCCGACGTTAGCATAGTTTTGTATCCGTAAGGATTTTTCAGTAGTTTCTCAAACCAGTGTCTTCCCAACCTCCCAGCTTGAACATACAGCAACCAATTTTCCTACCCTTGGCTTAGCAACCTGGGTCTCAGGATCTGCTGTCCCAACAAAACCTCCTAGCCATTTCTTAAGTTACTGGCTGCGGCTGGATTTTCCACTTGACATTGTTAATAGATTAAACTGTTTATCTCATTGTCATACACAGGCCTTTTCAGTTTCCTGCTAATAGATTCAGGTTAGATAAGGATTACAGAAGTGATACTCCCTGAGTTCCTCTCCATACCCCAGCCGGTCTCCTTTCCCCATTGTTATGAGATGTATTGTATTAAACCTACTCTCCAGATAGCTAACTTGCAAAAAGAAAATCTTACACACCCATGTATAGCAGAGGATTAGCCAAACACCAGCTCCTGCACGACTGTGGAAGAAGCACTTAACACAAGATCCTGCTGAATTATACATTTTACGACTCAGTCATCAATTACCATAGAGAAGAAGAAAACAAATTGAGCTGAGCCTGGAAAGAATGTCAGTGCAATTGGAAAAACACTCGCTGGGAACCGCCTGGGGGTGCAGGGACCTCCCCGGTAACTGCCGGGGTCCCACCAACTCTCAGCATACCAAGAGAAGTTGCCAGGTGAGCCGGTGGATGGCAAATCCCTCCGTCCCAGGGCACACGGAAGACTCCCCATAGTGAATGAAAATATTGAGCACTGCTAATATAAAATGTATTACAGCTTCTTCTTGGAAGAACAATAAACAATCAGTTTATTTCTCCTGATTAAATGGAATGGGGGGGCAGGATGCAGAGGACCCATTAAGAAGGGTAAAGAAAGAAAACAACTGTCACAGCCCCCAAAGCCCAAGGCCAAAGTACCTCATTCCTGCCCTCCGGATGCATTAAGACCAATTTTATAAACATGAGCGAATGGACCAGACCACCCTTTCGGCAAGCTCTCCAAGGACAGAGCCTTACCGGGCCTCACAATACATACATAATCTCTGGGTTAGGCGAACCCTAATCTTAGTCACCAGGTCAATGGAAATGATCTCAATGTCTTTGTCTGAGATGCTGTATCATTTTATTTTCCCTTTCCACCCAGAATCTTACCACAAAGTTAAAATGCTAGATTCACAGGATAACAGTGACCTTCAAGAGGGTGGAGTCTCTTCAGTTGAATACTGGTTACCACCAGGTCGAATGAGAAGTTTTTTCCTACTCATTCTGAGATGGGAAAATAAAAACATAAAAAACAACAAGTATACTTAGAGTGTACAACAAGTATACTCCCCCTCCACGCTCCCCCCTACCCCATCAAATCATACATACATATGAACTGCAGAGGTTCATTCCGCTTTTGCTTACTGTCTGGAAAATTCGTTGGGTCCCTTGGAAGAAATTCTTGGTAGCAACTCTAGGATTTTGTTGAGGTGCCACTTTCACCACTTTTACTGTCTGCAGCTCCTACTTTTGGTTACTTATAAAACTTATCAGCTGGTTTGGAGCAAAATAGAAATACACATTTCAGGAAATAAAACATGTAGTATTGACTAGCGGCCTGAAGAGATACCTTTTGTTGAATGGGTTTCCATAAAGTGATATCAAGTAAATAAAATGCCCAAGTAAAGCTCAATGGAGGGGAAAGATCAGATCTCTAGGAGTGAATTTTTTTTTTTTTTTTGCGTTTTTTTTGTGGTACGCGGGCCTCTCGCTGTTGTGGCCTCTCCCGATGTGGAGCACAGGCTCCGGACACACAGGCTCAGCGGCCATGGCTCACGGGCGCAGCCGCTCCACGGCATGTGGGATCTTCCCGGACCGGGTCGCGAACCCGCGTCCCCTGCATCGGCAGGCGGACTCTCAACCACTGCGCCACCAGGGAAGCCCTAGGAGTGAATTCTTAATGGAACTGCTGAGAAACACACCAGACAAGTTAGTCAAAAGCCTGCGCGTCTTGGCTTACCAGGGAAATGATGATCATAAATCATTCCTCATCAGAGAAAGCCTGGAGGGCCCTGCCTCCCCATGCAGAGTGGTCTTCCCTGCACACACACTGTGAGAAGGTATCGTCACTGACCTTGTTCCCTGAGGCTTGTATTGCTCTTTGATCCCCAGCCCCATAACTGAACCAAAGGAAACTACACTAGGAAACAGAGACAGAGGGTAAGACCAGCCTTCTTCTCAATGTTCCATGAAATACACTTCAGGAAGCTGTTGTGGTCCCACAATAGCGTGTGAATTCATGGGTAGCCTGTGAATACCGGTCTTTGAGAAATCCATTTCATTGCAGCCTTATTGGGTGAGGCAGAATCATCTTCCAGGATGGTACTGGGTGAAAGTGGCACCTCAACAAAATCCTGGAGTTGCTACCAAGCATTTCTTCCAAGGGACCCCATGAATTTTCCAGACAGACACTGCCTCACCAGTACTTAAGATGTCTCCTAATTCCACCTCCACTAACATTGATTGAGCCTGTACCATGTGCCAGGAGCCATCTGAGGCACTTTTAGAACACTGCGTCCCTGAACTCTCATCCCCCACCCCGTGAGGTCATGCCTCCTCTCTCCATTTTTCAGAGGGCTTGCAGGCCACGTGCAGACTGGGATTTCACCCAGGTCTCCTAAACCCCAGTCTGGCACCCCTACTCCTATGGCAGGAAGGTCACAGAAATAAGCAATGAGCCTGCCTTAATTGTTCTTTTTTCCCTTTTTTTGTTCCTCCTCTCCCGGATGACTCGACAGTTCTTTTATGGGTAGGTAATGCAGCAGAGCTACTGTCTATCATTCATTCATTCATCCATTCCTTTAACAAACATTTTAAAAACACGTCCTATGTTTAAAGCCAAGGTGGATCTCCCCAGGTGAGTAAGGACTTTATCCACTAATGAAGTTTTTTAAGGGAAAAGAAAAATGTAAACATGACTGTATTGAATACGCTCTGGCCTCGCTTTCCTCACCTGTAAAATGTGGGTATTGGAGAAAATGAGTTCTAAAGCCTCTCCCAGACTCAGATTTATATTATGATACTTATGTAGGTTATAGAAAAAAAATTGTTATTTTTTAAATTCTAAGAACAGAGGCCTAATTCCCTAATGAGATCATATTTATATCTATAGTGTCTTTTAGCCCAGGAGACCTGAATTGTCTTTAAAATAATAATACACCCCTGGAAAAATGAACGACCAGGTGTCTGGGGGAACCACAACGAGATAGTTGATGGCAGAACTACAGTAAGTCATGTCTGACTACAGGATCATGGGACCAGGTTGGACCAGATTCTTCCAGACGCCCAGGGTGGCCTCCACAGTCTAGCAGACTGGACCCATCGGTCTGAGGGAATGCTACAATGCTGAGTGTTTCCATGTTGTTGAGGCCACCTGTAGTACCTCACTCCTTAGTTAACTAAGATAACAGTATGCAACCACAGGAGGGCACACAGTCTCAGGAGAACCGGACATACAAAATCCCAAATATCCCAATGAGACAATGGAGGTTGGCACTCTAACTGGCTTTTCACGTTACAAGAGAGTTCACAGTTGGGTTTGTTGCAGTTATGTAAACAATGGGCTCCCAATTCATGAAAAATACATCATTCACAACGTCAATTCCACCCAGTCAGGAAAAAATCATTGCAAGGCACATTTGTCATGGACTGGAGGGAACAATGTGTATAGCTTACAATGCCAAGATCTCGTCTCTTATCAAAACCCATAGACCAGGACTTCCCTGGTGGTCCAGTGAATAAGACTCCACGCTCCCAATGCAGGGGCCCCAGGTTCGATTCCTGGTCGTGGAACTAGATCCAGCATGCATGCTGCAACTAAGAGTTGTCATGCCACAACTGAAGATCCCGAGTGCCGCAACTAAGACCTGGTGCAACCTAAATAAATTAAAAAAATATATATATAGATCCTTCCATGCTGACAGTGTGTCCACAACACAATTTAGAAGAGTTCGTGAGTTAATCCTGAATCACTGATGACCTGAAGTCTACAAGTTTTTTCAATCAAGATATAAAACGCTTACCATTAAATATTTTAAAATTCTGCCTTTAGACAACTACATTGAAACCCGACAAAATAAAATAAGCCTAAACAATGTTATCAATGCTCCCAGGAATATAAATAAACTACAGAGAACTAATCTAATCTGTAACTACATTTAACTGGCATGTGCCACCAAAATCAGAAAAGTGGCTCGGTAGCAATTTGGCGCTAAAAAGCAAAGTTCTGAAAATGCTTTCTGTAACACCTGAAATACATTTCTCTAAAAGCAGAAGCCGTCCAGTTTAATATGTTTTTTCTTGTTAAACCTAAAAGCCTGGTAAATCTTGAGCTGTGTTTTTGTGATGCCTCAACACCAATCTCTCTTTTTCTCTATGCCCCACCTTTATTTGAAAGGATTCAAGCTGGATGAATTACTTTTATCTTTGATAAAACGAGGTCTTTGAAGTGACGTTTTGGCTCTGCAGAGGCAAAGCCTCAGTTTCCAAACTGAACTATCTGAGGAGGCCGAAGCCCTCAGAGAACAATGCATTTTTCACTTGTCAGGTTAATGTGCTGGCATCCTACCAGCACAGCCTCTAATATCAATCAGTCTAACCATTAACGAGAATCTTGGGTATTGTACTCATTTATTTTGATGATACTTTTTCAATGTGAAATTACAAAGAACCATTCTTCCAGTTAAGAGAGATGAGAGGCAGATAATTAATGGATCTCAAGGAAAAGCACACAATTAAATGTGCCCAGTTTCGGCCTCGACTGCCCAAGGTCCACACCAAAGAAATCTTGTCACATTTCCAGACACCATGATACGTACTTCACATACAGCAGGTTTTGAATCAAATGTCTGGAATTACATAGTCACAGAGAGTTAGAACTCTGCAGGCCCCCATGAGCTCACCCTCACGCAGAATGCATATTTTAAAAGGAGGAATCTGAGCCAGAGCTGCAGCCCTTGGGTCCCTTTGCCCCTCTGAGTCTTGGTTTCCTCCTTCTTAAACAGATCAGGGTAACACCCAGAACCTCACATAAATGACTAGGGGTCCTCCCAGATCTGAAAAGTCCTGAAGCCTTTCCAGAAAGATCCTGGCTGCACACCTGAGGGGGAAGGGTGCCCCATCTTAAGAAAACAGCATATGCGACCCGAACTCGTGACCCGATAAATCTGGACCTTCCATATTCTCTTCCAGATAAGAATTTCCCACTTAAAAGTACTTACCACCATATTCTTTTTTTTTTTTAAGTAAGTATCCCTCTAAGGCTTTTAAATTTTAATTGGGTTTACCCTCAGATAAAAATTTCACACTTTTAAAAACCACATAAAACCATTTTAAACTGCTCGAATTTTTTTACCCCATATATTAGTTCGTTTTTTACTTTAAAAAAGGCAACAAAACTAGTCAACACACAAAAAACTAAAGGAAACAAAATTCTAATGGCCCTGAAAAAATAGTGAGCACCAAGAAGGCAAGGATTTTGTATTATAATTCCTTAAATGTCCCCCAGGTAACTAGACCAGCGTTTTGTTTTGGTTTTTGTACACATGATTGATAGTACAACTTTGGAATAAATCAATAAAACCTATTTTTGGAAGATGCATGCTTATTTTAATTTAGCACTTTAAACCTGGTGTTTCAATGGCCCAGTTACTTTTAAATGGCATAACACAGGGAGGTCAAGAACTGTTGATTAATTTCTAGTTGTCTTAAAGAACAAGAGAGAACACCCTCCTTCCTCAGTGCAATTCGCTTCTGTTCAGATCTCAGAAAACCGTAAATGTGAACACGCCTGAATTTAAGCCATTGAACACAAAGCACGTGATACAACTACTTGTGAGCAAATTTCAAGCGCCTGCTCCTTTACAAACAGACACAGAGGAGCAAAAACTCTGGAACACTCTATTTCAGAGACAGGCATATCTGAAGCCTGAGCTGTAGGAAAGGCCTGAAGCACTTTGCATACAGCTCCGACCCATGGAAGCAAATGAGCAGAGGCGCTTCTCAACACATTCCCTTTCAGTAAAAAGGCCTCTGCGAATTTGCATAATCTAAATGGCTAAATAAGTTTCAGAGTGCACTTCCAAACAACCCGCTTTGCACTTTGTTTTTAACTACAGGAACATCTTCGAATTCCCCTACACTGGCGCTGGGACTTCTCACAGTGATGAGCTGGCAGGGAGGCCACACAGCAGGAGAGCTAACCCAGCAGCCAGGCTCCAGGCTTTGCGGGGCTGTCACCTCTGCCGCGCACCTCGTCACACAGTCATGCCTCCGCAGAAGCAAAGAACCGCCCGCGCACACGAGGCATGAAAGGTCTAACTCTGCTCAAAGACACAGCAGCACACTAAAAAAGTGTTCTCAGTATGGGTCTGAAGGTCAGGGGTTGGTTGTGTGACCGGAGGCTGAACATGCAATTTCCAACCTGTGTGTGTGAACGGGCTGCTGGGAGTGTATGTGTGAGTGTGCGTACAGGTGAGGACGGGGGCCCCTGAGTGCGGTGCTGCAGCGTAGACAGAAGCAGCACAGTCCGAGGAGAGGACCGAGTATCGATACTGTAGAGCCTCAAACAGCGCCGGCTGGGGTTTTATCTATAAAACACTGAACAGCCAAGCCAAAAGGCCCCGTCAATCAAGTTGTCTGGCCTTCTGTAGACAAAATATCAATCTCAGGTAATCAAGTGATTTTTGACTCAAGGAGCAGATGTTTTGGTGTCACAGATAAGGCTCCGCCGCAACGATCTGTATGTGAAAAAGAAAACTGAGCGTATCGTGCAAGCAATCAACCAAAAGCTCAAAAGTCCCTAGGATCCCATAATTTCCAGTTGGTTACCCACCCTTCCCCCACAGACACTCCCTATCAGCCGCACATGACCAGAGAGCGAGGCTGGCAGGGACTTTTTCCCTGGCCCTTCTCTGTGGGTGTCTGAAACCTTGTTTAAAGAAGGGAGGTAGGCTGGACCACAGGCAGGCCTCGTTGCTACCTCTGGACCTGTTCGCTACCTTGACACCACTCAACCCTCTGGTTTCTCAGCTGGCATCCCTCTGGCAAATGAAAAAAAGAAAATCGTCATCTATCATTATTTATCTCCCCTTTAACTCACTTCCAGACAAGAGCCCTTTTCAAACATCGGGACACACAAAATACTTTGAGAGCCAGCCAGTAGGAGCTGCTAATCCACCACTAGAAAGGGCAAATGGAAAGTTGGAGAACAAGTTAAAACAACTTGGCTATGCTGGCTACGCTCCAGGGTATAAAAAGCCAAAGGGAGGACTGGAACAGAGGACCATCTCATAGACCTTTAATTGTGGGCAAGAAGGCCGAGAAACCTGAGCCATTCCTTCAGTGAGAAGCATTTTCCACCTGCCCTTCACCACCATCCGTCCCCTTCCAGGTGGACCATCCCTCCTCTAAAGGTGGTGTGCCCGTGCCAGATGCCCTGTGCTGGCCACAAAATGCCAGGCTGATTGGGGCCAGATTCTGCATACATATTTGCCTCCCCATCATCAGCAGAAGGCAGAGTCTCATGAAAAGAAATGCCTGGTCTACAAAGATTCAGACTGTGATTTCTGAAGTGGGAGTATGACAGACACATGCTTTGGAGTCCAGAATAACTTAGAGCAGCATGTAGAGTAGAAATATAAAGTTCTCAGTTGCTGTGGTTTACGTTATTGAGGTACAGCGAATAGTACTTGATATTCAAGATTAAATCGGAAGACTACCTACTACAATAAAATGCAGACTTTCGCCCAAGGTAGCACGAGAACCCCTTACACGCCGAACTAGGAAATTCCCCAGACTCTGGAAAAGCTAAGAGAAAGTCCAGACCTTTTCAGAAGTGCTAGCTTCAACTCTTACATCTTTCATACGATGCTCTGATCCTCCTAAGAGTAAAAACAGCCTAGGACTGAGATGAACTGTGTACAGAAATAAACCCGTCTACCGCCATAGCCAGAACAAGATGTCAGTGTGCTGAATCACAACAGATGCACTTGAAAACGTACTTGAAATGTACCTGTACCAGCCAATGAGCATATCCATGAGGACATATCTACCCTAGGGATATCACCCAGATGCAATTCAACCTAATGTAATGTAATATCCTGTTATTAAAGAAACTATCTGCTTAGCTCAAAGCCTAGTTTTCATTTTAATTCATACATCAAACTGTATCTTCTGCTGGCCCCACAAATATTGCAATGTCCTGACAATTTACTGAGGCTAGGTGATTGTTCACCCAAAAGACCGGCCAATGCCACATCTGCAGGTTTCAGGGCCCTGTTCCAGAATCACGTCACTCATTTTCCTAGCCTATTAGTAGAGTCTGAGTTAATTCGATGACATCCTTGTCAGTTCTCCTCTGCCTAAATGAATCACAGAATTAAGTGTTTCACCTGATCAGACAAAAGCTACACTCAGCAGCTCTGTTCACTATCTTTGGAGATTCACCAGGAAGCTTTTGGTAACACTCATGAATATTATTTTCCCCCAAAATGAGTGGTGACCTACCAGAGATACCTTAAAAAATGTCTTTTAAGATGTACATGGAAATAACAACAGAAATGACTCCGGTTCACTGTCCAAGCTACAAAGTGCATGGCCAGTGCCTAGGTACCTCCCCAGCAAACACACCTGGAGAGGATTATAAGTTGTGACTGCCCCAGGGCCCTGGTCAGAGTCTTTCTGACTCAGTAGAAGGTAAGAAAAAGGGACACGTGGGCATGAAAGCAGCACAAGTTCTAGAAAAATCTCAGGGCAAGACCTACCACTCTGGGCTTCTGCTGGTCCAGGGTATGCAGGAAGGCAGAGTTGGGGTCCAGGCAGCGCTCGGGGTCACTGGAGATGTCCTCTTCCGAGTCCTCATAGGAGGAGGAGAAGCCAGTGGAAGACGCAGAGGAAGAGGACAGTTTCCTCAGCGGCAGGCCGCCCAGAGGGCTTCCCTGCACCTCCTCCAAGGCACCATCCTCCTGGGCACCCATGTCTGTAATGATGACGGCAGGGATATTGCTTCGGCTGCAGGCCTCTCCCCTGGAAGGCTTGTCCTTCTGATCTGGGGAGAGCTGCTCTGGGCTGGGGTGGGCATCTCTGCCCTGAGGCTGGCTTCCCCAAGTCCCCTCGGATTGTACCCCTGTGACACACGTCCAGGCCAGACCCGCTTCTTCCATGGAGTCCAGCCAAACCCTGGAGCTCCCAGGCTGCACACCCACCCTGTCCCCAGGAAGGCACTGAGGTTCTTTCAGATCTTTTGCTTCCCAACAGGGCAAAGGCTCCAGCATTCCGCCAGAGGGAATCCCCGCCTCCAACTCCCCGGGGCCTGGCTGTGCTGAGCTGCTGCCCCCAAGCAAGCCCAGCGACGCAGACCCTTCATCCACTCTGTTGGAGCGCGGCCGTGCCTCCCTGGCCACTAGGGCCCCACTCTGGGTCCCCTCGGAGCCTACTGAGCCCCAGTCTCTGGGCTGCCTGAACCAGCCCGGGGCCTCAGAGGAGTCCGCTGGACTCTGCGCGTTCACAGTCCTCTCCTCTGGCCTTTTGTCCGCTTCAGGCGCCCCGGAGCCCGGCATGCCACCGGGCAGATTTCCTCTCCCCACCTTCCCAGGGGGCTCTCCACTGCGGGGCCCGCCCCTCTCTGGGGCCGGACTTGTCTCACTGCCCAAAGACTGCCCCTGACTCTTGGCCAGGGCCTCTCGAGGGTACACACCCCCAAGCTCGCGGGCCCTCTCAGACAGCTCAGTGAGGGCTGGGTCCTGTGGATGGTGTGGCCCAGTGGATGTGGCTCTCGCTGCCACTTCTGCGGCCATCGTTATGTTCACTCCGACCAGCCCCAACGGGGGAGCTTGGTAATTCTGAGTTCCCAAAGGAGGAGAAACCCTCTTGTCAACTTCCATAGCAATGGGTGAGCCACAGTGGCGTCCGGCCGGGACCGGCTTTCTCATTTTCACCGAAGCGCCTGGACCCTGAGCCGCTGATCCTGCCGGGGCAGCAGGGCCGGGGAAAGGTGCTACTCCCTCTTTGTCCTTCGAGAGGCGTTGGCTGGGCGTCCCTCCTCTTCTCCGGGAGTCGGCCTCTGAAGTCTCCGGACATTGTTCCCCCCAGGACTTTGTCCTCCGCCCCTCACTCGGAGCCAGGACCCTTCCTCGGGGCTGACTGATGCTGCGGAAGGGGCACGGGGAGGGCGATCGAGCCCTGCCCAAACGCGGGCTGCGGGGCGCTTGAGCGGCGGAGCTCTGCGCCTGGATGTGTGCCTCGAACATGCCCACTTTCTGGTTCACCTGCACGTTCTGCAGCTCGCGCTGTAGGATTCGAAGCTTCCTTTTGGCCTCCTCCGGCCCCGGAGGGGAGAGGGTACCGGTGGTCACCACCTGCTGCCCGTCGCCTCTTAGGCGACCCGCCCAACTCGGGCTGCCCACGCTGCTGCCGCTGCCGCTGCTACTATTCAGCCTGCGCCGGCCACTCCGCCAGCCCAGGGGGCTCCCGGGCTCCTCCGGCGACGACTCAGCTGCGGGGAAGAGGAAAGAGGAGCCACTCCCGGGGCTGAAAACGCTGCCGGGGCTCAACACGGCCCTCCCCGGCGGCGGGGGCGTCTCGCTGCTGCTGGGCCGAGGGCCGCCGCCGCTCTTCACCTGGTTGGCGCTATTCATGATCACCAGGCTGTTGAGTGCATAGCAGTACATAGCCATAGTACTGGGTCCGCCGCGCTGCCCGCCGCCGCCGCTCCTGTTCCGGCTCCGCCGCCGGCGCCTCCTCCTCCCGAGGCTCTCGGCTCCCGGCTCAGCCCCAGAGGCCCGGCGGCCGCGGCTCCGCGCGCGGATGGGGTGGCATGGCCTGGGCGTTAGGCGGGGGGCAAGACCGCGGGCTCAGCCCCCGCCGAGTTCCGTAAACAACAGCGCCGCTGTGGAGACACAAGGAGAAAAGTCAGGACCCTAGAGGGCGGGTGCGGGGGACGGCTAGGGGACTAGGACTGGGATTGGGATCCCCCAATCTGTCGGGGATCGGTGCCACTGGACATCTTATCTACAGGGGCTGTGCGGCACGGCGAGGACACAAACCCCGGGGGCCCTCGGTCGCCAGCTAGGTTGTGGGTGTGTTTTCCGAGTGCGCTCCCACCCTTCGCCCCAGACTGTGATGCGCTTGAAGGTCCCTTCAAATTCCAAATTCTAAGAGTTGCCTCCAGAGCCGCGCGGACGGGCGGGGGACTGTACAACCACTTGATTGCTAAGCGGGCTATGTGCGGGGCGCGGCAGATTCCGAGCTCTCCGAGAGTGAGGACACCCCCTCCACCGTCTCTGGGTCCCCTCGGCTTTGCAAACACTGGTTGCATCGGGTATAACGGGGCAGCTCCCCCCACCCGCCTTGGGCTTCAGGATCTCCTCGCTCCACCCTCTCTGGCCATCAGGGACCGACTCGGAGGGAACCTGAGCTGGACCTGCCTTCCCCGGTCGCTGCCTGAGCCCGGATCTAGGAAGACCCCTGCGTGCCTGCCTTTTACCTTCCTGACCCTGGCCTTGGTGCTGTGTCCCTCGGCCTACGACGACCTGGGCGCGCGGCGGGGCCGCAGCCTAGGCATTTTTCAGCACTGGCTTTGTCGCCAGTCCCCAAACAAGTGTGTATTGTGAGTGTGGGTGCGTCTGCGCGCGCCCGGGGCCGAGGCGCTGCTCGTCCCCTGTACCGGAACCAATACACGCCGCCCCCCCGCACGCTGTCGCCCCCCGCGTAGGGGTGTGTGTGTGTGTGTGTGTGTGTGTGTACGCGCGCGGACAGCGAGTCCGCACTCCGCACACCCTGTGCCGGAGGACGCGGCTGCCTCTGCGGGCTCCGGGACCCTTGCCCACTCGGAAGGACTCCAGGGTGTGCATGGCTGCAGCCAGGCGGAAGCCCGGGCTCTGCAAACCTCCCGGGGCCCCGCTCTAAGCCCGGAGGCGGCGCGGCCGAGTGCAGGGCTTCTCCGCATCCTGGGCAGCCTCGCCCGGCGCCAAGCCGGCTGCCCGGCGGCCGGAGCCCGTGGACGCCTGCAGCGCGCCGAGGTAGGCGGCGGGGAGTCAGCGGCCCGGAAGGCGAGCACGGGAAACGCCGAAAACTCGCTTCTCCCTCCTCTCCACGCCACCCTCCCCAATCAAACCCCCTTGCCCGTCTCCCTGGCCCACCTCTCTGCGCCTTTTCAGAACACGGAACCCTCAGATTCGCTCCAGAGCAGAGAGAGAGGGGAAAGAGGGTTCGGAGGCGAGAACCATTAAAAAGCCGCCAAACTTACCTACAATTGCTCAAGATTCCCGCGTCCTGTGCAGACTACATGGCCCGGGGAAGCAGACCTCGAAGGAGAAAGATGGCTTTAAAAGTAAAAAAGCTCGTAAATGGTTTCCTCACTTCTTTTGGAAGACAAAAAAAAAGGGGGGAATGGGAAAAAAGAGGGAAAGCTCCTTGGCCGGGGCGGGAGATCCGGGCGGTGGCGACGCCGGCCGGCCCTGCACGCCCTTGTGGGCTGTTGAGATACTACCCCTGTCAGTGTCTGCTCCCTGCTACTTCAGTGTTTGTTCAATGTGCGATTAAAAAAAAAAAGTTGGGGCGGGGGGGTTTGGGGGGGAGGAGGGAGGAGGGAGAAAGGCGGGGGCTTGGGGGAGGAAAGCAGGAAGGAAGTTGTGAGCCTGTCTGGGGTTGAACTCAGCGGAACAAGTTTTTCTTTTCTTCTTTTTTTTCTATTGCTTGGCAAGACCGAGGGAGGGAAACACTTAAAAAAAAAAGTTTCCATTGTTAGCTAACAACCAAAAAAAAAAAAAAAAAAAACCTTTTAACTTCTGCGGGTTAAAGATATACGATCCATTTTCCACACCCTCCAGTGAGCCTCGCTGACGGCTAGCTTGATGAAACATTTTTTGAAAAGTGTTTTTAATAAAGTTTGAGCGTGCATTTTAAGCAAAGCAAATCATGGGGACTTTTTTAACATTTAAAACGGGCTAAAGCCTTATATAAACGGTTTGTGTTCTTGTACACAAATATGCAAATTCGAAGAAGGTACTTTGTGGGCACCTCGTTGCAGAGTTGCAGATTTTAAATGCTTCACACTTGTATTTTGGAAGACTGGTTGGGCTGTGAGCTGTTGATGGTTTTGCAGTACAATTGCTAGTTGTATAAACACGCCTTTGCACTGCACAGTTTTCTGTTACTAAATGCACACAGCAAATGTGACATTGGCATATTTTTGCACTCAGTTCTCAAGGGTATTTTAAGAAAAAGAATAGTCCTGGAACTGAGAAGGCCTGAGACCCCTTGCTCAGTCTCCTGCAGCTGGATGATTTTCAAGAGACTTTTTCCCCCAACATCAGCAATTACTACTGGGCAGGGATCTTACCCCATTTAAGCTCTGGTGCTGCAAGTGTGTTTTCCATAATTCCCTAAATTCTAGACTACAGAATTTAGTGGAAAGAGGGAAAACACAGCTGCCAGGCTCAGGAAATGTAAAACTCTAAAGCCTGAATCAGTCCTAATAGTCTTATTAGCTAAAATTTAGATGGAAATTTTGACTTTGCTTGTGGCAAACCCATCTCTTGCTTGTTTATGTAACAATACTCTGTGAGAAAAGCTGCCTGCTGCTGCAACAGAAAAAAGACTCATGTTAAATCTGAAACTGAGATCTTCTAGCTAAGAATTCCCAGGAATGAGACACTTTTGAGTCCTACTTGTTTTTTTAACGTGCCATGTTGAAAAGACTGAGCCTCGTTCCTCTCCCATCCCCAATGGGGCTAAATAAAAAGAGCCCAGAGTTTATTCAGGTGTTGACTCAGGAGCTGGGCAGTTGCTAAGGCAGAGAAGCCAGCTCTACCCTTGCCCCTAATTCGCTTCCCCAGTGACAAGAACCAGGAGCTGCCAGTTCCCAGGAGACCCACTCCATGGAGCTTATTCCTATCATAGGAGATGCAAATACCCATGCCAGGTGTCATGGTGGAAACAACTGGAGGACCTAGCAGTGCATACAGTGAACACAGAATCTTAGCTTTCCAGCCTCTGGGAACTCTCACTGTCACCTCACAGCCAGACATCATTGGCATTCCAAAGAATTAAGAAATTCAGGCTTCCTGAATGAAGAGTTCTTGCTCAGAACGCAGCCAGCAACTGGTCAGGTGTGGCATGCTGAAGGGATTCCTGCCTTGGGCTGGCGGTAGAACTAAATGATAGTTCTACCAGTCTGAAGTTCTAACTGTGCTACCAAGGACGGCAGGGATTAGGGAAAAGATGGAGCAAAAGCCATATCTGGAAGCCAGCATGGTTGGCTTGCATCTTGAAGCAGAATCTGGTAGCCTTCCATGATTTTAAATGAACAAAGAAAAAAAGTTATATAGCACTTATTATCCAGGCACTGTTCTAAGCACATTATAAATATTTACACATTTCAATCCTTATAACAACCGTATGAGATACATACTGTTATTACCCCCATTTTATAGGTGAAGAAATTAAAGCACAAAGTGGTAAGCCATTTGCCACATCTATTCAATATTGTACTGGAAGTCCTAGTCAGAGCAACTAGACGAGAAAAAGAAATAAAAGGCATCCAGATTGGACAGGAAGAAGTAAAAGTGTATTTATTGATAATATGATTGCCTATATAGACTATCCTATGGAGTCTACAAAGAAGCTACTAGAACTAATAAGTGAGTTTAACAAGTGTATTAGTTGCAAGGGCTGCTGTAACAAAGTACCATAGACTGAGTGGCTTAGACAATAGAAATTTATTTTCTCACAATTCTGGCGGCAAGAAGTCTGAGATCAAGGTGTTGGTCGGTTTGGCTTCTTATAAGGCCTCTCTCCTTGGCTTTTAGATGGCCATCTTCCCCCTATGTCTTCACATGGTCTTCTCTCTGTGTGTCTGTGTTCTAGTTTCCTCCTCTTGTAAGAACATCAGTCATATTGCATTAGGACCCGCCTAATTTTAACTAAATTACCTCTTTAAGGACCCTATCTCAAAATACAGTCACATTCTAAGGTACTGGGAATTAGAACTTCAACATGTAAATTTTGGGGTAACTATTCAGCCCATAGCAACAAGGTTGCTGGATTCAAGACCAATATACCATAATCAATTGGTTTCCACATATTAGCAATGAACAATCAGAAATCAAAACTTAAAAAATAATATTTATAATATCATCAAAAACTATAAAATATATAGGGATAAACATGAAAAAAGATGTATAAAACCACAGAGTAAAAACTACAAGACACTACTGAAGAAATTAAAGAAGACCTAAATAAATGGAGAGATATACCATGTTCATGAATTGGAGGACTCAATATTGTTAAGATGTCAATTCTTCCCGAATTGATCTATAGAGCCAGTGCAATCAAAATCAGTATCCCACCAAGTTTTTATTTTTGTAGAAGTTGACAAGCTTATTTGAAATTTCATTGGAAACTACAAAGGATCTAGAAGAGCCAAGACAGCTTTGAAAAAGAACAAAGTGGAAGGACTATTTGATTTCAAGACTTATCATAAAGTTACAATAATCAGGAACATGTGGTATTAACATAAAGTTAGACAAATAGATCAATATGACAGAATATGAGTCTAGAAATAGGCCAACATATATACATATGGACAATTGATTTTTTTTAAAGATCTTTATTGGAGTATAATTGCTTTACAATGGTGTGTTAGTTTCTGCTTTATAACAAAGTAAATCAGCTATACATATACATATGTCCCCATATCTCCTCCCTCTTGCGTCTCCCTCCCACCCTCCCTATCCCACCCCTCTAGGTGGTCATTGGACAATTGATTTTTGATACAGGTGCAGAAAAGTTGAGAAAGGAATCTTTTTGACAGTAGTGCTGTAACAATTGGATACCCATATGCAAAAAAAAAAAGAACTTCAATCCATATCTTGCACCACATACAAAAAATTAAATCAAAATGGCTCATAGATCTAACTGTAAAAGCTAAAACCATAAAACTTTTATAAGAAAACATAAGAGAATATCTTTGGGATCTTCAGTTAAGCAACTATTTCTTAGATACAATACTGAAAGCATGATCCACAAAAAGAATTTTGGCAGGTTGGACTATATTAAAATTTAAAACTTCTGCTTCTGAAAAGAATGAAAAGACAAGTTACAGACTAGAAGAAAATGTATGCAAAATGCATATTTGATAAAGGACTTGTATCTAGAAAGAGAACTCTTAAAACTCAATAATAAGAGAACACTTAATTTAAAAAAACGGGCAGAAGATTTGAGCAGACACTTCAACAAAGAAGGTATAGGAGTGGCAAACATGCATATGAAAAGATGCTCAACATCATTAGTCAGTAGGGAAGTGCAAGTTAAACCACAATTAAACACCATTACACACCTATTAGAGTGGTTAAAAATGTAAAACCTTACTTGATAAAAGTATGGGAGAACAGAGCTCTCATACACTGCTAGTAGGAATATAAAATGACATAACCACTTTGGAAAACAGCTTGACAGTTTCTTAAAAAGTTAAACATATACCTATCATACGACCCAAGCATTCCACTCTTAGGTATTTACTGTAGAGAAATGAAAGCGTATGTCTATACAAAGATATGTACACCAATGTTCATAGCTGCTTTATTTGAATTAGTCATAAACAGGAAACAACCCAAATGTTCATCAACATGTGAATGAATAGACAAATTGTGATATGTCTATACAATGGAATACTATGCATCAACAAAGAGAAGTGAACTATTGATATACACACAACATGGATGAGTCTCAATGTAATTATGCTGAGTGAAAGAAGCTATAGACTGGAAAGAATATCTACTGCATAATTCCTTTTATAGGGAATTCTGGGAAACACAAGTTAATCTATAACAACAGAAAGCAGATTGGTGGCTGTCTAAAAATGGGGGCTGTGGGGAGGAATGGGAGACAGGGAAGACAAAGGGGCCTGAGGAGACTTTTGGAGGTGATGGATACGTTCACTATCTTAATTGTAAGGAAATGTATACGCCAGGGAAAACTTATCAAATTATGAAATGTTAGATATGTGCGTTATTGGACTGTATATCAATTATAACGCAATAAATACTTTTTAAAACTAGCTATGGACAGCTACAGCCTTTGATAAGGATGTTATGGGCCCCCATCCTAGTGCCAAGCACAGTGCCTGACATTTGATATACTCTCTGGGTAAAATATGAAATCATTCATCACTCAAGAACTTCATGGAATAATTCTGTGTCCCCTCTCCCCATCATATATAACTCTGTTATTTGCTGCACTGTAAAAATCTTCAGTCTTACTATCTTTCCTGTTCTTTCCTAGATAGTGAGCTCTTGAAGGGAAGGACCCTGATGTATTTATTTTTCTAGCCTTAGGTTTTAGCCCCACACAGAATGGATCTATCCATGTTTTCATTTATTTTTAATATGTTTTTATTGAAGTATAGTTGATTTACAATGTTGTGGCAATCTTACATGTTTTTAAATTTTAAAAAAAATAGATGAATCAAGCAATCGAATCATTATGCAAAAGGATCAAGGAATCAGCGCCATCAGGAAAGCTGCCCCCTCCTATTTCCCATATTTCCCAGACAGAAGGAAGTACTTCCCACCGCCATGCTTGGCTGCTGCGAGCAGGCAGTGGAGGGGGTGATGATGGAGGTCTCCGTCAGTCTTCCCCTTCTCCTACACTTCTTGTTTGAAATCTTAGTTCTAAAGGTCCCAAAACAGCATTAGCCTGAGCCATGGCTGAGGTCAAGGCGTGTCTCTAAGGGAGATCACCACACCCTCTCCTGTCCAGCACAGAGCAAGGCCACAAACAAAGAAGCAGCCTTCTACTGCCTTTCACCTCTGCCCTGGACCCTCTGACCCCCTTCTTCACTTGTTTCCCTCACCTTCCCCCTGATCTGGGTAAGGCAGTAGATGATTAACTCATTCCTTAGGTATCGGACTACTGAGTGGGAACTGTGCATCTGGCCTGCAGCAGCTACTAAACACAAGATGATGAAGACAATCCCTGCCCCCCACTCTAGGGGGAGACCAGCAGGTGCATCAAGAATAGGCTGTACCCTTCTTTCAGCTGCTGCCAAGGAGGGAGGGAGGGAGACACAGCTCAGTTAGAGCTGAGGGTCTTATAGCCTCCTTCATTTCCCATAGCTGTGTGTCCTTAGGCAAGTAACTGAAACTCTCTGAGCCTCAGTTTTGAGCTCTATAAAGTAGCAAGCATTCTAATACCCTTCTCCACAGTGTTCCTATGAAGATCTATTAGATAAAGCACAGTTAAGCACTCCAAAAGATACGCTTTCTTTAAAAAGTAGCTCTCAACCCCTTAGCCTCTCACACCAAAAAGATCCAAGACTTAGTGAATCTAAGAATCTGCCTTACACAAAGCAGGTACTCAATAAATAGTTGCTTCTAGAATAAGATTCTTTAGTACCCAGATACCCTTCCTTCCTATGCTGATGCTACTCCTGATGGGAGCACCAAGGGTGGAGGGGTTTGAGCAGTTTCTCTTTGCTCTATCTTGAGAAACTCTGAGGTCTAATGACACCTAGATTGGCTATGCCCACGCTCAGGCCTGTAATACTACATGAGAGATGCCTGTTCCCAGGCCACATCTCCTTCTAAGTGAATCTGCCTGCCTGTTCCTGATTAGAAATGCTGGGTTATCGAAGGGCCATGCTGGGCCCACAGCTAGTTAGACCAAGATGGACAAGCCTCCCAAAGACAGCTAATCCACCGGCTAGCTAATGATCTGGCATGAAAATATGAGGCAGTCACCTGGATTCTCCTCACAGGACTTTGGAAGCCTTATTACAGGAATGAGCAAAAGGATCATGTAGTAAACGTGGGGCTAGTGAAGCATGTATAAGAGGAACCAGGAATGAGCAAAAGATTTCTCGGGAAGTGGGGAGTGCGGAACAGGTGTGGAGACCAGAGAAACTACAGCTCCGGATGAAAGCCAGGGAGAGAGAAAGGAGTTGCCTCACCAACTGGTGGCATCCCAGATCCCATGCCTATGAGGCTGGCAGGTTCTGTGTCTGCCCTTAGGTATGTGAACAGCTGTGGCATTTCTATGAATAACCCCACCCTCTCCCAGCCACCTAATACCTTACCTTACACAGAAATATTTATTCACGATTAATTCCTTAATCTTAAAAAAATAAAAAGATTTTTAAAAACACACACACAGAGTCTTACTGCCCTCTGCTACTACTAATAGGCCACAGAATCTGGAGGAGCAAAATGCAAATAGCACAGGTTGTGATTCTAGGTTGATAGGAAGCAGAAAAAGCCCATCTTGTCCCCACCCACCCCCAGTCTTATTATTTTCCTGTGTACAGCCGTTAACATCGGGGCTTCCCTGTGTTATGATAGCTTATTCTTTATTTCTTTCATTCATTCATCAAACATTTACTAAACACCACTCGCTACACATCTTTTGTAATCTGCTCCCTTTGTCTCCTTCTCTTTGAGGCAGGGAATAATAATGCCTCATTCCCATCTGCAGCTGCAGGGCCTGATGTAGAGAAGGTACTTGATAAATGTTTGTCGAATGATCACTGTCCTCACCTCAGGTAGGGGCACGAAGCAGAAGGATTTTTTCTACCTTCTATTTTGAGGTGGTGCTGGAAAATCAAACTGGCTGGAAATATTCCTGCCGCAAAGCATAAATAGGTAGACCCTACTTACATGTGGAATAATTAGTTTCAAATAGACTTTTCAACCACTTGAATAACAGATTTCTTCACAGTTGGATTGGATGTGTTACAGATCTGATTCAAGCATGGACATGCAAATGCCGTGGATCAGCCATTATCTAAGCTATGTGGTTCATATATATAAATATATTTTTTTCATTGTCTGCAAGCAACCATGAACTGATAAGAGATGGATTGAAAAGATGTGCTCCTGCTTTTCATTTGTGAACTTAGCCAACTTCAACACTCAAGATGAAATGTGGTGTCAAGACTTCGCTGAAATTTAAACCAAGTCGTTTGTTATCAGTTTAAGATACTGGTAGGGACTTCCCTGGTGGTGCAGTGGTTAAGAGTCCACACTCCCAACACAGGGGGCCCCAGTTTGATTCCTGTTTGGGGAACTAGATCCCACATGCATGCCGCAACTAAGAGTTTGCTTCCACAACTAAGGCGCCTGCATGTCACAACTAAGGAGCCCACATGCTGTGACTAAGACCCAGGGCAAGCAAATAAATAAGTAAAAAAAAAAAGATACTGGGTCTATGGTTTTGTACCACATACACCCCTTCTCCAGGGATCCCCTCCCACTCACTGAGCCTGTTTGTGACTGAAAAAGCTGCTCTTATTGTAAGGTTTAAAAAGTGAAGCAATGAGGAGCAGCCTCAGCGTCTACAGCCCTTCCATAATGCCTTCTCTAGATAACTGGGTTTGTGTGGTATCTGTGGACCCCCTGCGACAAAAAGAAGTGACGAGAAAGAGCATGGAGGACATGTAAGTTACATGAAATTTAAAATATTTCCTTTGAAGTTATGATATAGTCTGCTTTGGGCTTTAGTGATCTCAATCAGCAAGTCCAAGAGAGCCAGAGAGAGCCTTTGAGTCAAACCTGTCCCATCATCTAATATTTTAGGAAGAGGAAGGAAGTGTAAAGTTTACATAAGGAGTCTTTAAGGACAAAGTCTCAAAAAAGGTCACTGTGTAATGTTCTAATACAAAATAGACAGCTATCTCCAGCAGAAAGAGGAAGTTTCTTAGGCCTCCCATTTCTCCTGTTCCTCACCATGAAGGAACGGTATCAGCAACATGAGATCATATCTCTCGTGCTTGCAAACCACCGTCCATCAACACTGTAGGTGTCTAGAGCTTTCCCTGTGTACCCATGCATGCAGCCTATTCAGCTCTTATTTGACCCATGAGCACCTTGTTTCAGCCTTGGGTATTATCATTAATGCCATTCGTTCACGCATCAATCCATTCCGGAGTTTTCCAGGCAGGGAGAGCGGGAGAGAAGGACAGGAGGAGGTATATGAAGAAGACTAGAAGTCTAGGAAGTTCTTCAGAGAACTCATAGACTAGCAGGGAAGTCGAGTTTGAAAACAAGGATAACTCAGTGTAATCCGTGTTATAACAGCATTCAAAGTACCAGGAGAGCACAGTGGCGGGCTGCCCTTGGGCTGGAGGAAGAGGTGGGAAGGCTCCAGGAAAGGGCACTATTTGAGCTGGGCCATAAAGGATAAGTAGGAACTCACCGGGCAAAGAAGAAAGTCTTCTAGGCAGGGAGGGACCCAGCATGTGCTAGGGCCCTGAGCTATGGAGGAGCAGGTGGAAGAATGGTAGGTGAGAGGGTGGGAGCAGAGGGTGGGAGAGGCTCAGTACTGGGGGAGAAGAGCCTGGAAAAGCAGTTTAGGGACATGTAGTGAAGTTCCTTGATTGCTATGCTAATAGGACTTTTATTAAAAATAATAAGGCGCTCTGAGGAGTCTGAAGCAGAGAGTGACACAATTACGTTAGCATTTTAGAACAATCTCCTTGAGGCAATGTGGAGGATACGTTAGAGGGGAGACAGAGGCCAGTTCAGTGGGGCCACATTCTTAGAGCACCTGTGCTGGGTACTAGGACTTCAAAGATGAATAGAACTCCATCCCTGCCTTTCAGGAGCTTGCAACTGAGGGAGTATACCAATTGCCTATTGCCATAAATATTACCAGAAACGTAGTGCCTTAAAACAACACATATTTATTATCCCACAGTTTGTGTGAGATGCAGTGTGGCTTAGCTGAGTCCTCTGCTTCTGGCCACAGTTAAGGTGTTGGTCAGGGCTGAGGTTTCATCTGAGGCTCAATTGGGGAAGGATCCTCTTCCAAGCTTATGTTGTTGATGGTGGGATTCAGCTGCTTGCTGGCTTTGGCCAGAGGCAGCCCTCCGTTCTCTGCCATGTGGACCTCCTCAGCATGGCCACTGACTTCATCAAAACATGTGAGCTGAGAAGGCAATAGAGAGAGACTGCTAACAAGACAGAAGTGGTGCTCTTATATAACAATCACGGAAGTGATAGCTCATCATCTTCTCCATATTCTATTGTTTAGATGCAAGTTTCAGATGCCACCCGTGCTCAAGAGAAGGGGATTACACAGGGGTATGAACATCTGTAAGCAGGAATACTTCAGGGTCATTTTCGAGTCTGTCTCTAGGGAGGGAGACAGATCTTAAACTATTTCAGAATAATCAGGGGAAGACAAGATAGGAATACTCTTGGGGGCTGTGAATCCAAAGACAGGTTATCTGGACCAATCTGGCAACTGTGGGGATGCTTCCTTGAGAAGGTCGATTAGGAAGCCATTGCTGTGGGCCTATGAAATGTCGAATATCTGAACTTTTCCTGTTATTTTTTTCTTATTACCCATAGGGTCCTTTGTTTTAAAAGTCTGTGATGGATAAAGGTTGGGACTCCTGATCTGCCATTTAGAGCTGTGTTAATTTGGAAGTTAGGTAGCCTCTCTGAGCATCAGTTTCCTCATTTGCAAAACAGGGATACTGCTGCTCACCTCACAGGGATCTTGAGGGATTAAATGAGATGGCGTATATAGAAGAACCTGGCACAGGGCTTGCCACATCCAGGTTTAGCCAGTAACTAAGGCCAATAGTACAGACCCAGATGGACATTAGGCCTTGTTCAAGGTCACACACAAAGCAAGCCCCAGCTATGAGAGAGCCTGGGTTCCAGGCTTCTCCTGAGAGGACCGTGATCAAGACTGTCACAGACACACCCAACACCAAGATCACCTCAGTGGTAAAAGTAGGAGGCCCTTACGTCTTGTGGCGTGGACACTCCATCCATTTGGTAACTACCTGATAAATACTTGTTGACTGCCCTCTAGGATGTGGGCTCCAGGGCCACGTCCTCCTCTCCAGATGTTCTGCCAGGGCCCTGAAATGGGCAGCTTCCCTCCACCCTTAAGGTCCAGCATTCATTCGATGGCATGGCACTGCCAGGCACAGAGGGGATGTGAAGCCAGATGCAACACAGTGGACTTAGAGACAACAGAAATCCCTCAAGGTCATTACATCTTTCTCTCCCTGAACAGTAGTAACCAAAATGACAGATGAGCTCCTACTGCCCCATCCCAGTTTCTAGAGTCCACAGCCTCCTACACTGGACTTGACTTCCATGCATCCCTCAGTTTTACTTATCAATTACCTACTTAAAACTGTCTCCATTTACTCTTTTTTTTAATATTTATTTTTTTTAATTTATTTTCCTTATTTTATTTTATTTTTTTCGGCTGTGTCGGGTCTTAGTTGTGGCACACGGGATCTTTGCTGAGGCACGTGGGACCTTTTCGTTACGGTGCACGGTCTGTTGGGGTTTCTCTCTAGTTGTGGCATGCGGGCTTCTTTCTGGTTGTGGTGTGTGGGTTTTTCTCTCTCTAGTTATGGCATGAGAGCTCCAGGGTGCGTGGGCTTTAGAGTTTGCGGCATGCTGGCTCTCTCGTTGAGGCGCACTAGCTCAATAGTTGTGGCGTGTGGGCTTAGTTGCCCCACGGCATGTAGAATCTTATTCCCCTACGAGGGATCGAACCCACATTCCCTGCATTGGAAGGTGGATTCTTTACCACTGGACCACCAGGGAAGTCCCTGTCTCCATTTACTCTTATCTGCAGTCCACAGACCAGCCGAAGAGAAAGCCTTGGATTGCTTTTTTTTTTTTTTTTTTTTTTTGTCTGCATTGGGTCTTTGCTGCGTGCAGGCCTTCTCTAGTTGTGGCGAGCAGGGGCTACTCTTGGTTACAGTGCACAGGCTTCTCATTGTGGTGGCTTCTCTCGTTGCGGAGCACGGGCTCTAGGCGCGCGGGCTTCAGTAGTTGTGGCATGCGGGCTCAGCAGTTGTGGCTCGCGGGGTCTAGAGTGCAGACTTAGTAGTTGTGGCGCACGGGCTTAGTTGCTCCGTGGCATGCGGGATCTTCCCGGACCAGGGCTCGAACCCATGTCCCCTGCATTGGCAGGCGGATTCTTAACCACTGCGCCACCAGGGAAGCCCTGGATTGCTTTTTAAAGTTATTTATTATGTGCCTACCTCTGTACTAAACTAAGATGCATGATTAAGGATAGAAGGCTGGGGTAAACGGGGCTGACATGGGGTGGGGTAGCTCCCAACTAAGGCAGAGCTCAGAAAAAGGAGCTAGGGATAGGCGCAAAACCTCTTCCTCAATCAGGTCTCCTGAGCACAGCTGCAGTGGTTGTGATGCTAAAATGGGATATACGGGCTTCCCTGGTGGCGCAGTGGTTGAGAGTCCGCCTGCCAATGCAGGGGACGTGGGTTCGTGTCCCGGTCCGGGAAGATCCCACATGCCGTGGAGCACCTGGGCCCGTGAGCCGTGGCCTCTGAGCCTGCGCGTCCGGCGCCTGTGCTCCGCAACGGGAGAGGCTACAACAGTGAGAGGCCCACGTACTGCAAAAAAATAAAAAAATAAAATAAGATATGCAAATATCCTGGAAATGGACCTCTAGAAGAATATCCCCCAGAGGAGTCCTGGGTCACGAATGCTCGGGTTGAAAGCTTCCCATCCAAATTCTGCCTCCATGTGGTGAAATTGCCACCAGCTTGGATAGCTCACGTCATGTGCAGGAAATCCATCTGAAGAAGGCTTCAGAATGCCCAGATGCATAATAACTTCAAATATAGACATCTTTTCCAAAGACCACAGACGCTCTGAAAAAGCACGGAGATGAACGACTTCAAAGTGTGAGATGCAAAGAATACTAAATTGCCCACATTTGGGAAGCTAGGTTGTGAGAGGTTAGGAAGGCTTATATGAGGCTACTGCTTTCCCAGTCGTCCCTCTGATCTCAGTGGTCCCTGAACGTCCCCACCCTCTGTTGGTGCTTGTGCTTATTGCTATGGAGTATCACAGAGCAGAGCCCTGTAGTAGTCAGGGTTCCTAATGGCAAGTAACAGAAGCCTGAGTTTAGCCTCTATAAGCAGAAGACAAATTTATAGTAAAGGATATTGAAGGACCCGAGGCAGGAACACACCTAAGTGTTCAAGGAACAACTGTGGCTGGGGCAGAGAGAGAGGGAGGGGAAAGTCAGAGGAAATAAGAGCAAGGAGACGGGAGAGGTTTTATCCAGCACAAGGAGGGGTGCTGTTGGAAGGTTTTGAACAGAGAAGTGAAATTATCTGACTCACATTTTAGAAGGAGCCCTCTTACTCTGGTGGAGAACAGACTGTTGAGGAGAAAGAGTGCAGGCAGGGAGAGATTAAGTGGCTACTGCACTAATGCAGGCGGGAGGGCGGAAGTGGGACCCGGTGGGAGGGTGGTGGTGATGGGAAAGAGACAGATTCTGGATGTATTCTGAAGGTAGAGTCATCTCCCGATGGATTCGATGTTTCATACTTTCTTTTTCACATATACACATGTACATCTATATGCATATACACGTGTGTGTGTGTTTAGGCAAAACAAGAAAACTCTCATCCTAATCAGAGTTCTGTTCAAAAGTTAACATAGTAAAATAAATATAAGAAAGGAAAGAGAGATCAGTTCAGTTTTGAAGCTGAGAATCGATTAGCACAAGCTCCCAATTCCTTGCCACTGGGTAATAATAATCATAATGATATTTGTATTGTTTGAGTGCTTACTGGGTTCCAGTCACCGTGCTAAGCACCTTACGCATGTCATTTCCATGTATTACTCATTTCATTATCACAGTTATGCCATAAGGTAGGTAATATTATTATTCCCTCTTCAAAGGCAAGGACATTGAGTAACAGAAAGGTTAAATAAGTTAGATAAGGACCACTTACAGAGAAATGCAGTTTGGGTCTTTTTTAAAATTAATTAATTTTAAAATTTTTGGCTGCATCGGGTCTTCATTGCTGTGTGCAGGCTTTCTCTGGTTGCGTCAAGCAGGGGCTACTCTTCGTTGCGGTGCACGGGCTTCTCCTTGCAGTGGCTTCTCTTGCTGCGGAGCACGGGCTCTAGGCGTGCAGGCTTCAGTAGTTGTGGTGCACGGGCTTAGTTGCTCCACGGCATGTGGGATCTTCCCCGGCCAGGGCTTGAACTCATGTCCCCTGCATTGGCAGGCGGATTCTTAACCACTACACCACCAGGGAAGCCCGAGAAACGAAGTTTTGTCTGTAGTGAAAGATGGAATAATTATTAAATAACCATGTAAACATATACATTCCTCACTGGGGCCCAATTACCCATCTACAAAATGAAGGTATTGGAAGGGATAATTGCTAAAGTCCTTTAGCTGTGACTGTCCGTGAATCCTTCGTTGCTAACAAAGAAAATATTGTCCTGTTTCCCTCCCTCGCATTATAAACAGTAAAAAACCAATTCACGTTTTCTCAATGCCTACAATGATCATTTAAAGAGTAACCTGATTTCATGAAGTATTTGTTTTTGCTTAAAAATTGTCATTGATGGGCTTCCCTGGTGGCGCAGTGGTTGAGAGTCCGCCTGCCGATGCAGGGGACACGGGTTCGTGCCCCGGTCCGGGAAGATCCCACATGCCGCGGAGCGGCTGGGCCCGTGAGCCATGGCCGCTGAGCCTGCGCGTCCGGAGCCCGTGCTCCGCAACGGGAGAGGCCACAACAGTGAGAGGCCCGCGTACTGCAAAAAAAAAAAAAAAAATTGTCATTGATGCTAATTAGTTTGATGAATAGTGTGTCTTCATTCAGAAAAATTGTACCTTTCACATATACAGAGCCAAATACTCTCCAACACAGGTGAAAAGTCAACAAAGGGCTGGAGTTCAAGGGACAGCTGCTTGTGGCACCCCAAACCGTCCCATCCATCTGTCCATCTGTTCGTTCATACAAAAAGTATTTATTGAGTCCCTATTATATGCTGAACTGTTCATTGCAAGTTAAGATGTTACAAGACAGCAACATACTCGAGGATGGACAGTGTAGGAGGATGCATTTTGGAGTCAGGTATGCTTGGCTTCAAATACTGGCTCAGCAATTACTGTGTAACTTTGGGCAAAGCAGTAAGCTTCTCTGAGCCTCAAATTCCTCATCTGGACAATGAAGATAATAATATCTAACTTTCCATGTTATTGTAAGGATTTGATGCTACATATGTAAAGCCCATGTAGCCTGTGCTTGGCTTGGAGTAAACTCTCTGTAAATGGTGTCCCTTGGTGGTCAACCTCTCCTGGTCAGCACTTTGATCCTTTGAATTCTTTGAACCCCAAGGTCCAGCATCCTTGGGTGTGCTGTGATCCACACACACTCCTTCAGGGCCCCCAACCTGCTGCCACTGTACATCATCAGTGAGCAGTCCAAGGCCCCTTCAGGCAAGCTCGCCGCAGTGGAGGAAGCCGGGTGGAAGAATCCCAGAGCAGGGTGGCGTTGAGAGCAAGAGGAAGGGATCGAAGAGTCGCAGAAGCTGCTCTCTCACAACATGCATTTTCGTCTCTATTTTCCCAGTGTAGAGTCTAATGTTAAAGTTTGTTGCCAGGAGGACGGAATGAAGATTAAATTAGTAGTATTATTTCAACTCTTAAAAACTGATAAAGACATTAGGACTCAGAGAGGTTAATGGACTTGCCTAAGATTACACAGCCACACAGATATATTTGAACTCAGGTCTGTCTGAAACAAAAGCCTATGCTCATTCTGCTGCCCAGCTGTGGTAGGTGGGCCCACCAGAAATAGAGCCTGAGACACCAGTGCACATCACTTATATATGAAGTGTTCACAAGAGAAAGGGGGTGAGGACGGGAAAGGATGTGAAAGGAAGGATATAGTCTTAGCTGGAAACTAGGTAATTTCTTCAGCCTAGTCCCACGGGGAGCTCTAGAGCATGAATTACACCACAGGGTTTGTCCATCTTGAGGTGCGAAGGGAGCCAGCTTTTTGCTCCTCTATGTGCAGGTGAATCATGGGCTGCAGGGGAGCAGGCCGGGGAGCCTCCCAGTCGAAGCAGCTCCCTTTTGGTCAAGGGCAATTCTGTGAGGCACTAGCAGCCAATGGTCAGAGCCACTGGAGACAGGCCCACCTGCCCAGTGAAGGGATTTGGGCGAGCCATCAACAGTGAAACAGCATCCGTTTCGTTCACATTGCATCCCTAACCATCGACTGAATGAATAAATGAGTGAATATGTTTTCTCGGTAATAAAACAGAAATGGTAACGTGTACTTCAGGGGTCGTTAGGAAGCCTAAATGAGCTCATGTGCGTAAGTTAATTGGTCTAGCATTGTGAGTGCATAATAAATGAGAATAATTATTAGCCACGGTAAAATCAGTATTAATTTAGCAATGATCAGCCAATTAGGTTATTAATGATTATAATTTTATTTTTGTGACCATTGGCAGTAGCCCTTACTCTGAAGCCTCAGCTAGTTGACGGAAGAAGGATGAAAATTTGCAAAACAGGAACTCCTTCCTTCCTGACAACACCTGGCTCAGATCTGCACGTGGCAATTCAGTAACTAAAGCCCTTTGGAGTCCAAGGTGACTCCACTTCAACCCGTGTTCCCCAATGTCCAATTCCTGGGAGGATGCCTAGGGATGGCACTGGTCAGCGTGGCCTTGGGTATAGCTCACAGAAATTGGACTCATCACCCCAGCCCTAAATACGCTGTAGGATAGAGGGGGTGCGGGCAGGGAAGATGAGGTAGGCTGGGAGATGATGGGAAGTGTCCCCAGCCCTGGGTCTCAGACGCAAGTAAAAGGAGAACTGGCTCAATCACAGCGTTGCTGCTTGTAGTGATGTCATTGTTTCCAGACCCAGAGTCGTCACTGAAGGGAAACCTTCTTGGGATCTTCCCTTGTGTGACACTCAGCATTTCCTGCCTGGTGCTTGTCTACCCCCACTGCCCTTCCCCCACTGATTAGAGAATTAAAAAGCCCAGGTTCTGCTGAATTTTCAGAACCTCAAATGACTCATACTGTGCACTTTAGTGAACGCAAAAAGAAACGAACCATTCCTGTTCCAGATGCTGTGGTTTCCCTCTTCTTGAGGTTATGCAAATCTGCATTTTCCTTTTTGTACCTTGGAAACACTTGATGGAGGCTGAAGGATGGTAGGGAAGCCTGGGGGAGAAGGTGGACCCTGGAGGAAGTCAAATTGGGCACAAATGTGATATACATCTGCATAACCTTTTTTTTTTCTACTTCTAGAAACATTTCCTAGGATCTGGAGCTTCATGAATTGGATTTCTTTGCCCCTCATTCCTCCCCCACCTTAAATGTCGATAAGTTGTTCACTCCTGTGCCCCATTCTCTTCTCTAAGTCCGCCGCCTCAAACTCCACCTTTGCCGATGACACCGCAGACTGCCCAGACCTGTTCTCTCCCAAACATCAGCCTCGTATCTAAGCAGCCAGATGAAATCAAACGTGAGTCCACATCGAACCAGTATCTTCTGTTCCTTTGGTGGTCCCTCTCTCAGTTGAGGACCTAATGACACCACCCGGTCATCCAAGCTAGAAACCCTAGAGCCTTCAGTTTACCTTAAGGGATTGACTTGGCTTCTTCCTCAGTGCCCCTCACCCCAACTGAAACTCAGTTCTACTCCAACTTGTGACTCAAATCCACCCCTACCTCTCCATTTCTGCTTCTACTTCTCAGGTGCACGTCATCCCTGCATGAAACTAAGGTGATAGACTTCTACTTGATTTCTGTGTTTCTCCATCCCTCTCTCTGTCCATCAGTCTGTCCATTCTACACATTTTATTGAGCACCTACTATAAGCCAATCACTTTTCCGGATCTGGGAACACAGGGCTAAACCAAACAAGATCCCTGTCCCCGTGGAATTTACATTCCAGTGGGGTTACCAGGTAACATACAACAAATAAAAGACTTTTGGACTAAGATATCAGATTGAAACTTTCTCATAGAGTTTTATTCTGCCAGTACCTCAACAAATACCCAAAACAATAAAGAAGTAAAAATAAGCAGAAGAAATTCACCAACAACAATTAAATAAGGAAAGAGCCATACCCTGTACAATAAATTTCAAAAACTGTTAACCAAGAAAGGAAATAAAATTGGGGGGTAAAGTAGAGAAGGCCAACAAGGCTTGGCTCCTAACCTGGTCCCTGCTGCCCTAGCAGCTGCAATGGAGAGTCTGCAAAGTCCTGGGAATTTTCACTAATACCCCCAAAGCCAAGAGAAGCCAAGCATGTAGGTGTCCACATCCATTTCCTCCACTGACTGAAAAGTAGTAGAAATAGCTATTGGGGAGAAATGGGTAAAATTGGGCGAGTGAACAATGGGGCTGATTCTGACCAAAGTAAAGTCTTCAGGGCAAAAAACCAAATTTGGGCAACAATGAAAGCTTGAAGTTCTACCCTCCAGGGAACGATGTATACTATCCAAACCTGAGGATTAAATCCTGACACATCTCCAAAATCGCAGCAGAAAGAGCAGAGCCCAGACATTCCAACCACCAACACTCTGCCTGCTGAGCTTCCCTTCTGGTGCCACCACTCTGCAGCTCCCTTGATCCTCACAGTGAAACAGAGAGAAAAACAAACTGATCTCAAATACAACGGGGAAGGAGTCAAGAAGTTACCCACACTGTATCAGAACAAATAAACTGAATGGATGTAATTCCCTATACGTGAGCAAAATGAAAGAATAAGCATGACAACAATAAAACCATACTATAGGGCTGAGGGCTAGGGAGAAGCAACATGCAAAAGACCAGGAACCCAGATGAGAAGAAATAGTAAATCAAGCAACAGAAGGAAACTCCTCCCAGTATCTTCATGCTATATGGCTTAATTAGAGCATGAATCCAGTGAAAGAAGAACTCAAAGATGAGAGGGTAAAACGACAGAAATGAGATGAAAAGGGAGATTTCAGATTTAAGGACATACACGGAGGGCAATATTATAGAATGAAAACATAAATTAGAAATAAGAAGAACAGAATAAGAAGAAACACAATAGATACTGTTGAAATGTGAATTATGATGCAGAGGTAAAGCTTAAGATAATCACTGTGAATGTAACTGAGAAAGAAATAGGTATGGAAGAGAGAGATTGGGAGAGAAATAGGTATGGAAGAGAGAAAAAATGATTAAATATAAAGATAACTGATGGCCCTTAAGTAGAGGGCCCAACACATGGGACAAAAGATGTATTCAAATGTAAATATGATCGAGTGAGTTTCCATGAAAGGAAGGGCTAAATATATAAAAAAGCAGAATACACTGTTCCAAGGAAACATGATGCAGAATGTTAAATACCAACATATGGTCTAATGAAATTATGAACTTCGATGATAAAGAAAAAATTCTTCAGGCATTTGAGAGAAAAAGCAAATCATTCCAGGAGAGCAAAAACCAGCAGGACTCAGCCCTCTTCACAAGTGACATTCAAGGCCAGAAAACAGTGGACACAAAGCACCTAGCGGAGACAAGTTCAGCCCCCCACAGTGGGAGTGGACGTTTGTTTAACGGCTCTATTTGACATTAGATTATAAAGGTGAAAATGCACATCCTCTATAATCATACCCATTCCACCTTTGGATATATATCCTAAATTTTTATTTGCAATAAAAATTATTGCAAATATACTAGGAAACAAGCATAAGGATGTTCATAACAGCATTGCTCAATATAGAAAACAACTAGAAACAACCTGTCTGTTGACAACAGAATGGATACATTGTAGTATATTCATAAAACTGAATACTTTACTTCAGTGATGATAAATGCGCTACAGCTACACACATCAATGTGATCAAATCTTAAGAAACATGCCGCACATTTCATGTTAAAGAACAATTATGTACTACGTAAGGAAAATTTCGTGGTAAATCTATAAAGAAAGTTTAGGATCATGACTTTCTCTGAGGGTTGTCCGGGGAACTCAGCTTGGGGAGGTGCCCAAAGGGAGCTTCACCAGTAGCAATAATGTATCCATTATGAGGTTAGCTGATGAATTCATGCATGTTCATTTTATCATGAAGATTTATAATATATAGTTTATGCACATTCTTTAATAGGTATCAATATTTCATAAGAATAAAGGAAACAAAATCCATCCATGTTGCTCCAAATGGCAGAATTTCATTCTTTTTTACAGTTGAGTAATGTTCCATTATATATATACACCATATCTTTATCCATTCGTCTGTTCATGGGCACTTGGGTTGCTTCCACATCTTGGCTATTGTAAATAGTGCCTCTGTGAACACTGTGGTGCATGTATCTTTTTGAATTAGTGTTTTCATTTTTTCCAGCTATATACCAGAGGAGTAGGATTGCTATGGTAGTTCTATTTTTAGATTTTTGAGGAACCTCCATACTGATTTCCATAGTGGCTGCACCAATTTACATTCCCACTGACAGTGTGGAAGGTTTCCTTTTTCTCCACACCCTCTCCAACATTTGTTATTTGTAGATTTTTTATGGTAACCATTCTCACAGGTGTGAGATGATATTGTTGTTTGACATTTTAAAGATTCTTTTAGTCACTAGGAAAATAATTAAGGAAGAAAATAGAGCACTATAAAGAAAAATATATATAGTACTATAAACAAAGCATGACTGAGAAAATGATACTCAGACAAGATGCCATTTCAGTATAAAGACAAAAGGCAGACATTCTCAAACTTGAAAGAGCTCAGGAATGTAGCACCTATCAGTCTTTTTTGAAAAACAAAAACCTATTTGTTGTAAAATCAAAGCTTTAGGGGAATGAATCAAATGAAGAACTCAAGAATAGAGAGAACTTTGTAAAAATTACATTTAGGGAATTAGGGAGAATATCGAATCTATTTAAATATAGTATTATTGCTAAAAAGAAAAGAAAAGAAAGGGGTGGAATTATGGCTACGAAACCAGAACAGACGTGTTATAAACTTGGACAATGTAATAATAAACATGATCATAATAGCAATTTTCTACTGAAAATCGGGGATGGGTTTTTGTATCTGGCCATCTTGGAGTAACTGGTACTGAATATACTGTCCTGCTTAAATGACTATAAAAATGGGCAAAACAGATGAAACAACTGTTTCCAGGAACTGGAGCATGAGCAGCACAGGGCTGCGATCCTTGACAGCTGGGATACACACAGGTGACCGCACATCCACCCCAGCTTCCTGTCCCTGGGAGCCCTCTCTGAACCACAGCAAGGAAATGCAGAGAGAGGCGGTCTTACGGAGCCGAGGAGGAAGAGCTGAAGCCCCCGGAATGTGTGGGGTGGGAAAGTGGAGAGAAGGGAGCCCAGGAGTTTGAGTGTGGTGGTCCTTGGCAGAGGGCTGGACAGAGAGCTGTGAGGCTATGAGGCTGCAAGCTGCCTGGAGACCCCAGAAGCCAAGCAGCACCGTGAGTAGCTGGCCTGCCCCAGAGCCAGAGTGGGCAAGCCCTGCTGAGCACCTGGGGTGCCCAGCTGGACCCTAGAAAAGAAGAAACCCCGTGAGAAGATGACATGAAGTCAGGCACAGTCTGAAGTCTACACTAGCAAAAGAGATACTGATTGCAAAGGTAAAATCAAAATCAGGGCAAGGAGACGAAATATTTTCATCATTACATAGGAAATGAGCTTACATGAAACAACGTGGACCCTCTGGCCCAACTTAAAGACGGTTTGGGATGCACTTCCAACAATTCAACCTGTGTCAACACAAATTGAAAGGTCTTTTTCTACCTCTGGAACACTTGTCATGAAACAAAGATCAAGACCATTGTTTAGGCCAATTGATGCTTTCTGTGTTTAAACATTTCATTTTAAGAACAATAGCTTTCAGGGGCTCCCTGGTGGTGCAGTAATTAAGAATCCGCCTGCCAATGCAGGGGACACGGGTTCAATCCCTGGTCCGGGAAGATCCCACATGCCGCAGAGCAACTAAGCCAGTGCACCACAACTACTGAGCCTGTGCTCTAGAGCCCGCAAGCCACAACCACTGAAGCCCGCGCGCCTAGAGCCCATGCTCCCCAACAAAGAGAAACCACTGCAATGAGAAGCCCTCGCACCGCAATGAAGGGTAGCCCCCGCTCACTGCAACTGGAGAAAGCCCGCGTGCAGCAACGAAGACCCAACGCAGCCAAAAATAAAGAAATAAATTTTTTAAAACTTAAAAAAAAGAACAATGACTTTCAGTATCTATGATAATATCTTTCAATTTTAATGACTTTTATTTGGTATTTATTTTGTTCTTCTGGTATAACTTTTATTGTTTTCTACTGTCAAATGTCTATATCAGGTAGAGATTATTCGTGTTATTAAAATATATAATCTACAAGCACTATATATTTCTTCATAACAATAATAAATTATACATTTATTATTATGTCTTTTTAAAAATGGAAAACCTCTGAAACATTTATTATAGCCCTATCACAGAAACATGATCATGATTTTTATTATGGTCACCCATTATTTTTTGAAAACAACTACATAAAGTGTTGTAAAATATAGAATAATTTATGATCTGGGGGGAAATTTCAAGAATTCCAGGGAATTATGATCTGTTACTGAATCTCAAAGACTAATGTTACTTTTTTTGCCTCATGATCATGCTCATATATCCCCTCTACTGTAAAACTTTCTATAATTGGAAAAAAGACACCTTTCTGTATTAGCCAAGGCTGACGGTTGCAAATGTCAGAAATCCAATACAATCTAGCTTAGGCAAAGGGGTACTTTACTGGCTCATGTGACGGAGTGGTTGTAGCTTCAGGTTCAACTGGATACAGAGGTTCAGAATGCCATGATTGCTCTCTGTCTCTGCCTCTCTGTCTCTCCTTCCCTCCAAGCTCTTCCTCCACTTAGGTTCAGTTTCTCTCCACCTAAAGTTAGAGATGGTCACTGGGAGCTCCAGGCATGCATTATCTTTAAAGCTCGGGACCCCAGACAAAAAGACAATGAATGCTTTTCTAATAGGTTTGATAAAAGTCTTCAGTAGCTGATTGTCCTTGTGTGTGCTCCATGGTCATCCTTGAGCAATGACTGTCATCAGGGAGGTAGATATTCTGATTGGCCAGACTTGGGTCACCTGCCCTCATCATCCTACCTGACTACATGGAACGAATTCCCCACAAGTAAGACGGCTTCTCCTATCTGAAGACAGGAGGGATGCGATGCCGGGTATACAGAAGCCACAGATCTCCACCTTACCATCCATTTTTCTTTCCTGCGCCAGAAAGAATCAGTACCTCCCTGTCTGTACTCCCATAAGTTTTATTTCTTCCTGCTGCATTGCTTCTCACAGTGTGCTCTTGTTCTGCCCATGTCCATCCCCTCGGTGCACTGCTCGGGGAGCTGGTCTAACTCCTTTTGGCATTCCGGTGCCTAGCCCGTGCCTGGTACATAGTAGATACTCAATAGCTAACGTTTATTGGAATGTGTTAGGCATAGTCTGTTCTATATGAATTTGTTTACTTTTCACAGAAATACTACAAGGTAGATATTATTATCCCCCAAATAAATATTTATTGAATGAAATAATAAGGATAAATCATGGTTTAAGGAAGCTACAGACTGAACCCCATTAGAGAGCCCGAGGGCTGTCTGTCGCAATTGGAAGGATGTGGTGCTGTCAAAGGGAGCTATTGTCTTGTGGGTACTTCCCTGAAGGTAGCCAGGCTGACCACATAACAAGGGTGGGATGACCCCCACCAAAGAGCCTGGGCCGGTGCCAAGGACAGGGGCCCCCGAGGCGGAGGGAAACCTGCCAGTCACTCACTGCCACCCCCGCTCCCTTATAACATCATAAAATATCTGGGTTCCCCCTGAGGACAGCAAACAAAAGAACAACTGCCTTTTGGAATAAGTAATCCTTAAACTGGACGTCATCCAAGACACACAGAAGGAATCCCTCTGGCAGATAAATCGTGGAGTTGCAAAGCACGAGGGACCTTAAAAATCAACTAGGACTATGCTTTTGTTTTCAAGATGAGGAAACAGAGGCCTGCAGAGGTTAAAAAAAATTGTCCCAGGTCGCACAGGTAGTTAGTATCGAAACTAGAAACTGGAAGTAGAACCCAGGTCACTTTCTGTGTCCCCTGAAGTTTCACATATACTGAATCTTTCCTCACATGATTTACAGCCCTAACTTTAATATCTGGGCAGATGGCATTGTCTTCAGTTTCTTAGAGAGGGAAGGTTTTTTTTTTTTTTTTGGCTGTGTTGGATCTTCGTTTCGTGAGAGGGCTTTCTCTAGTTGCGGCAAGAGCGGGCCGCTCTTCATCGCAGTGCGCGGGCCTTTCACTATCGCGGCCTCTCTTGTTGCGGGGCACAGGCTCCGGACGCGCAAGCTCAGTAGTTGTGGCTCACAGGCCTAGTTGCTCTGTGGCATGTGGGATCTTCCCAGACCAGGGCTCGAACCCGTGTCCCCTGCATTGGTAGGCGGATTCTCAACCACTGCGCCACCAGGGAAGCCCCTCAGTTTCTTATAAACATGCTCTGGAGGAGCCTTGGTTTGGGGCTAATCTGAGGTGGGAGCCCCAGGACACAGTTCTGTTGCCTGGAACCTTCCATGCTCAGGGAGGACGGGGTCTTGGTCCCATTGGAGAACTCCTTCAGGGCTGGATGGTGAAGTGTATTGATTTCTTGTTCTGATCAGCAGAACAAACAACTCTCTGAGGATCCTTTCCCTGCTGTTGGCATCGCGGCCCTGCATTTTCTGAACCCCTCCCCTTCTGGCTTCCAGGCTGCCAGGGTGGACTTTTTCAGCCCTGCGACGATGTTTAGCACTATTATTGGGGAGTTTCTAGCTTGGTTCGTTGCTGTTGCTGTCTCTTGTTCTGAGATTTGGGGCAAGGCCTGGTCAGAATATCAGAATATCTGCTGGGCTGAGCTGCTGCTCTTCTTGAATGCAGACTCCAAAATGCCCCTAAAACCGCCGATCTCCATAGTAACAGGCCCACCCCAGAGCAAGAGCTCCACATACACTATGTCTAAAAAGTAAGAAGAGATAAAGCAAACCAATAAACTGTAAAATAACACATGCTCCCTCCTCCTACCTTGATAAATTTATCTTTCTAACAATTTATCTGTTTAGAATAGATATTTATGTATCTATTTATTATTATATATAAATATAAATTTATTTATAGGATACGTCTGGTCTTCAGTTGATAGACTTGCAATATCTAGATGAGTAACAAAATAAAGACATACAGAATTCACATATTATCATATTATTTATTCCATAAAATTAATTTTTCTTATCTTTATTTTAGCAACATTATTAATTATGGTATTGTAATAAAGATATTTGGATAACTTGTTTTCCATTAACAATAATGATCTAAAGAATTAAATAATAAAAAATCATATTCAAAGTACACATTTCAAAATATTTTCACAAAAATATAAAGAAAATGCAACAGATTAAAATTATAATTTTTTTTTTTTTTGGCCACTCCCTGCAGCATGCGGGATCTTAGTTCCCTGACCAGGGATCAAACCCATGCTCTCTGCATTGGGAACATGGAGTCTTAACCACTGGACCGCCAGGGAAGTCTTTATGCCTTCTTAAATGTTATTTTTCTTTAAAAATACTTAAACTTACCTAATAAAATTAAAAGCCAAATTATAAATTAATAAATATAAACATTGTGATCAAAATTATTTAAAGATGAAATTTTTAATTTACTTTATTGAAAGTTTAACTAAATCTTATTACTTTTTTTTTTTTTTGCGGTACGCGGGCCTCTCACTGTTGTGGCCTCTCCCGTTGCGGAGCACAGGCTCCGGACGCGCAGGCTCAGCGGCCATGGCTCACGGGCCCAGCCGCTCTGCGGCATGTGGGATCTTCCCGGATCGAGGCATAAACCCGTGTCCCCTGCATCGGCAGGCGGACTCTCAACCACTGCGCCACCAGGGAAGCCCCAACATTTTTTTAATAAGAATAAAAGTGTTTGCATTCTGGCATTCCATGCCCAACTAGCTAATATAGTGTAAAAAATTGGTATCTTACTTCACACGGGTTACATCTAGATCATATACAGTTGTCCCTCTTTATGCATGGATTCTGTATTTAAGAATTCACCTACTTGCTAAAATTGATTTGTAACCCCCAAATCAATATTTGCAGGGCTTTTTAGGTCTTTGGGGACTATGGTGAAAAATTTGAGCCACGTGACACACATGCTCCCAGCTGAGGTGGAACAAGGGACACCCTCCCTTCTTGTTTCAACCTGTAAATAAGCATCCTTTTTGTGGTCTATTTAGAGCCACTCTTTTCGAATTTTTGTGCTTTTTGGGGTGACTTTGCTGTTCAGAATGTCCCCTTGCATAGTGCTGCAGTGCTGTCTAGAGTCCTAAGTCCAAGAAGCTGTGCTGGGCCTATGAAGGAGATACGTGTGTTACATAAGCTTTGTTCGGGCATCAGTTACAGCACTGTCGCCATGAGTTCAATGTCAATGAATCAGCGATACTTATTAAATAGTGTGTTTTTAAACAGGAGCACACATAAAACAAGGTCATGTATAGATCAATTGACAAAAATGTTGTGACCAGAGGCTCTCGGGAACCTAATTCTGTGTTTCTTGTAGGAACAGTGGTTCAGTATTCATTAATTCAGGGTTTGTGGTGATTTTATAGAACATAACTACTTCGAATAATAAGAACTGACTGTCTATCCAAATCTAAGAGTGATGTTTAACATTGCAAAGTATTCCAAGGTTGACATGTGCAACTGTGGAAGACACTGCACTAGTGAGGGCCCCCGGAACCACAAGTGGGAATCCAAGGATAAGGAAGAAAATGCATGTTTGAACCCCCTGGGAAATGATGCTTCATTGTATAAGAATCTATTGAATTCGTGCTGAGAAGAGGACTTAACAAGTTAATTAATTTGTCTTTTATCTAAATTCTTCCTCTGCTCAAATCTTTCCACACTCCAGAAACAGTGTCCTTCTCCAAAGTTGGCAGTGATACAACCCACAAACTTCATGGCACTCAGAGGCAGTCACTTTTTGTCTTGAAAATATGGGGCAATAGATGTAGAGAAGCATGTTTCTTGGGCCTGAATGGTGTTAGTTAATAGAGTGGACGCTTACGGTTACCAGCCTCGCTGTACTCACGTTGAGCACAAGATCCCAGTGACAAAGCCATCTGCGTGTGACTTGATACATTTATTTCTGGTGCACATGTGTGATATCCAGAGTGCCGAAGGCCCAGGCCCAGGGCAGAACAAAGGGCTACAGAAGGCTTGTGGAAGCAACCTGAGTTCTGTCCAGGAGGTGTCCAAGCCAAACACTGTATCGATCTGGATCTTCATCCACTCTTTTAACACAATCCAACTCTATATGCTCCGAAGTTCCAGGAGGATAGTGAAATGTTGTATGAGAGTTTTCCAGAATAACGTGTTTGTGTGAAATTGTCATCCATGACCACTTGTCATAAGAGGAAGTTTCTTTATTTGTTTGGAGAAGAGACAAAAGATAGGTCTCTTTGGCCACCCAGTCAATGTATTCAAAAATCCAACATAGTTTTTTTAAAAATGTGCCTAGCTTGGTACATAATTCTTTGTACTAGCTCTTCGCCCCAGATTCTAGAAGATCAGGATTTCCAGGAGGTGTTGTTCTGCCGCTCAATAACATTTCCCACCTTCTTCCCTCGTTCTCCTTTTTCCTCCTGTCCTTCAGGGCTTAGCATCTAAGACTGCCTGTCGCTAGCTGTGTGACCTTTGGAAAGTCTTGTCAAGGAACCGTTGACTCAAACCTTGGCCAGGCATGATGCTAACTGCTTGCCTGAGTTGTCTCACAACAGGAGGTCCTGATAAAGAACGCAGTGCTGCCGCCGAAAACTAACCGGGAGAATTCGGCAGGGGCCAAAAGGATGTCCTACCAACCTCCCAGAATCCTCCTCACCGGAAGGCATCTTGGCTGAGGGATGGACACACCACCAGGAAGGACCCTGAGTCAGACCAAACATGGGCCAACAAAGATGATTGGCCAGAGACAACCCGGAAACTAATCCCATCACCACAAAACCTGAGACTGTGAGCCACGTGGCAGAGCAGTTCTCCCGGGGTCCGTCACCCTGCTGCTCTCCACCCGGGCACCCCTTCCCAATAAAGTCTTTTGCTTTGTCAGCACGTGTGTCTCCTCGGACAGTTCCTTTCCGAGCGTTAGACAAGAGCCCACTCTCGGGCCCTGGAGGGGACACAGTCTCTCTGTGCCTCCGTTTCTGCAGTGACAGCGTGTGGGTGCTTGCGCTCCCACCACCAGCACGGAATTGCTGTCACACTGAGTGACATCCTCTCTGCCGTAAGTTGAGGGCTGGGCTGAGCAGGATACTTGGTCCGACACTTTCGTTAGTCATCATTCTCGTTATTGTGGCAGGAGGATCTGATTACCCTCCACACTCCTCCATCAGAAGAATTGCATTGAACTTGGAGCCCTTCCCAGGGTAACAAATCAAGGAGTCATTAAAGATTAATGTTGCAGGCTTCCCTGGTAGCGCAGCGCCTGCCGATGCAGGGGACACGGGTTCGTGCCCCGGTCCGGGAAGATCCCACATGCCGTGGAGCGGCTGCGCCCGTGAGCCATGGCCACTGAGCCTGCGCGTCCGGAGCCTGTGCTTCGCAACGGGAGAGGCCACAACAGTGAGAGGCCTGCGTAGCGCAAAAAAAAAAAAAAAAAAAAAGATTAATGTTGCTCTTTTATGACCCAGGTAGGGCCCTGGGTGGAGCAAGAAGAAACCAAAGCTGCTTGTCCCGGCGATGCGGTTTCATTGGCAACAAGGGCTGGTCAGGCACCTTCTGCACTAAGAAAAGAATTCGTCTTAAATATGGAGTTGGACAATGAAAATGAAATATACGAACATATGAAAAATGAACATGAGTTTTCATGGAAGAGCTTCTGTAGATTTTGGATCCGCCTCTCACGTGTGGGAATTCCCAGATTCTAGAGGATCAGGATTTCCAGGAGGTGTTGTTCTGCCACTCAGTAACATCGCCCTCATTCTTCCCTCGTTCCTCTGGTTGGAAATTCCCACCGGAGCACCCGCATCCATGCTTTCCCAGGGCGGGCAGCAGGCCTCGCTCCTCTCCTCGAGAATGAGGGCCACATCTCAGTGCAGCCGCAGAGTTGGGAGGACAGGGGAGTGAGATCTGAGGTGTGCTGGGGGCAGGATGGAGGTTGAGGTTGAAGATTTGGCGGGAGATGCAGGAAGAAAGAAGCTGTGGAGAAAGCAGCGGGAATCTGGGACAAGCTTGAGGACAGGGGCTCTCTGGGAACTCACGTAATTGACAGGAGAACGAGTCTCGGACAGAGCTAAACAAGACACGGTCTCGTCAAGACTCCCCAGGAGCCATCCGTTTAGGCCACTGCTGTCCTCGTCACCATGCACATTTATTACTGCTCCTCTGGACCCCAGACACTCACCAGCATACTACAGGATGCTGCAGCCCCCAAACTCCCCCCACCCCCAGTTCTGGGCTGTAGGGTCCACCACGGCTGTGCTGGTGGCTCTGACTGACTCTGTGTCTTAGTGCCCCTCCCTCAAGAGTCTAAGTCCTGCGTAAGAGCACCCGTCTGATGCTTCAGGCCTCGTGCCTGCACTTCCCTCCCACCGGGGCTGGGATTCTCCCAACCGAGGGCTGTTTGGCAGGTGGGTGGCTGAAATGACACAGGTTCTTCACAGGCCCGCAGCTTTACTGCAGACTGATGGAATCTATTAGCACCTCTAAATTAAAAATCATCAGTCAGAAGGGAATTAGTAAGTCTCGGGAGAATAGGAAATAGAAAATTTGAAGGCAGGCGCTGGTTGTGTCGATTTGCGTGCCTGATTTGAAAAGAGATTTATTGAGTTCCGAGTCCCTACAAGGCACTATGTTAAGTGCAAGAGATGTGTCACAGCTCCTGTTCTCAAGGAGCCTGCATTTAGACGGGGAGAGAGAAATCAGCAGGCCCTTTGCAAGCTGGGAGATGGGTGGGATGACCCAGGAGAACACAGGAGCCACGGGAAACCCAAGGGCAGACTCCTGTCCTGTGCTGGGGGGGCGGGGGGGGGGGGCGGCGTGCCTCCTGAGGAGGAGGTGTCTAAAGGCCAGGAATGGCCTTCGGGCAGGAAGAGGGTGTCTCAGGCCAAGGCACCTGCCGGCTTTGGATGAAAGGACAGCCCTTGACTCTAGCCAATGCGCTGCTTAGAGCACTCAGGGGAGCAGAATTTGTAGCCGAAATCACTCAGTGGAAAAGAATGCTGTACTGAACTAATACGTCTGCTATAGGTAAGGGAGTGGGGACCGGCAGGACACTGTATAACGTCAGGCCAGTCTTAGAAAAAAGGAGGGTAGACGTGATTACTTAGAAAGTGGATGCATGTAACAACAGCAAAATTTGAGAGCCGTCATTATCAGCTCTAGGTGACCCAAAGTCCTGTTTTCTAACAAACAGTTTATATCTCCTGGAAGGGAACAAGTGCATAATATAACCTACATGCATACATATGTTTTAATAAAAAGCAATATCAGGCCCTAACTAGGTCATAGAGGTCATATCGAGGAAGAAAAAAAGGAACATATTTATAACAAAATAATGTGTATTTCAATATGTGAATTTGGGGACACAACTACTCTAGAAGACATAGTGAGATGTTGGCATCTGCACTTAGAATCTCCATAAAGGGGACCATGACAAACACAGGCTGATATACGTCTGTGGATTTGGCGACTCAGCCATCACAGGTAGCTTTGCCTGAAGTGGGGAACGACTCTCAGTGAACTTCTGAGTGGTGGACCCCCAGTCTTCCCTAGAAAATCTGGTATATTCTAAAACTGTGAAAAATGTGCCCTGGGTTTGTACATAAAACAGACTTAGGTTCTAGGCTCAATTAATTATAACCAGATGTATCGGCTGCCTCATGTCCCCTCCGACACACCTTCGTGTATTAGTTTCCTACGGTTGCTGTAACAAGTTACCACAACCTTAGTGGTTTGAAACAACCCCGATTTATTCTCTTACAGGTCTAGAAGCCAGAAGTCCAAAGACAATTTCTGTGCTAAAGTCAAGATGTTACCAAGGCTGCTTCCTTCTAGAGGCTCTGAAAGGAAAATCCACATCCTTACCTTTGTCAGCTTCTCGTGGCCACCTGCTTTCGGCCCCTCTGTCCACCTTCAGAGCGCATCACTCCAATCTCTGTTTCATCATCTCACGCCCTTTTTCTCTGACTCTGACTTCTCCCGTGTCCTTCTTATAAGGAGTGCTGTGATTGCATCAGGCCCAACTGGATAATCCTGGTTAATACTTTCTCCTTGAGATTCTTAACTTATCACATCTGCAGAGTCCCTTTTGCTGGGAGGTAGCATTCACAGGCTCGGGGGATTAGGATGCAGGCATGCCTGGGGGCTAGTATTCTGCCTACCAGACACTGAGTCCAGCTGTTGCCGCAGTATGCAGTCCAGGCAGACTCCCACCTTCGGGAAAGGGAGGCTTGCCTCAAGTGCACCCCAAGCATGTTGGCTTCCTGCCCCAGGCATCTCCCACCCTGGGTACCAGTGGGGCACACATAACAGCACCTGCACAACTGGGAAGTGGAGGCGAGTGTAGCGTCTGGGACACTCCTGGCCAACAAGGAACCCTGGATAGATGCCTCTCATTCTTCACGTGGGATTGAGCCCCAGTCACTATTAGTTTTTTCTCTTTCCTTGCTTCACTTTCTGTATTAGTCAGGGTTCTCTAGAGAAACAGAATCAATAGGAGAATATATATGTCATATATATATATATATATATATATACACACACACACACATATATATAATTATATAATATGTAATTATAAAATACATACTAGAAAATAGATTATTTTATATTTTGTATTATATAATAATTTATACAATCGAATATATATTAAATATATATATATATAGAGAGAGAGAGAGAGAGAGTGAGAGAGAGAGAGAGAGAGAGAGAGAAAGAAAGAAAGAGATTATTTATTATAAGAGATTATTTATTATGGTGGCTGAGACGTTCCAAAGTCTGCAGTCAGTAAGCTGGAGTCCTGGGAGAGCCAATGGTGCAGTTCCGTCCAAGTCTGAAGGCTGAGAGGCAGGAGAGCTGATGGTGTTTCGGTTTGAATCCAAGTCCAAAAGGAGCAGAAGACCAGTGTTCCAGCTCAAAGATAGGCAGAGAGAGAGTTGGACTCAACCAACTCAGCCTTTGTTCTCTTCAGGCCTTCAACAGATTAGATGAGGCCCACCCACACTGAGGAGGGCAATCTGCTTTACTCAGTCAACCAGTTCAAATGTTAATCTCATCCAGAAGCACCCTCACAGACATACTCAGAATAATGTTTAACCAAATATCTGGACACTCCATGGCCCAGTCAAGTTGACACATAAAATTAACCATCACATACTCTTTGCTTCCTGAAATCACCTCCTAAATAAACCACACATAAGCCTGTACTTCAAGATCTGCTCTGGGGGGCAACTCAAACTAAAAGAACAGGATTTTTACCAACATTGATGTCAGATAAGACATACACAGGTCTTACAGGACTATAGACAGTTCTCTGCTGTGTGGAATAGTCTACACATTGCAGAATATCTAGTATTCCTGGCATCTACAAACTAAATGCCGGTAACACCTAACATTCCCAAGCACTATGACAGCTAAAAGGGCCTTATACGTTTCTAAAATGCCGCAAGGGGTAGTATTACCCAATCACTCCCACAAATTGAGAACAATTTGTCTGGAGGATGTGAGCTTCAGATAAACTTTTCTACCCCAATTGATGCTTTGTTTGGAGTATGGAATTTTTAATGGAGTTTTGGGGGGCCAGTCATGGTTCAGTTTGGATTGGGAACTGCAGATGGAGTCGGTCTCCCTGTAGCCCATGGGGTGTGCGTGGCTGATACTGTGATAACAGTTTGAGCCTTAGGAGGGGAAAGGATACTGGATGGGGAACCAACAAATGCACACAATAGGCAATGTGCCACTTCCATGGAACCGCAAGTTGTTTGGTGTGACTGTGGTGTGGGGAACAGGAGTGAGCAGATGATAGACCATTTAAGTTAATGAATGTGATCCGTTCCCCTTGTTCTTCAGCCATGTTTACCAAGCAAAGTCCCAGTGACACTTTCATTTCCCACATTACTCACCCATCAACCGGGAATGCTCTGACTGGTCCTCCCAGTGACTGTATTCTCACTTTGAATCAGGGCACTCTGGTCTATACATCAGTCTCTGTGAGCCAGGTTAGTGTTAATTGGCCCTTGAGAAAATGGGCACACTCATTGTGAGTGACATTAGATTCTTGAGCCTGAAGGATTGAACCTGACCTGTGGCGAATTTGCCAAGTTAACTGTGACCCCAGGAGACCTCCTGCTGTACACTCACACCCACATGGATACATGCACACACCACCCATCACATCCCTGGAGGCGGGAGCCTATTAACAAGTAGGGGAGGGGGAGGCTGACTCGGCCTGTGTCTAGGTGCCTGTGAAGGGCCTCAAGCAAGCCCTGACTGCACTGGGCAAGTTGGTCTGAGAAGCTCTGGTCTTCGTCAGGCGGCATCCATCCATGCCACAGCGCCTGCCATAAACCATCCAGCTGTCTTTACCCCTAAGCTGGAACAAGCGGAGTCACAAATCTCTCTCTCAGTCCCTTAAAAACAAGAGCTGTCTCCTAGGCACTTATAACAACACCAGGAGGATTCTGGAGAAGAAAAGACTGCCCAGGGTGGTGAAATCCATCGATGGACAACCTCATAATTTGGAGGCTCTCCGGACACAAAGCCATCTCCTGCCTTCCTGCCTCTGTCAGAGACACCACAGAGCAGGCTCCGTCCCCAGGCCCAGCAGCTGAGCCAGCCTCCCCCACAGCTGTGATAAGGGCTCCAGCAACTCTGAGGACCAGGCTGGGACGGCAGAGCCCCTCAGACTTCACGCTTCCACAAGACGAGGTTCAGCGTTCTCCATTTTATTCTCCAAAAGCTCAGCTGCCCGGCCTGTGGAAATGTTGATTCCATTTCCTGCAGCTTCTTGCTCATCTCATCCTAAGAAGGTGCTATGGAGTATCTCAACAGTGTCAAGACGTGAAATAAATTTTCATGCAAGCAAAAGACCAAAAACCCCAGGGCTGGGGGTGGAGTGGGGGGATCGGAGAGGGAGAGGAGAGGGAAATGGAAAGTCTGAGGCCTGTATTTTGCAGACCAAAGAAGCATCGTTTGCTCTTTTCCGGCCCTAAGAGTCAAAACTCCCTTAAAGGGCCGCTCTCCTCTTCCCTATTATGGAGATGCAGTTTGGGCTGGAGGAACAGTGTTCCCAATAAACAGATGGACAGCCCGGCTCTCCCTTTCTTTTCCTCTGGGACTCATTCAGGCTCTGTCTGTGGCCCTTGAACCCCTCCCTGCCACAGATTACACTGTTTAAATTCACAAAACCTTGTGGGGTTTATTGCTGTTTTGAGGGCCCAGCTCCTTTTCTGGTCTTTGGAAGAAGAGTTTTCCTGCGGATTCACAGCCCCCCCATCGTTCTGGTACAAGGAGGAAGCTGTGAACGAGGGGACACAGACTCGCTGAAGCAAAGGCTTGCGATGGGCACGCGTGTCCGACCTCTGTCCTTGTGTTGTCCAGCACGGTCGCTCATGTGAACACAACTTCTTTCACGGGAAGGGGGCTTGGGAGCCTCAGAGTTTGTCCTGTTAAGGCATTGCTCACGTCAGGAGAGGCAGGGTGGTGATGATGGGAGACTTGTGTGGTCAGACACGTTTGGGCTCAACTCTTGGCTTCTCGCCTATTGGCTGTGTGCCCCAGGACAGTCGTTTAACTTCTCTGAGCCTCGTTTTCTTTACCAGCAGAATTAGACAAAGACCACAGCGCAAGGTGGATGGCCAATGAAACATGGCAGTTTGGAGAGGGGTCACGAGGTAGTAGGGAGAGAGCAAGCATGTGTGTGAATTGATCTATCCTCGCTTTCTTCCAGGCGCATGGCTAAACTGTATTTCCCCACCTCCCTTGCAGTTAGTATGCTCATGGGATGAAGTTCTTGCCGATAGAATTGAGCAGAAGTAATGTGTGCAACTCCTGCTAGGCCTCAAGACAGTAGGGTCTCCTCCTGCGTGCTTTTTCTCTCTTTCCACCAGCTGGCCAGTTGGAACTTGTAGCAACTAAGCTTTGACATGCAGATGACAACAATGTCTCAGTGATGACAGAGCAATGACTAGGAAGGAGCCTGGGTCTTTTTTTTTTTTTTGTAAATTAATTTTTATTGGAGTACAGTCGATTTACAATGTTGTATTCATTTCTACTGTACAGCAAGGTGAATCAGTCATACATATACATATATCCACTCTTTTTTAGATTCTTTTCCCATGTAGGTCTTTACGGAGTATTGAGTAGAGTTCCCTGTGCTATACAGTAGGTCCCTATTTGTTATCTATTTTATATATAGTAGTGTGTATACGTCAATCCAGTTCTCCCAATTTATCCCTCCCCCCAGCTCTCCCCCCTTGGTAAAACCGTAAGTTTGTTTTCTACATCTGTGACTCTATTCCTGTTTTGTAAATAGGTTCATTTGTACCATTTTTCTTTGAAGGACCAGGCAAAACAGAGCTGCCCACCAGCCTAGAATGCTCACGTGAAACTGTACAGGAGAGAGATCTAAATGTATTTGTTCTTTTTAATTTTTAAATTTTTAGAAATTTTCTTTTTATACCTCCTACTCCCTCACCCCTATACTGCCTCTCCGCCCCTCCCCACTGGTAACTACAAGATTGTTCTCTATATCTGTGAGTCTGCTTCTTTTTTTGTTATATTCACTAGTTTGTTGTATTTTTTAGTTTCCACATATAAGTGATATCATACAGTATTTGTCTTCCTCTGTCTGACTTACTTCAGTTAGCACAATGCCCTCCAAACCCATCCATGTTGCTGCAAATGGCAAAATTTCGTTCTTTTTTATGGCTGAGTAATATTCCATTGTATATATGTACCATGTCCTCGTTATCCATTCATCTGTTGATGGAAACTTAGGTTGCTTCCATATCTTGGCTATTGTGAATAATGCTGCTATGAACATTGCGGTGCATGTCTCTTTTCAAATTGGTGTTTTTGTTTTTTTCGGATATATATGCAGGAGTGGAATTGCTGGGTCATAGGGTAGCTCTATTTTTAGTTTTTTGAGAAACCTCCATACTGTTTTCCACAGTGGCTGCACCAATTTACATTCCCACCAGCAGTGTATGAGGGTTCCCTTTTCTCCACACATATTTGTTCTTTAAGCCAGCAGTCCTCAACTTTTTGGCACCAGGGACCAGTTTCGTGGAAAACAAGTTTTCCACAGATGGCCGGGGGTCAGGGGGATGAGTCAAGCGGATGGTTCAGGCGGTAATGACAGCACTGGGGAGCAGCAGATGAAGCACTGCTCGCTCGCCCACCACTCACCTCCTTCCGTGCAGCCCGGTTCCTAACAGGCCTCGGTCCAGCCCGGGGGTTGGAGACCCCTGCTTTAAGCCACTGACATGTTGGGATTTCTGCTAGAGCTGTCTAGCCTCCACCCTAACTAACACACATAGGAAAGCTCTGCTTCCCCTTTCTCTCCTAGAGACAGGGGAAAAGCACAGGCTCTGGTCTATTGATGGCCACCGTTGCATGGAGACTTTGTTTATGATGCAAAGAGAATAAGCTGCCTGGCAGAAAAAGTTGCAAAAGATTCAAAAGAGCTTTGAGCCAGTTCATTTGTCCATTCAGCCCACAAACATTGCCTAAGTGCCTCTACGTGTGAAAGGCATAGTGCTGCCTGCTTCCATTCGGAACATTCTCTGCCCACCCCACGCCCACCATGTCCAGGATGCCATCTTCCCAGATCTACAGGAAGCAGGATCCACAGAGGTGAAATGGGAATTCCTGCTCAAATGCTTTGATGCGTGGGCAGCAGATAGAGAACAGCGAGGATGGAGTCCTGGATGGAGAAAGGCATTCTCCGTCCTCGGTACCAGTGTCATTCCTGCTCTTACAGAATTGCAATTGTTCACTTCCATTCATTTGCCACCAGATTTATTCCTGACACGCAAATCTCCCTCCCACGCAGGTCTTTGTCTTTCACTGTGGTTATTGTTAGTGGTAACCGTTTAAAGGAGGTGAGGGATACATTTGATCACAAGGACTGAGTGTGCCCTGACAATGAATATTTCCCAGCCAGGTCATCTGATTTCTAATCTCTGGAATTCAGGTCCCTCATCTATAAAACGGGGATAAACTTTTCTGTCCTGATTGTCTCACGTAGGTGGAAATTTGGGAAGCAAATATGGAGTAGAATTATAATGAGGTTTTCTGAGTCCCACCAGTTATACCCCAGGGGTACTTGAGTGTACTAGACACTACCAAACTGAGAGCGATATGGGCTGACATGGTGACCCCAAATGAACCACTGCCCCCTCCCTATGAGACCCTGTCTGTAAACCCCAGATCTGCAAATCTTTCCTTTTATAGGTACCTTGCTGAAAGTAAAGGTCCATCAACAGATGAATGGATAAATAGATTCTGTTATATACATAGGATGGAATATGTTTCATCCATAAAGAGGGAGAACGAATACTTGCTACACTGTGGATGAATCTTGAAAATATTATGCTAAGTGAAAGGAGCCAGACAAAAATGTCACATATTATTTGATTCCTTTTACATAAAACATTCAGAAGAGGTAACTCCATAGAGACATAACACAGATGGGTTGTTGCCAGGGGCTAGGGGAAAGGTGGGATGAGGTGAGACTGGGTGTGGTGCTTTACTTGGGAGTGGTGGAAATAGTTTGGAGCTACTTAGAAGTGGTACCTGCAAGGCGTTGTGAATGATCGGATGCCACTGAATTGCTCACTTTAAAAAAAAAGACTAATTTTTTTATATCATGTGAATTTCACCTCAGTAATTTTTTTAATTAAGAGAGACAATTAAATGACAGTGTTTCACAATGGAACCTCAGCAGTGGCTGCCTGAGGATGAGTTCTTCGTTAAGCTCTCTGAGAAAGCCTCTTCCATTCTCTCCACTCAAAGCCTGTAACACACTAAAGCCTCCTGTGGTTATCATTTCTTTGATGCAGCAAAGGTCTTCTTCAGGACTTGGTTCACTTCACCAGCTGGCTGCCCACCTCAGCTTCTGGGTCCGTGCTCAGGGCAGCTTCAGTCAGAACACTCTGGAATGTATATATCTTCATGCATTCCACAAATATTGGGATGGCCATTCCAGAAAAATGAGACCCAGATTTCCAGGCCAGAATCAAAAACGTGAAACCTATATGTGTGACTGTGTGAGGATGTACACTAAAATATTAATATTTTAATATTAATGTTAATATTAATTAATATTAAAATATTAATATTTTAATATTAATGTTAATTAATATTAATAAAATATTAATGGTTCTGTCTTATCTTTGGCTTGTGGCATTAGAAATGGGAATTTTAATTTCCTTTTTTGTGTTTACCTAGATACTTTATTTATTTTTAAAACAATTGGCCTTTCGATGAGTTCAATATGGTTATTCTAGATTTACAACAACTTATTTAACTATTTATTTATTTATTTATTTTTGGCTGTGTTGGGTCTTTGTTGCTGCACACCAGCTTTCTCTAGTTGTGGCCAGCAGAGGTTACTCTTCGTCGTGGTGTGCGGGCTTCTCATTGCGGTGGCTTCTCTTGCTGCAGAGCATGGGCTCTCAGCACACGGGCATCAGTAGTTGCAGCACGCGGGCTCAGTAGTTGTGGCGCACGGGCTTAGTTGCTCCGCGGTATGTGGGATCTTCCGGGACTGCAGGGACTCAAACCCGTGTCCCCTTCGCTGGCAGGCGGATCCTTAACCACTGCACCACCATGGAAGTCCCTACTTAGATATCTTAAAATAATTCTACAATAAATGTGACTTGTTTATGTAATTTTAAAGAAAATATTAAGTGGGGATGGTTCATTAAAAGATGTAGTATGTACACTCATAAAAAATTATATTCATTCATGGTAACTTTAGAAGCTCATGTAGGTGTGGGGCTTATAAAAATGAGGATGTATCAGCCTCCTGTGATATTAGAAGCATTCACAAAGCTATATGGACTTACTTCACTTAGTATGATAATCTCTTGATAATCTCTAAGTCCACCCATGTTGCTGCCAATGGCATTATTTCATTCTTTTTTATGGCTGAGTAGTATTCCATTGTATATATGTACCACATCTTCTTTATCCATTTTAAAAGAATATAAAAAAGAATGTATATACATATATATATATGTGTGTGTGTGTGTGTGTGTGTATAACTGAATCATTTTGCTGTACAGAAGAAATTAACACAAAATTGTAAATCAACTACACTTCAATTAAAAAAACACACAGAAAGCTACACAGAAACATAGCTATGTGGAAAGATGGATTAATTCCACCTGGGGAAGTCAGGAAGAGCTTTACAGAGATGTCATTTGAGCTAGACTTCTCCTCCAGCCAACTGGTAGACCCATTTCCTTCTTTCTTCTAGTCTTCATTGTCATTGCTCTTTTTCCTTTATCAGAACTGTATCCTTCTTCCAGGGACTGTAGTTGCTCCCTCTTCTGAATTACCTTATCACTTGCTGATTGCATTGTTCTTATGACACATGTTGTATGCTACTGATCTTTTCATGTCTATTGCCCTAATTATATCATAATTTTTTTTGAAGAAAGGCACTGCTATTATACACCTTTCAGTAACCACATCATCCTTAAAAAAATGTGTTATTGATGGTTATGATATCATACATATATTCTGAATCCATCAATAATATAATGGACATGCCAGAAAAATCTTTACTATTTGGTTTTTAAAATACTTAAGACACGTTCTTAAAAGAACCACTGTCATAAATTAAGAGTTGGTGGGAACCAAGCTAGTCTACTCATAAATGCTCTTTGGGGGAGACAAAAGCAGACTAAAGGAGTGGCTGAAAAATGAGAATTTCAAAAAGTTACCAAGTTTAGTAGTTGCGTCAGAAAATGGAAACTGAATAAAACATGTTTCCACACAACTAGCTTTTTTTAAAAAAATACTACGTATATGATTAGGCCCTGAAAGAGTCATCGCCTAGGTCTGAAATGATTCTTTCTCTAGAATGAAAGATGATTTCTGAAAAATCTTTAGCTAAACAACACCATTTCTGATTTATCTTCAGAAAGTCTTGCTGCATTAATTTGGTTTAGGCCTACCGGCAAGTAACATAAATCCAGAATAACAGTAGCTTAAGTAAACTAGAATTTTATTTCCTTCTCATATGTAAGAAGTCTGGAGGTAGTCATCCTAGGGCTTGTGCGGCCCTCCATGCTGTCAGGGAGCCAGGTCTTCTATCTTGCTGCACTACCATCTGTGGCTTCCATTCCCAAGGCCCAAGATAGCTACTGCAGCTCCAGCCATTATGTCTGCAATCCAGGAAGCAGAAGGGAGGAAGAGAGAAAGGATATATTCCTTCTTTTTAAGGACTCTTTGAGGGAATTGCAAACGCCATTTCTATAGCATTACACTTGTCAGAACAAACTAGAAAGTATATCTCTATTCTACCCAGCAACATGCCCAACTAAACATCAAGGGCATAGGGATTTTTATCCTTTTGTTGTTGTTGTTGCCATGGATCCCTTTGGCAGTCTAGCGAAGCTTTCGGACACCTTCTCAGAATAATGTTTTTAAATGAATAAAATAAATACATAAAACTACAAAAGAATCCAATTATACTGAGATATGGTTCTATTGACAAACACTTTAAGGGCTGTAGACCCCACGTTAGGAATCCCTTCTATTATTTAGAAAAGAGGGATGGTTATCAGCCTCTGACACTTGACAGAGAAAAACTCTACAGAATGGCTTTATTCATCCATTAAGCAACTGTTAAGATCCTATTTTAAGCCTCGCTCTGTGTTGTAGAGTATGATGAATACAAGAGAAATCTGGCCTCTCCTATTGGTCATTCTGTAATTCATCTAAATACTTAATACAGTGGAAACCTTCAACTTATAAAAATGGGTAGTCATATCGGCCAGGTTTTATATATCAGTATTAGAGGAGTTCAAAATAAGGGGGAAATCATGTGGAGTGGGCTTGGAGAAAGGGAAGAAAGAAAAGTATAAGGTTTATTCTGCAAGAAGGGAGAGGCAGCATATTGGGGGAGGGGCAGGGGAATGTGAGGGGAGGTGATGGGAGTGGCAGGAGGGTCCCAAGGGGGTCTAAAGAAAATAGCTGAGGACGCATGGTTGGCAAGAAGAGGATTGTATTTGAGCTAATTTGAAGTAGAGAATTATCATTAGTTCTTGAAACTGAAGGGATGAAAAAAAGTCAAAAAAAGGTCAAAAATGTACATAAGTTGGTATGTAAAAATATTTAAAATGGTCTAGAAAGACAGACTTCAAGTTTCTGATAGTGATTGTGGTTGCTCCTGGGGAATTGGATGGGGTGACAGTCAAAAGGATTGAAGTCTTACATACAATATTTTATTTCTTTGAAAATAAAAAGAGATGGGACAAATATGACAATATATGAATAATTAAGAATAAGTTTTTGTTATATCATTCTTACACCACCCCACCCCCCGGCATCTTTAAACATTTCACAAGTTTAAAAAGGTAGTCATCACTTTAAAAAGTTTAAATGCATTTTTACTCTGTACTAGGTGTGATTTAACTTACCCAGTAAGTTCTGGCTACACATATTCTAAAGTTTGATGTTGACTTTGAAGAGGCTGGTCTCTTCACATCCCCCTTAAGCACGTCATGATGGTACTTTCCTCGAATTCTTTCCTTAGTCTGGAGTGTATTCTCATCTCTTCCCTGCCCAGCCATTGTCTGACTTCCTTTCAGGACCTCCCAGCCGGTTTTGATTTCTCCCTCACGGGAAGTCCAGTAATACCACTCATTTAGCACATATTATTTGACTTTGAATTTAATTTGCCTTCACCATAGAATCATTATGCTCCTTGCAAGCCTAACCATCTTATAATCAGGCTGGCAAAAGACATTCCATTCCCCATCCCTATTCCATTCCCATGGCAGACATAACTAATCAACCACATTACTTTTTCCCAGTGAACTTGGACGTGGCTCAGAGTCCTCCTCAGAGCACCTGCAGCTGCAGCCACCAATTGTGTAGATTGAGCATGCAGATGAAACCTCTCTCCGCCCCTGCCTGTGCTTCCTTTGTGGCTTCCAAAGGACCAGTGTTGTTCCCAGGAGAGACTCAGAAGGAACAGCATCATCTTGAAAACCCAGAAATTATAAATGTCTTAGGCAAGTAATTTTGAAGAAACTTCACACCTCATTTTAGTGACACGCTGATGGCTGAGTCAACTGTTTGAAATGTCAACTAGTCTGGAAAGGGACAGAAAAATTGGAAAAGAATAATAGTGCAAGAGATTAACGTAATGCCAAACACCCGTACACCTGACACCCAACACCAGGAGAGCTTGGCTGCCAGATGCAGGGGAAAAGCTCAAGTCCAAAGTCGCTTCATTTCCATCATTAAGTGGAAGGCAGCCTTCCCAAAGCTCGTTAAGGCCTTGGGAAAGTGCTAGGACAAGAGCAGGGGAGAAGGGTAAGGAATGGTTCCCTGGTAAATTGGAGAAATGGCTGTGAATGAGGCAGCTGGGAAGGAGGCCTGAGAACAAGTCCTGAGGCCAAGGCCTTTGAAATCTTATTCTGCCCCTAAGAGATGTCAGAGTCCTGAAAGAAATACGCCAACAAACTGACTATTGAAGCATCTTCATGATGGGGTCATGAGTAATTTTTTTTTCCAGCTTCTTTATTCTTTTTTCTACTTAAAAAATTCCTATAATGACCATGTTTTATTTTCATGGTCAGAGGCTGAAAGAGGAAAAAAAAGAACAAAAAAAGATTCCAGAGGAATACCAATCTTTTTTTTTCCAGATTTATTTATTTTTGGCCACGTTGGGTCTTCATTGATGTGCATGGGCTTTCTTTATTTGCGGCGAGCAGGGGTTACTCTTCATTGCGGTGAGCAGGCTTCTCATAGTGGTGGCCTCTCTTGTTGCAGAGCACGGGCTCTAAGCGCACGGGCTTCAGTAGTTGTGGCTCACAGGCTCTAGAGCACAGGCTCAGTAGTTGTGGCGCACGGGCTTAGTTGCTCCGCGGCATGTGGGATCTTCCCGGACCAGGGATCGAACCCATGTCCCCTGCATTGGCGGGCAGATTCTTAACCACTGCGCCACCAGGGAAGTCCCACCGATCTTTTTTAAAAGTGTTACTATTACTCTACCTTTGGAAGCAGAAGGAAAGAGAAAAATATATCATTTCACCCACCGAGGAAGTGGACATTGGAAAACTGAAAGCAAATATAAAACTCCTCTATCAAAGTGCCCAGTTTGGTCACCAATCACTTTTTCCCTCATTCATTCATTCTTTCATTCATTCAATGGTCATTTGTGGAGTGACTTCTAAGTGCTGGGGATACAAGACAAAAAAATAGGGGAAGGATACAGTGGGAGATAGGGATTGACATATATGCCCTACTATATATAAAACAATAACTAATGAAGACCTACCGTATAGCACAGGGAACTCTACTCAATACTCTGTAATGACATACATGGGAAAAGTATCTAAAAAAGAATGGATATATGTATATGTATAACTGATTCACTTTGCTGTACAGCAGAAAGTAACACAACATTGTAAATCAACTATACTCCAATTAAACAAAAAAAAGACAGAAAAATATACAACCCCTGCCGCCGCAGAGCATTCAGTCTGGGGGTGGGGGAGGGGAAGGTCCACAGACCTTCATCAGATGACCACACATGGATGTTAACTTACCACTGGGCTAAGTGCTGGGGAGGAGGGGCTGTAAGTGGCCCTGTGAACGTGGGTGATGGCCTGCGTTGGGGGCGGGGCTGACTTCATCGTCAGCCCCAGCTCTGGGCTGTCCCCATCATCACCGCATTGGCTGTGGGCTGTGACACGCCTCGTCCCAGGCTCTCCCTCTCCAGTGAATCCGGCAGCCCCTCTCACTGCTGGCTTCCCCCAGCCTGTCTCGGTATTCAGTAGCTCCATAACACACAGTGGCTCCCTATTACCACCAATTGTCTCAACATTAAACAACTCTGTCTGTCTAGCTTGCCCAGTCCTGGGGGATCTCACCTCTTAAGGTCTTTCCTAGTCCACACAGTACCTTTGGTGCAAGTTTTAAAAAGGCGTCTCTTCCAACCCCTACCAGGGAAACTACTACTTGGAGAGCAGAGCTCAGGCTGCATTTCAGTCCCTACTCCGTTTTCTAGTTTTGTCTCCAGATGTAGACCACATACCTCTTGAGTAGGAATTTTATTCTTTTGTGTTTTAATTCCCGTGGTGCCCAACTCAGCACTGGACACGTGGTACCAGGCCTTCTCGGGGACAGACGGGCTGCCAGATTGAGTCTTAAATTATAGACACTTTCCAGCTAACGTGTCTTCTATGATCTTGGAAAGTGTCCTTACGTCCTGAAGACCTCCATTTCTTTCTCTCTCTTTTTAAAAAATTATTTATTTATTTATTTTGGCTGCACCAGGTCTTAGTTGTGGCATGTGGGATCTTTGTTGTGGCACGCCTGTGGCCTCTAGTTCCCCGACCCGGGATCCAACCCAGGCCCCCTGCACTGGGAGCACAGACTCTTACCTAATGGACCACCAGGGAAGTCCCCCGAAGACCTCCATTTCTTCATCTGCAAAGTGGGAGGACTCACTGGGGCACTTCAGGCATGCAGCGAGCTGGGAAGAGAGAGCAAATCAGGGCTGAGGGGAGACAGAATGAAGACGGGGTGGGGCGGGCAGAGGAGAAGGAGGACGTGACAGGTTCCTTCTCCCTTGATCTTCTCGAGTTTACCACAGGAGCTGAGAAGTAGCTGGGGCCGCCTGCCCTGGGGAGAGCGCATCTCTCAAGGGCGCCTTTGCAAGAGACGCCTCCTTCCTGGGCCCCAGCCACCTGTGGTTGAAGGGAGAGCTCGCACACGAAGTTGAACCCAACCAAACACCCACCTGAAGACCACAGGAGGGACTGGATTTTCCAGGGAAGTCCCGATTTTGAATCTTTTGTCTCACTGTCTAAACATGATATATTGGACCACGTGTTCCAGTTTGGGGCCCAGAAACCTGACCAGCTATGGACTGGGGGTGCCTAGATGGAAGATGGACGTGGAGGCCTTGCACGTCTGTACTCACCCACGGGTGCTTCAAGCTGCCCAGAGCTGCAGCCACTTTTCCTGCTGGGCCTCTATTTCCTAAGTGCAGCCTCGGTGCCATGAGCCTGGGCTTTCCCTCGCACTGTCCCAGGACCCACCTGGCCATCAGGCCAATGGCGGGTTCACTGGGTCCTCCGGGAGACCGGGGCCCTCCTGTTTGATTCGTTAGGGACTCTAGCAGGGGGACTTCCAAGTCTTGGCCAGCTGCTGAGAGGCGAGGGGAATGTTTGGGGATGATGGACACTCAGGTCACATCAGGACAGAGGTGAAAAGCAGGCAGCAGCCAGGAGAAGCTTGTCTTCCCTCTGATCCTGCGTGATGGGCAGAAACAGGAAGCAGAGGGGTGTGAAGGGTTTGGAGATGCCAGGACTGAGTTTCGGTCCTTGCTCTGCCACTCACTAATACTGAATCTTCCTCGGGGTCCATTTCCTCATCTATAAAAAGGGCCAGTCCTTGACCAGGCCACGGTGCTGAGCTGCCCGGCTGTGGCTCTTCATAGAGCAGCTCCTGGCTATTCCTTGAGCACGGGTGACCCTGTTCTGCACATGTGACCCCACCACTGATTGGACCTGGGATCCTCCAAGGCAGCCCTGTGGGAGCTGCAGAGGCCCTCAGGGGGTCCTGCAGGAAGACTCTGCCTGCTGCACCAGAGGGTAGCTGCGGAGAGACACACGGAGGGGACTCCAGGGGCTGAATGTCAGCCAGGAAAGGACAGTGAGGAAACCCATGAGTCAGCAGAAGCCTTGAGGCAGAAAGAAGGTGCTTGAAGAGAAATGGAGAGAGTAGGGGCAAGAGAAGCAGCTGCAGATGCTACAGAGACCCGGATAAATTGAATCACTGTCGGGCAGACACTCAGGTGGGACCCAGCACGTGCACGCCTGCTTCCGAGGACACACCTGATCCAGAACAATCTCCCTGTTCTCCTTGAGTTTCCATTGTCTTGACACCCAGAGACCCTGTGTTTCTTTACTTCCAATATGTCTGTACAGTAGCCCTCCCTGGCCTGGGGCAGTTAACATTTGTCTATATCCCTTGCAATGTGAAAACAAAGATTTACCTTAGGGCTTCCCTGGTGGCACAGTGGTTGAGAGTCCGCCTGCCGATCCAGGGGACACGCGTTCGTGCCCCGGTCCAGGAAGATCCCACATGCCGCGGAGCAGCTGGGCCCACGAGCCATGGCCGCTGAGCCTGCGCATCCGGAGCCTGTGCTGCGCAACGGAAGAGGCCACAACAGTGAGAGGCCTGCGTACAGCAAAAAAAAAAAAAAAAAAAAAAGATTTACCTTGCAGGATTCTTATGAAAATCAATCAAAATCATAGATTGAAAATGGCCTCCAAGTGGCCCATGTGCACAGCAGGTAATCAGAAAGGGAGTTGTTAAAGCCAAGGAACCAAACACAGTGCTTGACTGCAGAGCCTGAAGAGTTCAGGAGGCCACACAGAAGCCAGGGTGTTAAGAGCCCTGAGCAGACTTCAGTGAAACAGGCTGCGTGGACCCAACCTCATTCTCTTGGTCTGCCCCATAGAGACCTCACAGCTATATGAACGGCGTTTTGGAGACAAAACACAGGACTTAATGCTTGAACAAGGCACACTTGTGCTAGTTTCCCATATGAGAGGTAGTCTGAGAGTCACTGGATATATGCTGAAATATTGGATTTCTCAACAATTTTGATGTTATATGAGGATATCTGCAGAGAACATTTGAAAGGAAATCGGGGCCGTCCTGACAATCCCAGAACACGTGGGATAGACCAAAGCTGTCTGGGTCGTCCCTGACCTTGGTCTCACTGGAGAAGGTGGATGAGACAGGAAGAAGCATTAACTGAGCCTCAGGGGGGCCAGGACTGTGGTGGGCAGTTTGACAAGTGATTCCATTGGCAGCCCAATTGTCTTGATGCTGGGCTGATTTCCTATGTCTTTACTCCCGGTGTATTTTCAGGATGACCCTCTCTCTCCTGTCCCAGCATTTGTCACTATCCCTTCCAACCTGGAAGGGTCAACAGTTGGGCTTGATGGTTCAGCTCAACTTTACGGAGGAGGAAACAGGGTCAGGGAGGTTAAGTGATCCGCCCAAGTTCACATCAGTGGTAAATGCAGGAGACAGGATTCGAACTCAGATCTGCTTGATTCCTCCCCACCAAGCCCAGGTATTTCTGCTGAAAAAAGCGAAACCTAAAATGTCACAGCACACAGGGTAGAGATGAGTTCCAGACATGACCTTGTTCTCACAGCACATAGACTCACTTTGAACCTGAAGGTGGAAAGTGGACAAATGCCAAATTGGTTTGGGAAGGGGTGGGGAGAGGAAATGGGGGAGTGTCGGGTTGAAAATGTTCTCTGCTGCGTCATTAGGAGAAAGGAAAGGGGTGCTCTTATTTTTCTTGACAAAAGCAACACAGGAAGAAAACAGTTCATTAAAACACTGCATACTTAAGCAGGGAAGCAGAAACACATGTTTCAGTCCTTGAGAAGAAATTTTTGCAAAGAAGAAAAGGGGTTAGTCAATAGTTTTTTTGTTTTTGTTTTTTTTTTAAAGAAACCTTGAGTGGGTTCAAGTGAGTGAGGGCATGTTTGGAGGACTTTGTTTTGCTTGAGATCATCAAATTACACATAATACACTGTCAGCCTCTCAGGGCTGAGGGCTTGTCTGCTCACATGGCTCCCACTGCCTGGGACAGGGCTTGGCACACAGTAGGTGCACAAAAAATGCTCACTGAACAAAAGTGCCGCCTGATGACCCACCAGGCTACACCAGCTTGCAGGGGCATTGAGGTCACAAATAGACAAACCCAGTGTCTGCTGGTCCAACTGCCCCTCTCAGAGGTTACCAGTTCTAAAAAGGACTTGGCTCAGAATCATCTTAAAAATAGGCCTCGGAGGTGGCCAGTGAGGAAGGATATGAACACTGGGGGTCTTTAAAGGGTTCTAACAACACTGCCTGCCTTCCATACCCCAGATGGTTCCATTCTTGCCCACCTCGCCTAGGTGGGACTTCCAACCTATAGGATCCGACTTGGTGGTTAGATGTCAAAGGCGAGAGGCAGACCCATTGTCACTCATCTTGCAAAATTTAGTTTCGCTGCCTCCTCCTCCAGGAAGCCCTCCTTGGTGCTCTCTTTCCTCTTCTCACTCTGGATTAAATCTCTCCCCTGTGTGTCCCCAGATCTCCCTGTGCAGCAGTGCATCTCCATCCTGGTATTCATCATCCCCGATGACGACAATCACTTCTCACTACAGTGTCAGGTCCTCAGGGATAAGAGGTAAGTCTTCTTTAACTTTATATCTCCAGTACTTAGCCCAGGGTCTGGCATGTAGTAGGTGCTCAATAAATGTTGTTATATGAATAAAAGGAAGGGAGGAAGAAGGGAAGGAAGAGAGGAAAGGAGACGGGACACTCTGGGAACTACATTTTCTTTTTGAAACTCGTCTCATAATTATCTGCCCATCTGTCCACAGATGGCAATTAAAGTCAGGATTCTATTTTCTGTAAATGGTTGAGCTCCTCTACTTTCAACTGTGTCTTTGGCACCAATGGCAGGAGAAGACTGGGGTGGATTTAGAGGGATTTGGGAGCGCAGTGTCTGAGAAATGTATGCGTGTCCTAACACATTTCTGAACTAAATGTATGTCTCTGGACCACATACAGAAGGCACACGCAGCCACATTCTTTCTACCTGGAACTTAGTTACTCAGCAATTTCATCTTTCAGACCACAGCCAACCGCTAGGAAGCAAGCTGGGTGTGGGAGGGCAGAGAGCTTGCCCTCCTGTTCGCTGTTGTAGCCATGGTGCTCAGAAAAGGCCAGGCAGCTGGTAGGTGTTCAAGAGCTATTTGGTGAGTGATTGAATATGTGAGAAAAGGACTTGAGGCAGCTTAAATGCCACAAAATTTCTATTTTAAATATCCTGAACTTCACTCACGGGGAACCTCTTAGACCCTCACTCAAGTCATGTTGACACTTAATTTACAAATAGTTCTATCAGACTTCACCTTGTTCTCTGTCTACTGCAGACTAAAAACTGGAAGAAAAGAAAGGTGCTTTTACTCTACCTATGTAAATATATATATTTTTTATTATCGAGAAAGAATTAAGAAAAGTAGACTTCAAAAAACATAGTAGACTAGCGGCAATTGTCACATCTGTTTTTTCTAAATAGTTCACGAGGGTGTTCCAATATATCACAGACCGTTACCAATATTCAAAGTGATAACAGAGTCACGAAAAGTAGGTAAAATCAATTTCAATTTACTCTTCTGGGAAGACAGGAAAGTGAATTAAACATTTTAAAAAGAACTCTATCCATGATGAATAAAATTGGGCAAAGTGAGGTACATAAAGAAGTAATCTTAAAGCATTTCCATTAGCTGAGGCACTGTGGAACCAGAGTATTTTCGATTCCCAAGTTTGTTGTTGTTAATCGTCTCTGTCCTTTGGCTTCTCCCCACGAGTGTGGATGGTCACAGCTTACCTCCTGCCCATGGGCGCGTATGGGGGATACCCTATGGAGACCCCCAGTTGGAGCCCCCATTCCGAACCACTCCTTCAATGTACTCATTTCTGGTTTTCTCCAAGGGGCAGTAAGAACAGGGCTTCTTTAGGACGTGTGGAACGCTAGGCTGATTGAACAAAAATCTTGGTTAAAATTAGAATTAGTGGCTACCTAGGAGGGCAAAATAAGGTAGAGAAACACAGAGTCAGAGCCAAGGGTGGGAGGGGAGGGCCTTGGATTCCTACCCTCTGCCTGGGGGGCGAGGTGTAGGGATGTGCAGGTACCAGCCCCATTACCCCCATCTCCAGGGTGGAGCTGAAGGAGCCCCTTCTTCACCCAGAGCCCAGTGGGCACAGCGTGTGATGTAGCAGAGGGACGGCAGGGCCAGGCGGAAGCTAAGGGAAAGGTGGCCCCTGGCGGATGAGTCACAGGGCAGCCGTCCTCTCACGCTGCGGGCGCAGGGAGAGCACCGCTCCACCCCCCAGCAGGCTCCCAGATGCCCACCTTTCTGTCTCGGTGGATGGTTCCCTGTACCTCCACTGAGTCCTACCTTCATCAGGTCAAGAAGTATCCAGAAGACTGACAGATCAGATCCCGGACAGCGGGGAGTCGGGTGGGGAGGGAAGAGAGTTGCATTGCCCTGGCCCTCAAGACACCCGGCCAGGCATAGGATCCAGCGGGTTGTCTCACCCAGTAGGAGGACTCTGACTGAGAACAACGACAGAACAAAAGCTAATGGTACCTTCTAGCCGGGAAGGAAGGTGTGCCCTAAAGCAGCGGTGTTTCCCTTTGAAGATAGATGAGGACTGGGTCTGATGGCCTTGTGGGCCCCCTTGGACTTTAGAATCAATTAGTCCTGCAAGCAGCTGGGCCCCATGAAATCACCTTAAGGAATCAGCCCCCAGCATCTTTCTCCAAGAGGGGCTCGGAAGCACCCCCCGCCCGACATCCCAGCCTGGGCCTGTTCCCCACCACCTCCCCAAACTGGGGGCCTGAGACACCCGAAGACCTCAGGCTTCTGCTCACCTAGGAGATGTAGGACCCATGAAGAGGCAGGAAGAGCAGGCGAGGCTGTGCAGAGAACTCCTGAAACTTACAAACTGCTTCCACCAATCATTTCTAAGCCCCCTCCCCCTCTTACTCCCTACTTCCACTATAAATATCCCACCTCAAAAGTTGATGGGGTTGGGCTTCCCTGGTGGTGCAGTGGTGGAGAGTCCGCCTGCCGATGCAGGAGACGCGGGTTCGTGCCCCCGTCCGGGAGGATCCCACATGCCGCGGAGCGGCTGGGCCCATGAGCCATGGCCGCTGAGCCTGCGCGTCCGGAGCCTGTGCTCCGCAACGGGAGAGGCCACAACAGTGAGAGGCCCGCGTACCGCCAAAAAAAAAAAAAAAAAGCTGATGGGGCGATAGAGCTGAGCATTACCTCCTGTCTCCTTGCTTGGCTGCCCTGCAATAAGACTTTTTTCTTTCTGCAAAAGACTGTTGCCTCGGTATTTGGTCTTCAACCCACTTGCTCGGTTAATTACTAAGTGTCTATCACGTTCCAAGCACTGTGCTGGTCACTTTTTTGTACTTTAGCCCATTTATCCTTTCCAAACGTACCCAGGCAGATACTGATTTCCCTCATCTAGAGAGGAAGGGTCAAGCTGGCGTGGGGTTTTGGAACTGGGTCTGTCCCTCTGCTGACAGCAGTGGAGCTGTCTGGCCACTCTCCCTTTTCACCTGTGTCAGGGCCGTAGCATCTGTCAGGCCCAGGTTCTTATGTGGGACCTCAAGAGGGAGCCCAGCTGCTCACCTTCTCAGTGATCCAAAGACAGGCCCTTGGCCGTGGGAGGGATACCAGGGTGAGCACTGAGTAACCGGCCCACGGCCACCAAAGGTGAGCACTGTGGGCTTCACCCTTCCAGCCGGCATTTCCTGCGGAAAGGAGCTGCTGCTGGCTACCTGCTCTGTCTGCGGAGCCGAGTCCCACGCCAGGACATCCCTCAGAAGTTGTTAGGGCCTCCGGGGCCTGGACTGGGTTCTCATTCTCATCCTTGACTGAGTACGTATTAGTTCAGCCAGATCAGGCCTTGACCACTCAACGGAGCCACTGTTGGAGTATTCCAGGAAGATATATTTTACGGCAAAATCTTGCTTCCTTCTGTTTTATGTATGACATCTTCCCCAAAGAAAAAAGAAAAGTTGGAATAACTAGTATCATTATTCTTCTCTTTCTTTTATTTTCTACCACAGAACCATCTGTCATCAGAAAACAGTTTACTTTATACCTCTCAGGCTGATTTCCACATCCAGAGGAGACTGGACAGGGGACAGAGGTGACCTCTGGACGCCCTGCTGCAAGAGGCTGGGAAGTAGGGGAGGGGAGTGAATCATCAGCCCCAAGGCTGTTCAGGAGAGAGCTGAGCTGAGCGACTGCAGAGGCAGACAAGGGAGTCTCGCCAGTGTGTTGGATGGTACATGGGATGGTGAGACGTTATGAGACAGGCATCTTCTCCCTGTGTCACTTCTCACTACGCTCTATTGGGTGAAAACACAGTTAAAGTTCTGCCATCGTTGGTGCAAACATCACCTGTGACATGGAGTGGGGGGGAGCACATGTAGTGGAAGCGAGCACAGAATACTTTGAGGTTTGTTTCATCCTAAAGTCTATGGGGTCCAGTCTGTGAACCGAGAGAGAAGAGCGCCTGAGTTGATAACACTTTGTTATCAGATTTTGACCTTCTTCCTCCATCTGAGAAGGACCAGGTGAGAGACTCTAGGCTGAGGCCGCTGCTACAGACCCGAAGGTAAGGAGGGATGGGAAAATCCATCAATGTCCGAACACCCTGTTTATGGCATGTCAGATATCCAGCCATTGAAAGGGAGGTACTATATCTTTGGGTTTCTGGGTTGATGATGAGCTGAAGAATCTGAATTTGATCCTTCATTTGAGCTTAGATGAACTTTACCACAAATGTTTTGAGCCACATTTTCAGGCAACCCAGATTGAGTAAATTTCAATCCTGGCAACCAGAAACCTATCCTCACACTGACCCCTCCACTGGAAGTTCTGGGCTCTTATCCGGCAGGGGTCACGCTAATCAGAATTTTATTTTGTAACTGGTGAGGAGCCTACTGCGGGTTTTAGCAGCAGAGTCACACGGTCAGATCTGTGTTTTTAGAAAGATCACTCTGGGTGCAAGTGGGGGGTTGATTTCGAGGGGGAACGGGCTTAGGGACACTAGTGAAGAGCTGCTACGGTCTGAAAGTTTGTGTCCCCCTAAAATCCGTAGGTTGAAACCCACACTCAATGTCATAATATTGGAAGGCGGGGCCTTTGGATGTGACACAGTCATGAGGGCAAAGCTTTCATGAGTGCGATTAGCGCCCTTATACAAGAAGCCCCAGAGAGCTTCCTCACCCTTTCCACCATGTGAGGACCCAGCAAGAAGACAGCCATCTACGAATCAGGAAGTGGGCTCTCACCAGACACCAAATGAACCAGCACTTTGATCTTGGACTTCCAGCTCCAGAACTGTGAGAAATAAATTTCTCTTGCTTATATTATACACCCCTCAGTCTACGGAATTCTATTATAGCAGCCCAAACTGACGAAGACAGGAGCCCATTGGAGTAACACAGATGGGAGGTGATGACAGAGGCCTGAAATTCTGCAGCAGCACGAGGGATGACGGGTTTAGGCATGATGGTGGGCCTGGGTACCGTTACAAGGTTATCAAGACAGAGAACCCAGGAATGTCTAATCCTGCTCCAGCCCAACCACCTGCCGACCTACAAAGCTCCCAGGGAAACATCCAGGGAACGGAGGCTGAGTGAGAAAGAGGAAATACCACTTTTGTTAAGTTGCCATATTAATTCCCCTTTCTTTGTGTTTCCTTCCAAGCTTAGAAGGATCAGTTATCCTTGTATCAATTAGCACAATACTCTGGTCTCTTGCCACTGCTTCCCTGATTCCTCCCAGGGGAGAAAGCACACACTGCAGGCTGCTGGTCCATGCTTCAGGTTTCATGGGAGCTGACATCTGCCAGTCTCCCATTCTGGAAGCTGCCCTGGTCCAGAACTGACTGTGGGGAAGAAATCCTACTTGCTTCCAGGATAAGCCACTTTCTCCAATATCAGCTTTTATCTGTAACCAAGATGACAATTTGACATCTATATGCTTTGTTCCTCCTTTTTTATCTCTAAATTAGTCCAGAAGTTAGATGAGGAAAACAAGTTTGTCATTTATTGTAGTCCCTAAGACTCCAAGTTTAATAGAAGCTGGTGTTTGGGGTCCAAATCCCAACCTCTATTAAACTGGGCTGAACCATGTGCAATATTTTTTTGGCCTAGGCTAGAGATCAGTGCTCTTTAGCTCCCCTAAATCCCAGTTACCAAACTAAAAGGGTAACCTTTAATGTGAGGAAAAGCCTCAGGGCAGCCTCAGGAGGCAGAGCAGTAGAACATGTTTGCCTCATAAAATATCAGGAATATCTTCAAGATGGCGCCCACAGGAATCATGGCCCAATTCATGTCTGGGAAACCAATCCATCAGACCAACATACTTGCCCTTTGGGAAGAAGTGAGTGGAGGGAGGATGGCTTGGGGAGGAGCCAAGTGTGACTTGAGGCCCACAGAGGGGAGAGGAAAGGTGAGAGAGACCTGTTGAAGAGGTAGAACCAGCTAGGTACAGTGGGTGAGATCCGCGTCCAAGTGCTCCCTGGCTAGAGAGGGAGGGGCCATTCAGGAGGCGGGGAACGCAGCAGTTTGGAGGGAGGAGAGATCTGTCATGGCTGGGCAAAAGGGAAAGTACCTCTGCAAAGTTCTAGAAGCCTTACAGGACACCCCTTCATTCCAGGGGCCAGGGGGATCGCTGACGCTAACAGAATAGAAGAGATTGATAAAGCTGGTCCAGGGGCCAGGGGGATCGATGACGCTAACAGAATAGAAGAGATCGATAAAGCTGGGTTAATGGGGGCAATAAAAAAACTGGAAGTTTGATTGATTGACAGGTCTTTAGTGAACAGCATGTCGGACACTGTGCTCGAGCCTGAAGACACACTCCGTGATGAACGAAACAGGCCTTGCTCTGCCCTCGGGGCTCTACCAGGGTTTCTCCAGGTTTGTCTTGTTTTTTGGTTCCTTCGAGGGCTGGGGAGTAGCAGTACTCCCTTTCAGGGGGTGCTGTCAGTGCCGGAGGTTTGTGTATGTTGACTTTCTGTTGTTATGAGCCTTAGGGAATTGAGCAGGGAAACCACATCCAGTAACAAGAAATAGCTCAATTGGCCAGAAATGGAAAGTCTGTCTAAGTGGTGTCCTTGCTGTCCTCCTTTTGCATGATTAAGAAGCTATATATTTGGGCTTCCCTGGTGGCGCGGTGGTTGGGGGTCCGCCTGCCGATGCAGGGGACACGGGTTCGCGCCCCGGTCCGGGAAGATCCCACATGCCGCGGAGCGGCTGGGCCTGTGAGCCATGGCCGCTGAGCCTGCGCGTCCCAAGCCTGTGCTCCGCAAGGGGAGAGGCCACAACAGTGACAGGCCTGCATACTGCAAAAAAAAAAAAAAAAAAGCTACATTTTATTTAGTCGCTCCGCGGCATGTGGGATCTTCCCGGACCAGGCACGAACCCGCGTCCCCTGCATCGGCAGGTGGACTCTCAACCACTGTGCCACCAGGGAAGCCCAGAAGCTACATATTAATACACATGTGTGTACATCTCCACAGGGATGTGGATAAATAAGGTGGATCCGGGGCCCAGGTCCTGAGTGTGAAATAAATGTCACCTTGTCCATTTCCTCTCCCCCACTTGTGCTCCCAAAGAGCATCCGAGACATGAGACCCAGGTGACTACACAGATGGAATCTCATTTGGGAATGCACCTTGTTTAAAGAGGAAAGCACCCAGCCACCACTACCACTGAAAGCTGAGCGGCCGAGGCAAGACACCTCCCCTCCCGCGGCCTGTTTCCACCTCCGGAGTAGATGGAGTTGGCCTGGCTCCGTGGTCCCCACCCTGGGCTATGCACCAGCATCCTCTGGGAGCCTTATAAAATACAGATTCAGGACTCCAGGTCTGGAGGTTCTGATTCACTGTGTCTGGGGTGAGACCTGGAGGTGGATATATGATTACTAAGCAGCCTTTCTCCTCTAGCGATTCTGGTGCAGCATGGAATCCAGGCAACCCTGGGTAAAACTACCCAAGCCATACAGATTATGTAGCTTGTCGAAAGGGAGGCCGAGGACACAGCTGTGGCTTTAGCGAGGGTATCAGGATGGTCGTGGGGCCTTCAGCCTTGAAAGCCCAGTGGACAGTCAGCGCTGAGCGAGAACAAAAGTGAGACAACAGGAAGCACCGGCTTCCTCCTTCTGGTGTCTGAGGAAGTCAGTCAGACCCGCCCAGAGGGGATGCTCCTGGTACCTGTGCCCTGTGAGCCCCAGACGGATCGGTTGCATGTTTCTGGGTGATGGGGTCTCTAGTTTCGGATTCCCCTTGTTGGGAGCATTGGAACACAGCTCAGAGTCATAAAGATTTAGGACAGCAGTCACTCCAAAGGGTTTGTAAGGAAGATCTCTCTTCCTGCCGGCTGACCACCGCTGGTGGGGAACTAGATGCTTCCTTCAGCTTTTCTTTTTTTTAATAAATAAATAAATAAATTTATTTATTTCTGGCCGCGTTGGGTCTTTCTTGCTGTGCGCGGGCTTTCTCTATTTGCGGCGAGCGAGGGCTACTCTTCGTTGTGGTGCGCAGGCTTCTCATTGCGGTGGCTTCTCTTGTTGTGGGCTTTAGGCGCGCAGGCTCAGTAGTTGTGGCGCACGGGCTTAGTTGCTCCCTGGCATGTGGCATCTTCCCGGACCAGGGCTCGAACCCGTGTCCCCTGCATTGGCAGGCGGATTCTTAACCACTGCGCCACCAGGGAAGTCCCCTCCTTCAGCTTCTTATAGAGGCACTTTTGTCCCTTTTGCACTCTTCCTCTGTCAGCCTCCCATCTTCCTGGAGCTCTGGACTCTCTGCCAGAGCCCTCAGTGTCCTGATGCTGGATGGATCCAGAGAGAAATCTGACCAGCCCTTCTCGGGCTAGAGCTGCAGCCACAGCCTGCTGGCTGACATTCAGATACCCCATTTGGTCCAAACTGCTGTAGCCAGGGGCAGGGCCCTGGAGCTAAATTATGAGCTCAGCTGGATCCGGGCCTGGAGGTGGGAGGGGTGAGTGAATGAGCGGCACCTCTGAAGAGATCTCTGCAGCCTGCCCCGTGCTGGGTGTTTGAGCGAGGTGGGGACTGAGAAGGGCAATACACCAAGTATTCAAAGTCATATCAGGGAAATTGTTAGCACATATTTAAGGCAAGCTCTGGGTGTCTGCATCAGGCCCTGCATAAGGGTGAGGCGTGTGGCCACAGAGCTGTGTGTCTAGGAGGTCTATTGCTTTCCTGGGAGATGGAACCTCGAGACAGGTGGGCACAGCTGATTCCAGAAAATGTTGGAGACCGAGTGGGTTAGCAGGGGATGCGGCGAGCGTGCAGTGCCCGGTTCTTGTGCTCTCAGCCGGGGCTGCTCCACTGCATTGCCGCTGTGGCCTCCTGGCACAGCTCCACCCGCAGGCTGGTGGCAGAGGTGCTGCCCCCCCTGAGACGCAAGCTGGGTCCAGTCCGGGGGGCAGGGAGGCTCCCGAGTGCTGTCTGACTTGGACACAGGAGTCTCTCCAAGGGATCATGGGAAGGAGTGAGAGGTGATCCCGGATTCCTGATTCGCTGTGCTGTGCTGGGGCTTTCCTGACACTCCTCCCTGCCCTTGGCCACATTCTCTGGCCCATTGTACCTCCTCGGGTCACTTTTGAAGTGCCCTTGGCCTAAGCTGCTCGGAGGGGTCAGGGGCTGGGCTAACAAAGGCTGTCCTGGAGACAGGGCCTGGGTTCCCTCCTCCTCACACGCATGGAAAAACTGGGGGTCATGTGACGCCTAGGAGATCCCCCCCGAGAAGACTGCCTGCTGAGACCGGAGAACGCATTCCACGCCAGCTTTAGTGGTCACCAAGGAAATGCCTAGGAACCAGTGGCTCACATTTAAACAGCTTGCCGAGCAGCTGAAGGGCGAGGGCCTTGAGCCCCTGCACTTGTGATTTCAGGTGCTTCCCGACAAAGCCCATGCAAAGCGGAGGGTGGTCAGAGACACAGCACCGAGAGAGGCAAACGGCGGGGCCCGGGGCCCCCTGCCGCGCAGCAGGGGTCATCTGGCTCTATCTGCATCTCGGGGAAAGGCCTCTGCAGCCACACAGGTGTTGTCAGAAGTTCCGTAACCTGAGGTAGACATGGGGCACACGCCTTGCAGGATGTGGGTTCCTTCCTTCTCACCTTGTGGCATCTCAGAGACTCCAGCCAGTCCCACCAGTCCCAGGAGCTACAGTGGCTCCATCCTCCCAGGTGCCCCGGCTGTGGGGACCAGGCCTGAAGTGTCCCTCCAGCCAGGCCTGGGCCTCTCGGGACACCTGAGGCAGGCTGTGGCCTCCCAGCCTGCTGTTTCTACTGGATCATCTTAGCCACCAGGAAGAACTTTCCTTTCTCATTACTGGAGGTAAACCAGCAGCCACGGGGCTCTAGTGGAGTAGATTTACCATAATTTATGTAACCATTTCCCTGCTGCTTTGTTTCTGTTTTTGAATTTTCACTCTTAATAATTCTGTGCTAAACACCATGGACATACAGTATCTTTTCCTAAAGGGAGAATCCCCAAAGTGAAAAAACTGGGTCAAAGGTTATAGAATTTTTATGACCCTGGGCAAATTACTTTCCGAAATATTTGTGCCACTTTACAATGTCATCATCAGTGTATGAAGAGTACCAATTTCACCCTGGCTCCACTGGGTGTTGTTTTTAAATTTTTTTCTAATTTAGTACTTAAAAATATACTACCTCATTCATGTTTCAAGTTTCATTTCTTGGATTACTAGTGAGACTGAATATTTTCCCAGGTTTGTTTATTGATTCTATCTTCCCTTTTCTAAATTGTCTTTTCCCATCCTTTGCCCACACATCTGCTGCAAGTTCAGTGTGTTTTTCTCGTCAAGGTATCCAATACGAACGCTTTGTGATATTTGCTATGCACGTATTAGAAGTTGTAAGGCAAGCTTGGGTGCCTAATGGGCCATTCAGATTTAACACATCTTGAGATGGGACCCTCAGTATTGCTCCCTAAACCTGCTGTACCTTTGCTGTTCTTCCCCATCTTAGTAAATGGCACTACAATCCACCCTAGCCCGGAATCTGAGTCCTCCTGGCTTCTTCTTGTTCCCCGATGCCTTGTGTCTCCTCCACCAGCCAGGCTCCGTCCCCTAGCTCTCCCCAAGCACCCAATCTACCTAAGTCACTATTCATCACAGAGCCCTAGATTTTCTTCTTCACAGTACTTGCCGAAGTCGGAAACTCTCTGGTTTATTTATTCATTTTTTAAAAAAATAGTATGTACCTTCTCTGGATTCTAGAGTCTAGAACATAAGCTCCCTGAGGTCAGGCGGCTTGCCTGCCCGATTCATCGCTGTATGCCCAGGGCCTAGAGCAGTGTCCATCCCTTAGTGGGAGCTCAATAAATACATGTTGAACGAATAAGTGAATGAACTTGGCCCTTTTAAACCCATTTAAATGGATATGAAGGAGACCTTACGATATGGAGGATTAGAGCCTTGGCTTTCAGGATAGACAGTTCCGGGTAAAACGGCTCTGCCACGAACTGTGTGATCTTGGACAAGTTACTTAATATCTCTCTGCCATAGTTCACTCATCTTTAAAAATGAGAATAATAATACCATTTTCATAAGGTTGAAAGATATATTAGATTATGTGGACAAAGTGCTTAAAAATAGAGACTGACCATAATTAAGCACTCAATAGATGTCAACATTTCTTTGTTATTTTTCTCTGTGCTTTCTGGGCTTAGAACCTGTTCCCTTTTTTCATTAGAGTCTCAATTAACATTAAGTGATATTTTATTTTAGTTTTTATGGTATACTTTTAAAAACTATTTTAAAATGTATACCCTTTAATTAGTTTGGAGTTTATTTTGGTGTATGAAGTAAAATGAACTTCTAAATGCTATTGGCACCATTTGTTGACTAATCTTTCCCATTTGTTATGCTTTATCACACATTTAATTTTTGTATATAATAGGGTATTTTTTCTGGCTGTCAAGTCTGTCTCCCTGTCCCCTCTTGGGCTGGGACTACACCATTTCACCGAGTGGGTCAGACCCAGCTGGGTCGTAGAAGATTCCAACATTCTCTGCTGGCAGATTCAGACATGGGATGTCTGTTTGGAACGTGTGTTTGTTCTGGTTCCAGGCCCTCGCAAGACTACTTGCCCTTCTTGCCCTTGGGTTCCCTGAGATACCAGTATATCCTGATACAAATGTCCCCTTTTTACTTGAGCCATTTTAAACAGGTTTCTGTAACTTGTGACTAAAAGAGTCCAAAGGTAAACTTCACCTTTATAATGGCCTGAGGAACATCCCCAGCCAGGGAGGCTGTATTCCTACATGTCACGGAGATTAAAATGCTGTCCCAGCTTCCCTGGTGGCGCAGTGGTTGAGAGTCCGCCTGCCAATGCAGGCGACACGGGTTCGTGCCCCGGTCCGGGAGATCCCACATGCCGCGGAGCGGCTGGGCCCGTGAGCCATGGCCGCTGAGCCTGCGCGTCCAGAGCCTGTGCTCCGCAACGGGAGAGGCCACAACAGTGAGAGGCCCCTATACCGAAAAAAAAAAAAAAATGCTGTGCATAACACGTTGTCAGAAAGTCACCGGCCAACAGGGTCTGCAAAAGACAGGAAAGCCTTCAGGACATCCACATGTCCAGCCACATATGCCCACCCTGCAACCGCCTTGATGGTGGTAGGTGCCCCAACACTGTGCTACAGATTCAGACAAAGCCCAAAAGGCAGGTTGTCTTTGACCCATTCAAGACTCCACCAGTTCAACAGGCCATTGTAAGACCAAAGATCAAAGAAAACAAAGTATGCGGAAGTACTTGCAAAAGCCTTTAAAATATATTATTATTACTGCCTTGTTTTATTCCAGAAAGGATATGGAACAGCATGCAAATTAAATATTAATAATGAAATATTACTTTTGAATATGTCTGAGGATCTCTGTGATGAAGTCATCACATTAAGAATATCAATCTCGGGCTTCCCTGGTGGCGCAGTGGTTGAGAGTCCGCCTGCCGATGCAGGGGACGCGGGTTCGTGCCCCGGTCTGGGAAGATCCCACATGCCGCGGAGCGGCTGGGCCCGTGAGCCATGGCCGCTGAGCCTGTGCGTCCGGAGCCTGTGCTCCGCAACGGGAGAGGCCACAACAGTGAGAGGCCCGCGTACCGCATTAAAAAAAAAAAAAAAAAGAATATCAATCTCATTTTTCAGCCTATAAAAGTATTAAGGGTAGGATTGCTCTGGACTTGTCTTTGACCCTACGTTATACTTCACCTCTTTTCTTCTAAAAATCCTTGATAATAGCTTGGTTTTGCCAAGTGGTTGGCTCTTGTTTTGGGAGGTGTCTGTTTGCCACGTGACCCTTTTTCTTAGATATTAAGTATATGAGGGAAAGTCCGTTAAAGTAAGTGTGTTCTGGATTCCAGTTATGTTTAGTTTGCTGTCCTAGAGAAGGCAAGAGTGCTACGGGGAGGGAAGAGAAGGGCTGGCAAGACAGAGCAAAGAACTTGTGACTTCACTCCCCCAGGCAGAGGGAAGAGTGACTCAGCCGGACGCTCCATCCACGCAGGAAAACCGTCCAAGCTTGCTCATTTCCCATCAGCCCTGCACCTGTTGGGATCTCCCGGCTGGTGTGGACTCTGTACAGTCACCTGGTGTCCCCAGCACAGGATACCCTGGGGCCTTTTTCCTACTCAGTCAGATGCCAGCGGGTGTGGCCATCTTCCAGACAGAGCTAATAACAGCAGTCATTCCACCTGTGGTTCATGCAGCACTTAAAGCATTTCAAAACAGCTTGCATACACGGAGAGATCTTGCATAAGCAGAGGGACACGGCCTTTTGATTTGTGCAAAAAGGCACAAGCCAATTTAGAAAGTGATAACTCTTTTCGACACCCCCTTTGCACTGCTCCACATCGACTGCTGGCCTGTGCCCTGGCCTCCCTTGCCTTTGCCTCTCGCTCATGGCCCTTCTTGCAGAAAGACTCCCGTGGTACCACGTTTCCACCTCTTTCCCCTTCCTCTGTTTTCTGAGAGGTGACTCCACGGAAACCCACCTCAAATGCATGCACAGGGAACACGAAGACCCAGAAAATGGGCCGGGGCCATTGTAAACACTGAAAGATTAAGATGAGGGACAGAAGCATCTTCTGGCCCCAATACAGGACACTCCTCTTGTCCCCTGTCTTCCTTCTTCTCAGGGGCTTGTCAACCAGTGGATACTCCGGGTGAAATAGAGGCAAAGCCGTTTTCTTCTCACTGCTTACCGTATCCAATTCAAAACAGCCTCTGCTGGCAGCTCACCGCCCATATTTATCAGGAAATGCTGGTCCCCTTGCTTTTACCACCTGGTTATTCAAACATTTACAGCAACAATTTACATACATCCCATTGGGAGTCCTCCCCAATTCAAATGAGTAACTGCTAGAGGAGATCTTTTTTCCATGACCTGGAGATTTGAAGATGAGGGGGTCTTCAGGAAAGAAATGCAAGTGATGGGCTTATGCTGATGACCCAAGCTCACCCCACCATGTGGTTCAATGGTAGGTGAAGGTCAAGTCTACAACAGGCCAACAATTCAGCTCCAGATTCAATTTCCTGTGGCTCTCTCTGGTCTGGAGAGTGTGCATGATGCCCCAGGAATTGTCCAAGTGGATTGTCCATGCCTGGGGGATACCTTAGCACCGGTCTTGGGTTCCCTGAACCTAATGAAACGTCCAGATAACTCAGGCAGAAATTGATTGATTTAACAAACACCTTTGTGAGTAACTGTTACATGCTACGGATCACGCCTTGAACATGGGAACTCCTGCATTATTTCTCACCTGGGTCTTCCTAAGGAAACTCGGCTCTCAGAAGCTCCTAACCTCCTATAGGGCCCTAGGTCTCCTTAGAGACTCAGATTCTTCAGCTATGACTCCTTTCTGTGTGAGACTCTCCCTTTGAAAGGCCACAGGGAGAAAGGGAACTACGAGGGTCTGGGGCCCCTTTCTTCCCTGAACCAACCCCTCACACTGAGTTCTCGAGAGCCCCTGACGAGGCCCCTCGTGGCCGGGGACTGCACCCTGGTTTCTGCTTCCTCTAGTAGGAGTGAGTTTAACGAACATCTGAAAATTCACAGAGGAGCAGGCAGGGCTTCAGGGTATTGTGGAGGCTGTGTGTCCTTTCCTTTCTGCAGTGTTGTTTCAAGTGTTTCTAGGAGGGCATTACCGTCCATCACTGTTCCTGACTGCATTAGATATCTGCTTCTGTACAGCAAACTACCCTAATACTTAGTGGCTTAAAACAATACAAATTTATTATTTTTCATGATTCTGTGGGTTGGCTGGCCTCGGCCAGGAGGTTAATTCTTCTGCTCTGTATGGAGTTGGCTGAGGTCACTCACGTGGCTGCATTTAGCTGAGAGCTCGGCCGGAGCTGGAACATCCAGGATGGCTTCACTCCCATGTCTGGCTCCTTGGCTGGGGCTGGAAGAGCAGGGAGCTGACCGGGCCTCTCCCTCCCCAGGCAGGCTCTTGTCATTCAGCTCTCTGGCCTGAGCTTATCTGTGGTGGCCAAATCCCAAGAGGCCAAAAGCAGACACTATCAGGTCTTATAAGGCCTGGGCCTGGCAGAGCATCCCTTCCTCCACGTTCTTTTGGTCAAATCAAGTCACAAAGACAGGCTCGGTTCAAGGGGAGGAGAGATATCTTCCACCACTTGTTGGGAGGAGTGGCATGACGTTACAGGGAGGATGGAAGTGTTGACGCCATCTTTGAAAGCACTTTGCCACACTAAAGAAAGGAAGGAAGTCAACAGAGGGGTAGATGTTATGTGGCTCAGATAACACACAAATTGCAATTTTTTTCAACGTTAAAATTGTCTCATGTTGTACCCTTGAAGGGTTTTGAGCAGAATCATGCAGAATGCTACTTTACTGACCACAATATATTCTCATTAAAATCAAAGCTCTTTAAAACTAATCTATAGTGACAGAAAGCAGATCACTAGTTGCCTGGAACTGGGGGTGGGGAGGGGGGTTGACTGTGAAAGGGCATGAGGAAACGTTTGGTGGTGATGGAAAATATTCTATATCTTGAGTATGGTGGTGGTTACACAATGAGTTTGTTGTATCTCATTCAACTGTACACTTAGAACAGGTGCATTTTATTACATGTAAATTATACCTCAATAGAGTTGGTTCAAAAAAAAATCAAAACTGACTTACTAAGAATAAGCAGAAAGGCTAAGTTTGAAAAAGTGGTTAAACAGAGCCAGGGTTAAGAGTATATTATGTTTACAAACAACAGCAAATTCCTTCAGGGAGGGAAAGGAAGCAAAGGGCTAAAGGGGATGTTTTGTTAGTTCCAAAGCAGGATACACGTTACCACGTCCTCCTGCTGTAATACTTAAAAACGTTTGCTATCATTTTCAGAATGTTGAGTAGGTGATTCTTGGTATTTTATAGATTATTGAAGAGTGACTACATCCTGCTTCCTGGGGTGCAGGAAGGGCAGGGGTCACCTCAGAGCAGAAACAAACAACAACATGTGTTAGACCATCTTGGAGTTAAACTGGCACCAGCCAGCTGAGTGGTGACCCTCCAGGGACTTCCTAACTTTAGGAGTCGAGATCCTGCAAAGCAGGTGATCCGTGTGAAGCTGACTCATTATCTGGGTTCTGAGTATCAAGCTGGGTGCTAAGAGTACCAGGAAGGGCTGTCTCGGAGGATCTGGCATCGTGGTGGGTAGATGGGTGTGTTAAGTGAGTCCTATCTGCCAAATGCATCCCACCTGGACACACGGTGAGAGCACCAGGGACTGCCCAGCTCTGAGATCCAGCTCTGGAGAAAGGGACTGTCTTGAGTGAGCAGGAGAGGAACAGTGTTTAGATTTTCTTGTGTGGTACAAAGTCTAGCCAAGAATGCCCATAACAGAAGAGCAATGCAGGGACTTCCCTGGTGGCACAGTGGTTAAAGAATCCGCCTGCCAGTGCAGGGGACACAGGTTCGAGCCCTGGTCCGGGAAGATCCCACATGCCATGGAGCAACTAAGCCCATGTGCCACAACTACTGAGCCTGCGTGCCACAACTACTGAAGCCTGCGGACCTAAAGCCCATGCTCCGCAACAAGGGAAGCCACCACAATGAGAAGCCCATGCACCGCAGCGAAGAGTAGCCCCTGCTCGCCACAACTAGAGAAAGCCCGCACGCAGCAACGAAGACCCAATGCAGCCAAAAATAAATAAATAAATTAATTAATTAAAAAAAAAAAGAAAAGCAATGCACTTTCTGCAGACATGGAAAGGGGGCAGGGATCCTCCTCCATGGGTGAATTGGGTGGCTGGGGGACAAAGGGACATTATTCAGGGATCCCTTGATTGGGAAGGGTGGCCCTTGGTCTCTTGTGTTCACATGTACCAAGTGGCTGGTTGAACCTTCTTTAAAGACTCTGCTTTAAATGAACATGCACTTGGGGAAAAGAGGCATTAAATAGACATTATTGTTCACATACAACTCATTGTGTCCACATCCGCAATGATTTCGATTTATTGCAGCCATATCAGCAAAGCACAATTAACACAGATCACTGATTCTTGTATTGCCCTCGGTAGTAATCTTAGTTACTATCAGAATTCTACTTGAACTTTTAACTAGTAGGGTCAGGCCCAGAGCAAACCCTATCTGGGGCTAAACGTCCTAGGGTAATGAATAAAGCACACGTACCATAAAGGAAGGGAGGATGCGTCCAAGACATCTTTCCAGCTCTCCTCAAGAAAGGGCTCCTTGGGAATGAACAGTTTTTCCCTAATGTAATTACTTCATCAATTAATGTCCTAACCTACCCCCACCCCCAATCAAAACTTGAAATTTATTTCTTGGGAAACTGTTCTGCTGAAGGGATGTTGGAAAGGATCTGATCAAATCCTTATATTGATTACTATTATTAGTAATTATTGGGAAGGTCTTAACGTTTACCCTCTTGAGACTTTGGATTAGGATGTTTTAGCCTTCAATCAAAGGAATAAAAATGTCTAAGGGTAGATCAGGCAATGGTAATCAGGAAACCTCTCTTCAACAATATTTTTTAAGGAAAAAATATTTCCTGGGATTAGCATTCTTCAAATGAAACCATATATAAAACCACTCTGCTTGCCCCTTGTAGGATCCAAGAAAACACAAGCAGCGTCTCCTGGAGGATGTGAGATCATCTAGAGACATGGATTTGATTTCCTAGTAGCTAAAATTCCTATGCCTTCTTGAATGTCCATTCACAGTTTCCCCTTCTCTTATGCTTCTTAAATTCTCAAAAGTCTCTATCTATATAACATTGAATTTGGGGGTCATCGTTCTTGGTTCAGGGTTTCCAGAGCATCCTTAGGAGTAAAGGCACAGTATAAAATTTCATGCACAGAGACACTCAGTACCTCGGGTTCCCAAAGTGCTTATAAACTGTGAAGTGACTCAGAAATACCAAGCACTAATCCTGACAGAGTCCAGAGGGAAAGGATGACTTCATCTGAAGCTGACCCCAAGAAGAAGGCACATCTGTCATCTCCTTGACAGTGTTCCAGGATGAGCATGAGCTCCTGGAAGCGGGATGGGTGTCAAGGCTCAGCTCACATCTGGCTGCCTCATCCCTGAGAGCTCTCGGTCCCAGGAAGGTCAGGAACACTTCAGGCATTTCTCCCCAAACCGGAAATGGGGACTGGCTACCCACCCCTGGGGGAAACTGACTCTGAAAGATGTTTCTAGCAGCTCCCTCACCTGTGTCTGAGGAAACTATTTTAGTAATCCCTCGCCTCCTCCAGATGGGCCCTTCTGCAGCTCAGGAAAACCCATTTGGAGCTTTCCTCACTCATTATGTGAACCCTGGTCTCTCTCCATGGCCGCTCAAGGCTTAAAGAGGACCAGCTGTTCTGCGGTGGCCCTGATGCTCTGCAGCTGTAACTGGGAACTAATGTGCACTTTGGCCTGCATCTCCTGATCCTATGAACAATTCTGCCTGGCTGGAAGAGCAAACTGCAAATGCTTCACCTTCCAGCTGCTAAAATGGGCCGGTTACTTACCACAATGCCATGAAGTGATGTATCATTCAGAGTCCTTAACTGCAAACAAAAAAATCCACACCGTAAGGTTAACTAGCAAACTGATTTATTGAAGGATAATTGTGTGGCTTACAGAATTTCTAGGAAGGCCAGAAGGTCATACCTGGAGGCTCTACAGCCTGGAACAATACCCAAATCACTTTCCCACTACTGCTGGAGTGAAGGTGCCATTGGCACTTTAGCTACTGAGCTAGGACACCACCACCTCTGCCCCTGCTGCCCTGAGATCTCAAACCAACTGCTCCCCTGAGGCCCCTAGGAAAGAATTCCTCCAGGTGCCTTCTCACAACGGTGCATCTGATTGGTGGAGTCTGGGTCACATGCTTGTGTTCTAGCTGCAAGCGATCCTGGGAAATGTGGTTCTGGCCTAAAAGTCTGACAATAGGAAAGTTATTTATTCAAAAGATGTTAAGCAGTCACAAATATGACATATATCCACTCTACATGGCCCTTTATTTTAGTCACTATGACCTGAAAATAGGCATTATATATATATATATAATTATATTATTATATATATATAATTATATTATTATAGATATATAATTATATTATTATAGATATAATTATTACTATATTATTATATATTATTTCATTCATTTATTTTAAATCTTCTATTTTCAAAAATTGAAGTATAGTTAATTTACAATATTGTATTAGTTTTAGGTGTACAACATAGTATAAATCTGCTATTTATTGCCTCTTGAAAAGGTGAGGTGGTGCGCTTGTTTTGTGTGTTGGTTTCCTATTCCTGCTGTAACAACTGACCGCTAACTTCGTGGCTTAAAACACCATGAATTTATTATCTTATATTTCTGAGGTCAGAATTTTAAAATCAGCATCACTGGGATAAAATCAAGTTGTCGGCATCTGGTAGTTCTTCTGAAGGCTCTGCAAGAGACACTGTCTCTTTTCTTTTCCAGCTTCTGGAGATTGCCCACACCTGGAAATCGGCCCCTTCCCTGCATCACTCCAATCTCTTGTTTTTGTTGTCACATCTACTGCTCTCTGCTTCTCCTTGTCCCTCTTTTAAGGACCCTTGTGATTACATTGGTCCCACTCAGATCATAATCCAGGATGATCTCCCCAGCACACAGTCCTAATGTCATCACATCTTCAAAGTTCTTTTTACTGCGTCAGGTGACACAGTCACATATTCGGGGGATTCGGATATGGACATCTTTAGCAGCCGTTATTCATCCCTCCACATCCTACTAGGCCAGCTGGCTGTCTACACCAGGGCCTCTGAGAACAGAGCGGAGTTTCTCTGATCCAGGGTCCAGTCTCCATCCTCACCAGTATCACAGAGCTGATCAGCTTGGAGAGGTTGGCTCAGGAACGTCAGGCATCCAGGACATTGTTGGGTAAACTGGAATGCCAATTCATTTAGCCATTTTTAGTTGGCACTATTCCTTTCCAGAGGGATCTGCCTGGCATCTGAATGCCCGTGTGTCTAATTAACCATCCGAAGGCTGTTAAGTGAGCATGAACTCAAACAAACCGTGTTGGATGTTCCCAAGAGGTGTTTCACCCAGGTAGTGGGAAGGCCAGTGAGCTGTCCTGACCCGTAATAGAGCTCACCTTTCTGTTGGCCAGATACTGCATTTTCCCTAAGCAGAGCTGGACAACACCCGACGACTAGCTTCCACCCGCTTGTAGAATGAGCCAGGATCCTAGAGTCATCCTCAACTCCTCCCTCACACTTCACATTCAATCCATCACCCAGTGCCACTTCTCCTTCTTCCTGTTTTCCATCATCAATCACATTTTTGAATCCCCACTGCCGCCCCCTAGTCTATCTAAGCTATCTCACCTGGGCCACTGTAACAGCCTCCTAATCGCCTTCCTGGCCCTTCTCCCGATCCCCTCTGACCAAATTCTTCACCCTGCAGCCACATTGTTCTTTTCCAGATATACTCTGATCGTGTCACTCATTTAAAACCCTCCACCACTGGCCATTATCAGGAGGATAAAGCCTCATGTGTTCGTCCAGATCTTCCCAGAAGCAGACACAAAGTTAATATTAAACATATAAGGATTTTCTTTGGGGAAATGTCGGTGAGAGGAAACTGAGAGGTGGAGACTGGGAGAGCTGTCAGACTGTGATGCGAGTCTGACCCCCAGGGAAGGAGAGAGGCGAGAAGGGAAGGTAGAAGTGTCCCGGACTACTGTGCAGTCTAAGGAAGGTTCAGCAAAGCCACTGAGTCCTTGAGCCAAAGCTGGCATCGCAGGAGTCCCGTGCCTCCCGGGAATGAGCCTGCCCTGCGCTGTACCCCAAGGTGCCCAGGCACTGCCTGGGAGAAGCCAGGGAAGCCACGCTTCGGTGTGAATGGATTTTAGAGCGTGGCAGCTGGAGCTCTCGGCCAATTACACTCCATGGAGCTGGAGGTTTGCAAGGTGCATTCATCCGGCCACCACATCCCGAGACCTCGACGTGCCGACAGCCCACCTCTTCAGCTCCTCTCCTGCTGCTCTGACACCACTCACTCTTGCCCATACCTGAGTCTTTGTAAATGCTGTTTGCTCTGCCTGAATTACCCTTCTTCTTACCTCTCCTGCCCCTTTTCCCTTTACTCAGCGAACTCTTCAAATCTCACCGTAACATCACTTCCTCCAAGAGGCTGCCTCATTCCTCTGCCATGTGCTCCCATAACCCTGGTCCTTCTCTGTCCACACTATTCATCTTACGTGTTTAATGCCTGACTCATTTTTCAGACCTGACTCCAGGAGAGCAGGAACCATGACTATTTTGCTCACTGGCATATCCCCCAAGCCTGGCATGTAGTTGGTGCTCAGTCAGATATTGGTTGTTGAGTCAGCAAGGTCACCTGAAAGACAGGGTGCCTCCCAGGATAGCCTGGTGTATGCGAAGAAAGAACGTCACAACTAGGGGAGTGGTCAACCATGGAGGCCCAGAAAAGGGAAGCCCAGGGGCAAACGTGGCAGAGCCCAGCCGGGCACTATCAGTTGTTTGAGCTCAACATCACAACCACCTATTATGTGCCATTGAGCACCTCCTATGTGCTAGATGCTAAATTAACCAAGGAGTAGAACCATGTGAAGTCTAATGAGGGGCTTATAGTCAATCAGTCAGTCCTATTATGTGCATTGAGCACCTACTATGTGCTAGATGCTAAATTAACCAAGGAGTAGAACCTTGTGAAGTCTAATGAGGGGCTTATAGTCAGTCCGGGGGAGAGACAACCTGTCAGGCTCCCAGAAACTCTGACTCTTCTGGCAGGTGTTACACGCACCTATTATTAAGGGTAATGTTTAAAATATTTAACTTATATGGCAGAGGTGCTGCTCAGTCAGAATAAGCTCCAGCCATTAATAAACTGTGGGGTCACGGAGGGTATTCTGCTGAATATCCACTCTGACTGAACGCAAGCAGAGACCCCTGCCACTTACACTGGAGTCGTACTTCCCACCACACTTGTTCTGAGCCACACCCACAAAAGGAAGCCCCGCCCCCCCACCCCATTCCCTGCCCCTGCCTGTTGCGTTGGTTGGGCTGATAGAAATAGCTGATCTTATTTCTCATGGTAAGTGATGGCTTCACGCATCGGGCTCTTGCGAGCCCACTTGGGTCCCAGCGCCACTGAGCCATGGTGACCCACCTTCTTTAGGGCCGGGCTAACTTGGGAACCCCCTTCCCTGCAACCCTGGACCTCTCTGGGCTGCCAGGCAGCTGTCCTTGTTGGCTGCCGTGTGGGCCTACGAGTGGATGCTCCACTGGGAGCAGGTGGGGTAGCCTCTCAGAAGACAGGCCCCGGCGCATTTTCCAAGAGGTTGCGTCTGATGCTGGAGTCGTGCGGGAGCTCAGTACCAGGTAATTACAAACTGATGACGGATTCAGTCTTAGATCTCAATAGCAGACCCAGAGCAGATAGCCAAGGGCTGCCACCCAGAGGCGTAGGAATTAGTATGAGAATCAAGCAAGAAAGTGCTGAAAGCGGGGAACCCGTAGTAGCAGGGATGGGAAAGCAGGCATTGTGTGTGTGTGTGTGTGTTTATTCTCGTGTGTCGAAGATGCGGCAGTATGTGCTGCTATGTCTTAAAGACACCATTCATGTCAGACTAAGAGGTGCCAGGAGCCCCCCCTCCCAATTGTTGCTTGGGCCTCACGTTCTCCAAAGTGGATTTTGGTTCAGTGGTTCTAATCCTGGCACTCCCAGACACGGGTAGGGTAATGACTGATCCTCAGACTTGTTGACATGAACTTTTACCAAGCACCGTCAGAGCAGAAGGCACCATGAAAAGCCGAAAACTGAGCTACAGTCTGGCTGCTGGGCTGTACTTAGAGAACAGTCGCAGTTGTTAGAGCTGCACAGTGTGTGTGTGTGTGTGTGTGTGTGTGTGTGTGTGTTTGGAGTTGGTGTTGAGACAAGCCCCTCTGTTAGGGAGGGAAAGGCACAGCCAAACCCTCATCTGGGGGCTTCCATCCCAGGAGGAAAGGTTTCTCCCAAGAGCTATGAAAAAAATGAAAGCAATTTAGAAGGCTGCCTGGCCCAGGGGAATCAGGGAGCATCAGCGGGGTGGAGGGAGGCTGGGAGACACTACACTTCAGACCCTAAGATGGGGGCTTCCCAGGGGGCTCAGGGTTATACAAGAGAAGTGGCCTGTAACTGAAATATTAAAATGTATGGAATTCCTGCATGGATGGTTCCCACGTGGAATAGAAAACTTACCTTAGGACTCTCAGATTAAGTGAATGGCACCAGAGGATGTAGTACAGTGGAAAGTTTCTCAACGTGTGGTTTGAGGATCCTCTGCCTGAGAATCAAATAAGGTGTTTGCCAAAAAGGCAGACTCTTGGGCCACACCCTGGGCCTACTGAGCTGGAACCTCCAAGGGCGGGGCCTGGGTGTCTGCTCTTTTATCTGGTGACTCTTAAAGCTTCCATGGTCTAAATGCTACCAAGAGGTCACACAATCAAGTGAGGAAGCAGAGAGGACGGCTTCCTGTGCCTCCCACACAATTCTCAACTTTTTAGGAAGTACCATAGAGGAAGGCAAAGTAGATAAAGGCAGTTTTGTTTTGTTTTGTTTTTTGGACTTTGCAATTTTTCTTTTATTTTAACATTTTACTTTAGTTTTGAGAACTTAAAATGTGACGAGACAATGGCATGCTTTCCCCCCACCCAGCCCCCAACCCCCAGGGGCCTTGAATGCTCTGTGAAAGGTGACCTGTCTTACCCCACCCTCGCAGCCTGCTTTCCGGCAGGAACTTGACTCCCAGAGGGGGTCTCGGCCAAGGTCTCCAAGAGAATATGCCGTTTCCTGACCCGGGGAGGGGGGGTCTCCAGGCCTGAACACTCAAGGTCAACATAGAGGGCCTAAAAATAGAGGCGGCAGGCCCAGTCCAACATAAAAGAGCAAGAGGCCTCCCTGGATTTCCAAAGAGTGATCTGAATAAGGGAGCCTGATGCCCTCTAGTGGAGAGAAGCTGCTTCCCAGCCAGACCAACAGGGCTGGAGGCTGAGCCACCCTGCCGAGCAGTAACCAAAGGGGTGACATGGCCCTGGAAACACCACCTCCCTAAGATCCCTGACTCAGGGCAGAAAGAGGAAAAACTGTACTCCCTGCGTTTGCTAGTTTCCATGTGATTTTAGAATGCTTTGCTAGGGGCTTCCCTGGTGGCACAGTGGTTAAGAATCTTCCTGCCAATGTAGGGGACCCTGGCTTGAGCTCTGGTCGGGGAAGATCCCACATGCTGCGGAGCAACTAAGCCCGTGCACCACAACTACTGAGCCTGCGCTCTAGAGCCCACAAGCCACAACTACTGAGCCCGCATGCCACAACTACTGAAGCCTGCACACCTAGAGCCCGTGCTCCGGAAAGAGAGAAGCCACCGCGATGAGAAGCCCAAGCTCTGCAACAAAGAGTAGCCCCCGCTCGCCACAACTAGAGAAAGCCTGTGCACAGCAACGAAAGACCCAATGCAGCCAATAAATAAATAAATAAAGTAAATCTATATAAAAAAAGAATGCTTTGCTATAAGGCACACGGTTTTAATAATGAGTGCCTTCCATTATGACCTGATTTTAGACTCTTTTCATTATTTCTCAGTGAGATTGAAACTACTACCACTAAATTCACACACACAACATATAATCTATAAATGTATCCAAGTACCTCAGACTGCTGCACAGAGAGATCCGTCTGGGAAGGCTATTCTCTTGGAGGGAGATCAGTCAGAGCTTTGGGACAGGTGTCCGGGAATGGTGTAGGAGGAAGGGGACCCGTCCAAACCAGGAAACCTGGCTGAATCATTCCAGGTACTCTCCATGGGGGCAGGTGTCTCTGCTGGCTAAGCTGTCTTCCCATCTGAAGATATCAATTCAGTTACACTTAAATCAGAAAGACAACGCACTCCTGTTGTACACATTTTGAGGAAGAAAATGTACAGATGAACATTTGATATCCAAGCAGATACCCAGAAGATCCTAAAGTGCCTACTTCAGATTTGAAGGAAATCAGATTGTGACTGAAAGACACCAGGCTTTTAATAAAAGTTTAAAAAGTAAAGGCACACAACACCTCACACCCATTAGGACAGCTACTATGAAAGAAAGACAGAAAGACCAAAAGAAAGAGAGAAAATAAAAAGTATTGCCGAGGATGGAACTCTTGTGCAATGTTAATGGGAATGTAAAATGGTGCAGACATTGTGGAAAACAACACGGCAGTTCCTCAAAAAATTAAACATAGAACTATCATTATCATATGATCTAGCAATTCCCCTTCTGGGTATATACCCAAATGAATTGAAATGAGGTGTCTCGAAGAGATATTTGTCCACCCATGTTCATAGCAGCGTTGTTCATGATAGCCAAGAAGTGGAAGCAACTCAAGTGTCCTTCGATGAATGAGGGGATAAACACAATGTGGTCCATCTATACGATGGAATATCATTGTCTTAAAAAGGAATGAATTCTGACACATGCAACATGGATGAACCTTGAAGATATTATGTATGCTAAGTAAAATAAACGAGGTACCAAAGGACAAAAATTGTATGATCCCACTTAAACATGAGGCGCCCAGACCAGAGAAAACCATAATGCCAAAAGACACAGGCACCCCAATGTTCATTGCAGCACCTCTCACAATAGCCAGGTCATGGAAGCAACCTAAATGCCCATCGACAGATGAATGGATAAAGAAGATGTGGTACATGTATACGATGGAATATGACTCAGCCATAAAAAGGAACAAAATTGGGTCATTTGTAGAGACATGGATGGACCTACAGACTGTCATACAGAGTGAAGTAAGAAAGGGAAAAACAAATATCATATATTAACGTATATATTTGGAATTTAGAAAAATGGTACAGATGAACCGGTGTGCAAGGCAAAAATAGAGACACAGATGTAGAGAACAAATGTATGGACACCCAGGGGGGAAAGGTGGGGGGGGTGGTATGATGAATTGGGAGATTGGGATTGACATGTATACACCGATATGTATAAAATTGGTAACTAATAAGAACCTGCTGTATTAAAAAAATTAAATTAAATTAAAAAAAAAAGAGGCACCTACAGTAGTCAAATTCATAGCGACAGGAAGTAAGACGGTGGCTGCCAGGAGCTCGGGGAAGTGGAGGATGGGCAGTCGCTGTTTAATGGGTATGGAGTTTCAGTTCCACAAGATGAAAACGTTCTGGAGAACTTCGGGTGATAATGATGCGTCAGTGAAGGTCCAGGGATTGTAACAAATGTACTACTCTGGTGCAGGACGTTGAGAGTAGGGCAGGTTGTGTAGACAGGGGTATATGGGAACTCTGCACTTCCCGCTCAATTTTGCTGTGAACCTAAAACTGCTCCAAAAAATAAAGTTTAGTAATTAAAAAAAAAATTTCTGGAGATGGATGAGTGGCGATGGTTGCATGACAATGCGAGTGTACTTTAGCACTACTGAACCGTATACTTAAAAATGGTTAAGATGGTGGGCTTCCCTGGCGGCGCAGTGGTTGAGAGTCCGCCTGCCGATGCAGGGGACACGGGTTCGTGCCCCAGTCCGGGAAGATCCCACATGCCGCGGAGCGGCTGGGCCCGTGAGCCATGGCTGCTGAGCCTGCGTGTCCGGAGCCTGTGCTCCGCAACGGGAGAGGCCGCAGCAGTGAGAGGCCCACGTACCACAAAGAAAAAAAATAATAAAATGGTTAAGATGGTTAAGTTTTATGTTATGTGTATTTTACCACAACTAAAAATAAAAATAAAGTAAAAAACAAAAAGCCGAAGGAGAGATGGGCTAGAAAGGGATTGTAATTTAGGAACCTTGGAACACTGTACATTTTAAAATGTCATAAGTAGATGTTACAGTGTTTCTAAAATATATTTTAAAGTCTATCTTATATGAACAAGAAAAAATTTTTAATTTCGGTAAATAAAAGTATACAGAATAGATGCTTATCAGGCAAAGACAAGAAGAACATGTGGTAGGCAGAGGAAAGGAAGCAGAGGGAATAAACATTTTAGGGCCTTTGCTCTGCAGGGAACATCACTGGGGGGCTGGAGGAAAGTAGAGAAGGAGGGAGGCGTGAAACAGAGGGAACTCAGCCCTCACCCGGGATCCAGGTGAATCACCGTGACTGTGCTGACGTAATCTGGTGAGGAAAGTGGTCATTTTTTAGGTTGGAAAATTGCGGAGGAGGGAGATATGAGAAAAGCTGTTTGTTCCTTCCACCCCTCAGAAATCTTTTATGACCTCTCATCCTCCAAACCATCAAGTGGGAGCAGGAGAGGAAGAAAAAGTTAGAAAAAAATGCAGAAATATTAGCGGCAGGGTTGACATCTGTTTTTCACTTTGAGCAGAAGGGAAATCTGTAAGTGCTGTTCAGGTCCAACCCTAAAGGAATATGGCATCAGAAGAAGGGTGGTGACAAGCCAATAGGACCGACGTGTCCAACAAGAGCAATCCCTTCAGAGTCATCTCTGTGGGGAAGGCAACCAACCACCTGATGTCCGTGGAGAACTCTGATGGCAAACATTTCAAAAGAGTGGACCGGACATTTCCTTTAATACCTTCACTGTCGGCCAGTCTTTGTCCTTTCTGGGGGTGGACTGAATTATGGAAACAGACACAAGTTATTCACAACCAACGGATGTGAATTAAGAAAACCAAGCTGATTTCCCCCTTGTGGATCATATGTTGATTCTTACATCAATTTGAACAGAAGAAATCTAAAGCATGTTCTAAGCCAGGCGCCCATGCGGTGCTTCCTGCAGTGATTCGGGAGGGTAACGTTCACTTAGGGGTGTGAGCTGGAGACAAGAGTTCACACAGCTTTATCCTATCATCGCGTTTTGCAGCGTTCACAAATCCCAGATAATTCTGGTCTCACGGTTTTAAACACCCTCAAATAAATGCTATGAAGATCTATGGAAGATCAACAATTGCCGGCTGCTTCTTGTATCTGCAGATGTTGCCATTGCTGACAGTGGTTGCCATGCAGACCTGGCTTTGGAAAAGGCTCTGAGGCCAAAGTTCTCTTCAACTTGTGCCGAGACCGGCTGCTCTTTAGTTTAAGAACAGAGTGTAGATACCACTAAGCCTGGCACTGAAATATGACCCTGTAGGTCAGACTCAGGCACCTCTTACCACATGTACTTCCAACTACCCCCAGCTCCCCAGGGCTGATGCCCAAAGACCAGAGCCAATCATAGAATCATCCTTTCCCCAAAGGTCCATATTTATCAGATGTACAACACTCCATGCGTTTCACAGGATGGGTATAAAATTCCATTTAGAGCATTTTCCTATTTTTTCAGGTAACTATTTCCTCTTTATCTTCTTTTGAGCATTTCCGGGACTGTACTTTTGTTTTAATTTCAAGGAAATGGGCCAATTTTGAGCTGTATTAATCAGAAAATGAGGCCATTTAGACAAAGACAGTCATGTGCAGGAAAAGAACAAGTGCCCTTTGTGGAGAGGGCGACACTCAGCTCTCACCCTGAATAGCCACCTCAGACTTTTCTACTGCCTCTTTCTTTGGCCAGAAGAAGCAGGCACCTAGAAGCAAGGAGGGAAGGGGAAAGAACTTGGAGGTGAAAAGAAAGCCCTTTCCTCTCTACCACTGGAATCAGCCATTCTCCCCACTAAATTCTGGATGGATTAAAGAGAAATTCAGAAAAAAATACATAAGAAAAATAAATATGTTTTTCAAATTTCTATCTCAGCAAAGACTCTTTAAGCTTTCATTGGATATAATATTTTAAAAGACAACAAAATTTTTTCCATCTTTATTATTTATTTTAAGATATTGCATATTTACAATAGACAAGGAAAGGGGAGGGGAAAAACAAACCCAGTTAAATGTGTTTTATTTTACTTTTGAGCTTCCCCTTAAGAAGCACTTATTTTTGAGATATTGGGATGCCCGTAACAAATATAAATATATATTTTATATTATACATACAATATATAAAAATTTACATACAGTGAAATGCAGATATTAAATATACAATTCAGTGAGTTTGGATATGCGTACACGTCCATATAACCACTACTCTGCCAAAATACACAACAATTTTATCACCCAGAAAGTTCCTGATAACCCCTTCCAGTTAATCTTCACCCCCCAGAGGAAACCACTGTTCTGATTTCTAGCCCATAGATAAATTTGCCCATTCTTAAACTTTTTACAAATGGAATCATACCATATGTACTCTTAATGTGCCTGTCTTCTTTTACTATAATATGTTTATGATTTATTCATGCTGTTGCATGTATCAGTACATTTTTGTTTTTATGGTCTTCTTTTTTTTTTCTTTTGGCTGAGTTGGGTCTTCGTTGCTGTGCGTGGGCTTTCTCTAGTTGTGGTGAGCGGGGGCTACTCTTCGTTGCGGTGCACGGGCTTCTCACTGTGGTGGCTTCTCTTGCTGCGGAGCATGGGCTCTAGGTGCGCAGGCTTCAGCAGTTGTGGTACATGGGCTTCAGTAGCTGTGGCTCACGGGCTCTAGAGTGCAGGCTCAGTAGTTGTGGTGCTCGGGCTTAGTTGCTCCATGGCATGTGGGATCTTCCTGGACCAGTGCTCGAACCCATGTCCCCTGCACTGGCAGGCAGATTCTTAACCACTGTGCCACCAGGGAAGCCCAGTACTTTTTATTGCTGAATATTCTATTGTATAAATATACAATAATTTGTTTATCCATTCTGTTGATAGATATTAGAGCTGTTGTCAATTTTTGACACATGAATAGAACTGCTATGAATATTCTCATTAGAGACTTTTTCTGGACATTGTTTTATTTCTCGTGGATAAATACTTAGGAATGGAATAGAACAGCTGGGTCATAGTATGGACGGATGTGGAACAGTCTTCCATGATGACTGGATCGTTTAACACTCCCCCCTGTATAAGAGTTCCAGCTGCTTGCTGTTCTCACCGCATTTGGCATTGTCAGGGGGATAAATCGTATCTCATTGGGGTTTGAATTTGCATTTTCTTGGCAACTAATGATGCTGAGCATCTTTTCATGCCTTTTTTAACCATTTGTTTATCTTCTTTTGTCAGGTATCTGTTCAAGTCTTTTGCCCATTTTTAATTGGATAGTCTGTCATTTTGTTATTTATTTATAGGAGTTCTTTATATATTCTGGATATGTCTTTTGTCAAATATATGTATTGCAAAAATTTTCCAACAATCTGACTTGTCCTTTTGTTTTTTTATAAATTTATTTTACTTAGTTTTGGCTGCGTTGGGTCTTCACTGCTGCGTGCAGGCTTTCTCTAGTTGCGGCGAGCGGGGGCTACTCTTCATTGCGGTGCGCGGGCTTCTCGCTGTGGTGGCTTCTCTTGTTGCGGAGAAGGGGCTCTAGGCGCGCGGGCTTCAGTAGTTGTGGTGCACGGGCTGAGTGCTCCACAGCATGTGGTATCTTCCCAGAGCAGGGCTCAAACCCGTGTCCCCTGCATCGGCAGGCGGATTCTTAACCACTGTGCCAACAGGGAAGCCCTGTCCTTTTGTTTTATTGATGGTGTCTTTTAGTAAGCAGAAAATTTCAACTTCAAAAAAGTCCAATTTATCAGTTTTTAATTTTATGTTTAGTGCTTTTTTTGTGTCTGCTCTGAGAAAACGTCCCCAATCCCAAGGTCATGAAAATAATGACCTAAATTTTTTCTAGAAGTTTTATAGTGTTAGCATTTACGTTTAGGTCTATGATGGGGACAAGGTTCATTTTTTCATATACATTTATCCAATAGTTCCAGCACCATTTCTTGAAAATACGTTCCTTTCCTTACTGAATTACCTTGGTAACTTCGTCAAAAATCAACTGATTAGGGGCTTCCCTGGTGGCGCAGTGGTTGAGAGTCCGCCTGCCGATGCAGGGGACACGGGTTCGTGCCCCGGTCCGAGAAGATCCCACATGCCGCGGTGTGGCTGGGCCCGTGAGCCATGGCCGTTGAGCCTGCACATCTGGAGCCTGTGCTCCGCAACGGGAGAGGCCACAACAGTAAGAGGCCCGCGTACCGCAAAAAAAAAAAAAAAAAAAAAAATCAATTATCTATGTGTGGACTCTATATTCTGTTCCATTGATCTATTAGCCTTTATGCCAATACTTGATTCTGTCTTTATTACCACAGTAGTCTTGAAATCAGATTCAGTGGAGCCTTCAATTGCTCTCTTTCAAGATTGTTTAAACTATTATAGGTTCTTTACATTTCCATTAGAAAATTTTAATCAACTTGTCATTTTCCACCAAAAAGATTTTAATTTAATTGAGACTTTAACTGGCACATTGAATTTATAGATAGATTTGGAGAGAACTGACATCTTCTAATCCACAAACATGATATATTTCTCTATTGCTTTAGATTTTCTTAAATTTCCTCATGATTGTCATGTGGTTTTCATGGTAGAGTTCTGCATGTATTTTGATAAATTTTTTCCTAATTTTTTTGGTTTGTGGATACTATTAAAAAGAGATTTTTTAATTTCCATTTTAAACTGCTTGCTGTGAGTATATAGACATACACTTAACTTTTGTATATTGACCTAGTAATCTGTGACCTTACTAAACTCACTTATTAGTTCTAGTGGTTGTTTCATAGATGTCATACATAGTTATGTCAGATATAAATAGTTTTTCTTCTTCCTTCCCAATCCTTACACCTTTTATTTTTCTTTGCCTGATTGCAATCATTATGGCTCTAGTACAATACTGAATAAAATTGAGACCATTCTTGCCTTTTTCCCAGTCTTAGGGAAAAACACTCAATATTCCATCATTAAGTATGTCAGCTATAGGTTTTTCATAGGTGGCCTTTATCAGAATGAAGAAATTCTCTTGTACTCCTAGTTTTCTGAGATTTTTATTATGAATAAGTGTTGCATTCTTTCAAATGCTTATTCTACATCTACTGAGATCATAATGGTTTTTCTTTATTCTGTTGATACAATGAATTACTTTGATTGATTTCCAATATGAAACCAATCTTGCACTCATGGGATAAATCCCATTTGAACTTGATGTATTGCTCTTTTTACACATTGCTGGATTCAATTTGCTAATATTTTGTTAAAGATTTATGTGTCCATATTCATGAGGGATATTGATCTGTAAGGTTCTTTTCTTGTAGCATCTTTGTCATATTTTGGCTTCAGGATTATTTATTGCTGGTGTCACCAAACAAATTGGAAACTCTTCCTTCCTCCTTTGTGTTCTGAAAGGATTTCTGTAAGATTGGCATTATTATTTTTTCCTTAAATGTTTTATTGAATTTACCAAGGAAACTATCTGGTCCTGGAGTTTTGTTTGTGGGAAGATTTTTAATTAGGAATTCAACATCTGTAACAGACAATATTTGTAAAAAGGGACCATTAAATTTTTGTATTTATTTTTGTGTCAGTTTTGATAATTTGGATTTTTCAAGAAATTTTCTCATTTCGTCTAAGTTTTCAGATTTAGTGTCATTGACTTATTTATAATATTCATCTATTATCTTTTTAACATCTGTAGAATCTGTGATGATACCCCTCTTTTATTGCTGATACTGGTAATTTATGTTTTCTTTCTTTATTTTTCTTCTTAATCAGTCTTACTGGGGTTTACCAATTTTATTAATCTTTTTAGAAAACCAACTTTTGGAATTTTTAATTTACTCTATCATTTGTTTTTTATTTTGTCGATTTCTGTTCTTATTATTTTTTCTGCTACTCACTTTGGGTTTAAATCACTCCTCTAGTTCTGGAAGTAAAACTTAGGTCATTAATTTTAAATCTTTCTTCTTTTCTAACACTGTAAGCATTTAATGCTATAAATTTTACTCTAAGCACGGCCTAGCTGCAACCCTCAGTTTTTTGGGTTTTTTTTTTTTTTTTTTTTTTTTGCGGTACGCGGGCCTCTCACTGTTGTGGCCTCTCCCGTTGCAGAGCACAGGCTCCGGACGCGCAGGCTCAGTGGCCATGGCTCACGGGCCTAGCCGCTCCGCGGCATGTGGGATCTTCCTGGACCGGGGCATGAACCTGTGTCCCCTGCATCAGCAGGCGGACTCTCAACCACTGCACCACCAGGGAAGCCCAACCCTCAGTTTTTGATAGGTTGTATCTTTATTCAGTATGAAATATTTCCTAACTCTCCTTGTGATTTCTCCCTTGTCCTATGGGTACTGCTTAATATCCAGATATGTGGGACTTTTCTAGTTATATTATTATTGATTTCTCATTTATTTCTGTTGTCAAAAGAGAACATACTACATAAAACTGAAATGTACTAAGGCTTATTTTATGGTTCAGCATGTGGTCTATTTTGATGAATATTCCATATGCACTTGAAAAGAATTGATGGCATTTGTGATAGACTGAACAATGGCCCCAAAGGTATCTAGGTCCTAATTCTTGGAAATTGAATGTTACCTTATATGATGTATTAGTCAGGTTCTCAAGAGAAACAGAACTAATAGGATGTGTGTGTATAAATTTAGAGAGAGAGAGATTTTAAAGAATTGGGCTCATGCAATCATGGAGGTTGGCAAATCCAAAATCTGCAGGGTAGTTGGCAGGCTGGAGACCCAGAAGAGAGTTGCAGTTTGAGTCCAAAGGCCAGTTGCTGGCAGAATTCCGTTTTCTTCCAGGGAAGTCGGTCTTTTTCTATTAAGGCTTTAACTGATTGGATGAGGCCCATCCACATTATGGGGGGTAATTTGCTTCACTCAAAGTCTACTGATTCAAATGATAATCTCATCTAAAAAATGCCCTCACAGAAACATCTAGAATAGTGCTTGACCAAATATCTGGGTACTGTGGCCTAGCTAAGTTGACACATAAAATTAACCACATATGCCAACAGAACCTTTGCAGATATGATTAAGTTAAGAATCCTGAGATGGGAAGATTATCCTGGATTATCCAGATGGGCCCTAAATGTGATCATGAGTGTACTTATAAGGGAAGCAGAGGGAAATGTGATTACAGAGACAGAAGAGAAGGGGATGCCATGATGAAGCAGAGAGAAATTTGAAGATGCTCTGCTGCCGGCACTGAAGATGGATAAAGGAGCCATGAGCCACAGAAGGCAAGCTGGAATCTGCAGGAGAAACCCCACTAAAAGCTGCGAAAGGCAAGGAAATGGATTCTCCCCGAGAGCCTCTGGAGTGTGCACTGCATTCTGACACCTTGGTTTTGGCCCCGTGAAACTAATTGCAGACTTCTGACCTTCAGAGGTAGAAGAGAGTGAATGTATGTTGTTTTGAGCCAACTGGCTTGTGGTCATTTGTTACAGGGGCCATACAAAACTAATACAGATTTTATTGTCTGGAAGCGGGGTGCTGCTGTAACAAACACCTGAAAACACAGAGTAGCTTTGGATTTGGGGAAAGGATAGACTCTGGAAGAATTCTGAGAAGCATGATAGAAAGAGCCTGGATTGCTGCGAGTAGACTGTTAGGAGAAATAATGGTTGTTAAAGACTGTCAGTGATGGCTCAGATGGAAGTGAGGGGCACAGTAGAAAAGCCCACATAATCTTAGAGAACACCTAGATTGTCATAAACAGACTGTTGGCAAAAAGTATGGATGTTCAAGGTGCCGCTGGTGAAGGTTCAGAGGAAATGAGGAACATGTGATCAGAAGGAAAGAGGATCCTTATTATATCATGGCAGAAAGCTTAGCTGAATTATGTCCTCGTGTTGTGAGGAGAGCAGAACTTGTGAGCAAGTGTAGCTGAGGAGACTTCCAAGCAAAGTGCAGAGGATGCAGCCTGGTTTCTTCTTGCTGCTTATAGTAAAATTTGAGAGGTAACAGATAAATTGAGGGAAGAACTGTTAAGCACCAAGAATTGATGATTTGGGAAACTCTTGACCTATTCAGATTGCAAAACATGCTAATTAGGAGAGTCAGTGTCCAAAAAGCAGACTGTAGAGAGAAGGCCAAGGGTGTGGCTGGAGAGCCATTTGCTAGTGCTGAAGAGATGAGACACGTCACCGTGGATCCCCCCAGCCATTTGAGCAGAAGCCAAGAATAGAGATGGGAGACTCCAGGGAAGCTCTGTGGAAGAACCTCTTGTTTCATGGTGTGACTAATGTCCTTGACATACACAAGGGTTTTGAGAATGTTATGTCAGCAGAAACACTGCCAGCTTGAACTGAAAGAGAAAGGGTGAAATGAAAGAAGTTGTCACCAAAATTCTAGAGGCCGGAAGCAGGCTGATAAAACTACTCTGGTGCAAACATGTGCTACCCTTCAAGAAAAAAGAAGATGGGGAAGCAGGGGGCAGGGTAGGGGTGGAAGCCTCAAGCCACAGAGGATAACTCCTGGATCTTGAGACCTAATGGAGTTTGGCCAGTTGGATTTCAAAATTGCATGCGGCTGGTGACTCTTTCTTCCTTCCATTCTCTCCCTTTTGAAATGGGAATGTCTACAGCTGTTACCCTGTGCCTGTCCCACAATTGTATTTTGGGAGCAGGTAACTTGTTTTCTAATTTTACAAGTCCACAGATGGAGAGGAATTTTGCTCCAGGATGGCTCATACCCAGAGTCTCACCCATACCTGTTTTACATGATATACGTGACGAGATTCTGAGCTGATGATATTTAGACAAGATTTGTGGCTTGAGATGATACTGTCATAGGTTGAGACTTAGGAGGATGCTAGGATGAGGTGACTATGTTTTGTGTGTGGGATAGACGTGACTCTTTGAGGTCTGAGGGTTGGACTGTGGTTGACTAAAAAAATGGTCCCCAAAGATATTCAGATTATAATCCCTGAACTTGTGAATATTACCTTATATGGCTTTAAAGAAAACCTCAGTCCTCCTCTTTTTTGTCTCTCCTCTACTCTCACACTACTATCACACTCACAACACTTCTGACACCAGATGTGTGAGAGTTTTTCCCACACCAAGCAACTGTATGACACCAGATGAGTGTCCTACAATTCAACTCAATTCTGACACTGTCTACCTGGAGACAGCAACAGATCCCATAAGACTGCCCCCCACCTTCCATCTCAGATGCCAGTCAAAAGTCCACATTGTTACCTGTGCTTCTGACCAACCAGCTGTAAACTGGAGGTTCCCGCAACACTCCCCTTGGTTTGATTAATTTGTCACAGTGACCCACAGAACTCAGGAAAACCGTTTACTTACTGCCTACCAGTTTATTATTAAAAATACGATAAAAGATACCCATGAACATCCAGATGGAAGAGATGCATGGGGCAAGGTATACGGGAAGGGGCGTGGAGCTCCCACGCCCTCTCGGGGCCACCACTCTCCTAGCACCTCCATGTGTTCACGAACCTGGAAGCTCTCTAAACCCCAAACTACTGGGGTTTTTATGGACGCTTCATCATGCAGGCATGATTGATCACTAACCCCACTTCCAGCTCCTCTCCCCTCTCTGGAGAATGATGGGTGGGACTGAAAATTGATTTAAAAATTGATCATACCTACATGATGAAGCCACCACGAAAATCCTAATAGTGTGGGGTTCAGAGAGCTTCTACGTTGGTGAACACATCCATGTGCCAGGCGGGTGACGCTCCTCAACTCCATGGGGAAAGAAACTCCCGTGCTTGGGACTGCCCCAGACTTTGCCTTACGTATCTCTTCATTTGGCTGTTCCTCTGTCCTCTGTATCTTTATCATATCCTTTAATAAATGGTAAACATAAGTGTTGCCCTGAGTTCTGAGAGCTATTCTAGCAAGTAATTGAATCCAAGGGGGAGAAGGTCCTGGGAATCACTGATCTGTTGTCACGTTGGACAGAAGTTGTGGGTAAACTGGGGACCAACTACTTGTGAGTGGCATCTGCAGTCTTGTAGGACTGAGCCCTTCACCTGTGGGATCGATACCATCTCCAGGTAGATAGTGTGAGAACTGAGTTAAACTGTAGACACCCATCTGGTGTTGTGGAGAATTGCTTGGTGTGGGGAATAACCCCACACATCTGGTGTCAGAAGTGTTGTGAGTGCGGCAGTCATGTGAGAGCAGAGGAGAGACTCACAGGAGTGGTGTGGGTTTTCTATACAAGGGCAAAAGGGGCTTTACATGTGTGACTAAGTTAAGGATCTTGAGATGAGAAGATTATCATGGGTTATCCAAGGTGGGCCCTAAATGTAATCACAAGTGGTCCTTGTAAGAAGGGCACAGGGACATTTGACTACAGAGAAGAAGGAAATGTGAAGGAAAATGCTACATTTCTGGCTTTGCAGGTGGAGGAAGGGACTGCAAACCAAGGATGCAGCTCTGGAAGCTGGAAAAGGCAAGGAAACAGAGCCTCCAAAGGCAGTGCTGCCCACTGGCACCTTGATTTGGGGCCAGAGAAACTGATTTCAGACATCCGACCTCCAGAACTGTGAGAGAGTTATTTTGTATTTTTAGCCATCAACTTTGCAGTAATTTGTTATAGCAGCCATAGATAGTGTTGTTCCAATCTTTATCATTACTGTTGTGTGCGTGCGTGCGTGCGTGCGTGCGTGTATGCGTTCTGTCTCATTTTATCAATTCCTAAGAGAGGATGGTTAAGCTCTCTCCAACCATGATTGTGAGTTTTTCTACTTCTCCCTTCAGTTCTCAGTTTTTGTTTCATGAGCTTGGAACCTCTATTGTTAGATACAGACATAATTAGGATGGTTGTATCTTCCTGATGAAATGTCTCTTTTATCATTATAAAATGCCCTTCACCTCTGGTGATACAGTAATACAGTTCAGGGGTCAGCCATGGCTTTGGGGGGAATTTACATGCAGATTTGGGAGGGGCTCTCCACTCTGTGGCTCCTTCCTTCCAGGATGGCCTCCCCCAATTTCTATTTACTCTGCCAGCCTCAAACTCCATGCTCTGGTACCTAACTTTGTGTCTTAGGATACATTTGACTGTGTCTGTGACTTACTGTGGCTTCCTACTTGACTTTTAGTCACCCCAAGCTCTTACAGATTGGTCAGTGCCTCCAGGGGCAAGTCACAGGAAAGCAGGATTTACAGAGTGCACCTCCCTCCTCAAGAGTCAAATACCCTCCAGTTTCTGCCTGCTTTCTTTGCTCTCCAGTGTCTTAAAATAATGTATGTATTTTTAAAATATTTTGTCTAGAGTTTATAACTGTTGTCTGTAAGAGGATTAGACTAATATAAGCTACTCTGTCATTGTTGAAACCAGAAACCCCCTTAATTACACTACAGTTTTTAAGAACTTATAGAGTCCAAAAGAAAAAAAATTTTTTAATGCAAACAGCTACCTTGGGAAATGAGGAGGAAAGAAGTTAGGCAGCTGGCTTGGACTCATTCCTCTTCCGATTAGTGGGGGACATTCCCAGGGAAAGAAAGGCCAGCGACCTGGTCTAATCCCCTTGTAAATATACTGACAACTGGATATTTGCTAGGAGGAGAGTGCTTATAAACTAAATTCTTTCAGCATGACGTCTCTGGTTTAGAATGGCTTATCATAAACAGACCTAGACTCTGGATTTATGACTGGAAAGGGTAATATTAGAGTTGTACAACTATTGGGTATAAAATAGAGATGACCTAAATTTAGAGGACCTAAGTGCCACTCCCCACCCCCACCCCCCGCCCCGCACTGTGTGAGGTGCCCTGCAAACCTTGTTAGAGACTTCATATATTATTGTGAGCCAGGGAGCACATGTCCAAGCAGACCCAGGAACCACCGGGGATGTCTCAGACTTCCCCCTGCTTTGCATGTGCCTCTTGATTATTATATTCATAAATTTGATACTGGCAAGATCTCTGCCTCAGGTCAGTCCAGTTTCACCTGATCCTTTGTGTTAGCTCAGAAAATATTCATAGCAAATACCTGAATGGGGCCAATATCCTTATTACAAAAGCTCATATAAATTATTAAGAAAAGCATTGAGACACCAAACGATACACACACATAAGACTCAATAGGCAATTCACAAAAGAAAAAATGTAAATGAATATAGAAAAAGATTCATACTCCCTAGCAATCAGTGTAATTTATAACAACATGGAGTTGTTCTTGTATTTTTTTAATCTTGAAAAATTAGCAAAGATGACACAAACAGATGGAGAGATAAAAGATGACACAAACAGATGGAGAGATATACCATGTTCTTGGTTTGGAAGAATCAATATTGTGAAAATGACTATACTACCCAAAGCAATCTACAGATTCAATGTAATCCCTATCAAATTACCAATGACATTTTTTACAGAAATAGAATGAAAAAAATCTTAAAATATGTATGGAGACACAAAAGACCCCGAATAGCCAAAGTAATCTTGAGGGAAAAAAAAGGAGCTGGAGGAATCAGACTCCCTGACTTCAGACTATACTTCAAAGCTACAGTAATCAAGACAATATGGTACTGGCACAAAAACAGAAATATAGATCAGTGGAACAGGATAGAAAGCCCAAAGATAAACCCACGCACTTTTGGTCAACTAATCTATGACAAAGAAGGCAAGGATATACAATGGAGAAAAGACAGCCTCTTCAATAAGTGATGCTGGGAAAACTGGGCAGCTACATGTAAAAGAATGAAATTAGAACACTCCCTAACACCATACACAAAAATAAACTCAAAATGGATTACAGACCTAAATGTAAGGCCAGACACTATCAAACTCTTAGAGGAAAACACAAGCAGAACACTCTATGACATAAATCACAGCAAGATCCTTTTTGACCCACCTCCTAAAGAAATGGAAATAAAAACAAAAATAAACAAATGGGACCTAATGAAACTTAAAAGCTTTTGCACAGCAAAGGAAACCACAAACAAGACGAAAAGACAACGTTCAGAATGGGAGAAAATATTTGCAAATGAAGCAACTGACAAAGGATTAATCTCCAAAATTTACAAGCAGCTCATGCAGCTCAATATCAAAAAAAACAAACAACCCAATCCAAAAATGGGCAGAAGACCCAAACAGACATTTCTCCAAAGAAGATATACAGATTGGCAACAAACACATGAAAAAATGCTCAACATCATTAATCATTAGAGAAATGCAAATCAAAACTACAATGAGGGGCTTCCCTGGTGGCGCAGTGGATGAGAGTCTGCCTGCCGATGCAGGGGACACGGGTTCGTGCCCCGGTCAGGGAAGATTCCACATGCTGCGGAGCAGCTGGGCCCGTAATCCATGGCCGCTGAGCCTGTGCGTCCAGAGCCTGTGCTCTGCAACGGGAGAGGCCACAACAGTGAGAGGCCCGCATACTGCAAATAAAAAAAACAAAACTACAATGCAATATCATCTCACACTGGTCAGAATGGCCTTCATCAAAAAATCTACAAACAATAAATGCTGGAGAGGGTGTGGAGAAAAGGGAACCCTCATACACTGTTGGTGGGAATGTAAATTGATACAGCCGCTATGGAGAACAGTATGGAGGTTCCTTAAAAAACTAAAAATAGAACTACCATACGACCCAGCAATCCCACTACTGGGCATATACCCTGAGAAAACCATAATTCAAAAAGAGTCATGTACCACAATGTTCATTGCAGCTCTATTTACAATAGACAGGACATGGAAGCAACCTAAGTGTCCATTGACAGATGAATGGATAAAGAAGATGTGGCACATATATACAATGGAATATTACTCAGCCATAAAAAGAAATGAAATTGAGTTATTTGTAGTGAGGTGGATGGACCTAGAGTCTGTCATACAGAGTGAAGTAAGTCAGAAAGAAAAAACAAATACCATATGCTAACACATATATATTGAATCTAAAAAAAAAAATGGTCACGAAGAACCTAGGGGCAAGACAGGAATAAAGATACAAAGCTACGAGAGAATGGACTTGAGGACATGGGGAGGGGGAAGGGTAAGCTGGGACAAAGTGTATATATGGACATATATACACTACCAAATGTAAAATAGATACCTAGTGGGAAGCAGCCACATAGCACAGGGAGATCAGCTCGGTGTTTTGTGACCAGCTAGAAGGGTGGGATAGGGAGGGTGGGAGGGAGGGAGATGCAAGAGGGAAGAGATATGGGGATACATGTATATGTATAACTGATTCACTTCGTTATAAAGCAGAAACTAACACACCATTGTAGAGCAATTATACTCCAATAAAAATGTTAAAAAAAAAAAAGGCAGAAGACCTAAATAGACGTTTCTCCAAAGAAGACATACAGATGGCCAAGAGGCACATGAAAAGCTGCTCAACAACACTACTTATTAGAGAAATGCAAATCAAAACTACAATGAGGTATCACCTCACACTGGTTAGAATGGGCATCATCAGAAAATCTACAAACAACAAATGCTGGAGAGGGTGTGGAGAAAAGGGAACCCTCTTGCACTTTTGGTGGGAATGTAAACTGATATAGCCACTATGGAGAACAGTATGGAGGTTCCTTAAAAAACTAAACTTAGAATTACCATAAGACCCAGCAATCCCACTACTGGGCATATACCCAGAGAAAACCATAATTCGAAAAGACACATGAACCCCAATGTCCACTGCAGCACCATTTACAATAGCCAAGTCATGGAAGCAACCTACATGCCCATCGACAGACAAATGGATAAAGAAGATGTGGTACATATATACAATGGAATATTACTCAGCCATAAAGAGGAATGAAATTGGGTCATTTGTAGACATGTGGATGGACCTAGAGACTGTCATACAGAGTGAAGTCAGTCAGAAAGAGAAAAACAAATACTGTATATTAATGTATATATGTGGAATCTAGAAAAATGGTACAGATGAACCGGTTTGCAAGGCAGAAATAGAGACACAGATGTAGAGAACAAACATATGGACACCAAGGGGGGAAAGTGGGGGTGTGGTGGTGTGATGAATTGGGAGATTGGGATTGACATATATACACTAATAGGTACAAAATAGATAACTAATAAGAACCTGCTGTATAAAAATAATAAATAAAATTCAAAAAAATTAGCAAACAATTTTATAAAAACTGTAATTTCTAAAAATAGCCAGGGTAGAGGGAAGAGACAGTCTCACACCTTGCTGGAGGGGAGCAAACCTTAATGCAAATCTTTTGAAAAGCAATTTCATAATATTCTTCAAAAGCCCCAATAATTTCATTTATGCAGATTCATCCTAAAGGAAATAATTCTAAATACAAAGAAATCTATGCCCTAAAATTTTTTAAATTGGAAGTAATCTAAAAAGTACAACAGTAAGTGAATGGTTAAACATAGTGTGGTGTATCTATTCACTGGAATATTGTCCCACTATTTCAAATAATGTTTATGAAAACTACATAGTAATACATGAATATAATGCAATGTTAAGGGGAAAAAAGTAGGCTATAAAATGGTTCACATAGGGCTTCCCTGGTGGCGCAGTGGTTGAGAGTCCGCCTGCCGATGTAGGGGACACGGGTTCGTGCCCCGGTCTGGGAATATCCCACATGCCGCGGAGCGGCTGGGCCCGTGAGCCATGGCCACTGAGCCTGCACGTCCGGAGCCTGTGCTCCGCAACGGGAGAGGCCACAACAGTGAGAGGCCCGCGTACCACAAAAAAAAAAAAAAAAAAAAAAAAAGATAAACTGAGGCACATTAACTTTTTTTTTTTTTTAAGAGTTTATTTGAGTCCACATTGATTTAACTGGGCAGCACCAAACCAAAGGTGATTAGGAGCTCTCACTGACAGGAGCTAGGGGAGGGGTTTTACAGAGAAGAAGCAAAGCAAGGAAATTATTTGATTGGCCACAGCTTAAGCAGTTAGTTGCCTTATTTGGGAAAGCCTAGTTGGCTGTTTGTGGTTGGTGGTTCTTAAGTTTCATTTTCTCTGGTTCAAGTGCATCAACTCTGGCTTAGGTTTTGGTTTGCCTGCGTGAGGCACCAAGGCATTAGAGCCAATTCAGTCTAATGGCCTCCTTGTTCGATTACCTTAACATGCATCACACCTTTTCCCTCCACGTTCAGTAAAGTAATTCCTCACTCAGTGGGCATGACTATTGGACAGCTACTACTTTCCTTCCTAAACCAACACGTGTAGAGTGGTACACACAACCAAAGAAAATAAGAAAGTGGAAGCCAGGCTATTAAAAAAAATGTTTGCCGAGTTGTCTACAAAGTATAATTTAATTTCATAAATCTTGTAAGAAAAATGACAAGGTGATATGCACATCCTTGAAATGGTTTAAAGAAACAAACACCAAAATGCTGCGCCCATCCGCTTCACGCCATAGAAATATTGAATGAAGGTGGAGCCCGGAGAGAAAACGGCTTCAATTGGTGGTTCTCCAAGTGCGATCTGCAGACCCCTAGGGTATGTGTGGGCAATATGGTTTTCATACTAATACTAAGATTTTATTATTATTCTTTCTCACTATGTTGACATGTGCACTGATGGAACAAAAGCAATGGCAGGTAAAACTTCTGGTGTCGGAGTGTAGAAGAACTCAGCAGCGCCAAACAGTACTGGTAGTCATTACATCAGTCACTGTCACAAATTAGTGACTTTTTAAAAGAGTCAGATTCAACTGAGAACGTACAAAAGAAATCAGTAAAGGTTATCCAATTTATTTAATCTCTACCCTTGATTTATAATCCTTTTACCATTCTGTGTAGTGAAATGGGAAGCAGGCATCAAGCATTTCTGCTACAATCTGAAGTGTCTTGGTTGTCTCTATGAAAAGCACTCATGTGATTACGCTTACACGTAAGCTGCACGAGCTGCTTTTTCTAGAGAACATCATTTTTGCTTGGAAGTATGATGGACAAGTGAAAGCTATTCAGACTTGTGTACCTGGCAGACATTTTCTTGAAAATGAACAAAGTGAGTCTATCATTTCAAAGGGAAACAAGTCATAGGGAGATACTGATGGTATGTGTTGCTAATGACAAAATGTAAGCTTTCAAGTGAAAACGAGAATTCTAGAAAACTTGTATCTGCTATAGTGACTTTAATAGCTTCCCAGCACCTAAAGATTTTCCGGATGAGATTGGTGATGATATTAAAGATTTGTGTTTTTTATATTGTAAAATTAAGTGTGTTAATATTTGGAAGATCTGCATAATCAGTGAACCAATGTTTTTCTAAACGGTCAATACATGATGTTATAAAATCATGCATGGGTAAAAGGATCCATTAAAGTTCAAGAGAGATCAATGCATTTTAATGTAACAGATATGAAAAGTTATTGATATCATTTCAGACTCCACTCTGCAACTATAAGAAATTACAATTGTTAAACTTAGCATAGTATCAGAATAATCCGCAATGATCTGAGAAGGCTATTGAAACATTCTTACGTTTTCCAACTTTAAATCTATGCAAGGTCAAATTTTCTTCGTATACTTCCACCAAAGCGGCATATCACAAAAGATTGAATGCAGAAGCAGATGTGAGGATCCAGTTGTCTGCTTATAAGCCAGACATTAAAGAAATTTGCAAAAATGTTGTATTAGTTTTCTCTTGCTGTTATAAAAAATTACCGCAAACTTAGTGGCTTAGTAATACATGCTTATTACCCTACAGTTCTGTAGGGCAGAAGTCCAACACACGTCTTACGGGACTAACAGGTGTTACAGGGCCGTGCTCCTTTTTCGAGGCTCTAATGGAGAATGTGTCTCCTTGCCTTTTCCAACTTGTAGAGGCCACACTCTTTCTTTGGCTTGAGGTCTCTTTCCTCTATATTCAAAGCCAGCAACACTGCATTTCCCTCTGACTCTTCTTTAGTTGTTGCATCTCCTTCCGACCACAGCCAGGAAAGGTTCTGCACTTTTAAGGATTTGTGTGACTAAGCCCACCTGGACAATCCAGGAAAACTCCCCATCTCAGGGTCCTTAACCCTAGTCACATTTACAAAGTCCCTTTTGCCATTTAAAGTTAACATATTCACAGGTTCTAGGGAATAGGGTATAGACTTCTTTGGGGGACATTATTCTACCTCCCACAAATGTAAAACAGTGCCACTTTTCTCGCTAATTTTTTGCAGTAACATATAGTTATTTTTCATTAAAATGTTATGTTAATATGTCATTGGTTATTACTTTAAAAAGAATAAATTTTTTAAATTTCTCAGTTTTAATTTCTAATACCGTAAATATTGATAGATATAGTCCACATAAACAAAAGCTTTTTGGAGTCCTCAGTTTTGAGAGCATAAAGGGGTAGCAAAACCAAAAAGTTAGAAAACATCTAGCTTAACTTACTGAAATGGTAAAAGCAGACATCATAGGAACTCCTTTAAAATAACACAAACATCGGGAATTCCCTGGTGGTCCAGTGGTTAGGACTCGGTGCTCTCACTGCCAGGGCCCCAGGTTCAATCCCTGGTTCAGGGAAATAAGACCCCGCAAGCTGCATGGTGCAGCCAAATAATAATAATAATAATAATAATAATAATAATAATAATAATAATACAAACATCCTCTGAGGAGAGATGATCCATCCTAGCTATCATGCAGAGAAAATGATGTAAATGTGAGTCATTACGTGAATCGACATAATCTTTCAGGCAATTGCTGGCAATTTCTAGACATACTGGCAAGAGCTGTTTCAGGGTGTCCTTCAAGCATCCCTTCTGTCCACAGTGTCACCCATGACTGGCAATACTGCAGATCTGTTGCCAGCAACTGGCCCATGGCTGGGTTTCATAGCTGGCAGACTGGCTCTGTCCTGAAACCCTACAGGTGAGACTATCCAAACATGGTGTATCATGGAAAGTGGCTTTGCATGGCTCAAAGGGGAGGCAAAGAAACTGTTCCAGACTTGAAAACACAACAGTCCAAAACCTATGGGACACAGCAAAAGCAGCCTTGAGACGGAAGTTTATAGCGATACAAGCCTACCTCAGGGAATAAGAAAGATCTCAAATAAACAACCTAAACTTATGCCTGAAAAACTAGAAAAAAGAACACACAAAGCCCAAAGTTAGCAGAAGGAAAGAAATCGTCAAGAGCAGAGCAGAAAGAAATGAAATAGACACTTTAAAAACAAAAGAAAAGGGCTTCCCTGGTGGCACAGTGGTTGAGAGTCCACCTGCCGATGCAGGGGACACAGGTTTGTGCCCCGGTCTGGGAAGATCCCACATGCTGCGGAGCGGCTGGGCCTGTGAGCCATGGCCACTGAGCCTGCGTGTCCGGAGCCTGTGCTCCGCAACGGGAGAGGCCACAACAGTGAGAGGCCCGCGTACCGCAAAAAAAAAAAAGAAAGAAAAAGAAAAAGAAACGATTAATGAAACTAAGAGCTGGTTCTTTGAAAAAACAAACAAAATTGATAAACCTTTAGCCAGACTCATCAAGAAAAACAGATTGAGGACCCAAATCAATAAAATCAGAAATGAAAGAGGAAAAGTTACAATTGACACCACAGAAATGCAAAAACTCATAAGAGATTACTATGAACAATTATATGTCAATAAAATGGACAACCTAGAAGAAATGGATACATTCCTAGAAACATACAATCTCCCAAGACTGAATCAGAAAGAAATAGAAAATATGAACAGACTAATTACCAGTAATGAAATTGAATCAGTAATTTAAAAAAAAAACCTCCTGACAAACAAAAGTCCAGGACCAGACTGCTTCACAGATGACTTCTACCAAATATTTAAAGAAGAATTAATACCAAACTATTAATGTCAAACTATTCCAAAAAACTGAAGAGGAAAGAATGTTCCCAAACTCATTTTATGAAGCCAGCATTTACCTGAAAGCAGACAAAGACGCCACAAAAAAAGAAAATTACAGGCTAATATCACTGATGAACACAGATGCAAAAGTCCTTAAGGAAATATTAGCAAGCCAAATTCAACAATACATTAAAGGGATCATACATATACCATGATCAAGTGGGATTTATCCCAGGGATGCAAGGATGGTTCATTATCTACAAATCAATCAATGTGATACACCACATTAACAAAATGAAGAACAAAAATCACAGTATCATCTCAATAGATGCAGAAAAAGCCTTCTAACAAAATCCAACACCTCTTTATGATAAAAACTCTCAATAAAGCAGTTATAGAGGGAACATACCTCAACATAATAAAGGCTATATATGACAAACTAGCAGCCAACATTATACTCAAGGGTGAAAAACTGAAAATGTTTCTCTAAAATCAGAAACAAGGATGCCCACTCTTACCACTTTTATTCGACATAGTATTGGAAGTCCTAGCCACAGCAATCAGACAAGAAAAAGAAATAAAAGGAATTCAAATTGGAAAGGAAGGAGTAAAACTGTCACTGTTTTCGGATGACGTGATACTATACATAGAAAATCCTAAAAACATCAACCAAAAAACTATTAGAACTAAGAAATAAATTTAGTGAAGTTGCAGGATACACAATTAATATACTGAAAGCTGTTGTATTTCTATACACTAACAATGAACTATCAGAAAATAAAAATAAAATTAACTCATTATTGACTGGGGGATTTTTGCAGAAACTAATGCCTATGGCCGGTGATTTTTATTTTGGCCAGCCAAAAATAATTATGTTATTTCACTAACACTTTGCGGGTTTATTACATTCAACAGTTACACCTGACTCACCTGTAAAGTCTTCTAATTTTCATGAAATGTTTTCTTCAATTCACTCTTCTGTAGAAGCAAAGGAGCATTCTCCAGCACCATGAGTTTCATTTTCACTTTCTGTATCAGAATCAATCACTAAGGTTTTTTGTCTTTTTTTGGACTAATATTCACATCGTCTGAATCAGAACTATATTCTGAAGAACTATCATCTTCTGAGACACTAGTATATATGTCACTCGGACAATCAGAGAAAGTATCTGCATAAAATTCGCCAAAAAATTCTTCCTCACTCAAAATTCTGTGATGCGTCATTTTAGAAAATTTTACATTTATAATATACACAAGGTTGGAACAAAAACCTAATGGAGCAAAATGTGAATGATAATGACAATCATGAGTTCTATAATGAACCCCTGATCAATTTTAAGTTCTAACAACTTATGTTAGTTGTATCACTCTCTAAAAACGGATTAATACATCTCTGGTCAATAATGTGTTAAGAAAACAATCCCATCTACAATTGCATCAAAAAGAATACCCAGGAATAAATCTAACCAAGGAGGTAAAAGACCTATACTTGGAAAACTATAAGACACTGATGAAAGAAACTGAAGATGACAAAGACAAATGGAAAGATATAACACGGTCGTGGTTTGGAAGAATTAACATTGTTAAAATGCCCATACGCCCCAAGGCAATCTACAGAGTCCATTCAACGCCTATCAAAATATCCATGGTATTTTTCACAGAACTAGAACAAATAATTCTAAAATTTGTATGGAAACACAAAAGATCCTGAATAGCCAAAACAATCTTGAGAAAGAAGAACAAAGCTGGAGGTTATCACAATCCCTGATTTCAAACTATGTTATAAAGCTACAGTCATCAAAACAGTATGATACTGGCACAGACACATAGATCAATGGGACAGAATAGAGAACCCAGAAATAAACCCACCCTTATATGTCAATTTATCTATGACAAAGGAGGCAAGAATAAACAGTGGGGGGAAGACAGCCTTGTCAATAAATGGTGTTGGGAAAACTGGAGAGCCACTTGCAAAAGAATCAAACTGGACCACTTTCTCACACTATACACAAAAATAAACTCAAAATGGATTAAAGTCTTAAATGTAAGACCTGAACCATAGGTTTTATGAAACCATAAAACTCCTAGAAGAAAACATAGGCAGTAGGCTCTTTGACATTGGTCTTAGCATATTTTTTTGGATCTGTCTATTCAGGCAAAGGAAACAAAAGCAAAAATAAACAAATAGCACTACCTCAAACTAAAAAGCTCTTGCATGGCAAAGGAAACCATCAACAAAATGAAAAGGCTGCCTACTGAATGGGAGAAGGTATTTGCAAATAATACATCTGATAAGGAGTTAATATCCAAAATATACAAATATAATATATCCAAAATATACAACCCAACATCAGAAAAACGAATAACCCAATTAAAAAATGGGCAGAGGAGCTAAATAGACATTTTTCCAAAGAAGATATACAGATGACCAACACACATGAAAAGATGTTCAACATCACTAATCATCAGGAAAATGCAAATCAAAAGCACAATGAGATATCACTTCACACCTGTCAGAATGGCTATTATCAAAAAGAGAAGAAATAACAAGTGTTGGCAAGGATGTGGAGAAAAGGGAACCCTTGTGCACTGGTGGTAGCAATGTAAGTTGGTGCAGCCACTATGGAAAACAGTATGGACGTTGTTCAAAAAATTAAAAATTATTTACACTTAGGTTGCTTCCCTATCTTGGCTATTGTAAACAATGCTACAATGAACATAGGGGTGGATATATCTTTTCGGAGTAGTGTTTTCATTTTCTTTGGATAAATACCTAGGAGTGGAATTGCTGGACCATATGGTAGTTCTAGTTTTAATTTTTTGAGGAAACTTAAAATCCCCTGCACACCAAAACCTGAAGCAGAAACCACCCGTTCTGGAACCGAGGTCAGGTTCAGGAAGGTGCTTACTCATCCTTCACAAACCAGCATGTGAAAAGCAGCTGAGAGTGACAATCTCAAAGGAGAACCATGAAGGGAATTAATTCATCAAAGATTACTCAGCCACAGCCCAGCTGATGCACTGACATGGAACCTTCTAAGTGGGCTAAAGAGGGCTGCTGCATCAGGTCAGACAGACTCAAGGTCTACACTTAATTCTGCCCCTCGTTATCCATGTATATTTGGGAAACATCTTTGTCTTTGTTGACTTCTATTTCCCCATATATAAAAGAGCAATAATAACGTTCCACCCCTCCAGAGTTGTTCTAATGGTTCAAGTTAAGACAAATAAAATGTAAAGCACATATAAATGGGGTCCAAGAACTGTCCATTCCCTATTCCTCTTTTTCTTGCTTTAAAAAGTTGACATGTCAAGAATCCAAGAAATGTATAGGTCCTGCTCTAGAGATGTTCACAGGAAGTGAGGGAGAAAAGTGACTTGTCTGCAGTAGATGCTGTGCAAAGGAATGCTAGCAGAGAGAGGTGCATGTAGCTTAGTACAGCCAGTGGAACAATGGTGTAAGGGGAATAGGGCTGGAACAGTCTTCTGCATTAAGCAAGCTTTGGCTTAGTTTCATGTGAAGGAGTCAAAAAATAACAATGGCCTGTTGAACAAGATAAAATTGTTTTTCCCTCCCTGAGACACAGTAAGGAGGTAAGCAATTCTAAGCTAGTGGCTCCACAATCATCAAAGACAGAGCTCCCTCCATTTTATTGATTCTCCATCCTCATGGTCATCACGGTCCAAGATGGCTGCTTGAGCTCTGGTTATCACCTCCACGTTCCAGATAGCAAGAAGAATAAGAGTGAGGATGTACCTCTTCTCCTTCCATCCCATTAGCCAGAACTTACTCACACGGCTTCACCTAGAGTGATCTGTGGGATTTCTGAGTGGAGTGGTCCATGAGTAGTGGTCCACATGTCTGGGGCTCTGGGGAGAGGACTAAGTTGGAGATTCATCAACATAGAGGTAGGTGGCAGCTTAGGTCATGGGTGGATTCCCCAAGAAGAGCGTGCACAGTGAGAACAGAACTCCAGTGACGCTTGGAAGCAACAATGGGCAGAGGAGGTGAAATCCGCCGTGGAGAGAAATAAGGCGAGCACGGCATCAAGGAGAAAATTTTTCAGTCAATACTGTTCAGTGGTAAAAGTCAGGCTACTTAGGAGTGATGTCATGGAAAATGGCAGACCAGGGGCTCCAAGAATCAGTACCTCCACTTAAGCAACCATTAAGCTGATAAAATCTGACAGAATCAGCTTTTCTGGAACTCTGGAATCTAATAATAAAAAAAAAACTTAGAGCAACCAGGGGAGTGACTCATGAAGAAAGAGGCTGCTATTTCAGTAAGAAATTGTTGCAGCATTTTTGCTTACCCACCCACCATCTCCCATTCCCCAGCCCAGCAGCAGCCAGGGGGACAACAGCCTGAATCCCTGCTGTGGCTTGCTGATGCCAAGGTGGGCAATACAGACCTTGTTCTCAAAAATGTGGCTGTACATTTTGGCCCAGCTGGCAGGTCCGTGAGGGTGCAGAGGCTGACATTTGCTTCACCCCCCTCAGACTGGAGCAACTTCCCAGGTGGCACCTTTTGAAAGGATTTAAAGACATACAGTACCCACAGTTGTCTGGGGCAAGGGGCGGCAGATGGGGTTAAGCAGCAGACAAACCAAAAAGCCTGCAAAGGGGAAGGCTGAGGAGGAAGATACTGGAAGAACAAGGGCTTTGAAGGGCTACTTCTTATATCAGGAAATCCAGACTACAACACACATGTCCAGGGCCAGACACATGCTCAGAAAAGACCTGAGAGGACCCTAGGCTTGCACTTTTGGCTAATCTTCCATGCAAGCAGGAAACAAAGACTAAGGCAGAGTTGCAGGTGGCCTGGTTAAGTGCAGCAGGAGAACCCAGCTCAGGGCCAATCTACAAAGACCAGGAGAGGTTTCTTCTAATTTGGGGCGGGGTGGGGGTGAACTCCAGGTATTTAAGGAAATCTGTGTCAAGTCAGTGGCTGACCAATGAGATAATGGAACAGAGACCTCAGTGACTACACATGATTGGAATACAGTCTGCACGTGGAAGCAACCTAAATGTGCATCGACAGAGGAATGGATAAAGAAGATGTGGTACATATATACAATGGAATATTACTCAGCCATAAAAAGAATGAAATAATGCCATCTGCAGCAACATGGATGGACCTAGAGATTATCATACTAAGTGAAGTCAGTCAGACAGAAAGACAAATATCATATGATATCACTGATATGTGGAATTTTAAAAGATGATACAAATGAGCTTATTTACAAAACAGAAACAGACTCACAGACTTCGAAAACAAACTTATGGTTACCAAAGGGGAAAGGGGATAAATTAGGAGTTTGAGATGAACAGATACACACTACTATATATAAAATAGATAATAAACAAGGACCTACTGTATAGCACAGGGAACTATACTCAATATTCTTCAATAACCTATATGGGAAAAGAATCTGAAAAAGAGTGGATATATGTATATGTATAACTGAATCACTTTGCTGTACACCTGAAACTAACACAACATTGTAAATCAACTATACCCCAATATAAAATAAAAATTAAATTAAAAAAAGGAATACAGTCTGCAAACATAGTTTGGAAATGTCACTAAACAAATGGATGATTGTAACCCTTAACAAGCAATAACAGCAAACCTTGCCAAGGGGTACAGAATCTGGTTTCCAGAGCTGCCACAATATTCAAATTGTCTAGTTGTCAACAAAAAATTACAAGGCATACAAAGAAAAAGTATGACTCATTCACAGGAAAAAGAATTTGGCAGAAACCATCTCCGAGGAAGCCCAGAAATTGGACTTGCTAAGACAAAGACTTTAGATGAACTGTCTTAAATATGCTCAGATAGCTCAAGGAAACTGTGGACATAGAACTAAAGGAAACCAGAGAACAATCAATGTATAAACGAATAGAAGAGATCAACGAAGAGACAGAACGTATAAAAAGGAACCAAACAGAAATAATTCTGGAGCTGAAATGTACAATAACTAAAATGAAAAATTTGAAAAGCTCAATAAAATTGACCAACTTTTAGCTAGACTGATAAAAAAGAGAAAAGGTATAATTAAATAATTAAAATCAGAATGACAGTGGGGACATCATTATGACCCCTGAAGAAAAACAAAGAATTATAAGGGCATACTATGAACAATTATACACCAGCAAATTAGATAATCTACAGAAAATGGACAAATTCCTAGAAACACACAAACTACCAAAACTGACTCAACAAGAAATAGGAAATCTGAACAAACCTATAAAAAGTAAAGGGATTGAATCAGTAGTAAGAGATTGAATCTGTGATCAAAAATCTCTTCAAAGGCAGGATCAGATGGCTTCTCTGGGTGAATTCTACAAAACCTTTAAAGAAGAACTAACACCAATCCTTCTCAAACTCTACCAGAAAATGGAAGAGGGAATACCTCCTAAACTCATTTTACGAGTCTTTATGCTCCACATTAGGGGCTGAAATTCAACCTCTCAATAAAGTACAATACCGCAAGTTCCCAAAACAACGACAAACCTGGCTGGGCAGTCCTTTCTTGGGGATTCTGCAGAGATGACTCATACATCAGTTAGCGTTGAGTTTGTGACCCTGAAGGATCTTTACATTTTAAAGAACCTATTGTTTAATCATTGTTTCTGTTACTTGTAATTCATTTCTCTAATTTATCAAAGGTTATTATTTGGATCATTATTTTGTCTGTCAAAATGCGGACCTGCCCCATTTCCATCTTGGGTTTATTTTCATTTAAATAGCTCTTCTTAAAATTTGTTTTTTCCCATTTATCTATAGCCCAATGATTTTTGACAAGGGGGGCCAAGACCATTCACAGGGGGAAAGAACAGTCTCTGCAACAAATGGTGCTGGGACAACTGGATAACCACATGCCAAAGAATGAAGCTGGACCCGGACCTCACACCATATACAATAATTAACTCAAAACGTATCAACAATCTAAATGTAAGCGCTAAAACCATAACACTCTTAGAAGAAAACATAGAGGTAAATCTTCATGACTTTGGATTTGACAACAGATTCTTGACTATGACACCAAATGCACAAGCAATAAAAGAAAAAATTGATAAACTGGACTTCATCAAAATTAAAGCCATGTATGCACTAAAGGATATTATCAGAAAGTGAAAAGACAACCTGCAAAATGGGAGAAAATATTTGCAAATCATATATCTGATTGGGTCTGATATCCAGAATATATAAAGAACCACTTACAATAACAAAAAGATAACCCAATTAGAAATGGGCAAAGGACTTGAGTAGACATTTCTCTGAAGATATACAAACGGTCAACAAGCACAGGAAGGACACTCAACATCACTAGTTAACAGGGAGATCCAAACCAAAACCTTCATACCCATTAGGAAGGCAATAAATAATTTTAAATTTTAATGTTAAGTAACAAGTGATGGAGAATGTGGAGAAATTGGAACCCTCTGTTCACTGTTGGTAGGAGTGTAAAATGGTTCAGGCTCGTGAAAAACAGTTTGATGGTTCCTCAAAAAGTTAAAAATAGAATTTCCATATGATCTAGCAATTCAACTCCTAGGTATGTACCCCAAAGAACTGAAAACAGGTATTCAGACAAATATTTGTACACGCATGTCTACAGCAGTGCTACTGACAATAGCCAAAAGGTGGAAACAGCACAAAGGCCCATCAGTGGATGAACAGATAAACAAATTGTGGTTTATACATGCAATGGAATATTATTCAGCCATAAAAAGGAATGAAGTGCTGATACATGCCACAATGTGGATGAACCTTGAAAACATTTATGCTAAGTGAAAGAAACCAGCTACTAAAGGTCACATATTGTTATGATTCCATTTATATGAAATATCCAAAATAGGTAAATAGGTTGCCAGGGACCGAGGGCAGAAGGAGATGTGAAGAAACGTTTAAATGGGTAGGAGGTTTTGTTTTGGAGTGATGGAAATGTTTCAGAATTAGATAGAGGTGGCTGGGATTGTACCATACCGTGAACGTACTAAAAGCCATTGAATTGCACACTTTAAAATGGTTAATTTTATGTTGTGTGAACTTCACCTTTTTAAAATATGAAGCCACTCAGAAATATCAGATTATTGACAACTCACCCCTTGGACTCCAAATCCTGGAAGCAACGTTCCAGGTCAATTCTCAGGTCATGGGTAGCAATTTCATTCCTGTTCAATTTTATCTGGTAGTTTTGAAGCTCTAGAATACAGACCAGGAAAACTCTCAAGATGTTAGCTCACCCCAGGCCACTAGAGCTCCCTTATTGTGAGTAAATACCGGGGGTGGGGTGGGGGGGTTGGAATGCGGGGACCTAAAACTACAAGACAGGAGACTGTCCACGAAGCAAATGCGCTACCGTCCTATGGTGCTGCCGCCAAGGCCTTCTTACATTACAGGCCCAGCCTCCACTCACTCTAAGGTCAGTGCTCAGTCCAACGCCAGGTCCATTCCGCGGTCCCTGCGGCGAATAGGGGTAAGCCAGGCCTCTCTCGCTCCCCTTGCCTTTCCAGGGCCGCAGCTCAGGTTGGGGCCCCGACGTGGACCGGGGAGCGTAGCGCCGCCTACGGGGCGGGGGTGGGGCCGGGGCGGGCCGGGGGCGGGGTCTGCGCCGGCGCCGGGTCCGGCGGGCGCTCTGCCGGCTGCGTAAACAATACCGGAGCACCGCGGCGGAGCAGGTGAGCGGGCTGGAACGCGCGCGCGGGTCGCGGCCCGGTCGCCTGCGGCTCGAAGGACACGGGGTGGAGCCGCAACCCGCGAGCCGGCCCCTGCCCTCCGCACGCCGTTCGCGGCGGTGGGTCGCGGCCCCTTGGAGGGTTCCGGGGCTGCGGCTCCAGCGGCCGGGGAGGGGAGGGCGCCGGGACAGCGGCGGGGCCGGCCCGGAACTGGGGAGTGGAAGGAGCGCGGGGAGGGGCCCCAGGCCTCGGGCCTTCAGCAGGGCCCGGTCCACCCGGCCGCTGGAGCCCCCGCCGGCGTGGACGCGGTGCGGGCTGTTACAGGGCCGGGGCATTTAAAGGAGCAGTGCACGTGGGTCTCGAAGGCGTGCGGACGCGGCATTGTGTTCCTCCCTCCTGGCTGGCACCTAATGGGCGCCCAGTCCTGCCGGCCTGTGGCACCCGGCCCGGGCAGTGCTTGGCGGAGGCAGGAGGGGAGGCGGAGGTCTTCCTGCGTACGTGAGGAACAGGACCTCAGGTCCGGGCTTGGAGACCCCAGTTTCGTTATCATTGGTATTTGGCCGTTTTATCAGGCGTTTACAGCTGCGAGGAGACTTGCAGAATCTAGCTTTTGAAGCTGAAGAAAATTTTATCAATGAAGAAACTCAGCCCACAGAGCTAAAGTGACTTTGTTCAAGGTCACGCAGATCGGCTATATGAGAGCCAAGCCTAGAACCCGTTGTCCTGGACTCTAGTTCTGTTGTCCAGCCCTGGGACTAGACCTCAGCTCTTTGACAGTTGGGTGAAATGCCCCCGCCTGTGCCTTAATGAGTATTCCCTTTTTACGGTACGAACTGTGGATTGGTGCAGTACCTGCATCCTCATTTACAGACGGAGAACCTGAGAGGCATCCATCCCATCCAGAACAGTTGCAGAGCCAACTTGACCCAAAACTGACAACTTGGGTTGCCAGCCTGTCCTGAGAGTAACTGATCGGTACAGACCCCGGCTTCCGGTATGGATGCCCCTGCCTTCTACATAGACCCCATTCTGTAGACACCTGAGTCTCCAAGGACTTCAGCCAAGACCTTTGGCAGTAGTTAAAAGGCTTCGTATAAGCTGCTTCCGGTGTGTGAGCCTCAGGTTCCCCTCTGTGTGAATGTGGCTGTGTGGGACAAGGAAATGTGTTGGCAGCGGTGTTGTCTGAGCCCGGCTGGTGAAAGGGCCTCGGGTCCTGTCTCCAGCTCAGAGCTGCAGCTTCAGCCACCCGTCAGGCAGGCCATCCAGGTTTGTGCCCTGGGTGTGCGAGGGAGCATTCAGGGCAGTGGCTGGAGGTGGGGGTCTTGGTGGAATGTTGCTGTGGAGTGGGATGGTGGCTGTGTCAGGTTTTTAGGAAAAATTCTGTATCGTTTGGTGTTGAAGTATCCGTGCACCAAGTCTAGAGTCTGACATGTGCATGCATGGGAGGTGAATGCCCTGAGCCTGTCTATTTGAAGAAGAGGAGGACAAAGAAGAGCGTGGCCAGGGGCTGCTGCTCAGATGCGCCTGGGGGCCCGTCGCCCCTGCCCCCCAGCTCCCCTGTGGCTACTCACAGCCCCGCTGCACCCCCAGGCTTTGCCAAATGAGAGGCTCCCACCTACCTTGGCCTCTCTCTAAGTCACTGACGGTAATAATGACAATAGCATAACTTAGGTTTGTCATATACAATAAAAAGCCGTTTTGTACAGTGGTTGTCACAGTTGTCTTAAGAGCATCGATCACACTGAAGCAGTTCTTATTTTTAACCCTTTTACAGAAGGGGAAACTGAGGTTCAGGGAGACAAGCAGCTTGTCCTGTTGTGTGGCTTCCATGGCTGTGAGCACCAGGATTTGAACCCAGCTGGCTGTGTCTTCTTCATCTTTTGAGTTTTTGCACAGGAGGCTTCCCACACTCATGCCCTACCCACGCCACTGCACTACCGCCCAGGACGTTGCTCTGTGGTCTCCATTAGCAACTACCTGGCAAAGCAAAAAACAAAAGCAAAAATTTTTTATAAAGAAACCAAAGCAGTGTGTGTAGGTCACATTATGTTTTATTGAAGACATGTTTGGCTGTTTTTCAGCTGTTGATTTGACTTTTAGACACTGTTCAGTTGGGGACTGGCAAGATAACAAATGTTTCTGCCAGTATTTCCACCTGTTCCTGGACTGCAGCAGCTGGGGGTGGGGCTGGGGGTGGAATACAAGGGCTCTGAGGCTGGCACACCCTCCACACTGCCCCTGGCCAGGGCCTGAGAGGTTCTCCGCACCTTGAGCTGGCCGGATCTGACATGGGCTTCAAGCCCTGTGTAATCAGTGTTGGCTTCTTGACCTGGAGGTGGTGAGGCTGCTGTGTTATTACAGTCTGGGGAAAAGTAATTTCAAATTGATCCTCAGGGAGGACCAGGTGTGAGGGAGGGAGATCATTTCTGTCCAGTTTCTTCGTTGCCTGGGAGAATGGGTTGCTGATTTGTCTTTGCTAAAATACAGTCTTCTGGAGCAGTGGGAAGAAAAATTAAAGGGTGCTCACTTTCTGCTGTACCGTATCTGCTGAGACATATCCTGACCTCGTCTGTGTTTTGTAGGCTACCTGCGTGACTATGGTCCTGGGCCACTGAGTATGTGACCCTCACAAGTACTTTACAGCAGCAGGGAAGAGCTCCTTGTTGGTAATTTGGAGACCTGAGCTGTAACTGTGGCTTCTGGTCATGGGCCTTAACCTTTTGTCCTTTTGTCCCTCTGGGCTTCAGTTTCCCTAAATGGGAAATGGGGTGCTGACCGGATGGGCTATAAGGTCCTTGCCAGCTCTGACATCAGTCTACGGACTTGCCCTTTTGTTTGACAAAATGTTCACATTGCCGGAGTGCCCTGGACTGGGGCTAAAGTGGAAACACCCGGGGCCTGGATGAAGCGTGACCTTGGTGCTCAACTCGTGTGTCTGGTGGTTTAGCAGATCGTAGTTTTCCAAGAGGGCCATCAACAGGCTTCTGTTATCCCTTCTCACTGAGTCCCTGCCTTTATTTCATCTTCATTATAACTACCATTTATTGAGCTCTGTGCCAGACACTTTACACATTATCTCTAGTTTTTACAGTCATCTTGCAAAGTGTGCCTATCCTGCTTTTTACAGAAGAGGACAGGGGCCATGTGAAGGGGCCCGAGTGTGCGGGCCACTTGTCCCGGTGTGTGGTTCACACCAGTCAGCCTAGCTGATTTGAACTCTGTCCGTTTCTAAGGCTCAGCTTTTGCCCACTGGCTTACTGCTTCTCATTAAAACAAACAAACAAAACCCCACAATTTTTTCTGGGCCCTACTCAACGGTGGCCACCTTCCCAGCTTCCCTCAGCCACTTCCAAACCGCCCCTTTTCCAGGCTCCTTCAGGAAATGAGAGAAAATGTTTCCTGGGAACTTCTGAGTAGGAAAGGGCAGACAGAGGTAACTCTAGAGCCTGGGTCAAGGTTTCAGGAGGCCCCATAGGGTCGCCTGGGGCCTGTGACTTGGGAGGGCGGAGTGGGACTTCAGGGCCTCCCTGTGGGACTCAGGCCCTGGCTCCGGCTGAGGCCACCTCCCTGTGCTGGGGAGAACCATCTGGCAAGTGATGTGCATCAGAGTATGGGCAGGGTGGATGGACAGATGGATGAAGGTCAGCCAGGGTCAGTACACGGTCGGGGGAGACAGGCAGGCAAGCTGTGGGAATTTCTAAGGGAATTTCCTCAGCTCAGGAAATTCTTCCTTAGTATGAGGGAAGGCTGGGAACACCCCAGGGGTCATGGGAGCTCTGTGAAGTAGCCATGTGACCATAGACAGAGGCCCATTTAAAACCAATGCCACCCTCTTTGAGGGAGCACTGAAAAATAAAATGAACAAATGTGACAAAACAGAAACAGACCAACAGAATAAACTGTGGTTACTAGTGAGGAGAAGGAAACGGGGAGGGGCAAGATAGGGGAAGGGGATTAAAGGGGTGCAAACAACTATGTATAAAATAAATGATACAAGAATGTAATGAACAGCACAGGGAATATAGCCAGTATTTTACAATAACGTTATGTGGAATATCTATAAAACTATCAAGTCACTATGTTGTACGCCTGAAACTACTGTAATATTGGAAGTCAACTATCCTTCAGTGATGAAAGGAAGTGAGGGGCACTGTTCAGTTAGGCCTGCAAAAACAAGTACCCGGATCCAAGCCTTTCTCTGCTGACCACCTGTTTGTCTTAAGTGCAGTGACTCCCAATTTTCTTTTGGAGCCGAAATTTCCATCTTTTTGCATGAGGCACTAGTGTTTACTATGGCATTTAAAGATCGATTTCCTACTTAGGTCCATTGGCCTTCAACTTTAAGGTCAAAACCTTTGCATTTCTCTGAAATGAAAATCAGGTTGAGGAAATTGGGTCACCAGGGTTTCTGTAATAACTGCAGGAACTGCTGACACAGCAAGGTTGGGGAAATTCTCTGGGTCACACTCCCTTGGTTTGGCTCATTCAGCATTTGGATCCCATTCAGCTGATTAATGGGAGTGAGCAGTGGCTCCTTTGGATGTTTGATTTTACATCCTAATCCAAGGAGCTTTCAGCCACAGTGCTTTGTTCTGGGAAGGGTTTCCAGAATGCAGTCTTAGGCACCTGTTCCTCCCATTAGCTTCTCTGCATTTTCCCGCTGCTCCGTCAGAGAGAACGGAGAGCCGGTTGCTATGTGGTTGGTAGGATTTGACATCAGCAGTAGGAGAGTCACCCAGTCCCACCAGCACCTGCCTGTGAGTCAGCCTCCCGGCAGGAGTTCTTGGCGTCACTGGTGCTCTGATGTGGAGAAACATCTAGCAAGAAGGTTGTTTATCTGCATACATTTGAGTGGTGATTTTTCCCTCCAAGGATTGCAGAGTATCATCAGTCTTCAGTTCCAACTTAGAAGCAAAAGGAGTACATCCCAGCTGCTCTGTTCTCCTTCAGGAACCAGGTAATAAGAGGGGTTAGGAGAAGGTGTAAAAGAGGCTTCCCGAGTCCATCTGTTCCCCCCAGTCCAGGGAGAGAGGATGTGGGAGAAGGCGGGATGGAAGAAAATCTGTCTAAATGTTGATACTTGTTATTTCCCTTTAAAAAATTAATAGCTTTACAAAAAATGCCAGGCACAATCCATGTTTATTATAGAAGCTTTGAGAAATGCAGAAAAATATAAAGTATCACCCACAATCTCACTATCCAAAGATAACCACTGTTAATGTTTTGTAATATTTCTTGCCAATCCTTCATATACATGCATTTTCTAAGACAATTCAGATAATTATGTATGTCAAGTTTTATATCTATTAAATTTAACATCTTGTTTTCATATGTTAGTAAATATTCTTTTTTTTTTTTTTAGTAAATATTCTTTGAAGTGAGATTTTTAGTAGTCATATGTTAGATCCCATCAAATGGATATATTATCATACAGAGTCAGGCATCTTGGTCATTTTCACTTTTTAAAAAATATATATAAATGACTGCAACAACCATGTTTTTATGTAAATCTTTTATTATTTTCTTAGGACAGATTCCAAGAAGTAGCATTTCAGGATCAAAAGGTATGAATGTTTTTAAAGCCCTCGATTTTTACTGCCTTCAGAAAGGCTGGTCCATTTGGTACCAGCGACGCTTGAGCCCCAGTTTTACTACACCCTCCTTGAGGTGGGCATTGCTTGGGGACTTTTTCAGCCAGACCACTCTCTTCTCCCCCTGTGGCTCTCCTAGTCTGAAAAGCTTCTGCTCATCTGCCTCCCCAGTGGCTCTCTGACCAGGCACAGGGTATTCAGGAGGAAGGACTGTTCGTTCTTTCACGCCCCCATTCAGCAAGCAAGTTGTACAGGGCAGTAGGTGTGCCAAGCTAGGTGAGCGAGGCGCCCTGCCCCTGAGACAGGGAGGTGAACTGTAACTGGACACTTCCAGTACCAAGTTTGGGCCCTGGCTGGGGCATCTGATTACTCGGCAGCAGCTCCAGGGAAGGTCTAACACCAGCCTAAGAATTGCCCAGGGACCATCTCAAAATGCAGATCCCTGGACCTTTGGCCAGGATGGAACTTAGGATCTGCATTTTAAATAAGCACCCTAGCGTAGCATTTAAGAGCCCAGAACCTGACCACCTAGGTCCAAGGATGACTTTGAACCTATCACTTTTTAAATCTTGTTCCCTCATCTGTGAAATGGAGAAGGATAGCCGTACCTTGTACCTGACGGTTGTGTTGAGTGCATAGTGAGTGCTCAGCAGCTGTTCTATCACCACCCCTCAGGTGGCCTGGACCACTTTGAGAAACAGCATCTCAAGCATCTTACAGCTTTCTGAAAGTCCAAAGCCATGCCCTCAGGTGTTAGGAGCTCCGAGAGGCACCTCCACCTCTGCTCATGACCACCAGGCCCAGAGGGCTGCGATTAGAGCCACAGCCAGGTCCAGCCCTTCCATGCTGCAGCCCCTCTGTGCCCTGGTTTTCTGGGAGTCCTGGGCAGAGCGCAAGGAGGGAAGGAATCTTCTCAGGGAGCATTTGTTTTCTCGCGAGGAGGCCATGAATTACATGTGGTGGATGGAAAAGCGTGTTTTGTAGTTTTCTGACTTCCTGCCTCTGTGCAATGTGATGCTGCATGGAAGGGATACAGTCCTTTTTTAAGCTCACTCTCCCTGGGCGCGTCCTTCACAGACTTTGGGAGGCAGAAGTGCATTCCTGGGATTTGGTGACTGGCTGAAGAAATGGAAATTGGAAGGACTTTACTTGATCCGGGTCCCGTGCTTTTCTGTCCCCACCCGCCCCGTAGCTCCCTGTCTCCTTCCAAGAAGCATCTTCACTCCTTGTCTGTCCATCTCCCCACTAGGGGAAGAGGCAGCCAGGATGCTGCAGCTGTTGTGGTTCTGAAGGATGAGCTTGCCCTCTGCCCTGGGAGTGCAGCCCTGCCGTTTAGATGCAGGGACTCCTGATCTGCTCCTCCAGTCGTGGTAAAGACAAATCACAGGCCCTCCAGAGGCGTGGGAAGAATAGAAGGAGTGAGATCGTAACTAAGTTATTAATTCACACCCCTAACCAATCTGACGTGCTACAGAATAAAGTGTGGAAAGAGCCGCTGCACTGCTCCAGTTGGAGTGTCCCGGTTTAGCTTGCAGAAATGCAGCCAGCTCTGCGTGCCGGTACCCCTTTTGGAGTAAGAATGGACTCACCGTTGCTAGAGTGGGCAGCGAGGAGATCTCCTGGGTCCAGGCAGGGCTCTGTTTGGGATTGATCTGGTGGGGCCCAGCCTTGCAGAGGAGGAGCGCTTTGAAGTTTTCCCTCCTGGGTCCCCATTAAGTAGTTTTCTTTCGTTACCGTTACTGTAGATGAAGGAAGCTAGGAACTTCCCAAGGTCTCACAGCCTGTGGGGCTGCAAAGCCGTGTCCCCTCCAGTTGGGCTCTGAGGTAGACTCTGCTGGTCCCAGGTCTGGGCGCTGAGAAGCAGATCCGCCTCCTGGGCCCTAGGCCACACTAGTCCTGGGGCCTCCCGGGAAGAGGCAGGAGGGCTCAGCTGGCCCTCTGCTCCCACAGAGCGCACTCTGGTCACATCCCTCTTCAGCACCAAAACCCTGGCTGGCCCCCTCTGCTAGCTTCAGCTCCCCCTTCCCGGTCAGGCCTCCACGCCCCGCCCTGGGATGGTCCACCTCCCACCGCTGCCTCCCTGGTCTCCACCTTAGTCGTAACTGCAGTAGCACAGCGTCCTCGTCACCCCTCCTGGCAGCTGCTGTACCTTACTTCCTACTGATGTCACTACTGCTGTCACTCCTGTACTTGTCTTATCTCTGCTGAACCCTGGGGAGCTTAGCGTGTTCATTCTGAAATCCCTGTGAGAGCCACGGGGGAGCCTTTTGTGAGGGCCCGAGTCTGTGAGGTGAGCAGAGTCAGGCTCTGCCGCGGGCCTGTACTTGGGGATGAGTAGAAGTCCAGCTGGGAGTAATCCAGGCCACGGCCTGGGGCACTGTCTTCAAAAACAGCAGCAGCCTCGGACCCTGCCAAGATGAACAGAGCTGGCTGACTCAGTAGACGGAACCTGCCTGCTCCACTTGAAAATCATAAATTCTTGGGGGCAACTGACGTGGAGATGAACTTTGAGCTGAGAGCAGACCTGACTGTGCCAAGTGGCGTGAGGCTGCCCCAGGGTCCCAGGAGGCAGGTGACGGGGGAGCTGGCCCAGCCGCTAGCCCAGCTGACCTGCCCAGGATGTCGGTAGGGCTCCGGGCTGCCCCGGCTTCCCGGTGGTGCTGCTCTGCCCGCACCACTGTGGCACAGCAGTCCCGGGGGACAGGCTCCCTCCCGTATGGTCCCTACAGCCTTGTTTTTTCCTGTGGGTCCCACGCTCAGCTGTACTTCCCCAGCGCGCGCGCACGCACGCACGCACACACGCGCACACACACTCACACACATGCTCGCCTCTCGTGGTCTCGGCTCACTGCTCCCGTGGCCGTCACTTCTAAACTCATGACTCTCATCTCCACCTCAGGCCCCAGCACTCAGCTGCCTCCCAGGCATCTTCACCCTTTTAACCCATTTACATTCAGCAGATTCCTGGATCAAATTCACAGTGTTTCCTCTGAAACCTTGTTCTTCCGCTTCTCCCATCCTACTCCCTGTCTGGCCCTAGTCCTGGACTCTGTCCCATTTTGTCCCACACATCTGGTCCTGTCTGTCTACCTCCTACCCTTTCTGGATTCTCTCTCCTTACTCCCATCCATTCTTGCCACCTTAGGCCCTCTTCACTACCCACAATTGTCTCCAGGGAGGTCACCTTTCCTTCTTTTTACTCCTTTTTCAGTCAGTGGACAGACTGATATTTCTAACCAGAGATCTGATCTGTCACCTCTGTCCTCGGGGGACGAAGCACACCTCCTGAACTCGGCACCAGAGACCCTTCACACCTCCACAGCATCACCACCCCAACCCCGGCAGTGCTGGGCTCAGGCGGGAACATTCTTCATGCCCTCTGCCATTCCCTCCCCCCTGGGAAAATCTGTCTCCGTCAGATGATGTTATCTTCTCCAGAAAACACTCCTGATCTCTGAGTTTTAGTCCCTTCTTTGTGCTTCTGTACCTCTTGATGAACACCTGGATTATATAATTTGTCACGTTGGACGGTTGGTTTTTAATTTTTTACGACAGAAGTGTCGTTGGCGCACGATAGGTGCTGAACAGATGTTTGTTGATTGAATGAGTGAGTGTGCTGGCAGTTTGGAGGGGCTCTGACATTTCTAGTTGGGGGTTTTGCCCCCTGTGGCCTGGATCTCCTCTAGCCAGTCCCTCTCGAGGTTGCTGCAGCCTCAGTAGTGGCTCCTGGGGACTGTTGCTTTATAGCAGTCCTTTGACAAGCGCGTCTTGGGTGGTCATTGCGGGCTGTGCAGGTCTTAAAGCCGCCTCTCACCCTCTACTGCCTTTGCCTCGCAGGAGAGTGGAACGAGGTCCCCTGTGCTCCTTTTCCAGGCACTTTCGGAGGTAGGGTCATGCTCACATTCATGGCCTCTGACAGCGAGGAAGAAGTGTGTGACGAGCGGACGTCCCTGATGTCAGCCGAGAGCCCCATGCCGCGCTCCTGCCAGGAAGGCAGGCAGGGCCTGGAGAACGGAGAGGGTGCCACCCAGTGGGTAGGTTCCCACCAGCAGTCCAAGGCCTCCGGACAGGTACCTGGGGTCCCAGTGGACAGAAACCAGGCATTCCCTGATGTGGGAGGGAGGGGAAAGTAAAGGTGAGAATTGGCCAAAAGGGCAGGTGGTCCACCATGGTGGATCCTAGGTCTGTGAAGGCTTGATAGTAGACTCTGCACAGACACAGCCTATTACAGATCGACTCCGCAATGGACTGAGTGATTCTCTCCATCCTGGCCCTGCCCCTTAGGTTTGCCTTCCTAGTGCAGGTTACTGTTTCCATAGGAACCTGAGAGTGAGTTTGGATGCCAGGACAGGCAGCGCAGAGACGAAACGACGGTAGGAGGAAACTGCTAGAGGGAACCTTTTTGGTAGATGGCCAGACATGGTCACCAAGAGGTTACCTGATTCATGTTTGACTTTTGAGCTGGGGATGTGTCTTAGTTCAAGGCTGCTATCACAAAAATACCATGGACTGGGTGGCTTATAAACAACAAATTTATTTCTCACTGTTCTGTGGCCTGGGAAGTGAAGATCAAGGTGCCGGCAGATCTGATGTCTGGTGAGGACCCACTTCCTGGTTCATAGGCAGCTGTCTTCTCTCTGTGTCCTCACCTGGCAAAAGGGGTGAGGGAGCTCTCTGGGGCCCCCTTTTTTTTTTTTTTTTTTTTTTTTTGCTGTATGCGGGCCTCTCACTGTTGTGGCCTCTCCTGTTGCGGAGCACAGGCTCTGGACGCACAGCCTCAGCGGCCATGGCTCACGGGCCCAGCCACTCCGCGGCATGTGGGATCTTCCCGGACCGGGGCACGAACCCGCGTCTCCTGCATCGGCAGGCGGACTCTCAACCGCTGCGCCACCAGGGAAGCCCTCGGGCCCCTTTTATAAGGCACGAATCCCATTTGTGAGGGCTCCCCCCTTGTGACCTAATCATCTCCCAAAGGCCGTACCTTCTAACACCATCACATTGGGAGTTAGGCTTCAGCATGTGAGTTTGGGGGACGCAGACATTCAGCCCGTGGCAGGAGGGGTGGGCTGCACTGTGATTTTGCCTCTGCAGCCTGCAAGGCAGGAGATTGTAACATATGAAGTGGAGGATATACTTGGGAGAGTCATCTAGCCAAGCCATCTCCCTCCTCATCAGGGTAACACAACATCTGAATTTGCCTAAATTCCATTCTTCGTTTTGCCCATTATAGTAATTTTTTCTTCCAGCCAGCCTTATTTCCCTTTGCTGAAACTTGAGCTCACTTCTCCTGTCCTCCTCTGGGCTCTGAGAGAGATCTCACCGGCTCAAGACCACTGCACAGCTACTCCTTAGCCCATTTCTTGCTAGTTGCTTGTCTTTTATCTCCTGGAGTTTTTGTGCATTTCAGCTATTTCAGTTCCTGTTCACTAAGTGTTCCTTTCTTTCTCAGATGAATATATAGATGGAATTCTCTCTGCCAAGAACTGATACCAAAGAACGGCCACTTTTGATTTTTGTTTCATTTGGCTTTGTCTTGGCTGTTAATGTAATTAACAGAGCAGCTAATGATTCTGAATTGCCACAATTCCAAAACAAATCCTTGCAGATCAGTGTGTGCCAGCGCCTGGCGTCCTGTCCTCCTTCGCCGCCTCATCATTTATCCGTAACCCAGATCCTCCCAGATGCTTGATGCCCAGTTCGCCTCTTCGCTTCGGAGCTGCAAATCTTGCATGCTTGCTTTGGGGGGCGGGGCGGGGTGCAAAAAGTTCAAAAGTTCAAAGTAATTTCTTGCTCTGCAAATTCCCAGTGTCTTATTCACAATCAGAGACAATCCCCACATCCCCATGTGTGCTGACCATTCTAGTTTGTGATGTTTCAACCAACAGAGTTTAATTTCTGCCCTCCTCCTATCACCTGGCCTGCCAAATTAGTGTGGCCATGTGAACAGAACTGAGTGGCATCCTGAGTCCCTACACTGAGGGAGGGGACAGATCTTTAGACATGCCCCAGACCCATTCTGCAGACCGTCCTCGTCCACAGCAAAGTGGACCGTCCTCGTCCACAGCAAAGTGGCCTCCCCTCCTGAATCTGTGGTGGTCAGCGCCAACTTAAATCTCTCGTTGTCCTCATAAACTTTTCAAATGTCCTGCAATTCCACCACTCCCACATCTAAACTACAGCCCATAGACTGGTTCTTACATCTGGAAAGCAACATTCAAACTTCTCATTTCCGGTTCCAAAACACCCATGCGCCACATCGCTAAGGCCTCTGGGGGGGCGTTCCGTGGCCCTCACAGTGTGGTTTCCCACAGAGAGGCCAGGAGAGCGAGGAGGACCATGAGGAGGACCCTGACCGCTACGTCTGCAGCGGGGTCCCCGGGCGGCCACCAGGCCTGGAGGAGGAGCTGACCCTCAAATACGGGGCAAAGCACGTGATCATGCTGTTCGTGCCTGTCACGCTGTGCATGGTCGTGGTGGTGGCCACCATCAAGTCCGTGCGTTTCTACACGGAGAAGAATGGACAGCTGTGAGTTGGGGGCTTGGCGGGGAGGGGGAGGGGGAGCTGGGGGAGGGGAGTGCAGCCTGTGTCGGCCCCATGCCAGCAGTGAAGAGCAGGGCCGAGGAGCTGCCCGAGTCCACACCCTGGTCCGTCCACTGCCTCCTGGCTATGTGACCTGCCTGGGTACACTGCTAACCTTTCTCGGCCTCAGTTTCCTCATCTGTATGATGGGTTTGATAACAAGGTTACCAGGAGAATTGAGTGAGTTGATCCACATAAAGGGCTTAGAAGAGCACCTGCCACCCGCCAGGCAGCGCTCCGGCACGCTGGGTCTCGCTGCAGGAGGCAAGCTCTCCGTCCCAGGTGTGGCTGTACCCCCCATCACTGCGTGACCACAAGCAAGTTGCTTTCTCTCTGGGCCTCTTCATTCATATCCCCATGAATGTAAACCAAGGAGGACCAAATGATTTCTGAGCTCACTTCCAGCCTTGCACGGGAGACTTTGTTTCTTTTAATAAGGAAAACGCAGGCAGAAGCAGCAGCCTGGGGAAATGGGAGGGCTCTCTCTGCTCCCTCCCCCAGCCTCCCTGTGGTTATTGCTGCCGAGTACCTTCTCTAAACATCTTTTTTTTTTTTTTTTAGGGAGTTTTTGTTAAATTTCGTTTATGGTTTTTTTAATGAAAAGAGTAGAGAAAGAAGCCCTTGCCCTCAGGAAGCTTGTAGTCTGGTGGGGGGACTCAGAGCAGCTCAGGTGAAAAGCGTTAAGAGACCTTGAGCGCTTCGCGGGCAGTTTGTTTCCCTACGTCCAGAGCGAGGGATCCATGAATTACCTTCTGAGTTTATTAGCTGCCTGTGCAGCTATGGGGTTACGCTGGGTGTGGGTAGGGGAAGCAGCGGGGGCGGAGGCGTCCTAGGCTCGATGGGGCTGATAAGGAAGTGGATGTAGGGAACCGCTGGGTCTCCCTGGACCAGAGCTGGGGATTGGGGTCAGCCGGGAGAAGCACTTCCAGGGGAGGGTTGAGTTGGTGTGGGGGCCAGGGGAGGCCTTGGTGAGGCCAGCCAGGCCCTTCCGTGCGGCTACATCGGCTCAGTCATAGGCCAAAGTCAGGAGCCAGGAGACGGGAAGGCAGGGCAGCTCATGGGGATGGTGGGCAGCGCGTGCCAGGGCAGCCAGAGCACGGTGCTGAGGGGCAGGGGTGCCCAGGGCACCTGCACCCCAGGTCCAGGCTCCCTCGGGGTGAGGCGTACAAGCAGGCAGGGCACAGAGACCTAGCCCTTGCCCCTCCCTCAGCATCTACACACCTTTCACCGAGGACACATCTTCGGTGGGCCAGCGCTTCCTCAACTCCGTGCTCAACACCCTCATCATGATCAGCGTCATTGTCGTCATGACCATCTTCCTGGTCGTGCTCTACAAGTACCGCTGCTACAAGGTGAGCGCCAGTCCGCCTGCTTTCCTCCTGCCTGCCATGCCTCAGTGCCTCTTTGGCAGCAACGCTGGCTCCTTTTCTTTTTTTTTTTAACAGAGTTCATTTTTCTTCTGTAAAATAGACCCTGATTTTTGGTGCAGGCATACCTCGTTTTATCGGGCTTCACAGACACTGCGTGTTTTACAAATTCGAGGTTTGTGGCAACCCTGCGTTGAGCAAGTCTGTTCGTGCCGTTTTTGCAACAGCATTATTTTTCAATTGATGCTGTTTTAAAAATTTTTTTAGACATAATGCTATCGCACACTTAATAGACTGCAGTATAGTAGAAACGTTAACTTTTACGTGCAGTGGGAGACCAAAAAATTTGTGACTCACTTTCTTGCGTACTCTCTTTATCGTGGTCCGGAGCCCAACCCAACCTCGCTGAGGTTTGCCTGTACTCTTTCCCACCCCACCTCTGCCTCCCCCATGGATTACCTAATACTCCTGTCCTTTGAACTTACACATAATCCCACTTACTTGAGTTCCTCTTTGCAGTGTTCATAGGGTTACTTCTCACGTTCAGAAGTTAATTTTATTTTGCTTCTCCTTCCGAAGAAGTGAGATGCTCTATTTTAGGCTCCTTTCACCCGATATACTTCCCCTCCAAGTTTATTTTTATTTTCCCATTTCCCTTTCGGCTGGAGATGTACAGCTGCTGTGCCGAGGTCTTCCAACACTGGGAGATGTTCGGGCGGGCCCCCTGCTCTGCGGGACGGTCCCAGGGAGGAACAGGGGAGTTGAGTCCCACGTGGCCCAAATCGTCCATAGAGATCCGTAAGCTTTTAGGCACGGGTTTCAGGCTTTTCTCCCAAGGAAGGCTTTGAAGCCTTGAAAACTGAACGGAAGTTGAACTAGACGTTACCTGATTTAAAACCGTTCACACACAGGCGTGTGCGGCACTTGATATTAGGCTGCTGCCATCTGTGGAGCAGGTAGAGACAGATGGGGAGGCTCAGTCTAGAGGGATGAGCCCCGTCCCAGCGGGGGTGACGGGGTGGGGGGGTGAGCGGTGGGAGGGGGGCGTGTCCGAGAGCTGGAGCTTCTCAGTAAATAGCTACCTGTATAAAGGCAGAGTTCGTAACTGGGGCAGGGATGACCGTGGGTGGCAGGAAGCAGGGTAGAGGGCTTTGTGTTTGGAGCAGAGGATACAGCACGCATAAGGACAAGCTAGAAGGAGCATGGCCAGTGAAAAGCCGGCACTGCTCTGGTCAGCAGGTGTCACGCGACCACTCCCAGGGACTGTTAAGAGGCAGCTCGACCCTCCGTGCAGTAAGATTTACTCCGTGACACGGGCAGGAGATGACAGTGGACTGGGCAGGCCCAGGTGGGATGAGGAGGGTCAGCACGTTCCAGAGGCGGCCCCTTCCCCTCTGGGTGGAGCGCACAGCATGGCAGACGGACCAGGTGGCTGCTGAGGTCCCCAGCGGCCTGAGCTGGTGACCGATGGTTCTGGCCTCCAGGGAGGCTGGTAGCGGTGACCACCATGCCGCTGCCGGCTGCCTAAAGGACTGGTTGAGGATCAGCCCCACCCTCGCCCTTGACCCTCTCTCATTTGGCCAGGGGAGGAGGAACGTGTCTTTCTGAAGACCTGTCTATAGGCCCTCAGGTGGGCAGTGACTCCCCGGGCTGACTCTTCTAAACAGGCTACCTCAAGAGTCTTCCCTGACCACTCTGTCTAATAAAATAGCACCCCAGTGAGTCTCCTGTCACTTTATCCAGCCAGGTTTTTTTTCATAGCCCTGTCACTTCATGCTAACATGTGTCTGTGTGTCTGTTGTCTCACTGCCCTCACACTGGGTTGCAGCCAGTGGGCGCAGAGACCTTGCCAGCCTTATCTCCAGAGCGTGGAATGTGCCTGGCGTGTCCAGAAGGAGTAGAGTGCTAGGTGTTCAGACCTGAAGGAGCTCCAGCTCCTTCATATGCTGGCTGGGTTACCTGGAGAGAACTCCTTGACCGTCTGTGCCCTCCTTATCTGTAAAATGGCCACCTTCCAACATAGTCAGGGAGGAGCCTAAGGAAGAAGGGTTTCCAGGCCTGGGCGTCAGTGCCGAGGACCGGGGCCTGCGATCATGCTGCCTGTTTCCGTCTAGTTCATCCACGGCTGGCTGATCATGTCCTCCCTGATGCTGCTGTTCCTTTTCACCTACATCTACCTTGGGTGAGTGGCAGCCGGTGGGCAACAGGGTCCTTTGAGACCCCTCCCCTGTGGGACGAGTGGGTCTGAAGGACCTGGGAGGGAAGGGCGCCCCTTGGTCTCCACACCTTCCCTGTGTTGCTGCTCCAGGAGCCCGGCCTCCTCGACACGGGAGTGGAGCTGCGAGTTGGGCCACACGTCTCCTTCTGGTTCCTGATTTAAAACAACGCAGAGCCATCACAGAGGGGGTTCTCTGTGAACCCCAGTGGGGGGGCGGTTCGGGGGCAGAAACCCCTCAAAATTTACATTCTGATCTTCGGGCTGGGCCTGGGTACCTCCTAGTTTATGGGGAAAGGGATCTCTCTTGCCCTGGATTTGGGACATCAGCCTGACCCAGGGACCCAAAGAGACTGGAGGGACAGGAGAGAACACTTTTCCAAGGACCTTTTTCACAGGCAGAGGGTCTTCCAGGCCGTGCCGGCGCACGTTTATGGGAACCAGCCCAAGGATGAGACATTGGGGTACTCCCCACCGTTTCATAAATTTTTCAAGGGGTTATGCGTAGGGCTCATGGAAACAGGGAAGGAGATGTCAGCAGGTGAAGCCAGAGGTTGGAAGAACCCAGGCTGGGACTTAATGATGGAAGGGTGTTGAACTGTGTCAGGGTCTAACATCTCCACTGAGTTTCCCAGCTCACGGGCTTGACTGTGGTCCCGCAGGGAAGTGCTCAAGACCTACAATGTGGCCATGGACTACCCCACCCTGTTCCTGACCGTCTGGAACTTCGGGGCGGTGGGCATGGTGTGCATCCACTGGAAGGGCCCCTTGGTGCTGCAGCAGGCCTATCTCATCATGATCAGCGCGCTCATGGCCTTGGTGTTCATCAAGTACCTCCCAGAGTGGTCTGCGTGGGTCATCCTGGGCGCCATCTCTGTGTACGGTAGGTGGGCCATGAGCTTGCAGGGGTGGGCCATGGAGTGACGTCCAGGGCTGAGTCCTCACTGCTGGACAAGGGTGATGGGTGTTGAGAAGTCTCCCCTCCCCCCACCCCGCCCCGGGAGGCCTGGATGATCCCCCTTCTAGAAAGTTCACCTTTGTAAAAAAAAAACAAGTGGGGTCCTGTGGAATCGTGACTGTTGACATGGTTACTAATAACAGCACTCACACCGTTAAGCGCTTTGCACACTGGAAGTCATTTGTTCCTCAGAACAACCCTGAGGCTGGGCACAGTACCGATAAATAACGAGCACCCAAAATGTTAGCTGCTCTTCAGTTAGTATAGTCGTCCCTCGGTATCCTCGGCGGGTTGGTACCAGAACCCCCTCAGATACCAAAACCCGAGGACGCTCAAGTGCCTTGTGTAAAATGATGTATTATTTGCACATCACCTACGCACATCTTCTCGAACACTTTAAATCGTCTCTAGGTTACTTGTCATGCATAACGCAACATGAACAATATGTAAATAGCTGAAGATGTGCGGCAAATACAAGTTTTGATTTTTGGAACTTTCTGGGACATTTTTCTGAATATATTTGATCCACAGCTGGTAGAATCCATGGATACGGAACCCAGAGATATGGAGAGCCGCCTGTATCAGTGTGATAGCCATCACCAGTACTGCTTCTTACGTTGTTAGGATAAGGAATTTGGGGCTCAGAGAAGTGGGACTTCAAGCCCATCCTCTGGTCTCTGAGGCACACAGCAGTTCCCTGTTTGCAGCTAGCCTGTTTGGACACCGCTCAGACCCCACTGTGGGCTCCAGCCAGTGCAGGCTCTAAGGATCGTGGCTGAAACCCCGGGGTGGGGGGGTGGATTGCTGGAGCAGCAGGGCGTGGTCTGAGAGCCTCGGCCTGGGGCTCTGGGACACGCTCGCTCCGACGCCTGGTGTTCAGAGGGCTGGTTCCTCTCTGGGGGCTGCTTGGGAATAAACGTGTTTTTTAACATGCCAAGGGCGTCTTTGCTTTCCCAGATCTCGTGGCTGTGCTGTGCCCCAAAGGGCCGCTGAGAATGCTGGTAGAAACTGCCCAGGAGAGAAACGAGCCCATATTTCCTGCCCTGATATATTCATGTGAGTATATGATACATACACGGCTTTCGGAGGTGATGAGGAGATAGTTAACCGTTTCCCTGACGAAAGGAGACGAGGCAGCCTCGGTGACCCCAGGAGGGCTCCACCTTCTGAGATGAAGGTGGGCTGTGTCTTGCTCTTAGACAGGAAGAAACTTGGAAAGTCAGAGCAGGAAGAGGACACCAGGGGATGTGGTCCTGCCCCGCAGCTTCCTCCCACCTGGCTCCAGTGGCACGTGGTGGCTATAGGCCGCGTTCCCATGAGCCCAAGGCCACCGACTCAGCCCTCCAGGCCCCTGATAAGGGACTTTGGAGAGGGACTCTTTAGGGTGGGGGTCTGGGGGGGAAGGGTGCGCCTACCTTTCCCTGGGCTACCTCAACAGCTTCGTGGCTGGTTGAAGTGAAGTCTCTGAAGGGAATGCCCTCGGGGTCGCTGCTGGCCTCGGGGCCAGTGCACTCGGGGATTAGTACTTATAAAGGCATCAACAGACATGCATCAAATTCATACTTTGTGGTGGGCGCTGTGCTGGGCATTGCGGTTGCCATGGAAACAAGGTCCCAGGCCTCAGGGAGCTCACTGCGCTGTGGTTTTCATGCCCTCCCCTCTGTTATTCACGTAGAGAGCCTGAATTTCTGGGGCTCAGTTGTCTGCAGGGCGCACTGGGAAACAGCCTGTGAATGGCTAGAGTTGGCACTCTACACAAATGAAGAACCGAGCTCGTTGTGGAGAGCCGCTGGCGGCCTGGCCCCAGGGTGAGAAAGCACATTCCAGGCACAGCCTAAAAAATGAGCAGAGACTGTGTATGGAAAGACTGAGCCGTGTCAGACTTCCGGTCGCCGTCGCTGTGCTCTGATGGAGCTTACATTCTAGGAGGGGAGGCAGACAGGGACCCAACAGGCAAACATAAGTCAGGAGGTGAGAGCCCCATAGAAAGATAAAGTGGGGGGCGGTGGGGGGGGGGGGGGCGTGAAGGACTCCAGGGCAGTGAGGGATGCTATTTTACAGAAGGTGGTCAGGGAGGCCCTGTGTCATAGGTGACATTTGACCAGAGACCCGCCTTAGGAATATCTGGTGACAGAACTCCAGGCAGAAGGAACAGCGGCAAGTGCAAAGGCCCTGAGGTGGGCGTGGGCCTGGTGTGCTCGGAGCGCCCCGAGGCCAGGCAGAGGGAGCCAGCGGGGAGCGGGGGAGGTCAGATCCTCTCAGGCCATGGTGGGGACTTGGCTTTTATTGCTGAGTGAGATGTGATGCCACTGGAAGACTGTGGACTGACCTGACTACGTTTTAACAGGACCACGAAGGTTGTATCAGGGACAAGGGTAGAAGCAGGAGCCAGGTTTGGAGGCTGAATAATAATCCGGGAGAGAGATGTTGGCGTTTGGCCCCAGGGCAGCAGTAGAGGCGTCGAGGTGTGCTTGGACTCTGCAGACATCTTGGAGGCAGAATTGGCGAGATTTTCTGATGGTTGGGGTGCAGGTTGTAAGAAAGAGAGTCAAGGTTACTGTCAGTTTTTTGGGCCTGAGCAACAAAAAGGATGGAGTTGCTGCTTACTGAGAAGGAGAAGGCTGGTGGGCGGGTCGGGGGGCAGTTGTTGAGAGCGTTCAGGGCATGTTGAGTCTGAGATGCTCACTGGACATTCAGATGGAGAGTTGGAGAGATGGGATAAGAGTTCAGGAGAGAGTTTCTAGGCCAGAGAGAGAGAACATGTTAGTACCACAGGATCCAGCAGTCCTGCTTCTGGACATAGACCCAAGAGGATTGAAAGCAGGATCGTGAACAGATTTTTGTGCACCCATGCTCACAGCAGCACTCTTCACAATATCCAAGAGATGCAAGCAACTCAGGTGTCTGTGGATGGAAGAACAGATAAACAAAATGTGGTATATACAGAGAACGGATTATTATTCAGCCTGAAAAAGGAAGGAGGTTCTGACACGTGCTCCAACATGGATGAACCTTGAGGACATTATGCTAAGTGAAATAATCCAGTCACAGAAAGACAAATACTGTACGAGTCCCCTTATACGGGGTATCTTAGGTCGTCAGAATCATAGAAACAGAAAGTGGAATGGTGCTTGCCAGGGGCTGGGGGATGGGGAGTGGGTACAACGTTTCAGTTCTGCAAGACAAAAAAAGTTCTGGAGATCTCTTTCACGGCAGTGTGAGTATACTTAACACTATTAAACTGTACCCTTAAAGATGGTCAAGATGACATATTTCATGTTATATGTTTTTTTTACCACAATAAAACAAAAACATAATTAGTTCACCAAACTTGTTCACTAACAACATTATCATTGTGAGGAGGCCAAAAAAGACGGGAAGAAGCATCGTCTGCCCACACCTCGTCAGTGAGTCTGGACCCCCAGCGGCCCCCTAACAGTGGGGCATAAGCAAATACCCACAGGAACTGAGGGTCCTGTGCAGACTTTCTGGGGACACAGACTGGCCCGCCTGCCTCCCAGGCCCTGGGGGCAGCCACAGGTAGTACTGCCTGAGGCCTGACCCTTCTCTCCCTCCCCAGCCGCCATGGTGTGGACAGTGGGCATGGCCAAGTTGGACCCCTCCTCTCAGGGAGCCCTTCAGCTCCCCTACGACCCAGAGATGGGTGAGTATCAGGGGGCTGACAGCCTCTCATCATCGGGGGCGGCTTTTCACCACATCCAGCTCAGCCTGGCCTGGCCTCTGCGGGAGGCACGAGGGCCGGAGGGGCAGGTGGGAAGACCAGCCCCCCCTGGACACGCACGCCCTGGGGATCGAGTGCGGTGGGACCGCGCTCCTCTGCCTCCGCCCCGTTCCTCTCCCTTCCCTTCCCTTGTGTGTGGACTGGAGAATCCTCTTTGGGTCGGGCTGGGTGTGGGGGGTAGGGGGATGGTAAGGGCAGGGGAGCCCTGAGCTCAGAGAACCGTCTGATGGGCTGTCGTCTCTCTCCCTTGCTCCCTGCTCACATGACACCGGACACCCAGAAGAGGACTCCTGTGACAGTTTGGGGGAGCCCTCGTACCCTGAAGTCTTTGCGCCCCCCCTGCCTGGCTACCCGGGGGAGGAGCTGGAGGAGGAGGAGGAAAGTAAGGTGTCCCGACCATCTGCGTGGGCCCGGGTGGGTCCCCTGAGGTCAGGGGTGGAGGGCGCGAGGGGAGGAGCCCCTTCCACATCAGAGACGGCTTCGCAAAGTCGAGGAGGAGCCTGCAAAGGCGCAGCCTTGTCGGCAGGCCACGGGGACTTCTACGCCCAGGCTGCACCTCGTGTGTGGCAGACACTGGTTGAGTACCAGCTGCGTGCCCTCTCTGTGCTGGGGGGCAGTCGTACGGACGCAGCTCTGGGGGACGCAGCTATGCAGGCGTGGGCACTGACCGCCCTCCCCGGAGCCGGGAGGACCGTGAAGGAGAACACGGGGTGATGGGGAGCACTGACGGGGCTCATGACCTGTTTCAAGGGGTCCGAGGAAGTCGCCTGAGGAAGTAACTTCTGAGCTGAGCTCCAGAGGCTGAGCCACTGGAACTCGGAGAGGGGGACGCACAGCGGGGGTGCGTTTCCAGCTGAGGGGACCTTGGGAGCAGAGACCCTGAGGCAGACGGCACGGTGAGTTAGAGCCAGTGAAGGCAGGACGCTGAGACCCGAGTGCAGAGATGGGGCAGGGAGGCAGGCAGGGACTTGAGGGGCCTTCTGGATCAAAACGGGGATCTGGTCTGTGTCCCGTGAGCGGTGGGAGCCGTGGGGGGTGGGGGAGGGTTTTGAGCTGCATGGGAGGAGGGGCATGAGGGAGAAGGGCAGGTTTGTGGCTGGCAGAGTGTGCACCTGCGTGGCTTGAGGACGTCCCCATGCAGCCATGGGGGACGCAGGCGTGGGCTCTGGGCTCAGAGGGCCGGCTGGGCTGGGCAGGTCAGCGCCAACAGCATGGCTCCGTGATGGGACTGACAGTGGAGCTGGGGTGGAGACTCCCCCAGGCAGAGCCCCGGGTGTTTGCGGGCAGAAGGAGCTGGTGTGGAAGGCCGTCCTGAAGACACACCCAAAGACGTTCTAACATATGGCTGTGTTCCCAAGGGGATTAAAATAGCCATTCCATCAGCACACGTTTCTGTACCACCTACTATGTGCCGGGTGGCACGTGGGAACAGGGAGGTGCTGCAGGATTAAAACAGCCTCTGCCCTTGAGAAGTTCCCCGTGGGAGCAGCCCAGGTGGGGGAGGTGAGGTATAAAGTACTCAGGGCAGACCCGGGGAAGAAGATGATGCCGAGGTGGGCCTGGAAGGACAAGTCGGTCACCCGGCAGACAGGCTGTCAGGCTGCAGCCCAGGCCTGGCGCTGAGCCCCCGGAGTCAGCGCGGATCCCACCGGGGCACAGTCCACAAGGCCACCCTCGCTTCACACGCCAGCCCCAAGTCCTGGGGGTCTCCAGGCCACCCGCACTTCTGACCGACTGGCTACAGATCTGGGGGTTCCCACAACCCCCCCAGGTTGGAAAAGTTGCTAGAACGACTCGCAGAACTCGGGAAAGTACTAAACTTAGAATTACAGTTTTAGTATAAAGGATACAAATCAGGACCAGCCAGATGAAGAGCCACATTGCTCGCGGGACTGGACTTCATCTCCAGGCTCCCTCTTCTCCCCAGAGGTTGGTCTGGCCCAGAGTCCCAGCCCCCTTATCACATAACCACGTGGTCTTTCTGGAGACCAGCGCCATCCTGATCCTCTCATTTGCATAAATGATCCAAGGGGCTCCTGAATGACAGACACTTCTGTTACTGGGGAAATTCCAAGGATTTGGTCTCCCTCCTGGAACCAGGGACGAAGGCCAGTTAGATTCTTTGTTACACAGCAGCATTGGCAAAGGCTCAGATGAGAGAGGAGGAGGCCTTCCGGGAGCTCGGGGCAGTTTGGTGGCCCAGGCAGCTGGGGGCCGGACCTGCAAGGGTGCACAGCACTCACAGGAGCTCGAACTTCATCCTGCAGCCTGTGGGGAACCGTTAGTGGTTTGCTGCAGGGAATTGAAGTGAGCAGAGCTGCATCCCAGACAGATCCCGGGCAGCAGCAAGGGACACAGACTGCTGGGGGACCAGGTGAAGGAAGAGTCATGAGGGCCCAGCTCAGGCAGCAGGCTGAGAGGAGGCGGTGCTACCACGTACCTGGGACGCACTGACAGGACTTGGCTGGGCAAGGGATGGGCAGGGAGGCATGGAGGGTGACGGGGGAAGGTGGGAGGCTCTGCAGGACATCAGATGGAGACGCCACGGACACACGAAGGGGAGCGATGCTCGAGAAGGTCAGGGTTGGAGACCCCAGTTGGAGTCACCAGGATATACATGTCGTCAGAACTGCGGGTCCCCAGAAGGTACCCAGGGAAGGTGTAGGGTCAGAATGGAGAGCGAGAGGGACAGCGTGGGCGACGTTTACGGGATGAAGGGAAGGGCGCTTGTGGAGGACCCCGGGGAGTAGCCAGCCAGGAGACAGGGCGCTGAGACAGGTAGCGTGAGGGTGTCCATGGGGGCCGGGCGGTGGCCTGGCCAGAGCACATTGGCTGGGGGACATGGGACCTGCCGCCACAGATCTCTGAAGTGCCTGGGAGGTGAGCGCAGTTCCTTTGAGAAACAACTGATTGAAAAAGAAGAGAGAAGGGAGGGGAGAGGGCAGGCAGAGCAGGGAAGCAGGAGTGGGGGTAGCGGCGAGAGGAGGCACGGCAAGAGAAGTCACCTCTGTAAGGTGACGAAACTGGAGTGTTTGCTCTGTGCCGAGGCAGGAGCCAAAGTGAGGAAACTGAAGTCAGAGAAGAGGGGCCGTGGAGGAAGGGACAGACCGAGGTGAGGGGCCTCTTGCTTGGAGCCCCGAAGGGAGGCGAGGGGGGCAGACGGGACAGAGCATGTTTCCTTGATGCAGACCTCCTCAATTCAAGTCTGTTTCTTAAACATTTTTATTGTCTGTGATGAATAAAATTATCCTATAAACAAGCGTACAGGGCAGTTGTACGAAAGGAAACAAATGAAAGCATTCTAGAAGCTCTTGTTTCCTTATCAGTAATGGATACACTAGTTACAAATTATGTTTACTTATTTTTTTAATTAAAGTTTAGTTGATTTACAATGTACATTTACGTACTTTTAAGGGACATGAGTCTCCAGAGAACCTCAGGTATTGTACATGTTCTTGAAAGTAGTGAAATTAAATTTCCTAAAAAGCATTTATAATTCAAACTGAGCACTCAGTTGGGTAGCCTCCCATCAGCCCCAGGCAATGCATTTTATTCACTCTTGTCTTAACCAAGTGCCAAAGCACCAGTTTGTTTGTTTTTTGTGTTTTTTTGCGGTATGCGGGCCTCTCACTGCTGTGGCCTCTCCCGTTGCGGAGCACAGGCTCTGGATGCGCAGGCTTAGCGGCCATGGCTCACGGGCCCAGCTGCTCCGTGGCATGTGGGATCTTCCCGGACCGGGGCACGAACTCGTGTCCCCTGCATCGGCAGGCGGACTCTCAACCGCTGTGCCACCAGGGAAGCCCGCCAAGCACCAGTTTTACTTGAGTTATCAGAAATGCTGGCTTTGCACAGCCCAGAATGCCAGTCACTCAGACTACAGGTTCCCCCTTTTTCCCACTGGCTGCTGTTCTTTCAAGGCAGCCAGTCCTTGTCCCAGAGTCCAGGTGAGGTGAGCTGGGCAGTCACACTACCCCATCTGCCCTCTGCGTTCCTCAGGACTCTGGCCCCTGGGCTGGGCAGAGAACCTGGGCTGTTTGGCTGGGGTCAGCCTTCTCTGCCGCTTCCTCCTGGGGCTTCCGAGACCTATGGGTTCCCTCTGTCTCCACCACACAGGGGGCGTGAAGCTCGGCCTCGGAGACTTCATCTTCTACAGCGTGCTGGTGGGCAAGGCGGCAGCCACGGGCAGTGGGGACTGGAACACCACGCTGGCCTGCTTTGTGGCCATCCTCATCGTGAGTGGGCTGGGGGATGCTCCCCGCCCAGCCCTGGGCAGTGGGGCCCCTGAGGGTCTGTCTGGTGGGGGTCCCAGGAACCCAGGGGAATTTTCAGGTGCTGTTATCCCTTGGAGGGGCTGGGCAGGGTTGCCAAGAAGATCCTCAAGATGAGACCGAGGTTTACAGGAGGTTCTGGTCATCAACAGATGCAGGCACAGCACAGGGGAGCAGTGACCAGGGGCTCTGACATTACCGAGCTTGTGCACCGGGTGCCAAGGTCTTGGCTAGCTCTGTGCATCTGTCTCACGGCACCTGCGAGGCAGGGATGGTGACCTGAGATTTACAGAAGACGGAATAGGTTGAGGGCCTGGCCCCTGGGCACAAAGCTGTGAGGGCCGAGCTGCGATTTGAACTCGAGTCTCTGAAGCCAGGGCTGTGTGTTTTCCCTCCATGCCACCCAGGCACCATGGGGTTCTGAAGCCCCATGGGATCTCCTGGGACTTGAGACGGGGGCCCATCACTTTGAACCACAGCAGTGAAATTTGGAGACCTGTATGTCACTTAACGTGGCCAGACACACATGGTGGGGAAGCGTCTTACGGTGATTGGAGAGGTGGAGGCTCTGAACGGTGCATACTCGGTGTTCTGCCTGGTGAACCCGGGTGGCACGTGGCACGTTAGGGCCGAGGCTCCAGTCCTGCAGACATTCTGTATTTGCCCAGTGTGTGTCAGGGATGGGGTAGTGAACTCCCAGGCTCCTCCACTTCCAGATTGTCTGCCCTGAATTCCTGCTCTCCCCAGGGATAGGGCAGGCACTCTGGTTTCCTGTCCCCACCCTGGACCACTGCCTGCATTGACTGGGCTGGGAACAGGATAGGCAGCCACTGGGCCTGTTCCCCAGGGCGGGGTCACGTGGCATCTTGGTTCCCTTGGTGTCCGCTGCTGAGAACATTGCTGGCTTTCAGTCCAGCCCGTCCAGTTCTTGTATAAATATACGTCCCCTTGGGGAAAGCTCCTCACCCTCCAGCAGCCAGCCAGGGGAGGTAGTCTGGTAGTGGCAGCCCCGTTCTAGGGGTCAGGAGGCCTGCTTTCTGGTTCACCCGTCCATGTGCAGGGCGTTGCTACGGGGTGAGAACTCCTGCCCTCAGGCACCTCACAGAGCCGTTGAGGGGACCAGGGAAGATGACGGGGTGTCCAGGGCTCCTGAACCCAGGGACTGTACCATCACTGACTGCTCTCCGTCCCCCGTCCACACCCGTGGTCACCACCAACCCCCTCGCCTTTGTGTCCTGCAGGGTTTGTGTCTGACCCTCCTGCTGCTCGCCGTGTTCAAGAAAGCGTTGCCCGCCCTCCCCATCTCCATCACGTTCGGGCTAATCTTCTACTTCTCCACAGACAACCTGGTACGGCCTTTCATGGACACCCTGGCCTCCCATCAGCTCTACATCTGAGGGGAAGCCTGGGCACCGTGGCCTGGAAGCTGGAAGAAACGGTAACTGGATGCAGTTGTGCAGTTGTACACTCTAGTGCCATATATTTTTAAGACTTTTCTTTCCTTAAAAAAAAAAAAGCGGGGAGAGAGTAAAAAAGTGTCGTGTTTACTTTGTGAAGAGGAAGGACCAGCTTTTTGGTGCTGGTTGTTTTGTCACCAGGCCGTGGCTCACCCCTTCGTGAGCATTTGCTTCACCAGCAGGAGACGCGGGAAATCGGTCCAGAGGAGCTGAGGAAGGTTCTGAGACGTGGGAGGGGCTTGGGGAAGGCCCCTGCTCTCGCCCCACAGCCTGGAGTCCTCTGAGGGCCTAGCCGGAGGACGGAGCGCGTATATTCGGGACCGGGAGGTCACGCCTGGGACGGCATGTAGCGCCTGGTCGCTCTGGCCGGAGAGGAAAAGCCAATTTTCTCTGCAAGGAATGTTCACCAACGCTTTGTCTATGATGCTGTCATCATTTTATTACCTTTAGAGTCCTTGTTAAAAGCAGTTACTGCTGGGAAGTGTCTTAATATCAATAAATAGACGAATCCTGTTGCAGTGTTGGGGTTTGGTCTGGGCCCCTCTCCCGGCATCCTGGGATAACATGCCCTGGGCGCAGAAGGGAAGAGATTTGCCTAGTTGTGAGGAGAGAGGCTTAACTGCCCCCATCTCTGCGATCGTTTCTTTAACTAGTTTCCTAAGCAGAGGCGCTCACAGACTCCTGAGACCCACTGTCTGACAGCTGGGCGGGTACCCGGCTGGCTGTCTTCAGAAACACTGCAAGGCTGTCGCCAAAACACAGAGCAAGAGAGCAGGGCTGGTCCCCAACAGAAGCAGCCCAGCGGGGGCCAGGTGGGAGCCCAGGAACCTGCTCTCCTTTCCTTCTATGGCCATGTCTCTGGGCACTGCGGGGGCTGGGAGGTGGGCAGATGGGTTTTTCCTTTGTTTCTCTACATGTTTCACGGGCTGCAAAGAGAACCTCAGCCTCCAGACCGGAATTTGAGCCCCTTGAGGCCTTGCAGAGCAGGCCGCTGGGCCCGCAGGGAGCGCGGCTGTCAGACACCCGAGAAACGCAGGAGCCGTGGAGCCGGCTGGGTATCACAAGGAGATGAAAAAATCGTGCACTTTGGTGTCTGACTTAGCTTCCTTTTCCCCTGGGCTGTTTGTAGAAGAGCCGAGGGAGGCAGGCGTGGAAGCTGGGAGGCCAGCGTGCTTGGCCCGGGGGTGGCAGTTCAATCCGGACAGCTGTCACTGGCTTGTGACTGACTCGCAGGTGACACCCAAGGTGGCGGCATCACAGCCTCGAAAGCCAAAGGTAGGGAGAATTTTAAGACGATGAGAGCTAGGCCGTGATAGTAAAAGCTCCCTGGAGATTAAAGGGGAAGAAAAACTGGGAAAAACTCATTCAGTTTGGCAAGTAGGGCAACGTTTATCTTTGAAAGAGGAGTCTCAGGGTGGGGCTTCCAAAGAGGAGATCTGACAAGTGTTTTGACTTGTTAGGCTTAAAAGGCCTTTGTCAAAGGCCTGACCAGGGTGCTGAGGGTGGAGCCTCACTTAGAGGTAAAAGCAGAAGGTAGAGATGGACAGTGAAGGGAGGAGAGGTGAACGGTGCCCTGATTAGGTGTTAAGATTAATATGAAGACTGGGAAGGAACAAATGTGAGAAGGCGAAAGGGCAAGAACCACTGGTGAGTAAACAAAGATGCTTGAGGAGACTCTGCAGGCGGAAGCGTGGTCCCTGAGTCGCTGGGGGACTGGGGAACCCAGAACCCAAGTGGAGGAGAGGAAAAAAGAGGATGAAAAAAGGTAATTCAGCCATGCTGAGAAGGACAGAGAAGTGGTATGCAAACACCTCCGTCCCCCACCTTGTAACCAATCAATTAATCTTAGTATTTTTTCCATATTCCCTCCAGATTTGTCTGTACAAATAAAACTTTACAGTTCTGCAGTGCTATTTGTATTGTGCCCCAGTTGTATTTACTCCCTTCCACTGTCCTGAAGTCAGCTTGTGTCCTTCCCATCCACGTTTACTTTAGTTTTGCACGTTGGCATGTTTTCTTAAACTTTATAGAAATGGTATCATACTGTACATACTTGACATTTAAAAAATGTTTAATATTACATTCCAAGACACCCATGTATGCAGATGAAGCTCTGGTCCTTTGTCTTAACTGTTGTTTAGTATTGCACTGCGTGACATTCCGCTGTTCATGTGTGATGTTATTGATGGGCACTTCAGGTTTTTGCAGGGTTTCTGTGTTAGAACTACTGCAATGAGCATCCTGTTTTGTTAATTTGGGTGCGTACCAGCAGTCCTCTCACTGACCGGATGTTCCCACTTGCTTCCCAAGCACTTGCATCCCTTGATCCTCCCATCAGCCATCTGAGAGTTTCCCCTTTTCCCCAGCTCTGCCAACACTTGGCATTATCAAATTTTTCACTTTTGCTAATTGGGTAGGTGTTATCTCCTGAGGTTTGAGTTTGCAATGAAGTTAAGCATCTTCTCACGTTTTGACTGTGTGGATTCCCCCACCTTTTTTTTTTTTCCTGCTGTGCTGCGCGGCTTGTGGGATCTTAGTTTCCCCAACCAGGGATGGAACCTGGGCCCTTGGCAGTGAGAGCTCGGAGTCCTAACCACTGGACCGCCAGAGAATTCCCCAGATTCCCTTGTTTTTTATCCTTTGCCCAGTTTTTATTTGGATGCAGACTTTTACTTACAGATAGTTACGCCTCGAGATATATATTCTGGAGCGATGCTAATCTTTGGTCAATTATATGCATTTCAAGTATCTTTCTTAGGCTGTGGCTTGTCTTACCTATCCTCCCTTTGGAGTCTTCTGTGATGCCAAAGTAATTTTTAAATGCTAGTGTTGTTAAATGTAGCAGTCTTTCACCTCTATGGCTTATACCTTTGAGTGGTTAAGAGATCCTTCCCTACCCTCAAGTTTTTCTAAAAGCTTAAATTTTTATTTTCGTATTAAGATTTTTAATGCATCTGAAATTTATTTTTGCGTATTTTATTTAGCAGGGGCCCAATTTTGTGTTTCTGCGTCTGAACGGTTGTCCCAGCACTATTCATTGAACAGTTTCTGCTTTCCCCATGAGCTTATAGAACTATCCAGATATTCACTGAGTTTCCATAAATGGCTTCGGGGCCATCTGGCCACGTTCCACTGGTACGTGCACTCTCCCACGCCAATACCTCACCAAGTGATTCTAAGCAGAGAAGTCCAGTGGTGAAAAGAAAAGATGGAGCTCTTTCTGGGAGCTTCCATTCCTCGGATTCTAGAGGCAGAGGGTATGTAAATCTGATTACACCACATCTCCAAAAGTAGTACAAAACTACATTATACCAGTGTCAAGTTGCTGTAGGAATCAACATCTGTATTCATTGGATAAAAAGACAGTCCTGGGGCTTCCCTGGTGGCGCAGTGGTTGAAAGTCCGCCTGCCGATGCAGGGGACATGGGTTCGTGCCCTGGTCCGGGAAGATCCCACATGCCGCGGAGCGGCTGGGCCCGTGAGCCATGGCCGCTGAGCCTGCGCGTCCGGAGCCTGTGCTCCGCAACGGGAGAGGCCACAACAGTGAGAGGGCCGCGTACCGCAAAAAAAAAAAAAAAGACAGTCCTGGAATGAAACCTGGTGTAACTAGTTCAGCCCAAGTGCCAGCTTTCCTCTCCCTCTGTCTCCTTCCTCAGTGCCATGGAAGGAGGATGCAGAGTGTACGGGGAAGCTTATCCACTCCCTCTGCACTGTGTTCCTCTTGTTCCCTTTTCTTCCTCCATCACACACTCTCTCAGCTTCTTGTTGCCCCCTGGAGCTCATGACTGCAGTCCCTTGTGCTGTGCCCCCTCTGTAAGGCCCTCAAGATGGGGCAAACCCCACTTTCATGAGTGTCCTTATGGGCTCTGGAGTAAAACTGCCAACATTCAAATTTTGCCTCTGCCAGTTACTTACCGTGTGACCTGAGGGAAGTCTCTTAAACTTCCTGAGAACAGGATTAAGTTAAACTGTATATAACAAAAATAGCAGTGATTTAAACAATATGGCTATTGTTCTCCCACAACCAGGCAGCTCAGAGAGGCCATGATAGCTTGTGGTCTCAGGGGTCAGTCTTCTATCTTCTTGTTTGATGTCCTCAGTATGTGGCTTTCACCTCATGGCCCAAATTGGCTGCCGGGCTCTAGCCATCCACACTCCGTCTGACATGAAAGGAGGATAAGAAAAGGATGCACTTCCTCCTCTTAAAGTCGCCCACAGCACTCCTGCTTATATCCAGTTGGCCATTATTCACATGGCTACAAGGGAGACTGAGAAATATCTTTATTTCAAATGACCATATATCCATCTAGAGAAGATAAGGAAGTATGCGGTTATGGTGTGTCTTCTGATTCACCAACATAGACCTTGAAGTTACCAAAACAGTATGAGAAAACGAGGTCATGAGGGATAGTGTGGACCACAAGCTGGTGTCTTCGAAAAAGGTAGAAATCAGCCCTGGGAGATGACAGACGACAGCCAAGGATTAAGGTAGACAGTCATCCTGGAGTTAAAACAGGCAGGAGAGAGAGTGATGGAGGTGGATTAGCACAGTACCCATGAGCTAGGAGACCCCTCCTGCTATCCACTGCGTTACAGAGTGCCTGCCAGCGGCTTACACCTCTGAAGGATGTGGTGCAAATCTACGGCCCCTGCTAGGGGGCATTTCCCTGCCTCACAACACAGCCTGCAGGCACTGCAAGCTGACCAGACTACCCGGTGTAGAAATGCGCCGGGGGTCTGTGATTCGGTGATGTGGGATTATTTATGTGAGTTGAACGGGGAGGGGGGTCCTGGGGTCATCTGCTGAGAAGGAAGGGCCCTGTAAGTCACCACCTTTCTTCCAGCTGCTCGGGAAAGGTAGTGTGCAGGACATGGGATTTCCGGGCAGCTTTGAATGATGCTAGGTAGGAAGGGTCTGAGCAAGTGGCCAGAGGGCTTTGAGGAAGTTGGAGGAGCTTCCTGGGGGCAGATAGGAGAGCCGTGGGTTGAGGAGGGTGAGTGTGGAGCACCTCTGGAAGGACCTCGAGGCAGTGCCTGTCGACTTTCTGGAGAGTATGGTGACAGCAGCAACGCTTTACCCAGAGTTTGCGAAATGAGTTCATGTCTTAATGCCTTTAATCCTCATACACTAGGAGGTAGAATAATAATTCCTGGAGGAGAGTTTGGCATCTACTTGATGAGGGAAGAAAAAGAGTTAGTGGGAGGCCCATGGCCACACTCTGTGATGTTACTTCACCCCAGAACCCCCCAAACCTTTGATCACGTCTGCCCAACCCTGAAATAGTGTTATGTGCAGATGACTTACAGAAGCCAGGGATGTGAATTTTATCTTCTCTCCTCCATCCTGCTCAGTATTCCTTGTGTCCTTTCAGTATGAATAGTTGTGTCTTTGTTTAGATCTCAGAAATGTTCTCATGTTTCCTCTATTCTCTCTTTTAGGTTTTTGTTTGTTTGTTTGTTTTGAGACTGCTGTTAGATCTTTCAAATTTTTCCTTATTGTCTCTATTCACTTGTGCTCTTTGTCTCTCCTCTGCCTATATTCTAATTTATCTTTCAGCCTTCCAACACTTTATTTTTTGGCAATTACATTTAAAAAAATTAAGTGACATATAATATTAGTTTCAAATGTACAACATAATGATTTGTATTGTTAAAAAAACAAAATTTAACTGAGTACATGTAAAGATCTAATTGGCTTTACTCAATGATTTTTGAATCAGGCAGCATCCCATCTAGCGGATAGAAAGGAGGTCTGAACTGCGGTACAAAATGGAAGACTTCTGTAGGCAGAAGGAGACAGGACAAGGAAGTTACAAGCAGAGAGTGGATTGTTTCAGGGAAGATCGCCTGCCTTTGGGGGATGGCAGGGGTCTAGCTGGCAGATGACCTCAGTAGTGCTGACCAGGAAATTTCAGACAGACTGATTAAGATTACAGTTCTGGACAGGCTGACTGCAATTAGGTTAGACATTAAGTCTCGGTTTGGTGACGTGGGCTTAGCACAAGCGACTCTATTTTGGGCCTATTGTCTCTCTTTTAAGAGTGTGTATTGTGAAATGATCACCACAATAAGCCTACTTAACATCCATCACCACACACAGTTAACAGAATTGTGTGTGCGTGTGTGATGAATGGCATCATATTTAAAAAAATTTCCCAGAAGTGTTCACCTCTACTTGTTCCTTTCTCACAGCTGACCTGTTAATGTTTTGACATAGATAATATCATCTCAGATCTCTCTGGAAAAATTAATCAGTTTTAAAAGTTTTCTACTCTGAATCCTCCCAGTTTTCTTGGGGGTTATCTTTTTCTTCATCTGCTCATCCTTTTCTTTTTTATACCTGTTCTAAAATGGCCATTGATCCCTGCTTGATGGCTCATATTTAGGGATGAAGGACTGGAATAGGATCGGGGAGTGACTTTCCTTTGCAGAGGTAGGAGTTGGGGTGGGTTGGGGAATTGTTCAGTCAACACTCCTTGCCCCCACTGGCCTCCCTGCCAGAAGCCTGATGATGCACCTTGACCCGCTGCTGCCCCCTCCCCTCCCTCCCCTCCCCCTCCCCTCCCTCCCCTCCCCCTCCCTCCCTCCCCTCCCCCTCCCTCCCCTCCCCCTCCCCTCCCTCCCCTCCCCCTCCCCTCCCTCCCCTCCCCTCCCCTCCCCTCCCCCTCCCCTCCCCTCCCCTCCCCTCCCCTCCCTCCCCTCCCCTCCCCTCCCCTCCCCTCCCCTCCCCCCTCCCCTCCCCTCCCCTCCCCCCTCCCCTCCCCTCCCCTCCCCCCTCCCCTCCCCTCCCCTCCCCCCTCCCCTCCCCTCCCCCCTCCCCCCTCCCCTCCCCTCCCCTCCCCCCTCCCCCCTCCCCTCCCCTCCCCCCTCCCCCCTCCCCTCCCCTCCCCTCCCCCCTCCCCCCTCCCCTCCCCTCCCCTCCCCCCTCCCCTCCCCTCCCCTCCCCTCCCCTCCCCCCTCCCCTCCCCTCCCCTCCCCTCCCCCCTCCCCCCTCCCCTCCCCTCCCCTCCCCCTCCCCTGCCCTCCCCTCCCCTCCCCTTCCCCTCCCCTCCCCTCCCCTCCCCTCCCCTCCCCCTCCCCTCCCCTCCCCTCCCCTCCCCTCCCCCTCCCCTCCCCTCCCCTCCCCCTCCCCTCCCCTCCCCTCCCCTCCCCTCCCCTCCCCTCCCCTCCCCCTCCCCTCCCCTCCCCTCCCCTCCCCCTCCCCTCCCCCTCCCCCCCCATACTGGAACATCCCCCACAGTGCACAGGAGCTGCCTGCTCTCAATCCTCATCTCAGGCTGGCTGCTGAGGGAACCAGATTAAGACAAGACCTGACCCAGCGTAACCAATGTCTCCCTCTACCTTCTCATTAGGCTAAGAAATTGTATCTTCCTAAAGCAAATGCACATGGGATTCTCCTATAGTCATAGTTTCCTGACAAAAGAAGAGTGTAATACAATAAAATGTATGGCTGTTTGGGGCCTAGAAAGTCGATTTATAGTCAGCTACCCACAGCCATGACCAGCTGGCCAATTTACCTCTTTGGACCCCAGTTTCTCACATTTATAAAATGAAGGGTTTAAAACACATTAGTGATTCCCAAACTAGTGATTTGAAGAGTAGTAAAAGTGATCCAAATGGTATTTTAACAGTTTTTAAAAAGCTACGGCAAGGCCACTCGGACTATTAGCTAATAACCACAGCGAGTCTGGCAGACCAGAGTTAAACATGGCGGAGGGGGGGTGTGACACAGGGCTCTTGGGAGGGAGGAAAGTGGGGCCCTTGGCACGAGGGGAACTCTGCCTGCCCTTCAGCCCCTGGCCTGGGACTTGGTTAATTGTCCCAGGCTCATCCCTACTGGTCCTGGCCCTGTGCATTGAGGGTAGCTGGAGGGGCTGGTACAGGCAGAGTTGTCAGTTGTCACCACAGACAGAGACTTTTCTGGGCATGATCTGCCCTGGTTCACGAGGAAATTAATTTATTCATACCAGAGAACTTGCTACTTCCTTGGTGTATTCCAGGCAGCATGGAGATATAGGAATGAAAAGATTCAGGGCTCATGGGGCTTGGAGTCTGGCCACTAAAAGAATTTTTAGTTTCCAGAAGCACAAATCAAACCCAAGAGGGCTGCAGTGGCAAAACAGACAGCAAAGCAGAGCTGGTCAGAGGCATGGGTGCCGGGGCCTCAGAGTGGTACCTGAGATCCCTGAGGGAAAGGTGGCCCTCCCTGATTCCAGATGGCCCTGGTGCAGAATGAGGGGGACTTATTTTACACCATGTTTCCAGCTGTGAAAAAATACAGAAAACCACCAGGATGCTGTGGCTACAAGTATCTGAAGGCCTTAGTAGAGGACTTTTTTTTTTTTTTTTTTTTTGCGGTACGCGGGCCTCTCGCTGTTGCGGCCTCTCCCGTTGCGGAGCACAGGCTCCGGACGCGCAGGCTCAGCGGCCATGGCTCACGGGCCCAGCCGCTCCGCGGCATGTGGGATCTTCCCGGACCGGGGCACGAACCTGCGTCCCCTGCATCGGCAGGCGGACTCCCAACCACTGCGCCACCAGGGAAGCCCAGGACTTTTTTTTTTTAATTGTTTAAATTAAATTAAATTGTTTAAGTTGGGGTAGGTCTTGCCTTAATTTAGGCTCCAATGGACTTAAACAGTCAGGAGTTTGTTATCTCACATGACAAGAAGTAGAATATGGTGGTTCTGGGTTTGGTTTATTCAGCAGTTCAACGAAATCATCATTGATTATTGTTTCATTCTTTCCATTTTCTTCTCTGGCATTCTCACCTGTGCAGAGCCAGATGCAGAGAGAGAGAAGAGGGGAGGGGGAGAGAGAATGAATATTCCTGTGTCATTTTTTAAGGTCAATGCAAATCATTCTTAGAAGCCCCCTGGGCAGATTTCCCCCTAAATCTCATTGGCCACAATTGTGTCACATCCCGACACCTAAACCAATCACTGGTTTAGTGTGGGATTGCCGTGGCCAGCCTAGACCAATCAGAACTTAACCCTGAGTCTCACGGGGGAGAGGTGGATATCTGAATAAAATTGGAGTTCTGTTAGTTAAGGAAGAAATGGCAGAGGAGCAGGGAAGGTTCTAGATAGACAACTAACAGTGTTTGCCACAATAACTTTCTTACTTTTTCTGTAACTTAAGTCCCATTGTGCCTATTGTTAGAAAATAAAACTGATAAACTCAGTTTTATGAATTGTCATCTTCTCCCTTCTTCTTGGAGTAGCGCCTAAGTGTGAAGGGCTGGGGGAACCACTAGTCCTTGATTGGCACCTATATGCTTTGATTTCTTTTTATTTTTAACTGTGGTAAAAAAACATAACATAAAATTTACCATCTTAATCATTTTCAAGTGCAGAGTTCAGTAGTGTCAAGCATATTCACACTGTTGTGGATTAAATCTCCAGAATGTTTTCATCTTGCAACCCTGAAACTCTACCCATTGAACGACTCCTCATTCTTCTCTCCCCTCCAGCCCCTGGCAACCATCGCTCTACTTTCTCTATGATTTTGATTGCTCTAGATAACTCATCTAAGTGGAATTCATACAGTATTTCTCTTTTTGTGGCTGGCTTATTTCTCTTAGCATACAGTCCTTCAAGTTCATCCATGTTGTAGCATGTGGCAGATTTCATTCCTTTTTATGTTAAATAATATTCCATTGTATGTACATTCCATATTTTCTTTATCTATTCAGCTGTCAGTGAGCATTTGGATTGCTTCTACCTCTTGGCCATTGTGGGTAATGCTGCAATGCACATAGCTGTGCAAATATCTCTTTGAGATCTTGCTTTCAGTTCTTTTGGATATATACCCAGAAGTGGGACTGCTGGATCATATGGTAATTCTATTTAATTTTTTGAGGAAACAGCATCCTATTTTCCATAGCGGCTACACTATTTTACATTCCCACCAACATTGCACAAGAGTTTCAATTTCTCCACGTCCTCACCAATGCTTGTTATTGTCTGTTTTGTTTTGTTTTGTGTTGATAGCAGCCATCCTAATGGATGTGAGGTGGTATCTATTTGTGGTTTCGATTTGCATTTCCCTAATGATTAACAGTGTTGAACATCTTTTCATGTGCTTGTAAGCCATTTGTATATCTTCTTTGGAGAAGTGTCTATTTTATTTCTTTGCCCATTTTTCAATCAGATTATTTGGTTTTTTGTTGTTGAGTTGTAGGTGCTCTTTTCATATTCTGGTTATTAAACCACTTATCAGATATATGATTTACATATATTTTCTCCCATTCTCTAGGTTGCCTTCACACTTTGTTGATTGTTTCCTTTGATGCACAGAAGTTTTTAAGTGTGATGAAGTCCCATTTGTCTCTTTTTGCTTTTGATGCCTGTACATTTGGGTCATATCCAAGAAATCATTGTCAAATCCAATGGCATGAAGCTTTTCTCCTATGTTTTCTTCTAGGGGTTTTATAGTTTGGGGGTCTTATGTAATCCATTTTGAGTTAATTTTTGTGTATGATGTAACATTAGGGTTCAACCTCATTCTTTTTCATATGGATGTCCAGCTTTCCCAACACCATTTGTTGAAGAGACCATCCTTTTCCCATTGAGTGGTCTTGGCACCCTTCTCATAGATCATTTGACCATATACACAAGGGTTTATTTCTGAGTTCTCTATTCTGTTCATTTATCTGTCTTTATGCCATACAACACTGTTTTGATTACTGTAGGTTTTTAGTAAGTTTTGAAATCAGGAAGTACGAGGTCTCCAACTTTGTCCTTTTTCAAGATTGTTGTGGCAATTTGGGGTCCTTTGAAATACCATATGCACTTCAGGATGTTTTTTCCTATTTCTGCAAAAAATGTCATTGGGGTTTTGGTAGGGATTGCATTGAATCTGTAAATCACTTTGGGTAGTATTGACATCTTAACAATATTAAGTCTTCCAGTCCATGAACATGGATGTCTTTCCATTTATCTGTGTCTTCCTTAATTTCTTTCAGCAATGTTTTGTAGTTTTGCCTCCTGGATTAAGTTTGTTCCTAAATATTTTATTCTTTTTGATGCTGTTATGAATTGGATTGTTTTCTTAATTTCCTTTTCGGATTGTTCATGGTTAGTTTACTTTGGTTTTGACTGAGATGATCTCTGGCCTTAGGATGCATACCACACTCCCTTGTCCCAACTAGGAAACCCTCTCAGTTTCTCCCTCTCTGCCCCTCTGCTGGCTTCCATGCCCTTCTCCGGACACAGGAAGGGTGCTGCTCTCTGGGACCACAGAAAACCCAGAGGAATCTTGGGTCCTTCTGCCTGTACCTCCATGTGGCCATCTCTTCCCTTGAGTGTCCATATGCCAGGTAGGACAAGGACCTCTGAGCACCTGTGGTCCCCAGGGTCCTGGGCAGGAGGGGGCAGGTCCCCTCTGTTAGCTGGGGTTCAGCCACCTCCTTTAGAGAGAAGCCTAATGAGGGAGAAGAGGGGGGCCACGGGGCCTGGGTTCTTCCCACAGACTCTGCCGGAACCTCTTTCTCTTCATCTCCTCTTGCACACTCTTCTCTCCCTCAGCCTGGAGAGAATTTAAAAATCTTGTCTCTGATGGAGAAACACTGACTCTTTCCCAATTTATCTGTCTCACATCAGTCCAGCTGTTTTAAATGTAAAAGAAAAAAAAAATTAGAAAACTTTCTGTGGAAGTTTCCTCTTGGAGTAAAAGTCACCTAGGGTGCTTCCCTTCCTGGCTTCCCTGACCTTGGGCTCTTGAGCTGATAGAGGAGGACCCTGAGACTCAGAATGTGGTTCCAGGGCCCCCTAGAGTCAAGACTATTTCACAATAATACTAAGATATTCTTTGCCTATTTCATTCTCCTTCTCTCACGAATGTGTGCTAGAGTTTTCTAGAAGTTTCTTGACACTATACTGCAAGGGACTGAATGCAAAAGAAATGAGAGTCCAGCTGTCTTCTGTTGAACTACTGTATTCTATTAAAGAGAATTGTAAAAATGTAAATAAATGCCACTCGTTTTATTAAAGTTTCCTTTTGTTTTGCAAAATACACCTCTTTTGATAACTATGTTATTTATGTTAACATGAAATGTTTATTGTTACTTCTAAAAGAACTGACACATCAATATTTTAAAAATATTCTCAGTTGTAATTTCTAGGAGAGAATCAGTCACATAACAAAAGGTCTTTGGGGTCCTCAATAATTTTTATGAGTGTAAAGGGGTACTGGGACCAAAAAGTTGGAGGACCACTGCTTCCCCTCACCCCCCACACACAAGGCTGCTACTTTCACCTGGTGGCTGTCAGTTCAACTGTCCTTCCCAGCCTCTCAAGGGTTTGAATTTCCTCTTCTGCTATCTCTGAGCCAGGATGGCCACATGAGGGCAGCAGATTCTGCCAGAAGCCACCGTGAGGCCCTCAAGCCCCGGTGTTCAGGGTTCAGCCTGCAGCACTGAGTTCCTGTCGTTCCAGTGGTGCTGGGGAAGCAAAGGTGATAAACCCACGTCCTTGCCTGTAGAAGGTGCAGCACCCCTGTGCTCCCTCCCAGTGAGCCGAGGAGCCAGGAGAGGACTAGGTTTGATCCAGGCCCAGGCCAGACACTGACCACATGGCAGAGGTTGACATGTTTGGGAATGAACATTACCTCGATGTCGAACTGAGCCGAGAAGCCCATTTTCCAGGTTCTCAGCTTTAATCTGGATGTGCTCCTTCTCTTCAGCACTGCCCGCAAGGAAGGAGGATCCTGCCCTCCTTACTGTTAAGTAGCGTGTAGTTAACACAATAAAGGGGTAAGTAAGGCGAGAGAGGGAGCAAAGGAGTTCTTCTCTCCTTTTATCGCATCTTGGATGAAGGTAGAGGTAAAGGGCATATGTGAAGGGCCTCATTTTTCAACAGCCATGGAAACCTCTAACAAAGGAAAAAGAGAGCCTGTGGTCATTTAATACAGACAATCCTCTCATTTTCTGTTAGCTAATGACCTCTTCCCAACAACCTTAAAGCAACCTGGCATGAATAGCTAGCTTGAACATTGGTCATTAGAAAAGGCGTAAGATCTAAATTTGTAAGACAAGCCCTCAAGTCCCAAGTCTCCTGGCTTCTGGACTGTGTTTTCTCCCTTTTACTATTATGCCAACCCCACATTGTTTTTTTTTTCCCTAAATAGTCATCATCATATTTAGTCAACCCACTGATACACAAAAAATCAGCAGTTTCTGCTGAAGCATGGCCTAGCAGTTAAGAGCAGGGTTTTGGAGAGCAGGCAAAGTTGTATTCCTGGTTCCTTGGGGAAGTAGCTTAACCTCTGAGCCTCAATTTTCTCAACTGTAAAAAAGGGGTGATGAAATGTCATAGGGTTACTGTGAGAATCATGTGACAGGTATCTAAAGTGCTCAAATCAGTGGGTGGCTCATAGTAAGTGCTCAATAAACAGTAGCTGTAAACTTCACTGCATTTGAAATTCACAACTTTTTCAGTTGTCAGGGTCAGAAAGAATCTCAAAAATCATCTAATTCAGTATTTCCTAAAATGTGTTCAAAACACTCTCTTCCCTCAAATGTTCTAAGCAAAAGGGTTCTGTGGCCAAGTATGATGGGGATTTAAAACTCAGGGTAGTGTATTAAAGGCTCAGAGAAGTCACAGAGTATAAAGAAACCTGTTGAATGTCGACAGCATTTTCCAGCATTTGTCAACTGATTTGACCACAGAATCCTTTTCATACATCACCTCTTAAGTTCCAGGTTGCTAGTATTGGCACAGCACATCCTAACCATCTACCAATGCAGAAATCTGTCCTATGATTCCAATCAGTAATCGAGCGGACTCTGTTGGAACATCCAGAAACAAGGAGCTTGATCACCCCGAACAATCATAATGGCCAATAGGTAACGCTGATGGAGGGTTTGCCATGTGCCAGGCACTATGATGAGCACTAGACATGCATTAGCTTATTTAATTCTTAAAAAAAAAAAAATATATATATATATATATATATTTATGGCTGTGTTGGGTCTTTGCTGCTTCGCGCGGGCTTTCTCTAGTTGCGGCGAGCGGGGGCTACTCTTCTTTGGGGTGTGTGGGCTTCTCACTGCAGGGGCTCTAGGCGCGTGGGCTTCAGTAGTTGCAGCACGTGGGCTCAGTAGTTGTGGCGCACGGGCTTAGTTGCTCCGCAGCATGTGGGATCTTCCCGGACCAGGGCTCGAACCTGTGTCCCCTGCATTGGCAGGCGGATTCTTAACCACTGTGCCCCCAGGGAAGTCCCTGTTTAATTCTTATAGTAACACTAAGAGTTATTATCTCCTTTTACAGGTGAAGAAACTGAGGCTTAGAAGAGCTAAGTAACTTGCCCAAGGTAACATGGCTAGAAAGTTCCAGAATGCAACTCAGGTTGGCCTCTTACTCAGCCTTCCTCACCCCGGTACTACTTCCTACAGCCGCTCAATCATCTCTGACTGTTGGAAGGCCCTTCCTTGTGTTGAGCTGAGATCCAGTTCCCATCACTCCCCTTTCTCCCAGGTGTACACACAGCAGTTTCTGTTCTAAATATCTTCTGTAGCCATTGTTTCTAGAACTTTATCCACTTTGCTCCTTTTTCTCTCGACTTGCTCAAGTACTCCAGCATCCCGTTTGGACTGAAATACCCAAAACTGAATACAATTCTGTCTACTCTACTATAATATGATGGTTGCATTTTGGGGAAATCACACATTATCAAAAAACAACTTTTTAAAGAGGAGTTCTAAACTAACATAAGAACTGTTTTCTTTAAATCAGGGTTAGGGAATAGAAAGTTTTAGACGTAAAATAACAGAATTAATTTTCTTGCAAACAATTTGATAAGAAAGCTGTTTTCATAGTTCTGGTAGGATTGCTATAAATCCTTAAATATCACTTGATCACCTCTGGCATTTGCTCAAGGGTAATAGTCTCAGTTTCTCTCTCTCTCCGCTACCCTTTCCCTCTCCCTCTCTCCCACCCCACACACAGCAGCACCATGTTAACAGTTTCTCGCCAGTCTCACAACTTTGACTTATTATCTCATGGTTTAGTAAACAAGGCACAAAGCTGTTAAAACCTAGTAGCTGGACTCTTCCTAACAGTTTTTTCCCTCCCATACTCCGTGCTAATTCCCAGTTGAGATCTGCTCATAACCAACAGCAGTCTCCAGGGATGCAAAATATTTTTTTCTATTTCATCAGTTTCATTCTGGCCAATTCTAGTTCTGAAACACCACTGAAGGAAAAACACTTGCATTCTCAGTGTAGTTTGACCAACGTAGCTTGGAACTATCACTTTCTTGTTCTGAACCTCATACCTCATTAGCTCAACTCAAGAGCTCATTATTTTGGTTAGCTGCAATACCCCACAGATACCTATGGAGCTTTTCTTCAACAAAAATGAACCCCCCTCCATTCTGCTATACATCTGCAGTCATATTTTGGAGCCCCCATGGAGGATGTGATGCTTAGAACTGTTCAAGTTCATCTGTCTAGACCTGGCTCGTTGTGCCAGCCCGTGGTGATCACCTGGGAAGCTGACTCTCCTTCAGCCTGTGTCGCTGACTCTCCTTCAGCCTGTGTCCTCTGTGAAACCGATAATCATTACCCGTAGATCAGCACTTTCCAACAGAATGTTCTATAGTGATGGAAATGCTGTATATCTAAGCTGTGCAATACAATGGTCACTAGCCACGTGTGCCTATTGAACACTTAAAATAAGGCTAGTGCAACTGACAAACTGAATTTTAAATTGTATTTAATTTTAATTAATTTTAAACCAATTATTCACACACAGCTAGTGGATAGCATATTGGATAGGGCAGATGTTCACCTGAGTCAAGGGTAAAAATATTGAACAGGAAACCTAATTCTGGATGGGGTATGGTCATTCTGTGATTATCAACCACTTCATACTGAGTCACAATCTTATCTATCAGTGAAGTGAGTAGTGTTGAAGGACATTGTCAAATGCCTTGTGAAATCATGATGTCCCTTTTTTTTTTTTTTGCTTTGTTGTGTCTTCATTGCTGCACGTGGGCTTTCTCTAGTTGTGGCACACAGGCTTCTCACTGTGGTGGCTTCTCTTGCTGCGGAGCATGGGCTCTAGGTGCGCAGGCTTCAGTAGTTGCAGCAGGCGGGCTCAGTAGTTGTGGCTCACAGGCTTAGTTGCTCTGTGGCATGTGAGATCTTCCCGGACCAAGGATCGAACCTGTGTCCCTTGCATTGGCAGGCAGATTTCTTAACCACTGTGCCACCAGGAAGTCCCATGATGTCCTATTTATATGTGTGGTTGACCTGCTCTACCAGCTTGGTGATTTTTTTTTTCCAAAAATAGATTTTTTCCCATTTTTGTCGAAGTAATACATGCCCACTGTGACAAAATATAGGAAAGTATGTAGAGGAATTAACAGTGACTAATAATTCTACTATCTGAGATAACTACTGTTAACATTTTAGCATATTCCCTTCATCACATTTCTGTGCTGGTACTTTTCACATCACTGAGAGCATATATTCTCTGGTATTTGCATCCTGATTTTTTCATTGACAGTATTTCATATGTATTTTCTCATATCATTAAACATTCTTCGAAAACAGTCTTAAAGGCTGTATAATAGTTCATTGTATGAATGATTAATAATTTACATAACCATTCCCCTATTGCTGTACTTTTAGATTGTATCTAATTTTTTGCTATTATAAATAAAATGGTGACAACATCTTTTTGTGCAAAATAACTTTGTCCATAATTTGCATTGATTCCATAACACAAACTTCCTGAAGGAGTATTATTAAGTCTAAGGATATGAACATTGTTAAATATAATTCTTTCAAAAGAGAAAGTGAGGTTAGCGTGGACCCCATGCTGACTATTAGTGGTCAATGCTTTCCTTCTCAGAGTTCGAGACCATCCATCTGATTATCCCTTTGAGCTGCTCATCCCATATTAATGTCCAGTTCACCCTTGTATACTTCTTAGATTCCAATTTCTTAGTCTTTATGAAAATCAGGATGACAGTGCCTGCCTCTTCAGCCTTCTAGTAGCAGTTCTGTTTTTTACAGTTCCCCAAAGATAAGTTAGCTTGTCTGCGAGCCCCCTCAGTACCCTTGGGTATAATTCATCCAGGTCAGAAGACCTGAGCTCTTCTGGGGCATCAAGGTGCTGTCCTTCTACCTCCTTCCATACTTGGACCTTCAAATCTTCTTACCGATATTGTTCCTCAACTTTCCACACTTAATAAGGAAAAGTGAAAGAGTATGTGGCAGAGACTGCTAGCTGCTGGACAAAATCGTGCTCTTCCCTCCCTTCTGAGCACACACCTAGACTCCATTCCCAGATTCCCCTGCAGGTGGGTGTGGCCATGTGATTGAGTTCCAGGAGGGAATGTGAACAGAAGTATGTGTGCCACTGCCAGGCCGGGCCCACTAGTCTCCCACACCGAATGGAGAAGACTCCCAGGGCAGCCTTGGAAGTCATGTGATGAAGATGCCAGAGCTCTTGTCAGCCAGTGTGGGAAGGAACACCCTGCTGACCCATTCACCTACCTACGGGTGTATCTGACTGTGGAAACTGTTTTTCTCTTTTCCCCCTGTGGGATCATTTGTAATTTACAACTTCACTTGGTCCTGCTTGAGCTGTCTTTCCTTTATTCTTGGATCACAAGCCCAATCACATCTAACTTTTCTCCAAATACTTACGGAGTCTTCTTCCTGAGTGTTGGCACACGCTGGACCATCTAGCAGGCCCTTCCCAGCTGTCCCAGACTCCTGGGTGACAGTGAGCTTTCTCTCACTTTCACCTGACGAGCAAATTTCCCTGGTTGTGCAGAATTAGATCCAAAATGCTGCTCCTCTTTATTTTCTCTGCTTTCTAAGAAATGGAATTGTCATTTCGGCAGAAGAATTTAGCAGAAGCCGTATCGCAATTTTAATAGAGTGAGAAAAAAACGTGTACAGCCACAATTGCCTGGTACAGAAGGGAGGTTGATGTTGCTGTCTGGAAGGGCCTACTTTACACCTTGATGAGTTTGAATGGCTGAGTTTGGCAGGAGAAATGGCAGAGAAATCAATGACTCTACAGAAGACAGTGAGAATTTGGAGTTCTGGAGGCAGTCTAAAAGGGAAGGGATAAGTGGGAGAGATGGGAAGGTGAGGAGAGGAAAAAACCACTAAGCTGGACCGCTCCATGAGTGAGATCAGCTGATAAAAGTCCTCCTAGGATGGGATAGCTAAAGAACTTCCGAGGACAGAGGTATCTAATATTTAATCTAACGTCACGTAGATCCCTTCCATTCCCCAAAGGAGCAGGCACAGCCCTGGACAGGGACAGCACACAGATGGCAAGACCGTCCACAAATGGATAGAACTCCGCACTTGCAGGGGCTCAGGGCCAGAGGTGTCTGTGCACAGAAGCCTCCTCCCACCTTCCACCCTGGCCTCCCAGAATTGGCCAAAATATGGGTGGCAGGACTTTAGGCTTCCGCAGGATATGGAATGCTCGTTTGAACCAGTCTTATCTAGGGAGGCTTCAGCTGACATCTGAGTCACATAAAATAAAATAATAGTAATAATATCTCAAGACTAAATTAAGAATTAAGTAGTAGGTCAGGTATTTGGCATCTTAGAACACTGAAGCCCAGAGAGGTTATGTAACGTACCTAAGGGACCTGGTGTGACAGTAGAGCTCTGCTCTGTTCTCAGGGTCTCTCGCTCCTGGTCCCTTGTTCTCACTCCACGCCCAGGAGGACAGAACGATGCTGCAGGGCTGCAGGCAGGGTGTCTCCTTGGGCACTGTGTGCTCCTCGTCCCTCCTGAGCTCAGCTCTTCCCCGAGCGGCTCCCACAGGGACCTTGGGGTCAATCAATGACTCGTTCTGCCCATGAGCTAAGCTCAGGATTATGCCCGGCAGGAGTGAGGAAGAGGTTCCTTCCACTCGGGAGACAAATTTTCCCTAGTAAGGGGAAGCATGTGAGAAACAAATTCATTAATAAACTCATCAGTGGTCATAACGATATTTTATCTGAATGTCAGAAGGTTTTCTTTGTTCCCATCAAAGGATTTGGGCCCCCAAACAAGAAGAGTGAACCAAAGGTAGGGAGACATTGGGGCCATCTAAGCAGCCGTGGAGGAAGAGAGTTTGTTTATCACCCCACTCTTCTCTTCTCTAGATAAGGACATGTGTTGACAGGTGAGGAGGGGCAGAAGTTTCTTGAGTGCAAAGTGCCAAGGCACAAACCCTGAGATAAGAAGTCATAAATAGACCACAGACCTGACCCGGAGCCAGGCTCAGTGTACGTGGGCTGGTAGGACTTGCAGGCCAGGGCCCAGGCTGGGGGGCTGAAGCTGGGCAACTGCTGTGGAAATTTCCATGGGCTGTCCACCAGCTCTCGGGAAGCTGTGGAACTCCTCATGGCATGAGGAGGACACAGGTTATGAAAGAGGCACAAGATGTGGTCCCAGGTCACAAGGAGTTAGGCCCCTAGAGAGGAGACCCAGAGATGCTTGCCAAGAAAGCAAGTGAACAAGCAGGCTGGAAAATCTTAAGTTGTAAAGCAGGTCAAGACATGGAACCGGACAAGAAAAAGTCAACATCGCCTTTCAATTATTCGAACCCCATTTCACCTTCGAAGAAAAATGTTGAAAATACAAACTTCACATAAAGGTAAAGGCTGCTTTTATTACTTTAAGTACTATTACAGGGTCCCAAACAATATATGATTTTTTTTTAAGGAAAAAAATGTACACAGTTTATTACCAGTTGCTAGAGTCTGAGATATCCTTAAGAATTCACGTTAAAATTGCAAATCATTTTTAATACAGAAGTCAGTTAAAACTTTTCAAAAGATGTCAGTTCCATGTCTTGGTAATTGTTAGCAAAAGCTTTAAAGTGTTCACTTTTGTGTGTGTGTGTGTGTGTGTGTGTGTGTGTGTGTGTGTGTGTGTTCCCTCTCGCTGGAAAGATTCAGGCTGGGTGCTGGGGTAAGGGGTGTGTATGTGAACACACGTGAACCCACAATGTTCACTGTAATGCTGCCTTCCCAATGCACTGGCTCAGATGCTTTGGGGTGCAAGTAAGAGAAACCATGAAGAGAATTTATTGGTTCACATGGCTGAAAAGTTAAGTTAGGGAAGCCTTCTAATATGGTTTAATTGGGGCTCCAGCTCCATGTCTCTGATTCTCTCTGCCCTGTCCACATTTGTGCACCAGATTCCTTTTTAGGCTGGCTTTCTTCGTGGTTACAAGATGCCTGTGAACAGCAGCTCAGTTAGTACTGACCAACTTAGTTGAAATTTCTTGACAACTAATCTGGGGAGAAAAGGACTACTGCTTCCCTTAACCACTGAGGGTAAGTCCTAGCTTCATTCTGATTGGACCACCCCCAGGACCAATCACTGTGGGCGTGCTATGCGCTGACTGGCTCAGGCTAAAAAAACCTATCACTTTGGCAGGTGCGTTGGGATTGGCCTACACCATAGGGGACCACCCCTGGAATCGGGGGAGGTCAATGCCACTCATATTATGGTGACTACACAATGGAGAGGAGGACAAGAGGTGTTGGGAAGACACTCCCAATGTCTACCACACCTTGGTAGCAGTTTAAATTTTGTTTTTTTTAATTTAAGGGCTACTTTCTAGGTACAAGACACTGTGGGAGGTATTAAGATATGCAGTTTGTAATTTATAAGGTATAAAAAGGAAAGTTGAATGAGGCATGCAAATGCTAAAACAAAGTACACTAAAAGTAAAGAAGAGAGACAGACTGTTTCTGGTTGAGGTGATCAGAGGGGTTGTAGCAAGTAACACTGGAATTAGGTCTTAAAGAATGAGTAGCATTTTAATGATTACAGGTAGGAAGGGAGGACACTGGAGGCAAGGGCAATAGTTGGAGCACAAGTTCTAGAAGTTACTGCTTAGGCAGGACCTGTTACCCGAGTACAAAGGAATCTGGGGGTTCAGATGATACCTGAGTAAGTAGGATGAACTGCCCCACAAAGTTAGGGTACAAGGTGAGCCTGTCTTTTATTTTCTCCCGTAAAGAAAACCGGCTTAATTCCCCTTTTGCCTGGTTAGCAGGAAGTTCAGTATCTCCTCCGTGGGGCTCCTTCACTCCTTAATTGTCCCAGACCCAAAGGCTTACACAGTTCAAAGTAGGGGATGGGGTGGGTCTGACTTTCACATGCAAGCAGGGACCATGGTCTCTGGTCTGTCTAGTTGCCATATGAGCCCCCAGGTCTCTGTGGCTCCTCAGGAAAGACGGTTCCACTCCTGTCACTTTGAGCCTGGCGAACAGTGTTCCTCACCGGTGGTCCAGGACCATGATCTAGGAGCTCTGCTTCTCAGTTAAATCCACAGCTCCCCCATCCACCCAGGCACCAGCTGCCCAGAGACTCTCGGTAAGAGATAGCTTGGGGTCTCCTCATGGATGCAGAATGCCTGTCCTCTATCCTTCCCTGGGATCCACGGCACCAGGAGGCGGGAGTTTCTCCTTCTCAGCTACACCTGCCCTGTAACAATACAGCTATCGTCCCTCCCTTCTATGACTCCCTCCCTGCATGCCTTTCCCCACCCCACACACACACACACACTCCTGGGGTTCTTGGGGTGGGGACAACTATGTGACATGCTTTACCATGACCAGGGGGACTAGCTGACACCGCTCTCACTGGCTCGGAGAAAGAAAATAGAACCCAGAGTTTAATTACCTGTAGGACAAGCTGCCCTATCCAGACTTGTAGGTTCACGCCTCCTAGTCTCTTCCAGAGATTGCTTATTTCACTGGAGGGAACCAGGCACTCCTGCACTCGTACTGAAATTTCGCATTGACTTTCGACCTCCTTGATCATTGGTAACATGGAGCCGTGTGTGTGCCCTTGGTCTGTCCTCACCTTTAGGTTCAAGTGTTTTTCCTTGCAGCCCTCCTACTTGCCTTGATTGAGGTTCCTGGCAGCAGGAGCTCTTTCTGTTTGGGGCACATCTCTCCTCTCTTTTCTAAACTCCCCTTCACAGCCTCGCTCTCTTAACCCCTGACCCTGGATAGCTCAGAAGGACGCGGTGCAAGAGATTGACATACAATTAAGCTCTGCTCCTGGCTCTCAGCTTCCAGTATATTTGTTGCTGCTCTAGTCTACAAACTTGGGGCCCAGATCTGGAAACTGCTCCTAAATTTAAGCGAATTTTAAAAAAGTTTTAAAAAGTATCCAGTGACTGTCTGAGGGAGAACAAAGTAAAAAACATATTCAGCAGCTAGAATGGCTGCCCACACATGCTTGAGAATTTAAGGACAAGAGAATGAATTACATACTCTTTCAATTCAGAGGGTACTCTTTCCCAATCCATGTCATATAATCAGTTATTTCTCCTTAACAACATTCACTTAGAATCAGAACAGTTGCCTGGAGCGAGGTAGGGGGTGATTGGAAAGAAGGGCATGAAAGACTTTTTGGAGGGAAGAAATTTGTTCTATATTTTAATTGGGGTGTTAATTACATGATATATTCATTTGTAAAAACTTATGAACTATAGACTTAAGATCTGTGCGTTTTACTGCATATAAGTTATATTTCAATTTTATTTTATTTTATGTTTTTGGCCGCACCTCGTGGCTTGCAGGAATCTTCTTCCCCCACCAGGGATTGAACCCGGGCCTCCGGCAGTGAGAGCGCCATGGAGTCCTAACCACTGGACCGCCAGGGAATTCCCTATATTTCAATTTTAAAGTGGAAAAATTAAACCAATGATTAGGCATACTTGGCTAGTGTCCATATGCTACAGTGTGTTGAAAAGAAGTTAATCTGGAAAAGAAAAATCATAACCCTACGGTGAAGGCAGACACGTGCTGCAAAGGCTAAGAAAACAGAGAGGAAAGCAGCCGACATTGCTAGCGGGCTGAGCTGGGATGCTTCCAGTTGTGGGGAGCTGAGCCTCTTCTGTAATGTGCTTAATCACTTATAATTGCGCAGTCAGCTAATTACAGTCATTAGGCTGGCCTTAGTTGAACAGGCTTGGGAATCCCTTGAAGTCATTCCCTTAGCTGGTTGGGTTGGACTTGTCTGAGTCCAGCGACCTCCTCAGATTGCGGCCTGTGATGGTGCATTCCTGGTGCTTCAGAAACGATCTGTTTTCACCATGGGGTGTTTGGGCGTATGTGACTAATCTTGGAACCAGTGAGTCATGGGTGTCAGGTCTCAGAGCACAGGGAGAGCACTTGCGGGCTCTGCACTGGCTCTGCTTTCTCGGTGCACCAACCCAGCCTTGCTTAGGTCCAAACCAATCACATTTTGGAAACAGGATTGTTCCTGTTGCTTTCGTCTGAAAGAGCAAAAGAATTGAAACAGTCTGCATGACCATCAACAGGAGACTGGTTAAATAAATTATGGCTCATGCACATAACATAATACTGAAAAAAGAATGAGGACACTTATCTACATACTAATTTGGAAAGAGCTTCAAGCTATACGTGATCTTAAATCAAGAAACAAAACATAGTGTGCAGTATGAGTGTTAGTATAAAATATAGGGTTGTATGTTTGTATTTGCTTACATATGTATGAAGAAACTTCGAAAAGAGACAGAAAACTTAAGAACAGTGGTTGCATTTCAGTTGGGAGGGTGTAGGGGTGTGGGGGGCATTGGGGTTGGGAAGTGGGTGGGAGAGACATGGAGTAGGGGGAGAATTTTCACTGCAAACCTTTTCAGAATAGTTGTTTAAAAATCATGTGAATGGGGGGCTTCCCTGGTGGCGCAGTGGTTGAGAGTCTGCCTGCCGATGCAGGGGACACGGGTTCGTGGCCCGATCCGGAAAGGTCCCACATGCTGCGGAGCGGCTGGGCCCGTGAGCCATGGCCGCTGAGCCTGCGCATCCGGAGCCTGTGCTCCGCATCGGGAGAGGCCACAACAGTGAGAGGCCCGTGTACCGCAAAAAAAAAAAAAAATCATCATGTGAATGTAGTACCTAATGGAAGATCGAAATCTATTAAAATGTTCAAAATTTTTTAAAAGTAGGAAAAATTTTAGGGAAAGGGGGCTCACCCTATGCAGCGTTCCCACACAGTGGTTTGCGAAGGTGTCGTGGGAAATTCGTGTACTTAAAACAGTAGTGGAGGGCTTCCCTGGTGGCGCAGTGGTTAAGAATCCGCCTGCCAATGCAGGGGACCTGGGTTCGAGCCCTGGTCCGGGAAGATCCCACATGCTGCGGAGCAACTAAGCCCGTGCACCACAACTACTGAGCCCGCGTGCCACAATTACTGAGCCCACGTGCCTAGAGCCCGTGCTCCACAACAAGAGAAGCCACCGCAATGAGAAGCCTGCGCACCGCAACGAAGAGTAGACCCCGCTCGCCGCAACTAGAGAAAGCCCGTGCACAGCAATGAAGACCCAACGCAGCCAAAAATAAATAAATAAAAATTGAAAAAAAAACCCACAAAGAAACAGTAGTGGAATTTGTCTTCATTCCTACTTTCTTACATTTAAGGGATAAAATAGATATTAAACAACTGTTTTCCTGTAACAGAGCCCTGGTGGTGTGGGGCACTCACACTGGGCAGCCTGTGGAGAGGAGGCGTGCAGGCTCTGACCCAGTTGCTCAGGCATCTTCCCACTTTGAAACAGCCCCTCCTGAACTGCTGGTTTTGACTATCACACAGTTATGAGTTGTTTTTATTCTTAGCCACATGCTGTTTAATATATACGCCAAACGGTCCAGGAATTGACAAAGATTCTTCGCTTGACTGTCAAGCTTCCTTGTTTGACCAAACTTTAGACAGGCTCCTGAACCTTCTCCTAGGCCCATCTGTGCATTTCCCTGTAAGATCCAGCTTTATCAAGAACCCAGCTAAGTTGGTTTAGCAAGAACCCGCATCCTCCACATCTGATTGCTGGATATCTGATCAGGCTCCTCAATCTCTAACATCCCCCAGGTGTTGTCTGATCACCCTGGCCTGTCTTCAGCAAGAATCCTTTTAGGTTAGTTTAGCTAGAATCCCCTTTACCCCTAATGTTTCCTCTTAATTATTTTCCATACACTCACCTCCCACACAGCTCCTTGGCTGTAAATTCCCACTTGCCTATGTTATATTCAGAGTTGAGCCCAATCTCTCTCCCCGCTGCAAATTCCTACTGCAGTGGTCCCTGTACTTATAGCAATGGGCCTGAATAATGTCTGCTTTACTATTTGTTTTTTTTTTTTGCTATACGCGGGTCTCTCACTGCTGTGGCCTCTCCCGTCGCGGAGCACAGCCTCCGGACGCGCAGACTCAGCGGCCATGGCTCATGGGCCCAGCCACTCCGCGGAATGTGGGATCTTCCTGGACTGGGGCACGAACCTGCGTCCCCTGCATCGGCAGGCAGACTCTCAACCACTGCACCACCAGGGAAGCCCCTTGCTTTACCATCTTTAACAAGTGCCATGAATTTTTTTCTTTAACAGAATCAAAAAGAATACTGACGTTGAACACTACTAGGTAATGTGGAGCACGAAAATCATAATTCTACAAAAGTGCCTCAGAATTTTTTCTCCAGGTCTGAAAGTTATGATTTATCAACCTCTTAGCTAGAAAATTAAGCTCTTCTACTTCAGAACCTAGTGTTAAAGAGAAAATATTGCAACCAGTATATAAATTTTCTAAGTATTATCAATAAAGACTAAGCTTTGACTTAGAAATGAAAGATGCAATTATTAAGTAAGCTAGTTGATTTTTACTATGGGTTAGTAATATCAAGATGGTCTAAAAGTACTTGAAACACCATAGCTAATAAATTAGATGAAATTGCAGAAAATGTGGTCCTTTTTAATTTAATTTTTTTCATTTCAAAATCTAGAAGTCATTTTCAGGTGTATGTATGGTAACAATTTAGTGAAAAATGGATATTAATATAGTATCTTGCTGAATACATGTTACAATGTTGGGTTTATCATTCATTTATTAAGCAAAAATAATAACTAGAATTATATAAAGTATACATGTGATAGGCACCATCTTAAGTACTTTTCATATATTAATTCATTTAATCCTCAACAACCCTATTACATATAGATACTAGTATTATCCTCATTTTACAAAGGAGGAAACTGAGGCACAGAAAAGTTAAGTAACTACCTCAAGGTCACACAGTTAGTAAGTAGCAGAGCTGGGTTTCTAATCCAGACATTCTGGGTCCAAGGTCCATGCTTTTAACCATAAACTTACTATTTGCCAGGAACTGTTCTAGGTTCTGGGAATACAATGGTGAATTAAAGAAACAAAGATTTTGCTCTCATAGAACTTACATTCCAGTTGGGGGATACAGATGATTAAACAAACAAGTAAATGGAAATATGTTAGGTGATAAAAAGTACAAGGAAGAAAAATAAAGCAAGATAAGGGAATAAAGAGTCCTTTTAAGACAAGTTAAGGAACAGGATAGGTCATATTTTGGTAGGATGATCAGGAAAGAATTCCCTAATAAGGTGACATTTTGTCACAGAACCACACAAAGCATGGGAGTGAGCCATGAGGATGTCTGAGGGATGAGTGTTCCAGGCAGAAGGAAGGGTCAGTGCAAAGTCTGACATGGGACAGTTCCTGGCATGTTAGGCGAATACTGAAAGGAGGCCTTTTTTGGTTGGAATAAAATTAGAGAGGGAGAGGGCAATTGAAAATAACATCTGAAAGATACCTGGGGGTAGGATTATGCTGGGTCTTAAAGAGCAATGTAATAATGTTGGATTTCATTCTGAGTGGGATGAGAAGCCATCAGAGGGGTTTGAGTTTAGAAATAACATGATCTGACTTTTGTTTTCAAGCAAAGAAACAAACAAACAAAAAAAGATCACTGTAAGATGATGTGTGGAAACAAGATCAGTTCATTGGCTATTTAGAATAATTCAGGTGAAAGAAGATGTTGGTTTGAACTCCGGTGGCAGTGATGCTGAGGCAAAAATTGCCTGATTCAGGGTGTATTTTTCAGACAGAGTGGAAGAATTTGCTCACGGATTTGATGTGAAGTATGAAAGAAACAGAGTAGTCAAGGGGACTGCCAAGGTCTTTGGTCTGAGCAGTGAATGAAGGCCACTTATTTGAGGCAGGGAGCCTTAGGGGAGGAGCAGGGATGGGTGGTAAATCAAGGGTTCAGTCTTGGACATTTTGAGTTTGATAACTAGTGGACATCGCAGTGAAGATCCTTATAGGCTGTTGGATTTGTGAGTCTGGAATTCACAGGAGAGGTTCGTGGCAGAGTTAAAACTTTGGAAGTTGTCAGGTTATGGGAAGTGGATGAGATCACTAAGAGAGTGGGTGCAGACAGAGAAGGGATACAAGGACTGGGTCCTGAGGCCCTCCAATATTTAGAAGTCAGGAAGATGAGGAAGACCCAGCAATTGAAATTGAGGAGAAAACGCTGGTTCTCAGAAGGATAACTAGCAGAGTATAATGTTCCAGGGGCTAAATTAAAAAAAAACTGTTTCAAGAAGGAGGGAGTGGGGTGATATTAGAGAAAATGGCAAAGGAAGGGCATTTGAAAATTCTGTCCTCCACAAAAACAATGAAAAAACTGGCAAAAATACTCAGAATCAACTTTTTTTTTCAGAACTTTGCAAACTAACCAAAGGCTTGCAGTAACCTGGGGAGTGAAGAAAAATGGCTGAATCTCAGTAAGAAAAATGAGCTTTGTGGTGGTGTAACTTGCTTTAGTCTTAACCTGTGCCCTGCCTCCACCCCCCCACCTCCAGCTATGTGGTAGCTTGAAAAATAACAGTCCACATTCCTGGTTCAGCCTGGCCAAGGGAGCATAATGGAACTGGAACTTTTTCAAAGCCAAATTCTCAGAGCATTGTCATTATTTTACCTGTCTGGTGGTTCTCTGGAAGACTCCACTTGCAAGGCTGTCTGTATGTGACCTGACTCAAGCCTACCCAGTGTGAAAACCATTTTTCTTAAGAAGCATCTGTCAAAAAAAAAAAAAATTTACAGACATATGTTTTAACTTCGCAGCTGCCTGAGGCAGTGGATCACAGTTGAGACAAACAATAGACTAACCAGAAAGCTTAAGGAGAGCTGGGGAATGAGACATCCACAGGGACTTTGAAAATCTAACATATTCTTGGGACTCTAGAAGGCCACACACATGGCAGGGCTGGGCATATGCTCAGGGAAGGCACTAAGATCTCACCTCTGACTGTGCGGCTCTGCACAAGCAGGAAGTTAGGTTGAGGAAGAGTTGTCAACTGCCTGGCTGAGTGTTGAAATCATGCCCCAGCGTGCACAGAGTCCCTCAGCAAAGACTGGATGATTTATTAGTTCCAGGCATTTAAGGAAATCTCTGTCTTATCATTAGCTCACCACTAAGCTAACTGAGTAGAGACTTCAGTGGCCACATACGACAAAATCAGACTTTACAGAATTAGTTCAGAAAAGTCACTAAGCAAACAAAGAATAATAGTACAGTAAGCAGCAGCAACAACAAACTCTGGGTTTATATGCGAATGATGTCTCGCCAAATAAGGAATATCAATAAAAAGATAGAAATTGTTAAAAAATAGTCAAATAGAAGTTCTAGAGTTGAAAAATACAATCAGTAAAATGAAAAATTCACTAGAGGAGCTCAACAGTAGATTTGAGCAGGCCAGAGAAAGAATCAATGAAATTGAAGATAGGAACCAATTCAGATGATCCAGTCTGAAGAAAAGAAAGGAAAAAAATGAAGAAAAATGAACACAGCCTCAGAAATCTGTGGGATATCATCAACTATAGCAACATACCTATAATGGGAGTTCTAGAAGGAGAAGAAAGAGGGGGAAAAAGACACAAAGAATATTTGAGGAAATAATGGCAGAAAACTTCCCAATTTTGATAAAAAACATTAATCTATATGTCTAAGAAGCACACTGAAGTCTACATAGAATAAACTCAGATAGGAGAAACCACTAGACACATGATAATCAAACTATCAAAAGACAAAGACAGAGAGAATCTTGAAAACATCAAGAAAGAAGCAACTCATCATGCACGAAGATCCTTAACAGGATTGACATCTGATTTCTCATCAGAAACACGGAAGGCAGAAATCGGTGGCATGATATAAAGTACTGAAGAAAAAAAACTCCTGTCAATGAAACATTCTATATCTAGCAAAACTATTCTTTAAAAATGAAGGAGAGGGGGCTTCCCTGGTGGTGCAGTGGTTGAGAGTCCGCCTGCCGATGCAGGGGACATGGGTTCGTGCCCTGGTCCGGGAAGATCCCACATGCTGCGGAGCAGCTAGGCCCGTGAGCCATGGCCGCTGAGTCTGTGCGTCCGGAGCCTGTGCTCCGCAACGGGAGAGGCCACAACAGTGAGAGGGCCGGGTTCGCAAAAAAAAAAAAAAAAAAAAAAGAAGGAGAAATTAAGACATTCCTAAATAAACAAAACCAAGGGCATTCATCACTAGAACATACACTCTCTAAGAAAGAAAGTATGTCCTTCAGGCTGAGATGAAAGGACAATAACTCAAATCCACATGGTGAAATAAAGAAAATGGTAAGAGAAACTATATAGGTAAATATAAAAGGCAGCATAGGTATATTTTTGTTGGTAACTCTTATTTTTTTGCCTGATATAAAAAATAACTGCATAAAGCAACAATGATAAATATGTGGGGATGGGCATAAAATGAACAGAGATATAACTTGTATAATAATAACAGCACAAAAGAGGGGGGAGAACGGAGCCATATAGGAGCAAAGTTTTTGTATATTATTGAAATTAAGTTAGTATTAATTTGAACTAGAATGTTATGTTAATTATACCCCAGGGCAACCACTAAGAAAAAAGAAGGGAGTGATCAACTGGGTCAAATGCTGCTGATAGTTTAAGATGAGATCTGAGGATTGACTACTTGATTTGGCAACATGGAGATCACTGGTGAGCAGTTTATGGGAATGATGGGGGGTAAAGCTGACTAGATTGGTTCAAGTAGAATGGAAGAAAAGGAGGAGAAAATGGATATAGGCAATTCTTCCATGACTTTGCTGAAAATGGGAGCAGAGAAATGGAGATGGGATGAAGAGTGAGAGACAGTTAAAAGGTTTGTATGCTGATAGGAATAACTCAGTGGAGTGAGAAAAATTGATAATTGCCTTCTCTGTCTCTGCTATTAAGGAAGAAATTTTGAGATCAGAGGGGAATTGCTGCAGCATCATGCTTCTCACCCAAACGTCCCAGGCATTGGCATCTTTGCTTATTGGGAGAATATGTATATACATACATGTGCATGTATGTATACACAGATCTGTGTGTGTTTTGAATAATACTGTATTAATATATTATGCCCATTAAAAAAGATACACAAAAATGTAAATTTTTAGAAGTTTAAGATAAATTTAAAAGGAAGTCGATAATTAAGATGACGTATCATATAATCAATAATATCTCAGGCACTCAGACACTCGGAGTGAGGTACATAGTGAATAAATCCATGCTTCAAATATCTTCTTGCTAATTTTGAATTTTCTGGCTGTCTTTTTATCAGCTGCAGTTAGATTCATCCTTGCTCTTACTTTGTAGTGAGTTTATACCTAGAAGAGTAGTAACGATTGTTATTCGTTGTTTTCTCGTCGTTCACTCTGCCTTTATTATTAGTATTATCTTCCAACTGGTTTTTTTTGGCCCAGATTTCTTTTTTATTTTAACTTTATTATGAAGAATTTCAAACAAACATAAACAGAATATGAACCCCACTATATATATCCATCATACCTTCACAGTTATCAACTCATGACCCATTCTTCCCTCCAGCCCTGTAGCATTTGGAAACTAATCCCATGCATTTTATTATTTCATCTGGAAATAATTCAGTGTGTATATCTAAAACATAAGGACTCTTTAAAAAAAAAACCTAACTACAATGCCATTATCATAACCAAAAAATTTGAAGGAATCTTTAACTTGAAGTAATGGGGGAATCTTTTTTTAAAAAAAATTTTATTGGAGTGTAGTTGATTTACAATGTTGTGTTAATTTCTGCTGTACAGCAAAGTGAGTCATTTATACATATGTCCACTCTTTTTTAGATTCTTTTCCCATATAGATTATTACAGAGTACTCAGTAGAGTTCCCTGTGCTATACAGTAGGTCTTTATTAGCTATCTATTTTATATATAGGAGTGTATGTATGTCAATCCCAATCTCCCAATTTATCCCTCCCCCTGCTTTCCCCCTGGTAACCATGTTTGTTTTTTACACCTGTGACTCTATTTCTGTTTTGTAAATAAGTTCACTCGTACAATTTTTTTAGTCCGCATATAAGCGATATATTTGTCTTTCTCTGTCTTACTTCACTCAAGATGACAATCTCTAGGTCCATCCCTATTGCTGCAAATGGCATTATTTTGTTCTTTTTTTAATGGCGGAGTAATATTCCATTGTATATATGTACCGCATCTTCTTTATCCATTCCATTGTCGATGGACATTTAGGTGGCTTCCACGTCCGGGCTACTGTAAACAGTACTGCAATGAACATTGGGGTGCATGTATCTTTTTGAATTGTGGTTTTCTCCAGACATGCCCAGGAGCGGGATTGCTGGATCATATGGTAGTGCTATTTCTAGTTTTTTAAGGAACCTCCATACTGTTCTCCATAATAGTTGTACCAACTTATACTCCCACCAACAGTGTTGGAGGGTTAATGGGGGGAATCTTTGCAATAAAAAAGTCAGGTCAGGAAAGAAGGGTGTTTTTAGCACAATAAAGCTGAGGTCATAATTTCACATTTCACATAATTTCATATTTCACAACTTGCACAAACTAGTTGGGGGGTATTTCTCCAGTAAACTAGACTGGTGGTCTCTGAAGAAAAACTAATGTTTATGGTACTGGGTAATGCTGGTCTTCAGGTACTTTAGAGAAAAGCTAACCCTGGCATTGCTGGTGGAGTGAGACTGAACTGGCATAGAAGTACCCAATTCCCTCCTCGCTAAAGCACCACATCCTCTCTCCCCTTCGGCAGAAGCTGGAGCTGATGAAAATCACACCCTCTTCCCAGTGAAGTCTCACCAGGTAGAGTTTGTACATTATGGGAAGGGATGAACTGGGGACTCCATTATCCTATGGGCAGTGGTAGAGGTCACTACGCTGGCAGGGGTTGGAGGAACACAGGCAGTTAAGGGAACAGTTAGCTTAGGAGGGAGCAACGTACACCCCTTGAAGGCCTAATCCAGGGGGCTGGAACTTTCTCTCCTGTGTGGTAAAAGGGAGCCAGTTGCCTACCCAAGGCAAGTTCCCAGTTCTTAGCCCCACCCTGCTTGGGGCAGTTCCTTAAAACTTGTCAAAACCTCCTTAATTCTCTCTCAAAATATACGTTGTACTTAATGTGGAGATGATTGGGGGTGGGGCGTGTGTACAGAATTTGGACTGGTAAGAGTATGTGAACGTTCCTGCAGAGGAGACCCGGCAGCGCAGAGGACCCGGCCAGAGAAGCGCACAGCTGTGCCACCCCGGTCCCGCACGCTCCGCTTCTGCGCTGCGGGGGACACGCTGCCTCAACTCAGGTCCCACGGCCAGGACGGCCTGGACGCCGGGCTCCAGCGTCCATGAGGAACGGTGAAGCTCGGTTCACGTCTGGATTTCATCACAACCCTCTCCCCCCATTGCAGGCATCAGCATACAAAGGTCAATTTTCCTAAGTAGTAATAGTAAACAAGTTTCCAAAATGTTAAATGTTAATTCCTCAAAATCACCTCGGAAAAAAGGACAATCCTTTGGCTTGAGTATCTAGTTTTGTGGAAGAGTCACTAAATTGTTCTGATTTCCCTTTTCTCCACCGACATCCCTGGACAGATTTGCAGACCAGGGAGTGGAAACGGTCAAGACAACCGGGTCTCAGATCTGATACCTCGGGCTGACGAGGAGATATGGGGCCACTCCGTTTGGGAGGAGGCACTTCCTCAGGGGGCAGTTCCCTGTCTTCCGCTTCTTATCGAGCCGGCCGCCCGCCGCAGAGCCCGCTTCCGCTCCTTCCACGTGCTGGCCTGTGCCCGCTACTCCGAGGAGGGCCGGGCCTCCGCGAGGAGCCTTGCTAACAGGGGTATACGACGCCGCACGCACCGGGGCCACTGCTCGGGCGACCCAGCCTGGGACGCGCCCATAGGGCCAACACTCGTAGCCAGAAGAGAAGCGCGACATGTGGGCGGGGCCAGGCGCCAGAGGCGGGCCCGCACTCAGCCAGCCCACAGCGCTTCCACCTTCTGTGGGAGTCTTTTGTGGGAACTGGGAGAGGGCCCTCGTTACATAAAGGAGAGCACGGGCCAGCCCGCTGCAGTCACGTCAGTTCCCTCCACTGCCTCCCCTCCAGTCCCGCTCGGAGGCCCGGCGAGCACCGGCCGGGACGTGACATCCAACCGCTGGCCACCGCGGCTGCGCCCGCCGCCTCATCTACCGAAGGGCTAGTTCTCGGGGTGCAGCCGCATCAAGCACGCACCCCTGCAGCCCAGCCTTTACCCAGCCTTCCCAACTACAGGAAAGGGCTGCCGGTAGGGAAGAACGGGAGGGGCTCGCGCGCTGGGGCGGCCTCCCATTGGCTCCTCTCTCTCTGCCCTCCGTCCCGATTGGCCGCGGGTCGAGCGCACGGGCCGTGCACGCTGCCCCACGCCGCGCGACGTTGGACTGGGGGCGGGGGAGGCGGCGCAGCCAATGGGAGTGGCCTGCGGGGCGGGGCTCCCGGCGCTGGGTCTCTGGGCTAGGGAGCGCTGGTAAACAGATACGGAGTGCATGCCGGGTGTCTACGCTACGGCGAGCGCGCGGAGGCTGCGCGAAGGTGACCGTGGATCCCAGCTTCCTGCAGCCGGGTAAGGCTGCCGCCCACCGCGTGCCCTGGGCGCCGTCTGCTTGCGGCCAGATCTGTGCTCACCACCCGCTTGGGCCCTTCTTGTATCCTCAAGTAACAGCGCGGCTTCCCGTTTGCGAGTTTCATTTGCCCCAAGCTCCGGGCGCCCTGCGGCTGTCTCCTACCCCCGTGCCCACCTTAGCCCATACCTGTCTCGGGGAGGGGACGAGGGCCGCGTGCTGGTGCCTTGTCTCTTGGTCGACAGTACTGCTTTCTTGCCTCGCTTTCTCATGATAATATTTCTCTTCACGCCTAGACCCCTTTGCACTGTCTCAGGGGCGCTAACTGCCCCTGGCCCCAGGTTTGTGCCAGGACTTTGACTCGCTTGACCCGAGCCAGCTGTTGGGTTCCACAGTTGGGGGTTTTGGGTGAACTTGGGAAAGAGGACCCTTCTTGGTCCTTTCCTCCGTTGGCTTTTCTTTGGCCCCTCCTCCTACTTCTCCAAACTCCGGGGGTCTTGTGAATGGTTTGGGCTTAATTGCCTAAACTCGTGCCTTTGCCCAGTCTCTGCCCCTCTGCCAAACCCAGGCCAGTTCTCCCATGTGCCTTGTGGGATGGAAAATGCTGCGGGGGCAGGCCTGGATGCTGGAACTCTCCATTTGGACGACAGGTGCCAGTCCTCTGAAGGGTGAGAGACTTAAGTGCAGCCTCTCATCCAGGGTAGGGCCTGCAGCCCATTGGAAAACTTGTCCATGCTCACTTGCACCTTGGGTGTGCGTGACAGAAGACTGAGGAGCTGGGCCTGCCAGGTCTAACTTGTTGCCAAAGGATTTGAGCATGCCTGATGCCAGCCTGCCAGTTGTCATGCTGTGCATGGGTGGGTCATGCTGGCAGGAGGGCCCATCTCCGGAGAAGAAGCAAAGCAGGGGCTGGTGGTTCTCAGGAGCAGCATCTTTAAGACTGGTGATGACTTTGGGCATTTTCAACTTTGCAAATAATGCAGACAAGGCAGGGTTAGGATTTTGGGCCTGACCTTGGGCAACTCAAAGGAAAAGTGAACTAAGGTGAGCACTTACGTGTGTGTCACATAAGACAGCGTTTCTCAACCTTTAGCAACATCCCTGGCCTCTATCCATTAGATGCTAGTAACCCCCACCCCCCCAACACACACACACACACACACACACACACACACACACACACTATTTGTGACAACCAAAAATGTCTCCAGACATTGCCACATGTCTCCTAGAGGACAAAAGCAGCCTTGGTTGAGAACCACTGAGGTAAAACTGTAAAAAGAGTCTTCCCATGCTGCCAGAGGCCCCCTAGGACCTGTCCATGACTGGCTGAGAGGTTTATGTAAAGGGTAGCATCTCTGTCCTAAACCAATGATAGAAGCCCTGTAGGTTGGGCTTTAATGGAGTCCCCCACTCTGCACCTGGGGGGATAGGAGTGAGGAAACCCATGGTCATTTGCTGTGCCTGCTGGGTGCATGGCAGTGACTGGCTGGGTCCAGAGTACAAAAGAAGTGGGAGACTTGTGGTTTCTGTCTTTGGGGACTTTGCAAGACTGTGGGAGATACGCATATGAAATAACCATGGGGCAGTTTTTAAATAGTGAGCAAACAAATTTATACTGTCTGAATGCTGGCAGAAAGGCCAATTCAGTTATCCATAAGTGGCTTTTCCAAGGTGATGCTTTGCTCATCCTTGCTGATTTGCTGAGATATCTCGTATGTCTTATGATGTGGGAGGGTGCCAGGCCTGGGTCTGCAGAGAGTAAGTGTGTGGCTGCATTTCAGACATATATGTGGGTGTATGTACACGTGCCATGTACTCCTCCAAGAGAGAGGCTACCCAGGAGCGCAGAATGGACACGTGTACAATTTGTACAGTTCTTTTACAGTTGATTGAAGCATCAGAGCCAGTGAGCCGTTTCTTTTTGTGTGGGGAAAGACACTACTTCTGAGTCTAGATTTTGCCTTCACTGTAACCCAGAATTTATGCCCCAAACCTCAAAGTCCCAAACTGGTGGGGACGCAGAAAAGTGAAGAATGGTGATCATTGTACAGGGCAAGGAAAAACATCTGAAACCCCTACCATGAATTTCTTTTTCTTGTTGTTAATTGATCCTATGGGGATGTATCAGGATTTCCCCATAACATTCCTTGGTTAGTTAGGGTGTCTTTTGGGTGCCCTTTCTTGCCTATGGAGAAGAATCTGGACAGGGAGGTCACTTCTCTTTTCTCAAAAAGAAGTTTACAAGAGTGTATTATTGGGAAGCTCCAAACTTGGCATGATAATTTTCCATCAAGAGCCGTGGATACTAAGTCATTATCTTTGTCAGTTGAAACAAGAGCTGTGTGCAAAATTAGACAGGAATATTTAGAGAGTTGTCTTGATCTGACAGTGGCATCTGGAAATAGTTCCAGCATTCTTGCTAAACAACAGCCAGGAACCTGGGAGAGCCAGTAGAAAGAAGAGCCAGTGGGAGAGGGGGAGTGCGAGGGCCCTGCTCCTTGAGGAGTTGCACCTATGTGGGGGATGGGGTCCACCGACTCTGAGGCAGACCCTGATGTGTCTGGGTGGGCTGCTCCCCACACTTTTCAGACCCAAGTGGGTGTCCACTGGTCTGTCCACAAGCATGTTTGTCGTGGGGTTACAGGCTCCTGAGCCCTTGACCTTTTGCTTTGAGGTCAGGGGCCCACAGAATATCTAACATTGGAAATGATCCTGAAAATCTCTTTTTATTCTCCATACTTGGATGTGCTTTATTTTTACTCTGTGCATGTAGAGAAGGATTCATGAGAAAGCTGAGTGTTTTTCACTCACCTTGCCCTTTCAGGGTATTGTAGATTCTGTTTTAGTGAATAGTGACTGAGTTCTTGTCTCCGGAGTCCTCGACTTGCTTTTTGAAAATATCCCATTTCCATCTGGGCCGAGGGAGAGGGGCTGCACTTGCTAGAAACCTGGAAAATCCCTGTGTGCTCTAAGGGTTGGTGCTTCTCCACATCCTGCCCTGAAGAAAAGCCCGCTCTGGAATTGTGGGTTTTTCCCTCCTTGTTGAACAAATATTGACTGATTGTCTGCCTTGAGCGTGGCATTGGAAATATAAAAGTGAACAATTCCTTGGTTCCCGGACCTCAGGGAGTTGTAATAAGGGGTGTGCAGATACCACCTAAACACCCTTAGTGTGCAGATCTAGGGCTCCGGGTCTAGATCAGACCACTTCTGGCTGGTGGAAACGGCAAGGCTCTTGGAGGAGAAGGCGTGTTAGCTGGGACTCTGAGCATGAGAAAGATTTCAGCAGGAAGAGGCAGGAGTTTGGAGGGGTGAGGGGCCAGTGCTTCCCAGACGCTCTATGCTGAAGGCCAGGTTTTATTTTTTCCCAGTTTGTTGCAGACCAGCGCTTTTGCAAAACACAGTAAAAATGTCCTGACGGTGCTAAATTGCTGTGAAAGTTTCTGAGCCCTTACTCCTGTTATCTCACCGAGGATGACAATATGAGTCCAAGGACCATTCTTTGAGTAGCATTGGTCCAGGCAGTGGGCTCTTCGAGCAGAGGCATTGGGGTGGCTGAGTGTCTGGTAGGGGTGGGTGCAGTCTGGCCGGAGGGTAGGGAGTGGCAGGGGAGCAGTGGGAGGCTGGGCAAGGGAGCAGAGTGGGGTGAGTCCCCCACCCCATTTCCTGTTGAAGCAGCTTGTCTGCTCTGCCCTTAGGAGTTTAGGGTAGTCTGAGCAGCATTGCTGCCGCTGGGCTTCCGTAGGGTCGGGGTGGTGGGGGGCAGGAGGGCATTGGCATAGGGCTCCTGGTAATTTTCAGCTGACAGTTCAGCTCAGGCCAGAAAGGGTTCCCTGGGCGCCCACAGCTCAGCTGCAGCCTAGTGGGCTCTGACAGAGAGGGAGGTGGCTCCCTGCCCTGGCATGTGCACAGTGGACGTGGGTACCTGTGGGTACTGGCAGACCGTGCAGGACCTAGGGCGGGTGCAGTCCTCTGCTGTGGGAACCCAGGGCGCAGCGGTGCTGGTTCTGCTGGAAAAGGGCTGGGAAACCGCCTTCCTGTGCTGGGAGGTCTAGGAGCTAGGGCCTGAAGGAGGAACAGGTTTCCATGGGAGAGAAGGATCTGAAGCTGACGCCAGAGCAGGGAGGGCAAAGGTGGGCGCTGCTGTGGGGAGGAGAGGGGAGGGCACTCAGGCAGGCAGGCTGTGCAGAATGGGTCTTGGAATGGGTCAATTTGAGAGATCAGGGTGGATGGGGAGGGAGACCCGTGAGGCGGCCTGTGAGAAGTGAAGGCGGCCTGAGTCCCAGGTGGCGGGTAGTGGGGAGGTGGAATGAAGGCGTAGATTCAAGAGGTTATAAACCTGTGCAGGTGGACTCTCTGGAATACGTTACTGCTTGGCCACTGCGCTGAGATTTCTAGTGGAGGGAGCGGTGGGGACTGTTTGGGGTGGATGGTGGTGTCACCAATGAAAACAGAGGGGGCGGGGCTGGGCTGGCGGCAGGAAGACGGTGATGTTAGTTTTAGACGGGAAGGGGTTGAGGTGCCTGCGGGACTTTTTTCCTATCCTTTTTTATTAAGGTACAATTTGCATACCGTAAATTCACACTTTCTCGTGCGCGGTTGTGCCGTTTGACAAATGCATATAGTCATGTAACCATTACCACAGTCAAGGTCCAGAACGGTTCCGTCCTCCCCGCCCCCCGGGTTCCCTGTGCCCCTTCATCGGTGCCTGTGGGACTTGGAGGGAGAGACGTGGCATGTGTGTAACTGGATTTGTTCTAGAATTGGGCCAGTGGTTGAGATGGCCTGCCCAGCCTGGGAATGGGATGCACGGTCCTGGGGGAGCTGCCAGCCCGTGGGGAGGCTGAAGCAGCCCAGGGGACAGCGTAGAGAGCAGGGAGGATGGGGGCTGGGGACCAGGCCTGGGGACTCCTGTGGAGGTGGAGGGGGGAGGGGGAGCTGGTGAGGGAGGTTGAGATGAGGGACCGGGTGAGACATGGCAACCCAGCAGAGGATTTCAGGGGAGAGGGTGGGACCCGCTGGAAAGGCTGAGGAGGGTGGTGTTGACTCAGGTGGGTGGAACCATCAGGTGGCCGTGGTGAGTGCCACAGGGGGAGAGCTCGGGGTCGGGGCAGCCTGTGCTGAGGGAGGAGGGAAGGCAGGGCTGGCCGGGATGAGGCTGAAGGAGAAGCAGAGTCCACGGGAGGTTTTTCAGTATTTGGTACGTGAAAGCCGAGAGCGGGGTTTGTGGGCTTGAGGGGGAAAGCTTTTGTGGAAGGAGACATTGAAGGCAAAATGAAAAATAGGTCCGGGGCAAAGTCCTAAAGGAGGAGGGAGAGGGAGGAGGGGAATGGCCAGTGCGGGGAGGAGATAGGATGGGGGGGGGGAGGGCTGAGACCGGACCGAGGGTTGAGGGTGAGCACATCTGATTGCCTCTGTTTTGAGGAAACAAGAGGTCAGTTGCAGTGAGTGAGGCCCTCTGCTTGATGTGAGAGGGGGAGGCTGGGCTGGGGGTGGCGCTTGAAGGGGAAGCCGGGCTCCTGCCAGCCTCTGAGGAGGGTTGTGTGTGTGTGTGTGCGTGCGCGCGTGTGTGTACGTGTGTGTGTGCGCGTGTGCGTGCGTGTGTGTGTAACGGGGCAGGATGGGTTTCCTGGCCGTCTGAGAAGGGGCGCGCTCCCTGCCCCTCCCCCCCGCTGGATTTTCCCAGGGGTGTTTGCTGGCCTGGGAAACACCTCACCGCCCCCGAGAAGCTGGTCTGCCCCTCCACACTTGCTATTTTCATAGAACGTCTAGAAGGGTTAGTACTCAGATTCTTTTGTGTATGATTCTTTCTAGAACCTGTTAAATCCCAATTCTCAGCCCAGCCCTTCTGTGCTCAGGGTAAACGGCCGTGTCCTAATCTCTGGGAACTGGAAATCATCTAGGTCAATCACCTTGTTTTACACATGAGGAAACGGGGAAACTCAGGCCCAAGGGAGAGCGGATGTGCCCAGGGTCACATGTGGCTGGTGCCCAGGGTGGGCCTGGAACCCGGGCCTGGCTGGCCACCCTCCTCCATCAGCCTCATCGTAGTACCCTTGTTGTCTGGGAACCGGAGGGCCTGATGGCAATGATCCTGCCGTCTGCTGGGCGGGATGGGAGGTCCTGGGGTCTGTTCACACACCCAGAACTTTTACATTAAATCCAGATCCTGGGGTCAAGCCGGTGTTTGCTTTCTGTCTGGCATGTTTTCTCTGCGTTTGGCCCGGGTCCTGGCTCAGGGGAGGGTGAAGGTAAGAATAGGTTGCCCTGTGACCTGCAGGTGGTGACTGTTTGACAGGTGCTGGAGCAAACATCTCCCCATCTGTCTGAGATCGAAAAAGCAGTTTGTGGCTCTTGCCCCCTAATGTGTATACAGCCAGCATTTGGTAGAGCAAGGGCTGGGCACCATGTACAGGTCAGGCCTGCTGTGCCCCTGTTCCAGCGCGCGTGAGCTCACTGGCAGCCAGGCCTGCTGTCTTTTGTCCCTCTTCCCTCTCACTCTTCTAAGCAAGGAGTGGGACCGAGCAGAGGACGCAGTAGAGGTGCTGCATCCTGGGTGTGCCGCCACCCCTCCCTCCCAGTGTCTGTGTGCGCATGTGAGCAGGCTCCGGGCCCCTGTGAACGATGCTTTTCCTCCATCTCCCTCTTCTGCCCTCACCCCATTTAACACAGGGCGCTGCTGCCGCTGTGTCCAGGGCTCTGGATGGTGGCGGTTTCAGGGTGATTGGTGACAGGAAGAGCGTTTCCCAGATGCTTAGCATCCCTGGTGTCTCTTGGGTTCTGGGTTCTAGAAGAGGGAGCTTGAGAAGCTGGGGAGCCCCTGGGCACCCGTGGGTATTAAACTGCTGGTATGGACATGGTACAGCACCAACCCGCAAGGGGAGTGTAGGTCTGGGTAAGAGATCCTCTCTCCAGGAGCGCACCATGCAGCCTGGGAGACGGGACAGGTACTCTAAGAGTCCTATAGGGCATGGCAGGGCAACCTTAGGCCATTAAGAGATGAGGGACTTTAGAGGACAAGAGGTGACTTCAGGATGGGGGGCAGACCCTATGGAGCGTCTAACATTCCATCAGGATGGGTAGGATTTTGGCAGAGGAAAGGGTGTCCCGGGGGTGGAGGTGGGAGCAGCACGTGGAAGTAGGAAAGTGTGTGTGTGTGTGTGTGTGTGTGTGTGTGTGTATGTGTGTGTGTTTGTGTGTGTGTGTGTGTGTGTTGGGGCATGAGCCATTCTGGCTGAAGCGCTGGTGTGGGGTGGAGATAGTAGGAAATAAAAGCTGGAAAGATGTCTTGGGGTCCACAGTGAAGGGCCTTGAAGGCCAGGCCTGGGCCCGTGGCCTTAGTTCTGCCGGCAAAGGAGAGTGGAGGTCAGCGAGGAGACAGTCGCCTCTTCCTCTGAACATCCTCTTCTCATTTCTCTTCCTGAGTATTGTTGTCTGTCTAGGATCGTCCCTGGTAGGGGTAACTCACTGGTCTTAAAAACTATTGGGGTTTTGCGTACGCTTGTAGTGCCAGAGGGTTGCACGGGACCTCGGTGGCAGGACCTGTTAATTTAATGTCTGCACCAGTGATGTGCACAGGTGTCCGTGCCTGGCCTGTGTGTGGTGTTTGGGGGTGCTGCTGATGGAGGCAGGTTCTGGGAGTCAGCGTGGCAGGACTGGGGGCCGCGTACCCAACAGCTCCTTCCAGAGGCGCACGCCCAGAGTGGACTCAGTGTGGGGCTCCTGCCTCTTTCTCCCACTTACGTCTGAGACAGAACCGGGGTGGGATCGCTGGTGCTGAGAAGCCTAACACTCTCAACCTGGTAGCTGAGGAGTTTCCAGAAAGGGAGTTTGGCCAGGTGGCCTTTGAGAGCCCCGTCAGCTCCTGGATTTTTAGGACTTATGATTTTCTGCAACCAGGTGGACACACTTCTCAGGGCATGAACCTTGCCGTGTTTCCAGGAGAATGACTTTTGTTCTTTTTCCTAAGGCATTTCTTTCTTTTTTTTTTTTAAATTATTTTACTTATTTATTTTTGGCTGTGTTGGGTCTTCGTGGCGGTGCGCGGGCTTGTCTTATTGCGGATCACGGGCTCTAGGCGCACAGACTTCAATAGTTGTGGCTCGCAGGCTCAGTAGTTGTGGTTCACGGGCTTAGTTGCTCCACGCCATGTGGGATCTTCCCGGACCAGGGCTTGTACCCGTGTCCCCTGCATCGGCAGGCAGATTCTCAACCACTGCAGCACCAGGGAAGCCCCCAGGAGAGTGACTGTTGTTACTGACCTGGGGGCAGGTTTCTTATCTGCTCACTTCCTAGGCTGCAGGAGGAAAGGACTTGAGCCTGGGGTCAGACAGGCATGGATAGGCCTGCCCCTGACAGCGTTGGGACTTAGAGGAGATTTCTTTACCTTGGGAGCTGTGTCTCATCAGCAGATGGGGACAGTAATACCTCACAGGGTTGCTGTAGGATTAGGACTAATAAAAAGTGATACACACAGAAGGGGAGTAATAACTGGTAGCTGTTCTTGTTATTAATACTATTTCACTGAAATATTTAATCTGAAGTGAAAGTGTTTTGAAAGATTAAGGATGTAAGAACTGATGAGGAGCATTTTGAGGGGTGCGGGCTCTTACTTGGACGTTGCGGTACCCCAGGCTGTGCACAGTGCCTGGCATGTAATGTAAGTGCTCCATAGTGCTTTCAGTGTTGAACCGAGCCTGGGAAGGAGACTGGTAGACGAATGGGGCATATTCATACTGAAAGCAGGCAGGACTCTGTCATAATGTGTCTTGAGCTGCCCATGGGATACGTGAGAACCTACCACAGCACCTGGCACTTAGCTGGCACTCAGTACCACTTGTGGAGTGACTAAACTAAGTTATTTTAGATGAATGATCCGGAAATTATTCTAGAATATCGCCCCTCTTCCCAGCCCAATGATGTATCTTTTAAAAATAGCCACTGCATTAGTTTCCTATTGCTGCTGTAACAAATTACCACAAATTCAATGACTTAAGACGCCACAAATTTATTATTTTACAGCTCTGGAGGTCAGAAGTCTGAAATGGGTATCACCTGGCTGAAATCAAGGAGTCAGCAGGGCAGATTCCCTCCGGAGGCTCAAGGGCAGAGCCCCTCCCCTGGCCTTTCCAGCCTCTGGGGGCTGCTTGCATCCCTTGGCCGTGGTTCCTTCCTCACAACTGCATCACTCCAACGTCTGCCTTTCTCACATCTTTCTCTCCCTCTTCTGACTCAGATCCTCCTGCCTCTCTGTCTCTCATAAAGACCCTTGATTACATTGGGCCCAGCCGGATAATCCCCCCATCTCAAGATCTGTAACGTAATCACACTTTCAGCAGTCCCTTTTGCCACATAAGAGAACATAGTCACAGGTTCTGGGGATTAGGGTGTGAACATCTCTGGGGGGCCATCAGTCAGCCTCCCAAAGCCACCCACAGTATTTTGGCCAGATTTAAACACAACCCCTTAAATATCTGATTTTAGTTTAAGATAAACTCCTCAACTACAGCTCCAGGGTTCCCCACCAGGGTTCTTATTCACCTACCTGTGTGACAGTACAGATGACACTTGTATTTGTGTGGTCAGGGTCCGTCTGTGTGTGGAGGTAGGTGGGGAAAGAGTCAGAGGTGTGTGAGATGTGAGCCTTATTATTGGAAAGACTTCTGTGTGCCAAAGATAACTTACAAAACGGGGCAGAATCTGACCAGCAGTGGAAAATTTACATCAGCTGATGGGAAGACAAAATCATAAGAGCCAAGAGTAAGTTAGGGCCTGATTAGAAATGTGTCCTTGAATATATATGACATGTTCATACATTTCAAAGTACTTCTGCCTCTCTTATTTAGATTGGACATAATAAGAACTTATGCTGTCATAATATCCAGGTGAGGAAACAGATTATAGGAAACGGGTTCAGGGACAGGCCTGGAGTGGCCTGGCCGGGTGGAGCAGAGCTGATGCACAGGCCCGGAGGCAGGCCTCATTCAGTTTTAGAAGTGCAGGGATGAAGGGTTGGTGTGAGAGGGAAGGAATTGGAGCAGTGCTTACGTGGCACAGGTGTAAGCGGAGGCTGGACGGGAGGCCTGGGTCCCGACTTCAGACTCAGGAGTTTGGAGCTTATCCTCTAGAAAACTACGAGCCATTTGAGCTGGGGCTTAACATGATGAAATTGGATTTGGAGAAGGTTAATCTGGCAGCAGATGGGCTGTAGCTTGGAGACAGGGAACTTGTGGGGGTCAGAGGGGTTCCCCAGCACTGTCAAAAGCCTGTGCTTACCTGGCGAAAGCCTCCTGTGCTGTTGTCTCCTCTGAGAGTGGTATTGACCATGGTGAGGATTACCAGCAGTATTTATGTCCTGGTTGTCTAGGCACTCCTAGCAGGCCGCCAGCACACCAGACCACCTGTCCTGAACGATGCCTCACACCACAGCCGAATCAGCCTCACTGGCCCCTGAGAGAGGGCAAGTCTGCTCTCCCCGAGTCAGATCTGGTACTGTACCCAGCCCGGGTGCTGGGGTAGAAATCGGTAAGAGGGCTGTCCACACTGGTCTCACCAGGTCTGAGTGACTTGGTGAGTCCTTCCAGAATGTCCGTGTGGTCTTAATAATGATCGTATCGGCTAATGGTTTTGAGGACCTACTGTGTGCCAGGCACTTGGGGTCCTAAGTACTGTTATATGGATTACCTAACCCACTCCTCTTGAGAACAGATGAGGGAAACTGAGTTGCAAAGATGAGTTTAAATGACTACTTTGGTTCACAGCAGAGTCAGGATTTGAACCTGGGGCGCCCAGCTCCAGAGCATCTTGACTGCTTCATCAGTATCACTTCCTGAACGAAATCTTTTTTAATGTTCTAAGCAGAAAACTTGGGTGGGTTTTTGGTCAGACAATGAAATTGCCCTCAGGACCCCATGCTTGGCAGGTTGGTACTTGTAATCAGTTATGTTTGCTCCCCAGTGGGAGGAAAGACCACTTGGGACCCTCTGTGCTACTCACCTGTGCCTTGGAGTTCGGCCCGTGCAGTTTCATACACAGCATTGGGTTTCTCTCTGGATTATCATTAGAGGCTGGAACTTCTCCTTCTGCTGCTTTTTTATCTCCCCCTCCCTGGCCCCAGCCCAGTGCCCACCTTGGGGCGACACACCAGGGAATCCTAAGAATGTCTTCTTTTTTTAAATAAATCTATTTATTTATTTATTTATTTTTAGCTGAGTTGGGTCTTTGTTGCTGTGCGCGAGCGGGGGGCCACTCTTTGTTGCGGTGCGCAGGCTTCTCATTGTGGTGGCTTCTCTTGATGCAGAGCACGGGCTCTAGAGGCGCGTGGGCTCAGTAGTTGTGGCACATGGGCTTAGTTGCTCCGCGGCATGTGGAGTCTTCCCGAACCAGGGCTCGAACCCGTGTCCCCTGCATTGGCAGGCGGATTCTTAACCACTGTGCCACCAGGGAAGCCCCTAAGGAATGTCTTCTTAATCACCCATTGGGTGGAGAATGAAGGCTTGCAGTCTAGGACATCAAAACACACTCTTATTTGTTTTCTCCTTTTATCTGTTAAATGGTTGCCTGGCTCCTGAGCCATGATAGATTCGAGTTCTAGCTCTACTTGTTATTCATTGTGTGACTTTCGGCAAGTTACTTAACCTCTCTGTGCCTTAGTTCCTTCATCTGTAAAATGGGCAAAATACTAGTACTTACCTTTTAAAAATGAGTCAGGTAATACACATAGAACACTTAGCACACAGCCTGGTATATAATAAACTCCCAGTAAATAATAGCAGCTATAGTTATCATCACATTGTGCTGGTTTTCTGCTTCTCACAGAATAAAAATGTTTGGGGAACTGGTGAAATTCATTGGAGGAGAATGTCAGAGTGCCTGCTATTCAACAAGCTCTTGAGTGTGTTAGCGTAAGAGTGTATATCTTTCAAATGGTTCCAAGAAAAATCCCAATAGTCCAGAAATGGCTTTTGGAGGAACATGAAGTCCTTAGCCCAGGAGACAACTTGAGGTCCAGAAACGAACTCCTTTCCTTACGGGGCACAATTCCACTGTGCCTCCCCACAGTAGTGGACATCGTTGTCTGCCTGTGTCTCCCCTCCAACCGCCCCCCCCCCAGAACTCGGCTGCCCTGTTCTAGGTGACCCAGTAAAAGGTGGTCACCACAGAGCCCTCCCTTTGTCCCTGGGGCCTCTGGGTGGTGGGCAGCTCTGTGCCTGGTGAGGTACCCATCTTTTGGGGTCAGGAGCAGAGCTGTAACGGGGGGATCCTCACCCCAACACCGGCCTTGTTGGGCTGCTCTGATATAACTCTAGTGACCTTTCTGGATTTCCTGGGACAGTTGTGGTTATATTTTACTCTGTTGCCCTAGAATAAGGGTTAACAAACTTTCCTTGAAGAGCCAGATGGAAAAGAAAAAGAGCCAGATAGGAAATATTTTAGGCTTTGTGGGCCATAGTTCTCACTTGCAACTGCTCAACCGTGCTGTTATAGCTTAAAACCAAACCAAACCAAACCCCCAAACCCCAAACAGCCATAGATAGTGCACATGTAGATGAATGAGCTGTTGCCAGTACCTGAATGAATGAGCAAGGCTGTGTTCCAGTAAACGCTTATTTACAAAAACAGGCAACAGGGCTGCATTTGGCCCCATGGTTTGCTGACCCCTGATCTAAAAGGGCACCAGTCATGTTACGGAAAAACCCAAACAAATTTTTTGCCAGCCCATACATGTCTTAACTTTCGGTTCAGAAAAATGTGATCACTGCACTAACTACATGATTCTAAACTAGGATCCTGTTTTGGGGAAAGTACCGTTAATTATTTCTATCTTTGAACACAGGGGCCGGCATTAGACCTGCCTCTGCCAAGTGGTTTTCTCACCACTTTCTGAGAAGCACAGTTGAGCCTCTTTCCCAAAAGTGGGGTGGCCGTGTTCCACCTTCCTGGTGGCCTGTCAGGGGCAGTTGTTTGCTGATGAAGGACAGTGGCTAAAGGGTGTAGAGAGGTAGTATTTATAGCACTCTGATTTGCTATCTAACCCTCTGCCCATCCCGCCCAGGACAAACGCTTCAGGGATGTGGGATAGTTTCTTTAAATCACACCTTTGTGTGCTTGCTTTTGTTTTTTTATTTTAACAACAGATATTTAAGATTATTTTTATATAACTTATTTTCTGTTATAAAAGTAGTACATGTTCTTTGTAGAAAATTTTAGGAAATAAAGTAATAAGAATCTATCACCCCACCACCCAGAGAAAACCACTGTTCCTGTTTTGCATGCTCTGTTTCTATCATCCATCTCCCTCCCTCCCTCCCTCCCTTCCTTCCTCCCTCCCTCCCTCCCTCCCTCCCTCCAAAATAAAGGATAATACTGTTTTGTAACCTGCGTTTTTCCTACATGGGAATATATAGTAAACTTTCTTATTTGTCAATAAATACCTTCCACAGTGTCATTTTAGATGGCTGCATAGCAGTCCATCTAATGTGTGTACCACTATTTATGTAGCCAGTCTTAGACAATGTTGTCATTTACATTCTCGTGGCTGCATTATCACACATCCACGGTTAAGGAAATGCAGTTTGACAGAATTTGGCTGCATGCTTAGATAACTTTCAGGCAGGATGGCCTGGGAAGGAGGCAGGGAAAGGGGACTTTAGTGGTAGACATGCAGGTTTGGGGCATTCCAGAGGTGACTTGCAGCTGTGGGGGATGAATGACCCTAGTGGCCTGGTTGACTCACCAGGCCTGGCTGGGGCTGACTGACAGGGGAGGGGGAGGCTATGAGGTGGGGTTTGAGGGGGGACAGAGGCTCTTTATATCTTCCCCTGGGTTCTTCTTCATGTTTTTAGTTGCCTTTGAAAATTGATATGTATTAGGATGTTTCTGAACCTGCTGCCAGACGGACCCAGAAGCCAGACCTCACTATGTAGAAGCCTGGAGTGCCTGAGATATTTGAGTGATGGGCCCTGGGGTGTGCTTTTAAAGGCCGAGGCGAAGGGCACATCTAAAGAAATTCATGGATTTTGGGTTCAGAAGTCTAAGTCTTTCCCCTAACACATATACTCTTCTGAGTCCTTGGAGGAAACAGTCGACTGTATTTCCTTTTTCTAAGAGGAAAAGAAAAATTTCAAGAATATAAAGGAACTTTCCAGTGTCCACACAGACTGTTCATGCCCAAAGTAAAAAGATTGTCCTCAGCTGGGAGGGGGCAGAGGGCCACCTGTGAGCCCCTGCCCTGGGGCCTCCCTCTTTCCCGGGAGTACTAAAGTGACAATCTTGAGATTCCTCTGGTGGCTGGATCTGTGGGCCATTGTCTTTAAGCCCATTCATTTCCGATGTTCTTTTTCAGTTTCTTGAGGGAGTAGTGGGAAAGGAAGGGGCAGGTGGAAGGTTTCCACTTAAGGACAAAGCCAGACTTTTGGGGAGGGAGTAGCAGGGAGAAACTTTTAGGAAAGGATCCCTGTTTAGACTTCCTGCCTGACCTTGGGCTTGGGCCACCTCTGTTCCCTTTTCCCCTCTTCCTCCAGAACAGGGTTCTTAAGGTACGTTTCTAGGACCACCAGCAGCAGCAGGTGGGAATTTGTTAGAAATAGAGGTTTCCAGGCCCCATCTTAGACCTACAGAATCAGAAACCCAGGGCGGCGGTACAGCGGTCTGTGTTTCAGCAAGTCTCCCGAGTGGTTCTGATGCCCACTGAAGCCTGAGAACCCTGCCTCAGACCAGGCTCCTGAGAGACCTTGGATTCCACGTGCAGATTAAAAATGCAAGCGGGTGTGAGTCAGTTCCAGAAATGGCAGGCTTTCTTAAACCCTGGGGGGACCAGCTGAGCTCATTTCTGTCTGCTCTGTGTCAAGCACGGTGCTAGTTGCTGGAGATACAGAGAGGGGACAACAGATGTGGTCTGTGCCCTCCTCTGGCTGACAGCCCAGTGTGGCGGGAAGACGGGTACATAGGCAGGTTTAGAGCATGGTCACTGCTACCTTGGGGAAAGAACAGGGAGCCGTGGGGGACATGGATGGGCTTTAGGGATGGGACATGTTGGGGAGGGCATCCCAGAAGAGGTGCTGTTTGAGCTGAGATCTGGTGAGGAGGAAAGACATGCGTTCCTGTGCAAGGCGGGGGCCAGAGAGGCCAGTTAGGGGCTGCTGCGGTTGCCCAGCTGGGAGCACCCTGGGGGACTAGGGGAAGTGGGAAGGGTTGGAGAGAAGTGGGGGGTGGTCGCAGTGCTCAGGACGGGGAGCATGGGGTGGGCGGGGTAAGGGGGGTGAGGTCAGTTCTGGACATGCCGAGCTGGATGCCTGTGGGCCATTGGCTGGTGCGCATGCAGCAGCTGCGGGACGAAGCCCGCTCAGGAAAAGGCTTTTCAGTGAGCTTCACACACACTCCCCAAGACAAAGGGCTTGCTGGGCAGCTTGCTTTGGGGTCCTTACACCAGTCATCCCCTGGCTTCCGAGGCAGCTCAGGATGGGAAGAGACAAGAGGAGGGCGTGCTGGCTTTTAGAGGTATAGACACTCTGGCTCTGCTTGGATGGGAGCTGGTCTGCCTTGTCACACTTTATACTTACGAAGGGGGTTGAACAGTGGCTCAGTAAATTCATGCACTGTCCCTGGCTTATTGTCACCTCATGAGAAGAGACAAGTGACAGATGGTGAGTTCTGGCTGTGAAGGGGGGGCTTGGGGGTTCATATGGGAACCCTCCCCCCAAATAAAATTCCCCCATGTGGGTCCTGGTGGAAAGGTTTATGATGCCTTCATTTGCTTAATGCTTGTCAGGATTGCCTGTTTTATGTATGTATGTGTGTATGTATTTATTTTTGGCCGTGCCACACGACTTGCAGGATCTTAGTTCCCCGACCAGGGCTTGAACCTGGGCCACTGCAGTGAAAGTGCTAAGTCCTAACCACTGGACCACCAGGGAATTTCCATATATTTTTAAAAAGAACACAACTCATTGCTGCTGATACATCTTATTGCATCTGGCCAGGTAGGCATCACTTGGTGGATTTTTTGTTTGTTTGTTTTGGTTTTTTTTTTTTAGTTTTGGAGACTAGATTTGAAGGTCCTCATACCCCAGATAATTTCCAGCTAATGGCGTCTCTGAGTCTGTTTTTCAACATGAATGAAATGGTATCTCAGAAATGTCTTCGGGAAGGTCAGAGAGTGAGGGTTCAGCAGGAAAGTTTCCTCTTGGAGCTTGAGGGCTCATGTCAGGGGACACTGGCTGTGCTTCTTTCTCAGTCTCTGTCCCTGGGGAGTGGTGAGCTGTATTTATTCCAGTTCTTTCTCTCTCTAGACAACAACTTTGTTCACTTCCTTTATAGCACTTTAGCATGTTAGGGCTGGAAAAGGGGCCTGGTGACCCACCTGAAGCCCCCTCTTGCTATGGAGGGTGAAGAGGCGAGCAGCACACGTAGTGTCAGTGGCTGAGCTGTCCAGGCTCCCAGGCTTTGCCGCTGCTCAGCTGCCTCCTCTGCACCTGGTCCTCGTGTGTCGGCCTCAGTGGGCCTCTGGCCGTCTCCGTGGTGTCTGTGCCCGTTATAGATGTGCCTGCGTGCTCCTGCAGCTGTGAGCACCCCGGGGCCAAGGGCAGGTTTATCCCAGAACCTGCACAGACTAACCCAGAGCACTGGGCGGAGACATCAGTGAACAGGTGTTCAAAGAGTTGACCAAATGACTATTTTGGTGCTGGTACCTAGTGGGCACTCCCAAATGTGAGTGCCCGTCCTCCACCCTCACCGCTGTATTCATTGGTGCTCGCTCAGAAGAGACCGGGCGGCGCCCAGGCGTTCTAGGGCAAGTGGGTGAAGAGCCTGAATGCGCCCTCCATCCCTGTATTGCTCCTCCGTGAGGTCCCGAAAACCCATTCAAGGACCAGCAGGGTGAAGCGGGGTGGGTGAGGACTCTAATACTTGTAGATGAAATCGTGGTGAGGATAAGATTTTAAACTTGTGATTAATGTATCTTGGCTTTTGAAAATCAAAAGCCCCCAAAACACATTTTTGATTTTCATTTCCTTAAGGTCCTGATGAAAATGCGTGCTGGTGTAGCTGAGTGCCTGGCGCTCGTGCATTCCTTTTGCGGGGTTTGCCCCACCATTCAGGACAGCTGAATTCTGAGTCACGTTGGGATCCTGGTGCATTAGAAGTAGGGTTTATGAGAGCCAATTTTTGAAAACCAGGAGGTGAACGAAGTTCTGGAAAGGTATTTCCTCTGGCAGTTGTTTGCCTTCCCACCCCTGCTCCTTGAGGGTAGGCACTCCTTTGCAAAAGAATACCTGGTATTGACTAAGGTCACTTTGTACCCAGCAGAGCAGCATGTGGGGAGGTTTGGGGACAGCGTTCCTTGAACATTAGGTAAATAATCCTTAAGGGGGCTGGCACGGGCTGCGGTTTTGAAATGTGCATCCAACCTGTGAATCTGCTCACAACGACAGACTGTTTATGAGCAGCATCTGTTAATGTGAGAAGGGGAGGGACTGCCCCATAGTAGCGGGATGGTAGCTTTCCGTGATGTCATTTCCATGTGGATGGAGCCTGCCTTCCCAGGGAGCTGGCTCTAGTTCTCCTCCTCCATGACGGCACTCGCTGTCCCGGGTGAGACGGGAACCCATGGAAAGTTCTCCGGTATGAGGACACAACCGTTCAGGCAGGAAGAAAGGCATAGCTAATTAATTTTTAATGTGTACTTTTTAAAGATGACGTATTTATTTTCCACTTTGAAAGTGGGATATGTGAACTAAAAGAGTTAGGAAGGGCTTCCCTGGTGGTGCAGTGGTTGAGAGTCCGCCTGCCGATGCAGGGGACACGGGTTCGTGCCCCGGTCCGGGAAGATCCCACATGCCGCGGAGCGGCTGGGCCCGTGAGCCATGGCTGCTGAGCCTGCGCGTCTGGAGCCTGTGCTCCGCAACGGGAAAGGCCACAACAGTGAGAGGCCCGCGTACCACAAAAAAAAAAAAAAAAGAGGAAAATACAGTTAGGAAAATACTGCAGGAGACCATTATTACTCATTATTACTCATATGTCTCAAATGCAGGAATTTAATAAAAAACTTGGTCAGTTTATTTAACATTGTTTCCTCTTTTGAATTTTAAAAAAATCATCGTCATAAAGTAGGTATAATCCTGACCCATCACAGAACTATGCTCAGAGTTGACATACTTAGAGACCAAAAAAGTTAGGACTGGAGTCTGGTGGGTTCCAGAGCTGCAACTGCAGAGTGCAGGACCAGAAATGGGTATTTCACAATGAACTGCAGAGCTAGGGCAGGGGAAACTGGCCAAAAAAATCACTTATCAGCTTTGCTCTAGTGAAACTTTAGTTTGTGGGTATGATAACTTGGGTGAGAAATTTAGGCAGAATTAGTTTTAAGCCTGAAAACAAAGTCTGAGTTAAATAGGTCTTATATCCGTTACCAGACAAGGTGAGGTTTTGAAATTATCCAGGTTTGTGGCTTATGGGAGACCGTTGCCTTGGTTATCCGGATTGGATTTAGAGGTGAGCAAGGGGAAAGCCTGTTTCTGGGGACCCCTGGGGCAGTGGGGTATGGTGGATGGTCCACCAGCAGGGGTCTTTCTGAACAGATGGGGCTGGGGCCCTGGCCTCTGCCATTGCATGTCCCTGATGTCTCTTTCAAAAACCTCTTTCCTTAAGAGTGAAATGTGTCTGTGTGTGTCCGGGGCCAGGGGCAGGGGAGCTGTTGAGAGCTGGCAGCAGCTGCATCTGAGCTCTGATGACATGCTGTTTTCCCAGTCCTAGACATTTGGTCTATGGGGCTCACACTTGTTGACTGCCATAAGGTGCAGAAGCCCAGAGTGGAGCCCAGGGTGTGAAACAGCACCAGGTGATGGGCAGGGCTAGCTCCCCCTTCTCTCTCCTGTCTCCTTCAACGGTTTGGTCACCTTCCAAAAACCTCCTTGGCTTTGATTAGGGTACAGGAGGTCCACTTGTGTCTAATCAGTACCCTGTCCCTATGGGGGTGCCTTGGAGTTGGTGGACCGAGCATCTGGGGAAGCAGTGTGGTGTGGTGGGCACAGAGCAGCGGAGGGCAGGTATCAGACCCCAGGGCCACTCTTCGGGAGCTGAATGACCTCAGCCAGTTAGTTAACCTCTCTGACTTTGGTTTTCTCCTTTGTGAAATGGGGGCAATAACATCCATGTCATTGAGGTTGTTTATAAAGATTAAAAGAAGATGAAGCCCAGTGCCTGGGCGCTGCTTTCCTGTGAAGGTGAAGGGTTCTTAGAGGGCAGGTTGTGGTGGGTCATTTTAACTTTCTAGGCTTCTGTGCATTCCTGGGTTTCTCTGGCTATCACTACAGCTCTCCTTTTAAATAAAAGTAGCTCTGTCTCATGCTCAGGAGCAGAGCGGATCTGGGCAGGAGTCTTTGGACTGACTGGGGCTGGTTCCCCATGAAGGGCAGGTGGGAGTGAGCCTGAGGTTTTTGGAAGGCACGAGAGTTCTGGTTCAGATCCTTGTCAGTGCTCTCGCCTGACCTTCCTGTCTGTGCTTCTGTTAATTCGGGCCCTTCTCAAGTCAGCCTCCATGCGTCTGTGCAGAGATTTGTTCCTGCAGGTCTCCTGCCTGCTGTGCCTTCCACACCTGCTCCTCTTATCTTATCTCTGAGACTCCTGGCAGATCCCAGCTCCTCCCTGCCCCCTGGCCAGACTGCTCCCTCCCCACTCTGGGTTCTCCAGCTCCTTTCCTTTTTGTTTTTTGTTCAGCCACCTTATTTTACCTTATCTTATCCCTCCCAGCACACAGCTCCAGGTAGGTCTTGAGAAATGCTTGGGAGACACACCCAACCCTGTGCAGCACCCTGTGTACTCTGGCTTTCCACTTCTTTGACCCTGACATAAACACGTTTTATGCTGTGACCCAGGAGAAAGAAGAGAGCGCATGCCCACGCGGAGGGGAACCAGGTTTCAGCTCCAGTCCTGCCCGCAGTGTGCCCTGATGCTTCCGACATCATGTTGGTGTTGTTTTTAATGCTGGTTAGGATTTTCCAAGTGCATTGCTCTGTGGTCTGGACTGCAGTTTGAAAACACTGGCTTGGGGAAGAGTTGAGTCTGAGGGGGGGGAGGGGCTCTGGTTGTCCCTTGGTGGGTGTCTGTCAGAGGCTTCATTGGGCAGAATAAGAGTGGCTGGGCAGGGACAGGCAGCCCCTGAGGAGTTGGGCTTGGGGCCCCTGGGTCCCTGCAGGGAACTGCTACCGGAGCAGGTGTTCCTGAAACCATGCACCTCAGACTGGGACTTGAACCCATGTGGCCAGGACTCAAACCCGGTCAAAACCCTGATTGGGACTTGAACCCATGCAGCCGGGACTCGAACCCGGCCAAAACCCACAGTCTTCTAACTGAGATCACACACCTGGTTTCAGGACTTAATGAAGCTCAGGTTCTTTTTTTTTTGTTATTGTTGTTGTCATTGTTTACCTATTTTATTTTTTCCCTTTAAATCCTTTTATATACTGAACCATCTCCCTGTTGGTTTTCAGGGGGAAATCTTTTTATTTTTTAATTTTTTATACAGCAGGTTCTTATTAGTCATCGATTTAATGCACATCAGCGTATACATATCAATCCCAATCGCCCAATTCATCCCCCCACCACCCCCCACCGCCACTTTCCCCCCTTGGTGTCCATACGTTTGTTCTCTACATCTGTGTCTCAATTTCTGCCTGCAAACCAGTGCATCTGTACCATTCTTCTAGGTTCCACATACATGCGTTAATATACGATATTTGTTTTTCTCTTTCTGACTTACTTCACTCTGTATGACAGTCTCTGGGTCCATCCACGTCCCTACAAATGACCCAATTTCATTCCTTTTTATGGCTGAGTAATATTCCATTGCATATATGTACCACAACTTCTTTATCCGTTCGTCTGTCAATGGGCTTTTAGGTTGCTTCCATGACCTGACTATTGTAAATAGTGCTGCACTGAACATTGGGGTGCATCTGTCTTTTTGAATTATGGTTTTCTCTGGGTATATGCCCAGTAGTGGGATTGCTGGATCATATGGTAGTTCTATTTTTAGTTTTTTAAGGAACCTCCATACTGTTCTCCATAGTGGCTGTATCAATTTACATTCCCACCAACAGTGCAAGAGGGTTCCCTTTTCTCCACACCCTCTCCAGCACTTGTTGTTTGTAGATTTTCGGATGAAACCCATTCTAACTGGTGTGAAGTGATACCTCATTGTAGTTTTGATTTGCATTTCTCTAATAATTAGTGATGTTGAGCAGCTTTTCATGTGCTTCTTGGCCACCTGTATGTCTTCTTTAGAGAAATGTCTATTTGGGTCTTCTGCCCATTTTTGGATTGGGTTGTTTGTTTTTTTAATATTGAGCTGTATGAGCTGTTTATATATTTTGGAGATTAATCCTTTGTCCGTTGATTCGTTTGCAAATATTTTCTCCCATTCTGAGGGTTGTCTTTTCATCTTGTTTATGGTTTCCTTTGCTGTGCAAAAGCTTTTAAGTTTCATTAGGTCCCATTTGTTTATTTTTGCCTTTATTTCCATTACTCTAGGAGGTGGATCAAAAAAGATCTTGCTGCGATTTATGTCAAAGAGTGTTCTTCCTATGTTTTCCTCTAAGAGTTTTATAGTGTCTGGTCTTACATTTAGCTCTATAATCCCTTTTGAGTTAATTTTTGTGTATGGTGTTAGGGAGTGTTCTAATTTCATTCTTTTACATGTAGCTGTCCAGTTTTCCCAGCACCACTTATTGAAGAGACTGTCTTTTCTCCATTGTATATCCTTGCCTCCTTTGTCATAGATTAGTTGACCATAGGTGCGTGGGTTTACCTCTGGGCTTTCTATCTTGTTCCATTGATCTATGTTTCTGTTTTTGTGCCAGTACCATATTGTCTTGATTACTGTAGCTTTGTAGTATAGTCTGAAATCAGGGAGTCTGATTCCTCCAGCTCCAATTTTTTCCCTCAAGACTGCTTTGGCTATTCGGGGTCTTTTGTGTCTCCATACAAATTTTAAGATGTTTTGTTCTAGTTCTGTAAAAAATGCCATTGGTAATTTGATAGGGATTACATTGAATCTGTAGATTGCTTTTGGTAGTGTAGTCATTTTCACAATCTTGATTCTTCCAATCCAAGAACATGGTATATCTCTCCATCTGTTGGTATCATCTTTAATTTCTTTCATCAGTGTCTTATAGTTTTCTGATACAGGTCTTTTGTCTCCCTAGGTAGGTTTATTCCTAGGTATTTTATTCTTTCTGTTGCAGTGATAAATGGGAGTGTTTCCTTAATTTCTCTTTCAGATTTTTCATCATTAGTGTATAGGAATGCAAGAGATTTCTGTGCATTAATTTTGTATCCTGCAACTTTACCAAATTCATTGATTAGCTCTAGTAGTTTTCTGGTGGCATCTTTAGGATTCTCCATGTATAGTATCATGTCATCTGCAAACAGTGACAGTTTTACTACTTCTTTTCCAATTTGTATTCCTTTTATTTCTTTTTTTTCTCTGATTGCCAAGGTTAGGACTTCCAAAACTATGTTGAATAATAGTGGTGAGAGTGGACATCCTTGTCTTGTTCCTGATCTTAGAGGAAATGCTTTCAGTTTTTCACCTTTGAGAATGATGTTTGCTGTGGGTTTGTCATATATGGTCTTTATCATGTTAAGGTAGGTTCCCTCTGTGCCCACTTTCTGGAGAGTTTTTGTCATAAATGGGTGTTGAATTTTGTCAAAAGCTTTTTCTGCATCTATTGAGATGATCATATGATTTTTATTCTTCAATGTGTTAATATGGTGTATCACATTGATTGATCTGCGTATATTGAAGAATCCTTGCATCCCTGGGATAAATCCCACTTGATCATGGTGTATGATCCTTTTAATGTGCTGTTGGATTCTGTTTGATAGTATTTTGTTGAGGATTTTTGCATCTATATTCATCAGTGATATTGGTCTGTAATTTTCTTCTATTGTAGTATCTTTGTCTGGTTTCGGTATCAGGGTGATGGTGGCCTCATAGAATGAGTTTGAGAGTGTTCCTTCCTCCACAATTTTTTGGAGGAGTTTGAGAAGGATAGGTGTTAGCTCTTCTCTAAATGTTTGATAGAATTCACCTGTGAAGCCATCTGGTCCTGGACTTTTTTTTTTGGAAGATTTTTAATCACAGTTTCAATTTCATTACTTGTGATTGGTCTGTTCATATTTTCTATTTCTTCCTGGTTCAGTCTTGGAAGGTTATACCTTTCTAAGAATTTGTCCATTTTATTGGCATAGAGTTGCTTGTAGTAGTCTCTTAGGATGCTTTGTATTTCTGTGGTGTCTGTTGTAACTTCTCCTTTTTCATTTCTAATTTTATTGATTTGAGTCCTCTCCCTCTTTTTCTTGATGAGTCTGGCTAATGGTTTATCAATTTTGTTTATCTTCTCAAAGAACCAGCTTTTAGTTTTATTGATCTTTGCTATTGTTTTCTTTGTTTCTATTTCATTTATTTCTGCTGTGATCGTTACGATTTCTTTCCTTCTGCTAACTTTGGGTTTTGTTTGTTCTTTCTTTAGTTCCTTTAGGTGTAAGGTTAGATTATTTATTTGAGATTTTGCATGTTTCTTGAGGTAGGCTTGTATAGCTATAAACTTCCCTCTTAGAACTGCTTTTGCTGCATCCCATACGTTTTGGATTGTTGTGTTTTCATTGTCATTTGTCTCTAGGTATTTTTTGATTTCCTCTTTGATTTCTTCAGTGATCTCTTGGTTATTTAGTAACGTAGTGTTTAGCCTCCATGTGTTTGTGTGTTTTATGTTTTTCCCCCTGTAATTCATTTCTAATCTCATAGCATTGTGGTTGGAAAAGATGCTTGATATAATTTCAATTTTCTTAAATTTACTGAGGGTTGATTTGTGACGCAGGATGTGATCTATCCTGGAGCATGTTCCATGTGCACTTGAGAAGAAAGTGTAATCTGTTTTTGGATGGAAAGTCCTATAAATACCAATTAAATCTATCTGGTCTATTGGGTCATTTAAAGCTTCTGTTTCCTTATTTATTTTCATTTTGGATGATCTGTCCATTGGTGTAAGTGAGGTGTTAAAGTCCCCCACTATTATTGTGTTACTGTCAATTTCCTTTTTTATAGCTGTTAGCAGTTGCCTTATGTATTGAGGTCTCCTATGTTGGGTGCATATATATTTATAATTGTTATATCTTCTTCTTGGATTGATCCCTTGATCATTATGTAGTGTTCTTCCTTGTCTCTTATAACGTTCTTTATTTTAAAGTGTATTTTACCTGATATGAGTATTGCTACTCCAACTTTCTTTTGATTTCCATTTGCATGGAATATCTTTTTCCATCCCCTCACTTTCAGTCTGTATGTGTCCCTAGGTCTGAAGTGGGTCTCTTGTTGACAGCATATATATGGGTCTTGTTTTTGTATCTATTCAGCAAGCCTGTGTCTTTTGGTTGGAGCATTTAATCCATTCACGTTTAAGGTAATTATCAATATGTATGTTCCTATGACCATTTTCTTAATTGTTTTGGGTTTGTTTTTGTAGGTCCTTTTCTTCTCTTGTTAGAGAAGTGCCTTTAGTATTTGTTGTAGAGCTGGTTTGGTGGTGCTGAATTCTCTTAGCTTTTGCTTGTCTGTAAAGCTTTTGATTTCTCCATCGAATCTGAATGAGATCCTTGTGTGGTAGAGTAATCTTGGTTGTAGGTTCTTCCCTTTCATCACTTTAAGTATATCATGCCACTCCCTTCTGGCTTGTAGAATTTCTGCTGAGAAATCAGCTGTTAACGTTATGGGAGTTTCTTGTAAGTTATTTGTCGTTTTTCCCTTGCTGCTTTCAATAATTTTTCTTTGTCTTTAATTTTTTGCCAATTTGATTACTATGTGTCTTGGTGTGTTTCTCCTTGGGTTTATCCTGTATGGGAGTCGCTGCGCTTCCTGGACTTGGGTGGCTATTTCCTTTCCCATGTTAGGGAAGTTTTTGACTATAATCTCTTGAAATCTTTTCTCTGGTCCTTTCTCTCTCTCTTCTCCTTCTGGGATGCGTATAATGCGAATGTTGTTGCATTTAATGTTTTCCCAGAGGTCTCGTAGGCTGTCCTCATTTCTTTTCATTCCTTTTTCTCTATTCTGTTCTGCAGCAGTGAATTCCGCCATTCTGTCTTCCAGGTCACTTATCCGTTCTTCTGCCTCAGTTATTCTGCTATTGATTCCTTCTAGTGTAGTTTTCATTTCAGTTACTGTGTTGTTCATCTCTGTTTGTTTGTTCTTTAATTCTTCTAGGTCTTTGTTAAACATTTCTTGCATCTTCTCGATCTTTGCCTCCATCTTTTTCCGAGGTCCTGGATCATCTTCACTATCATCATTCTGAATTCTTTTTCTGGAAGGTTGCCTATCTCTACTTCATTTAGTTGTTTTTCTGGGGTTTTATCTTGTTCCTTCATCTGGTACATAGCCCTCTGCCTTTTCATCTTGTCTATCTTTCTGTGAATGTGGTTTTTGTTCCACAGGCTTCAGGATTGTAGTTCTTCTTGCTTCTGCTGTCTGCCCTCTGGTGGATGAGGTTATCTAAGAGGCTTGTGCAGGCTTCCTGATGGGAGGGACTGGTGGTGGGTAGAGCTGACTGTTGCTGTGGTGGGCAGAGCTCAGTAAAACTTTAATCCACTTGACTGCTGATGGGTGGGGCTGGGTTCCCTCCCTGTTGGTTGTTTGGCCTGAGGCAACCCAACACTGGAGCCTACCTGGGCTCTTTTGTGGGGCTAATGGCAGACTCTGGGAGGGCTCACGCCAAGGAGTACTTTCCAGAACTTCTGCTGCCAGTGTTCTTGTCCCCATGGTGAGCCACAGCCACCCCCTGCCTCTGCAGGAGACCTTCCAACACTAGCAGGTAGGCCTGGTTCAGTCTCCCCTGGGGTCACTGCTCCTTCCCCTGGGTCCCTATGCGCACATCTGTTTGTGTGTGCCCTCCAAGAGTGGAGACTTTGTTTCCCCCAGTCCTGCATCAAATCCCAGTAGCCTTCAAAGTCTGATTCTCTAGGAATTCCTCCTCCTGTTGCCAGGCCCGCAGGTTGGGAAGCCTGACGTGTGGCTCAGAGCCTTCACTCCAGTAGGTGGACTTCTCTGGTATAAGTGTTCTCCAGTCTGTGAGTCACCCACCCACAGTTATGGGATTTGATTTTGCTGTGATTGCGCCCCTCCTACCGTCTCATTGTGGCTTCTCCTTTGTCTTTGGATGTGGGGTATCTTTTTTGGTGAGTTCCCGTGTCTTCCTGTCGATGATTGTCCAGCAGCTAGTTGTGATTTTGGTGTTCTCACAGGAGGGAGTGAGAGCACGTCCTTCTACTCTGTCATCTTGGTTCAGGCTCTGAAGCTCAGGTTCTTGATGTCTCATTGCAGGAAGAATTCAGTGAGAGACAGTGGATTTATTTAGAGAGAAACACACTCCACAGACAGAGTGTGGGCCATCTCGGAAGGTGAGAAAGGCACCAGGGTGTGGGGTTGTCGGTTTTTATAGGGGTGGGTAATTTCATAGGCTAATGAGTGGGAGGGGTATTCCAGCTATTTCAGGAAGGGGCGGGGATTTCCAGGAATTGGGCCACGGCCCACTTTTTGATCCTTATGGTTGGTCTTGGAACTGTCGTGGCGCCTGTGGATGTGTCATTTAGCTTGCTGATGCGTTACAGTGAGCGTATACTGAGGCTCAAGGTCTAGTGGAAGTTGACTTCTCCGCCATCTTGGACCCATTTGGTTCTAATCAGTTTATGTCATGTCCTTGGGCTATGTCATTCTTTCAAAGGTTGTGCCTTGCTCCCTTCCCTCCTGTTTCATTCCTTCCCCAACCTACGGTTTTGGTCCAGAGGGAAGAGCTCTGGACTAAATCAGGACACCCAGATTCAAGTCCTGGTTCTGCCACTTGGTGGCTGAGAGACTTTGGGCAAATCCCTTTACTTGTCTGTGCCACGAGGTGGCTGTGAGGCCCAGGTGAGGAAACATGGTCCAGGCGCACAGCCCTGACTCCATGGACTCTCTCTTCCTGCTCGGCGCCCTGCCGTGTGGGGAGTCACTCCGTTTACCTTGAACCCTGGGCCCTTCCTCTCTTTTCTCTCAGTCAACCTGGATCAGAAGGGGAGGTCATTGGAAAAACCAAACAGCCATAGTTTGGGGTAGAGGTGGCCCGTGTGAGTGCGATGCTGTGTGAGGCGTGGAGCCCCGACCCTGACTTGGCCCACTCTCTTCCAGCCCTGAAGGATGGCTTCCATGTTGGGGGACACCATCATGGTGGTCAAAGGCCTTGCCAAGCTGACCCAGGCGGCCGTGGAGACCCACCTGCAGCACCTGGGCCTCGGCAGGGAGCTCATTATGGCGGCCGGGGCCCTGCAGTCCACGGCCGCAGAGCAGATCAGCATGGTCTTGGGGCAGGTGCAGGTAAGGAGGCCAGTTGGCAGTGGGCAGGGTGCCAGTGGGAGGGAGCCTTGACGTTTCACCATCCAATGGGGAGGGTTTTAAGCAAAAACGAGTGCTGGAGCTGTGGTTGTCAACACGGCCTGCTGTAGCGGAGCGCCATCCACCGTGGCATCACCCGCATGGTCCCCATCCCTGTTCCTGACAGTCTGAGGGCATGGGGAGGGGGCGTGTGTGTGTGCGCGTGCGCATGTGCACGCATGTGTGCGCCTGGGCATGTGTATGTTGGGAGCTGTGCTGCAAGGGTGCCCTGCTGCCGCACTCCTCCCATTTCTGCTCTGACCTTCTGGACAAGGACACGCACGCTCCTCCAGGCTGTGGGACATCCCAGCCCGCCGGCCTCTGGTCATTCTCAGGGTTAGGATTCCCAGCTCTCCCCTCATGCTCTCTAAGGGTCCAGTGGCGGTACTGTGTCTCTCTCTCTACACAGATACCTTCAGCTTGCAGAGGTGTTCACACCTGTGACCTCTTACAAGCCTCACAGCTGTCCTGGGAGGGGTGCAGACCCAAATGCTTCCCCCTTTCTCAGATGGGGAAACTGAGACTAAGCAGTTCGATGTGATTACTGATTGACAGCACCGGCATCCTGTGTCCTCTTCCCAGTCTCAGACTCCCCGCCCGCCCTCTCTCTGCTGAGGCTGGGCTGTGCCCTGGCAGCCTCATTTGGTGCCTTCGCTGGTGAGGAGCCATCGCCTTCCTGTTGGGTGTTTGCCTTGGAGCACCCAGGAAGTGAGGTTGCCCAGCACCCTTGGGCCGCCCAGGAGAGGAGCATGCTAGACGTGGGCAGGCCTCCCTGAAGGGTGAGAGGGAGCCCGGGCTCCCCGCTCACCCCTCTGCTCCCCTCGGACGGGCCTGGCCCCGGTCCTTGGAAGAGGCAGGGCCATCCCCTGGGACGGCCCCTCGGAGGTAGGAGGGAGTGGCGGTCCCCCATCGCGTAGGAGGCGCCGAGCAGGGCGATGGTCTCCAGTGCACTCCCGTTCTCTCCCTGCACACTCAGATGTGGGTTCCTCCCCTGTCTGTGAGGGGGCGGAGGCGCAGGTACTCCAGGAACCTCTCTCCCTCTAGCTCCTCAAGGGATCTGTTCACTTATTCATCCGGCAGACACTTACTGAGTCTGGTCCCGTTGAGACACTGAGACCCCTTGGCTGCCACATAAACAGCTTATGGTCACGCAGGGCCGGTGGCCAGCGCTGGAGTAGTGGGGCAGAAGGAGTGGTGAGCCCGCGGCCGGTGTGGGAGCTACAGGAGTTACGTGGCTCTCGGACCCTGTCCCAGACTCCCTCACTCCAGGGCTTCCCTGGCCATCTGACAGGTGCCCCTTGATTCCAAATAGAATTCATTTCTGCTCCGAGGAGGGTGCTGTCAGGCGGCCTCGGGGCGGCCCGCGGGGCAGGCCCTGGCTCGGGATACCTGCCCTGCCGTTGGCCGCCTGGTGGGCCTTTACCAGATTATTTTAGCTCTCTCGGCCTCTGTTTGCCACTTATGAAATGAAAGTAACAGCCTGTCTCTTTCCTTCCTCTGGAGGGCAAGTCTTATCTGCTTAGATCCCACAGTGTCTTATAAAGCTGAGAGTGAGAAGGCTTTGGGGTCTACTGCTGTTTCTGCAGAACCTACAGGCCACACTCCGTGCACTGAGTCCATTTCAGTGGAATCGGGGAATCCAGGTCCCCGACCTCCCTTCAGGAGTCAGTGCTGTTCTAATTATAGCCTTCTCGGCCCTGTTCCCCTGGCCCCGTCTGTGCTGCACGTAACTCTGTGACTGTGGGGGGAGCCCTCTTTTCAGATGACGAAGTGGCAGAGAGGGCTCAGGAACTCTCCAGGTCGCGAGGGGTTCAAAAGTGGAAAGAACCTGGGCCTGAAGCTCAGGTCTCGGCGACCGTTACAGGGAAAACATGGTGTTCTCTCCCCCTCCTCTCCTGTCCTGTCCCCCCTGCTCCTGGAAGAGCCGGGCCAGGTCCTGGATGTGACAAGCCCTCTGGGGAGAGCCCCTTGGGTGGCGCGCAAGGCGCTGGCCTGGAGAGGCAGGGTGGCCCTGCCTGTGTGCTGCGCTCGCCTCCTCTGGTCTCCGGTTGTGCTCTTACTTCTCAACGCTTTCCCCATCTTTTGCCCTGGTTCCCCTTCCCCAAAGCCCTGGGAGCTGCCCTTGAGCCCGGATTTACAGGTGAGGAGCTTCCTGTCAGGAGAGTGGTCGCTCCCCTGGTCTGGGCCGGGCACCCAGTGGGCGCTCAGGGACCACGGGCGGCTGGCTTGCCGGGGCCCACACGGCAGAGCCCTGGCAGGAGCAGGGCTGGAATCCGGGCCTCCCGGCTCCTGGGCTGCTGCTCGCCTCTGGCACTGGCCACGGGCCACGGGGGTGACATGGTAGGGCCCTCCAGAGGGTCAGAGGGTGGGACGCGCTGGTGTGCTGTTCCGGCCAGAAGGGGATGCACACAGGGAGGGGCTCCTGGCCGGCCTCTTGCTCCTCTCACGTTGCCATTTGTTCCCTGCAGGGTCAGGAGAAGCATGAAGAGTCTTATACCAAGAGCTCTGACGACCCGCAAGCAGAATTCCACTCCTCAGGGCTGAGGGCCGAGGGCGCCTCCGAGGAGCCGTCTGTGGCCTCCTCCCCGGATCAGTCCCCTCCGCCCTGGGATCAGGCCCGCAGCCAGGGCCCAGCTCCTGCCTATGTTGCCAGCGGACCCTTTGGGGAAGGCGGGCTCCGGGGCCAGGCCGCCTCCCCTATGGGCAGGGTGAACGGGCCGCTCTTTGCGGACCCCAGAGACCCATTCTCTGCCACGGGCCTGCAGCGAAGGTTCTACCACCAGGACCAGTCCCCTGTGGGGGGCCTGACGGCTGAGGACATTGAGAAGGCCCGGCAGGCCAAGGCTCGCCCGGAGAGCAAGCCCCACAAGCAGATGGTGTGTGCAGGGGGCCCCCAGGGTGGGGCTGGGGGCTTCCCACGGTGCTGCTGGTGTCAGGCCCCCTCTTCGGGGACATTCTTCGGGTGCCGTGGCCTGGAATGTCGGGCACACGGAGGCCTCTTCTGGGAGGCGTGTGCTGCTGGGCGGAGCTGCTGCCTTTGGGGGTGGAGAGGGCGTGCGGGGGGCGGTGTGAACCCCTGAAGGTCGGTCCTGTCCCTGTTCACTGATCCCCGGAGGTCTCTTTCTTTTCGCCCTCTAGCTCAGTGAGCGGGCTCGCGAGCGGAAGGTGCCAGTTACGCGGATTGGGCGGTTGGCCAACTTTGGAGGTGAGGTCCCAGTCCCGGTGAGTGGAGCGGGGGCCACCATGGGGTCTGCGTGAGGCGGGGAGGCCGGGGACCCAGGGCTGCCCCGGGGAGCGTGGCAGCTCCTGTGTTAGCCATGCCGGGATGTTTTCCGTGGGTGGGCGATTCAGTCTCTGCCTCAGCTCACCCCTGGGGGTCGATGCGTGGCTGATTCCACGCTGTGGGCTGCGGCTTTGCTTCTCGGGGGGCAGCGTCTGCAGCATCCGCGTTTCACTCAGGCCTTTGGAGGCCCCTGCAGGGAGGAGGTGGGACAGTGGGGCTCTTTGGCTCCTGGACCCAGTGGTTTTTGCCCAGCCATTTGGGGACCTGTTTGCTGGGCCTGCGGGCATCAGTGGAATGATAACGAGGTGCCGTGGCCCCGAGCTGCTGTCCTCCATTTCAGTGTGCTGAGGAGTTGTGAGTTTGTTCTTTTCTTTAGGGGTTTGCATAGCCGTTGTGTCCAGTACCCCCCTGTGCTCTCTTCGTCCAAGTTGGAGGATCATTTTGTAGTGAAGGTTTACAGCAGTTGTCTCTGCTTTTATGACATTGTATTGTCATATCTGACCAGGATGTTCCTGTTGCAAGTGCCGTCCTTTGCTATGGTTCTGCTTGAAGATGGAGTGACTTCTCTAAAGCCCGCTTATCCTCAGTAGGTTCTCCAGACAATACAGTTAATGAAAGCAACAGCCTTGGCGACTTGATTCGCGTGCCCACCTGGGGCAGGTGCTCATTTGCGCGGCTCTGTGTAACGGTGGTCTCATTGATGGGTTCATGTTGATGCCGGTGCTGACTGGTCATGAAAGCCCGCTCTCATGTGTCTGAGCCTTTACCTACCTGCCTTTTGCTTTGCTGGTTTGTACGTCTCCCCTCCTACAGACCGCACATCGGGCACGCTGCTCTCCCCGGCTGCCTCTTCTCTTGTGGAGACCCCGTCTTACTCCTTGTTCGGGGGTGGATCTGTGCTCCCTGTTAGCCTGGCCTCTGGAAGCTGGCCTGATGTGTGGGTTCTAACGTTGAAGGAAGGCTGGCTGTCTTCCTTAGGTGCAGAGCAAACTAGGTTAATTGGATAGAATTTTCTCAACTCTGAGGTTTTCTTCCATGATTGTTATCTTAAAATGTGGCATCTGCTGCTACTTAGCTTTTCAGGAATCCAGCATACAGTGTCATCTGAGTTTCAGCACAGAATTATTGCTTCATTTCACTTTAATGGGTTAGCGTTTTAAGCAGTTCCTCGTAGAACACTGTAACTCCCTGGGGTGCCACTACCAGAATGGGCTGCTCTGGGGGCCTCCAGTGGTCCTTATTCCCCAGAAGACATGTCACTTGCCCTGCTTTGCTCAGTGGCTATTAGTTGGGACATTTATTCTTCTTAAAGTATTAGATGGAGATTCTGTTCTCTCCCCCATTAGTTTGAGGGCAGGAACTGTTCTCTTCTTACTTTGTAGTTAGTCTTTCTCTGTAACCTATAATCCTCCTCCCCTCACTGCAGACCAGGGCTCAGCACAGAGCTCTGTCCCCATAAGGCTTAGTTTGACTGATGTATTTTAGGATGGGTATAAGCCTCTCTCGTGAGTCTTTGCTGGGGTGGGGTAGTGGAGGACCTGTTTGGGAAAAGTGGTTAGGATGAAGGTCGTGATGGCCAATTAGTATCTGATGGAGGTCCTGGTGAAGCAGGCAGGAGTCAGGCCTTTTTGGGGGGTGGGTTAAGGAAAGCAGACTGAAGTGAAAGCGGTTGTATAGGAAGGTGTGTAGGACAAAAAGTCAACTTCGTTAAAACCAGGGTACAGGGCTCCCCTCAAGGCGTGGGGGACGTGGGCTGCCAGAGGGAGCTGGGGTTGGGGTGAGGAGAGACCCTGGTCTTTGTAGGGGCTTTGCACCATCAGGAGCCTCTTGAGCCCTTGCTGACAGCTGCCTGATGCCTGGAGCCGCCCTTCAGAGTCTGTGCTGGAGATCTGCTCCCAGCTGTGATTCTCAGCTGCACACGTTGTTGCCCAAGCAGTTGGCAGCTCATGTTTCAGGATTAGAGGTGGCAGGAGGGGAGCAAAGAGGAGCCGGGTCTGGAAAGAACGTGAAGTTCTGGCCCCAGAGGTGAATTCTGGGCCTTCTACCCTATCCAGAGGTTTTCAAACTGGGGTTTATGACCCTTTAGTGAGTGTGAAATCAGTTTAGTGGGTCAGGACCGGCATTTAAAAAACAAATTAAATAGAATGGAATTGAATAGAAAAGGATCAGAATTAGTATCATAGATCCTTAGAACTGCACATGTTGCAAAAATATTTCTGTTTCAGAGATCTAAATATCCTACTGATGTACGTTCTTCGTTGCATTGTGGAGTATATGGCTTACTGGTGGGTCATTATCTAGACAGTTGGAAGTAACACTGCTCTACTTTCTTCTCCTAGAAAATACTTCTGGCCTTTCTTCCCCTCATGAGGGTGAGATGGTTTTGAGGTGTAGACTAACAGACTTTAGGAAGTTGTTACACTGCAGGTATGAAAGAAAGGGATTGCTCTAGATCTCAGGGGGTAGGATTGTCTTTGGGAAGGTCAGCAGCAGGTATTGAGCTGTATAGAGGCAGAAGGCAGGGCTTTCCATCTGGGTGGCTCATTCTGACGCTGAGATGGCGCAGGAACTCTAGGTCTGATTGGGCTGTGGGACATTGTGGCTCTGATGCTGTGGGGCATGGTGATCTTTGGATATTAGCTTTTGTTGGAGAATGAAATGAAAGATAGCATTAGATATTGGATTTGGGGTCAGAACTGGGCTTTAGGTCATCATAAGATTTGGGTTATAATTCCGGCCCTGCTTCCTGTGACCTTGGGTATTGCCTTGGTTTGCCTTTCTGTGAAATAGGGGTCTTGCCATTGACTCCAATGGGAATATACTGGTAAATGTTCCATGTGTATCTGAAAAGAATTCTGGCACTGTCAGGTGTAGTTTATCTATCTGTCTAGTCTAGTTTGTTACTCATATTAGTCAGATCTTTTAATGATTTTTTTGGTATGTGTATTCTTTTGTTCTTTTTTAAACTTCTTTTTAAAATTCTTTTTTAAATTAATTTTTATTGGAGTATGGTTGCTTTACAATGTTGTGTTAGCCTCCACTGCACAACAAAATGAATCAGCCATACAAAAACAGATATCCCCTCCGTTTTGGACTTCCCTTCCATTTAGGTTACCACAGGGCATTAGGTAGATTTCCCTGTGCTATGGTATGTTCCCATCAGTTGTCTGCTTTACACATAGTAACAATAAAGTATAGGTGTCAATCCCAGTCTCCGAATTCCTCCCACCCTACCTCTTTCCCCCTTGGCATTCATACATTTGTTCTCTACATCTGTGTCTCTGTTTCTGCTTTGCAAATAAGATCATCTGTACCATTTTTCTAGATGGTATGTTTATTCTGTCAGCTATCAAAAGAGACATTTAACAGTCTTATGCTGTGATCATGGATTTACCTACCTCTTAGTTCTGTCAATTTTTACTTTAACGTTTTGAAGCTGTGTTATTGGTTGCTTACAGATTTAGAATTCTTATATCCTCCTGGGGATTGACTCCTTTATTATTATGTCTTACCTCTCTTATCTCTATGAAAGTCTACATTGTCTGATATTAGTATAGCTGTTTTCCAGCTGTTCTTTTGGGAGGTGGTGGTCAATGTTTGCATCGTATATCTTTTTCCTTCCTTCTCCTTTCAACCTTTTGTATCCTTATATTTAAGGTGTGTCTTTTGTAAGCAGCATATATATATTTTCTTTTCCTGTGATTTAGGTACAGACCATTAATCTTAGTCTTATAATGTGAGTATTTAGTTCATTTACATTTAATGGAGTTGCTGATGTATTGGGGTTTATATTTACTGTCTTAGTCTTTGTTTACTGTTTGACCCATCCATTCTGTTCCCTTTTTTTCTCTTCTGTCCTACTTTCTTTTTAAAAATTTTTACCTTTTTTTAAATTGAGGTATAGTTGATGTATAATACTATGTAAGTTTCAAGTGTACAACATAGGGATTCACAATTTTTAAAGGTTAGATTCCATTTGTAGCTATTATAAAGTATTGGCTATATTCCCTGTGCTGTACTATATATCCTAGTAGCTTATTTATTTTATACATAGTAGTTTGTACCTCTTAATTCCCTACCCCTTTCTTCCCCCTTTCCCCTTCCCTCTCCCCACTTGCCTTGCCTTCTTTTGAATTAAAGAGATTTTTTTCTTGTACATGTTTTCTCTTTATTAGTTTGTGTGTTATTATTCTACTATACTTTTAGTGGTTTCTCTTGATTACAGCATACATTCTTGACTTACTACAATGTAATAGAAATGATTATTTTGACTACTTCTGCAGTAATGCTAGCACTTCAGAACAGTTTAAATCCCTTTGTGTGTGTGTGTGTGTGTGTGTGTGTTAACGTGGATATGTATTTTGTTTCTACATGTTTTATATTATATACTAAATTATTAAGATATGTTAAACCTTACAAGATGTCATTTCTTTGTATAGCCCATATGAATTTAGATTAGCCACGTATTTACCCTTTTTGTGTTTCTTTCTCCCTTCATTTTTTTTTTTTTTTTTTTGCTGTACACGGGCCTTTCACCGTTGTGGCCTCTCCTGTTGCGGAGCACAGGCTCCGGACGCGCAGGCTCAGCGGCCATGGCTCACGGGCCCAGCCGCTCCGTGGCATGTGGGATCCTCCCAGACCGGGGCACAAACCCGTGTCCCCTGCATCGGCAGGCGGACTCTCAACCACTGCGCCACCAGGGAAGCCTCTCCCTTCATTTTTATATTAGAATTACTTTTGGGGTAATTTTCTTCTTCTCTGCAGAACTACCTTTTCTCTTTTTTTGTAGTGCAGAGTGGTAATCATTAATTCTCTGTTTTTATTTGTGTGTAAATGTCTTTATTACACTTTTGTTTTAGAAGGTATTTTGGCTGGGTATAATACTCCATGTTCAAAATTAATTCTTTTGGACACTTTACCAATATTATTCCATTGTCTTCTTTTTTTTGTTTTGTTTTGTTTTTTGGCCACACCACGCGGCATGTGCGATCTTAGTTCCCTGACCAGGGATTGAACCCGCGCCCCCTGCAGTGGAAGTGCAAAGTCTTAACCACTGGACCACCAGAGAAGTCCCTCAGTTGTCTTCTTAACTTCCATTGTTTCTGTTGAAAACTTAGCTATTCGTTTTATTGCTGCTCCTTTGAAAGTAATTTGTATTTTGTCCTCTGCTTTTAAAATTTTCCTTTTGCTTTTGTTTTCCAGCAGTGTTACTGTGACATGCTTGGGTATGATTTACTTTGCTTTTATCCTGCTTGGGATTATAGAGCTTCTTAAATCTGTGCTTGATGTCTTTCATCAATTTTGGAAAATTCTGGTCATTTCTTCAAATATTGTTTCTGCCCTGTTCTCTTTCTCCTCTCCTTCTGGGACTCCAGTTACACATATGTTAGATCTTTCCCTTCTGTCATGTGTGTCTCCTCTACTCTTTTCTATATTTTTCATTTGTGCTTCAGTATTATAGGTTCAGAGGAGATGTCTTACCTCCTCTGCACCTATGAAATGAGGGAGAACTGGACGATTATAGAAATGAGACCAACAGATCAAGTAGGCACTAGAGAAAACTTACCAAAAGGAGTTGAGCACCATGTGCCTGACTTCCTGGGGACACGCTGCACACTTGCTGCCGCTCTAAGTAGCCAGCGCTCCTCCGGTGCTCTCTGAGGCAGCAAGACAGATGCCCTTTAGGTCCAAGAAAAGTTTGTGCCCTTGGCAGGGTGAGGGAGCGTGGTTTCTACTTTCTCCAGGAGCAAACTTTAAAAGGGACTCTTCTGTCTATTTTCTGTCACTTAGAGCCTCTGTGAAGGAGATTAGGGCAGTTATAATCTCCAGTTACAGGTGAGGAAGCTGAGCCACAGTTGCCAGTCACCCAGGCCCATATGTGCATCTGTGACAGTCCTGGGACCCGGGCTGAGGAGGCCTGTATCATACAGATACAGGCAGGCTGAGCCTGTCGCCCCTGAATTCGTCCCGTCTCCCCTGAGCCAGCAGAGGGACTGTCAGGTCTTCCCCCCCGCCCCACTCTGGCTTAGTTCTGAGAACTGAGAACACTCTACAGGGACCTTCGTCCACTGCTCCTTCCTATTCTCCTTCCTGCGATGCTGTGGGTTGCAGCCCCCTCCCAGGCCCCCTCTTCTTCCCGGTGCCCAGTGCTGGCGCAGCGGGAGGATGCAGGTGATGGAAGAGAAGGTGGAATTACCAAGGGTTCGGGAGCACCTTGAAGTGAAGGAAATATCCTTGTCCGCTGCCTTTTCTGTGTGGACTTTCTTGTCCTATCAGATCAGAAGGATTGTTGGGTGTGTTGGAAAAGGGAGGCCTGAGAACAGTGCCTGGCACGTGGGTGGTGCTGTGTGAGTGAAGCGGTTTTGCCCTCAGATCTGGCCCTTGCTGCTGCAGAGGACCTCCGTCCAGCCTTGCTCTGTAAACATGCCTGGGGTGCTGGCAGGTTAGGCGCCCCTCACTAAGCCTCCTCACAGGAGGAGGTTTTTATTAGAAGGTTAGAAGGTTTTTATTTACTTGTTTCCTCTGTGTCTGTGGGGTGCTGCTCAGGGGGCACTTATTTGGCTCTGAGGACCTGCAGAGGGACTTCGGGGAGGAAGGAGCTGGGCCAGTGGCCTGGGCCCCCGATCAGTCCCACAGCCTGGGAAGCAGCCCAAAGCGCCCCCACCCCCTTGGGGAGACCCTGCTCCTTGCTGCTCGTCACTGCCACCGCGTTTCTTGCCTGCAAAATCTCCGTTTGTGAGAAATGTCAGGAACTTTCTTGGAAAGGGCTGGTGCCTTCTCACAGGCTAGGGTGGTGGCCAGGCTGCTGGTGGTGGCCATGGGCCCGCGGAGCTGGTTCTGCGGCTGGTCTCCCCTGGGACATCCATGCGGGCCGGGCTGAGCCTGCCTGTGGGTCCGGACATGGACAGGTGCTGTCCTAAGGGCTGGGGGGCCGAGGTGGAGTGGAAGGCCTCAGGTGACGCCGGAGACTGAGTGAGCACGGGCTCGGGCTGTCCTCACCAACGCGGGGAGTCCGAGGCAGAGGCGCTGATCTCCCAGGAGCTGCCTGCAGGTGCCACCCAGCTCCGGGGGGAACGGAGAGCCTGGCTGGCCTCTGCCCTCCTGTCTCTGCAAGGTTCTGAGAATGCTTTCAGGTCAGCCAGGTTGGGTATGGCGGGATGGCCAGCCTGTTCTTGGTTCACTAGAGCAGGAGCTCCTGAGGTCAGGGTCCCGCAGTGGGGAGCCCATCCCTTGTCAGCTCCTCGGGCCTGGCCCTGAGGGAGCTCGCAGGCGCACAGAAGGAGCCTGCGACCTGCTTTGTGGAATGTTCCCTCCGTGATTCAGTGTTCAGTGACGGTCCTTGGCCTTGGAGAGCTTTGGCTCTGCCCAGCAGCCCAGAATGGGCCAGAGAAGAGTTCGGCAGAGCGTGTGAGGGGGCCCAGCTGGGGGCCCTGCGGAGAAGGGCGCTCGGCGTCTGCTCTCAGTGGCCAGCCCGGGTAACCTTTGACACGTCTGCCTGTTTGGTAGGCTTGTCTTTGGACTTGATGTAGGCAGAGAAAAATCTAGAGGCGGAGAGACATTGGGGAGGTCACTGCAGTTTGAAGGTTAGCGTTGCTGTTGCCATTCGTTTGCTGAGTTGGACAGTGTGCTGAGGTGGGGGGAGGGGAGGGGAGTTACCATTTGACCGGGGACGCAGCTCTGTGCCCAGTGTCCTCCGGGGCTGGGTTGGGGTGTCAAAGGGAAACAGGCCGTGGCAGCTCCATCCCAGCACGCCAGGGTGTCCTTGGGGGCATTTCCAGATGACCGTGGCCTCTGCTCTGGTCGCCAGAACTTGCCTTGTGCTGCCCCACCAGCAACGTGGGGTGTTGAGCACTTGAAACGTGGCTGGTCCAAGCTGAGACAGGCTTCCAGGACGAAACGCACATTGGATTTTGAAGACTTGGTACAAAAAATAAATAAAACAAGTAACATCTCTCTAACGATGTGTATATTGAGTACTTGTTGAATTGATAATGTTTTGGATACACTGGGCTAAGTAAAATATATGGTCAGGATTCCTTTCACATGCTTCTTTTTGCCTTTTTTAACATAGCCCCCAGAAAATTTAAAATCATATATGTGGCTGGCATTATATTTTTTTGGCAGCACTGGTCTAGCCCTTTGAATAGGAGAAAGGACAGTAATAGCGAACACCTGAATAGTGTTGCCTTCCGCCCAGCCCTTCTGGGAGGGCTTCACTCTCATTCAGCTGTTTAATCCTCACACTGACCCATGAGGCAGGAGCTACCTGGCAAAGCAGAGGGTGAACGGTTGTGTCATGGTGGGTCAAATGTACTGCAAAAACATTTTAAAAAATTGGGTTATCCTCTTATGATTTTTAAAATGTATTTTTCATTAAATAACTTTTTCAGTAAATTCAATAATAATTTTCATAAAAGTAATGCATAATCATTGTAGAAACTTTGGAAAGTGTAGAAGCATGTGCAGGTGTCCTTGCCAGGTGTGAGACTGCCAGCCCCCCAGGGCTGTGCTCGCCAAGGCCCACTGGCCTCGGGGCATCTCTGGCATCTTCCCTGGGTCTTTGCTGTCCCTCCTGCTGTGGTCAGCGTGCTCCTCCAAATGTTCCTCACTCTCTCGCCTAGTGTGCTCCCGCCCCCCAAGCCAGCTGGGACTGTATTTCAGTAGAGGAAATAGGCCCTGAGCCAGGCTCCTGGGCTTTCTGTGTGCATTTAGTGGCACCTGCTGGCCTCCCCAGGCCTCCCCTAGACAGTAGGGATCATCCAGTTCCAACCTCTGGACCAGTGAGATGTTAATAAACCTTGATTTCAAAGATTGCTGACGGGAGAAGGAGGGCCTGCTACCCCACTGTCCTTAGACCACCGTCAGTGCCTGTGGGGCCTTCCCCGCAAGTGAGGGCTGTAGCCTGAGCTCCTGGGAGTCCCCGTGGCTTTTGCAAAATGTCCCAGTTCCCACCAATGACTGCTTTATATTGCAGTGGTAATGCCTCTCCTTGCGACTTAAGTGAACTGGGTTAGAGAATTCTAGAGTATTGGAGGCTCTTCACACAGACTGTGAAGTGGGCGGCTGCATCCCAAGGGGGTGCCCAGTGTTGTCAGGATGTCCTTGGCCTGCAGCCATTCCTGGCCCACATTCCATTTGTGCTGCGTCTTGCCCAATGCGTTTCTCCGTCGTACGTTGTTTTGGAGGTGTGTGTGTTTGTCGCGTGAGCCTGTAGCAAAGGTGATGGAGGTGGCGGTGGAGGAGGCTTTTCCAGCGAAAGCACCAACCTTGAGGCAGGTCTTCTCTGAAAACAACAGCTGTGTATCTCCTACCTCCTTATCCCCTCCCTTTTCAAGATGCCTGGAGTGTCAGCGAAGGTCCCCAGGGGAGCGAGACAGGTGTCTGTGTGGGGCTACTCCGGGCCTCTTGGGTGGCGGGCAGTGGGCAGCCCCTGAGCGAATGCCCAGAGCCCTCAACCTCCTCCTTGCAGGTCTGGCCGTGGGTCTGGGCTTCGGGGCCCTGGCCGAGGTCGCCAAGAAGAGCCTCCGCCCTGAGGACCCCTCAGGTGAGCTGGGCCCTTGATGGGGAGGGCAGGGTGGGCCCTGAGAGGTGGGCCTGTCAGCTCCCAGCTCCCACCTGCATTCCCCGAGGGTTGGCCTCCAGGGGCACCTTTCATCTTGTGTTCCGTGTTCACGGCAGCCCTGGAGTTTGAGGCCTGAAGGCTGTTCTGTTCCTGTCCTGGCCCATGTTGGCTCACCCAGCCGTCCTGGTTCCTCCGGGCCCGCACACCTTCCCTCTTCTGATAGGAGCCTCCGGTTTGGCCCTGCCTCTGCCCCCGCTCTGCAGAGCCGCTGGGGTCCCAGGTCTGGCCAGGTCAGGTGCCCAGGGCTCCCCGTTTGGCTGTGGTCGAGGGGCGTGGGAGCTGCTGGAACAGACCCCATGGGCCCCCCATTCCCCCACCTCGTGACCTGGGGTGGCCATTACCTCTCCAGCTTCAGCCGCTTTGTCTCTGAGGTGAAGATCGTGACTCCTCTGTCCCCTGCCTCCAAGGGTCAGCCCGGGGTCAGGTCAGAACACTCAGTTCCCCTTGTCTGGGTGGCCGGCTGTGGGTGGTACTCCATGGAGAACGTTCTGCAGACCGGCTGCTCTGAAACCTGGCGTGCTTAGGATGCTCTGACGAGGGGTCAGGGGGCAGCTGGAGGCCCCACCCAGCCCCTACCCGGTCCCCTCCCCCAGGCTTGTCCAGTTGGGGGGAGGCGACTAGGCAGGTGCCGGACGCTTTCCCTTCAGCAGGGTCCTGGGGGCTGTTGAGAGCAGCCCTGCTAGAGCCATCTGCTTGGTGGATTTCTCAAAGTTTACTTGAAGTTCTGGGCTGAGTGCCCCCTGCCCCTGGCCCATTCAGGGGACATCAGTTCATTCCGGTACTTGACACCTCCTCCCCCCTTCCCTGGGGACCCTGAGTGACCCCCACTGTCATGCTGTGCTGTGGTCCCTGAGGCCCTAGCTACAGCCTGGGGGCCCTGAAGGGGGCCCTGCCAGCCACCTGGGTGGCCCCACTTCACCTGCAGGACCCTCTCGAGGGGATGGGGGCCTCTGCGGAGAAGGTGCTAGCCTGTCCTCCAGGCCCCTGAGTATGTGTGTGTCCTTGGAAGGGACGGGAGAGCAGAGAGGATTAGGGAGGGTATTTTTAGTGCTGGTGCTGAGACTCTGGGAAGTGAGAAGCCAGCCTGCCCCAGGCACAACCTCTCCCATCGTCCCCCCCCCAAAACTGGCTGCCCTCCGTCCTGCCCCGTCCAAGCAGGAAAGAAGCTATACTGGCCCCAAGGTTACAGCTGGTGTCCTTTGTTAGGGAGGCGGTGGCCCTTGTTGGGGGTCAAGAGGCCTAGGTGCCACTGGCCCAAGAGCAGGACACGGGGCTCAGGCCCAGAGAGACGTGCTCTAGCTTCCTGAGCAGGCCCGGAAACCCCTGGGCCTGGAGGGCACCGACCAGCCTGGCCCCGGCCTCCCCAGGGGCTAAGCCTCTTCTAAGCGGGGCACGCGCCCACCACACCCTTGAACACCCCCGGCTCCCCCCGGGTTGTTTTCAGAACCAGCCTTGCCCGGGCAGGGGCCCAGACTCCAGCCTGTGGACAGTGGCCAGCCGTGAGGAGCGGCTGCCTGGGAAGCTCAAGAGGGCCGGGCGCCGTCCCTGGATCTCGGGGGCGCTGCTGTGTCCCTAGGGGAGAAGATCTCCCTCCTCCTGCCGGGGATGTGGCGTCTCTGCCCCGCCCACCTCTCCTCAGGGATACAGTCTCAGGTCCCGGCCCACAGGGCCCAGGGGCTGGGGAGGGCAGAGCGGACATAGAGGGCCGCCTGTCCCTGCTGCGGCCCGAGGCGAGGGGTGATCTGGGCACCCTTCTTGGCCTAGACACCCTGGAGTGGCCCTGCCCAGGGGCTACAGCTTTCTTGACCCCCGGCAGCTGGGCTGCTTCCTGTGGAGCTGAGATCTCTCCCCTTCCCGGGACCCTGTCCTGCTGTCCGGGACCTTGGGTGAGCCTAGCCCCGCGCAGGCCTAACAGCTGCCTCAGGTGTGGGCCTTCAGTCTCGCATCCCCCTGCAGCCCACCCACCCTGGTGTATCAGAGGCCGTGCTGGGCACGGCCCCGGACGGAGGGCAGTGGCATGACGGCCGCCTCCCGTGTTCGCGCCTTGGGGACCCAGCTCAGACCCACTCCGAGCGCTGGGCCAGGCCCGTGGTGATGCTGGCTGAGGAAGGTGCCAGGCTCTGTGGGCGGCAGCCCTCGGGGGTTCCTGATCTAACTGGGCTCACAGGACAGAGGGCAGGAAAAGCACCGACTGCCACTGGGTCACCCCCTCCTCATCACCTTGAGTCACCAGCCTGCACCCTCCCACCCCCGACTGTGCTGAATGGAGGTTGTCTGCACACCTGAGGTCCCTATGCGTTCTCCCCAGGCCAGCTGGCACCAGCCGGGTGAGGCTGTCCTTGACCCTGAGCTCCCCTCCCTTGAGGACTGCCCTCTCACTGCAGCCAGTGGCCCCAGGTGACTGTGCAGAGAGTCCAGGGGTGCTGGTGACCTTTGTCCCGCACACTGAGGGGCGAGGGACAGTGACTTGGCAGGGACTGATATGGAGGGAGAGGCCCCGTGGGCGAGCCTGTGTGTGTGTGTGTTGGGATGGGGTTGGAGGTGGGCCCGGGGAGACCTGGCTGGCCCCTGAGGGCCTTCCTCGGCATCTGGGAGGTGGGTGTGCCGGTTTTGTGGACCCCGAGGAGGAAAGACGTTGACTGAGCCCTTTGTGTCAAGCTCTGTGCTGGGACTTCACTGCATCTCACTCAAAACGTGTTAAACCCTGATGTCTTGTTATTGTCCCTGGACCCACAACCAGGGGCGGGTGGAGGGGCCTCTGGGGGATCCCAGGCCCAGCAGCCCCGCCTGAGGGAGGCCATGGTGACTTCGCTCCTCTGCAGGGAAGAAGGCCGTGCTGGATTCCAGCCCCTTCCTGTCAGAGGCCAACGCGGAGCGCATCGTGCGGACGCTGTGCAAGGTGCGCGGGGCGGCGCTCAAGCTGGGCCAGATGCTGAGCATCCAGGGTGAGTGCGGCTGCGCGGGCTGCGGGCGGTGAGGCGGCGTAGGGAGGGGAGCTGGGGGTGGTGAGGCGGCGTAGGCAGGGGAGCTGGGGGCGGGCAGTGGGGGGCGCCGCACCTGGCCCCGAGGGGAAGGGATGGGAGGTTTCCTGCCCACGGGCTTCTCTTGTTTGAAGCTTGGCTGTTAACCCACCTGGGATGTTTAAAAACAGTGTCTGAAATAGGAGCCCACGGTTGTTTTTCTGGCTTCTTTCTGAGTGTTTTGACATGTCCAGAGGTCCTGGCGTCTCAAAAGTTGGGGAGAGTCCGGCTGATGCCCCCTGGTGCCCCCCGCGGTGGTCCGAGGGTGCTGTTTGGGGAGCTCACGGGCCTGTGGTGGCGTGACACCGGGGCATGGGCTGTGTGGCCCCGAGGAAGGAAGGCCGGGGGAGACGGCGGCGGCTGAGCTGGAGGCTGGCTCATTGCAGCCCCCAGAGCAGAGCTGGGGTTCGGGGGGCCCTCCGGGCTTCTGATGGTGCCTCCCAGGGAGGAGCACCCGAGGGGCTGCTGTCCTGGGTGGGAGCACAGCCAGTCCCCCGACAAGCAGTCAGATGGACTCACTGAAGTGGTCAAGTGCAGGACAGGAATAACCACCCAGGCAGGTGGGCGTGGGCACTGCCTGTACCGGTGCGGACTCTGGAGTGGCACGCGCCCCTCGGAAGCCCTTCCGTGCGTGAGCCCCACCTCTAGGACGGAGAGCCTCAGAGATGCGGTCAGGGCTCTGCAGGAGCGGCTTCATCGAAGGATTCTTTCTGGCCTCAAATAAACAAACTGAAGTCAGCCGCTGTCCGGCTAGTGAGCTGCGTGTTGAAGCTTCTGTGTGTGTTACAGAATATTTCAGAAAGCTATTCAACGACGTGGCACGTGCTCGTGAGAAACGGCTGCAGGAGGGGAGTCAGCCAGAGCGTCTCCAGGCAGCGTGACTGCAGTCAGGGAAAAACGCATAGGAAAGGGTCAAAACGAAAAAAGAGATCAGTAGTTCTCTGTAGGTAGATTATGGGTATTTTAAACATTTAATACGCTTTGTTCCCTAAATGTCTTTCTTTTATAATCATAAAAAGCTACGCCTGCTCTTTCTAAGGAATCTACCTCCTCAGGTCCCTGGGTGAGGGTGAGTTCAGAGGCCCCGGCACACGCTGCCCCGCACGCCATCGGCAGGGCCCCAGCTGCACAGACGCACCCAGTGCCCGGCTGGGGAGGGGTGCCGTGGGCCGGGCTGCGGGGGTCTCGGATTTGGTTGTTGGCCGAGGCGGGCCAGGAGCGTGCACGGGTCAGCGTCCCTGCATCCCCTCTGGAGCCTTGGTCCGCAGTATCAAGGGTCTGTGTGCCAATGGGGAAATGCTCCGCGGGAGCAGGGAGAACCTGAGGCTGGGCCTGCTGTGTGGCGTTGGGCCTGTGCCTCGTCTTCTCTGAACCTTGGGTTCAGCGTGTGAAGGGCAGAGCGGTACCTCGGCCTCCCCCCTGGGAGACCTTGCTGGGCAGGGCTGATCGAGGTGGCCTGTGCACCCTCCTTCCGAGGGGTCAGCCTTCCGCTCTGAATGCTCTGCTGCCTTCCAGATGACGCCTTCATCAACCCCCATCTGGCCAAGATCTTCGAGCGGGTCAGGCAGAGCGCAGACTTCATGCCGCTGAAGCAGATGACGGTGAGGCCGGTGCGGCCCAGGGTCCAGGCGCTGGCAGCCCTGCGGGAGGGGTTGGGGAGGGCCCCTCAGGGTGTCCCTGGTGGTGCTCATGGCCCCTCCCTGGCCTCTCCCTCCAGAAAACTCTCAACAACGACCTGGGCCCCAGCTGGCGGCACAAGCTGGAGTACTTTGAGGAGCGGCCCTTTGCAGCCGCCTCTATCGGGCAGGTGCACCTGGCCCGCATGAAGGGCGGCCGCGAGGTGGCCATGAAGATCCAGGTGGGCACCCGGGGTGTGGGCTCAGTGCCCTCAGGGGCTGCACAGGGCCGAGCCGGGCCCTGCAGTGAGGGGCCTCTGCACCCCACGTCCACTGTGTGTCCCCGTGCCCAGGGCAGGGCCTGTGTCTCTTCACTTCTGTCCCGGCACCTGGTCAGCGGTGGGTGCCGAGAAGTATTTGCTAAGTGAGTGACTGTAGGAGGGAGGACAGCCTCCCAGCACGCTTGGTTTGGGGGGAGCAGGGACTGGGGACAAGTGACTGTCTGGGGCCTGAGCCGCAGGGATGGGGATGGGGGAGGGAGCGGTCGGCGGTGGAGAGCAGGGTCGCGGTGGGCCCGGGGGTCACAGCAGCCCTGGTGGGTCTTGGCTCTGCCTTGCGGAGGTGCGGGGTCCTGGAGGGACACAGCTGGGCAGCTGGTGGGTGGCAGGGAGGCGGGGGCGCCGCGGGGCCCTGCTGTGTCTGTCTGCCTGACTCCCCTCTGTCCCCCGCAGTACCCCGGCGTGGCCCAGAGCATCAGCAGTGACGTCAACAACCTCATGGCCGTGCTGAACATGAGCAACATGCTTCCAGAAGGTCTGAGGCTGCCGCTGGGCAAGGGCAGGCCTGTGGGGGGGCCTCCCGGGGAGCCCCCCGTCCCCCTGACGCCCCCCTCCCTGGCCCAGGCCTGTTCCCTGAGCACCTGATCGACGTGCTGAGGCGGGAGCTGACCCTCGAGTGTGACTACCAGCGAGAGGCCGCCTGTGCCCGCAGGTTCAGGTGCGGCTCCAGCCTCGGGCCCTTGCCCGTTGCTCCCGCTGGGAAGACAGAAGGGGCGGCTTCGGGCAGCCCATTGTGGGCTGAAGGCCCCCCCCCCCCGCCCACCTCCCCCGGCTCTGAGGGGTGATGGCTGGGGTTGGGGCCTGAGGCCGGGGCCGTGTCCCGCCCAGCTCGGGGCAGGGCCCTCCTCTGCCTGGGGGGCTCAGCCCCTTGCTGTCCTGTGTGTCGCCCCAGCGTGTTGCTTGGGTGGGATCAAGGAGGCCCAGGTGTGACCTCCCACCCGCCTCTGCTAGGGAGCTGCTGAAGGACCACCCCTTCTTCTACGTGCCCGAGATTGTGGACGAGCTCTGCAGCCCCCATGTGCTGACCACGGAGCTGGTGTCCGGCTTCCCCCTGGACCAGGCCGAGGGGCTGAGCCAGGAGATCCGGAATGAGGTGGGTCACAGGGTGGGCCTGGAGCCCCGAGGCCCCACTGCGGGGCAGAGCGGGCAGGAGGGCTGCTGCGTGTACCCACCTGGTGGTACGCTTGGCCTCAAAGTCAGCTCTGGGCGTGAGGCAGGATGGGGTGGAAGATGGGGAGGGAAATGGGAGTCAAGCTTCCCCGGCCCAGATCCAGGGGCCACCGGGTGGCCCGGTGCTGGTGACGAGGACCCACCCGGCCCCCAGATCTGCTACAACATCCTGGTCCTGTGCCTGAGGGAGCTGTTCGAGTTCCACTTCATGCAGACAGACCCCAACTGGTCCAACTTCTTTTATGACCCTCAGCAGCACAAGGTGAGTGCCCAGTGGGGCTCCCACAGGGAGCCTGAGCTCCGCTGGAGCAGGGTCCGAGATCAGCCTTCTGCCGCCCTGTCCCCCCAACCCGTGCTCCACTGGGGCAAACCCTCCCCGGTATCGCCCGTTCCCAGGTGGCTCTTCTGGACTTCGGGGCAACTCGGGAATATGACAGATCCTTCACGGACCTCTACATACAGGTAGGGGTGGAGGCAGAGCTTGGCCTTGGCCCGTGCTCTCCTGGGGCTCAGATGGGATGCTTGGGACTCGAGTGGGCGGGCGGGCGGGCGGGCTTCTGTCCTCATGTCCCTGCCTGTCCGCAGCATTTGGTGCCTGTGGATGAGGCGGCAGCCACCTCGGGCTCAGGGGAGTAAAGGGGAAAGGTGGGTGGGCCGGCAGCTGGCCTGTGTGGGGAGGGGCAGTGCTGGCTCCCTGGACCCCCAGGAGCTCCCCTCTGCGTGCTGCCCACGGTCCCCTCTGCACCTCTGCCCAGATCATCAGGGCTGCTGCTGACCGGGACAGGGAGGCCGTGCTGAAGAAGTCCATCGAGATGAAGTTCCTCACCGGCTACGAGGTCAAGGTGAGCTCCGCACCCCGCCCCCCGCCCCGTGACTCTGGAGACGCACAAGGCCTGCTGAGCCAGACTCAGCCCCGGGCCATGGACTGCTTTTCCCTTGAAATCTGAAGGGAATCTCAGTTTACAAATGAGATCAGAAGTGACAGCTGCTCTCGAGGGTCTCCACAGGGCCCCTGGGCCGGCCCCGCCCCAGCCCCTGGGCTGAGGGCCTCAGAATGCCAGGGGACTGGCCACCAAGCTCTTGTTTTATGCCCCACTCCAGCCCATTCGAGATCCCAGTCATCGTGTTGGCGCTCGGGGCCCGGGTGGGCAGATGGGATGGCAAAGCACAGCCCTCACTTGCTCAGGCCTCACCGGGGAAGGGGTGAGGGGAGCGCTGGAAGTAATCGTAGCAGCCCTTTACGTGAAGGGGCGACCACCTGTGTTCCTGTCACCCAGAACCCACTCAGAAAGCAGCACTTTCCTCTCCTGATGACAGTGGGGAAGGGTTGCAGACACACAGGTGGTCTCAGGTCTACCACCAAGAGGAGTGCAGAGGCTCAGGTCAGCTCAGGCCTATAGACTGTTCTTTTGGGAATGACAGGTGTTTCGGCCGCAGACCCCGCCACTTCCTTTCTTCTTCCACGGAGCCCAGTTCACACATGAATGATGTTCTCCTGGCCCCTGTTGGTTTGAGTTTACACCCTGGTTAACGTTCTTCAGTCTGGTTGAAACACTCACCTACCTGGCCCACTCCTCAGCGAGCAGTCAGTCTGGGCCCCGTGATGGGAGCCCTGGGCTGGTGAGGGCTCTTTGATCTTGCCTCCATTCACCTCCCTCCAGGCCATGGAAGATGCCCACTTGGATGCCATCCTTATCCTGGGGGAGGCCTTTGCCTCGGAGGAGCCCTTTGACTTTGGCACCCAGAGCACCACCGAGAAGATCCACAACCTGATCCCCGTCATGCTGAAGCACCGGCTCGTCCCGCCGCCCGAGGAGACCTACTCGCTGCACAGGAAGATGGGGGGCTCCTTCCTCATCTGCTCCAAGCTGAAGGCCCGGTTCCCCTGCAAAGCCATGTTCGAGGAGGCCTACAGCAACTACCGCAGGAGGCAGGCCGAGCAGCAGTAGCCGCGGGCCCGGCCGTTAGGCGGGACCCTCCGTCCTCCTGCCGCTAAAACTAGTAGGAAGCCGGTGGTACCCACGCTCCGTTTAAGCTTCACCCAGTGAGAGGGGGCCGCGCTGGTGGGGGGGCCGCTGCTCAGAGCCCGTGGCCAGCACTTATACACGGTTCTCATCGCTGAGTGGGTGTGGGGCGAGAGGCGCCAGCACGGAAGTGCAGCCCCACTGCTGTCTGGCAGAATCTGCTTATTGTTTACTCATCCTCTGAAATGACTCTCGATAAAAAGACGATTTTATTTCCTTTTCCTTTTTGTAACAGGGCTTTTTGCTAATGTGAATGGTAACCAGAAGAAGATGAGAGTTCTCCCTTTGAATCCCTGCCACCAAAAAAAAAACCAAAAACAAAACAGAAAAGCCTTTTTGGATTTTATGGAGTGTGTAATACAAGGTTTGTGTGTGTGTGTTTCTAGAATGAGATTTGTGTTTTCTGCCTTTTCCTCTCCAGCTTGGATCTGCACCTGGGAGAAGTGCTGATCTGAGCAGTGCCGACAAGCACTACTTCTCCAAGCGAGGTCCACCCACACCTGCTCTCTGGCTGGTTCCTAGAGGCTTTTTTGGACAAGCAGAGGTTTCCAGAGAACTGCTGCCTCCTGTGGGGAGGGGCAGGAGCCCCAGAAGGGGAGAGAAAGCCGCGTGCTCTCTGGGTGTGTGTGGGCCCTTCTTCCCGCTCCGGCGCCTGGGCCTTTTGTGGAAGGTGATGTGCACGTGTCATCTGCTTGGACCCAAGGGGTCGTTTCAGGCTGTTAACCTCTGTACAATTCTTGTAATTGTCTGATTTACTTGTTTCAATTAAAAAAAAAAAGCTAGCATTGTGGCATTAATTCTTTCTTTCACTTGTAAACGATTCTGAGCTGATGGTGAGGACCCCGAGGTCAGCGTCACACCCTTTCGCGCCTCCAGACGCTTCTGCAAGGTTTGCCCCTGTTCCCAGCGTGAGGCTCTTGGTGCCTGAACCCGGAAGGCTCAGCCCACATTCCTCATCGGAGAAAGGGTGCGGGGAGGGGACGGCACAGCTGCCAGGTCCCTGCCGCAGCAGCTTCCCAGGCCCCACTGCGCAGAGGCGGAGAAGCCACAGCTGCACCAGAGGCTGTATGACATGGTGCTGGCAACCGCGGGCAAAGGTGGCCACCAGCCAGCAGGGCGAGGGCCTGGCTTGAGCGGCAGTGACGCCCGGGTCAGGGATCAAGCGCAGCTGAGGCGCACTTTCCTGGGGCAAAAAACTTCACTCCTCGGTCACGGGGGCGTTTTGAACGTTCAAACGTCCCAGCACAAGTCGTGGGAAGTGTCTGCTGCTTCTCTGCAGGAGGAAGATGGAAGATCAAAGGGCTGCCCCGTTTACAGTCAGCGGTGGCACCGGCAGGGAGGTCCAGAAGAGGGGAGTTGAAAGCTTCAAGGGAATGGAACACTATGCCGCCTGAGCTATGGAAGGGACTAAGAAAGTCCTAGATTAAACTAACCCCACGTCCTTCTAGTGTAACGAGGAAGCTGGATGAGGAGAGGGACGGGCAGAAATGGGGGTCAAACGAGACAAAAAGAGTCAGTCACCTTTGCTCCATTCCTCAGACTTTTTAATCAGGGAAAAGAAGACAAAATACTCAATTCGAACAGTTCCCTGTTTTATTGCAATACATCAGAGTCTGGTTAATATTAAGTGATACCAACGTAAAATATCGGCGAGGCGTCTTCTGTTACATTTTGACTGTCCCACCTTAAATATCTCTGTGCAAAAGAATCCACACCATTGTTTGGTAGCAGAGAATCTCATAAAGTTCCCTAAGACAATGAGGGGATAAAACCAAACAAAATGAAATGAGTGATGAGAGGCCAAAGCAGTATCTTTTCCCCTTCCATACACACTTATTTGTCAGCATTATATTCTAAACAAAAAAATGATTACACCCAGGCCATGCAAAACTGTACAATAATATTACAATGAGAAAAAAAACCCTAAAAAATTTATAAAACAAATGGTATTACACTATCAAATAAAAAGGCAGGTCATTTTGTTTTCATGAAATTTCAAGGTTGACTTGTTTTCATCAATTTCCCCCCATAAATGCAATGGTGTCTGTGTGTAACGGTTGTCCCTGGGAAGGGAGAGGGGCGCCGGCCTACCGGCCAGCGCTGAAACAAAACACCAGCTGAAGCGAGGCCCTCTAATGGCGCAGGACTCTGCAGAGGACACTGGACTTGCATGATCAAGTCATCACAAGCAAAGAGGTTTTAACGTGGGCCCAACGAAATGCCAAGTGGCTTATCTAGCGAATGCAGGGACTGGGCCACCGAGAGGTGGGGAGCAAGGCGCCCAGTTACTTCCCTGTTTTGCCCAGTGGACCGGGGCAGTGGCGAAGTCTGGCCGCTGCCGAGAGTGCCCCTCTGTCCAGAGGGTGGACGCTGAGCTTTACAAAGCTCTGTGCAGCTGGGAGACTACAGTGTTCATGGCCAAAGGCCAGCAAACGGCCCTGCTGTACCTGGGGGTTAGGGATGTCCACCCACTCCTACTCTGGATTTTCTTTAATGATACCTGAGAGTCCATAGAAATGCAACTGGTCTTTCACAGAAGTAGATGCGGCCACTGAGTAGCAAAATGACAGGATCCTAACCATATGGAAGGCAGACAGAGGGGCTGAGAGGCAGCTGGGGAATGGCAGGTTGTTGCTGTAAACGTAACAGGAATTTCAGATTCTTCCCTGAAACCTGGGTACAAGAATTGCTTGGAAAACTCAGTAGATGGGCCCTTTTTAATTGTATTTCATAGCCTTAAAACTGTGCTCCCTGGGAAGGAAGATAAATCACTAAGTGTAGGGATGGGTGTGTGCGTGTGTGTGTGTACGCACATAACTAAAGAAGTGAAATTTGCTTTAGCAATCATTTGACAAGGAGGAAGGCTTTTGTTTTTGGCAAAAGAAATATATATATATATATATATATATATATATATATATATATATATGTAATTTTATACACCCAAAGCACGAGCAGATTAAAGTAGTCAGAATTCAAGAGCAGACAACAAATTGGCTGAACAAAGATAGCACCAAATACCAACACATCTAGACTATGCCAGAAATGCCTCTTCACTTATTTTTACTTTCTACTGAGAAGAGAAATGAGTTCCTGCTGCCACATACATTCTTTGAATGTCCTGCACGAAAACAAAGGATAACTTCAGACAGCAACATCACATCTGTTCCATGATCTTTCAATGATCCCTTTCGATGATCATTACGTTTTCTGTTTCTCTAGAACCCAATTCCCCATCTTTCCAAATCATTCTCAAGAAGCTTCTGAAGGTAACTGCTTCATATTTAAGAATGGGGATAAGCCCAGTAGAATGATCATTATCTTGGGAAAATACCTCCCAAACTACTACCCTTGGCAGTGTTTCTCCCCCAAAGTTCTACTATTGGAAGCTAATCATATTTGGGACTGCTCTCTCACTACTGGTAAGACCATTTCAGATTACTGGAGTATAATCCACTGGGTTAATATTACACCTCCCAGTGAGCCCAGTGGCCAAGACAAGCCCTTCTCTCATCTGCCCTGTTGGGGGGGCTGCAGGGTATGACTCATCATAGTGGAGCCCAGACTTCAGGTATGGTTATATTTTGATCCTAAAAGCATCTTTTAAAAAAATAAGCACCTACAGGCAGCAGAAACTTGGTTGTCAAAGCCATAAACTAATGGCTTCGTGTGGAGTCCTGTGAATCTCAGCCTGGTCTGCCTCCTCGGGGGAGAAAAGGGAGGCAGGAAGACGCGAGGGGAAAGGAAAACAGGGGGAGGGAGGGTCTGGAGGAGAGCGGGCCACGTGCACTTGGCACCTGGCTGGCCGGTTCCCTCCTCTCCCGAGAAGTGTCAAGCTTACGGAGCTACCGGAGTCCTGGCCATAGCCAGACTCAAGGTCTCACTCTTGCTATCTGAATGCACCAAAGTATTTTTACATGACACTTTTCCAAAAGCAAAGGATTTAGGTTAGAATTGTGCAGTAATTTATGCCCATCCAAAGTAAAACAATCAAATCTGAGCAAGCACCAAGTTCAAATGTCAAAACTGTTATTATTTTAAAATTCTCTGTTGTAACATTTTATAATATAATCCCCAAACGGGATCCTTTCTTCCCTCACTGAACCTCAGTAACCTGTTCCAGAGAGTGGCGTCAGTGCAAACAGTATAGCTCCCTGTGGCTTGTGGTGGGGAAGGCTGGCACAGCTGCTGCTGAGGAGAAAGGTGTGAAATCGGGGCCAGGGGTGAAATGACGGTGCTCAAACACTGCGATTCAGACAAGCAACTGCAGGAAAATTCTTCCATTTTAGCTGAATTTTAAAGAAGGGAGCAGAAAATCTGTTTCTATTTCTCAGAGAAATTTAGATGAAAAAGTAAAAGAGAGGCAGATTCTCTTTACTTCCATGAAATGTTTTTATTTCTATCTCTTTCTCTACTCATGTGCTTAACCGGTGAAATGACTCTGGAGACATAAGGTCCTGGTCCTGCATCTCATTTCCTTGTGGTAATTAAAACAGCGGGAGTCCAAATGGGAATGTGACTAACAACACAACACAGCAACCGAGGGAGGAAAAGCTTCAGCAGTCAAGGTGGCCATGCTGGGCTGACTTCCTGCCCGCGCCCAGGCTGAGCGCGTCCATTTCCCACTGCTTGCGGGAAAGAGTATTTGGTTAAGGCTGGTCAAGTCCTTGCGTTTGAGGTTTTACATTATTTGGTAACTAAACCCCCTTTCCCAGGCTTATCTGAGGAAGCTCACACCCCCCTCAAAACAGACCCCTCCCTGAGAAGCTGGCGCAGCTGGGGGCCAGACGCCTCACTGCCACTCAGGGAGTAAGGGGTTTCGCCAAGGAGAAAAAGCACTTTTATGAACCCTTTTATGGACCTTCAGAAACTACGACATTCCTTGTGTCCTTTCAGGTGGAAGGGATCCAGAAGGTGACAAAACTGCATTTCTACATTCATCAGCAGAAGATACCAAAATATAGTAATAAATGAGAAGTGTGGTTCAAATTCTACTGCTAGAAAAAGAAATGTCTTGGATAGAAGTAAATATGCCTTTAAATGATGCTGCTGAAGAGGCTTCAAATGTTAAAAGTCTGGTTTCCAGGTCACACTCCAAACCGATGAAACCAAAGCCTTGGAACATTCCCTAAAGCTCCCAGGTGACTGCGACCAGGGTGAGGAATGGCACTAAGGGGAATTCTCACTCCTCTAGCTCTCCTCCTGTAAACGTCAGCTGGAGGCCTTTCTACCCTTTGATTACTTAGGTGGAAAACAGACAAGAAACAATACATTTCTTTAAATTAAATGATCTCTGTCTCATATATGCATCCATCTTTTGTTGAATACAAGATGCTTCTTTTTATTATATACAGTCAGTATTTAACCTCTACATTTGTGTATTTAGTTAAACTCTATTTTGTAGTAAAATATGCATTGCTTTAGTGAACAGGGATTTACTGGCAACGATCAGGTCGACATTCACTGTGGTGCTGAAGGGCATGGCGTGCCCGGGGCCCACTGGCGAGCCCCACGTGCTGTCTCAGGGCTACGAGGCTCTACTGTGAAAACAATGGCTGTCTAATCTTATTCTTATCGCTTACATTTGTGTAATCTGCCTACTTAAGCTACCTTTCAGGGGAGGGGGGAAATATTCTGGAAAGCAACGCTAAGGGTATGAAATGAAATCGGTATTCATCTGAGCTGCTCAATGAAAGTCTGCCTTTACGGCTGTTGCTGTTCAGTCGAGGGGTGCGTGGATGTGAGTCCTAGAGGCAGAATTCCTGAGTCCCCGCCTGCTACTGCTGCGGCCCTGGCGCTTCCAGGCAGGGGTGGTGGGAGATGACAGTGAGAGCACAGGGGGAGTGAGGGGAGGGAGCCCAGAGCGGCCGCTGCTCCGGCGTCTGGTCTGAGAGCAGAGGCCACTCATGGGTCCCAGCTCCCGCGGTCGGTGCTCTCCAGGGAGAGGCTCTTGGTCTTCCGGGGCGACACCGGGCTGGGAGGGCTGCTCAGGTTGGAACTGTTGGAAGCCGTGGAATGCCTCGGAGAATCAGAGTCCTGTGAGGCCCAGAGGAAGACGTCAGGGAGCAGCAGAGGGGCGGGAGGGGCTCAGGCCACCACGGCTCCCCTCCAGCCACCCTGGCCAATGAACTGACGTGACTTCTCTCCTGTCGGTAGAAAGCCCCTTTTCTGAGCTGAGTGAGAGGCACAGAAGATAACAAACGCTCATAGGCCCTTCTGCAGGTCTTTAGAAATGTAGGCCATTTTCATACAGAAGCTATTAGAAGTCTGAACACCTCCAGGGAAACTGCAGTTTGCAACCCAAGTGACTGGCTCCGCCACCCCCGCCGCAGTGAGTGGCTGATCCCTGCGGCAGCGGAGGCCAGGCTTAAGGCGGTGGACCGGCTTTGGGAAACGCACTCGCCTTTTCTCGTTCGGGACTTCTCCAAACCCCTGTCCCCAGACAGAGGTACTGCCCACGCGGTACTCACCTCTGCATCGTAGTCCCTCGCCGGGGCGTCACTTCCTTGGTCCAGGCCTCCCGAGGACAGCGAGCCCTCTGACGGAGAGGGCATGGGCTGCCGCTTTGCACTGTAGCTTCCTCCAGAGAATTCTCTCTTCAATGCACTGCCGTTCTGTGCGGATGACCCTACAAGCACATCGTTCAGGTGAAACTTTACACGTGCAGAAGGGGACGATCCTCTAGAAAGTGCAAAGACTGCTGAGGTGACGAGCCATCCTTCCCGCTGCCCTGGGGTCATCCTCCCGCTTACAGCCCTTTACTGATGGACAGTGGGTCCAGCTGCGTTACCCTGACACCCAAGCCCACCTCGGAGCCCAGCCGCCAGGGCTGCTGGGTGAGCGGGCAGCACTCACCAGGCCGCTGGCCTCTGCTCTCACTGGCTGTGCCCAGGCTGCCCTGCTTGCTAGACAATTCCACAGGATCAATCCTTCCAGTCTCCACCCATGTGCTACTGCCTTAGTGAGTTTTCTTTCCTACTCCCTGGAGCACCTACAGCACTTCCTATCACCTCTTTCAGAGCATTCAGATCCTATGCTGTAATTATGTGCCTTGCCATTCTTTTAATAGAAGGACGGTCTTTGCCTCTGCAGGACCCGGTGCAGGACTGGGTATGCAGCAGGTGCTCAAAATACACGTGCTGAACGATGAAGCAGAATAGAACAGTTCCCAGAAGTGAAGACCATGCCACCTGATGATGCATAACTGTCACTTAACTTGTAGAGGATTTTCATAAAAAACACAAACGAACAAAAGAGAAGCATTTTCATTCCACAGGGCAAAAAGCCTGAGATACAAAAATGAGGTGAGTTTCTTTAAAATCACACTCTATTTTGATCTTAGAGTTGGGGTACATCAAAGGAGGACTGGCACCATGCCCCAAAAAATCTTAGAAATATTGGGGTATTGTGAGTACCTGTTTAAAACTCTTAGCATTCCCTACTATTCTTTAGTTTTTACTGAAAAATGTTTTAATCTTGCTGAGCTGCAATATTAAGATCACTGGTCAAAAAAGACTGTGAGACTGCGTTGAGGTTTTAGCACAACTGCGAGGTATAGACTGTGAAGCCTGCCTGCTGAAGCCCTGTCCTTGGTGATCTCCCCCAGCTTCCTTCTAGTTTCGGTTTGTTTCCTGAGCCCCTCAGCTGTGTCACCATAACTTACTTATTGCAGACGTTACCAACACTGGTTGTATGCTGCATATTATATTACGGAGCTTTAAAAATACCAGTGCCTGGGCCCCGTCCCAGACCAATAATAACAGAATTTCTGACTTAACTTTTAAAAGCCCTTCTGATGATTCTAGAATGCATCTCAGGCTGAGAACCACTGACTTACTCTTACTTCCAACACTCCATCCAATTTCTAAGCCGTCTGTCACCAGACATAGACTGGTTTTCATTTGTGGATGTGTCTCTCTGGCTATGTACTCTTTTACTTTTTTGCTGTGGATTAGATTACAACCTAATTGAAGGCATAAATCACTTTGTATAACTTCTCTTTGAATTCCATGCCTAGTTTAGTGCTCAATTTAACAAAAGCTGTAATATAAGTTACTATTTTTAAAATTTTGTCGCTCTGAATAAAAAACCCAAAATGCCAGAGAGTTCTGCTGCTCTGCTTACTAACCTGTGTGACCTTAAGCAAGTTACTTTATCTAAGTCTCAGTTTTCTTCATTTGTAAATAAGAAAATAAATTCTATCTTATGGGATTTTTGTGGGAACTGAGCGCTCAATACACGGAGAATGAAACGTGAGACGGAAGGTGTGTGAGGGGGCTGCCCAGAGCTTAGTACACACTTACTGGGCTCTTTTCCTCTGTCCTAGTGATCGTTTATAGAATGGAGAAATTAATCCACCTCTGTGATTTACACTTTTTTTCTTTTCTTTTCTTTCTTTTTTAACTTTGGGAATGTTCCTTTCAGAGAAAAATTACACTCAACCACCCTAATCTTAAAAAACTGAGATGGGCTGTTTTGATTGAACAGCAAAGGGGGACAATCTGAAAACTGTGGTCCCAACTCAGGCAGGGTCTCTTCCAAAGAGTTCTAGATGGTGATTCAGGGGGTTGGGCCCCAGATCTCTTGGAGTGACGGTGTCTAACTCTACATGACCTCTAGGAGGGTCTGCAGGCTCCCCAGTGAGCCTGTCACTGACAGGAGCGGGTAGTCACAGTGGAAAGCTCTGTGTTAATTTGACTTCAGTCAGGAAGCCACTGCAAGTCTGGCCCTGGAAGAGCCTGTGCTTCTGGTTCTGGAGGTTGACAACACGGAACCCCGTTTCTTCTTGTGTCTCTCTTGGCAGGCTGCCCTTCTGGAAATTCTTTACGTGAGCTGGGCTACTCTTGAAGCCAGCGAGAAGCACTCTAACGAGCAGATGCCCCTTGGAATTCCTGGGCTGGTCTTCCTCTTAACCTCTACACAAACAGCTTGGTACCAAGAATCTCAGGAAGGCCACGCCTGATTATTGCATTAAAGGCCTTGACAGGGACCTGGAGCTGGCTCCAGTCTGTAGCTTGCATATGGTCAACAGTGACAGTGGACCCTCACTTCAGCGCTCCTAAGGAGATGGCCACTCAGCCCTTTAAATCTCTGTATCACAGGTCCTATCCTTACCTGCAATTCCACAAATCCCAAAGCCCTGAAAAACCAAAACTTTTTTCGTGAGTTTGACGTCAATTCATGTGGTGGCAGACTTAATCTGAACTGGCTGGAGGCTGATTACAGACTTCACTTAAAAATAGTACATTTATTTATATATTCATAGTGTGACTAGTCATAAATTTTGCTCTATAAATATTGTTTGTAGGTGCTGTCTTAGATCTTGCTTGGAATGTAATATAATATATGGTAGATTCCCTTCTAAAATATATATAAAAAAAAATCTGAATTCTGAAAACAGGTTTCTGGCTCTGAGAGTTTTGGGTAAGGGATTATGAACTTAACTATTAATATTGTGATACTTTCTTCACATCTCAAGTGTTGATAACTTCTGGTTAGTTATAGTAAATCTACTATCTTATCGAGCTACCATTAGTAAAAAGATAATTCATAAAATGGTTGCCATTTTTCCAATTGGCTAGATATTTTCATTGTAATCAAGGCTACACACAGCGTAGAGATGACTTTGGGAGATGACGGCAAGAAAGTCACAAGATGTGCCCTTCAACTTCTGCCTGTCGACTGAAAACTCCTTGAACGTGCTCTGTACGTCTGCAGCCAGTCTCTGCAGCAGGCGCCTGTCCTTGGTTTGCAGACCTGGGGCAGGGTCCCTCCCATGGTTCCAGGGGTGGTCTGTGTGATCACCAGCACTCTGCAGAAGCGATGGCATGTCCCTTCTGAGACCGCTGCTCGGTCTCTCTGTCTCAGGTCACTTGCTCTGTGGGAAGCCAGAGGCCATGTCACCAGGACACTCAGGCCCACGCTGGTGAGGAACAGAGGCCTGCCAACAACCATGTGGGTGAGCTGGGAAGTGGCTTCTCTAGTCCCAGCTGAGCTCGGAGTTGATGGCAGCCCTAGCAGACAGCCTGACTGCAGCCTCCTGAGAGGCCCTGAGCCAGGACTGTCCAGCTAAGCTCCCAGACTCCTGACCCTCAGAAACTGTGAGAGATAATAGACGTCTGCTCTTTTGTTTTTTCTTTTCGGTACGCGGGCCTTTCACTGTTGCGGCCTCTCCCGTTGCGGAGCACAGGCTCCGGATGCGCAGGCTCAGTAGTTGTGGCTCACAGGCCTAGTTGCTCCGCGGCATGTGGGATCCTCCCGGACCGGGGCACGAACCCTTGTCCCCTGCATCGGCAGGCGGACGCTCAACCACTGCGCCACCGGGGAAGCCCACGTTTGCTCTTTTAAGCTTGTAATTTGTTCCACAGCAAGAGAACAAATGGTATTCCAGCACCCTTTACTTCTGTGTTGCCAGAGCCTAAAACCAAGAGCTGGGCACAAGCCGGGTGCTGATACCGGCGTCCTCAGCATGAACAGTACGTGAAGGAGGACACTCAGTCTGCGCCGGGAGGCCTGACTCGAATGTCTCACATTCAAGAATACAAGGCAACGGATACGCTTCTGACTGAATGACTCTGACATGTGAGGTGGAGTTACTACCGGCTGTTCTTCTCAGAGCTCAGCTGCAGGGAAGCAAGGGAGGCTTCGTTAGCGTTACCCCGGGTCCACCCTGGGCCTGCATGTGCTTGGGCGCACTCGCCCCACTCTGTCTGATCGAAGCCAATACCAGGTTACTTCTGAGAAAGTGACAGAAAAGCAGCTGTTGGCCAAGAACAGTCTTGCCCTTGGATAATGGTCCTTGCCTACTTAAAACTCTTCAGAGGTTTCCCACTGTGTTTTTAAAAAAATAAAAAATGTCTTATGTTGGTCCCCAAGTCCCTGCTTGATCTGACCCCTGCCCACCTCTTGAGCTTTACTCTGTCACTCCCTGCCCACTACCAGGTGGCCACTGTGCCTCCTTTCAGTTAATCAAACATGAGTCAATGTGACTTCACCCCCAGGGCGGGCACGTGACCTTGCTAATTATTCTAAGTGTGTATTCATCCTCAACAGCTACTGCCTGTTACTCTCTATTACTGTCCCCTGTTTATTTCCTTCGGAGCTTTTTTTTTTTTTTTTTGCGGTACGCGGGCCTCTCACTGTTGTGGCCTCTCCCGTCGCGGAGCACAGGCTCCGGACGCACAGGCTCAGCGGCCATGGCTCACGGGCCTAGCAGCTCCGCGGCACATGGGATCCTCCCGGACTGGGGCACGAACCCGCGTCCCCTGCATCGGCAGGCGGACTCTCAACCACTGTGCCACCAGGGAAGCCCTCCTTCGGAGCATTTATCATCACAATTTGTAGTACTGTTTGTCTGTCTCCCACATGGACTGTAACTTCTAAAAGGATTCTATGACTATTTTTGTAACAGCTGCACTTGTGCCTCCTAGGCATTCCCCAGCCAGGTCTGAGACACTGGCCACTGATAATGCACGGCTGCTACCTTGCTATGGAAATGCTTCCTGCAGCTGGGGCCACTTACTTGCTGACAGGCCACTGCTGGCACTCATGGAGCGACCAGGTTCAGGGCGGGATTTGGTGATAGATGGAATACTGACCGAGCCACTGAATGCTGTCCGACTTTCCTGAGGCCGAGGGTTCTAAAATCAAAAGAGAAAGAAAAATTCTTCATCCAGAGTGAAACTGATTTTCTACAGAGATGTCTATTTTTTCACCCTAATTTCAAGAAATAAAGTTGTCTTGACCAGAGTGATACAGGACAAGAAACAGAATAATCCCTCCCGCCCACGAAAGTACTAAAGCCCTAACAGAGGTAACCCTCACCCCAACCAAAGATAAGTGCTTATCTTTATACTTACTGAAATACTTACCAACAGATAACAATTTTTTTCTTGTTGTTGTGAGTGCAGTAAGTGAAAGTTACATGGTTAGAAGTGACAGTGAAATGTAGAATTACATGGACCTCTGCAGATAACTGAAACAAAGCTTTTACTACATATGAGATTTTTATTTTCTTAGGATAATTCAAAAGCGGAATAAGCCCATTTAGAAGAAAGCCACTTCAAAGTACATTCTTCTCAAGCACACCTTCTATCGTCCTGATACTGAAAGTGCCATTTGCACGTTCCCATCCCAGTCACCAGGCAGCCTTCCTGCCTCACGGACAGAGAGCAGCACCACGGGTCATAACTATGACGCTTGTTGACAATCACAGCCTGGGTGAAGTCCTTTAACTTGGGAATGTTGGTGTGAGAAGTTTCCCATCTAATATTGAATAATTTTGGTGTCCAAGGGAGGAAAATGAGCCACAGAGTGCTTTGAAAGTAACACACACCTAGAGAGGTGGTGCGTCGGACCAGCTGCCTGAACACGGTCTCCTCGATGGCCCTAACCTTTTCAGACCGGAAGGGGTGTCAGGGCTGGTACCTGAGAGAAGGTTATGGCAACACAACTAATGCAGGGCCAAAGCTAGCAAACATCCACGAACATCTCCTGGAAAACATGCACTAATATATCTTGAAAAACTCCAAATCATACATTTTAAAGAATCACACATATTGGGATTTGGCTGGCTGGGTGCTCTACATTCAACTATTGCCATTTTGGTTCATATATCAAATTTGCAAAGTCCATGTAATTCTTACTGTGTTATTTGTTCAAAGCAAACATTTTACCTTTTTTTCTCTAAGAAAATAAAAAAATTTACAACAGAAAACAGTGCTAGCATTTCAACAGCCACTCATAGGAGCAACCCTGAGAGATGCCGATGACATGCATACAATGCAGCAGAGTCAAGTTCAAGAGAGATGGGGATATCAGTTTAAACCTTTAAATTTTTATTGTTTTTGCTATTAACCTTAAGGTACCTTTGTGTCGTCCTTTTCTATAAAACAAACCTACCCTAGAAAAAATGGCAAAAATTAAGCCTGTAAAAATACCAGTGGTTTAGTAACACTGAATGTTGAGGTAATAAAAGAATGATACACAGAAGATATGTTCTGGGGGAAAAAAAAACCCACACAAAACCCAAACCCAACAGTTTATCATTCATTCAGCTGAAGTTCAACTTCATTATGAAGTAATGTGAAACCTAAGCTGATGGTCCTTTTCCTGCGCAAATATGCTTAAGATTAGGGTAAAACTTCCACCAATTGTAGTGTTTCTATTTATAGAAGACTAACTTAAGCAACATTTCCACCATCTTCTATATCAAAAATTCTTGACTGATTAGTTTATACAACTTCCCCTAGAATCCACTCCCTGAAATCTGTTACCAAGCACATTGAAGCTTAGTTTATCATAAGTGATCTTATCTTGTGAACTAAGACACTTAAATGACATTATAGTTTAATGTCAATAACAATGACATTTAAAATCATCACAATTTAGAATGCAAACAAAAATAAACTTCTCACCCTACAGGTAGCTTTCTTATTGGAAAATTACTTTACTAAATACACAAATAAAAAATGGATGCTAATTTTTTCTAAGCCAGAGGAAATGTGTTTGCATGATACAATCTAAATATTTTATGATCTGCAAAACAAACTTGAGAAAATGCTCCCTTGAAGTCAGTACATATTTCTTGACAGATGTGTGGATAATTCAGCTTGAATGGCCCACTTGCTCTCCAGGCCACTGCAGAGACACTAGTTACAAAGATGCAAGGCGGCATGGAAGGACCCAGCGGCAGGTACCACAGTCCTTCAGAATGCAGCACACTGTGTTTTTTTTCTCTTGTTGATTTACTTCTCTTATCTTGGATCCTGGCTGGAATTAAAGGTGCATCAGCAACTCAAAGATTAGTAAGACTACCTTCTTTTGCTAATTTTTCCTGTTATTCACTGGTACTATTATACTTTATAATTTTGAGAATTGTGAGCTTTTCAAGAAGGGGTTTATTGTAGATAAAAGGCCTTTGGACAGGCCCTTCTATAGACTTTAACTTCACTAAATATAAAAAATTTCTCTGAACTGAACTGGTTTTAGGGTAACGAGCAATCCAGAATTCAGAAATTCTACATCCCTTTTTTGTTTGCTTTTAATAGAATAAAGATTTACTTATTCAGGGGCTATTTCTTATGGTATCCGTAATGAAAAATATCATGATGGGATGATGTTTTATTAAAAAATAGAAAAACCTCCAATAGTGTTTTAGAAATAAAAATGAAATCTTCCCAAATCCTCATCTTTTTCCTCAAAAGAAGAAAAAAGTAGAACTCCAAGACAGAAGAGGAGGAAGAGGAAGAATAGAAGTTTGGCAACAGAGAAACAGGCCAAAGGGAAACGTTCACAGAATGTACCCCCTTGGCAGTGTTACTTATGAAGCCAGGCAGAGATCCACACATGGTTAGTACAAGTTAACACCTAACTCAGCTGTTCATACCCTCAGAGTCATAAAGCTTGGTGTACCGGGGACAGAGCGTAGAGACGGGGAATATTCAGGGTTTATGGAATCAGGAGAGAGAAATTTTTCAGCAGAATTAACAGTCATGTGATAGATGTGCTCAAAGTTGATCGGAGAGGAGATCAGACCGGAGTGATGATGAGGGGATGGATAAGGGAAACCCGGCTATCAAAAACAACAGAAAGAAGAAAAAGGTAATGAGGTAATGAAAATGGATTCACTGGATATATGTGACATTTCAGACAACATGCATGTAGAAAAAATGAAGTAAGTATCTCACATCAAGAATTGAATCCATAATGAAATACTTTTAGGCCTTAGAAAGTTAAATTTTGTAATCCTCTTGCCAGTTACCTAAAGAGCTGATTTGCAAAAAATCATTTGCCTCATAAACGTATTCTCTCTTATTACTATCAAGCTGGGTAGAAACTGGACTTTCAGAGATACAAGTAGATTTTCAAAATTTAGTTCAGTATTTTCCTATAGGATAGAGTCAAAACTTGGCAAAAATCTACCAAAAACATTAGGGATAGAAAAAGCGAGAAATAATTAAAGAAAAGAACAAGTGAACCTACAACCAGCCTCTCACCAAAAGCGTTATGAAACTGTTCCTTTAGAAACTAAAGCCATTTCCTGGTATTTATAGACTTGACATGTGTTTGCTTTTACTGATCTTATCTTCCCGTAACAGAAATAGTAACTGTGGAAAATACCAATTATTGGTTTACCTTTAAGTAGCCCAAGCTTATCTCCACTTAGACACCCAAAGAACATGTTTGTTTTTAACAAGAGAACAACCTTCTCTTCACTGTTCAGGTGTATTTTTAAAAAATGAAATAATGTAATACTAAAGACATAGAAGAAAGTTTTTGAAAACAAGGGCTCTAGTTTTTCATGTTAAAATAACTTGGGAACATTTGGGAACTGTAGTTCAGCAACCAGTCACCTTCTCTAATGGGAACTTTCAAAGTTCAGTTTCTGAGAACAACTGTGTTTCAGGAAAACATCCTACCATCTCTTCATTAGAGACAGGCTGAATGACTTCCCGGAGACATGCTGACTGATATTCTCATGAGCTGAGATGAGCTTTCTTTGTTTAAAAAAAAAAAATCTTGGGCTTCCCTGGTGGCGCAGTGGTTGAGAGTCCGCCTGCCGATGCAGGGGACACGGGTTCGTGCCCCGGTCTGGGAAGATCCCACATGCCACGGAGCAGCTAGTCCCGTGAGCCATGGCCGCTGAGCCTGCGCGTCCGGAGCCTGTGCTCCGCAACGGGAGAGGCCACAACAGTGAGAGGCCCGCGTACCAAAAAAAAAAAAAAAAAAAAATCTGGTAAATTAGGGAAGCTTAAAAGAAAGGCTTCTATATAAGGTGCTTTAAATTTAGAGATGTGAGTGAAACCAGTACTTTCTAAGGTTTTTTTCAAAAAGATAAAACTATTGATATAAATGTAACTTTAAGAAGTAAAATTACTTCATAAAGGTCTAAAAGGTCACCGAGCTTGAAATTTTATTTGTTAACAATTTTAGGAATGGGTAAAAGGCTAGGAGAAATTTTACGTGCTAAAAAAAATAAATCTTTTAGAGATAAAATATTACTCTTGCATTCAACTAGAGACAAATCTATTCTTTATTATAAGTACCCACTTATGAAAAAAGGTAAATGACAAAAAGGATTCAAGGAAACTGCTACAGTATGTACTTGTAAGACATATATGCTGTTTTATATTAACTGCCTATATTCTCTTGGCTCACTAAGACACATCTGATATAGGAGATAAAAGAAAAAAATGACTCCTTATCCTCACTATCTTTTCCACATTCATGAGGCAAACAACCCTTTTCAGCATCATTTTGGTACAAAGGAAACAGAATAAGCTTCCAAAGACATTCAATAAACTCTCTAAGCTTTTAAGTATTTCAGAGAAAGGCAATACTGATTTGAATAAGTTAAACATAAAAATTTCTGGGGCACATGCTCTTTGCACGAATGACAACATCATAACTTTGGTATTTGAAAGTGCTTCTTATAAATGTTAATGTTAGATGAATTAAATTCATCTTCATTTTTGAAAATAGTTCATTAAATACAGAAAATTACAGTGGAAAGAACATACTAAAATCTGAGACTATATTAAAATATCACAAGCTTTTTAATACATGTATACACACACATATACATATACACACACACACACACACACACACACACAGGTACAGACATGTATATTATTTGCTTTTCAGACATGCATATTATTGTGTCATTTACCAGTGTCTACTCCAAGGTAGGTACAGTTCTGGCATGACAATATATCAAAAAATATTTGTTAAGTGATTAAATGGATGCCTATGAAAACCCCCAGCTTTTATGTTCTTTGCTAGTGAAAGGAAGAAAGTCAGGTGAAAATAAAGAACAGGAGTTCAGACACATAACATCTTTGCTACAATATTACACGTACAGGTGAACAGGTTTCAAAAATTTACACCAACTTCTTGTCCTGGACATTCAAAAGTGCTTATGTGATAAGAAAACATGAAAGGAATGAAAGGAACATTAAAAACTGGATTGCACCTCTAGGGTAAAGAGTCACTTGTGTTAATTACAAAAAGAACCAGCAAGGCAGTCATGGGTTAACAAAATCAGTGACACTAATACTAAAAATCAAGAGGTCTAATGGGAATAAGTAGCCAGCACAGGAGGCCCTGTGTCATGGGGTCAGATTGATGTTGAATCTTTGGGAAATGCTATCTGAACTTGTTTTGCCCAGTAATTAAGAATGGACCTTATTCTGAACAACAACAATGACAAAACAGAGATTTCGTTTAAGTGGTGGGATGGTGAAGGGAGAAAAAGGAGGGATGCTGGGATATGAAAGTTCTTACAATGCTTGAAATTTCACATTTTGCTTCAGTGTGCTTATTCAGGGTGTAGAAAGACCAAGTCTTACTGTGAATGAAGGTCTGAAAAAAATTCTGGAACATTAGCAAACTGATTTTTCACCTGGTCAAGCAGAGGAACATTTTATTAAATCCTGAAACTATTTCTCCTTAAGGAACATACTGTGGGATATAACATAATTTATAGAACAATTTTCCATAATTCTTCTTGCTATGTTATTGGAATATATGAGAGGAAAACCGTACTATTCTTTTTTTGTATACCAGAATGAAGCAAGTGTGAAAGAAAGTTTAATTTTAAAAGGATAATACACATTAAAACCTTGTTCACTACTGAAATAATTTTGTATTTGCTGATATGTTGCTTTGCAACATATGGATGTGTTTGAAATTTGTATGCCTCTATCCCTCCATAATGCTACCTACATAGCAGATGTTGAAAAACTACTTACTAACTAAATTTCAAAAAATTTCACATTGATCTATCAAATATAAGCTATACATATATTCACATTTCAACTGTTTATCACAATTAAAAAATTCTCTCTCCTAAGGTACTTTGTACCTGCCCTGACCTTGTAGCTTCTGTAAGGAAAAATGACAGAAGCTTTTGGACCGCGTGGTTCTGCTCTGTTTACTTCTGAGAATAAAGGAAAACCAGTCTGAGGACTTAAGTAAATGTTCAGAACGGGAAAAGAATGGAGAAAAATCTGAACTCTCATTCCCAGGCAAAAGCTGTAGAAGTAGTATAGCTTTTAGATATGATAGATAAGTATAACAGTTAACCATGTCAACTCAGCCTCTATTTATTCTCAATATTTTCAGCTTACTATTTATGCTCAGCCTTAAATTTCTTACTTCATTTTAATTACTATATCAAGATTGGCTGTAATCTTTCTGCATACTTTATTTATATCTACCTAGCACGGCTAATAAAAATCCCCATCTGACTATTGTGAATGATTTGAAAGGAAGTAATGGTACTATAATCATATAATAATGTCTTGATGATGATGAAAAAACAATGACAGTAAGAACATCACATCCATTCATAAACAGGGCAACTGGTTAATTGAGATATTTATAATGTGGAACTCAGGCTCAAATTAGTGCAGATTTTTTTGGTTTCTCCTGTGAAAGAAATGCAGAAACTACCTTTAAGAGCTGAACTTTTTTATTAAAAAAACTTGACTGTACAAACTGTATTACCTATTATTTTTTCTGTCAGTGATACATGTCTATATCTTCTATCACAGTAGGGTTAAGTAATGTGGGTAATTAACACAGACTTCCTTAGAAAGAGCTTTGGGTTGAGATTTACATATCACCTCCCAAACTATCATAGCATTTAAATTATGCCTAAAATTCTGAGCAAAATCTAGATGCTATCACCACCTATCAAAAGAGTCATGTTTAAGTTTCAATAGTTTATTAAGAGTACCATGATACTGAAATGTTACAGAGCTTGGATAATTAGCTAATTCCACTAATGTTCTTAATCTCAGCATATCAGGTCCAAGAATCCAATCTTCATGTTGTTAAAAAAAAAAAAAACAAAACACAACAGTTTTCCTATGTTGTACTTTTTTTAAAATATAAGACTGACTAGGCAACACGTCTGTAATGGGCAGAGGAAAAAGATTTAATTTCATAATCAGATGAGAGGTGTGACCATTAATGATCAAGCTAATGTGGTTCTTTGGGGGACAAATATCTGTGTTGAATTGCTAAAACTTAGTGAAATTTTAGTAATTTGGTAACAAAGCTCTGAATCTTGGTACAGAATGTCTCCAAATCTGGTGGTTTATTTCTCCAAGAATAGTAAATCTAGGTATGGGAGAAGTATATAGGGTATTCAACTAAATAAAAACTTGATATGTTTGGTTTTTGATACACATCTGTATTTTATGTTTTTCTCATCAGCTATGTCATTATGCATCTTACATATATTGTGATATATTGAGATAAACATTTCCTCATTATACTAATATGTCTTTTTAAGTCTTATATGTATTTAAGTGCACACACACACACTCATATGTATCCACCCCCTCCCCCCTCCAACTTAGTATTAACCCCATTTATATTCACATTCACTCTTCATTTCTCTTACCATGGGCAGGTCTTTTAGAATCTGTATTCCATCTCCTGGACCCATGTGTGCTATGTGGTTAAAATTAGTTGGGTTGGAAATTAATTTATTTCTCATTTCTGGATCTCGCAGCATCTCCCTGTAAGAGAAAACACCTGTTTAAACACTTTTATTCCATGACCAATCTAGACAATTTCAGAGAAAAATTAAGTATACTTAAATTTTTTCATAAAAATAAACTGTGAAATCATGTTAATAAGGATAGAATTAAAATAATAGAATATACTAAGTTAAACATTTACTTAGATTTTGTTTTAAATTTTAAAAAAGATCTTATGGTTTTTGGTGGGAAAACAGAGAGGGTTATTTTAGCGTTTAAATATCAAAGAAGCTCTATTTTACAGATAATTCTGAACATTTTATGTACATCTTTTAAAATAATTGCTAATATATTAGAAATGTTTTTATTATGTAACTGGAAACACTACAAGCCTATTTCTGTTTGGTCATGAGAATAGTTAATCTGCACAGGTATGTTCTATGTTTATAAAAGCCCACATTCTAAAAATTGTAACTGTTCCATATACAAAGAGAAATGAATCAAAATATGGTACTTTAATCTAGTACATACTCACAACTTGGGAAGTATTAATTAAAATTACACTGAGAAATACATTCATTATTGCAGTTTTAAACACCATAGATGATGATGACAGACTTTCAGAGATCAAATTTTCCTTCCAAATCAAATAAAGTATTATTACCAAATAGTCCTTCCGATGCTATAAGCATCTTTAGATGAGTATGAATTAAATATCTACCTCCTTTGTTGCATCCTTTCCTCTTCTGGAACTCTGAAGGAATAACGCCTCTTATTGTTAATATTTCTAACCATTTGTTTCCGACTATTATCTGATGTTTCAGGAACTACCAGTTCATCCCCTTCTGTTAAAAAAAAAAAAAAATACAAAGAACAATGATGTTCTTTAAAGTGCAAAAATGCTTTTCACCCATTAATCTCCCAGACGGTACAAACATCAATCAATTATACAAGTGTATGCAATTCTGATTTTTTTAAGTTGTGCTGATAAATCATAGTAAATAATAATTTTCAATGAAATATATGTAAACAAATATATGCTGAAATTAAATATAGCTTACAGAGTATATTTTCACCTTTATTTGATTATAAACATAAAATGCTACAATTTTACTAGAAGAGAAAAAGGAAAACGTAGTTGCCTTGGTGTCCTATCACTTTGGCCACCCCACCCCCAATATCTCTACACCATCTTCTCCCACCTTCCCAGTATTGGTTTCAGTGGCTTAGGGTGTTAAAAAGCTCTTATTGTTGACCTGCACAGTAATCAGGCATAAATGGTAAATTATCCATGAAAATGATAACAGTTAAGATGTTTTTAATATATTAAAACATGTCCTTTGCAGATCCAATTTGCAAGATGTGGAGTAAAGGAAAGGAATTGTGTTTCTTCCAGCTTCCTTTACTAAAAGTAAGAATCTTATTATCGTTTCTACTCTCCTGATCTTCAGGGGATACTTACTTATGTACATCTAGTCACCTAATGCCCATCTATCTCAATTTTAATACCTAGAAGTAAACAAAACTCTTAGCCATGGGCTCCCAAAACATGCTGGGATATGGTGAACATCCTCTAAAACAGAAAATTGTATCCATACAACATGATGAACTCCATTCTCTAAATAAGGTAAGGAAAAAGAGAAAAGCCAATCTTTAGAAGTTTATAACACCCAAAAAGCTAAAATGAGAAAAATGTAGTAGGAAGAAGCCAAAGGAGCCTGTAAGGCCAGCCAAAGCTGATTAGTAAAAAAAAAAGCAACATTCTCCTTGTATCATAATAATAGCTTTATCAGATTGCTTTCCTAACAGCAAATGTTAAAAAGGATAAAATTTTAAAAGTAGATGAGAATTTGAGAGTTGGAATTTGAGAATTATGAGGGTGAAGCAGATCTTGGTGAGTTGCAGTGGCAACGGGAGATTTTGGACAGCCAGAGGACTGCAAGAGCACTTTGGGGATGAAAGAGAAACAGACAAGACAGAGAAATAGAATCTCCAGGAAACAGGATTTCCTTTCCTTTTCAAAAGATAAGACAACTATGTTGAAATTTTGTCAGGTATTCCTTCTCCTAGCTCCACCTTTACTCCTAGCCTAGAGTAGAAAGATGAGAGCATAAAAAAAAAGAGTTGGAATAGGTTTTATCCTATAGAGACAAATTGGGTTACGGATACATTCTACAATCATTACACACAGTGAGAAGAGGGTGGATCTAATCTTGTCTAATACCTGAATATCCTTTCTCAAGTCATACTGCAATATCCTCTTAGCATAGGACTTTTCCTACAGTCACCAGTCTGTATACCAAGAAGCCTCCAGTGCCAAGAGGATATACCAGAGCATCAAATCTGAAGCCAAGCAATTTGTATGTATCTTAGTACTTAAAAACAAACAAAACAAAAATGACAAACCTTTGATGGAATTTTTTTTGATAGACTATACAAATTTATTGGAAGAATATGGGGGAAAAAAGAAAAGCATAAGGAATATAATAATCCCACTACCCAGAGATAACTGATATAAACATTTTAATGTGTTTTCTTAATGCCAATGTTTTTACTTACATTTAAGTCAAAATATTATTCTAAATACATAATGTACCATAATTACATCTTCATTAACTAGATCCACCAGAAAAGATCATAAATTTATGAACACCCCTATACAGACTTTGGAGTAAGATACACCTGAATACTTCTATGAAGCTCTCCTACTAATGTGTATTTTCTTACCTGCCATCTTATTTTTGAAATATATTAATCTAATCGTCTCCAACCCTAAAAGATTTAATGATCCTTCACTGTTTAAGGGTCGAACCTAAAATAATAAAAAATAAAATTAGTATTTCAACAAAATTCAAAAATTAAATCATAAAACTTTTGAGATATTTATAAGGCACACACTATTAAGACCTTTAATTTATCCTTCCTCTTTAGGAAGGAAATCAACAATTCTGACTAGAAAGGTATAAAATTATCTAACTTGAATTAACACAGTTATAATGATAACGTTTTAAAGGAAGAATATTCTGGGCAAAAAAAGAAAAGCAGAAATACATTTAAACCTTAAATTTGACTTTTTAAAGCCATTAGTACCAGACGATGATACTAAAATATTCATACAGCTACTTTATGAATCTTATTTGAACTAAATGTACACACATGACAGAGATGAAATTGTACATCACTGGGGAAAGGAGGGACTGTCAATAAATGGTGATGGAGCAACTGGGTATCTATATGGAACAAATGAAACTGAATTCCTACTTCACACCATACACAAAAAGTCAATTCTAAATGGAACAGAGACATAAACACAGTAGGCAAAACTTTCAAACTTTTGAAAGAAAATAAAGATCCTATCTTTATGACCTTGAGGTAGGAAAGAGCTTCTTAAGAAAAAAAAGAGAAATGTAAAAAGGATAAGAATGATATTACATTAAAATTTATAACAATGAATTTTCAAGCAATAACAACAAATGTTCACAAAATACACTATAAAAATTAACAGGTCACAAACAGGGAAAAGATTCACCACACCCATCACTAAACCAGTATCTACCATATATGAATAATTTCAAAAAATCAAAAGATGACCAAACAGGAAAATGAGCAAAAAACATGACCAGGTATTTCACAGAAGAGGAAATATGAACGATGAATAAACATACAAAAGATTATCAGCAACATTGTTAATTGGGGACATGCAAATGAACACGTCAATGAGATATCACTTTATCACCATAAATAAATGGTTATAAAACTATGAATTCTGACAACGGTATGGGTCATAAAGAACTCTTATATACTGATGATGGGAGTGTCAACTGGTACAATTACTTTGGAAAATACTTTGACACTATCTTGTAAAGTTGAACACGTGCATTCTCCACGTCCCATCAGTTTCGTTCCTAGGCATATGACGTAAAAGAAACTCCTGCACATACGCACCTGAAGACATATATGACTTCTACAGCAACGTTCATAATAGCAGAAAGCTGGGAAATAATTCACATGTCTGCTAATCAGACAAATAAATTGTGATCTATTCACCCAACAGAATATTTTACAGTAGTGAAAAGCAATGAAATATATATATATATATAATAGTACATGTAACATGGATGAATCTTAGAAACAGTAAATACATTAAGATAGCAAGGCAGAAGATGATATACAACATAACATTTTATTATCTCAAACATAAGCAAAACTGAACAATATATTATTTAGAAATATTTAAATATACAAAAAATTCTGTATTTTAAGAAAAGCAAGGGAATCATAAACACAATAATCAGGGTAAGGGAAAAATACACAAGCAGATTCAGTGAAATTGGTAATGTTCTGGCTCTTAAGTTAGCAGGTGAGTTCATAAGTGATCAGTTTATTATTATGCTTCATAAAGATCATATATTCTTTTATATATACTTCAAAATTCACATGATAAACATAAAAGGGAAAACTAACTGTAACCAGCCCGAAGTTATAAATGCGAGGACCGTATTTAGTTGTTTTATAAAATGTGGCAGCATTTACAAGAGCTTTTCCCACTGCTGTTATGGTTTAAAATTGGGGCAGATTTTGAAATAAGATCTTGGTTACTTTCTTTTACCCATTCCTCTAAACCCTGCCCTGCAACTAATGACACACGCTGCATATACTTACATGAAACTATTATTCTTCATTGTTGCAGAACAGCCATTCTATACTCGTAAAAATTCTCTTTATGTTACCACAGGGAAATGTTAAAGGAAAATATTATATTTTATTAGGAATGTGCGAAACCCTTATTTTTTTAATCATGAGATGCTTATACAGAGCATTGGTTCTAATTTTAATCGCTTTTCTAGCCCATGAAATATGCCCTCAAGGATTAAAATTGCATACCATTATGTGAAAAACAGTAAAATTACAAATAATATACTCCTTCAGAGCTCCTTAAACTAAAGTGGAAGATAACACTGACATATTAAGTTGTAGAATATATTCTACATACGCTTACATACGTTATACAGTGTGAACATACGTTCATACGTTATACAGTGAAACAAAATGTAATAAAAATAATACGGTGCTGAGCTACCTGTAAAATTAACCAGCTTGATTTTTCTTTTTTTCCTACTCTTCGCTAAGTCCCAGATTACCAATTATGTTATTACATGTGACAGAAAATGCTAAACTAGTGAAAACTAGCTAAATAGTCATATTAGTGTTTCACTTATAATCATTTGTTCACTTAGCCCATTTTTTAATGTTAAATTACCTTTTTGAGTGGGAGAGTCTGAATCCATTCCATGGAGTTCACATCAAAGATATCAACTGCATTTTCACTATACACTGAGAGATACGGTGCATTGTAACCTGGGAGATGGGAAGGAGAGAACAGCTGGCTGGTTACTTTTAACTGCTAAACCCAAAACATTTTGAAAGATCTATGCTAAAGAAGTGTAGAGTGGAATCCCACCAAAATCCTATTGTTAACATACAGTAGCCACATCAATACATTTTTGAAGTTAAAAAAAACCCCGTAAATCATAAACGAAGAGGTTTTAAGGCCATTATAATACAGAAGGAGTCTGTTAACACCAAGAGTATATTATTCCCTTGCCCCATACTAGTTCTATAAAGGAATTTCATTACATTTTAAATAACCGATTCCTAAAGTAGTTAAGCTCTTGACAGTGAAACAACTTACGAAGTAGAGAAATCTGCAGGTAAGAGTTATGGTCACATTTATCAAAGTATGATAAAGCATCTGGCACAGGAGATGCTCAATATATATTTACTGAAAGAATGAACATCAATAAATGGTGACACAAGCAAAGAAAGATTAAATGATTTACCCAAGCTAAGGTCATGAATTAAATTTTTGGCAGAGCTATTCATAAAAGCCAGATATTCAAATTCTTATTCTAATTCCAATTAACACTGTACAATTCACATAATACTTTGAATTATTTTCTGACTAGGATTCATTCTAAATATGATGCCATAGATAAGAGTATAAATTTCAGAAGAAACAAAACATCAAGAATAGTTAAGTCTGGGTAGGTATATGTATTTTTCTTTTGATCTAGATTTTCTAATTTTTCTGTAATAAGTATATATGGCTCTCCTAAACTTTCTTATATTGAACTTTTAAACTTGACTATACACATACCCACCATTCCTCCTATCTTGTTGCAGTGGAAGAGGTTTTACTCCTCCTGTTCCAAATCCTTTCCCCTATATTCTGACTTCCATCCTTTTTGGCCTCTTGGGGATCTTACTCTATTTCCTGTATTTACCATATAGTCATCAGCCTTTCCCTGGCTCCCTAGTGGCTATCTCCCTTCGGCATTTAAACATGCTCAAAGTATCTTCCACTAAAAACAAAATGTGTTGGATTAGATATTCCTCCTACATGCCTCTACGGAACTCTGTACTTCTGCTATCAGAGCACTTATATTCTACTGCAACTTGTTTTGTCAGGAATCCATTCGACTGCATTCATGCTCTGTGAGGGTAAGACTATTTTGCTCAATGTTGTATCTCTTACAGTAAAATGACACATAATAAGTATTCAATAATTTATTAATATCTTAATGTTTCTTGAACGTATCTACCTACCTAGATAAAAATGTGAAAGTGAATAACTTTTCAAATGCTACATCATACCTTCACATAACTGATTAAATAATTCACTAGGTAACCACTTCTCTCGAATAAGTCCTATGAGCTATTAGTGCTCACAAGCACTATATTCGGGGGGACCATGAAGATAACTCCTTAGGGTTATTTCAAAATACAATAATATGTGTTAAAAATCTATCTAAGTAAAACATTGCATAGGAAGATTAGCTTTAATTATGTTCCTGTTAATGTTGACCCTGTTGGCCTAGGTCTTAACTACATATGGTTAGTTACTTTACATAAAACATACTTGATGCTTAGGAAAAACCTCAAAGATGACTTAAAAAACAACCTGTTATTAACAATGAATACATAAAGGAGATGAAGGAGAAGGAAAAAGAAAGAAACAGCAAGATAAGACAGCGAAAAGAGAATCTTACAACAAGAGGAAGGATTTGCTGGCCACATCAATTCCTGTTGTCTAGATCTTCGGCCCTGACAGTCAGTATATATCCCAACGCTGTTAAAACACAGCAGATATTCTTTACTGGAGATTTCAACTGCACAGATGGCATCCATTGGTTGATGTGCAATAAATGAGAGTGTATGGTCATTTGAATGGAGCATACTGTATGGACTTCCTTCTCCATTCAGGGGGTATCTTAGAAATCCAGACTGGAATCCCACACAGAGTTGTTCACTGAAGATTGCCATCCACTGGACATTATATGGGACTTGAATTTCCTTAAATTTTCTGTGACGGGTCTTGCTCTGAAATAGTTCATAACAGAGGACCTGCCTTTTCATAGCCACACACAGGCATGTAAGAGCTCCATGACGTACTTTTCCAGAAGTTATGGTTTGACACCCTTTAGTTTCTGCCAATTTATAAAAATCAGTCTCTCGCCCATCCAAAGCTGACATAGGAAAAAGTCGTACATGACGATTTCGTCCTGAGATCACAGCGACAAGCTGATCATTTGGAATGAGTTCAATCTGATGAATCTTCTTATTGTCACCAACTCTAATAATTTCTATGCAAAGAAACAATAATAAATCAACTGCAAAATATTTTGTTTACCTATTAATTATATTCCAATTATACTCAAAAGAATATGTCAACTTATAATAAAGACAGAGATACACACAGAAAAAATGAGAGATCAGAAATCATATGGAGAAAGATGAAGATAATTACACCCATTATAAGATAATTTAACCTATCTATAGTAAGGTATTAAATTTAGCACTGAGATTTCTGGCAGCCTTGGCAAAGAGTTCCTATGTGATAAAGCATGCCAGATCTTTAAGAAAAACCTCTTTATTCTCACCAAATCCTAGGGAAGTTTACCATGGGGTTACTATTTTTAAAAACTGAGTAACTCATGTTTCACTAAAGGTATTTCTTTGGGTAACAAATTAATGAAGTTTAAATGCATTGTTTTCCCATGATCTAACTTGATATAAAGACAGAACTTAGAACACTGTATTCAAGAATGCTAAGTTAAATGGGTTCCTTTTTACTTCACCCAGTATTTAATTTCTCCCTAAAAAGAAATCTGTTGTGTTAAACTGTGGGATAAAAGACCCCAACAACAAACACATTTTAATGACTGTTACCACTCCTAGTACTGTTAGAACTATGAAAAAAATCAAGTTGCATTTTTCTTCCATGTACCATCTTTAGAAATGCAATCTGAGTTCACACAGCAGAACTGTAAATAAAATGACACAAGAAAGACAATACACATGGAAGTTTTAGAACTCAGATGGATTATAAAAATTAAAAAATTATCTTTTGACTTATAAACGTATCCAATTAGGCCTGGAAAATTTCAATTATAGAATAAATAAGAGCAAATCCTGCTCTTTTTAGAATTCAGAATCTGTAGGTTAGAATACTCTATCAATAATATTTTCTCCAAAATAATTTTCTCTTACCATCTTTGGTGACATGCACAACAAATAACCCTTCTTCATTCCCCAAAGCTATTCTTTCATGATCTATATAAGACATAAATATGAAGTATTTTTATTAGGTAGAAACTATGTAAATTCATAGAATAAAACAGATAACAAAAGAAATTTGGTACAAAAAACCAAATAAATAAACAATTAAAAAATAGCAATAACAATTTGCACTATTAAATTTCCTTTCAGATTACTGTGGTAAATATTATCTCGTGTCTTTTTTTAATAGAACAATCATTAGAAAATAATTTATATCAATGCTTATAAAAAGATATAAATGTTTATTCAATAAAAGGTGAAAGAAAAAAACCCCTAGTTGTTTAGCACCCTGTGTCCAGTTCCATTTCTTGTTTGGGGAGGGAAAAATTGTGCAAGGCATTTGAACCCTACTCATCAAACTTTTCATTATTTACTAGAAAGTAACAAAAGAGTGGGCAGTGTACGTAAGAATATAGCGAAAATTTAACCCTCCAGACAGAAAAGCTGCCATTTTTGACGGCATATGATATATGGAACACTCTGTGTTACACATTCCATCTTATTTAAACTTCACAGTAACCTTTGCAAGGTAATTAGTACCTACATTTTACACAGGTAACTTATGCTTTATGAAACGGCTTATGCTTTAAACAACTTTTTCTAAGTCACACAAGCAGAAAATCGATTCGTTAATAGGTTAATCTTCAGCATTGTTGCTTTTTCAGAAGAAAATACATTTGAAAAGTATATTTATTCTTGTTTACTGAAAAATAAAGTTCTAATATGGTCCCATGCATTCAATAAACATTTACTGAGCATCTGTGATATAACACATACAATGTTAGACACCGGGATTCCTAGATGAAAACCAGTCCCTGCTGACAAGGTATATTAGTAAACAATTATAACAAGATAAACGTTATGAATTCATACCTATGATTGCAGCTGCCTGGGTCGTTTTAATGAGGGGAAGAGTGCTGTCATAAGCCTCTTTGGGAACATACACTGAGCGGTCTCTGAATTTGTTTTTCTTCAAAATCTTGTGCAATTCACTCAGCACTCCCACCCATTTACTCTTCTCATTCTCACTATCTGCTAGCATCAGGATTGAACATTTGTTATTAGATGCTGAGAGCTGGGAAGCTGTGACCTAGAACAATTTAATCAAAATTCATGACATCAGCAAACAGATACCTTTTAAGCCAGTTTTATACTGATGCTAGTTCGCTTAGCACTAGCCAACAAAATGAGCATTCATTAAGTGATACCTTTAACAGAGTTTAGCTATTCATAATCAGAAGAATAGTTTTAGCATTAGAATTCATGACAAAGGTAGTAGATACCGTTCTAAATGTTAGTGTCATTTGTATTTTCTTTGCTGCAAAGTGCCAGAATACTATCACTAAAAAATCCATTACACACAGTCATATAACAACAGCAACTGACATTTATTGAGTGATTACTGGGCACTGATCAAAGCACTTTGTATTAACTCATTTAACTCTATCAACATCTTTACAAGGTAGGTATTGTTATTATATTCTGATTTTATATATGAAAAAAACTGTGATGCAGATAAATTAATTTCTCCAAGGACACACAACTAGACTGGAATCCTGTGTCCACGCTTGTAAGCCTTACACTGTACTGATTTTCAACTTGTTTTAAAAAAGTCCAAAATACTCGGAAGTACTTAAGATTCTCTATTACTTCATAACAATAACTCATCTCAGGGAAAGACCAGATCACTTGAGCTAGTATTTAAATGAAGGTTTATAATTATACAATGACACTATAATCAGAACAGAATTGAATTATGTATATATGGATCCTTTATTAAAAGTAATTTAAGCAGCAGTGACAATAAAATCCCACAATTAGAATCAGTTAAGATAAGTGGGCCTCTGTAGGATCCCTTGGTACTGGTGAGAGAATAGCTGTTGGCCTAGGAACTGAAAGACTAAGTATGGTCTTTGTCTGACCTTCCTCATATACAAGGTTCATAGACAAATACAAAGCATATAGGCATACCATTAAGGCAACAGCCCTTTTTATTAACCTCTATTACCTTAATTCACCAATTCGAGATGGCCCTGTATTAGACAGCCTCCAAAGATGGCTACCAACAATTCTTCTATGGAATCCCACTCTTCTTATCAAGAAATGCAGTCTATTTCCCCTTCTCTTAAATCCGGGCTGACCTCATGACTTGCTTTGGCCAACAGAATGGAGAAGGGTTATTATGCCTGTTTTGAGTCTAGCCCTTAAAAGGCCTGGCAGCTTCCTCTGCTCTCTTGGAAGTCGGTCATGGAGAGCTCAGCCAGACTAGTGGATGATTAGAGACCACGTGGAGAGAGTTCATACAGAGAACTGAGGTGGCCCAGTGACCAGCCAAGTACCAAGGCAAGCAGCCGGCACCACGGCCCCAGATGTGAGAGTAAGGTCATTTTGGATATTCCTGCTCCAAATGAGCTGAATGCAGTCACATGAGTGCCCCCAGTTGACATCAGAACTGTACACCTGAAGGACTGACCCACAGAATGGTGAAAAATAAACCACTGTTGGCTTAAGCCACTAAGTTTTGGAGTGGTTATTACAAAGCAATAGAACTGAAACATACTAACTTTTTAAATGAGATCTTAAAGAAACTTCTATTTTTTTAAAAATTGAGAAATCTCATGCTTATTCATTTTTTCATGTTGTAGCGCTTATCTGAAAATTGAATTGTGACTCAAAAATATTATCCAAGAGGAAATCCATTTTAGAAGCCATATATTCATGCTTTCTTTCTTTTTTTAAAAATTTATTTTATTTTTGGCTGCGTTGGGTCTTTGTTGCTGCGCGCAGGCTTTCTGTAGTTGCAGCGAGCTGGGGTTAATCTTCATTGCAGTGCGCGGCTTCTCATTGTGGTGGCTTCTCTCGTTGTGGAGCACAGGCTCTAGGCGCATGGACTTCAGTAGTTGTGGCACGCGGGCTCAGTAGTTGTGGCTCACGGGCTCTAGAACGCAGGCTCAGTAGTTGTGGCGCACAGGCTTTGCTGCTACGTGGCATGTGGGATCTTCCCAGACCAGGGCTCGAACCCGTGTCCCCTGCATTGGCAGGAGGATTCTTAACTGCTGCGCCACGAGCAAAGCCCTATTCATGCTTTCTATTGGTCTTTTACTAATTAAATATTTACTTAGCACAAATTATCTATAAGATTTGGTTCTATTCCAAATAAGTTTGTGATCTATATAGGAAGGCGAAACGTATACTCATAAAAAGCGAATAATTCAGTGATCAAATTACAGCACACATACTTACTCTAAATATACAGGGTATGTCTTTTCGACCTGCGTGAATAACATCAGAAGCCAAGACTGAACTCACAGAAAATTCTTCATCCCTGAAGGAAAAGTTAGAAGTCAATGGAAACAGTAAAAGTCAGTGTATGTGGGTATGTGTGTGTGGTTTTAGGCATGTATCCAAATAACACATATGAAGCAATCCTTAAAATTTAATTACATAAAACATCCAAATTAAATTTTTAAAAATTTTGAATTTTCTCCCTTTGTAAATTGATAGTGCCAAAAGTAATTTATCAAGTGTAATTTAACAGTGCCACATTATACAAGAGTTAGAAATCATTTCTGGATTACTCGGAGTCAAAAGGCCAGTAAGTACAGATGGATTCGAACCCTGGTAGGTCTCCAGGGTCTCCAGTAGACTGCATCCTCTTTCCTCTCATAATACATCTCAAGTGCCTTCAACACAGCTCATCTGACATTTTACTGTTCCTTCAACACCTAAGACAGATTTCCTCCACAACAATTTATTCCTTGTGACTTCCTTAATTTGGTTATTGGTACCATCATTTTCTTGGTCTTGAAGACTTGACATCTTAGTCTTATCTTTGATTCTTCTCCCTTAGGAGGTTCTGTCAAATTTTCCTTGCTGATATTCTAGTATTTCTTGCATCTGTTCCTTTATATTCCATATTTGTGGGGAAGATAATGTGTTTGAAATGCTGGTATGAAATGCCAATGTGAGCCAGAGCTAGAAATTCTAGTTTTGAGCACTGGAGAAAGACCTGGACTGGAGACATATGTCCGGGAGTCGTCAACACAGAGGTGATGGCTGAAGCTATGGCAGTCAATAAGATCACTGAGGGAGAGTGTTAAGGGAGTCACGAGAAGAGGGTAAGCAGAGCACCCCAAGGGGCAGGGGAAGAGTCTCAAAAATGAAACTAGAAACATTCAAGAGGTATACTTAAATGTTCACTGATTCACTTTATATTCCAAGAGCCTGTACGATTTTGAGATTTTTATTTCCTTTCCTCACATTGGAATTATACCTAAGCCTTTACTTTAGGTGATGATATGAACATTACACACATTAGACTCCAGTACCCCAGCAACCTTTAAACTGGTCTTTTGGTTTCAAACATTAGCTTCTTCTCCCCGACCCAACACACATCAACCTGTTCTATAACTACACCTTATTTCATATTTTTAATTATGTTATGATTGCAATATTAGTAAATGAGAAAATTAACATTAAATTAGATTTAAATAAAGACATGGCAATGCAATTAGAAGAAAAATCACACACTTTTCATTCCTATGTTGCAAAGATACAAATATTTTCACCTTCACAAACTTACCTCATGTCAATCACCTGACTGACTACGACACTGGGCTGAGAAGCTTTTCCTTCAGCAATATCATACAGAAAGAGTTTGAAATCACAAACTACAGCCAGTGCTCTCTGCCATCCTTTCTTCACTCCAGCTGGCTTAGGGATCTTAGACAGGCAAACAAACAAACAAAACAACCTAAACTGAAATGTCAGTCAGAGCCCCTTTAATTACATATGTAATGGCATGATGAAAACCTAAAGACAGTGTGCACGTGTTGTAAGTCTGCCACTGTGTTTGGTAAAGTAGCAGATGGTACACATACATCATTAATAACATGAGAAAGTGTGATAACACATTCTTCAAACACTGATTGACATTATATTCTGAAAAAAACTTTAATGGTACCATTTTAATTTTCTCTAGTGATTCATTAAAATAACATTCATGGATTTCTAAGTAGCATAAAAGCCAAATTTGGTAGTAGGACGAAAAGCAGCTTACACTTTAAATATTATTCAAGATGACAAGTAAGATTATGTCTTGACACTATCTCATACTTCATAAGCATATGCCACCTATCCAGCAAGATGAAGAGCCAGACTCCTTTATGGAGATTTCAACATCTGTTCATTATAATACAGACATAGTACAGAAAATTTTGAGACATTTTGGAATTTATTCTGAGCAAAAGCTAGGTTTTTGTTTTCAGACCATTACTCTGAATGAAGTAAAACTGTTAGATGAATTTTATTCACCTAATTTTCTGTCAAGGACTGTGTGTGTAAGGTGACTTTCTTTAATTCATTAATAAGCCTTAAAAGATTAATCTAAACCCAACCTAATCATACTTACCCTGACATGCCCTTCATATGCTGTTCCTATTCCTTTCTGTGGATCTATACCCAGGGGACCTTTTGTCTGTTCAGGAGGAACTGGACAAGCAGTTGGAGCTTTGTTTACACAAGTTATGTGACATGAAAATCCACACACTTTTGGAGGGAAAAAAAGAAACAGTGTTCAATAAAAATTCATTTTGACAAAGAGAAAATTCACTGAGCACTCATTACATGCAAAGTGCCATGTTAAATGAATGCTTACCTCTGATTTTGTTTTAAACAACTTGACAATATTTTTGTCATTTGGGGAGCTGATTCATTTGCTCACCAGTAAGAATTTCAGTGAGAAATAGTAAATACTTTTTTATTACTGTAATATGTAATATTACTGTTCTGTGTTAACACTAGTGATCAAAATGAGAAGCAAATAGATGGAAAAAAAATCTAACCTTGCAAATAAAACAGCTGTTTTAAACTGAATTCTTAAAAGAGTAGTTTCTGGAGTTTTCTTTAACTCTTCATCTCACTGCAATTTGGTATCTGACCTGAAATCTCTCTTGCGAGAGTCACTGATGGATGTTAAATTACCTGACATCTTTTCAATATCTGGCAAATTTTACCAATCTCTCTTTTTGAAATTTAAATTGTTCAATGATTAAGAAGGTACAATTTAAATTTTAGGAGTTACTGATATTATTGTATATAGGTAAATTACTACTAAGATAATAATAGTAGTTAACTTTACTGAGTGTTTTTAATTTTTTCTGTAATAATCTAAGAGAGGTAAGATCATCCCCATTTACGTATGACTGGCCCTGGGTCACAGAACTTGTTAAGTGGCATTGCTGGATTCAAACCCAGGCAGTCTTGCTAAGAGCCGGCATACGTAACTACCAACAGTATTGCCATGATACCTCTTGATACTTAAATGATGAACCTGAGATTCTAAGACAAAATGATAAATAAAAATAAACTCTCTTCCACTGAGACTTGGTTGGTTGAGAATTAAAGGTTAAAGTATTTAAAACAAACAAGCTTGTTGGGAGAGGTTACAGACTAAGAACATCTATTTAGACAATTCCTACTCTCAGGGGGATCCTGGAGAATATCTGGGAAGGAATAAAAAAGGAACTGAGGGGATACCGTCATGGGAACATACACATGGGAAAACGGACTGTATATCACAAATGGATATAAAACCAGCAGAGAGGCAAGAGGGACTAGTACTGACTGTCAAAAACGATCATCTTCTGTAAGACAACTCATTCACTTCTAAGTAGAGTGTCTAACAAGTTACAATTTGCTTTAATAAGCAAAAATCTCTCTTCCAAGGGGCAATGGAAACAATAAGATAATTGTCCAATACTGGATCTAATTTCAACCAAGAAGAATTAAAATGACAGGAATCTTTAGAGGTTATAACCACATTATACAACATTTATGAAAGCCTGAGCATAGTCCAATGTGTCCCCACAGCTTTATAGGGTAGGCTGGTAGGCTGCAAAGAGCCAGTCTGAAGAAAAGACAGGCCCAATTTCATGGCAGGAGACCCTTAGAAGGGAAGAGAATTGGGAAGATCTCAAACATTCCTACTATGGAACCGCAAATGATTCTGATTCATAAAAAATGACAAGGGACCTAAAGCCAAGCAGCTGCCAGAATTCTTTCTGATAAACAGATTAAAAAGTCACATTTATAAGTACTGGCTAAGTTTCACAATGAGACAAGGCAAATTCTCTCCGTTGGGCTCAGACACACCTCCCTAGTCAATGATAGAGGCTATTCCTTCTCACATTACTTTGTTATCTTTACCTTTTACGTCCCCTTAACTATGTTTCCCAAGGCTCTGTCCTCATACTTGTTCTCTTTTTACTCTACATGTGTTTCCTGGAAAACATCATTCATATTCATCACTTCACACATTCATAACTCTCAAATCTCTACTTTTAAAGCCTGCCCATTTCCTTTTGCTCTAAACCCATGCATCTAAGAGACTAGTTAAGATAATGCAATCAGGATCTTCCACTTGGCTTGTGAGAACTAGCCGAACATAGAACCCTGACCCCCAGTGCCTAGAAGCACAGAGCAGGCATTCTGCGAGCATGTGATGGATGGATCAATGAATGGTAGGGAAAAACCTCTGCTACTAACACTTGGAATAAAATATCTTTTGAGGCATAGTAGCCGACATTTAATATCTGTGAAAAGATACTTCATTGTCTACTTATTAATAATAATTTCTCTAATAAATTAAAGAGTAAAATTAAATGAATAGATTCAAGAATAACTTTCACATATTTTGTCATACAGGTTAATGGGTTTTGGGGACCACAAATTCTCCTGAATGATGAAACAAAGATGAATGAAACATATTTAAATATAGCTCCCCTAGAAAATGTTTCTAGGGACCATCTGTCTAGTTTCCAATATTCAACAGACTTTAGCAAGGTGTTCAGTTTATTATCCAAAGGAAAGCAAATGATTAAGTCAAATAAATAAACATTTATATACTTTTTAAAGAGAATAAAGCTATTTGATTACAGTTTAGGGAGTAAATGTCAGGACACTAAATTAGTCACATTTTCTTACCATTTAATTCTTACCTTCACAGGAACAGCCTTGTCTTATCAAGCCCACCATCAAGGAGGTACACTGATGACATTTGGTAGGAGTAGTAAAAGATTTGACAAAAAACTGATGAGTCTTGCGCTGCAAAACAAATTGATAAAAACATACACATCGTTCATTTAAAGGACTTCCATAATATGAATCTCTGTGAACCACACCAGCTGCTAGAATGTTTTCTAATTAGGTGTAGAATGAATTCTTTTCATTTCTCACCATATCTTTCTATAATTAATGCTCTTTAAATATTTTTATTAGGCAATATTGAGCTGGATTATGCTAAAAATAATATAAGAAGTTAAATGATAATCAATTGCTCTTGAATGCCATTTGAAAAGTTATAAAATAAACTAGCAATTTTTGCTCATGAATTTTGAATTCAGGATTTTTGTAAGTTCTTTGGCAATGCATTAGGTGAAATTTTGCATATTTATACCTATACAAATAAAGAAATTTAATATGCTTTTATACCTTCTTACGAAGAACAAACAGTAATTTAAAATTCTTGTCCCTACTAAAAATCATGTATTTGATTTTCTGGGACCACGAACAAGTAACATGCTTAACAAATATGTTTCCTCCCTTGGAAGCAGGCAGTATTACACTTGAGCAGATATAAATACACATATATCATTCCAGAGACAGACTGAAAACCCAGTAGTTAAAGTTCTTCTCTAAGTCTTTGCTGATCTGTATGGTGGTACACCAATGTACATTTCAGCTCTCTAGAACACTTCTTTCCTCTCCAAATGAACTCTTAGCATGTTTTAATAATAAATGAATTACAGCCACTGTTCTATCACTCTGCTGTGTGAACTTAGGAACAAATTACTTAACTCCTCTGTGTCTCACTTTCTTTGTTCTATAAAATAGAATCAGTAATAATATCTACTTCATGGGGTGGTTAAACGAGCATTAATATAAACAAAGCCTTTTGAACAGTGCTGGCACAGAGTAAGCATTCCAAACATATTTACATATGTATGTTATAAACATATTTATAAAACATATTCTGAAAACAAATTTGGCTAATTATTTCTTTTTTATATGTGTGATTGATTTAAACTAGTAAAAACTTTATCCTATATTCCAGTAACATGTGAATGCTGATGGAAAACAGTTTTAAAGTAGTACTATTTCAGCTGAAATTTACCATATTAACAAAAAACTAAAGAGAATATTCAAAGCTTTAAAATTTAAGTTAAAAACAAATTTTGCTCTTCTCAACTGGGATATATTTACCTACCACAAAAGAAATTTTTAAAAAAATCAAGCGTAGAAAAGTAGATCATCTTTTTAATTAGGGTCCTGGAATGGAATGAGATCCTCAAATTTAGAGCAGTCATGAGCTCTGGTCCAACCTCAAACCATTCTATTCTAGAAGTTCCTCAGGACCTTTGGTCAGTTGCAAAGCAGCACTGGGATCTGACTTTATTCTAAGTAGAGGACAGACTATCTTTCTACTGGCTGTATAATTGCTGTGTGTGGACTGAGCAACAACCAAGGTGCAGACATTGCGCCAGTACTTCTCGACCATCTCATTTAATGGAGACAATGCCTCTGGGAAGATAGGTATTATTTCTTCACATAGATGAAGAAACTGAAACTCAGAGAGATTAAATAAATTAGTCATGAATAGACAGTTATTGGTAGAGTTAAAATTCAAGCCCGGATCTGATTCTGCCATCTTTCAGAGTTTGATAATTTAAAAACATGTAACTGAAAAATATGATCCTAAAAAAAAAACCCCACCAGACTACATAAGACACAGTTAGGTCAAGACTAGAGGCCTCCGTGCCTGTGATAAAAATGCCTGATTTGTTAACATCACATAAAATTTTGCTCAACATTTCTCCTGTATACTAATTTTTACTCTTAGTTTTTTTAACTTTCAGGAACTATGAGAGTAAATTTTCTAGTGCTAACTTTTTCAACTGTTCAAGATACATTAATGCAATAATGCAAAATTTGTTACTGATTGGTTCTAAAGGCTTCTATTACAATGAAAGAATTAGCCAATGGCTCAAGGTAAGTAACTGTTGTTTTTCTTCTTCTAAAAGATAAGAAGACATGTCTGAAATGACAGTAATAAAATAACCATGCCCATGACAAATTTAATAGTATTACATCACAATATCTAAAAATTGCTTATAAAACATATCTATTATATACTTTTTCCCCAGAGATCTGCTCAGGATGTGAGAATTTTAACTAAGTATGCAATAGTAGGAAAGATAAACAATGTTTTACCAAAGCATTGATTTTAAATGATCAACTGGCAGGTGCTGGTTAAATTGTAGGAGGTGGGCGTGATTCACTACTGAAGATTAAATGGTCCATGTTTTACTAATCCCAACTAAGAACAGTATAATACGTAACATAATTAACGTGATTCTGAGAGCATCAAACTTTAGGCAACACACAACAGGTTTTTGGTTTTATTTCTTTTTGGTGCGGAGCGGGCGGGGGAAGATGAATAGTAACAAAAAGATAGGTGAATTCAGCCCTAGGGTCTAGACCACTTGGCTTCTGGATCTTTCTAAGGTCCCCTTTCTTGTCTCCTGGTCAATACCTGATTTCTAATACTTCCACAAAAGGTAGCTGGAGGAGGAGAAAAAAATTTCTAGTAAAAGAGGCATTAAGCCTAAAGCATGAACTCAAATTAATTTTAGATTATGTGATAATTTGGAGTAAAATGAGAATTAACTATAATCTCGAAATTTAAAGAAGTGGACAGAAAGAAGGGTTCTTTTCTATTCCAATTTTGCCAGTGTTGCAGACTTCAAGCTACTCAGTGGAGGAGGTAAAATACTTTTAATAAAAGATGTGAGAACAAAGTAGAACCAACCCTTTTTGAAAACTTACAAATCAGTAGTTGTACATAATTAGGATTCTACAGTATAAACGACAAGGAGTCTTTATCTCAAGCAAACCTTTATTAAAGGTTTTTTTTAAAATAATCTTTTTCCCTTTTAAACACTTTTACTTTGAGAAAACTATAGATTCAATCCTTCATCTTTTAAAAAACATGAAGTAAATCTTATTTTATCTTTGGGGGAGGAACAATAGGTGTACATAATTGAGTTAATATTCAGTCCATGAAATATTATTACCAGAGCTTCATGGAGGCCCCTCTAATTTTATTTGACCTTATTTATTTATTAAACTGGACCCCTATCTTAAACCAGTTATAAAAATCAACTCAAAATGGAGTAAGGATTGAACATGGACCTGAGTCCATAAAACTCCTAGAAAAGAGCATAAGGACTAAGATCCTTGACATTGGTCTTGTATTTGGCCTTATTTTATTTTTAATTCATCCCTGATGATCTACTCCCCATCCTTCCCCATGAAATCTGTCACCCAATCTAAGGTGATCTACACAGGTCCTTGGATATGTACACAGCCTTATGAATTAGATATTTTTGAGTGTTGCTAATTTATATAAATGTGATTTTGTTACACATCAACCATATTTTACTTATCTTTCTTCTATTTCCAACTCCCTGTTACCATATGCAGCACTAAGCATCTCTGTCATTTTGCCTAATGGATCTGCATAAAAATTTTTCTGAAGGAATGAGATTGCTGAGTTATGTGGTATATGTCTATTCCAGTAGCCAGGTTGTTCTCCAGAATGGTTGTACCTGTTTAAAATTCCACCAGCTGTGTGTGAAGCTGCGTGTTTCTTCACATCCTTGATGCTACCTTACTTAATTTTTGACAATCTGGTGAGTATAAAGTAGTATTAATTTAAAAATTATTAAATTACTTTAATTTTTAATTTCACCAATTATAAATAAGGTTGGACATTTCTTCACATGCTTGCTGACCATTAGGATTTCCTTTTATGGGAATTACTCATATTATTTGCCAGATTTTCAACTGGATTTCTAATCTTTTTCACATGCAGTTACAGAAGTTTCTTATATACCGTGTTCTAGAAATGAATCCCTTACTGGTGTTAAACACTGCAAATATCCTCTCCTAGTCTGACATCACTTATTGACCACCTACTAACAATGTTTTCAATGTACAAAGATCTTTAATTTTAATGTAGTAAAGTCCATCAATGTTTTCACCTTATGATTGTGATTTGAGATCTTATTTTCATTACCTAGTCACAAAGAAATTCCACATTTTCTCCTATGTATGTATGTTTAACTTTTAAAATCAAATTAATACATGTATATAGTTTTAAGAGTAAATAGTATCACAATCCTTATAACAAAAACAGAAGAACCCCTTTGCCCCAAGTCGTCCTTCCTAGGGGCAATTTCCTTTAACCCTGTTAGCTATTTACTTCTAACAGCAGAAAGGATTTTAGGGTTCTGAGTTCTTTTCTTTCAACACTTTGAACATACTTCTTGTCTTCTTGCATCTCATTACTGTTGAGAAGACCAATATCAATTTGACTTCTGTTTAGATAATCTGCTTTCTCTTTGAAAGTCTTTAGAATTTTCTCTTGATCTATGATATCCTTAAATTTTGCTATAATGTGTGCAAGTGTGAATGTTTTCTTACCTCCTCTTTTTAGCACATAATAATGTATTTCAGTATGAGGATTTCCACCTTTATTTCTGGGAAATATTAGGTCATTATTTCTTTAAGTATTTCCATCTCTCTATTTTTTCTTTTCTTTTGAAAGTCCAACTATATAGATAGACACTATTTCTGTCTTATAGCTTAACTTTCATATTTTCCACCTCATCTTCCATCTCACAACTTGTTTTTCTGCTACATCCAGTTTGCTCATTCTGCTATTAAAGCCAGTTACTTGAGTTCTTTATTTCAGCAGTTATATTTTCAGGTCAAGCACCTGGAAATTATTTTTCTTTATAAGTACCTTATCCTGACCCATGTTCCCAACTTACTTCCTTTCTTACCTCTTTGAACATACTTATTACGCTTATTTTTAAATTCATGCTCTGTCTAGCCTCAAAATTTTATCTAGCATAGATTATTCAGTTTGTTGCTTTCTTTTATACCAGTTATACTTTGGTATATTTTATTAGTTTTTCAGATGCATCAATCCGTCTCTAATTCTGGGGTTTACCCGAAGTTCATGTTCGGGGGATGGAGAGTTCCAATTTCTAGAATTCCTTTGTAGGAGCTTGAGATAAGCAACTAAATCTTCATGTTCTACCATATACAATACTTTGGACATGGTCATGTTGAATGGAATGAAAAAAAATGATCTGAATTTTTCTCTAAACATTTCTCTTTCTAAGTGTTTTATTAAGCTCAATTTTAGATTCTTCCACAAGTGGCCTCAACTTAATGCCTTCCTTACAGTACATACTCCAAGCACTACTCCTTGTTGTAACAGACTTCAAAACATTGAATTTAAGAAGATGGAAGTTAAAACAAAACAAACTTTGCATGTTTGTCCTACCTTTCTTAGTGGTGATTATTTCCACTCATACAGAATTTATTCTCTTTCCCAGCTTTTATGTTTATAATTTTGAGGAATCTAATAGTAAAAATCACGGCACATACAAAAAGCAGAAGAAATCCATTCTCCTTCTTTCCTTTTTTTTTTTTTCCCCACAACATACAATGCTTATCACTAGATTGAATACCTTAGGTGGAAAGCCAGTTGAACCAGGGCATCCCTTTTTCTTTAAGGTTGGTGTGTGAACTGGAAGTGGAGTATAGTCTACAGTCTGAATCCAGGGGAAAAGAGGAAATAAATGTCATAAAACAGTTCATCTATTTCAAACATCACTAAAAATAAAAGTAAACACAGCCAAACAAAACAGCAATAAGGAAAAATTATCTCAATGAAGCTAAAATGCTTAGTGTTGATAATTTAAATTTCTGCCTGCAATATCTACAAATAAAATATTTGTTCAATTTATAAAAATTATTTCAGTCTGGAAATTTAAAAATAAATAACTTGTAAAAGAGAACCTACAGAAGAACACAAGAAAGTCATAGCATGTAGCCTACATAAAATTTAGGATATTAATTTTCAAGTTCAACTGAAAATGCCATATTAATTGTATAAAGTATCTTAAAGAGTTTTAAAGCAAGATTTATAATCAAAATATTTAGAAGATTCTTTTAACTCCTTTGACTTCTATATACAGGATGCACATTACATATATGGAATACAGTTCTGTGGATTTGTGTGTATGTGTGTAGAGAGAAAGAGCGAGAGAGCGCATGCGAGATATAGAGATTGATTGATGGATTGATTGATTAGTGGAATTTTTGTGAAGAAAGTAATTTCTAGGAAGGGAGTTAGATTGTTTAATATTACTGGAATTCAGAACTGACAGAAATTTAATTACATGCCATATCTTTATTTTATGGCATATTACTGTAAGATATTTCTTTGAATGAAAGGAACCAGTGATTTTACTGGATGTTATTGTGGAAAAAAAGAGGCATCACTTATTAGCAAAGTGTAAAAAAAATATATGAAGAATGACTTCCTTTTAGGATGCTAAGCAAGCAAGCAAGCAAGAGGGAAAAGCTAGCTTTGTGTAAAGTTACAGAATATTCTAAAATATTAAGAGAAAAATGGATGGTCCCTCTTTGCCTTTGTTACTATATAACCTCCAAAAGCCAAATATTTTATACACATGATAGCCTTAAAATGGAATTTAGATGGGCTTCTCAGAGTTTTCAACTTAACTATGAGTTTAGTTCTAATTTAAATTTAATTTACTTTTAAATAGCTTGAAAAAAAGTATTAAACCCAATTTATAATTTAACATTTAAAAAAATAAATATGAAATAAAAGAGATGAATACAAAACCTTTATGAAAGTTAATAAAGAACAATTCATAGGAAACAAAATTGTCACTAGAATTTACATAGAAAGTCCAAGAGAAGTTTTTAGAATTAAAAGGGGTGAAGTAGGGGTGCTGAACCCAAGATCATCATAATTCATAAAGACCAGCAATGCCTAATTTAGAAAACATATTTTAAAGAGATCCCATCCACCATAGCAATAAAAATTTAAGGTTCCCAGGAACAAATCTAACAAGCAATTTGGAGTACATTCGGGAAGAAAATAATGAAACTTTATTGAAGGATATAAAAAAATATCTAAATAATGTTCATAGATGGAAAGGCCCAATATCACAAAGAGATCAGTTCTCCTCAGATAATCTATAAATTCAAATCCAATCAAAAGCTTTACATGGAACCTACAAGCTGAACCGAAAAATCATATGTAAAAACTAAAGAGTCAAGAAGTAAAGGAAGACGAACAAGGTATGTGGGAGTGGCTGATCATACCAGGTATCAGGAATTATTTTAAGGCTACAATAATTAAGACAATGTGATGTTGGTACAGGAATAGACAAAAAGAACAATGAAAGAGAACAGAGAATCCCAGACAGAAAGAACAATGAAAGAGAATAGAGAATCCCCAAACAGACCCATTTATATAAAGCAGAGATAGATTTACAAATCAATGGGGGAAATACAGGAGAGTTGGTGGTTCATACAAGAAAAACATTAGAACTCCATTTCTCATAATACATAACAACAAATTTTAGTTTGATTAAAGTCCTAAACATGTAAAAGCAAAATTTAAAAACTTTTAGAAGAAAATATGGAAGAAAATCTTTATAACTGCTGCATAGGGAAGAACTGTTTCAAAAAGACATAAAAAGCAGAAGTCATAAGAGACTGACAAATATGACTACTTTAAAATAAAAACTGTTGCAAGACAAAAAGATACGACAAATAAAATTTTAAAATAAGCCACAGACTGGAAGAAAGTATTTGCAATGCATATAGCCAGCTAGGAATTAGTATCCAGAATATATAAAGAACAATTACAAAACAAGTGGAAAAATAATTCAATAGAACAACAGACAAAAAGACATGAACAGGCAAATCATCAATGGTCAATAAACATATAAAAAGATGTTGTATAACACTTGAAATCAGAGAAATGCAAATTAAAACAAAAATGCCACTCTATACCCATCAAATAGACAAAAGTTAATGTCTGACAGTACCAAGGGCTGGAAGGATGTGGGGAAATAGGGAATTCACTCACACACACACTGCTGGTGGGAGTGAAAACGGGTCCAACCACTGTGGAAAATAATTTGACAAGATCTAGTTAAAGCTGAAAATGCATATTCCACACAACCCAATAATTCCACTTCTAGGTATATATGCTGAACAAACTCTGCACATTTGCAAAAGCAGATAGCTATTAGGATGTTCACTTCAGCAACGACTGTAATAACAAAAAACTGGAAACAACCTAAATATCCAACAACAGGAGAATGGATAAATAGTTGTGGTATATTCATACAATGAAATATTATGCAACAGTTATAATGAATGAACTAAGTAGACATGTATCTGTATAAGATGCAGATAACCTTTGTGTAAAATTTAAATATACAACAAACACTATTATGTATTGTTTATGGATACAAATGAAATAAACATGTAAAAGTAAGGAAGAAAGGGAGTATGCCAATTTTAGGGTATTTAGATATGTCTGGAAAAGGAGAGGGGCAATGGTATAGGGAAGGTTATTTCAACTGTCAGGAATATTTTCTTTCTTTTTAATACAAATTTTGGGGCAAAATGTTCATATATGTTAAATCTGTGGTTATGTGGGTATTTATAATATTATTTTCTTTAAATATTTTAACATTAAAATAAAAATGCATAAACTCAAAATATTAAAACAATGAAAATCTAAAATCAGAGGGTATCATCAACTTAACCAAGCAGTCTATCACAGGGTTGGAAAAAACCAAGTCAGAATCTGACTACAACTCAAACTTCACTTCAGACAGCTTTCAAAATGGGACTATCTGCTTCTATTGTAAAACTAGACACAGCTCTGTCTGATGACCAAATGGGAAACAAGGGAGCCATGTCAGAATTGTACAGCTTGAGTAACCAGAACTGCATCTGAGGCAGGAGAGCATTAACTGATGACTAATACATCCTCTGACTTGTTGAGAAAGGTGGCCAGTTGGCTGTTTTAAACCATTTACTTACTTAAGGTGCAAACACAACACTGTTTTCGCACTATTAAAAGGCATGATTTAAATATTAAAAGGTTGGATGCCTATTGCTGATTAACAGAATAAACTATTCAGCTGCCAGCAGTGGCAATTTTCAGTTCTATTTATGAAGTAACAGTTATGTCATATCTTATTAGATTGATTAGAAGAATTAAAGTATGAGAATGGCACCTGACACTGCCATGTGTCCACAGAGTTTTTATCTGATAATTCCAAAATTCACACAACTCTGTCCTCTGTTCTATATAGCTCTCTACTTAAGATAAAGACTACTTTAAAATTAAATAAAATTTCTGTCTATTTTGGGTTGAAGTTGGGGGGACCATTTTTTACTTCAGTTTTATAATCCTATCTATATTATCAGTCAAATGTAATGATCTTCAATATACTGTGACTTATTACACAATACATTTGATTAAAAGAAGAGAGTCAGATTTCACTTGTTTTTGCAAGTCCCTCTTTCCTGACACAAGTGAAAAGTTGGGGAGCAAGACTGCTCCAGTGAGGCACCTTAACTGGCTCAGCTTCACTAGATGTGGAAGGAGATGTGGACCTTGACTGGATGTAAAACTTGACGTTCGGATTCCGTACATAAGTGTTCTCAACGGGATCAGTCTAGGAAAATAAGTCAGGAAAAACAAAAACCCAAGAAATCACTTTTAAACAATGTGCAGCTCTTAGTAAATTTCTGTAAGGCATGATCATGATAACATTCTTGAGAAAGGAGAATAACAAACGTTAGTTTGAATATTCACATTAGGGATGTGTCATTATACAAAAACATAACCACTAGTTTTAAACAAATGTCAAGATAACAGTAGTTAACAAAATGCTCCAATCTTCACCACTGATCTCTTACTTCGAGCTACTGTATGTTTTTCACTTGTATTCCACAAAATAAATCATACATGTGAAATAAATGCAGAGTACTTAATAGAAATATGTACTGCAAATTACAAATAAGTTTGTCCTTGATAAGAATGAAATTTGGTCCTCTACGAGGCATTAGTTGAAAGTAAAAGAAACAAACCTATCAGCTTTGTCACTAAATTAAATTCTCTTTTTATTTTGCAGCAGTAGAAATACTGGCACTTATACTCAGTTGCACCCTTCTAACCAAGTATTTTTAGAAACTGAAGATGCTTCGGGTTAAAATTTAGCATAAAAGATCCTATGGAACACACCGATCAATGATATATATTCAGTTTGGCAATTTTCAAAATTACCAGGATTGGGTTTTTTAAATGAAAGGCAATGAAGACAACTTGGGAAGGTTAGGGAATTTGTTTCAAATACGTTGTGCAGCAAGAACAATGCTTAGGTCAGCATTTATTGTAAATCAGCATTTACTGAGTTACAAATCAATAGAACGAGTAATCAGCTTAAGGATTTTAAACATGTACTAAAAAGGTTTTTAAAAAATGTTTTTCTCTATTATTATTATGGTTACTATTTTAGGGACTGGCTAGTGGGCTGGCAAATACTGGAGTAGCCCTCTGGTGGTGCCCACCTGTGGCCTCCCTTGGTGGTGGGCATGGGCAGGTATTCCGGCAAACTGCAAGGCAAGACTTTGGTGGGACCGGCTAAGATGGCCGGCAGCCAGGCCTTAAACCTTTAGCTACTGGATTCGGGAGAAACGGGGACAGGAAGGATCTCAGTAAGGGCATCTAGGGGACCTGGAGTAGCAGCTATGTACTAACAGCTAGAAGAGTATTTCATATTTTAAAAACTGAACCACTGAACCGACGCATCCCAGCTGTATGTCAGCTGTGTGTGTGTGATGTGGATAATTTCATAAAACTAGTATGCCTTATGAGGTGGGAGAGCCAGGCCTGAATCTCATCTCTGGACTCCAAATTCAGTACTCTTTTTTGTTGTACCAAGGCAACTCCACAGTAGAGACAGTCAAAGTAATTTAGTGATCATGGAGACTGACAATGAACTTTGCTCAGGAACAGGAGAGTAAAAGAAAGAAGAAAATGGGATTCCGGTCAAATTTTACCTAGTTCACAATTTTACTGGGGGACAGCCATGGAGAAGGTTATCAGTTCAAATTGTTAATCTGAAATATGACCCTAGGTCGGGAATAAGGCAAAATGTCTTTTATTTTCTAAAAATCTACTTCTGGTTTCCCTAAGTTTATATAAATTGCAAGCTGAATAAAAAGTACATGGGGGAGTAGGTTCGATTAAAATGGAATTCATAAGCAATACTAATACATTTTACACTAATAAGAATTTTAAAACTGACTCAAATAATTAAGAGTTAATGATCTCATAAAGTTTTAAAGAAGTGTCCAAATAGAGGATTTGCTACTTGTAAAAAAACTGGATTATTTTAAGAAAATTTAATGTTCTGACCTGTCACACAAAAGCCTTTAGCCCACAGATTAATTAAAAGACATAAAATCAGAAGTTCCTGTGTGAAGGATAGTGCTGTGTTTAAAAAAGGTGATAATGAGAATTCAGAAACAATTTGGTTCCATTTTACTTGAAGCAGATTTTAAAATAAGACAGTGATTCTCAACTTTCTGAGAGGAGCAAATTTAATATAGCAAATATAGTGGCTTTGTACCTCTGGGTCCAATTACTTTAAAAATTCTTCAAAAATGAGAAAGGCAAGACATTGCTGCTCCCAATAGTACTGGCTGAAATTTTAAAGCAGGCTTGCTCTTTGTGCCGTATGGACACATACTGACAGAAGTTGAACACACTGTTTTATATACTTTCCTGTGCTGAAATTAGAATATACCACCTTAAGCCATTTTGCCAATATGTGCTCTAAAGGGGGGTTCACATCATGAAAACCGTCAAACCTAAAAATCAAGTTGATCATTAAAACATTTACTAGCATGTTTCATGACCCTATGAAAATGTGACATTATGACAGTTTGATATTGGCAAAGAAAAAAAACACTATCACAGTTTAATCTGTGATTACACAAATCAGTGACTCTTAAGGAATGACTGAGGCCTTTAGCACATACCTCTTAGCCCTTCTGAAGAATTACTGGCATTATAAATCTTTTTCTCCTAAAAAATTTTTACTCATCAATAAAATGAAAGAAAACAACAGAAATGAGAACAGATTTTAAAATGATTTTCTTAGCTGAAGGAGATTAAGACTGGCTTTTCAGAAGTGGAAAACATTTAAATGTTAAAAATAACCCATCCTAATTATAGTAAAATAGAGTAATGAAAATTTCCACACTAGCTTTCTGGAGCTTTATGCTCCTAAAGTAAAATTACTTCCAGAGATTAAACAAAATCAAGACAGTTTTGTTGAACAAAATTCAAAGTAAGAAATATTGAAATAACATTTTGAGATGGCATTAACTGACCTTATTAAAGAGTTGAACTATGCCATTTACAATGATGCTGTGATTTCAAAAAAACCATGCATGTGTAAGTGAAGCTTAAAAATTACCACTTTATTTTCCAAGTGTGTTTCTCATAAAGACAAGGACACAAAAGTTTGGTAAAGATGAATAAACTCATGGTAAAAAAGTCTTGACTATCAAACTTTAAAAAAACTTCCCAGGTCTTTTAAAAGACTCTAGTAGAAGCTAATAGCTAATTAGATTAATAGATTTTAATATTTCATTTCCTTTCTGGATTACTACCAGTATAAACAATATCTCAAAAGAGGTTACCAGTAACAAGAAAAATACAATATCACTTACATATTCTCTTCATCAAAGTGTTAACCCCAACACGACTATGGTTTTCAAGATGTTGTTAATTTTATCTATAATTACATGCTTACCAATGCGTTTATAATTAATTTGTAATTCCAGTTACTAAAAAGCAATTAATTTTACTAAACTTTCAGAATACTCAATGACTATATGCCAGGATTTACAGATACCCTAAAATTAATTTTAATAATTAATTGGCAATGATTCAGATATAAAAATGACAGCAAAGCAATTGATTAATAGTATATTAGTTACTTTTACCTTTGAAACAAATATAATCACTAATATTATATTAAAGCCAAGGAAGTTAAAAATTCTTTGTATTATAAAAAAATTACAGCATTAAATGTATGCAATGACTTGAATTAATAATGCAGGAAAAGCTAATAAATGTGATATACATCAATAGCAGAGATATCTTAATTCATAATTGGGTTTATGATTATAGAAAGAATAATAAAATAGGGAAAATAATAAGGAACAATAGCTAATATTAATTGGACAGTATGTTTTGATATAATCCAAAGGAAGGTCTTGGAAACAAATCTTAACTGAATAGTATAAGCAATTCACTCAATATTTATAAGCTGCCATCTACTGAGAAAAATAAGAAACCTCTTCATGTAAATGTGATTTTTTTCTGTTTTTTGATTAACTGATTCTTTTTCTAAGTAAACATACTTTAAGGAGTTATTCCGATGAATAGGTATTAGAAACATCTACTCTAATGTCAATTTTACTTACTGCTCTACTGCTTGGGAAAAAAAAAGCAGAAAAACTGAATCTCAGTGTATTGTCCATAATGCATAACACTGTCATGTAAAAAGTCCATAATGTTTCCTGAATCTATTAGGACTTCTCTAATGAATAAACCACGAAATGTATTTTTAGAGCAGTATGATATTATAAAATAGAAAAGTTTTTTTCCACTGTGGCTCACATCTGATTTTCAGATGACCCACTGATCAAGAATTTCTCAAATTATGCAATATGGCCTTCTTATAAATAACAAAAGGATCAAAAACTACTTATCTTGAACATGTATCAATGGGTATTTTCTACTCCAAAAATAATTATAGATTTGAACAAGTACAAATAGCAAAACATTCATATAAGAAACCTGGTTTTAAAATAAAAAGATACCAACACTTGATACGAATTTGATATAGATTAAAAAATAGCTTACATCTAACATGTTGTTTTATACTGGTAAATAAAAAACTCTAAGTTAACAGAAAAAATCCAGTTTTCATCAATTTTCTTTATCCTGTAGCTGGGAGTATTTTAGAAACAAAGTGGCAGGTAATCCAATTTTTTAATATTCAGAAACACTTTATAACTCAAGCTTTTAGTGATATAGTTATTTCTGTTAATTGTTCTTTGGATTAAAAAACAATATTGGACATTGTCTATGTCATTTGGACAACAGTAAATATATTTTATCGTTCTAAAACAAATAATAAATTACTGAACTTTATGACTAGTAAATGTAATCTTACTAGTTACAAATAATATAACTTGTTTCTCTTTATGAAAATTTCTCAAGTTATTTTCAATTTATTGATTTGAATATCTACTCTGGAGAATTTACACATGTTCTAAGAAAACACAAAAGAAAGTCCAGCCACATGTTAGCTATTTACAATTTCTGCTTTAAATTCTGAAGGAATAATCTAATAGATACTCAGTGTTTCTCACTATTAATGAAAACACTATGAACCTTTCCAAAACCATCTGTATTCAGACATTAATAATGACATTAATAACAAATCTTTCTTACACTATGATTAATTAAATAACGCCACTTAAAAACAGCATTATTTAAATTGTAAATGAGGTTTTAGAGCACATGGGAAATACAAATATATACCTCATTTGTATGATATTTCATTCAGAGAATTTTAAATTTATGAAAGTATTGTACATTTCTTGTCTAAAAACACAGTATGTAACATAAAATTGTATGCCACTGTTAGATTCAAGGCCACTGTCAGGAATGGTAACTATTTGTGTCCTGCTGTTTTCATGGATGTTCCCAGGGACTATTAAAGTTCCTCACTATTCTATGTTTCTATTTAACTGTTGAATAATTGGTAATTCTTCTGTCATCTCCCTCACAGACATTACCACTTTTAAGTGGCTGACTTCTTATCTGTCAAATAATAAAGGAAAATTTAAAGGAAGCCTGGAAAGCAAATGACCAAGCCTATCACATCTGCATTTAAAAAAGTCATATGTAATTATAAGTCATTAGGCTCTGGTTAAGTGTGACTTATTTATATCCTATAGAATAAAAATGTAGACTAAATAGCAGGGGTCTTATAACAGCTATTTCCCTCAACAATTTTTCCTATTTAAAGACTCACAGAAATGTTCTGGGTGGTCAAAGCCCCTAGAAGTCTACAAGGTAAGAGACATAACTAACCTATGATAAATTTAACCAGAAAAACAAAATCTCTCTGAATGATAAATTTGTTGAAAAGCAAACAGATAAAAATGTAGTCAATCCACAGGCTAATGATCTGAACCTAATATAACTGGGCACACAACATCTTGGTTTTCCCTTCTAGAGGTTATATGATACCAATGAACATATATTCAGATTGGATAAATCCAAATACCCAATGGTTTTAACTCTCTACAAATGTCAAAATAATCAATAAGTCAGTCGACCAGAAATCTTTTCATAAACTTCATTAATTAATGAGATATCAGTTGAAGTCGAAGTTCTACTGGCCATACCGCTGGTATCTGAAACCGCTTATTCATTGTTAAACAGTAGTTTGAAAACATGTGCTATATTAGGGTTAATTGCGTTCATTTTACAATCAACCCTCCATCACACCAGAAAGATAAGAGTACAGGAAGCAGTGGGTCATTCTGTTGCTTACCATGCCTTCCATAAACCAGATAATTCCCTGACTTAGAACTTTCCCAGTCTGAAATTCTGGATTTAAGGTGTTGATCAATACCAATGATCATGAAGCCGACAAGTAGAAACTTTAAATTTGCATCTATCACAGATTTTCCTTTTTAATGGTGTTATTTACATTGCATATAAATACCAGAGCAAACAGTGTCCGCTAGCTTCTCAACTAGCGAGTTTGAATGTGTGTATATGGGTGTTCGGGTGGAGGCTGCTTTACAAAAATTTGAGACCTTTTCGCAAACAGATTCCCCACTCTGGGCACATCAGAATCTTGCAGGATAGAGGTAGAGAGGTAGTGTCTGGCCCATTTCAGATTGAGAAACACTGAACTAGCCTTAGCATAGGAAGATGTTTATAGCTTGTTATCAATACATGTATAAAGAATGCTAAAATTTTTTTTAAATCTTGGAAATATCTTAGAATATAAATGATTTATTACTAACATCACTGCCTCAAAACTCTAAATACAAGATATTTGGGAATACAACTTAGAGCTACATTAAAAAAATCTATCAAAGGTTTCTCCAGAACTGATTTACATAAAATTATAATCAGTAAGATCTATACCTTATCCCAAATCTTTTTTGAATTTTGCATAATATGAATTATCAAGTTTTCCTTCTACGTTAATTAAAATTTCTAAGAATCTCCACATAATTGCTAACATCAGATTATTTAGAAACTCATTTACTTTGTATGTGACCAATTTAGAAAGCATACTTTAGGATCACTCTTTCACCCAATCAAAATAAAAAAGATACCTTATAATTTTAGTAGTTTGGTTACAGAAATTTATATGAACATTCCTAAAGCTTTGCGGCCAAAGCCAAAAAAGAAAAAAAAGAAAAAGTACAGAAAAGCAGAGTAGCAATAGCAGGAGCAGCAGCGCAAAGCATGCAATAAATGTAATAATACACCACAAAAACATCAGCATGTACTGCAACCACAGGCAAAAAGGATAAGAGCTAGGGGTAGAGGGCATCGGGTTGGGCTCACAAGTGCAATAGTCTCTTACACGTCTGCCTTTGCTAGCTGGAGTACAGGATGGAGAGCGCTTCAACAAAGAAAGGAGAATACTACGTTACAAATATTTACACACATGACTCTCAATGACTAATACTGTATTAACAGACAAAGTATATAAACATACATATAAAGACACATTTTTGATAGGTTGAAAGTACATGTATTTTCAGGAAAAACTGGAAGACAGGAGAGTAAAGAAACAGTTCCTCAGGCTAGGTCTAAGAGTGGTAATAAAGTTTTCATTGGACCTTGCACAGTCACCCACCAAATAATGCTCCATCAAGCTATGACCAGTTTCTTGTCTGGAAAGGTTGGTAGTGGCAACTTGAAATGGGAGCACAAAAAGGTCTAAATAACTCTGACTTAGTGCTAGTAAGCATTTAACAAAATATTTAATTAACTAGTCTTGCTTCAGACATTTATCTACCAAATTCTTGCTCTTTTCAAAGATGACTCTTTTCAATGATAAGAGCTAAATTAGGCCTGCAAAACTACTGATGTTCAATTAAAACAAAAAGTTACTTCAACAATATTGTCCATCCTCACTAGGCATTAGGCTTAATCAAAAGAGGGACCTTCACCTGACATTAAAGAATTAAGTAATTCAGAAAAAGTAACAATGAGTAATTATATAGAAATATTTTTCAAGTTTTTGAAATTTGTGATGCTTAAGTAATAGAGTTTCACAAATATATACCATCTCTACTCAGGCAATTTCCTATATTCAGTTGAACCTGACATTTACTGAGTGTTTACAATATGTCAGGTACTTAAAAGATAAAGAGGGTATGGCAGTTCACAGACTGGTGGGGGAGACATCATGCCATCAACAATGTGACAAATGCTATAATAAGGGCATGTACGAAGTTTGTATGGGAACCTGGAGGAGGGATGCACAAGATTTTTATGGGAACCTGGAGGAGGGATGCACAAGATTTTTATGGGGACCTAGAGGAGGGAATTTATAACCTGAGTCTATAGGAGTTACAGAAGATTTCAGAGAAAACCTCAAGGATAAGAAACATCACCCAAGATGATCAGTTTTACTTGTACAATAGCTCTGACAAGATTGGTACACAGGAACCATTATTTCTTTCTGTAGGAAACTGGGATGGAAGGTGACTTAAACACTGTGTCCCAAAGAGTTAATAAGCAAACCAGGATTAGAAAGTCTGCAGATTTCTCAACAGGTTCTTCTTAGTCCAGTGAGTCTTCCGTTACGGTGGAGGCTAAAGTCTCAGGTTCAAACCTGGTTATATTCCTTCGGTGATTAATAGGAAGTATCTGTCTCCCTCCACACTCCCCCAAACCAAACAACCAAACATTAAATAACTCAACCCTCAACCCTTCCTCTAACATTTAATCTCTCCCTTCTCTTCCTTAATAATGATAATAGCTAATCTTTATCATGGGTAAAATATATACACATACTTTTCAAAGTACTTTGCCTATATTAACTTTTTTAATCCTCATAGAAGGATTAATACAAGGTAGGTATTATGATCCCAATTTTAAACATGAAGAAAACAGATTAACTTGCAACAGGTCACAAAACTGGTAAGTGGTAGAGCTAGGATTCAAACCTTCTCAGTCAGACTTCTCAAAATGGTATACTATCACTGTCTCTACTGCCTAGCCTCTCAATTCACTTCTCAGTACTGTACAATTTGGCTTCTGCTTTGATCGCCCTAATGAAATGCTGATAGGATCAGTATCTCCTGTATGTCTTACAGTACCAGATATCTCCGGCTGTACCTGAGGCTGCTGACCTCTTAAAACTCTGTACTCCCTTAGTTTTCGTAAAACGACACTTTGCTGAGTCATCCCCTGTGACCACTGCCCCTCCTTCTCTTACGTGGAGTCCTATGCCTCCACAACCTTCTCAATGTGAGAGATCCCAGGTCTCTGTTCTGACTTACTACTTTTCTCTTGCTACAATCTCTCCCTGGGAGATCTCAATCTACTTTCAACTATGTTGATCATTCCCAAATTTCTACTGCTAGTTCACTCCTTTTCCTTAACCTTCTGACTCATCTAGAAAACTATCTGCTGGACATTTCCACATGGATGTCCCTCAGGCACCTCAAACTTAACTTGTCACCTTTCTCCTCTGTTAAGGCTTTTAATAATTATTACATATAGGACTGATTAAATCTAAGCTCCATAATATCTCCTTTATATTCCCATGATATGCAGTCCACATCTTTTATTATTGTACTTCTCCCATTGGTGTTGTAATTATTTAGATGTTTGTCTTTTCCATCAGACTCAGATCCTTAAGGGCCGGAAATACTGTATTATGCTTAGCATAAAGCTTGTAAATTTTAAAATTCTTCGTAAATATTGAATGAATCCTTCTGAAATTCTATAATATTTAACCTAAATATTTCTTATGGCATTTACCATTTTCTACTTCACATAATACATTAACTGTGTATTTTTTTCTAATAATAAGATAAGCATTTTGAGGTCTACTAAGTCTGATTTATCTTAGCATCTACCACTGTGCACAGCAGAGTACCACACATGTAAAAAGTAGTAAAACATAGAGAAACCCTTAGTTTTGGGCTATCCATACTCCTAAAGTCTAGAGTATGTTAAAACCATGAGAAAGAGCATGAATAGCTCAAAATAAACTATATTTCCACTATACCAAAAACAAGTCAGAATGTCTCTCAAAACTCTCTTTGCATAGGAAGGACAACAAGTTTTCTAAGCTGGCATTTAGTATCACTAAGCTAAGAGTGATACCAAATCACCATTGTAATAATGTTCTTCTCCAGGTGGCTACCTAGAAATCAGACCATTTTCATATTTTCAATAGAAAAGAGCAAATTACACTTTCCTGATGGTGTAATTAGAGGAAACACACACACTCTTATACATACCCACACATACCACAGTTTTCTATAAACACTGAAACTGATCTCATAGCAAGCACTGGAAACCAGTACATTTTCTTAATATGCAATCGTATAACTTTTTGTTTTAATTTTTTTTCATATACCTATTTATATCTAGGTCTATAAATTCCCACCAGAACTTTAAGGCTGATTATGGAAGGTAAGCACGGTAAGCATAAACCAAAAGAAGCAATTTATCTTGTGGACACAGAATTTGGCTAACAGATTTTAAGGTTCAGTTAATGCATTCCAGAGGTCTTATTTAATAAAATACCAAAGAGGTAAAAGACTATGTAGTCATGGTTCTTTCCTCTAGTTACCCAAATATATTATTGATATAATATATGATATATAACATACCATATAACATACTACCTAAATTAGAGAAGAATTGCATATGCCAATCTTCTGAAGTGTAAGAGTTTCAAGTCAGGTTGTGTTTAACATGTGGAAGTTTTAAAAAACAAGTAGTAAAGGAGGAAATTATAGAAATGTCATAATTTCTCAGAAGGATCGAGGCCTAGCTTTGGTCATAGGATTAAAAACTCTTTACAATGCATGTTTTAGAAATATGTCTTCCGTTGATTCTCCCGTGTGATCAGCTTTTCCCAGATACAGCTAAACCTATGCTGCCAAGCCCAGATTTCTGTGATTGGTTATGACAGAATATGGAAGAACCTAGGAGGGAGAACAATGTTAAAGGCAAGACATAAATGAAGGAACCTAGGAGCCAGGACTGAAATTAAATATTTTGGGACATCTTAGTAAGCTTCTATATGAGGCCAAAACCAAGAGTAGAACTCAGCTTGCCAATACTCCCAGGCTACTCTCCTCTTGATATGCCAGAATGCAAGAAAAGAACACGACATTAGGAGTACTGGACAGTCGGACTAAAGGTACGATCTCTGTTCCTTTATGTCTGACCTTTATACTCTAGAGCTTTAACTCCTTGATTTACTCTTTTCCTCAGTTCACTAGAGTAAGACAACCTCCAAAAAGCAAGCTGACACGTTCGCATTTGCCAGATAAATGGGCAAATTCCATTTTTGTGAACTCAGGCTAAATGAACAGAGTACAGAACTGTAATTTAATAAAACTCAAAACTTACCTAGCATGTGTTTCATATATGTGACAATATATTTATCAAATATAAACAGCAACTCATTCATTTATATAACTATAACTAGTATTCCTTGAATATAGTCAAGCATTTTGGGGGTTCACTTGAGAAGGAGAAAATGAACTCAACAGAATGGGAAGTTCCCGTAAGCTTAGTCTGATGATCCCTGGATCTGCTACCATGGGAATGAAGGGAACAGATGAGAGAAAACTTAAGCTGCTGAGCTCCATTTGCTCCCCCCGTCTGTAACCTGCAGGATGACGCTGGGCCTAATATGAGGTACCACAGGCAGTTTAGGATTGGGCACGTGGGGTTGAGAAGAAAGATAAGGGTAAAAGAGGAAATCATTTCCACAGCAGAAAGGATCCTGGTATCTGTTCAACTGCTATCTCAGTAACTCATATGGGAGTGCCTTACCCAAGGGACCACTAATCAAGATGGTCTCAGTTTCTTTCAAAATTAACTCACCCCCCACCCCCTTTTATCTGCCCTAAAGAATGCCACGTAACCCTTTTGTCAACATTTCCCTATTACTCCAAAGACTGAGAATCCTAAAATGTCACTCTCACTAATGGGAGAGTAACCTATCTACTAGTGGGAGTGCTGTGGTAAATAATTACTAAAACCACTGGACTAAAGATCTTCTAAGGTTCTCTTCTCCTTGAAAAGTCTATTATTCTACATGTGGAACTGCAAACGCTGAGTTACAGAAGCAGAATGTTGAGAATGTATTCTGCTGTGCCTGAGTCAGAGGGAAGGAGGGACTGGTGTTACATATACTCTTTCTCTTCTGTCAAGAGTTGTCTAAACAGCATATCTTAAAAGGAAAGCATCTTGTTCCGAACGTCTTCCCATATTGCCCCAAATCCTAGCATTCATCTGAATTTTGAATAACAGGCAAAACATAGTGAGGAAAACTTAGAGGTAGGAGAGTGATTAGGTGTACTATTTAAGTAAAAAAATTATAGTTTTAATAGGCCTGTGTGGGAGGGTTAAGGAAAAAAGTAGAAGGTAATTTTGGGGGAGGGGCTGCACTGGTGATAAAGCTCTGGAGAATCTGAGGGCAGTATGAGGGCACTAGGTTACTGGGGGCAGATGGAGAAGGTCAATGATGTGTGGGCACAAAAGAAAACTTCATTTGTGCAATTCTGCTTGAAACTAACCTTATTCCCTCCTATACCTACAAATTTCACTGCAATTCAATTTTAGGTCTTCAACATAATCTTTTTCTTCTCTATAGCAATGAGATTGAAAACCGAAAAGAATGAGCAGAGGATGTGTCCTATGGATTAGTTAAGAGATAGAGTCTACTTAGTATAGAGCAGTCACATATTTTAAACATCATGCACAACAACGTAACTAGTTTGGGCACAAAGAACAATCAAGATTTATTTTAATCCTTAAGAATCCACATGCCTAAGAGAAAGGAAGCTACAGAACTTGAGTTTTATGCTAAGTATCTTGGATGCTGAACCCAAGCATGCCAAAGATTGAATACCATTATTCAAAATAACATTCTATTATGACTTTGAGGGTGAAACGGATGATAATGCTGGGAAGGGTGGTCGCAGTTACAAACTATGAAGAGAAATAAGAGGTTTATGCCATAAAATATGAATTAAGAATACAAAATATTTTTTTAAATGGGAGGTTACTGCTGGCCTTTGCCCTGACACGTAAAAATCATTTCCAGTGGTAACGTGATTCAACAGGAGGAAAGTATAATGATGCACATTGGTGGTAAGCGGAAGGCTGAGTGGTGAAGAGCTAAGGAAGTACTTAAGTGAAATTGAGCCTGAATCATAAAGATCCAGCAGCCTCTGTGAACTTAGTTCTGGTTTACTTTATAATAGGAGTTCCTTTGTACTACTTTACAATTTACACGTATGTCTGAACTGTATCTATACTGGGTAATAGTGGGTGAAGGGTAAGAAAGGGTACTTCTAGAGGAAAAGTAAAAGTGGGAAACAGACACTACAGCTGGGTGGTGGCAGAAGACAGCATATGAGAGCAGAGATGAGATAGGAGTGGGCTGAGATGTGCTTCTGCTGAGAAGAGCTAACCTATTTACCAAAATACATACTACTCCTGTGTTGTACATTCAAAGATTTTTGTGGGAGAAAAAGGGATGTGGAGAAGAGTTTATTAGAAAGAAAAATGAAAATGGTCTTCTAGGAGAAAGGACAACTAAAATATTTGTTCAAACTTCCTTCCCATTCTTTTTAAAGTGAATGTTATCTGTATGGAAATACCATACTGAGTATTTTAGAATAGTAAAATATACATCAGATTATAACATCAAATATTATTGTACATCAAGAGTTCTCTTTTTATCACACTGCAGAATTAGCTAGTTTAATTATTTGTCTCAAGAAAAAATAGTTTCCATTTAGAATGGAAAGGTGCACACTTTGGTATAAATATTTCAAAGAAATAAAAAATCACTTAAAAATATAGATCAGGAGTTTTCTTTAGTAGAAAATTATGCTTAATACTCTCCTCAATATAAGAATTATAGTTAACAAAACACAAAAATAAAACATTTAAAGAATTTCCCCTGGTTTAAAAATAGTTATATGCACAATATTTGCATTTGAACCCATTTTATTTCCAAATTTCTGTAAAGATAGAATGTTCAACAGGATAATACAATGCTTTACAACAAGAATTATTGTGCCATTTAATGTGGATTAGAGAGAATGTATATGTCAGGTATTTCTGTAAAGAGAGGAACACTATACATTAGGAACTTCTAAATTAATAAATCTATACAATTAATTTAAGAGAGAAAATGATAATGCAGTCAATTTATAGTGAATATAGTGCATATATTAACAAAAATCATTTTTTACATTAGAAGAGAAATTCTGTCAGCATTAAAAATTGATCTGTACTCAATTATTGTGTCATGATAAAATCTACTGGAAGAGTTAATAAAACGTGTCACTTGTTCTGATTCTACCACCAGAGGTTTACTTTTAACTAACATATAAACTAAATAGTAAAGTGCTGAAAAGAAAAGGGGAATGTGAAATAGAAATTGCCATGAAAAACAAAAATGAGCAATTATTTATATCTATATATCTATAGTGACGATAATCAAATACGCATTCCAGTCTTCAGAATTGTTGCAAAGATTGGAACTATAGAGATTCTCTGATGGACAACACATTTTTAAAAGTACATTTTTACTTTATTATATTTAATAATGATAACTCTTCATTGTATTTAAAGTAAGAAAGAAGCACATTTTGGCTCACAAATTATCAAGTGTGATATTTCTAAAACTGACTGCATTACTAGGTAAATTCTTCATATCAATTCACTGATCTCTTTTACTGAAGGATGCATTGGTTTGAAAATCAAAGACTTACGTCATCCAAAAAATCAATCAGTGAAGATGAGGAAGAAGAAAAGGAATCCTATTTAACGAATACAGCAATAAAAAAATAGAAAAAATGGATGAAGCAATTTAATAAGAACAAATAATAAATCAAAAATTTTGTAAAACAATTGAAAGGCAAATGACATTAATTCAAATAAATAAATGAGAAAAGCAGTCACTGTCATTGTTTCTCAAGAAACGTAGAAATTCATTAATTACTTTTTAAAGAGTGATTCGGTTTTCCTTTCCCAAAAGAATGAAATACAATTCATATACTGTGCTCAAAATGTATTAAGCTGAAGCTCATTAATAATCAAATTAAATGGAAGCACTCCAGAAGGTAACAACTAAAAGTAAGCAACAGAATCTCTGCCTCTAATCGTTCCTGCTAGAATGTAAGCTTCTTGAGGGGCAGGACTTTGTCAATTTGGTCACTACTGTATCTCCAGCACCTAGAACAGTGCCTTGCACAAAGACATATGATTATTTGTTGATTAAGATATAATCACTAACTTAAGTTTTCTGACATAAAAATATACTTCATATCTTAATTTTTTTTTCTAGCAAAGAATTTAAGTACCAAAGAATGACAGAGTCATATAATCACTATTTCATTATAATGGAGTGTGCCAAATAAAGTCTATGTAATACTTTTAACAAAAAGCATTCTTTTGGTATACTTCTAAAAAACTGAACTGATTTGGAACTAGAACCAGCATTGCCCTATTGTGAGCTCTGAAATTTTCACTTGTTTTTTACTGTGGCTCTATGCTTTGGAGAAAAAAGAAAAGAGTCAAAATTATTTAAAGTCAGGATTTGTTCTGCACTTACTGTTCCTCAGGGAAAAAGATGAAATTTCTTTTAAATCTTATCAACGACCCTCTTATTTAGATCTTTCTTAGATTTTTCTTAAACACAAGAAAAGTTTATGATTAAAGTTTCCATAACATTGCAGAACATATTCCTTTCCTAATACGTTTTTGTTTATATAAGATTCTAGGTCCTCTTATATGGGATGCAATAAAGATTTTATTGCAAATAAATTTTAAATCACAAAGTAAATTTTAAATTGACTGCAGAGGATATATGAAAAGTTTAATACTTACTTCAAATTGATCCAGAGCATCGGTAGGCGTATTCAAAAATGCCAAGAAAGAATGCTGTGAGTCTTGGTGCTCTATACCTAGAAGACAGCAGCAACTTTTTTTAAAACTAGAACAATTAAAACTAATTTTCACGGATAACCTTTCCTGTCTGAATCTATTAAAAAGCTGCTCACAAACTACTGTATTTTAAAACCAATTAATATCATTAACTCCACATACTTAAAAAACTAAAATACATTAATGTTTCTTGGAATATCACTCAAGAGTTAAATTACATCAGACTCCATGAAATACTTGTTTCTTGACTTATCTGAGTTCCTGAATTTCTTTTCCTACACAGTACACTGTAAGAAGCACATTAAATCTTTTGGTATTCTTGAGAAAAATTTTAAAATAGGACCCTGGTTACGTCTGATTTTTCTAAGGTAATTTATCACCAAACAAGGTTTCCTTTTTGAAATACTCTCATCAAGCATATAGTATATATTAATATAAATAATCTTTTATTTAAAAATGCAGTGATACAACAAACTTATTTAATTATGAAAAAACTTTTGCTAAGGCCTCAATCTGATTTCATTTACTGTTTTATTGACAAAAATTGCATGAAATTAAAAAATTTTGTCTGAGAAAAACTAGGGTTGGCGAATGAGGACTCCAAACCCTAGCTTTTCTCAGGCAAATTAAAAAAAATTCACTCTGGGGCTTCCCTGGTGGCGCAGTGGTTGAGAGTCCGCCTGCCGATGCAGGGGACACGGGTTCGTGCCCCGGTCCGGGAAGATCCCACATGCCGCAGAGCGGCTGGGCCCAGTGAGCCATGGCCGCTGAGACTGCGCATCCGGAGCCTGTGCTCCGCAACGGAAGAGGCCACAACAGTGAGAGGCCCGCGTACCGCAAAAAAAAAAAAAAAAAAAAATTCACTCATACCTCTTGGCTATGGTATTAACTTTAAATACATGATTTCCAAATTAATTCTTAAAATACACATAAGGATAAATACTAGGGAGGAAAAGGAGAAACAACCAACATACATTTTGGATCTCCATAGCTTTTCAGGAACTGATATCAACTGATACCAAATTATGTTTTTTTTGAATTACTCTCTAATAATATACCATAGTTGCCAGATAAGGCAGTATGTTCAGAAATTCATTCCATCAATGAATATTTATTGAGAGCCTTTTATTTGCCAAACCCTGTCTAGATACTGGATATATAATAGTAAATAAAGCAGGAAAACAAAATCCTTGCCCTCATTATATAAACATTACATTGTATTAGTTAAGTAGACTATTATGTTACAACATATAGTGAAATTTTATTATTCTGCAAGGCTCAAAATCCAAATATAAAACCATAGCCATAGGTTAGCCTGCAATGTGATAAACGATTTCTTCTTTCGCAAGTTTAGATCTACTTTAAAATGATGCAGTCAATGCCAACTGGTGTGTTATAGTAAGTCACACTCTTCACTGGTCTCTTTTCTATACAAATTGCCTTTAGGGCCACAGGTCCTCCATGTCTGATATATTCTTTTTCCTCAACTCACTAAATAACGCAGCTCCTTCCACTCTTCATACATGAAAATTAACCTTGATTCTCATTTTAGCATGATGCTTTGTACTCCTAATCTGAGTTCCTAATTCACTTTTTCTGGGTTCCTTCCTTCCTTCTTGTTCACTAGGAAATTCAATCAACAAAAATTTATCTACTACTTTTAATGGCTTTTTCATGTTAACTCCTTTGTGTGATTACCCTCTTTCCGCCACAATTTTAAAAGCAGATGCGGAGACCCAACCAGCTTTACGTCACTGTGTGTCACAGGACTGGGAAATGATAAGGCAGCACATAAGTACAACATAGAGCCTATTAACTAGTTCAGTATTCAGTCAGGAATACTGTCAGGAAAATGAATTTTTAACAACTATATATAAGAGATCCTTTCATTAAGATAATAACATTCTGAATTTTAAAAAATTAAATCTTCACATTCTTAATGCCCATGTTATGGAAAGAACGTTGAAGTTCATGTAATAAAGCTACCAAGCACTCTGAGTTACTTTTTACATTAATGAAAAAATGCTCAAGTAATGTTTTCAAGAAAATGGGAATAAATCCTGGAAAATCCCACAGGGCAAGCAGTTTGAGTATCAAACATGGAAGAAGACACCGAAATGCCCAAATAATTCTTTGTCACTGAGTTGTCTTTCTAATACTGGATTAGGTTAATCTTTAGTTATTTCATACATTATTTCATCAACTACCCTGAGAGTGAATCCCCTATAATGTTTGAGAATAGTATAAAGTATATGATAAAAACAAACTTTTCCAATCACAAAAATATTCTTCACGATATAGTCCATGGTCCTGAAAAAACAGTCAAATTTATGGCACAGTGAGTTTTCTGTTAAGAAATCTTTAAACAATGCGTATCAAGTAAAACAAAATGACTCAGGAGACTTGTCTACCAAATATGTGTGTGTGTGTGTGTGTGTGCGCGTGCACCATATACACATACATCTATAAATGAGTGCCAGAATTGTGTATGTGAACAATTCTCCTGCCTACACAGTAGGCTGATTCTTGTATAATAAAATGTATTCATAACAGAACATTAAGTCCTGGTTGATGCAAAACACATTCCCATACCCTTTTCAGATCTAAGCTCTTCAGTGTCCTTTATCAGTTGTTCAATTTCTGATAGCAGTTCCAAGTTCTTCTTCTCTGAATCTTTTAGTTTACTTAAGGGAAAAAAAGGAAAAATGTCATTATTTATATTGTTGGTTAGTGAGCCATCATGTATGTAGTTGAAGTTAATTGGTTTAAATGCCAGTCATGATAATGTAGGGAACTGAAAACTACTACAGGAAGGACAAATCTAGCCTGTCATCTACGCTTGCGTAAATAAAGATTTACTGGAACACAGTCAGGCTCATTCATTTATATGCTGTCTATGGCTGCTTTTGTACTCAACAGCAGAGCTGAGCAGACAGAAGCTATATGGCTTCAAGCCCCAAAGTATTTATTATCTTTCCTTTTATAGAAAAGTTGCTGGCTCTGAGCTACATTATTAAATTAAAAAATGTCATAAAATCAAAGGTTAATTTTAGAATTGTTAGACTTCTTTCATAGAGAACCATGAAAGTGACTAAACTTGTAATTTTCAGTTTGACTCACATTCCTGATTTATGAACAAATGTGCAAATTTATATGTCCTAAGCATAAGCAGAAAGATCACACTTATTCCAAATTACAATACAGAGAATGACATTTAGCAGGTCTTTATGTTGGGATCAATTCATATTCTCGAAAAACAGTTTTTTTCCATTTTCAATGTTTCACTGGCACATTTCAGTAAAACATACTTAATTTATGATTGGATAATTCATAGCAAGAGTTTATAATTCAACTGGGGTGCTTCATACCATTAAAAACCGAATTTATGGGACTATATTTCTTTTCATGCTGATGCCTTTGCAACATTTGGTATTCTGAGCACCAAATGGATTTTTCTATTTACATTTTGATTTGTAACATGAACTTTCTACTGTTCCTCTATATCACCTTATTCCTCTATATCACCTTATTCCTCTATAACTTATTCTTGAACCAATCCAATTACGAGTTTCCTTTCATCATTTATTTATTCAGAGTATGATTTATTCTACTGTTGTGATAAGAATGGAGGGAATGTATTCATTAGCTAACTGTCCTGGACCTGTGGGGGATACACTTTTTTTAATACATAACATGAAAGAAAGGATAATTTAAGTATATTCTACCTTTATGAAATTTACCATCACTTGAAACTTCATTTGTAAAAAAACCTATGGTAGAGGCCAGAATTTTCATATGACTATAGTTTGTTCTGACTCTATGCTGCAATTTTATACTAATGTGATATTCTTGAACAAAAGATTATTTTGGATTTAATAGAATAAAATTTGAGAGTGAATTTTACAAATAAGGGGAAAAGTAAATAACAGAATATTAATTAGTACTATTAATTCCACTTTAAGGACAAGTCAGAAACAAAGCTGTATTAAAATTGCATCACTGCACACAAGGCCTAAAATCATCAATTCATTTTCAAATATTCATAGTTTTTTTCTGGTCATCACTTAAAAAAAAAAGAGGTATAGACAGGTAGGAAACTAAACATGTAACTTCTCTCCAGAAACTTTTGGACCAAATTAGAAATCACTCTAGTGGGACTATATTATCCAGTCTTACCATTCTGTTATGATGTTAGATGCTTTAACTTTATTTAGCTCTTCTTGGATGGCCTGCTTAGCTCTTATTTCTGCATCCAGAGCTGACTGCAACTCCAGTCTAGCTGACATATCCAGTTTTGCGAAACGACGCATTTTCCAGGGCATATCCTATGAAATAATATGACTGCGTTTTTAGCTCCATTTGATTTTATCTTTAACATTTAAGTTTAGTAATATAAGTGAATTTGGAAACTACTTAAAAGAACTATCTTTCCCTAAGTAAAGAATTTAAAAGAACTATTACTTGTGAAAATATATTATTTTTCATTAAATTCAGAAAAACTGTAGACTCACATTATAAATGCATTTATTTTTTATGGTTATTACCATTAATGGCTAGCCACACAAATTATAGTTAAGCAGCTATGTATTATAACTTCCTAAACTGGAAAAACGTTGAATGATTTCTCATGAAAATCTTTACAGTAGGCAAAGCCTAGACAAACTGATGTAAGTACTCAGATTTATTACAGTGTTTGCTGAGCCTTCCCACCGACTAATATAATAAGCCTGCTTGCTAAATGGCAGAGCTTACTGTTGCTCGGGTACCCAAGCTGGAGTTTCTTAAAGCTTCCAATTCTTCAGTCATTTTAGAAGCTAAGGCCTGAAGATATCCTCGTGCATCCTTTTCATCACTGACCCTAGAATACATGCAAATAAAGACACAGATCAAGTACCAAAGTAAGACAGAAAACTTCAGTGAGATATATATTAAAGCATCATAAAGAAACAAGTGAAAAGTGACAGAAATTTAAAGATGTTCTTAATATCTTCTTTTAAAGGTCTACCACAGTACTACTATCTGTCAACAAGTGGGAAATGGTTTACTGAACTGTTCAGTTATTTACAGATAAAGGTGGCCACGTTTAGAAAGGTCCAAGTTATACATATCTGATAAATCAGTAAAACTTCACCCTTGAGCCACGGAATTAATACTCTTTTAATCTAACATTAAACATACACACACACATACACTCACACGATTTCTAAAGAATATTAAGATTTCTTATTAATTAGATTCCATTTTTTATCTTATGAAAACACAACACACCCTTCTTAAAACCGAAGTACACTAAATTTAGAAAGTTTAAAGTAGAATATTTTGTAAAAAACAAAAATTCTGTGTTGTAATAAAGCTCTTTTGTTTTCTAAAATGGTCAATGATATAACAAAGAGAAAAGATTAAAGTCTACTGAAACTCAGTTTCTACAACCACCCCCCCCCAAGCCCTGCCCCAGCCGCACCCCAAGGCACGTGGGATCTTAGTTCCCGGACCAGGGATCAAACCAGGGCCCCAGCAGTGGAAGCAGTGGAAGCGTGGAGTCCTAAACACTGGACAGCCAGGGAATTCCCGAAACTCAGTTTCTATTTACTATTTTAAGGCTATCTTGCTGATGTAATTATATGATTTTAGAGAGAAATATTTTCAAATTATACTCAATAAAATTCAGGTCATTGAATAGCCGTGAGGAAAGTATATTTCAGGTAAATCAATACGTATCTGTGATGCATACAGCAGACAAGTTTAAATCTTGAGGCATGATTCAGCATCTGTTACAATTTAAACTCCTGAGGAGTTAAATTCATCTGTCTACCTACATATCACTCCATATCTACATCTTTTTTTTTTTTTTTTGCGGTAGGCGGGCCTCTCACTGTTGTGGCCTCTCCTGTTGCAGAGCACAGGCTCCGGACGCGTAGGCTCAGCGGCCATGGCTCACAGGCCCAGCCGCTCCGTGGCATGTGGGATCTTCCCGGACCGGGGCACGAACCTATGTCCCCTGCATCAGCAGGCGGACTCTCAACCACTGTGCCACCAGGGAAGCCCCCATATCTACATCTTAAAGAGGCCCTTTAAAAGGGGTTTGATCCCTTCTTCTCTCAGATGGGAAAGTGCTTTGGAGGACAATCCAAAGAATAAAGGAGCAAATAAAATCACTGTTAAGAAGTTGCCTACTTTAGCGATAGCTACACATTCGTAGGCTCTACATACATGTATATATGTTCACAGCCTTTTAAAGAAAAGTGGCTTAAGAAAATATTAAGAAAGTTTGTGTATTGGGATGCTGTTACCTTCTAAAATTCTTTAACTTTGGACACCACAAGTGACCACAATCTTTTCACTTAATCACCTAATCTATAACATAAAGAATAAATATAGATGGGGGAAGATTGTTTTTTCCTCCAAAGACGTTTTGTATTTTCCTCTAAAGACACTCACAGAGTAGCAATTAAGAAAACGATATCACCATTTAAGCAGGCTAACAGGCCTCAGCCAGTGCTGGTTTAGTATCTATCAAAGCCCAGAGATCTTGGCTTCTGCACGTTTCCAGGAACCTATGAAATCCAGTGTATTTTATTCACTTTGGAAATCAAATAACTCCATGTAAATTGCTATAATGTTGTTTGAAATATTATATAAAAAACAACACCTTCTAACTTTGCTTTCTATTTACATCTTGAATACATTCACATCCCCTTACCACTGTGGTCTTCCACTAATTCTCAACTTCTGATTAAACCTATGTCTATTTTCTTGGCTACAAAATATTACTGATGGAAAGGGTGATGAAAAAAGAAAAATAAAAAGACTTGGTCCACTACACGCTCATGCCATTTAAGTTCCACTAGGCCATAGGTCTTGCACAACAATTCCTTTTCATAATCATTGTCTACTTCCAACCTCAATCTTAAAAACATCGCACTTTCCCCAACCCAACACCATCTCTTGTCCCTTCCTTCTAGGCCATCTGGTTAAGCTTACACTACTCATTCTCTTAACTTTTTTTATTTTTTAAACAGTTTTAGGAGGAGCTTCAAGATGGCGGAAGAGTAAGACGTGGAGATCACCTTCCTCCCCACAGATACATCAGAAATACATCTACATGTGAAACAACTCCTACAGAACACCTACTGAATGCTGCAGAAGACCTCAGACCTCCCAAAAGGCAAGAAACTCCCCATGTACCTGGGTAGGACAAAAGAAAAAAGAAAAAACAGAGACAAAAGAATAGGGACGGGACCTGCGCTAGTGGGAGGGAGCTGTGAAGGAGGAAAGGTTTCCACACACTAGAAGCCCCTTCGTGGGCGGAGACTGCGGGTGGCGGAGGGGGAAGCTTCGGGGCCGCGGAGGAGGGCACAACAGGGGTGCGGAGGGCAAAGCGGAGAGATTCCCGCACAGAGGATCGGTGCCGACCGGCACTCACCAGCCCAAGAGGCTTGTCTGCTCACCCACCGGGGTGGGCGGGGCTGGGAGCTGAGGCTCGGGCTTCGGTCGTATAGCAGGGAGAGGACTGGGGTTGGCGGCGTGAACACAGCCTGAAGGGGCTAGTGCGCCACAGCTAGCCGGGAGGAAGTCCTGGAAAAGGTCTGGACCTGCCGAAGAGGCAAGAGAGTTTTTCTTCCCTCTTTGTTTCCCGGTGCGCGAGGAGAGGGGATTAAGAGCGCTGCTTAAAGGAGCTCCAGAGACGGGCGCGAGCCGTGGCTAACAGCGCGAACCCCAGAGACAGGCATGAGACGCTAAGGTTGCTGCTGCCACCACCAAGAAGCCTGTGTGAGAGCACAGGTCCTATCCACACCTCTCCTCCCGGGAGCCTGTGCAGCCCGCCACTGCCAGGGTCCCGTGATCCAGGGACAACTTCCCTGGGATAACGCACGGCGCGCCTCAGGCTGGTGCAACGTCACGCCGGCCTCTGCCACCACAGGCTCGCCCCGCACTCCGCACCCCTGCCTCCCCCCGGCCTGAGTGAGCCAGAGCCCCCGAATCAGCTGCTCCTTTAACCCCGTCCTGTCTGAGCGAAGAACAGACGCCCTCAGGCAACCTACACGCAGAGGGGGTGCCAAATCCAAAGCTGAACCCCAGGAGCTGTGCGAACAAAGAAGAGAAAGGGAAATCTCTCCCAGCAGCCTCAAGAGCAGCAGATTAAATCTCCAAAATCAACTTGATGTACCCTGCATCTGTTGAATAATTGAATAGAACAACGAATCATCCCAAACTAAGGAGGTGGACTTTGGGAACAACGATATATATATTTTTTTCCCTTTTTCTCTTTTTGTGAATGTGTATGTGTACGCTTTTGTGTGAGATTTTGTCTGTATAGCTTTGCTTTTACCATTTGTCCTCGGGTTCTGTCTGTCCTTTTTTTTTTTTTTTTTTAGCATAGTTTTTAGCACTTGTTATCATTGGTGGATTTGTTTTTTGGTTTGGTTGCTCTCTTCTTTCTTTCTTTCTTTTTTTTACTACCTTAAAAATTTTTTTAATAATTATTTTTTATCTTAATAACTTTATTTTATTTTACTCTAATTTTATTTTATTTTATCTTCTTCTTCCTTTCTTTCTTTTTTTTTTTTCTCCCTTTTACTCTGAGCCATGTGGAAGACAGGCTCTTGGTGCTCCAGCCAGGCGTCAAAGCTGTGCCTTTCAGGCGGGAGAGCCAAATTCAGGACACTGGTCCACAAGAGACCTCCCAGCTCCATGTAATATCAAATGGCGAAAATCTCCCAAAGATCTCCATCTCAATGCCAAGGCCCAGCTCCACTCAACAACCAGCAAGCTACAGTGCTGGACACCCTATGCCAAACAACTATCAAGACAGGGACACAACCCCATCCATTAGCAGAGAGGCTGCCTAAAATCATAAGGCCACAGACACCCCAAAACACACCACCAGACATAGACCTGCCCACCAGAAAGACAAGATCCAGACTCATCCACCAGAACACATGCACTAGTCCCCTCCACCAGGAAGCCTACACAACCCATGGAACCAACCTTAGCCACTGGGGACAGAAACCAAAAACAATGGGAACTACGAACCTGCAGCCTGCGAAAAGGAGACCCCAAACACAGTAAGTTAAGCAAAATGAGAAGACAGAAAAACACACAGAAGATGAAGGAGCAAGATAAAAACCCACCAGACCTAACAAATGAAGAAGAAATAGGCAGTCTACCTGAAAAAGAATTCAGAATAATGATAGTAAAGATGATCCAAAATCTTGGAAATAGAATGGAGAAAATACAAGAAATGTTTAACAAGGACCTAGAAGAACTAAAGAACAAAAAAACAGTGATGAACAACACAATAAATGAAATTAAAAATACTCTAGAAGGGATCAACAGCAGAATAACTAAGGCAGAAGAACGGTAAGTGACCTGGAAGATAAAATAGTAGAAATAACTACTGAAGAGCAGAATAAAGAAAAAAGAATGAAAAGAATTGAGGACAGTCTCAGAGACCTCTGGGACAACATTAAACACACCAACATTTGAATTATAGGGGTCCCAGAAGAAGAAGAGAAAAAAAAAGGGACTGAGAAAATATTTGAAGAGATTATAGTTGAAAACTTCCCTAATATGGGAAAGGAAATAGTTAATCAAGTCCAGGAAGCACAGAGAGTGCCATAAAGGATAAATCCAAGGAGAAACATGCCAAGACACATATTAATCAAACTATCAAAAATTAAATACACAGAATATTAAAAGCAGCATGGGAAAAACAACAAATAACACACAAGGGAATCCCCATAAGGTTAATAGCTGATCTTTCAGCAGAAACTGTGGAAGCAGAAGGGAGTGGCTGGACATATTTAAAGTGATGAAGGAGAAAAACCTACAAACAAGATTACTCTACACAGCAAGGATCTCATTCAGATTTGATGGAGAAATTAAAAGCTTTACAGACAAGCAAAAGCTAAGAGAATTCAGCACCACCAAACCAGCTTTACAGCAAATGCTAAAGGAACTTTTCTAGGCAGGAAACAGAAGAGAAGGAAAAGCACAATAACAAACCCAAAACAATTAAGAAAATGGGAATAGGAACATACATATCAATGATTACCTTAAATGTAAATGGATTAAATGCTCCATCCAAAAGACACAGACTGGATGAATGGATACAAAAACAAGACCCATATATATGCTGTCTACAAGAGACCCACTTCAGACCTAGGGACACATACAGACTGAAAGTGAGGGGATGGAAAAAGATATTCCATGCAAATGAATATCAAAAGAAAGCTGGAGTAGCAATACTCATATCAGGTAAAATAGACTTTAAAATAAAGAATGCAACAAGAGACAAGGAAGGACACTACATAATGATCAAGGGATCAATCCAAGAAGAAGATATAGCAATTGTAAATATTTATGCACCCAACATAGGAGCACCTCAATACATAAGGCAAATACTAACAGCCATAAAAGGGGAAATTGACAGTAACACATTCATAGTAGGGGACTTAAACACCGCACTTTCACCAATGGACAGATCATCCAAAATGAAAATAAATAAGGAAACACAAGCTTTAAATGATACATTAAACAAGATGGACTTAATTGATATTTATAGGACATTCCATCCAAAAACAACAGAATACACATTCTTCTCAAGTGCTCATGGAATATTCTCCAGGACAGATCATATCTTGGGTCAGAAACCAGCCCTTGGTAAATTTAAGAAAACTGAAATCATATCAAGTATCTTTTCCACCCACAATTCTATGAGACTAGATATCAATTACAGGGAAAAAATCTGTAAAAAATACAAACACACAGAGGCTAAACAATACACGACTTAATAACCAAGGGATCACTGAAGAAAACAAAGAGGAAATCAAAAAATATCTAAAAACAAATGACAATGAAAACACGATGACCCAAAACCTATGGGATGCAGCAACAGCAGTTCTAAGAGGGAAGTTTATAGAAATACATCCTACCTTAAGAAACAAGAAACACCTCAAACAAACATCCTAAATTTACACCTAAAGCAATTAGAGAAAGAAGAACAAAGAAAACCCCAAAGTTAGCAGAAGGAAAGAAATCATAAAGATCAGATCAGAAATAAACGGAAAAGAAATGAAGGAAACGATAGCAAAGATCAATAAAATTAAAAGCTGGTTCTTTGAGAAGATAAACAAAATTGATAAACCATTAGCCAGACTCATCAAGAAAAAAAGGGAGAAGACTCAAATCAATAGAATTAGAAATGAAAAAGAAGTAACAACTGACACTGCAGAAATACAAAGGATCACGAAAGATTACTACAAGCGACTATATGCCAATAAAATAGACAACCTGGAAGAAATGGACAAATTCTTAGAAATGCACAACCTTCAGAGACTGAACCAGGAAGAAATAGAAAATATAAACAGACTAATCACAAGCACTGAAATTGAAACTGTGATTAAAAACATTCCAACAAACAAAAGCCCAGGACCAGATGGCTTCACAGGCGAATTGTATCTAACATTTAGAGAAGAGCTAACACCTATCCTTCTCAAACTCTTCAAAAATATAGCAGAGGGAGGAACACTCCCAAACTCATTCTACGAGGCCACCATCACCCTGATACCAAAACCAGAAAAAGATGTCACAAAGAAGGAAAACTACAGGCCAATATCACTGATGAACATAGATGCAAAAATCCTCAACAAAATACTAGCAAACAGAATCCAACAGCACATTAAAAGGATCATACACAATGATCAAGTGGGGTTTATCCCAGGAATGCAAGGATTCTTCAATATACACAAATCAATCAATGTAATACACCATATTAACAAACTGAAGGAGAAAAACCATATGATCATCTCAATAGATGCAGAGAAAGCTTTTGACAAAATTCAACACCCATTTATGATAAAAATCCTCCAGAAAGTAGGCATAGAGGGAACTTTCCTCAACATAATAAAGGCCATATATGACAAACCCACAGCCAACATCGTCCTCAATGATGAAAAACTGAAACCATTTCCTCTAAGATCAGGAACAAGACAAGGTTGCCCACTCTCACCACTATTATTCAACATAATTTTGGAAGTTTTAGCCACAGGAATCAGAGAAGAAAAAGAAATAAAAGGAATCCAAATCGGAAAAGAAGCAAAGCTATCACTGTTGGAAGATGACATGATACTATTCATTGAGAATCCTAAAGATGCTACCAGAAAACTACTAGAGCTAATCAATGAATTTGGTAAAGTAGCAGGATAGAAAATTAATGCACAGAAATCTCTTGCATTCCTATAAACTAATGATGAAAAATCTGAAAGAGAAAGTAAGGAAACACTCCCATTTACGATTGCAACAAAAAGAATAAAATATCTAGGAATAAACCTACCTAAGGACACAAAAGACCTGTATCCGGAAAATTATAAGACACTGATGAAAGAAATTAAAGATGATACAAACAGATGGAGAGATATACCACGTTCTTGGATTGGAAGAATCAACATTGTGAAAATGACTCTACTACCCAAAGCAATCTACAGATTCAATGCAATCCCTATCAAACTACCACTGGCATTGTTCACAGAACTACAACAAAAAATTTCACAATTTGTATGGAAACACAAAAGACCTCAAACAGCCAAAGCAATCTTGAGAACGAAAAACGGAGCTGGAGGAATCAGGCTCCCAGAGTCCAGACTATACTACAAAGCGACAGTAATCAAAACAGTATGGTACTGGCACAAAAACAGAAATATAGATCAATGGAACAGGATAGAAAGCCCAGAGATAAACCACGTACATATGGTCACCTTATCTTTGATAAAGGAGGCAAGAATATACAGTGGAGAAAAGACAGCCTCTTCAATAAGTGATGCTGGGAAAACTGGACAGCTACATGTAAAAGAATGAAATTAGAACACTCCCTAACACCATACACAAAAATAAACTCAAAATGGATTAAAGACCTAAATGTAAGGCCAAAAACGATCAAACTCTTAGAGGAGAACATAGGCAGAACAGTCTATGACATAAATCACAGCAAGATCCTTGTTGACCCACCTCCTAGAGAAATGGAAATAAAAACAAAAATAAAGAAATGGGACCTAATGAAAGTTAAAAGCTTTTGCACAGCAAAAGAAACCATAAACAAGATGAAAAGACAACCTTCAGAATGGGAGAAAATATTTGCAAATGAAGCAACTGACAAAGGATTAATCTCCAAAATTTACAAGCAGCTCATGCAGCTCAATATCAAAAAAAAAACCACCCAATCCAAAAATGGGCAGAAGACTTAAATAGACATTTCTCCAAAGAAGATACACAGATTGCCAACAAACACATGAAAGAATGCTCAACATCATTAATCATTAGAGAAATGAAAATCAAAACTACAATGCGATATCATTGCACACCGGTCAGAATGGCCATCATCAAAAAATCTACAAACAATAAATGCTGGAGAGGGTGTGGAGAAAAGGGAACTCTTGCACTGCTGGTGGGAATGTGAATTGGTACACCCACTATGGAGAACAGCATGGAGGTTCCTTAAAAAATTACACATAGAACTACCATATGACCCAGCAATCCCACTACTGGGCATACACCCTGAGAAAACCATAATTCAAAAAGAGTCATGTACCAAAATGTTCATCGCAGCTCTATTTACAAGAGCCAGGACATGGAAGAAACCGAAGTGTTCATCAACAGATGAATGGATAAAGAAGATGTGGCACATATATACACTGGAATATTACTCAGCCATAAAAAGAAACGAAATTGAGTTATTTGTAGTGAGGTGGATGGACCTAGAGTCTGTCATATGGAGTGAAGTAAGTCAGAAAGAGAAAAACAAATACCGTATGCTAACACATATATATGGAATCTAAAAAAAAAGAAAAAAATGGTGATGAAGAACCTAAGGGCAAGATGGGAATAAGGACACAGACCTACTAGAGAATGGACTTGAGGATACGGGGAGGGGGAAGGGTAAGCTGGGACAAAGTGAGAGAGTGGCATGGACATATATACACTACCAAACGTTAAATAGATAGCTAGTGGGAAGCAGCCGCATAGCACAGGGAGATCAGCTCGGTGCTTTGTGTCCACCTAGAGGGGTGGGATAGGGAGGGTGGGAGGGAGGGAGACGCAAGAGGGAAGAGATATGGGGACATATGTATATGTATAACTGATTCACTTTGTTATAAAGCACAAACTAACACACCATTATAAAGCAATTATACTTCAATAAAGACGTTTAAAAAAATAAACAGTTTTAGAGGCAAGTCTCTCATCTTTTCTTTGGCTAAGTCAAAATAATCAAGAAATATTTACTAAATACTGATTATTATGTAGACATATTAGGAAGACTGAAGAAGACATATAAGACATGGTCCTTAAAAAGTTTGGTAGTCAGCACAGTCTTAGCGAACTTATGGTTACCACGGGAGAAGGGTTGGGGGAGGGACAGATTGGGAGTTTGAGACACTGCTATAATTAAAATAGATAACCAACAAGGACCTACTGTATAGTACAGGGAACTCTGCTCAATATTCCGTAATAACCTAAATGGGAAAAGAATTTGAAAAAGAATAGATACACATATATGTATAACGGAATCACTTTGCTGTACACCTGAGACTAACACAACATTGTTAATCAACTATACTCCAACATAAAATTAAAATTAAAAAAAAAGTTTGGGAGTCAGGACACATATAGTAGAGTGATTAAGAACTTGACTCGAGTCATATAGAACTAGGTTCAAATCCTAGCTCACTGTTTAGCAGTTGTGTGTCTTTGGATAAGTCATTTACCCCCTCTAACACTCTGTTATCTCAGTTATAAGATGGGAATAATAATAATATCTACTTCATAGGACTGTTGTGATAACTAAATGAGAAAACATGTGAATTTTCAGCCTAATGCCTACAACATACTATTTTTTAATCACTGTAAACTATTACTACACAGGAATGAAAATTAATGAATGAGGAGTGTTTCAAATAATGTGAATGAATTTAAACAAAGGAAAGTAAAAGTTTCACTATTGAAAGCCTTTCCTGATTATTAAAACATTTTCCTGGTTGTCTTACACAGCTGTTTTCTCTATCTTCTACTATTATCACCCTCACCATTATCCTTCTTTCTATTATAAAACCCAACAACTTCAACGGCCTTATTTACTAGAAATTAAATTCCCAAATTTATATTTCTAATCCTAACCTTTAAGTCATCTTTTCTAAAGCATATTGGAAATCTCCACTCAGATATCTCAGAATGATCTCAGACTCACCAACAAACAAAAGAACAACTAAAATTGATTATATCATCCTCCCCAAAGCTGGTTCCTTCTCCTGACTTTTCTTACTTCCGTGACAGCACCATTTTCTTAATCTCTCCAACACAGAGTTTCAGAAATACTAATTCCTCCTCATCTCTTGCCCTTCATTTATAATTAATTAAGTCCTATAGATCCTTCTTCCATGGCTTCTCCATTTGTTCAGCTTCCCCCAAATTTCCTTCTATTTCATGCTGAACACCACTATGAAGAGTTACCTTCCTAATGCATCACCTCAATCAATTCCATAATCCGTTGCAGAAAAGCCTTCTCCTTCTTCTTATAAATAAATGAAGTTCTGATTCTTACCCAGTATTCATGTTAATTGTGCTGCAATAACTTTATTGGTCTTATTTCCTACTATTCTTTTATAGGAATAGTAGCACCCTTTATTGAACTCAGTGTTTTCAGAAAATGCATTATAGTTCCACTGATTACCCCCAACTTTCTTTAGCACCCAGTCTGAAGTAATTCTCCTCTATACTCACATAGAAAAATCAGTATTTGTACAATACATAAGACAATTTATATTTAAGTCTTGTTATTTATATCCAGCTCTGATCACATTAGTTTTTAAACTTTTAAATGTTACACTATAAGCTAGTACTTGAAGGCCAAGTACCCTATTTTACAGACCTTTATATCTCCTATTATACAGAAGAATGCATTATATGTGAGGAGATACATCTAAAAAATGAATCTTATGGACCAGCCTACTACTTCAACCTCTCCTCGTAGTACCATTTCAAAGAGAAAGAGTGAAGTCTTCTGATGAGTCAATGGTGAGAAGAAAGGTCCCTGTTCCAATACAGTGTGAGCAACAAGGTCTCCCTGACCTAAAAGGTTTTCTTTCACATGAAAGAGGTATTTCATAGGGAAAGGCAGAGGGAGCAGAGTAACGAGGCCATTAGAAATGCATTCAAATGAAGTCTTATATACAGCAGTGTTTGTTTTATTTTAAAACTGTTAATTTGGCCAATGGAAACATTGAAAACACTGCATATCACAAGTTTCGAAAACCTTGTTTTGGCATTACTTCATTTTTTAATATACCAGATTAAAGAACCAGGAATAACCTGAGACTTCTGACCTTTATAGGCTTGCACAGAATATCTCAGAGATATAACTTTCAAATAGGTGAGAACTCTGAGAACAGTGAGTATATCTTTTACTTTTAGCCTATTAGGTATTTAATAATTTATAATCGAATATATTAGTCCATTTCTAAATAATAGTTTTAATGCAAAGTGAATTCATTGTATTCCTGATTTCTTCTGCATATTTAACTTGAATGTGAAATGTGTAAAAAAGTGCTTTGTAGTATCACACAAAAATTTTCATCTTCATCCTTTCTACTAATCCTTTCCAGATAGTCCATATTTAAAGCTTCTTTACTAGAACCACTTCCCATTCCATCTGGACCCATCATGCAATCACTTGAAAAGATCAGTGGTCTAGGATCTTAGGCTTTGGCCAAATCAGTTTTGTCTTCTGTAGTCATTTTCATTAACATCTTATTACAAATTTGATTACATAATAATGGAGTTACAAATGAAAAGTCATAATGTTTGATATTATAAGCACGGCTAAAGATTAAAATGATTTTGCTTCAGAAATGTAGAGTTTATGACAAGGATCTCAATTAAATATTAATGAACCATTAACTGTACTATTTGGAACACAACCATATTTCCACAATTTGGGCATTTTCCTTCAGATATGCACTCAACAGTCACATTCATAAGCTAAAGCTGAGTTAACATAAGAGCTCTATAGTTAAGTCAATATCAAAATATTTGAGTCATTTGGGTAAGATTACTTAAAAAGGCAGTGTTTATTCACTTATGATTTCATTTAAGAAGGAGGGTATTAAGCTGGTATAAGTAGGAAAAAATGCTTAGCGAACAAAAATAAGAGCATGATAAACTAACATTCTCACCAAATTATTGGTCTATAGATATCTGAAGAAACCAGTAGCTGTTTATATAAATAAAACATCAATAACGTGCTAAAAAAGAGTCAGAAAGTTAAAAAAGTAAATATAAAAAGTTAGGCTATTTGCATTAGAAAATAAAGTCCCTGTTGGATTCTACTTTCTTCAAGTATTATAAAAATATACAAATTTTTACAAATACCAGAACAATCATTTGAGTTAATTAATATGAAAGTTACTAAGGCAATTATCCCAAATTAAATCCTAGGGGCTTAAAGAACAGTTGATTAAGCTGTAACCATTTAATGTTTTAAAAATGCCGTGTGTGAATTAGTCTGTTATAATTATGAAAAGGGTGAAACCACATCTTCAGCTTGTATTCTCCAGGCTTTCTGTTTCTTAAAGTAATCACAAATACAGCAATTTTGATCTTAGAAAGGAACATCGATAGCTAGTGAATGAGTTTCTTCAGTTCTTTAAGGACCAACTGTCTTAGGAGACAATAACATTTTCTTTTCTTAGAAAGAAATATCAGCTTCCAATGAAACTGTGTAAAAGCTGATATGGAATATTTGATGGAGTTAGATAAAAGAGGAAAATAACAGACAACATAGAAGAAGCACAGACCAGTAATAAATATTCCTCCTGGAATTCATACCAACTTGACTATATGGCCAAAATTTACCCTCAAAAACAGATTTAAGAGAGTACTCACCACTGAATTATTTCTGTGATTTGAGCTTCCCAATGTGCAACTGATTCCTTCTTGTCTGCTAGATCCTTTACCTCTTCTTCTAACTGCTGGTTGCATGTACTCAAGTTCTCATACAAAGTGGTAAGCTGAAAGGCAGTTTTAAGGTACTTAAAGACGTGTGACTTTTAGGAACAGGAATTCAAGGTGCTCAGATGCCTCTTGTTAAATCTGGTAACTCAAAAATGCTTGTCTTTCTGATTTCCTATTATGATGCACCCTCTGGTCACTGAATGTGGAAACATCAAGTACTCTGAATTCTCCTTCTGCCTTTGCTTTTCCCGTACTCCCCATATTGAATTGGTTCCATCTCCATTTGCCTGAAGAACTCCCCAGTTCTGTTGGTAACAACATCTCTCATTTTTTTGTCTGAAAATATCTCTATGTCATCCTCTTTTTAAAAAAACTTATAATTTCAAGCATATACAAAAATGAACAGAAGAGTATAAGTGAATTCCCATGCGCCCATCATCACTAACTTCAACAATTATCACCTCAATGCCAATCTTATTTCATTTGTACTCCTGTCTTCTTACTCTTTCCTCCTGTATTATTCTGCAGCAAATACCAGACATCATATAATTTTATCCATATATATTTCTGTGTATATCTCTAGAAAATAAGGCTCCCTTTTTACATATAACCACAATATCATTATCATATTTAAACAAATTTATCAAGTTTCCTTATATTATCACATAGCTAGTAATTGTTCAAATTTCCAGTTGTCTCAAAACATCAAAAGACTTAACAGTCTGTTAAATTGAATCATACCAACCAGTAAATGTAACTTAATGGTTGCTCTATCTTTTAAGTCTTTTTTACTTATAGGCTCCAGATTACTCCATTTGGGCTGCTGGAGTGGGATATCACAGTCTGAGTGGCTTAAACAAGAAACATTTATTTCTGATAGTTCTGGACGCTGGGAAGTCCAAGATCAAGGCACCAGCAGATTCAGTGTCTGGCAAGGGCCCACTTCCTGGTTTGCAGATGGTCGTGGGATGAGGGAGCTCTGTGGGGTCTCTTTTATAAGAGCACTATCCTATTCATGAAGGCTCTACCTTCATGACCTAATCATCTCCCAAAGGCTATACCTCCAAATAGTACTAGGTGTCAACATCTGAATTTTGGAGGGACACAAACATTTAGTACATAGCAGTTCCCCTCCAACACTTTAATTTTTCTTGTAATTTATTTGTTGAAGAAAGTAGGTTGTTTGTCCTGCAGAGTTCTCTATAGTCTGAATTTTTACCTTCATTTTTGAAAGACACTTTTTGCTGTATATAATTTTCTAGATTGGCAGTTATTTTTCTTTCTATTCCTTTTTATTATTTATAGATGTCATTCCTTTTTATCCTGGGTTCCATTTTTTTCTGTTGTAAAGACAGCTTTAAGTTTAGCTTTTGCTCCTTCGAATACAATGTGTCTTTCTTCTCTGGCTGCTTCTAGGATTTTCTTTGGTTGGTTGGTTTTTAGCAATTTTTCTATAATGTGCCTAAGGGATTTAATTTCTATTTATCACTTTTAGGGTTTGTGGCATTTCTTGAATTTGTGGCTAAATACTTCTCAGAGGTTTTGGAAAATTATGGGCCATTAACTCTGCAAATATTGCTTCTACCAGTCTTTCTCCTCTCCTTCTGGGAAAGCAAATATTTGTATGTCATATTTTCATCACGTCCCCTATGTCTCACATCCACTTTTATGTATTTCTGTCCTTTTTTCTTAATATGTCTTTTAAAATTTATTATTTATTTAATTTATTTTTGGCTGCGTCTGGTCTTAGTCGTGGTGTGAGGGATCTTTGTTGTGGTGCATGGGCTCTCTAGTTGTGGCGTGCAGGTTTTCTCTTCTCTAGTTGTGGCACGTAGGCTCCAGGGCACATGGGCTCTGTAGCTGTGGTGCGTGGGTTCCAGAGCACATGGGCTGTAGTTGAGGCATGCAAGCGTGCAAGTAGTTGTGGCATGCAGGCTTAGTTGCCCCATGGCACATGGGATCTTAGTTCCCTGAGCAGGGGTCGAACCAGCATCCCCTGCATTGTAAGGTGGATTCTTTACCACTGGACCACCAGGGAAGTCCCTGCATTTCTGTCCTTTTAAATCTATATCCAGACTTCAGTATGGGAAGTTTTTTATTTACCCCTTCCTTTCTTTGGTTCTTTCCAATCTACTGTTAAAATTTTCTGTTGGGATTTTTCATTTATTTTATTTTTCACTTCTAAAGATTTACTTGACTGTTTTGTATAGATTCCAGTTGTCTGCTGAAATTCTTCATCACGTTTATTTTCTTGAATATATCATACAGTTATTTTAAAGTTCAGTTAAGAAAATTCCAATACTTGGAATTGTGTGGGTCTGTTTATATTGACTGCCTGGTTTTCTTCTCATTTATTCTTTTTTTACTTTGTTTTTGCTATTATACTTTTATGTCTTGGTTTTCTTTGGTTGTATCTCTTGGTATGCATTGTAATTTCTTACTGCATGCCACATACAGTGTATGAAAATTTTAGAGACAATTTGAGGCTCTATGTAATATCTTCCTCCAGAGACTGCTTACTTTTACTTCTGGTAGGCAATTAGATCATGGATTCAGTTACTTAGAGGCTGGGTTTCAGTCACTGAGAGGGCTCATCTCTCTCTGGTTCACCCTTATTTCTAAAATGTAGCCTTTTCGATGAGTTCAATTGAAAGCTTGAATTGATTACCAAGGATCCTGCACCTTGGTGGGCATTGATATTCAGTTTTTCTCTCTAAACTTGTGATACTGTGGAATACTGTGCTCAACTTCCTGGATTCTCTGCTACAGCTTTCATATCTGCAAATGCCTCAAGAGGAAAACTGGCACTGAATGCTGGGCTCATCTCTCTGTACTACTCCTTTCTAAAGGATCTGGGTCAGTAAAGTCTCGGCTGCCTTCTTATCTCTCCAGTGCCTTCCTGCAGATGAATACTTCCAGGCAGTATTGCTACAGTATTAAAAACATTTTTTTTAAGTCCAGCTTTATAGCTCTTCTTGGTGAGGTGGTAGGTATGATGTAAGCTAATCTGTCACAGAAGCAAAAATTCTTGTTTTAGTTTTTAAAAGTTCATGATAAAATATTTGCATACAATTTTTATTTCATGGCTACATTTTTCTGATAAATGGTCTCAAAATGCCATTAGCTATTACTATTCCTTTCTTCCTTTCTGATATATTTGTAGAGATATTGTGTTAGTTTTCTTTCTGATTACTCAGCTTGAAGGAGATGAATTTTTCCTACAAGAATTATTTATAGGTTTGTGAAGATGAGGGGCCATGTGATGGTTAAATTTATGAGTCAGCTTGATTGGGTCACAGGGTGCCTAGACATTTGGTCAAACATTCTGGTTGTGTCTTTGAAGGTGTCTCTGGGTGAGATTAACATTTGAATTGATTGACTGAATAAAGCAGATTACCTTCCTAATGTGGATGGTTCCCATTCAATCAGTTGAAGGCCTGAATAGAAAGAAAGGCTGACCCTAGTAAGAGGGAATTCCTCCTGCCTGACTTGCTTTCAAGCTGGGACATTGGATTCTGTCCTTGTTCTCTTACTGAAACAGTGGCTCTTCCTGGGTCTGACATAAGAAGCTATTGCTATGATTTACATCAGAGAATGTTTTGCCTATGTTCTCTTCTAGGAGATTTATGGTATCATGTCTTAATATTTAAGTCTTCAAGACATTCTGAGTTTATTTTTGTATATGGTGTGAGGGAGTGTTTTAACTTCATTGTTTTATATGCAGCTGTCCAGCTCTCCCAACATTACTTGCTGAAGAGACTGTCTTTTCTCCATTGCATATTCTTGCCTCCCTTGTTGAAGATTAATTGACCATAGGTGCGTGGGTTTATTTCTGGGCTCTCTATTCTGTTCCACTGATCTATATGTCTGTTTTTGTCAGCCAATACCAAGCTGTTTTGATTACTGTAGCTTTGTAGTACTGCCTGAAGTCTGGGAGGATTATGTCTCCAGTTTTGTTCTTTTTCCTCAGGATTGCTTTGGCAATTCTGTTTTTTGTTTTGGTTCCATATAAATTTTAGGAATATTTGTTCTAGTTCTGTAAAAAGTGACATGGGTAATTTGACAGAGATCACATAAAATCTGTAGACTGTTTTGGGTAGTATGGCCATTTTAACAATATTAATTCTTCCAATCCAAGAGCATGGGATCTCTTTCCATTTCTTTGAATCATTTTCAATTTCCTTTATCAATGTTTTATAGTTCTTAGCATATAAGTCTCTCACCTCCTTGGTCAGGTTTATTCCTAAATTTGTTTGTTTTTTTATTGATGCAATTTTAAAAGGGGCTGTCTTTTCACTTTCCCTGTCTGAGATTTCATTGTTAGTGTAAAGAAATGCAACTGATTTCTGTATGTTAATCTTGTATACTGCTACCTTGCTGAATTCATTTACTGGTTCTAGCAGTTTCTGTGTGGAGTCTTTAGGGTTTCCTATGACAACTTTACCTCTTCCCTTCCAATTTGGATATTTTTTATTTCTTTTTCTTGTCTGACTGCTGTGGCTAGGATTTCTAATACTATGTTGAACAGAAGTGGTAAGAGTGGGCATCCCTGTCTTGTTCCAGATTTTAGCAGAAAGGCTTTCAGCTTTTCACCTTTGAGTATTATGGTGGCTATGGGTTTGCCATAAGTAGCTTTTTTTTTTTTTCCGTACGCGGGCCTCTCACTGTTGTGGCCTCTCCCACTGCGGAGCACAGGCTCCGGACGTGCAGGCTCAGCGGCCATGGCTCACGGGCCCAGCCGCTCCGCGGCATGTGGGATCTTCCCAGACCGGGGCACGAACCCGTGTCCCCTGCATCGGCAGGCAGACTCTCAACCACTGCGCCAGCAGGGAAGCCCCATAAATAGCTTTTATATGCTGAGATATGTTCCCTCTATACCCACTTTGGAAAGAGTTTTTATCATGAACAGATGTTGAGTTTTATCAAATGCTTTTTCTGCATCTATTGAGATATCATGTAGTTTTGTCTTTTCTTATGTTGATGTGGTTTATCACACTGACTGATTTGCATATGTTGAACCATCCATGTAACCCTGGGATGAATCCAGCTTGATCATGGTGTATGGTTCTTTTTATGGTTGTTGGATTTGGTTTCCTAATATTTTGTTGAGGATTTTTGCATCTATATTTATCAAAGATATTGGCCTGTAATTTTCTCTGCCAATAAACTGGACAAACTAGAAGAAAGGTACAAGTTTTGCCAACTCCCTAATCTAAGTTCATCTGGAATTCTCCTAATGACCCAGGTTTTTTCTGGTGTGTGTTTTTAACCTTCCATGGGAGATAGACAACCTCATTGTCTTCTTAGAAAGAAAAAGGATCAGAGAACCTGTCACTACCAACACACATCGTTATCTGCCTATTGAGAACAAGGAACTTACGTTTTGTACTCCAGGGTGTGCTATTTACCTTTAAAAATGTATTTTACCATCTATTTTCTTTTTATAGGTTTATTAAGGTATAATTTACATACTATAAAATTCACTCATTATAACACTTATGGTTTGATGATTTTTAGTAAATTTAAACATTTGTGCAATAATCACTACAATCTGGTTTGGGACCACTTCCAATACCTGAGAAATTTCCCTCAAGCTGGTTTGCAGTCAATCCTGGCTTCCACCATGAGTTCTTGGCATCACTGATCTATTTTCTGTGTCTATAGTTTTGCCTTTTCTAGAAACGTAATATCAATGAAATAATACAATATATAGATTTTTGTATCAGGCTTTTTAAAATTATCGTATTATTGAGGTTCAACCACAGTGTTGCACATATCAGAAACTAACTCCTTTTTATAGCTGGGTAGTATTCTATTACATGGATATTAGTACACTTTATTTATCCGTTCACTACTTGATGAACATTTGCATTGTTTCCGGTTATTTGCTATTATGAATAATGATGCTATGAACATTCATATACAAGTTTCTAAAGGGACTATGCTTTTAATTCTTCTGGATAAATAACTAGGAGAATTTCCGAGTTACAGGGTAAGTGTATGTTTAACTTTTTGAGAAATTTAAAACTGTTTTCTGAAGTAGTTATACCATCTTGCACTTCTACAAGCAGTGTAGGAGTTTCAGTTCCTCCATATCCTTGCCAACAGCTGGTATGGTCACTGATTGATTAACTCTTGAGCCTGTACAACAATATGTTTCCATGGTTTAACTTGCATTGTTCCTAATGACTAATGATAGTGAACATCTTTTCACGTGCTTATTTGTTATTCATATATCTTCTTTCATGAAATTTTCCCCCCGTTTTCAATTTTCCCCCCGTTATTTTCCATTGGGTTGTTTGTATTATTTCTTGAGTTTTAAGAGTTCTTTATACATTCCAAATATAAGTCTTTTATCAGATAAATTGTTTGAAAATCTTTTCTCTTCATCTATGTATATCTTTTCATTTTCTTAATGTTGTCTTTAAATTTTGATGAGGTCCAATTTATAATTATTTTTCTCTCAAGGTTTGTGCTTTGTGTCATATCTAAGAAATCTTTGACTAACGCCAAATCACAAAGATTTTCTCCTATGCTTACCTCATATTTCAGTTTATGATCCATTTTGAATTAATTGTGTATGTTATGAGGTAAGGATCTAAGTTAATTTTTTACACATAGATATCCAATTATTCCAGCACCATTTGTTGAAAAGATTCTCTTTTTCCCATTGAATTGCCTTGGTACTTTTGCTGAAAATCAATCAACCATAAATATGACGTCTTATTTTTGGACTCTCTACTCTGTTCCATTATGCCAATGTTACCGTCTTTTGATTACTATAGATTTACAGTAAGTTTCGAAATTCTGTAGTGTAAATCCTCCAACTTCTGTACCCCTCGTCTCCCCGCCTCCCGCCAAATATTTTTGCTATTGTAGATCTTCTGTATTCCCATATAAATTTAAGGATAGGCTTGCCAGTTCTAACAAAAAAGCCTAGCAAAATTTTGATAGTGATTTCCCCAAATCCATAGATCTATTAGGAGAGAACTGCAGTCCTAACAATATGCAGTATATCTCTCCATTTGTTTAGATATTCCTTAATTTATCTCAGTAATGTTTTGTAGTTGTCTTCCTTTGGTTAACTCTGGGAGCTCTGAAATGTCTGTTTTCAACAACTGTGTCCACTTTGAAACTTTTTTTTTCTTGAGTGGATTCATCAATCTCTTCACGTTAGCATAGCCAGAAGTCTACCAGCTATTTTGGAGAATGTTTTTTGTAGATGCAGTGTCTTCACTAATTCCTACAACACATCCTTTTCTGATCACCATTGCTTTTGACTTACAATCTGTGATTGGGATTTCAGCTGGAGATTTGCAAGAAGAGGAAGAAACACAAATTTTTGCACTGTCATGTTACAGTAGTTCAAAGGAGTCTTAAATAGATGTGTTTAGTATTTGTCAGGAAAAGTTAATCTTTTCATTCTTACTGAATTAAAGCACAGGGGCTCTGGAGCCAGACTACCCGTGTTCCAATCCCATCCTGCCACTCCCTAGTTTTGAGATTACAAGAGTAGCTTAATCTCCCTTTGCCTCAATTTCCTCATCTGTAAAATGGTAGGAACAATAGTGTATACCTCACAGAGTTATTGTGAGAATTATATGGTTTATATAAAGTAACTCAGGAGAGGGCCTGCACAAAGTAAATTCTACCTAAGCATTACTTCATTTTGCATGTTTGGGAATGAGAAGGTTTTACTATTTGTAAATTGACATACCTGGCTTACGATAATTATAAGACTACACAGGAATATGGAAAAATGCTCATGTTTTAAATGAAATGGCAGATTAGAAAATAAAATGTATATATGACTGAAATTATTTAATAATACATATACAACAAAACCTGGAAAGGAACATATAAAAGTAACATAGTTGTTTCATGTTACTGAAATCATAGGTAACTTTTATGTTGAATATTTTCCACATTGTGTAATTTTGCTTTTATGTAAAATAATTATTTAATAACAAGATACAAATGATAATATTTTCTTACTGGAAACCATTTACTTCCACTCCTTGGCATATATGGCTAATTTTACTTGCAATAAATTACCTTTAATAGAAACTTTGAATACAGACTTCTGAAAATATCAACAAACTTTTTTCTATTTCCTTTTTAATTTTTATTTTTGAAGTTAAAAAATCTGACTATGAGACTCTATTAGTTATATAAGTTTCAAAATTAACATACTAATTGCTTTTTGGTTTCTATATCTGAAGTTCTGTTGAGAAGGAATTCGGTTCTCTTCAAGCAGGTTCCCAATGGAACAGTTGGTGTAGCAATGGCAAAGGTATTCTTTGGTTATCCCTCTTGGGGAAAATACCCAATTCAACCAAACCAAAAAATGAATAAATGGAAAGAAACAGTGAAGATGTGCAGTTAGGAGGACTGACAGAGAAGTAAAGCTGAATAAAAGGACCAAAAATAGAGAAGAGGTTCAAATGGAAGAAGACCCAGATCCTCCCCTATTTCTCCAGAAATAAACATTTCCTGTTATCATTTGTCACTGAATACTTGCCAACCATATGATTTGCTCTCCAAGTTCTGTTCATATCCTTTACCACATCTTTCAATTTAGCAAGACAAGGTAATATTCTACTTTTTATAAAATTAGGAGATAGGCTTTTATTTTTATCCTTCAGATCTCATCAAAATCCAAAGAGTATTGTTTAAAAATTATTTCTAAAGATGTATTTCTGGTAAACTTGCCAGAACTTTATGGTTAATAATGAAATGAAACCAAGGGGTGAATACAAGACTTGATCTACATTCGGTTTGATTATATCACAATTCAATTTTTCTCTAACTATAATACCACCTTTTACTAGGTAATTTGCTTATAAACTCTACATGAAGTGACCTTCTAGAGTTTAATTATATTTCTTACCTCAAGGTCACTCTTAACAGAATCTTAAAATTCTGTCTGGTAGACAGAAATGATGTTTAATTTTGTAGTCATATTGGTTAAGCCCATTAAATAACAATTATGTGACCTATTTGGATAAAGTTTAAATACTGTTAGTTTTATTTTAGTGGAAGTAACTAAGAGTTATACAATACTGTTCATACAGTATTCATAGTTAAAAAAATAATTTATATTACTTACTATTTGGCCACTTTCCACAGTGTTTGTGTGCATCAGCTTTGTAATTACAAAATAAACTAACAAAGTTCTTTCTCAAGTAGTTTGCAACCAAACAAGCAGTCATTTTTAAATGCTTAGAAAACTGAATAATCATTGGGAAAATAGTGACAGAAATAAAAAGAAATATGGAACACAATGGAAAATTGAGATAGAATGAATGAAAAGTCTCTCTTTTATGACTATTTAGCCATTGTCTTTCAATGTGTTTATTGAAATGACTATTAATTGAACATAATACTTTTACTTCAGGAAAATCCTTGAACTCATTACAAAGCACAATTATCCAAACCTTATTATTTAAAAGTAAGTAAAACTATTAAAACTGCTAATTAATATTAGGATTTTTACAGCTGTTAACAACTGGGACAAGAAATGCAGAATGATGTCAGTTCAAGAAATCTGAGATACTAAATGGAAAAAGATTCCTTTAAGTATTTAAAATTTTGTTCATAAATCTAGCTGTTTTAATCTAGGTTTAATCTATGGTTCAGCTCTTTATTCAAGCTATAGAGTTTATAGGCAGAGTTGGTTTCTTTGGCTTCTTAACTACCAATGGTATTACTTCTAGCTATTATCAGTTCTCCATCATGAATATGACATCAGAACTGTCAAAATTTCTCTAGTTTGGCTTAATTGTTCCTGTTCTTGCCAAAGACAGGCCTTAGCTTAGCCATGACAAAGTAAGTGATTAATAGTAAAAGAGAGATGGAAAGTGAAATAAAGAACAGGGGCTCAAAAAATAAATGGGACAAAGAATAAGATGAGGTAAGCCGAGTCCTCTCTCCAAGAAGACTCCTGTACAGATTGGTAAAATGAAAAATTGCCTGTACACAGAAGCAATCCTTGCGTTTAGGAAGAATAGTAAATTAAAAAATGTACACCAAATATAAAATTATATCTATAATTGCTGTGATAGTGCTGAACATCTAGCATGTATCAATGAGTATCAATGAGATTAAATCACTCACCTTATCAAGCTCACTTGTCAGTTTTTTATTTTCTTCCATTAATAACACTTTTTCTCGTTCATATTGTTGTTTGAACTCATTTTCAAATTCTTCCCTTTCACTTTGACTAATACAATGCAAAAATATAAAAGGAAAAAAAGGAATTGAATTAAAGGTAAAATAATGGTATACTAGATTGGCTATGGTATCATATGCCTTATTCTGAAAAGCCACTTATATCTCAATTGCTCCAAATCCCAAACATTTCCCTTAAAATTAGGAAGTCACAATCATTTCCTTTTAATTAATAAATAGATTTGTCTGCTTAATAATATCTATTTTGTTCTTCATTTGAAAATCTGAGGAAGACAACCTGATTATGCTCACCTTATTCAGTTGTAAATATCCTAGAAAGCATGGGAAAATGAGGAAGCTAGGGAGAAAGGAGGGTATAGGGACCACAATACAATTGCTTACACTCAGCTCTAGATTGCATAGAAAATTCAACTTCCATTTCCAACAGTTCTCTCAGCACACTAAGCCCATCCTTCCATTACTCCTGCCTTCCTTCTTCCTTTCCTCCGTACGTACCTATCTACACATACATACATACATACATAATTATAAAACTTATTTAAAATGATAGTTCTAAGGGACAGAATTGATTCACCCTTAGGGGTAAACACAGTTCTAACGAACTTGTTAAAAATCTCCAAAGGGAGGAGTCTGGGAGGCGGCGCCGCAGGGGACCGAGGGACGGACGCGCTCGAAGGCCAACGCGGAGGCCGCGATACGGGCGCTGCCCCGCCCGCTGCTTTTGGCCGCCGACTGCCTGGCAGCGCTCTGCGTGACGAGCGCGGCTCAGAACACCACGCTGGCCCCGAACGTGACTACACCCTCGGCTTTACCGACTACCACCAGGACAGCCCCGGTGCCGCCGCCGCTCCGCCGGGCACCACTCCAGCACCAGAAATCTCTGAAAGCCGCAACAACCGGGTTTCCTGTTTTGATGCTAATGCTGCTAACACTACCTGCTTTTGGATAAAATGCAAAGGTAAAGGCTACTGTTCAGGTAATTCAACAGTTCGTGATTGCAAGGTGGTGAACAGCACAGAATTCTGTCCTGCGTCCACTGCCACACCATTGCCAACCAACTCTACAGCTAAAACCACAACTCTGCCTTCCTCTTCTACAGCTTCCACCACAACTACTACATCAGGTACAACTGATACCTCTTTAACTCTGACTTCACAACCTGCGCGGAAGTCTACCTTTGATGCCGGCAGTTTCATTGGAGGAATTGTCCTTGTATTGGGTGTGCAGGCTGTAATTTTCTTTCTCTATAAACTCTGCAAATCTAAAGAACGAAACCACCACACTCTGTAAACAGACCCGCTAAATTAACAAGAACTGGTGTGTAACCCACTGAAACCAAAATATTATCTTTCAAGATGTCCCACATGGAAGACACTATTCTAGGATCTTTAATTTTTCCAAGGATGCATATAGGAGCATCGCCCTTGAAGAAAAATCATTTAAATCATTTTGCTCAACGGGCATATTTAAAATATTCTGCACGAATCCTTGTGGCTGTCTTCTTTTATTTTAAATGTCTGCTGCTGTGGGATTATGTCCTCTCTTCTTGACATGCCAAATGTAACTCTGTAAGTGATGGAAAACATTGTCGTGCACAGACAACCTCCTGACCCTTTTGGCAATTTCAATGTAGTCATTTCAAAGCCTGAAAGCTGCATTATTTTCATCCTAACTCAGGATGTAGTTTAGCGACCAGAATTGAGAAGAACATGCCAAATGAGCATCAATCAGGTGGATTTTGGGCTATCGTTTCAAACGTGGAATAAATTTATAAATGTAGTATCCTTAGAGTAAAATTTAGTGTTTGATAAGTTATTTTTTCTACATTAGAAAACAGATGCCACACACGGAATTACATTCCAGATTTAAAGAAAAAATCAATGGAAAGGATACAAAACATTAAAGTGTAGCAGGTTATTGTTCATACTTGTAAAGCACCTTATATCATTGAGAAAATAAAAAACAGTGTCTTAAAAGACAAAAAGACCAAAAAAAAAAAAAAAAGAAACAACAAAAACCTCCTAAGGGAGAAAGGGTGGAATCAGTTTTTGAATACTGAGTTGAAGTGCAAATAAAGAGGCTTATCTCTACAGCAGTGTGATGGAGGATGTTAGTTAGCAGTAAATGTGAAGCAGTTCTGGGTAATTTTATGATTGCTTCCAAGTCAATAAACAACATAAGTAACGGCTGATTTTAAAAATGTAATCTTAAAAATCCCTTCCTCACTAAATTATTGAATATAAATTAAATTATAATTTAAATGATAACTTCTAGGAAAATAACCATCCTGTGTCCAAACAAATGTGTCCCGTTCCTTCTTATCTATAATCAAAATGTGAAATTTAGTTATGTTTAGGAATCTTTCTTTTTTTTTTTTTTTTTTTTGCAGTACGCGGGCCTCTCACTACTGTGGCCTCTCCCGTTGCAGAGCACAGGCTCCAGACGTGCAGGCTCAGCGGCCATGGCTCACGGGCCCAGCCACTCCGCGGCACGTGGGATCTTCCCGGACCGGGGCACAAACCCATGTCCCCTGCATCGGCAGGCGGACTCAACCACTGCACCACCAGGGAAGCCCAGGAATCTTTCTTGATTCAGAAGCAACTCCAAACAACAATGAAAAAAATAGGAAAAATTACAAAGAAGCATCCTTTCAGAAAAATAAGTATATGAATAAATTGAGTAAAATTTCTATATACAACCATTTTTGTTTTTTCCTATTAGCGTTAAACAAAACTTAAGTCTCTCTCATACTGAAATGAAATAAACAAACTCTCCCCTGAACTCTACGTCACACTTCATTTTCCACTTTCCTTGTCTTCCCGTTCACTGGCAACCACCTTGAAATCTTGAGAGTTTGCCGTATCCACTTCCTCACTGCCTAAATTTTCCTCCCTGTGCCAAAATCTGACTTCTACTGCCACCACCTCAAAAAAACTGTTGTCCGCAAACTCATTATTGTCCCAACTGTTATTATATCCAATCTACTGGCTACCCTTGACAGTGTTGTCCATTCCCTCCCTCTTGAAATGCTGTCCTCCCTTGGCTTCAGTGATACCCACTTTCTTGATTTTCAGCCTACATTTAGACTTTTCAGCTGTATTTGTGAGCCCCCCAACCCCTCTTTCCTCCATGTAAATGCCAATGCTCCCAGGTATTCTGTCACAGGTGCTCAACTTTTTTTTTTTTTTTTACACATTTTCCCTGAGCTATCCCATCTATTATACCACCTATTTCAATTATCATCCATTATGCTGACAAACTCTGAATCTACATCTGAAGCTTTTCTGGGCTTCAAATTGCTGACTTGATATCTCCCCAAAGTTGTCTCCCAAGCACCTCAAATTCAACATGCCCAACCATAACAACAGAAAAACAAGTTCCCAACACCCCACGTACCTTCCTCTGTGATCATACACTCTACTTATTCTTCTCTTACTACAGGAGAAAAACATAGCTAAGGTTGCTCTTTGCTTATGCGCCTGCTCAAGTACACTTTTCTCCTCTCTGTCCTGAATCATCTACTGGTACTTTCTATCAGATTACAAGCATGGTGTTATTTTTGAGACAAATTTCTCCTCCAGTTATTATCTCGTTGCTTTTATTATCTGCTTGCTCTTACAATTGCTCTCCTTCAAGTCTTTGCATCCATTATGGGGTTTCTGCCCACTACTGTTCCACTGAAATTGTTCTTATCAAAGTCACCAATGACATTCATATTGTTAAACTCAACTATCAATTACATGGTCCTCATCTTATTTGATTTAGACCTCATCTAATTTAACATGTAGACAGATTTGATACGCATTCATCATAACACCAAATTTGCACACCAAATTTGCCCACCAAATTTGCCTGGTCATCTTCCTATCATTCTTACTGCTCTTTCCCTCTCCACTTTGCTGTTTCTTCCTCATTTCCAAACTTCTAAAGATTGGAGTGCTCCAGGTTGCAGTCCTAGGACTTCTTTTCCATCTATATTCATTCACTAAGTGATCTCATGTAGTCTCACCCCTTTAAATATCATATGAATGATAAATACTCCCAGGATTTTACCTCTAGCCCTGAAATCCAGACTAGTCTGTATGATGACCTGCTTGACATTTCCACCTGGATGCCTAAAAAGCACCTCAAACAGAATTTGTTTAAAATGAGCTCCTGATATTCCCATCCCCAAAATGCTTCTTCTGTGGTTTTCCTCTCTAAATGGTAACTATATTCTCCTAATTGCTAAGGCCCAAAACTGTAGCACCATCCTTGATTTCCCCTCTTTCTTTCTTACCCCATATCTAGTCTATCAGCAAATATCATTATTTTTACCTTTTAAAGAAATTGGAATTCGAATATTTTTCACAGCCAATTCTGCCACCACCCTAGGCCCAATCCACCATTATCTTTTGCCTGGATGATTGCAATAGCCTTCTCAATGGTTTCACTGCTCTTTCTCTTATCTAGTTCAGACTTTTCTTAATCTAGTAGTCAGAATAATCCTGTTAAAACACAAGGCAATATTTGTCCATTTTCCACTCAAAATCCTGCAATGCTTCCCTGCCATGGTTTTACTGAGAGTAAAAAATTGTAAGTCACTGAACATGACTTACAAAGCCTTACATGGTCTGGCCCCCATTACCTCTCATACGTACCTCTCACTATTCTTTCCCCTTAACTCTGCTTCATCCACATTGGCCTCTTTTTTAGTATTATTATTTTAACAGACTTTATTTTTTAGAAAGGTTTTAGGTTCATAGCAATACTGAGAGGAAAATACGGAGATTGCCCATATACTACTCAGAGTGGTGTGTTTGTTACTACTGATGAATCTACATTTGACACATCATTATCACTAAAACGTCGCAATTTACATTAGGTTGTATAATGACATATACCCCCATCACAGCTTCATACAGAGTAGTTTCACTGCCCTAGAAATCCTCTGTACCCTGCCTATTCATCCCACCCTCCTCCCAATCCTTGCAACCACTGATCTTTTTACTATCTCCATAGTTTTGTCTTCCCATTATTTTTTTTTAAACAGACTTCTTGTTGCTCATGAAAAATGTTCTTCTCACACATCTGTATAGCTATCTCCCCCACTTTCTTCAGTCCTTACTGAGAAATCACCTTCTCAGTATAATTTTCCCTGGTTATTTCATTCATATATATATATATATAAAAATATAATTTAATTTTCCCCCTTAATGCTTCATAGCCCCCATCCACTGCCTTATTTTTTGTTCTTAGAATTTATCACTACCTATATATTACCTATCCTATATCATTACCTATATATTCTGTATTTTACTTATTTCATTTATATTTTGCTTATAGTCTTTCACCATAATTAGAGGAAAGCTCCATAAGGAGAGAGAATTTTTATCTGTTCACTGTTATGCCTCCAGGGCCTACAGCAGTGCTTTCACATAGCAGGTTCTAAAAAATTCTGCTGAATGAATAGACCAAACTGAATTAAACTTAGGCTTCCAAGATAAGTTGAGAATGACAATAACATACATTCAGTTACCTAAAACCTAGAAACTTGAGTATCACTGATAATTTCTCCTGCTTCTAATTTCTCATATCTGGTTATCATGTCATCCAGGTTCTGTCTTCTCGGTAGACCTTCTGAATCCATAAACTTCTCTCCATCTTCACTATCATATCTAAGGTCCAGCCACCTCATCTCTCACAGCTAGATTATGATCTGCAGTCTCCTCCTTCCAATCCATTCTCTAAACAGTAGCAAGAGTGGTCTTTCAAAAATATAAATATTGATATAATCATGTAATTTTCCTTCAATGGTCTTACGACTATTTTCCTTTCTAGTCTCATTTCTCACCACTCATCTTCCTTTTTATGCTTCCACCATAATGAACAGCTTTCATTTTCTGAATGTGCCATGCTACCCTTTTCCTCTAGATCTTGGCAAATTCTGCTAACCTTTGCCTGGACACTCTTCCACAGCTACATATTTCTTATATCTTTGGTCTTAACTCAGAAATAATTTTGTCCACAAAACCTAGATACACCAAAGTTATCTTTTGTGCCTCTTCTACGGGTGTTCCTATACTTATCCAATTTGCTTTCCTATGATGCTGTAATATAATTTTCTATTTACCAATCTTGACTTTGATCTTCTTGAGGACTGGAATATGTTTATTGCCTATGTATCTCCAGTCCTTAACACCGCACAGGTATTCAATAAATAATTATAAGAGGAGTAAATAACTTGATTCTTACCTCTCTCTCCTGTTTTTTTCCAATTTGTCTTTCAAAATCAGAATTTCTTTGTTGAGAGCAAGTTGCTGGCCTTCTGAATCATGTAGTTCTTTCTTCAGATTTTTAATTTCATTTGCATGTATTCCTTCTCTCTTGGACAATTCTTCTTCATAAAAGATACTTTTCTTTTCCAAATCAGTCTTTAGTTTGGTTATTTCTTGCTGATGTTCTATGCTGCATACTCCTGGTGAGTAACTAATTTGTTTTTGCTATAGAAGTAATAATAAAAGATTAATCTGTAAGAATAATAAAATATCAACTAATAACTCTTTCTACAATATAAAGAACTGTTCATATAACTGAATATTATTTTTGTATATTATTACATAAAAATAATACTTTCTTTATTCAGGCTATTAACCTTTTGCCTGCCATATGTTGCCAATATTTTTCTAAGTGTGTATTCCTTTATTGCTGGATTTTACAGTCTTCTTCACACCAAGATTAAATATTTATCTGTATTTTCTGCTGGTACTTATATAACTATTTGTTTTACGTTTAAATATCTAATTTACATATAATATTGTTGGTGTATGGAGTGAAGGAAAAATCTAACTGCATCCTATTTCTGATGTGGAACTAATAAAAGGTTATAAATACATTTGTGTCTTTAAAAGATTAAATTGGGGGAGGAGTGGTAGAGCTAGAATGCACAAAAAGAAAAGGAAGAAAGAAGGCTTCTGCAGTGGTCCAGGGAGAAATGACAAAGGTCGAGTCTAACATCTTTGTATCTATTCTAGAAAAACATGATACAGCTCTTCACATTTAGGTAGGGCTTTAAGAAGGGGAAATTTGATTGAAAGACATCTTTTTAGAAATGAGGTTGAAATATACTCTTGGTATCAGTGAGAAAGGAAAGTGTAATGTCCAAAGGTTCTTCCAGGTAGTAGCTAAGGTAAACAGAAGCATACAAAGGTTACGACTATAAGATTTCCTGAGCTTTTTCCTGAGTAACTTTTCTATTACTTTGTTACATGCTATTTTCCCAGGTGATCCACAACAAAACTTTTAAAACCCAAAGAACCTATAAGCTTATATTTAGTGACAACAAGGAATCAAGATCTGGAGGATACTGTATCCTTTTTTGAAGTCAGTATTAAGGGCAGGAAAACTGGTAACCGTCCTTGATTTAAAGTCCAAAGAAAACTATGCTAGCTTCACATTTGAGGTCTATAATTTAAAAAAAAAAAAAAGGCATCAACGTGGGCCTGAGAAATGTTTCTGGGATAGTCACTGTAATGTTAACCATTTACTCAAAACTGCTTATGAAGTGCCTACCATATGCAGGACCCAGATTTTCCAGTGGTTTCTGAGCCAGCCTGACATGGAAAGCTTGGCGGAAACTGGGGAGAGCCATGTCAAGTCATGTTCTTGCTCTCATGCAACTCCATGAAAAGGGTGCCTAAATCAACATCTGCAGCACTAAGCACTTATCGTATTACTCTTTCATTTTTCTAATCACCTAAAGAACACTCTTAGTTTGCTGCTCACTTTAGTACAGTTTGTCTGTTGGGATAGCAGTAGATGTACTAGAAGTTTCAAGCAAAAATTACCTTGAAATCAAAACCTCACAAAGATACCACCAAAAAAAGTTATAGACTCATGTCACTAATTGATAAGAACGTAAAAAAGCCAAATAAAATGCTGAGAAACAAAATTAAGCCATAGGTAAAAAAGAACAATCTACTGCAAAACAATAAGTTTTATTACAGGTATTGAAGGTAATTTAATATTAGCAAACATTAATAACTGTGCAAAAATTAAAGTAACTCCATGTGATAATCTCTGTAAGTACCCCTGCCCAAAAGTATTGGATAAAATCTAATACCAATTCCAAAATACTACCCCAAGTCCCACAAAAAAAAAAAAGAGTTCAGTACTTCTCTTAAGAAATAACCTCTTTCAAGCTATCAGACAAAATAATACTTTCTAGTGAAACACCAGATACATCCAGGAATAATAACAACAAAAAGGATGTCTTCCATTATCTCTCTTATTTAATATTAGATTTTAGATATTCTAAGTAACATGTGAAATAGTTACAAAACATGAATAGTTGAAAATCATGATCATTTTCACGTAATATAACTGTTCGCTCAGAAAATGCAAATAAATCCACTGTAAAGTGTTGGAATTGATAAAGCTGAGTAAAACAACTGCATATTAGATAAATATAAATCACACAGTACTTCTAGACAGTAGAATAAGCAATAATAGTAAAAATTTTCATTGTTAATAATAAAAAATTTTCATTTCTTTTTAATAGATCCAACAAAAATCACCAGCAACTAGTACACACACAAGTAATAACAACAGTGAATAATTTGTTTGAATTATATGAAAAAACTACAAGTCTTTATAAAAGATTTAAAGAAGACAATATAGAAAAATACCAAGTACTTGAAAGGGAAGATTGAATGTATATATATTCAATGTTTCTTAAATTATCTTCCCTGTAAATTTAATTAAAAATTTTTTAATGTCGGAGGTAATACTGGGTGAGAGATGGAGACAAATGTTCTAGCACACAGGCAAAAATAAACTGGTAAAAATACCAAAGAAAATCCTGAAAAAGCAGAGTAAAGAAGGAGAGAGGGTAATGTTCTTTTCAGATGTTAACATATACTATAAATTTTTTTTTTTTAATTTTTTGTCTGCTTTGGGTCTTTGTTGCTGCACGCAGCCTTTCTCTAGTTGCAGGGAGTGGGGGCTACTCTTCATTGCGGTGCGCAGGCTTCTCACTGCAGTGGCTTCTCTTGTTGCAGAGAACAGACTCTAGGCGCGTGGGCTTCAGTAGTTGCAGTACACAGCCTCAGTAGTTGCGGCACGCGGGCCCTAGAGCATGCGGGCTTCAGTAGTTGTGGCACGTGGGCTCAGTAGTTGTGGTGCACGGGCTCAGTAGTTGTGGCGCACGGGCTTAGTTGCTCCGTGGCATGTGGGATCTTCCCAGACCAAGGAGCAAACCCGTGTCCCCTGCATTGGCAGGCAGACTGTTTTTCTTTTATAAATTTATTTATTTTTATTTATTTATTTTTGGCTGCCTTGAGTCTTCGTTGCTGCATGCAGGCTTTCTCTAGTTGCAGCGAGCAGGGGTTACACTTCATTGCGGTGTGCGTGCTTCTCATTACAGTGGCTTCTTTTGTTGTGGAGCACAGGCTCTAGGCACACGGGCTTCACTAGTTGTGGCACGCGGGCTCAGTAGTTATGGCTCACGAGCTCTAGAGCGCAGGCTCAGTAGTTGTGGTGCACAGGCTTAGTTGCTCCACAGCATGTGGGATCTTCCCGGACCAGGGATCAAACCCGTGTTCCCTGCGCTGGCAGGCGGATTCTTAACCATTGCGCCACCAGGAAAGTCCCTACTATAAATCTTTAATAAAGTAATCAGTGTAATAGATCTCCACCCCAAAATAATTTAATTCAATATGTGAGATACTGTCAATCACTGAGGAAAGCAGTGATTAATTAATGGAATTGAATCCACAAACTAGCAATTAAAGAAAAAAATGATTCTCACATCATACCATTTAGCAAAACAAACTCCAAACGGATTAGAACTAAATATCTTTAAACGCAATAGAAACATCCAGGAAAAAGCAGAATTACATATTTAGCAAACTCTGAAAAAAGAAGGACAAGCCAAACTTCGAAGCAATAGAAGAACTATTGAGGAAAATAAAAACAAATCATCTATAACTTGAAAAAGAAAGAAGACCAAAATTAAAGGGCAAATGATAAATTGGTAAAACAATTGCAGAGAAGATAAACAGTACAATTTTTACTATGCAAAGAGTTTATAAGAAGTGATAAGAAAAACATTAAGACTACAAAATTAAATGGGCAAATGACTTAAAGAGATAATTCACAAAAAGAAAATATGATTAATAAAAGATCTACTAAGAAAGCAAGAAATGCCTCTCATACTTGCAAAAATTTGTGGCATGTATCAAGTGCCTTAAAAATGATCTGACCACTTCATTTCCAGGTATCTGTTCTAAAAGAAGTGCATAAAAGGGTCCATGGCAATTATTATACTGCAAAAGTGAAAAATAAATACAGTCAGCTTGGGGGGATTGGTTCCAGGTCTGTCCACCCTCCATTACCAAAATCTACGATCGCTCAAGTCCCATATATAAAATGGAGTAGTATTCGCATATAACATACTCTCAAATTCTTTAAATTATCTACAAATGCTATGTAAAAGTTGCTAGGGCATGGCAAGTTCAAATTTTGCCTTTTGGAATTTTCTCCCCCACACCACCCCAAACAATGGGCTCTCTGTATCTGCAGACATGGAAACTGTGGATATGAAGGGCCAAAGTGTATTTAACAGTAGGAAACTGGCTAAGTGGATATTCTTCTATAATCATTAAAATTATGTTTGTGACAATCACATAATAATCAGAGAAAAAGCTTACATCACACTCTCAAGTGAAATATAAGGGTTAAGGGTTGAATTGTGTCCCCCCAAAATTCATATGTTGAAGCACTAAACACCAGTACCTGAGAATGTGACCATATTTAGAACTAGGGCTTTAAATACTGCATGATCTGACTTATGTGTGGAATCTAAAAAAGTCAAACTCTTAGAAGCAGAGAGTAGAACAGTGGTTGCGAAGGGCTGAGGGGGTAGGGGAAATGGGGAAATGTTGGTCAAAAGGCACAAGTTTCAGATATGTAGGATAAATAAATTCTAGAGATCTAATGTAAAGCAGGATAACTACAGTTAACAATACTGTACTGCATACTGGAAATTTGCTAAGAGAGTGGATCTTAAATATTCTTAGCCAAAAAAAAAAAGGAAGGGAGGAAGGGAGGGAGGGAGGGAGGGAGGGAGAGAGGGAAGGCAGAAGGAAGGAGGTAACTGAGGGGATAGACACGTTAATTAGCTTGATTGTGGTAAACATTTCACGATGTATACATATATCTAAATATCAGGTTTTACACCTTAAATACATACAATTTTAAATTGTCATTTGTACTTCAAAAAGCCTGAAAAAAAAGAAAATGAAAATAGGGTCTTCACAGAGGTAATCAACTTAAAATGAGGTCAACAGTGTAGGCCCTAATCCAATATGACTGTATCCTTATAAACAGAAGAAATTTAGACTCAGAATCACGCACACATTGAGAACATCATATGAAGATTAAAGCAGAAATCAGGGTGATACATCTACAAACCAAGGAGCGCTAAACACTGGCAGCAAACCATCAGAAGCCAACTCTGCAAACACCTTGATTTCAGATTTCTCCTGCCATAATTGAGACAATAAATTCCTGTTTTTTAAGCCAGCCAGTTTGTGGGTATTTGTAACAACTGCTCTAGCAAACTAATAGAACAGGGTAAAAAAACTCCTGTGGTATATGATTGCAACAATTGGAAAGTACTTTTTTTAAAAAACAGCTTTTCTCAAGTAAAGTCAATAGGGGAGAGGGGAGGTATATCTAACAGGGAGGAGAGGGCCCAGTGGAAGGAAGAACCATAGAAGGAAAGATACCCACAGGAAGTTATATCTAAAGCGAGACCTGAGCATAGAATATTGCTGGCAACATGTGCAAAAGTCTAGATACTAGAGAAAACCTGATGTATGAGCAGGGAAACCCAAATAGTAAGTTAAAATCTCCAACAGCAAGGACCTCATAAGGTAAGAGCTATGTTAACAAAGTTTGAGCCTCTTCTGAAAAGCAAAGTGGTACCATGAAAGGATTTTAAGCACAAAACTAAAAGACTTTAAAAATACTATTCTGACTACAATATGAAGAACAAATTGTTTTTCAACTAGGGGGGAAAAAAACCCAGGAAAACCACACAGAACATTACCTATTTATCCAGACAAGAAATGATAGCTGTATTAATGTTTAAAAAACAAAATATTAACCAAAAAAACAGCTTTACTAAGATATAATTCACACACCATACTACTGACCCATTTAAAGTGAACAATTCAATAGTTTTTGGTATGCTACATTAATTATTTTAAAGTGGTAAAACATATATAACAAAAAAGTGTCATTTTAAATGTACAATTCAGTGGTATTACATTCACAGTGTTGTGCAACCATCAACACTGTAATTTCTAAAACGTTTTCATCTTCTCAAAGAGAATTCTGTAACCATTAAGGAATAAACACCCCATTATCCCCTCTACACTGCCCCTGGTAATCTCTATTCCACTTTCCATCTCAACGAGTTTGTCTATTCTAGCTATTTCATATAAGTAGACTCATGTAATATTTGTCCCCTTTTGTCTAGCTTCTTTCACTTGCATAATGTTCTCAATATTCATCCATGTTGCACGATATACCAGAACTTCACCCCATTTATGGTTGAATATTCCATTATATGTACTTGCCACATTTTGTTTCTTTATCTGTTGATGAACACTTGGGTTGTTTATACCTTTTTGGCTGTTTTACTAATGTTTTAATGAACACTGGTGTACAAGAGTCTGTTTGAAGTCCCTGCTTCCAATTCTTTTGGGTATATAACTAGGAGTTGAATTACTCGGTCATATGGTAATTCTACATTTACTTTTATTGAGGAATCACCAATTGTTTTCATATTCTTGCGATCACTTATTTTGTTTTTGTTTTTAATTTTAGCCACCTTAGTAGGTATGAAGTGGTATCTTGTGGTTTTAACTCCATTTCCCTAATAATTAATGATGTTGAACATCTTTTCATGTGCTTATTGGCTACTAGTATATCTTCTTTGGAGAAATGTTTATGCAAGTTATTGCCCATGTTTTGATTGGGCAGTTTATCTTTCTGTTAAGTTGTAGGAGTTCGTTATAAATTCTGGATATCAAATCCTTATCAGATATTTGATTTACAAATGGTTTCTTCCATTCTTTAGGTTATCTTTTCATTTTCTTAAAAATATCCTTTGATGCAATACAAATAAGTTTTTATTTTGATGAAGTCTAATTTGCCCATTTTTTGTTTTGTTGCTTATGCTTTCTGTGACTTAAGAATCTACTTCCAAACCCAAAGTCATGAAGATTTACCCCAATGTTTTCTTCTAAGAGTTTTATGGTTGTAGCTCTTATATGTAAGTTGTTGATCCATTTTGAGTTAATTTTTTAATATGGTGTAAGGTAGGGGTCCAAATTCATTTGTTTGCATGCAGAAATCCAGCTGTCTGGCACATGAGTTGAAGGAACTATTCTTTCCATACTGAACAGATTTAGTACCTATGTCAAAAATCAATTGTGGCTATAGATACATGAGTTTATTTCTGGACTCTTAATTCTATTCCAGTGGTCTATATTCTTATGCCAGTGTCATATTCTTTTTATTGCTGTGATTTTGTAGTAAGTTTTGAAATTGGGAAGTTTGGGTCTTCTAACTTCGGCCTTCTTTTTCAAGTATTTTGGCTATTTGGGGCAATTCCACATGAATTTGAGGCTCATATTTTCCATTTCTGCAAAAGGGGCTGTTGATAATAGGGATCGAATTGAACCTGTACATCACTTTTGGTAAAACTACATCTGAACAATACTAAGTCTTCCTATTCATAAACATGGGATATCTTTTCTTTATTTTAGGTATCCTTTAATTTCTTTCAGCAATGTTTTATAATTTTCAGTGCACAATATTCTTGGTTAATTTTATTCCAAGGCATTCTTTTAGATGCTATTGTAACTATAATTGCTTTCTTAATTTCATTGTGGATTGTTCATTGCTGACATAGGAACACAACTAATTACTATATGTTGATCATGCAACCCTGCGGTTGTTTGTTTTCTTACTGAGTTTTAAGAATTCTTTGAATATTTGGATAACAGTTTTGTATCAGATATGTCTGCATTTTCCTGCAGTCTGTGCCTCATCTTTTCATTCTTGGCCGTAACTTTCACAGTCCAGAAGACTTCAATTTCAGTGAGATCTAGCATAGTAATTCTTTATTTCATGGATTGTGCCTTTGGTGCTGAAAGTAAAAAGTCATCACCATACCAAAGATTATCTAGGTTTCTCCTACGTTATTGTTTAGGAGTGTTAATAGTTTTGTGTTTTACGTCTAGGTCTGTGATCCATTTTGAGTTAATTTTTGTGAAGGGTGTAAGTTCTGTGTCTAGATTCAATTTTCTTTTTGCATTGATGTCTAGTTCTTCTAACACTATTTGTTAAAAAGTACATCTTTGCTCCATTATATTGCCTTTGCTTTTTTGTCAAAGATGATTTATCTGTATAGTCTCTTGCCAATACCATACTGTCTTGATTACTGCAGTTTTATATAAGTCTTGAAGTCAGTAATCCAGCTATGTTTTTTTTCCTTCACTATTGTGATGGCTATTCTGGGTCTTTGCCTCTCCATATAAACTTTAGGCTTAGTTTGTTGATACCCACAAAAGAAGTTGCTGCAATTCTGACTTGTACTGCATTAAATCTGTAGTTGAAGGGGCTTCCCTGGTGGCACAGTGGTTGAGAGTCCGCCTGCCGATGAAGGGGACATGGGTTCGTGCCCCGGTCCAGGAAGATCCCACATGCTGCGGAGCGGCTGGGCCCATGAGCCATGGTCGCTGAGCCTGCGCGTCTGGAGCCTGTGCTCCGCAACATGAGAGGCCACAACAGTGAGAGGCCCGCGTACCACACAAAAAAAATCTGTAGTTGAAGATGGGAAGAACTGACATCTTATAAGACACCTAATACGGAGTCTTCCTATCCATGAACGTGGAATATCTCTCCATTTATTTAGTTCTTCTTTGATTTCTTTCATCAGAGTTTTATAGTTTCCCCCGTACAGGTCTTATGCATATTTTGGCATATTTATACTTCACTATTTCATTTTTGTGGGTGCTAATGTTAATAGTACTGAGTTTTAAATTTCAAATTCCACTTATTCATGGTTGGTATATAAGAAAGTGACTGACTTTTGTGTATTAATCTTGTACCTGCAACCTTGCTATAAATGCCTTACTAGTTCCAGGAGTCTTTTTGTTAATTTTTTTGATTCTCTACATAGACAATCATACCATCTGCTAACCAAGACAGTTTTATGTCATCTTTCCCAATCTGTATACTTCTTTTTTGTTTTCTTGTCTTATTGCATTAGCTAAGACATACAGCATGATGTTGAAAAGTAGTGAGAGGAAGAATCCTTGCTTTGTTCTTAATCTTAATGAAAAAGCGTCAAGATTCTTGTCATTAAGTATGATGTTAGCTTACGTTTTTTGATAGGTATTACTTATCAAGTTGAGGAAGTTCCCCTCTATTCCCAGTTTACTGAGTTTTTATCATGAATGAGTATTAGAGTTTGTCACATGCTTTTTTTGTATCTACTGATATGATCATGTGATTTTTTTTAAATTTTTTTATTTTTTTTGCTGTACACGGGCCTCTCACTGTTGTGGCCTCTCCCATTGCGGAGTACAAACTCCGGACGCGCAGGCTCAGTGGTCATGGCTCACGGGCCTAGCCACTCCGTGGCATGTGGGATCTTACCGGACTGGGGCATGAACCCGTGTCCCCTGCATCGGCAGGTGGACTCTCAACCACTGCGCCACCAGGGAAGCCCGATCATGTGATTTTTATCACATCAGTGATGCATTACATTAATTCACTTTCAAATGCTGAACCACGCTTGTGTACATGGGATGAAATTCCATTTAGTTGTGGTGTATAATTCTTTTTATATATTGTTGGATTCAATTTGTTAATATTTTTTGAGAACTTTTGCACCTATGTCTATGAGGCTTTCTACATTGGTCTGTAGCATTCTTTTCTTGTAATGTCTTTGGTTTTGGTATTAGCATAATTCTTGCATCATAGAATGAGTTAAGAAGTATTTCCTCTATTTCTATCTTCTGAAAGCAACTGTAGAGAACTGTCATGATTTCTTCCTTAAATGTCTGGTAGAATTCACCACTGAATACATCTGGGCCTGGTGCTTTCTGTTCTGGAAGATTATTAATTATTGATTCAATTTCTTTAACAGACAGAGCCATTTCAGATTATTTATTTCTCCTTGGTTAGTTATGGGAGCTGTGTCTTTGAAGGAATTGGTCCATTTCATCTAGGTTATCAAATTTGTAGGCAAAGAATTAATTGTTCATAGTATTCCTTTATTAGCCTTTTCATGTACATGGGTTGCATACTGATGTTCTGTCTTTCATTTCTGATACTAGTAGTGTCCTGTCTCTCTTTTCTTTTTTTCTTTGTATTTGTGTTTTATTTTACAATCAAAGGTTTAAAGATATAGCAGAGAGTACAGCAGGCAAAACACAGATTAAGCATATTCTGTGCAAAAATATTTACCACAGAAAAGAGAAGAAAAATTTTAAAAGAATTACAGTGTGAAGGTAATTATAAATATATGAAATAATATAAACTATATTGATAGGTAATTCCCCTTCTTTTCAAGTTTCCAAGGGAATTATTAAATTTATATAAGGTATTCAAACTTGTAAGTTTGAAAATCTGTTTGAAAGACACTTTTACGGGAAAAATATAAGTGACCAAATTGTCTCAAATCAACAATAAAATAAAGCACTGAGAAGCTACTATGTAATAACAAAGAATGTGTTACAAGAGAATTTTTTCAGATTTCAAGGAAGAGTTTATTTCTATGAGCACAGAGAAAAAAAGCAAGCTTTACTCTACTTTATATAAAATTAAGATAACCCTGAAACAAAAGCTGATCAAAACACCAAATAATAAAACCAGACTCATCTCAATATATTGATACATTTAACAGCAAAAATTGTTAATAAAATATTAACATTTGAAATCCATTGCTGTATTGAAATTCAGTTATTTATATGAGCAACTGATTCCCAGAATGTAAGAATAGTTTCATACTAGAAAACTTGTTAATATGATTTCTCTCAAAAATAGATAAGGGACCCCTTTTTTTCTTAATTAGCCTGGATAGAGGCTTATCGATTTCATTGACCTTTTTAAAGAATAAGCTTTGGTTTCAATGATTTTTCTCTATTGGTTTCCTGTTTTCAATTTGATGGATTTCTGCTCTAATTTTTATTATTTTTCTTCTGATTACTTTAGATTTAATTTGCTCTCCTCTTTCTAGTATCCTAAGGTGGAAGCTAAGACGATTAATCTTAGATCTTTCTTCTTTCCTAATATATGCATTCAATGCCACAAGTTTCCCTCTAAGCACTGCTTTCACTGTATCTGACAAATTTTGATAATTTGTGTTTTCATTTTCATTTAGTTCAAAATATTTTTAAGTTTCTCACGAGATATTTTCTTTGGCTCATGTGTTTTTTATAAGGGTGGTGCCTTAATTCCAAGTATTTTGGAATTTTCCAGCTATCTTTTTGTTACTGACATCTAGTCTAATTCCATTGTGGTCTGAGAGCAGACAATGTATGATTTCTGTTCTTTTAAATTTGTTAAGGAGGGCTTCCCTGGTGGCGCAGTGGTTGGGAGTCTGCCTGCCGATGCAGGGGACACGGGTTCGTGCCCCGGTCCGGGAAGATCCCACGTGCTGCGGAGCGGCTGGGCCTATGAGCCATGGCCACGGGGGCTGCGCATCCAGAGTCTGCACGTCCGGAGCCTGCGCTCCGCAACGGGAGAGGCCACAACGGTGAGAGGCCCACGTACCGCAAAAAAAAAAAAAAAAAAAATTTGTTAAGGATTTCTTAAGGTTTGTTTTATGGCCCAGAATGTGGTCTGTCTTGGTGGACGTTCCATGTAAGCTTGAGAAGAATGTGTATTCTGCTGTTGTTGGGTGAAGCAGTATATAGATGTCCTTACATCCACTTGATTGATGATGGATGTTGAGTTCAACTATGTCCTTACTGATTTTTTTGCCTGCTGGATCTGTCCATTTCTGATAGAGGGGTGCTGAAGTTCCCAACTATGACAGTGAATTCATCTCTTTTTCTCTGCACTTCTGTCAGGTTTTGCCTCATGCATTTTGATGCTATGTTGTTACACACATACACATTAGTATGCTACATCTTCTTGGTGAACAGCAATGCCCTTCTTTATTTCCAAAAACTTTCCTTACTCCAAATTCCACACTGTCTGAAATTAATATAGCTACTTCCACTTTCTTTTGATTAGTGTTATCATGGTATATCTTTCTCCATCCACTTACAGGCATACCTTGGGGATATTGTGGGTTCAGTTCCAGACTACTGCAAAAAGGTGAATATTCCAATAAAGTGCATCACATGAATTTTTTGATTTCCCAGTGCACATAAAAGTTGTATTCACACTATACTCTAGTTTATTAAGTGTGCAATAGCGTTATGTCTAAAAAAAATGTACACACCTTAATTTTAAAAATATTGCTAAAAATGCTAACCATCATCTGAGCCTTTAGCGAGTTGCAATCTTCTTGCAATAGTAACATCAAAGATCAATAATCACAGATCACCACAACAAATATAATAATGAAGAAATTTGAAATACTGTGAGAATTACCAAAATGTGACATAAAATCATGAAGTGAGCAAACGCTATTGGAAAAATGGTGCTGACAGACTTGCTCGATGCAGGGTGCCACAAACCTTCAATTTGTAATATCTGCAAAGTACAATATAGCAAAGCACAATAAAACAAGGTATGCCTGTACTCTTAATCTAGACACTTGGCCTCTGTATCCACGAATTCTGCATCCATGGATACAGAGGGCTGACTGTACTATACCACTTTATATAAGGGAATTGAGTGTGTGCAGATTTTGGTATCCATGGGGTGTGGAGAGGGCATGGAACCAATGCCCCATGGATACTGAGGAAAAACTATATGTGCCTCTATACCTAAAGTAGACTTTTTAGACAACATATAGTTAGATACTGTTTTTTGATCCAATCTGACATAATCTGTTTTGTAATTGGTATACTTAGACCATTGACATTCTAAATGATTGTTGATGTTTTTTGATTAATATCTATTGTATTTGCTACTGCTTTCTATTTATTGCTCCTTTCTTTGTATCTATTTTTGTCTTCCATACCTTTTCTGTCTTTTCCTGTTTTTTTTTCCCCTTGTTTTTGGCCACGCCATGCAGTATGCGGGATCTCAGTCCCTGACCAGGGATTGAACACATGCCCCCTGCATTTGAAGCACAGAGTCTCAACCACAGAACTGCCAGGGAAGTCCCTGTCTTTTGTGGTTTTAATTAAGCATTTTATATGATTCAATTTTCTCCCCATTCTGAGCATATCAGTTGAACTCCTTTTTTAAGTGGCCATTCTACAGTTTGCAATCTGCATTTATAACCAATCCAAGTCCAGTTTCAAATAACACTCTACCACTTCATGGATAGTGCAAGCACCATAAAATGAAATAATCCTAATTCCTGCCTCCTATCCCTTGTATAATTGTTGTCATTCATTTCAGTTACACATAAGCACACATAAGCATATTTATATATACATGTAATCAGACATAAGCATGTATATAAGTATATATAATTGAATACATTGTTGCTATTGTTTTGAACATTTCATCTATTAGATTAAGAATAAGAAAAATAAAAGCTTTTATTTATTTTACCTTCATGTATTCCTTCTCTGATGCTTTTTCTTTCTTTATGTAGATCTGAGTTTCTGACCTATATCATTTTCCTTCTCTCTGGAGAACTTCTTTTAACATTTCTTGCATGGCAGGTTTACTTGAAACAAATTCCCTGAAATCTTTGTCTCAGGAAGTCTTTATTTCTCCTTCACTTTTGAAAGATAATTTCTCAAAGTACAAAATTCTAGGTGGGTAGGTTTTTTTTTCTCAACACTTTAAATATTTCACTCCACTCTCTTCTTGTTTGCATGAAGAACAAAAGTCAAATGTAATTCTTACCTTATATTTTCTAGAGGTAAGGTATTTTTTTATCTCTGACTGCTTTCAGGATTTTTATCTTTATCTATAATTTGAAAATGGCATGTCTAGGTGTAATTTTTTGGGTATTTACCCTGTTTGGTGTTCTTTGAGCTTCCTGAATCTGTGGTTTAGTGTCTGACATTAATTTGGGGGAAATTTTCAGTCATTATTGTTCCAAATGGTTCTTCTGTTCCTTTCTCTGTTCACCTTTTAGTGTTCCCATTATACGTATGGTACAACTTTTGTAAATGTTCCACAATACTTGGATATTCTTTTCTGTTTTTTCACTTTTTTCTCTTTGCTTTTCAGTTTTGGCAGTCCTATTTTGATATCCTCAAGCTCAGAGATTCTTTCTTCAGCTGTATCCAGTGTACTAATAAGCTCATAAAGGGCATTCTTCATTCTGTTACAATATGTTTCATGTCTAGCATTTCTTTTTGGTTCTTTCTTAGAATTTACATCTCTCTGCTTACATTGCCCATTTATTTTTCCATGCTCTCTACTTTTTCATTAAAGTCCTTAGCATATCAATCACAGTTGTTTTCAATTCCTGGCCTGATAATTTCAACATCCCTGAGTCTGGTTGTGATGTTTGCTCTATTCTGTGTTTTTTGTCTTTCAGTATGTCTTGTAATTTTTTGTTGATAGGTGAACATGATGTACTGGGTAAAAGGAACTGCTGTAAATAGGCTATTAGTAATGTGGTTGCAAGCTGTGGTGGGAGGGGAAGCGTTCTATAGTCCTAAGATTGGATATCAGTATGTTACTGAGCCTGTGCTTCTGGACTGTGAACTTAAAACAACCTTGTCAGTTTTTCTCCCCCACTTACCTGTTTTGACAGGGTGACTAGAATGGGCTGGGGCTGAATATTTCCCTTCCCTCAAGTCAGTTAGGTCTGATAAAATCCCAGCAAGTTAGATTCTGGTTGAAGAGTTTCTCCTGAAGATAGACCTTGTTAAGAAGAACAGAATGCTCTGGCACATTCAAAATTGTTACCCCTATTGTTAGTACAAGGGGATTTTTCTCTGATATTCACTGTGAAAACCTCGTAGAGCTCCAGGATGTAAAACTGATGAAACTGTCAGGGCTCCCCAGTGACGAGGCTCCCCTGGAGTTTTTATCTCTCAAACTTGTCCGCACTGAGCCTCTAGCAATTTTTCAATAACAGTTCAGGTCTCCCTACACTGGTACTGATTTCCTACAAGGGTTCCTGATCTCATAAGCTGTGATTCTCTTTATTTGCCTGTCACTCTCTCCAGTTTGGAGGACAGCAGTTGGTTCTGTGATATTACTTCCCTTACAGATCTAAGAAGAGTTGTTGATTTTTCAATTTGTTCAGCTTTTTACTTCTTGTTAGAACAAAGTGGTGACTTCTGAAGTTCTTATATACTGGATTGGAAACTGGTAGTATTCTTTGGAGTTATTAAATATAGGATGCTGTGATCTGCAAATAGAGATAGTTTTACTTCTTCTTTTCCAGTTTGGATGCCTTCTATTTCCTTTTCTTATCTAATTCCTCTGGCTAGAACCGCCAGCATAATGTTAATTGCAGTGGTGAAAATGGGCATCCTTGTCTCATTCCTAAACTCAGGGAAAAAATTTTCAGTCATTCACCATTGAGTATGATGTTAGCTATGGGTTTTTCATAAATGTCTTTGATCATGTTGAGTATATTCCCTTCTATTCCTAGTTTTCTGAGAGTTTTTATCATGAAAGAATGTTGAATTTTGTGAAATGACTTATGTGCATCAATTAAGATGATCATGCAGTTCCCCCCTCCCTTTGTTTCTTTCAATGTGATGTATTAAATTGATTTATTTTCTTACATTCAACCACCCTTGCATTCCTGGGATAGACCAGGTTAAACCATTGCCATGGTTTATAATCCTTTTAATATGGCTTTGGATTTGGTTTGCTGGTGTTTTGTTGAGAATTCATACGTCTATATTCGTTAGGAATACTGGTCTGTAATTTTCTTTTCTTGTGATATTATTCATATGGCTTTGGTATTATGGCAATGCTGGCCTATGGAATGAGTTAGGAAGTGTTCCCTATTGTATTCTGTGGAAGAGTTTAAGAAGAATTGGTGTTAATTCTTCCTTAAAAGTTTGGTTCAGTTCACTAGTGAAGCTATCTGGTCCTGGGCTTTTCTTTGTCAGGAGGTTTCTTATTACCAATTCAATCTCTTTGCCTGTTGTAAGTCTGTTGAGACTTTCTATTTTGTCTTGCATTTAGGTAATTTGTGTGCTTCTCGATCTGTCCATTTCATCTAGATTATTTACTTTGTTGGCATAGAGTTGTTCATAGTATTCTCTTATAACCCTTTTGCTTTCTGATGATAGGTATTAATACCCACTTTCATTTCTGATGTTATTTGTTTCCTCCCTTCCTCCCTCTCTCTGTCAGTCTAGCTAAAGGTTTGTCAATTTTGTTGATCTCTCAAAGAATGAACTTTGGTTTCATTCCCTTTATTATTATTATTCTGTTCTCATTTTATTGAACACTGCTCTAATCCTTATTATTTCCTTCCATCTGCTAGCTTTGTTTCCTTTGCTCTTCTTTTTCTAGTTCTGTAAGATATAAAGTTAGGTATTTTCTAATTTCCCTTGTGATTTCTTCATTGACCCACTGGTTGGTTAAGAGTGTCTTATTTCATTTCCACATATTTTTTTAACATTCCAGTTTTCCTTATGCTATTGATTTCTAGCTTCATTCCATTGTGATTGGCATGGATACTTTGTGTGATCTCAATCTTTTTACATTTATTGAGATTTATTTTGTGGCCTAACATCTGGTCTATCCTGGAGAATGTATCAATTGCACTTGAGAAGAATATGTATTCTGCTGTTGTTGGGTGGAGGGTTCTATATATGTATCTGTTAGTTCTAGTTGGTTATACTGTTGATCAAGACATCTATATGCTTATTTATCTTCTGTTTATATGTTCTATCCATTTTTGGAAGTGGGGTATTAAAGTTTCTAACTTTTATTCAAGAACTTTTTTTCTCTTCAATTCTATTGAAGAGTATTCTTAATGAAGTAAAGATTCCTACAACCTTTTAAAGGGGCCAAAATAAGTTTCAAAATTTACATGTGTATACCTTTAAATCAAGAAATTCCACTTTTAGAAAATATCTTAAAGAAATGGTAGTATGATAATAATAATAGCTAACAGTTATTGAGCCTTTACTTTGTGCCAGGCCATGGGCTAAGCATTTTAAATGCATTAACTAATTTATTGGGTAGTTTTATTATTTTCCCAAATCTGTAAATGACACAAGAGATTATGAGTGTCTGATATGTAGGTAAACACATGTGACTCAGAGTTTTCAATGAGCAGTGTTTGTTACAGAAAAAAGTAAAAATCAAACTAGTGGACAGAATGGTACTAAGAATTAGAAAACCTGGGTTTAAACTGTACTCTATCATTTAAGACTATAAAATCCTAAACTCATCTGAGTTTCGCTTTCCTCAAATGCAAATAATCTCTAAGATTTCCTCCAGTTTGCACTTTGTGATTCTTGTGCTTACCAAAATCACCTAAGATAGTGCTGGAAACAAAGTAGTCCCTGACTGAAAGTTATTTGAGACGGTAATGTAATGACTTCTATATACTAATCCTGCTCTAGAAGCATAGGTTATTTATAGAAGAAACATAACTATTTTGGAAAGCTAACCAAGACTGTGCAATCATGATCAATCAAAACAAAACAAATAATATACCAGTCTATGTTTTCAATAAGCTAAGTCACAGTTTAGGTGGGGAGACATTTTGTGAATAAATAATTATAATAAGAGCTATTGTAAAGTTATTAACAAAATTCTATAGCAGCAGAGAATAAGGAATATTTAGACTTCCTGAGATGACATTCAACTTCGTTCTTATATTTGCTGGATGAATAAGATACTAGACTAGGCACGCAAGGAGTGTGTGGAGGTGGTGGCTGGCAGACAATGCAGAGGAATTGGGATATGCAAAGGGTAGAGTCAAGAAAAGGCAGACATCATATTCAGATTATAATTTAGTGTTATAGAAATACGAAGTCAATTAATCCTAATTCTCTCACTTTTGACATATATAATATTATTACTATAGCTAATAGTTACTGACCACTTATGATGTGGCAGCTTACATACATGTATATGTACTCCTTACATGAAACCAATGAGATAGGGTTTTACAAATGAGAAATTAAGGTCCAAAGAGATTAAATGTTTTGTCCAGCGATACACAGCTGGTAACTGATGAGGCTGGGCTTTAAAAGCAGATAGTCCAACTCTAGAGCTGGCACAAAGATTTCCCTTGCTAAGCACTTCTGCTGAGATGTTTAAATCCAGGCCAATTATCATCTCATCCCACTTAACAGAAGTATCTGCAAAGCTACCTCTGAGCCTCTCCTAAGTCACTTAACAAGACAGAGGATCTGGACATCTAACCCTGCCTCCCATGAGATTACCAATATATCTTGTCAAGGTATGCAGCCCTTCATAATTTTTTTTTTTTTTTTTTTTTTTTGCGGTACGCCAGCCTCTCACTGTTGTGGCCTCTCCTGTTGCGGAGCACAGGCTCCGGACGTGCAGGCTCAGCGGCCATAGCTCACGGGCCCAGCCGCTCCGCGGCATGTGGGATCTTCCCGGACCGGGCACGAACCCGTGTCCCCTGCATCGGCAGGTGGACTCTCAAACACTGCGCCACCAGGGAAGCCCCCTTCATAAATATTTTAACTCCTTCCTGAAAGATTTCTTCTCCCCACTAAATACAGCCACCTTCCCTTTCCTTACAGCATGATTAAGAAGTCTATACCAGCTTCCTATTCATAAGAATGAGAAATAAGAATACTATGTTTGAAGGATAGCTAGTTTTTACTCTACACCAAAAAGAGAACATAACATAGTCCTGTTAAGCAGAAAGAGGAGAAAATTAATTCAACTTCATAAATATGAAATCAAACGATACCTTCAGTCCCTCTAATTCATTTTGCAGTTGCTTAGAATAGTGCTCGCTCTGTTCACGCAATTTCCTGTCTTTAGATGCTTCAGCAGCTACAGCTTCTGTACGAACTTCCAGCTTTAAAATAAAATGATAAAAGCAGATTTCACGGTTATAATTGTTTCTCCAATAAAATGTCTCCCCATGGGAATTTACCTTGCAATAGATAACTCAAATGTTGAAATTCATATTAAATATTATTACCAAACTAAAAAAAAAACTCTTTTCAAAAATTAAAGAATGAAATATATATTATTTCACTAGTCTGAAAAAGCAGCTTTAATCACTACCCCATGGGCACTACAAATTTGCCTGACTACTAACCTCTTTTTTGGCTCTTTCTGTTCTGCGCAGTTCTTGCCTTAAGCTTTCAACTTTTTGCATCACCAGGTCCACCTCTTCTTCCTTATCTCGGACATGGCGAGCAAGTTTCTGTTTTTGGGTGTGCAATTCTGTTAGCCGCTCATTGATCTCCATGAATTCCTGCATGGCCAGTTTCCTCTGACAGTGTGCGTCTTTCAGCTCTTTGGATTGGTTTTTTAATCGCTCACTAGCCTGGACTAGTTCCTACAGTTTCGTAAAAAGAATATAAGTTACCAATTCTGCACCCTAGGGACCAAATTTGGCCATCAAAATATTTATCATGAAGTCAAGAAGAGCCAAAATTATTCACCTCAGAACAAAATTAAAAGAAATGAACTACTTTTGAACAGATACTAGGAGCATGGTGCTCTGTTCATATTCTCAATTCCTTATGCTAACATGCTAACTGCAAAGGAACAACTGATTTAACCTTCCAGTACCTTAGTTTCAATAAACAAATAAACAAATAAAGGTATAGGAATACAAGATACAATGGTAAAGATAAAGATTTTGTGAAATTTAACGGATATCTGTGAGATTTTTAAAAATTATATCAAATGATTACAAATGATAAAAACAAGGGCTGTATTTGATGTGGAGACTAACTCTTGGGCCAGCAGCAAAGAGAAAAGCTAATTAAAGTGAGAAACTTAGAAGAAGCTGAAGTAGACTTGGGTCAGCAGAACCACCTGCCTCCCAGCAAAAGGAAATGCAACCTTCTTTGAGGAAGAGTCTCAATGATATCTATTTTTTTTTTTAAGAGCATACACATATGAGCTCACAACCATAGATTTCCCAAACACCCAAAGGACAAACAACCACAAGCAAACATTACAAACAATAAAAATAAACCCCAATGGTATTTGGATATTAGAACTATCAGATACTGATAAGATTGCTATACATGAAATGTTTGAAGAAATAAAAGGAAATCATAAAAACAGGAAAATGACAAAAGACTATTTAAAATGATGAGGCAAAAAGACTACGAAAAACTGTTTATAAAACATTGTATAGAGCATTTAGAAATGAAAAAATGTAAGTATTAACATTAAAAACATGAATCTACCAATATAGAAAGCTCTACCTTTATGAAGAAAAATAAGAAGAAACTCAAACCCAGAAACTTTAAAAAATAAAGTATATAACATTAAATAAAAATTTAAAAAAAAGAAATCGGAGGGAAAAAACACAAATCACCTATTCCCCATCCTCAAAAAGGAAAAAAAAGATAATTAGAGCAGACATCTAAGAAGTAACAATAGTAACAGGAGGACATATTTTTTAAGAGATAATAATTAAAATTGTACACACAGAAAAATTACTTTTGAAGTATGAGGCTACTTTTGAAGTATGAGGCTAAAAAATAATGAGATTCTTACAAACACAAATTGACAGAGCTTACCACAACCAGATCTGAACTTAAAGGAACCTCTAAATATTTATTTCAGGAAAATGAAAAATGATTTTAGAAGGAAGGTCTAATGAAAGAGAAGTGGAGGGCTAAGAAATTGGTAAACATAAATATGAATGTAAGCAAACTTGTATATAAGATTGTATTATTGTCTCATTTGTACAGTAAACAAAAAGGACATAACTAACATATTGGTCCAAAAAAGCACAGTAGTTGGGAAGAAGCAATAGAGTTAAAGGTCCTCAAAGTGTTTGGAAGCAACAGTTTAAGATACTGGGTTGGCCAAAAGGTTCATTCGGTTTTTCCCGTAAGACGGCTCTAGTAGCGCTTAGCTGTCTTTAACCTCATTCGAAACAATTTTGTTAGATTTTCTTGTGACACCTGTCATAACAGTATACATTAAAAAAAAAACTTAACAAAACTGGTGAATTTTTGTGTAGCCATTTTAATACTTAAGATGGAAGAAAAAAGCAACATTTTCAGCATATTATGTTTTATTATTTCAAGAAAGGTAAAAACTCAACTGAAACACAAAAGGAAGATTTGTGCAGTGTATGGAGAAGGTGCTGTGATTGACTGAACGTGTCAAAAGTGGCTTGCGAGGTTTCACGCTGGAGATTTCTTGCTGGACGATGCTCCACAGTCAGGTAGACCAGTTGAAGTTGATAGTGATCAAATCGAGACATTAACTGAGAACAATCAATGTTATACCACGCGGGAGACAGTCGACATACTCAAAATATCCAAATTAAGCGCTGAAAATCATTTGCACCAGCTTGGTTATGTCCATCGCTTTGATGTTTGTGTTCAACATAAGTTAAGTGAAAAAAACCTTCCTGACCGTATTTCTGCCTGCGATTCTCTACTTAAACGTAACGAAAACATACCGTTTTTAAAGCAAATTGTGATGGGTGATGAAAAGTGGATACTGTACAACAATGCGGAAAAGAAGAGATCGTGGGGCAAGTGAAATGAACCACCACGAACCACACCAAAGGATGGGCTTCATCCAAAGAAGATGATGTTGTGTATATGGTGGGATTGGAAGGGAGTCCTCTATTATGAGCTCCTTCCGGAAAACCAAACAATTAACTCCAACAAGTACTGCTCCCATTAGACCAACTGAAAGCAGCACTCAACAAAAAGCATCTGGAATTAGTCAACAGAAACCGCATAACCTTCCATCAGGGTAACACAAGACCGCATGTTTCTTTGATGACCACGCAAAAACTGTTACAGCTTGGCTGGGTAGTCTAATTCATCTGCCGTATTCACCAGACATTGCACGTTCAGATTTCCATTTATCTCAGTCTTCACAAAATTCTCTTAATGGAAAAAATTTCAGTTCCCTGGAAGACTGTAAAAGGCACCCGGAACAGTTCTTTGCCCAAAAAGATAAAAAGTTTTGGGAAGATGGAATTATGAAGTTGCCTGAAAAATGGCAGAAGGTAGTGGGACAAAAGGTTGAATACGTTGTTCAATAAAGTTCTTGGTGAAAATGAAAAATAAGTCTTTTATTTTTACTTTAAAACCGAAGGCACTTTTTGGCCAACCCAATACTAAATTTTAAAAAAAGATATTAAATTTAGACTTTGTTAAATACGCACGATAAAATTCAATACTACTAGAAACTGCTAGAATGAGTAGTGAGCAAAACGAGAACAAGAAAACAAAAACCTCAATTAAAAATCAAGAAAAATATTTTCAAGATGAAAAGAATTCTAGAGATTGGTTTCACAACAATGTGATGTACCTTACACTACTCAATTATACACATAAAAATGATTAGGATAGAAATTTTATGTTATATATATTTTGCCACAATTTAAAAAAAGAGCAAACTCAGCCATAAAAAGAATGAAATAATGCCATTTGTAGCAACATGGGTGGACCCAGAGACTGTCATACTAAGCGAAGTAAGTCAGACAGAGAAGGACATATGTCATATGATATTACTTATATGTGGGATCTAAAAAAATGGTACAAATGCACTTATTTACAAAACAGAAACAGAGTTACAGATGTAGAAAACAATCTTATGGTTACCAGCGGGGAAGTGGGGAGGGATAAGTGGGAGATTGGGATTGACATACACACACTACTATATATAAAATAGAAAACTAATAAGGACCTACTGTATAGCACAGGGAACTCTGGTCAATACTCTCTAATGATCTATATGGGAAAAGAATCTAAAAAAGAGTGGATATGTGTATACGTATAACTGATTCACTTTGCTGTATAGCACTAAGTAATGCAACATTGCAAATCAACTTTACTCCAATTAAAAAAAAAAGAGTGAGAAAGGAGATAAAGATAAGCATAGAAAATGCATGACAAACAGAAAACAAAAAGTGGTAGAAACATGTCCATATAGATTAGTAATCAAAATAAGTATAAAAGGAGTAAGTTCACCAGTTAAATGCAGTTTGTTATACCAAATTATGAAATAAAATCTAGACTTAAATAGAAAAAGCATCATTATAGCAATGATAAAATTCTATTCACTAGAAAGAAATTCCACTCTAAATTTTTGTGCATTCCATAAGATAGACTCAAAATATATTAGAAAAAGAATGCTAGAACTTCACAGAAAAACTGGTGAATACATCATCATGAGAAAATCCAATTTCTCAATCATTAATAGATAAACCAAGCAGTTAAAAAAATAGTGAATATAAAGAAGATTTGAAAAGCTCAATTAATAACCTTCATGTATATTTAGAAGCTTGCATCCAACACTGGGAAACACATTCTTCTTAAGCATATATTGAATATTTAAAAATGAAAAGGTCTAGATCATGCCGTAATTCTCAGTAGATTTCAAAGAACAGATATCATACAGATCAAATTCTTTAATAATATTACCATTAAAATAGAAATAAAAAATAACAAGGCTAAATTCCATAATAACTCACAGATCAAGGAGAAAAATCATAAAGGGTATTAAAATATTTAGAACTAAAAAAATTTTAAATACAGAAAACAATAAAAATGTTAGTAAAGACTAAAACTTGGGGATGCAGTAAAACGTATTGTATATACATTGGGGGAAATTTATAGCCTGAAATACTTACACTGAAACTAAAAAAAAGTTGAAATTCAATGAAATTCCACATAAAAAGTTAAGAGAAAACAATGTATTAACCGCTTCCGCCAATATGAGATGATAATAAAGAACATAAATTAATGAAAAGGAAACATGAGAATAATGAAGATCAACAAAGCCAAAAGCTTGTTCTTTGATCTCACTAAATATCTGGTGAGGTCAAACAAGGGAACAAGAATAAATGCACAAAGAAATAATATGAAGAAAGAAGGAGAGGTTATAACTACACATCTAGGAGAAATCAAAAAAGGTAAAAGGATGCAATGAAAAATTTTATGCCAGTAAATTTTTCAACTTAAGAAATGAACAAATTCCTATAAAAATAAATTTAGCAAAACTGTTTCAAGAAGAAATAGAATGCCTGAATAGTCCTATAACAATTAAAGTAACTAAACCAATAGCTAAAAAAAATCCCCATCCCCCCAAGTGGGAAAAAAAATCTCCAGACTCAGATGGTTTTACAGATGATTCCTCCAATGTGTTTCAAGGAACAAAACATTCTTCTTTTACAAACTTCTCTAGAGAACAGAAAAACAGGCAGTGCTACTCAGCTAACTCTATAAGACCAGTATAATCTTGATACCAAAGGAAAAAAAAAAGAGAGAAAAAAAAAAAGCCAATCTCATTGAAGAAAACAAATAAAAAGTCCTAAAAAATCCCAAAGACATTATTAGGAAATCAGGTCAGTGATATATAAAGTGGGTAAACATGAACTCTGGAACTCAACTCCCTGTGTTGAAATTCCAGTTCCCCCACTTTCTAGCCCTATGATCTTGAGCAAATGTACCTAACTTCTCTGTGTGGGATCTCACCATTTATAAAATAAAAACACTACTACCACTGCTGCTGCTGCTGCTGCTGCTACTACTAATACGTAAATCACAGGGTTCTTTAAAAGATTAAATGAGCTAATAAATGTAAAGCACTTAAAACAGTACTATTAGAACAGATGCAACATAACTGTTACCTATATTATCATATTAATATTTAGGAGACAATACATGGGCAATTCAGTTTTAACCCAGAAAAGTAAAAATGGTTTAACGGTAGAAAAAGTTTATAACTGTAAGTCATCAAACCAATTTATTTTTATTTATTTTTGGCTGAGTTGGGTCTTTGTTGCTGCACCCGGGCTTTCTCTAGTTGAAGCAAGTGGGGGCTACTCTTCATTGAGGTGCATGGGCTTCTCATTGCGGTGGCTTCTTTTGTTGCGGAGCATGGGCTCTAGGCGCGCGGGCTTCAGTAGTTGTGGCTCACGGACTCTAGAGCACAGGCTCAGCAGTTGTGGCACAGGGGCTAAGGTGCTCCGCGGCATGTGGGATCTTCCCGGGCCAGGGCTCGAACCCGTGTCCACTGCATTGGCAGGCAGATTCTTAACCACTGCGCCACCACAGAAGCCCCAAACCAATTTATTAAAGGAGAACAATCATATAATTCCATCAATAGATATTAACAAATTTCTAGAAATTTGTTGCAATACTGTGCAAAAAAAGCACATTTAATAAAGTCAATACCCATTTTTGATAAAAATGATTAGCAAAATAGGAATAGAAGATAATTTTCTTAACCTGATAAAAAGTATTTACCAAAAACTTACAGAAAACATTATTATTTTCTTAGAAATCAGGAATAAGATAGGGATGCCTGCTATCATCACTTCTATTGAATGTTTTTGAGGTCCTAGCTTATACAGTAAGACAAGGAAAGAAAGAAAAGTAAAAAAAAAAAAAAATCAAAAGACAAAGAAAAAAACCTGTCATTATTTCATAAAACCTCAAAGAATCTCAAATATATTATTACAATTAATAAGAGTTTAGCAATGTTCCTAGAACAAAATCAGTAAGAAAGTATAATTTTCAAGGTACCATTTAAAATATGAAAACTTACAATCATAAATTTAAGGAAAGGCAAACAAGACCTGTATAGAATTTTATGGAGAAACATTTTAAAATACTTTAATGATACAGAGTGACATACTATGTTTGTGGATAAAAAGACTGTGGGACTGCAGAGAAAATAATTTTATGTTTTTGTACAGTTAGGCCTTTCTAAGCAAATTTTACTGAAACTTGGAACATGAGTTAAAAGCAAGCCTTGTAAAGTAATTTATGACTAATTTAGATACGTAGTGAGAAAACTCCAAAGAGATTTAACTCCTGGACTTATGTGTTTACATTTCAAGGAGAGTTGGAGAGAGAGATAAGAGCCTGTACCAAGGAGAAAATCTCTTTATAGAGCTGGAGACTTGGACACATCTTTCCACTGGAGTGACTTATTTATATTCCAAAGAGTCCTAGATCCTTCTCTTAAGGTTTCCAAGGAGACCCGCAGAAAGGTGGGTAGAGATAGAGGGGAAGCAGGAAGCATCTGCCTCTCTCCTCTATGTAAACACCCTGATTCACTATTTCAGGGCTCTTTCTCTACCATACAGTCTCCATATGTGTAGGGTTTTATCCAACCAGCTCTCATTGTGTTGCCCTAAAGGGTAAGAACGGGCATACAGGAAAGCCACCTGGTTTATGTCTTGTTTTGCTTTTCTGAATGTAAATCGTAATAATCTTTCCTTGCTCTTGAAATCTTGTGTGCATTTAGAATGATATTAATAAACATGGATAAGAACGTAAAGACTCAATGTTATAATGATGTCAATTCTCTTGAAATTGCTCTATGGATTTAATGCAATTTTAATCAAAATCCCATCACAGTTTTCAAGGAATAGAGAGTTGAGATATAGACCCATGCATAAATGGAAATTTAACATATGACAGAGGTGACACTGCTCATCACTAAGGGAAGGAGGGCCTATTTAGTAAATGAACAACTGGCTAGCCATATGGGAAAAAGTGAAATTGGATCCTTATATGATACACAAAAATAAATTTCTGATGCATTAAAAATTTAAATATGAAAACCAAACTTAAAAACTTCCAAGATAAAAATTTAGGAGAATTGTTTTTTACCTCAGATTTCTTACATAAGCCAGCAAATGCAATAATCTTAAAAATGAAGATTGATAAATTTGACTACATTAAGACTAAAAACTTTTGTTAGTCAAAAGCTCCCATAAACAAAATGAAAAGACAAGCCACTACCTGGGAGATATCTGTAACATACATAATCGATAAAAGATTAGCATGTCCAGAAAATTCTTAGAAACCAATAAGGAAAAGACAAACAACCCAACAGAAAAATGTATAAAGTATATTAAGAAGCATTTCACAAAAGAAGAAATATAAATGATAAATGGACATGTGTGAGGATACTCAGCCTCATCAGTAATTAGAGAATGCAGATTAAGACCATACTAAAACATCATTTTAGACCTAAAATGTCAACTTAGATTAGGTTGGCCAAAAATAATATATCTAGTAATATAAAGTACTGTTGAATATAAAAACTCCTGTACACTATCGGTAGGAGTATAAACTGGTAAAAGCAGTGGAAAATGATTTGACATCATCATAAAAAATACAATATTTCCATTGCGTATGAACCAATTATTCTATTCGTGTTTGTGTGTGTGTGTGTATGTGTCTGGATATATGTTCAAGAATGATCATAGCAGCATCATGTATAGTAGCTATTAATTATAAGCAACCTAAATGTCTGCAAACAAAAAATCAGATAAGTAAATTGTGGGTGCTGACATAATGGTACATTTTATAGCAACTAAATAAATGATCAACAGCTATACAGACAAATCTTAGAAACAACGTTGAGTGAAAAAAGCAAATTGCAAAAGATTGCATATACCATTTTACAAAGCTCAAAAAAAGCCAACACTAATGTACTGTTTAGAGATACACTAATATGTGATAAAATTTTTTAAGTAAGGGAATGATTAACATAAAATTCAGAACAGTGATTACCACTGTCAGGGAAGTAATGAGAAAGGAATAGGAAATGACTACCCAGGGCTATGTCACAAAATAGGTAACGCTCTATTTCTTAAGTTGGATGTTTGGTTCATTTTATTATTTGCGTCAAAACTTATATAATGGTACATTTATTTTTTATATGCATCAAATGAAAAAAATCTTGAAAAGAATATCTGCTGCCTGTAGGATATCAGGCAAATCATTTAAAATTCTTTATCAATATGATGTGTTTCATTTCAGTACTACTCTCTTCTCAAAATATACTGAAAGGATTTTTAATATTAAAACTTATTAAAAATTGGCCAAGTACCTGTTACTATAAATCTAGATATCAGATGCTCATCCTTATTATGTTAACCAAGTTTGGCTGAGTAATCCTACCTTTAAATACATAATAGTAACTATTAATATAATATTATTAAAACAAATAGGATATCTGTTATAAATTCCAAATATTATTAAATTGACCATGAATATAAATGAATCTGTACAAAACACTGCTTGAAAGCGCATCAAGAAAAAAGTAAAAATACACTAATCTAATTCACTTTGACCTTCATAGATTTCTCTGTTAATCTTTTTGATTAGCTTCATCGGCAAAAGGTTATTTGTTTTATTTTTAATTACCTCCATTTCTTTACAGGCAGCAAGACTTATAAGTCTTCCCCAGAAGGACTTCATCTGTTTTATCAATGAATTATATACAACATCATTGAATACAATTTATACTATGCCATAAACCACTCATTTCTTTTTTGCATTGGCTAGTATTAATTCCAACATTCTAAAATTTGTTAATGAAAGGCAAAGTACACACAGCATATCATTTATGTAAAGTATTTTTCTCTAGTGCTCGAATATTATATATCCTATTGGACTGTGTTACTGTGTCCTAGCTATTAACAAATTTTGTTGATGTTTATAGTAATATTTACGTGTTCACAAAGTTCTTATGAAAGTAACTTCAGCTTATTCATCCATGCTTTGAAAGATAAACTGACATCTAAAAAAATGATTAAAGAATTAAAGAAATTTTCTATCATAATCTTTAAAGAATGCTCATATTAGCAAGTCACAATGAAAATATGCCTGTATTTTTCATTCTTCCATAGACACTAAACAGATTTTTACTATTCTCTCACTTCTTCATAATATTTCTTTTTCAATAACATTTACTTTTAATCAAGTCCTTTGATTGTTAACTCTCCAAAAGAACAAAAGATTCTGAACTTTGAAGCCTCGAAAATTTAGAAGTTTCTTCATAACTAGCCATTCATCAAATGTCATACACCAAAATAATTCTTAAATTTTTAAACCATCTTTTTACAAAGTATACTATATATTATTGTAATTCCTTATGAATGCTTTCAGTATACAAATTAAACAAGATTAAGAATTCAGAAAAGGCTTTAACAATCTATCTATGTATTTTTACCTTATTTAATTCTTCCCTTTCTTGCTGTAATGTTTTGATTTGTTTTTCATAAGCCTTGATTTGTCTAAAAGCATCATCTAGTTCTCGCCTCACAGAATTAGCTTCTTCAAGTTGCTGTTCCAAGTGACTTGATTCTAAAAACAGGAAACAATGTTTCTTTTACTATTTGCATAAAAATAAATACTCAAAACCAAGGTTTAAAGCAACTAAATTTTAAAAAATAAAGTATTTTGAAACTGGTATTCAGCGTATCAACACCACATGCCACTGACTCATGAAAATTAAGTGCTTATCAGTTCACTGTAAAGATGGTTTATAGGTAATGCCAGGATGAAGAACAAATTTTAAGTGCAAAGTTTTGCACAGAATTTATGTGCAAAAATGCCTTCATATCTATTAGAAGAAAAAGACCATAATTCCAAAAAACAGTATCTTCAGAACCAATTGAAAACTTAAAACTAACAAAAAAGAACACGACCAATCAAACAAAATAGATAACTTTTCCTCTACTGTTAGTTAGCATTCTTCTGCTGATATTACTCAAATTATTGTATGATGATGGTTTTGCTTGTAACGTTGTGGTTCCAGATCACCCCGCCTGGTTTCACTAGTGGTGATTTGAAGAATAAACTCTGATTTCTAAAAGCAAATATTTGAAATAGGCTCAGGTAGTTGAGTAACTTGCCTAAGGTCACATTGCTAAATGAGTATCAGAGCTAACTACAGCCCACCAGTCTTACATCAACCTCTCCAACTTAAAAAGTAATGTAATCAAGTGATGTATAACATTATAAGTTCAGAAGAGTTATTATAAAATAAAATAAAATAATTAATCTTAACATATGCTTAAATAAAATTTAATAAATTGATATGAAATATCCCTGGCATCAAAAGTAAATTAGCAAATTAAAGAACTGAAGCCAGTGAAAACAGAGAAATCTAAACACATTCATTGTTAATTTTGTTCTGGATATTTTCTATTCTTTATAGCCTTGTTACTCTTGAGTGTCATCCCCAGAGAAGTAGCATTAGCATCCTCTGGGAGAGAGGAGAAATGCAGATCCTCAGGCCCCACCCCAGACCTAATGAATCAGAATCTATATTTTAACAAGATCCTCAGGTGGCTCATTCGCAAATTAAAGGCTGGGAACAAATGCACAGAGCATTGCACACTGTTGAGTTTGATGCTTTCAATAAATGAAGAAGTGTTTATAATACATTAGTTCTATTGAAAAGAGCATTTCATTTGTATAGACAAGTCCTGTAGTCAAGTAACTTAAATGTATCCATGTATTACACACTAACTGGTTCTAGATTCCTTAAATAAAATAATTTACTAATATTCAGTGCCCTAAACTTACAGATTTATTAAAAGCTTATTTATATTAGGTATTAGTTTTTAGCAATTTTGAAAATATCCGCAAAGTTGCATTTAATCAGTTTTAATTTTGTCTTAATAGTATGTGTTAAGTGTTTTCCTTGAAGAACAATAAAAAAATATCAATGGATGTTTAATCTTAAGGATCACAGGGTATTTAGTCTTATATTCAGAAAATTACATCTTATCATTTTCTCAAATTTCAGCATTTCATGTGGGAATTTTTCTGTTTATACTAATTTCTTTTAAACATCTTAAAATTTTTTTGTTGTTATTTTAACTTTTCAGCATTTTTAGGATTTCAATGATTTGTAAAGTAGGTATAATTTAGTTTGTTATTTCTAATAACTTGGAGTCAAAATTTAGTATGTGACACAGCTGATTTCTATCATTTCTGGGGTCATTTTAATCAAATTTTATGGCTAAGGTATATCAATCTAGAGTAGTAAGTAACATGGTACATTTAGTAATGCCTTCTGAGAATGCTCACTTCCTTTCTTCTACTTTGAAAAGTTCTTCCCTAGCATGTTAAAATTTTTTGCAAATTATTGAGTCATCCATTTATCTAAACTGCTGTGTTAGAAACTAAAAAAGTATCAATATTTAATAAAATGTCTGCATCATATAAAGTTTACAGCAAAATGTATTAAATATGATAGCTTCAACAGTCTTTAAGAATGTTTTTATTGTTTTATTTCAATATAGGTTAAATTTTAGTTTTATCCCAGCCATTTCATGTTGGCAGCTTTGCCATGGAGTTGTTAAGTAGATAATACAAAATACATGTCAGATTTTCATGACTCATATTTCAGACACTTTAAAAATGCCTAAAAAACTCAAAATATTCATTTAAACAACAACAACAGGTAAATTATGAGAAGTACATGAGGAAATGTACTGGCTAAAGAAGTTGGAGAAGACAAACCCAGCCAATTACTTATAAAACCCTCTAATATGGAGAAAAATATAGCACTTGTAATTTGGAATACACAGAATTTTGTCTCGCCAAAGATAAAAACCCCAAATCAAGAAAAATTCAGAATGTATTGAACTTTGGCCAACTACTTATAAAATGGCTCAGGCAGAAGAGCCTTCACTTTCACTACAACAAATAGAAAATTCGATTAAAATTTTGCAAGAAATCCTCTAAGACTATCAAAAATATCTATTAAATATATGGCAACATGACTAGCCAAAACATTTAGATGAAGTTATTTAAAACTATTTTAGTGATTAAATTGAAAAGCAGTACTAGGGAAGTGAGATTAGCTCATAGCAACAAAATGGTTCTTAACTCACTGCTGCTAGTAGAATTCTGAAACTCAATCTGTTAGGAATAAGGATTTAAGGAGGGCACAATACACAGGAATTTTCTTTGCACTGTGTGGTATATAAGAGAAATATAAAATACGGTCTCTGTCTTGAAGGAGATAGGAAGACAAGAGTAACACTCTTTAAATCATAAAGGAGAAAATCAAATACAAATTGTGTGGCAGGTTATATGGATGATATAGGAATTAAGAGAAGGGCATGACTACAGTGGCACTCACAGCAGAACACTGATAAACTACAGAGGGACTGAGGCTGGAGTCAGAAGGAGGTTGACAGAACAATCAAAGCACCTCTCTCTCTGATACACAAGAGCAGTGTCACAGCTTTTCCATTATGGTCTTATTTCTCAAATAATCCATAACTCTTCTGATGTGAAGAGATTTTACTTCTAACCATGATGAAGGAAAACAGATTTCCCTATTATCTTCCCCTCCATTCACTATTTTTCTCCTTTACTTGCATATTGTAGGACAGTATGTGTGTGTGTTTGTGTGTGTGAGGGAGAAAGAGACAGAGACAGAAAGAGAGAGAAAGGGGACAGAGGGAGACAGAGAAAGGGTGGTTTCAGTGTAGAGTTGGAGGGACACAGACAGTACACAGAGGTGCAAACCATAACCCTTGAGGCACTGTATGGCAATTCCTAAAAAATTAAACACAGAATTACCACATAACTCAGGAATTCCACTTCTTATTATATATCCAAAAGAAGAGAAAGCAGGGACTTGAACAGATATTTGTACAGTCATGTTCAAAGCAGCATTATTATTCACAAAAAACAAAAGGTGGAAGCAACCCAACAGTCCATTTATAAATAAGTGGATAAACAAAATATGATATATACATACTGAGGAATATTGTATTAAGGTAGGAAGTTCTGACACATGCTATAACATGGATGAACCTTGAATACACTATGCTAAGCGAAATAAGTCAGTCACAAAAGGACAAATATTTTATGATTCCATTTATATGAGGTTCCTAGAGCAGTCAGATTCTAAGAAACAGAAAGTAGCATGGTGGATGCCAGGGTCTAGTGGGTGGGAGGAATATGAGTTATTGTTTAATGGGTAAAGTAGAGATGGATGGTGGAGATGGTTGTACAGCATTGTGAATGTGCTTAACGTCACTGAACTGTACATTGAAAAATGGTTAAAATGATCATTTTAATATTATGCACAGACCTACTAGAGAATGGACTTGAGGATATGGGGAGGGGGAAGGGTAAGCTGTGACAAAGTGAGAGAGTGGCATGGACATATATACACTACCAAATATAAAATAGATAGCTAGTGGGAAGCAGCCACATAGCACAGGGAGATCAGCTCGGTGCTTTGTGACCACCTAGAGGGGTGGGATAGGGAGGGTGGGAGGGAGGAAGACGCAAGAGGGAGGAGATATGGGGACATATGTATATGTATAACTGATTCACTTTGTTATAAAGCAGAAACTAATACACCATTGTAAAGCAATTATACTCCAATAAAGATGTAAAAAAAAAGATTAAAAAATGAATTAATGAATGATATTGAGGAGATGGAATAAAATCTAGAGTATCACTGGGACTAACACGTGACCAAGAAAACAGTGCTTGCGAAGGAAGAATACTAAAAAGAGGGATATAGCCTTTCTTACAACATTATTTTCACTGATTCTATTCCACCTCTGGGAAATGATAAAAAATAATGAGTAGAGTAATCCTATAAGCACTGACTTTAGGGAGAAGGTAGGAATAAAGTAAAGGAAGGGCGTTTCAACCAATAATTTAATGGTAATCAATTTCCCCAATTCGGGTGACGCCAGGGACCATTTATTTGTATGTAAGGGATGTGAGTGTGTTGGGGATTGCCTGTAAAGACAGAATGTAGGAAGATACATTAGGAAGTGGTCAGAGATTTCCAAGAGTGAGGTTTCATTTAGTCATTCATTCACTCATTCATCAACAAATACTGATTTAGGGGTTTTTATGTAGCAAACATCATTATAGGCACTTTGATATATCAATGAATAAAATACTCAAAGTCCCTGTTTTCAAGGAGCTTATAGTCTAGTGGTAAGGCAAGGGAAGTAAAACAACATAAAATTTTAAAAATGTGTCAGTGGTGAAAAGTTTTATAGAGAAGTAGAAATTTACCAGGTGAAGAGTGTTTCCAGCAAACAAGCAAAAAGAAAGAAAGAAAGAAATAGATGTTTAGACGGATGGATGGATGGATAGATGGATGGATAGACAGATGGATGGATGAAAAAAATGAATGAAATGGGGGTGAAAAAAAGAAGACTACATAAAAACACAACAACCAAATATGTGTAAAACCTGGAGGTGATTAGGTGAAATTAAAAGTAGTTCACCATGGCTGGGATCAGTGGGTGAGGGAGTAATAACAAAAGACAAACCTAGAGAGGAAAATACATGCAAGATAATGAAGGACCCTGTAATTAGAATTGAGAAATTTTAATTTTATCCCAGAGGCAACGGGGATCCTCTGAAAACATTTAAGTATGTATGTTGAAGCTGTGATGGGATCAGATTTATATTTTAAAAGCTGGACATTATACGTAAAATAAACTAAGAAGTCTGAAATTGGAGAGAAAAAGGATGACTGGCCAGGGACAATGGAATCTGACACAGTGTGTCAGGAACATTGAAACTACTGTAAGTTCCCTGGGTTTTCTTTTTGGTTCTTATTTCACAGACTTAGAGCTGAAGAAGCCAGCAACGCAGAAATGCCAACAGAAGCAGAGAACAAAAGCTTGAACAAGGCTGCTCTTTCTAGCCAAAGAACCAAGAAGAGGGTAAACTAGTAAGACAGAAAAGTTTTAGAAAATAACCACTCTGCTCAAGTTAAACACCACAGAAAACACTGTGGCCTGATGACCACCTGTGTCAGCAAAAGACAAGTGAAGAACTAGATTTCCAATCACATGAGGTTTTAATGAAGTGCCCAAACATACCACAAGGGTAATTAGAGAAGGGAGGGCCAGGATTTTCAACCCCCTTGGCTGGTAACAAGCCCCTTCCCACACACAGTGTCAGTGGAGACTACATGGGGAACTAGGACTTCCATCTCCACCCACCATTAATGAGGATCTCCCCCTTCTCCCCATTGGGGTGGTATCAGAAAAGAGTAAGAACTTTCACCATTGCCCAGCAGTAATAAGGCCACCCCTGTCACAGTGTCAGTGGAAACCAGTCAGGGGGCTGGAACTCCCATTCCCTTCCAAGAATAACAAGGAGCCCTTCCTTGGGTGTCAAGGGAGGTCAAGTGGGGAAACTGGATTTCTACCTCAACCTGGCAGTAAGGAGATGGCAATCCCCTTCCCACTGCTGGAATGGTGTCAGGAAAAACCAGCTAAAATGGAAGGTTTAAATAAGATCCAGAGTCATTCATCAAACATCACTCATCCTACCAAGAACTAGAAAAATCTCAACTTGAATGAGAAAAGAAAATCAATAGATGCTGACACCAAAATGACAGAGATGTCAGAATAATCTGACAAGATATTAACACAGCTATAATAAAAATGCTTCAATGAGCAATTATAAACATATTTGAAACAAATGAATAAGTAGAAGACCTGAGCAAAGATACAGAAAGTCTCAGTAAAGAAATGGAAGATTAACAAAGAACAAAATGGGAATTTTATAAATTAATAAAATAAAAATATTGGTAGATAGATTCAGCAGCACAAAGGTGGGATCAAAGGGATCAGTGAACTGGAAGGTATAACAATAGAAATTAACCAATCTGAATAACAGGAAAGAAAAAACAGAATGGAAACAAAAATGAACAGAGCTTCAGGGACTTGTGTGATGATTTACAAAAGATCTTACACTCGCATCATCAGAGTCCCAGAAGGAGAAGAGAAAGTAGGCAGGTCTGTAAAAGTACTTAGAAAAATAGGGTCTAAAAGAATTCCAAAATATGGCCAAGACACATAGACCTACAGATTCAAGAAGATGAACAAACACCAAACAGAATAAACCCAAAGAAATCCATGCTAAAACACACCATCAAACATCAGAATACTACAGAAAAAACTTGCAAGCAGCCAGAGAAAACTTCTTGCATAAGGGGAAAAAATACTCAGAATGGCAGTGAATTTCACCTCAGAAAACATGAAACTTAAAGGAAGCAGCACAGTATTTTTCAGATGCTAAAACAAAAGAACTTATCAATCCAGGCTCCTATGTCCAGCAAAATATTCTTGAGGAATAAAGGGAAAATCAGGACATTCTCAGATGAAGAAAAATGAAAAGAATTTGTTGATAGCAGACCTACCTTTTAAAAATGGCTAAAGTAAGTTTTATAAACACAAAGCAAACAACAAAACAAGGAACACAGTAATATCAGGAAGGAAGGAAGAGCATCACGTAAAAATACGGGTAAATAGAATAGAATTTTTTTCCCCCTTAAGCTTTCTAAATTATACTTCATGGTTTAAGGAAACATTATAACCTTGTCTGATGTGCTTCTAAAACATCTGAAGAGGAAATAATTGAAACAATTATATAATAAACAGGAAGAATAAACAGCTGTCATCAAATAGATGTTATATTTTACAACATAAAATAGACTGTTATATTTTATGTATGCCTCATAGTAACCACAAAGCAAAAACCTTCAGTAGATACACGAAAGAGAAGGAAATAAAAGCACCACTATGGAAAATCATCAATTCACAAATGAAGTCAGTAAGAGAGGAAGAAAGGAACAAAGGAACTGTAAAACAGCCAGAAAACAATAAGATGACATTAGTAAATCCGTACCTACGCAATAATTATTTTAAATATAAATGGATTAAATTTTCCAATAAAGACCTCAAGTGGCTGAATGGATTAAAAAAACAATACCCAATTACATGCTGCCTATAAGACTCACTTCAGCTTTAAGGACACACATAGGCTCAAAATCAAGGGATGGAAAAAGATATTCCATACAAATGGAAACCAAAAGAGAATAAGGGCAGCTACACTTTTATCAGACAAAAGAGAGGTTAAGTCAAAAATAATAACAAGAGACAAAAAAAGTTTATTATATAATAATAAAGGGGTCAATTCATCAAGAGGATATAACTATTAAAAATTTTTATGACCCCAACATTGTAGTGCCTAAATATATTAAGTAAATACAACATATCTGAAGAGAGAAATAGACAACAACACAATAATAGTAAGGGACTTCAATATTATACCTTCAACAATGGATACATTATCTAGACAGAAAATTGATAAGGAAACATTGGACATAACCTATACTTCAGAGCAGATGGATCTAACAGATATATACAAAACATTCCATCCAACAGCAGCACAATATACATTCTTCTCAAACACACATGGAACATTCTTCAGGATACATCAAGTTAGGTTACAAAACAAGTCTTAACAAATTTAGAAAGAATGAAATCATACCAAGGATCTTTTCCAACCACAAAGGTATAACACTAGAAACCAATAACGGGAAAGACTGGAAAAATTCACAGAAATGTGGAAATTAACACATTAGTAACCAGCGGGTCAAAAAGAAATTAAACGGGAAATTTCAAAAAATCTTGAAACAAACAAAAATGGAAAAAATATACCAAAACTTTTGGAATGCAGCAAAAGCAGTTCTAAGAAGGAAGTTCATGGCAATAAACACCTACGGTAAAAAAAAAAAAAAAAAAAAACAAAGAAAGAAAAACAACCCTCAGACACCTAACTTTACACTTCAAGCAACTAAAAAAAATAACAAGGATATTTATATCAATTCTTCTCAAACTCTTTCAAAAAATAAAAGAGGGAATACTCTCAAACTCATTTTATGAGCCCAGCATTACACTGATACCACAGCCAAAAGCAAAAATCAACAAATGGGACTACATCAAATTAAAAAGCTTCTGCACAGCAGAGGAAACCATAGACAAAATTAAAAAGCAACATATGGAAAGGGAGAAAATGTTTGCAAATCAACAAATATTTGACAAGGTGTTTGTGAAAGTTAATAAAGGGAAGTCTCACTAAAATGGAGTTGGGGGGCCAGAAGGGGGAACTCTCACACAGTAACTCTCTTCATCAATTACAGGAAGAACTGTCAATTACAGTTCCAAGAATGGAATCATCAATTACAGGCCCCAACAGGAAAGACAGTACATCACATCTCCTATAAGAAATCAACTACCCCAGGAACTAAGCCAATGAGAAACCATCTTCACCCTGAACTCTCACTTTTCTCCAAAGGACTTTCATTCAAAACAACCTTTACCGACTTCCTCATTTTTCTCTATAAAATATTCCTCACTTTGTTTGTTAAACTTGCCTATGATTTTTGCCATGGCTTGCTTGTCCCAAACTGCAATTCTCTGCTATTCCCAAATAAACCCATTTTTTCTGGTAAAATAATTGACTTTTACTTTTAAGATCAACAAGTTGATACAGAAAATGTACAAAGAACTCATAAACTCAATGGCAAAGAAACAAACAATCCTATCAAAAAATGGGCAGAGGAGCTGAATAGACATTTTTCTAAAGAAGACATATAAATGGCCAACATGAAAAGGTGCTCAACATCACTTATTATCAAGGAAATGTAGATCAAAACCAAAATGAAACATTATCTCACACCTGTTAAAATGGTTTTCATCCAAAAGATAAGAAATAGAAAGTGTTGGCAAAGATGTGGTAAAAAGGGAACCCGTGTGTACTATTAGTGAGAATGTAAATTGGTGCAGCTACTATGGAAAACAGTATGAAGAGGCCTCAAAAAATTAAAAATAGAACTACCATATGATCCAGAAATTCCACTTCTGGAATTGTATATATACAATAGAATACTTTTCAGCCACAAAAATAAATCTTGCAATATGTGACAATATGGATTGGATCTTGAGGGCACTGTGCTAAGTGAAATAAATCAGACAGAGAAAGACAAATACAGTAAGATCTCACTTACATGTGGAATCTAAAACAAAAACAACAATAACAACAAACTGAACTCACAGATATAGAGAAGACTGGTGGTTGCAAGAGACGGGGGTGCAGGGTGGGTTAAAGAAGGAAAGATGGTCAAAAGGTACAAACTTCCAGTTATATAATAAATAAATACTGGGGATGTAATGTACAACGTGGTGCTGTTATTACAGTTAATAATACTGTATTGTATATTTGAAAGTTGCTAAGAGAATAGATCTTACAAGTCCTCATCACGAGAAAAAAGAATTTATGACTATATGCGGTGATGTAAGTTAACTAATCTTACTAAGGTGACTATTTCACAATATATACAAATATTGAATCATTATGTTGTACACCTGAAACTAAGATAATGTTACGTGTCAATCATATCTCATTAAAAAGCCAAAAAACAAAAGAAGAAAACAAACTAAAAACCCAGGCAAAGGCAGTACAAAAAAAAAAAAAAAGAAAAATACAACAAAGATGAGTATCTCTCATGTATACAGATTAAAAATTCCTGAACAAAACAGTGGAAATAGAATTAATATATAAAAATAATTATACACCATGACCAGGCATGTGCATATTCCAATGATTCAATATTTCAAAATCAACCAATTTAATCCACCATATTAACAGGTTAACTAAAGAAAAAAAAACACACATGTTCATATCAATCAGTGCAGAAAAAATATTTGATAAAATTCAAACCCATTCATGATAAAACCCTTAGAAACACAGAAATAGAGGAGAGCTTCTAAATTGATGAGAGTATCTATAAAAGTCCTACAGCTAATATTACAATTAAAGGTGAAACACTTAATACTTTCCCTCTAAGATAGGAAAGAAAACCAGGATGTCTGTTCTCAACACTCTTCTTCAACAAAGTACTGCAAGTTCTAGCCAGTGAAATAAGGGGGAAAAAACCCCAAAACATCCAGATCAGAAAGGGCAAAAGAAAATTGTTCCTATTTGCAGATGCATGATGGTCAGCACAGAAAATCCCAAGGAATCTTAAAAACAAACAAACAAACAAAACAAAAAACCAAAAATCCCTCCTAGAACATATAAGTGAGATAGACTTACGTAAATAGGTTTTTCCGAATCCATATCACTTCTTTGAAGTGATACGGATCACTAAACACCCTAGTTGTGTCTTGTGTCTCACTGCTTTCTTAGTGCCAAAAAACTCAAATACATTCAGTGCCACTGATAATGTTTTAGTGTTGATATCAAAGCAAAGTAAATGATTCTACTTATCATATTCCTAATCTAACTTAGTTTTAAAAAGATAAAGCTACAGAAATTTGATAAGGAGATGTTTATTAGGAGGACAGCCACTTAAAAAAATAGAACAGCATAAATTATGCTCAAATTTAGAATCTCCATGTGCCTTAATATTGCATTTTAAATAATCCTTTTTGTAAAAGACACTGGGTCAGATCCTTCTTTTCTTCACTTATTTTGGCCTAAAACTACTTTTCTAGAGCGTTCTGACTATTCTAGCCAAAATAGTACCTTCTCTCTCTCCCCTTACTCTTACTGAGATCATGTGATGCCTCTAAACCCTGCAGAAGGCTCCCATTTCACCCACAGAACAAATCAAAGACCTAACAGTCAGTAAGACTCCACTGATCAGGCAATGAGCCCTCTCCACCTGTTTAATTTCTCTACCCTCATGTCCATCCATTCCACCTGCTTGCTCATTCTGCTCTAGCCTTGCTGTCCTTTTATGTTTTATTTGAACTCACGAGGCACATTTTGACAGTAGGGCCTTTGCACTGGCTGATCCGTCTGCATGTAACATGTGTTTCCCATTTAACTGCATGGCTAGGCCCCTTAACTCCTTCAATATTTTTCTCACATGGATCACACTATTTAAAATTATAAAACACCTCATCTTACACTTTTGACCCATTCTCCTTAATCTTTTCTATTTTTAAGCACTTATCACCTTCTAACATACTGTATCATTTACAAAGTTACATAGTTATTGTTTAATGTCTGTTGTTTGCCCTCCACCCCAGCAAGGACAAAGATTTTTATCATTTTGTTTAGTACTGCATCCCAAGATCATAAAACAACACCTAGTACATAGTAGCTACTCAATAAATATTTGTTGAATGAATGGAATAAATTAATAAATGGATATAACAGGCATATCAACAATTCAAAATTAATTTTAATTAACCTACACTGAAAAATGAACTACTCATATAAATGCTTTGCCAGACAAATATCCCAAATGAATAGGTCCTCCAAAAAGTCATCTTTTTTCATGTAATTCTGGGTAAGGTGCTCCTCCTGTGTACTCTCTATGTACCTATGTTTATTTTTCTTCTGGCCTTTTAACATGTACTGCAAAAAACTATTTGTTTATCTTTTTCCAAGACCAGAACATGAGCTCCTTGAGAGCAGAACCATTTTATTTGCTTTTCCCTCACTGGCACATAGCTCACATCATGTAACACATAACAGGTACTCAATAAATGTTTTGTGCGTGAATAAACATTTTAAAATGTCTACTAAACAGAATTAATAATGAATCACAGAAATTTACCTCTTAGTTGTTTCCTTAGTTTTTCAATTTCTTCTTTTAAGTTTTTGATTTCTAAATCTTTACTTGCTGTTAGGGGACCATCAGCAGTTGAATACTGCAGAGCCTGGACAGTCTGTGTTGACTCTTTAAAAAAAAAAAGGAAGAATGAAAAATATGCTCATATTCTAAATTTTAAAAACTAAGAGCAATATATTTCTTTCTAGAGAAATCCTTATTTAATTGTACTGATCGAAGCATATACCTACTGACAAAAGCATGTAAACACATTAAAATTAAACCACAAAACTCCATTGCATGTTGTTAAAATTATACGTAGGAAACAGTCTACCTTCTAATATGTGAGGTTTTCAGTTTTAAATACTGTTGGTACATTCTGCCAGTGAGTAAACTATTCAGCCCCCTTTCATCCTAGCATAAAATGTCATCATGTGATAACCCAACAACATATGTCAGATGATGTACGAAAAACTGAGCCTGGTGTATGAAGAGAGGTTTAGAGATGTTAATATAGAATATGTATAAGTGCTGGCCTTCCAAATTTTATATATGAACACTGAGGTCCACCTATTGACGACTTGGCTCATCAACTTAGTTAAAATAGGGATTATTCATTTAACTTGTGGTTCTAATGAGAAGATGCAAGGTACTAAAGAAACATTAAATCTAGTGAAGCTCATTCCCAGATACCATTAAAAGATGTGGAAAAAAAAGAAATGGTCCTAAAACAGTTACTCTGCTAGCTTATAGAGGGACCCCAAATAGTCAATCTCTACCTCACCATAAGTTTTTGTTAGTACAAATCATTTACTGACTGCTTTAGATTACTAATATTATTTATATATTGTTTTACATAACTTATATTACTTATATACTTATATTATTTATATATATATTTAAAACTCCAAGGGACTGTGACCTTCAGAGGATGGAGATTTTCTAATTTATCTTCATCATCTGTACAGAGAACAGTATCATGATATTCATATGCATGGTGGTCAATAAGTATTTGTTAATTTGAATTAAAGATGTAAGATATACCATATTGTGCATTCAATCATGATCTTCTACATCCAATAAGTATTTCTTACACATTTTCTTTTTCTTTCGATTCAAGACATGTTGAAAACTGGTACTTTCTGTATTTATTATTTTTAAAAGAATATCTTTTTTTTTAAGGACATCTAGGTTGGGAGCAGAAAATGGGGAGAATAAAAACATCCACTGGACATTAGTAGTTTTTTTCCTTCTACACCCCACACACTGCAGGGTATGGAGGTGGGATAGGTATCCTTCCTCCTCTTTGTCACCTCTGTCCTCCCTATAAATCTCAGGTCTGCTAAAATGCCCATTACTTGGGGTTTTTTTTTAACTTTTTATTTTATATTGGAGTATAGTTCATTAACAACATTGTGTTAGTTTCAGGTGTACAACAAAGTGATTCAGTTATACATATACATGTATCTATTCTTTTTCAAATTCTTTTCCCACTTAGATTTCTACAGAATAGGAGGCAGAGCTCCCCGTGTAATACAGTTTGGGACCGATATGTACCCACTGCTATATTTAAAATGGATAACCAACAAGGACCTACTGTATGACCCATTACCTGTTTATTACAGTTATCCACTGCCCTTCCTTCCATTACAACTCTTTTTATTATTATTCTTAGTGACTTTAACAATAAAAGAGACAATCTACCCAACTGACTTCACAGGCACACAAACCCCTTATGCAGACACTGTTGAGGCTGTTTACCCAGCAGCTACCCCTTCCTGCTTGTGCACCAAATTCAGGTATCAGGCTACAGTGTGCTTAGGCAAGGTAGGCTCAGCCGAAAGGAAGAAGGCTTCCATCAGTCATGCCAATCTCATTCTACATTGCCAGGACTGGTTAAGAATTAGGCACGTGAACTAGTTAGAATGAATGGTACCTTGAGAGGTCCCGTTAAGTGAGACATGTATGAAAGGAAATGAACCTTCCTTTTTTTTTTCTTTTTTTGGTCTTTGGATGTGTGAAGTCATGAAGTCTGGAACTTTGACAGTAATGTGGAATCATGAGGGAAAAGCCAAGAAAATCACAGAGAAGCTAACCCTGATAAGAGCACGGGAACTGTGTACTTCTGATTCCTTAAGTGAGGTAAGAAATCTGTATTACTTAAGAATTCTATTACTTGCTGCCTAAAACAACCTAGCTGGTAGACGTCTCTCCAGCACAACCACCCAATCTACTGGTCATGCCCTAGACCTGTGGCTCTGACCTTACTTAGAAATGTGCATGTGTGCGGGGGTGGGGAGGTGGGGAATGGAGGTTGGGGTGGGCTCCTAGGAGACTGCTACAGACTTTTACTGCCGGGGACCAATGTGAAACAGTCTCTCACATCAAAGAATTACCCTGCCCCAAATGCTTGTAGTTCACCTACTGAGAAATGCTGCTGTCATTATTAATAACTATATAGCCTCCAACATCCTGATTTCAAGTAAATACTCTCTATCTCTTATATTTACAGTTTAACTTACTCTAGGGACCCCTTCAGTAATTTTTCATTCCCACCAAGAGTGCCAATCCACTGTTCCTAACACTATTTCCTTTTCTCTTTTCTTCCTTATTTATCCAGGTTAGATTCCTTGGTCCATCACTACTGCTGCTTTGCATACACATCTTGGATTCCTTTGCTCTTCTCTCCTCCACTGTACTTAGCCTAGAAGGCCCCAGTCTTCCCTAAATCCTACTCTCCTTCTACTCCGTGCTTTCACCTTAATAGCTGAAAGTGATGGAAGAAAGCCCAACCATTCAAAGTTCATGTCTAAATAGTTTGGCGATGCCTGATGCCAACTAAAAATTGGCACTTGCCATCTGCCTCTAGCAGCCGCTGACCTTCAACACCCCCTGAAAGGAGATCAGGGTGGAGATCAAGAATGAGGCACTCTGTGCTCTGGGAAACACTGGCAGAGCAGGTCTTCAGATAATTTTCAGGACAGATATTTTCAGGACAAAATTTTACAAGCCCAATTCTTGCATCTTCTCACATCTAGAAAAGCACTAAAATCATTAACCATGACATCTGCTCCTTGTAACTAGCAGCAACCTTCTGCCAAAATGTGTGCTTCACTGCACGTACCCCTCTTCACTAAAATCATATATAATACCTTCCCCCCTACCTCTTTGGAGCAGTTTCTCAGAGCTACCTGAAATGCTGTCTCCCAAGCTATAGTCCTCATTTTACCCCAAATAAAACTTGACTCACAATTCACACATTGTGCATTTTTTTCAATCAACACTGGCAATCCTAAAATATTTCCCTAGTCCATTCACTCCTCTCTCTTCTCTAAACTTACCATTTCACATCTTCTCTTTTTCTTGTCAAAAATCTAATAGGAAAAAAACCAAAAAAATCCCAAAAAACTAACACATTCTCTACCTTCCTTATTCTCAGCTGATGACCCTGCTTTGTATTTGATTTATCATCTCTTTCCTCAAAGTGGAGTGTGAGCATTGAGAGGGCAGGTATTTTTTTCTTTTTCTGTTCATTATTATATCCCCACAGTCATGTGCAGAACAATTCCTGCCTAACTGGTGCTCAACAAGTAGCTAACAAATAGATGAATCAGCTTAAATGTTAACCTATGCCATTGTATGAAATGAAACAGGTGTTAGTACCAAAAGGCAATGATCTAATATTTTCTGGGTTTGTTTTGGGCAAATGACACCAACTGTATGTAATGACACTCTCTAAGAACAGATTAAAGAATTTAAAACATCAAAAAAACCTGGGACATAGGAACTTCTCATTCAGAATAGGATGGAGTAGGAAGTAACAGGTCATTGCTCTATCACTCCTGTTGCAAAAGGTAAAAATACACTATATAATTTGAAAAAAACTTATTTTTACAAACATTGTGTATCTGGGAAAGCAAAGAGAACTAAGTAAAATAAACCAGAGAGGGATGAGCCATTCTAAGGTGAAAAGGCCATGACAGCTGCCTCTTACCTCAGAATCTTATCCAATTCTGTGAGCACATGAATTGAGGGATAGTACGCTGGAAAATAAATGACAAATTCTGGAGAATGGGTGGGCTGATGCAACAATTTGGAAACTTCAGGATCCCTAAATATGCAGTGGTATTTTCCCCATGGTATATTTGCTGTATCTGGAGACTGTATGGGAAGTTAAGGAGCTTCTAAAAGTCAGACCAAAGTCTCCTACAGTATTGAAGTATTTCAGAGACAAAGTCTTGCTTGAGGAAAAGAGCCTATTTCAAACACATGGCCCATCTAGACATTTGCCAAATTTGAAAGTGGCATGGGGTAAGAGTCTGAAGGTCAGAATAAATCTCTCACAGTTGATAGAGCAAGTCCAAACCAGGTTCCAGCTAGTTTCCCTTCATGACATTTGAAACCAGAAGTAGGTTGAATCTAATTAAAACTGCAACCCAGCCTTGTCCTAGTTCAATTCCTGATTGGACCAAAAAAAAAGGGAAAACCCTCTCTGGAGTGAAAATAACATAATAACATCATTCTCTATGTTATTTTTATTCATGATATTTGTCATACAATAAAAATTGAGACATTTGGAAAAGCAGGAAGGTGTGATCATTAATCAGAAGAAAAAACAGAAAGAGAGACACATGCAGATGGTTCAGGTGTTAAAATTAGCCAACAAGACTTTAAAATAAATATTATCAATATGTTAAAGAAAACATAGGGGAAAAAAGACAAAAGAGTGGGAAATTTCAATGTAGAACTGAAAACTGTAAGAATGAATCAAATGATTATTCCTTAACTAAAAGAGACAATATTTGAAATTAAGACTCATTGAATGGGCTTAACATCAGAACAGATACAGCAGACGACAAGACAAATGAACCTGAAAGCAAGTGAATAGAGAATATCCAAATTAAGCATAAAAAAACCTAAGAATGGAAGAAACAGGACTGAACATAAAATGAATGTGGGACACAGTCTAAGATATATGTAATTGGAGTCCCAGAAGAAGAAGAGATAGTGAATGGGGCAAAAGAAATATCTACAGAGATTATGCTTAGAACTTTCCAAAATTGATGAAAGAGATCAATCAAGATTTCAGAAGCTCAGTGAATCCCCAACAGGATTTTCCATTAATACAAAGAAAACTACACCCAGGTAGATCATAGCCAAACTGTTTGAAAGTGAAGTTAAGGAGAAATACTTAAAAGCAACCAGAGCGGAGGAAGAAAAGATACATTCAAGAGACCAAGATTAATAGCTGGCTGGCTTCTCAAATAAAATGGAAGTCAGTAAACAATGAAATAATATCTATAGAGCACTGAAAGAAAAAACTGCCAAGCTAGAATTCTAACCCAGCAAATATTCTTCAAAAATGAAGGCAAAATAAAGACATCTCAGGCAAACAAAAATGGAGAGATTTAGTTATAACACACACAATCATAAGAAACACTAAAGGAAGTTTTTCAGACTAAAGAAAAATGATTCTGGATGGATACATGGATCACTAGAAAGAAATAAGAACACAAAAAGGGTAAAAAAAAAGATATTTTAAAAATTAATGAGTAATAAATATTTAAAGCAAGAATAAAATAAATGTATTGAAACGTTTACAACACAGATAGAGGTAAACTATAAAACAACAACAACATAAAGGGCTGTTATAAGGGTCTTATATTGTTTGTGAAGTTGAAAAATAAAAATTATTTAAAAGACATGTAAAGACCTAATGGGAAAAAAGGCCAAGAACTACACAAGACTGAATATCCAAATGAACAGTAAATATTACTTATTAGAGAAATATAAATTTAAAATCATAGCAAAACTCCACTATACAGATACCAGAATGGCTAAAATTTAAAAAGCTGACAATATCAAATTCTGATGGGAATATATAGCAAGTGAAACTCATACATTATTAGTGAAACTATTGATGCAATCACTTTTGAAAACTCTTTGGCAATATTTTCTAAAGCTGAAAATATGCTATCCTATGACCCATAAATCCTACTCCTAGGTAGATATCCAAGAGAAATAAGTACATATGACCATCAAGAGAAAGATATAACAATATTCACAGAAGCTATGTTTATAATAGTCTATATCTGGAAATAACTCAAATGTTCAACAACAACAGCTTAGATGATACGGTCTGAATACCTGTGGTCCCCCACCAAATTCATATGTTGAAATTCTAACCCCAAAGATGATGTTATTAGGAGGTGGGGTCTTGGGAGGTGTTTAAGTTACAGTTATAAGGACGGAGCCCTCATGAATGGGATTAATGCCTTATAAAAGAGAACCCACAGGGATCCCTAGCCCTTTCCACCAGGTGAGGACACGGCAAGAAGGTGCTGGCTATGAATCCTCACTTGACCATGTTGGCACTTTGATCTTGGACTTCCAGCCTCCAGAACTGGGAGAAATAAATTTCTGTTGTTTATAAGCCACCCAATCTGTTGTATTTTTTAAAATAAAAGTCAGGGGCTTCCCTGGTGGCACAGTGGTTGAGAGTCCGCCTGCCGATGCAGGGGACACGGGTTCACGTCCCGGTCCAGGAAGATCCCACATGCCGCAGAGCGGCTAGGCCCGTGAGCCATGGCCGCTGAGCCTGCATGTCCGGAGCCTGTGCTCCACAACGGGAGAGGCTACAACAGTGAGAGGCCCGCGTACCACAAAAAAAAAAAAAAAAAGTCAGAACTCAGACATTGGATAAATTTTTTTAGTATTTGTATACAATGTAACACTGAACAGCAGCTAAAAGAAAAGGAACTATTGATATTTACACATGGAAAACCATGTTATTAAAAAAAGAGATACAAATGAGAACATACTGTATGAAACCATTTATATGAAGTTCAAAGGTAAAATTAATTGATGCTGAAAAAATTTAGGATAGTGTTTACTTCAGAGTTGTAAGCTACAAACTGGGAAGGAGCATGATGGAACCTTATCCTATGCTAGAAATGTTCTATATAGTGATTGGGGGGCAAGTTACATAAAAGTACACTAATATAAACATTTACGGGGCTTACAATTTAAAGTGAGTACTTGCACACTTTACTGTATGCATATCACCATTTAAAAATCAAAACTGAGTGACATCAGTATCATGCCCCTATGGGTCATTCCTTTTTCCTCTCCCTTCGATTTACAACTAATTGGACATCCATAACTGAACAAAATTGCTTCTGCACAGCACACCAGGACACCAGAGATACATCCATATGTGTATCCAAAAGTGGGTAGACTGGACCTCAGAGGAGGCTGCAGATCCAAGGTACCGGCAACAGTGACCTCTCTAGGAGAGGAGGTAGAAAGTGAAAGTGATGAGTGAAAGTGCTGGGCTGTGAAGGCTGTGAGGGCTGCAGCTGGAGGGACCCTGTTGCTTTTCAGCAATACCCGGATTTCTGAGGGGGGCGGGGAAGGGTAGGAAGGAAAGAAGGCAGACAAAGAGAAATGAAGGAATGCATTTCCTGCTGTCTGTCCACAGATTTCTGGACTCCTCCACTAAAAAGTCCCAGGTACTAAGCATACACCTCCTACACTCTGCCAACAGCTTTTACCATGCACACACTCCAAACTTTAGTGGAGGGTCATCTCTGGTAAGAGAAACCCAAAGTTTGTGCTATAGCGCCACCTTCTGGAAAACAAAAGAAAGGCTTCTGATTGCCAAGCTGCTGAACTTAGAATCAAAGTAAAGCCTTGCCTAAATAAGAAAGGTGTTTGCTACTTCAAATGTGATGGCAGAGGCACAGTTCATGAAACACTATGAAAAATCATGGTAACGCAGTATCCCAAAAAAATGACAATTCTCTAGGCAACCAACTCAGAGACACAGAATATTGCAATCTAACTGATAAAGAATTCAAAATAGTTGTTATGAAGAAATTCAACAAGCTACAAGAAAACTCTGAAAGGCAACTCAGTGAACTCAGGAATAAAATTAGTGAACAGAAACAGCACTTTACCAAAGAGATTGAAATTATAAAAAAAGAACAAAACAAAAGTTCTGAAGCTGAAGAATTCAATAAGTGATATGAATACTGCATTAGAAAGCACTGGAAATAGAACAGATCAGATGGAAGAAAGAATAAGCCATATGGAGGAGAGGAATTTAGAAATGATTCAGGTGGAAGAGGAAAGAGAACTAAGTTTTTTTGTTTGTTTGTTTGTTTTTGTGGTACGTGGGCCTCTCACTGTTGTGGCCTCTCCCGTTGCGGAGCACAGGCTCCAGACGCGCAGGCTCAGTGGCCATGGCTCACGGGCCTAGCCGCTCCGCAGCATGTGGGATCTTCCCGGACCGGGGCACGAACCCATGTCCCCTGCATCGGCAGGCGGACTCTCAACCACTGCGCCACCAGGGAAGCCCTCTTTTTTTTTTTTTAAGTGAAGAAACCCTACAAGAGCTATCAGACTCCATTTAAAAAGCCAAAATAAGAATAATGGGTATACCAGAAGAAGAGAGGGAGAAACGGGCAGAGAGTTTATTTAATGAAATAATACCTGAGAACTTCCCAAACCTGGGGAAAAAACCGGACATACAAATCTATGAAGCCAATAGAACACCTTGCTATCTCAATGCAAAAAAAAGACCTTTTCCAGCACACATTATAATGAAACTGTCAAAAGTACAGCGGAAACTAACACAACATTGTAAAGCAACTATACTCCAATTAAAAAAAAAAAAGTCAATGCTAAAGAAAGAATTTTAAAGGCAACCAGGGAAAAAAAGAAAGTATCCTCCAAAGGAAGCCCCATTAGGTGGTAAGCAGATTTCTCAGCAGAAACTCTATAGGCCAGGGGAGAGTGGAATAACATACTCAAAGTATTGAAAGATAAAAGTTGCCAGCCAAGAATACTCTGTCTGGCAAAGTTATTCTTCAGATATGAAGGAGAAATAAAGGCTTTCCACATAAATAAAAGCTGAGGGAGTTCACCACCACTAGACCTGTCTTATAAGAAATGCTGAAAGGAGCTCTTCAAGCTGAAACAAAAAGTTGAAAGTACACAAAACTCTGATTAAGGTGACAAATAGACAGAATTAGAAAATTGTAACTGTATTTTACAATAGTGTGTTAAACAATTATAGCATAAATGTTAAAGAAAAAGAGCATTAAAAATTACTGTACTACAATTTGGTAGCAAATTCACAGCATAAAAAGTGATCATCTGTGACATCAAAAATCTAAAAGGAGATGTAACAGGATGAAACCTTTACAGGTGAATGAAGATAAGTTGCTATAGGCAGAAAAAGGACTATTTTATCAATTAGATATTTTATGTAAACCTCATGGTAAAGACAAAGCAAAAATCTAAAAGAGACATGAGACGTAAAAAAGGGGACAGTGAGCAAATCACCATGGAAAATCATCAACTTACAAAGGCAGACAAAAAAAAGAAGGGGAAAAAAAAAAGAACCAATGGAGATACAAAATAACCAGAAGGCAAAAGACCAATGGCAATAGTAAGTCCTTACATACCAATAACCACCCTAAATGTAAAGGGATTGAATTCACCAATCAAAAGGCACAGAGTGGATGAAAAACAAAAATCAAGTTCCAACTATATGCTGCCTACAGGAGACTCATTTCAGCTCTAAAGACAAGTAAGCTCAAAGTGAAGGGATGGAAGATGATATTCCAAGCAGAAACCAAAACAAAGTGGGCGTGGCTATACTTATATCAGACAAAATACACTCAGGCCAAAGACAGTAACAAGAGACAAAGAAGGTCATTATATATAATGATAAAGGGGTCAATAAATCAAGAAGATAAAACAATTGTTAATATATATGCTCCAAACACCCGAGCACAGAACTATATTAAGCAAATACTAACAAACCCTAAGAGAGAAACAGACAACAACAGAATAATAGTAGGGGACATCAATATGCCACTATCACCAATGGATAAATTGTACAGCCAGAAAATCAATAAGGAAGCGTTGGAATTGCATCTTTAGAACAAACAGATTTAACAGACATATACAGAACATTCCTTCCAGCAGCAGCAGAATACACATTCTGCTCAAGTGCACACAGAACATTCCCCAGGATAGATCATATGACAGGACACAAAACATATCTTTACAAACATAATATTGAAATCATACCAACTATCTTTTCTGGCCACAACTGTATGAAAGTAGAAATCAGTAAAGAGAGGAAAGTGAGAAGATCTACAAATATGTGGAAGCAAAATAACATGCTTCAGAACAACCAATGGGTGAAAGAAGAAATCAAAAGAGAAAAAATCTCAAATTAAAATGGAAATATGACATATCAAATTTGTGGGATGCAGCAAAAGCAGTTCTGAGAGGAAAGTTTACAGCAATAAATGCATATATTAAGAAATTAGAAATATCTCAAATAACCTAATCTTACACCTCAAGGAACTAAAAAAAGAAGAACAAATTAAGCCCAAAGTTAGCAGAAGGAAGGAAATAACAAAGTTCAGGGCGGAAATGAATGCAATAGGACAAGAAAAACTACAGAAAGGATCAACAAAACTAAGCTGTTTTTTTGAAAAGACAAACAAAAGTGACAAAATATCTAGACTAAGAAACAAAGAGAGAAGACTCAAATAAATAAAATTAGAAATGAAAGGGGAGACATTACAAGTGATGCTGTAGAAATATAGATGCTCATAAAAGACTACTATGGGCAAGTGTATGCCAAGACATTACATAACCTAGAAGAAACTAACACATTTCTAGAAACACAACCTATCAAGATTGAATCAGGAGGAATTAGAAAATCTGAACAGACCAATAATGAGTAAAGAGATTGAGTCAATAATCAGAAACCTCCCAACAAAGAAAATCCCAGGACCAGATGGCTTCACTGGTGAATTCTACCAATCATTTAAAGAATAATTAACACCAATCCTCCTCAAACTTTTCCAAAATACTGAGGAGAACGGAACACTTCCAAACTCATTCTATGAGGCCACCATTACCTTGATACCAAAACCAGATAAGGAGACCACAAGAAAACTACAGTTGACCCTTGAACAACACGTTTTTGAACTGCACAGGTCCATTTATACACGAATTTTTTTCAGTAAATGTGTACTACAATACTACATGATCCCCAGTGGTTGAGTTTGCAGATGCAGAACCATGGTTTCAGAGGAATGACTGTAAAGTTATATGCAGATTTTTGACTGCATAGGGCTTGTGCCTCTAACCCCTGTGCTGTTCAAGGGTCAGCATTAACCAATATCCCTGATGAATATAGATGTAAAAATTTTCAGCAAAATATTAGCAAACCAAATTAAAGAACACACTGAAAGGATTATACAGGGCTTCCCTGGTGGCGCAGTGGTTAAGAATCCACCTGCCAATGCAGGGGACACGGGTTAGAGCCCTGGTCCGGGAAGATCTCACATGCCACGGAACAACTAAGCCTGTGCACCACAACAACTGAGCCTGTGCTCTAGAGCCCGCAAGCCACCACTACTGAGCCCACGTGCCACAGCTACTGAAGCCCACATGCCTAGAGCTCGTGCTCCGCAACAAGAGAAGCCACTGCAATGAGAAGCCCACACACCGCAACCAAGAGTAGCCCCTGCTTGCCGCAACTAGAGAAAGCCCGCGTGCAGCAACAAAGAACCAACGCAGCCAAATTAATTAATTTTTAAAAAGAGTTACAAGTTTCATGATTATAGATACATTCCTTCATTCACTAAAGGAATGCATACATTGTATATAACGTATAAACATTATTGCAACCATTGTATATAAGTAAAATACATTGTATATAACATTTTTTGGAGAAAATAAAGCAGGAAAGTGGGAGGGGTGGGGGTGGTGGGACGAGGTAAGGCAGGGAAATCAGTTAGGAGGCTATTGCAATAAGACAGATGAGAACTGAGAAAATATGGCAGGGCATCATATAAAGTGCAGTAGGATAAGAAGGGTTCCATTTTTCTTGGTAGTTCTATTTTCCTATCCCAGAGGTATTTATTCCCACACTTTTATATACATACATATATACCTGTGGGAAACAAATGCTATTTTGCTGTTTACTGTTAATTGTGTGAGTTTACGTAAATGGCATTATACTGTATTCTGTATAAATTTCTACAACTTGCTTTTTTCCATTTAATAAAAAATTTCTTTTCAAGAAATTTGAAAAGAATTTCAAATTGTTTCAAGATAAAACAACCACTTATAATAAATAGCATCTACACTGTGAGTCCAATACAAAAAGGGAAAATGTTATCTTTATAATGTATTTACCTTGAAGCTTTCTACTAAGTTCAAGTTTTTCCTGTTCAAGGCGTTTAATTCTTCTTTCATAAGCTTCGGTTGCTAAGTTGTTATCTAGAGTTCTCTGAACATTAACATCGAGATCCAGTGGAGCGGGACCAGCTGTAACTCTTAAACAGCTCCGATCAGACAGAACACTGAAAAAAAGGGGAAAAAACGTGGGTTTACACTGAAACAATAAGTTTGAAGAGAAAAAGATAACCTTTTGAAATTGTTCATTTAAAACGTCATTTGAACATCTAGTTATAGCTAGCCATCTGGAGTGATTACAAAACATATTTTTTTGCAAAATCACCATAAACAATTCTCTAGAAGCATTTCTGAAAATGAAAACTTAAATAGCCCAAATTCTCTTGAATTTATTTTAATAATCACAAATTATAAGATGAAGTTTGCTGAAGGGTTATTGGTAGCTTAAAACAATGTGACCACCTAAGTGAAACAGTAGTCAAAAGCACCAACCATGGTCCTCTTTGGAATTCAAAAGTGAAATGCCTTCATAAGCTACAAGGATATACTGTTCAACACAAAGAATATAGCCAATATCTTATAATAACGATAAATGGAGTATAACCTTTAAAAATTGTAAAGCACTTTATTGTACATCTGTAACTTATATTGTACATAAACTGTATACGTCAATTAAAAAAACTTTTAAGTGAAATGCTTTCTTTAATTCGATACAATTTAATTAAAAACATTTGAAGTGCTGGACATTCAGCAGTGAGCAAAATGCACAACACTTGCCCATGGAGCAAGCTTTATATTCCAGTGGCAGAGACAAAAATAAACAAACAAGTAAAATATGCAATACATTAGACAGTGTTATATGCTAAGGAGAAAACATCAAGCAGGAAAGGGGGAAATGAAGTATTAAAGCAGAGTAAATAAAAAATGTAGATAAAGTGGTCAGGAAAGCCATCACTCAGAAAGTAACTGAATAAGTCCAGAAGGAATAAGGGGACCTGCCAAGGAAACATGAGAGGAAAGAGCATTCCCGGCAGATGAAATAGAAGTACGAAAGCCCTATCAACTATACTTCAACAAAATAAATTTAAAAAACAAAGAAAAAAGAAGTGCAAAAGCCCCGAGACAGGAGTATGTCTGGCATGTTCACGGGCCAGAAAGGAGACCTGTGTGGCTGAGAAGTGAGCAAGGGGAAGAATAGTAGGAAATAGAATCAGAAAGATAAAGTGAGCCAGTCTTGTAGGGCCCTATAAGAACTTTAGAGTTAAGATATGAAGCCACTGGAGTTGGGGGCAGTGAGAACTGGTCCTGAACAGGGGAGTGACATACTCTTGACTTATCTTTTAGCAGGATCACTCAGATAGGTTCAGAGAAATATAAGAAATGATGTTACAAACATCTGAAATAGGTGATTAAGAGAGATTTTAAGTAGAAGTGAGGAGAGAGGCCTCAGCTGAAAATACACATTTAGGAGTCATCAGCAAATAATACCAGAGCACCAGAGTATAAACAAAAAAGATCCAAAGATGAAGTGATAGGACACAGGGAGATTAGGAGGAATGTGGAGAATGAGAAGGGGTGGCCAGAAAGGTAAGGAGAAACGAGGCAAGTGCTCTGGAAGCTAACAGGAGAGAGTGTTTTAATGGGAAGGAGCCGGGACAAATGAGATGAGACTAGGCAAATAAGTCAGACTAGGACTGAGAAATGATTGCTAAACTTAGCAACATGGAGGTCAGTGGTGACATGGATAAAAGCAGTTTGCATGAAGTGATGGGAGCATAAACCTGACTGGAGTGGTGCCAAGAAAGAAGAGTATGAGAAAAATGGACAAAGTACAGACAACAATTTGAAGTAACTCTCCTACGATTAAGAGCAGAAAAATGGTTGGTAGCAGGTAAAGAAAGTTAGATGAACAGTTTTTATATTTTGCTTTAAGATGGGAGAAAAAACTGCATGTTTGTGAGCTGATGGAAATGATCTGTTATGCAAATGACACAGAAAGGGAAAAATTTATGATGTAACAGCAATGCGCTAGAGTAGGTAAGAGAAGACAGAAGGGATGCGGCTTAGCTGGGGAGATCACACCGTCATCCATAAAAAGAAGACTACATGGGTCCCGCGGTGTGAAGGTGGTAAATGTGGTGATGGGAACTTGGGGAAGTTGTCTGCTGATCGCTTCAACCTCTCTGTGAAAGAGGAAGCGAGATCATCAGGTGAGACTAAGTATGACAGGTGTTTTAGAGGAAAAGTATAAAGTATGAAATAGTTACCTAGGAGAGTGGAAGAGTGAATACACTAGGGTAACACAGTATATTTGCCAGGCAGCAATAAGTGGCACCTGAGGTTGGTAATCATGAACTTAAAGTGAGACCAGTAAGAATGGACAGATATTTTTCTCCAGACACTTTGAACTGCACAGGTATTGGCAGAAAACGGAACTGCAATAATGAATGTCAACTTAGCAAAACCAGTGTTACAGAATAACAGACAGTCAAGGAATTGAGGGGGCACCCAAGGAGTGACTATAGTCATTCTCAATGATATTTAAGGAAAGGTAAGGAGGAAAGAGAAGATATGAGTGGAATGAGGGTCAGTGAAAAGAATGTTAAGATCAGTGGGTTGAGAGTTCTGATGCTTGACACCTAGAAAATATTTATTCAATAGCATGGGACTCTTCTAATTCCTGCCCCGTTGCTAAGCGTTAGATTCTGAGCTATTTGTCCTCCAAAATGAGTTAAGATTCTTATACGTTCTATTCACTTTGTAATGTCTAACTTTTTCCAGTAGCTTCACCCTTTTTCTAAAAAATTTTTTACAAGGCTCTCTTATGCATTATATTTTTTAAAACCTCAATTCATTTTTAATTTGACTTAAATCATCCAAATCATGTTAACTTTTCAAACTTACCAGCTACTAGTATATGTAAAACCAACAAATGGCAGATGGTGACCAGAAAATGCAGTATGTGTTGGTGGGGGCATTGTTTCCTAAAGGAGGAAAAAACATCTGGTAAGAAATGAAAAACTATAAACTGCAGGCTGGGCTATAAGTATTACCTGTCAATAGTAAGTAGGTGACTGATCAATTTAGAAACATTGCTAAGTTTGGTACAGACATTTAGTGATAAAAAATTTAGACCATAAATATTGCTATTGTAGAATTCTAATAAAATGAAAAGAAAGATTTAAAGTCTGACGGATACTGAGTAGAATCATTATTCACATATTCCATATTTGCAAATTTGCCTAGTCGCTAAAATTTATTTGTAGCCCAAAATCAACATTCACAAATACTTTTGTAGTCATTTGCAGACACTTGCAGAGCAAAGAAAAAATTGAGTTGCGCTACGCACATGTTACCAGCTGGAGTTGAACAAGGAGACGTATGCCTTCTTGTTTCAGCTCTCATACTATAAACAAGTGGGTTTTTTCCAATGTCTACATGTGCCACATTTTTCTCATTTTTGTGTTTCTTACAGGTGATTTTGCTATCTAAAATGGCCTCCAAGAGCAGTGCTGAGATGCCATCTATTGTGTCCAAACAAGAAGGCTGTAATGTGCCTTACAAAAGAAATGTGTGTTAGACACGCTTCATTCCAGCATGAGTCACAGTGCCGTTGGCCATGAGTTTGACATCAATGAATTGACAATATATGTTAAATAAGGTGTCTTTAAATAGAAACACACATCAAACAAGGTATTGTGTAGCTAACGTATTGCACTGATTGGTTGATGAGAACATTGTGACCAGAGGCTCACAGGAACCTGACTGTGTATTTCCCCTAGGAACAATGGTTCAGGATTCACTAATACAGTATTTGCAGCAACTTTACTGAACATAACTATAGCAAATAGTCAGAATCAACTTTACTGTGTATTTAATTTGGAATGACTCACAATTCCTGTTAACAGTAAATGTAATTCTTGTAATAAAAAAAAACTGATGAGGAAACTCCATTTAATTCTTTCTTGTGAGGTTCAGTAAGGAAAGTATAAGAGAAGTTCTTATCTGTCTTGAATATGGTACTTACTGAACAGTGAAAAGTAAATTCTTAGTGCAGAATTAAACCCATAAGAAATAACTGAATAAAAATGAAAGTTCAAAATAAGAAGGCTAAGGACCTACTGTATAGCAGAGGGAACACTTCTCAATACTCTGTAATGACCTATATGGGAGGACAATCTAAAAAAGAGTGGATATATGTATTTGTATAACTGATTCACTTTGCTATATAGCAGAAACTAACACAACCTTGTAAATCAACTGTACTCCAATAAATTTTTTTTAAAAATTAAGAAGGCTAAAAAGACAAAAGAAAAAAAATTGTGTTATTTCCCTAAATTTTAATTTAATATAACCTAATGGTTTAGAGCAGAGGTTGACAAACTATGCTGGCCTGCTTTGGTATGGCCCACAAACTAAAAATGGAGGACTATTTGGCTAATCCACTGGTCAGCCACCTGCCGCAAACAGAGCTATAACTTTAGGTTAATAAGGCTATAGATTTTCTCTCCCCATTCATTTCCTACCAAGTTTGCTAATTTTAGTGGCAACACCACTGGGCATAGATATTTAGCTCTACAATCAAGTCAGCTCCCTCTGTCAGCAAAACGGCTGGTTTTTACAAGCAGCTCCATGCTAGCAGTTCTACCGTCCCCATTAAGCTGAGGGAAAAGTTGGGAGGGCTGTTTTTAACCAAAGTTCAACAGTATTTCATGAATAAATGCTTCTCAATTTATTTACCTTGGGTTGATTTATTAAGCCCTGAAATGGTTGTTTTTGACAATTTTGCGCAGTTTCAAGGTGGTTTTTAAGGAGAGATTTGCCAATGTCTTCACTCTGCCATCATGAAGTCCACTTTTTAAAGCATCTAATTTGTCCTTTTTTTTTTTGCCGTACACGGGCCTCTCACTGTTGTGGCCTCTCCCGTTGCGGAGCAACAGGCTCCGGACACGCAGGCTCAGTGGCCATGGCTCACGGGCGCACGTGGGTTCCTCCCAGACCGGGGCACGAACCCGTGTCCCCTGCATCGGCAGGCGGACTCTCAACCACTGCGCCACCAGGGAAGCCCCTAATTTGTCCTCTTCTTAAGAAACCTAATGACATAACTAATCTAAGAAGTAAATCTTTGAATTTTAATTTAGCTCCTAGTCATGAATAACTATGCTCACCTCAGTTAGCTCTTTTAATTTCTTGATTTAGGGAGAGTAAATACTGGAAGCCACGATAACTGTTTGATAATTGGTAAGGTGGTCTATAAAATTACTTTATAACCATATTTACAAAAAAAAGAAAAAAAAAGCAGAAGGACAGAACTTCTTTACAATGTCATACTCACAGAATTCTTTAAACAATCATCATCCACATCAAAATTTGATGTATCTGTTGGGCTACTAACTTCTGGAATGTAAGGTGCTTCACAGTTTCGAATATTATCCCAATCAATTCCACTGAAAAATGGGTGTTTCTTAAAGTCTTCAATTCCATTTTGACCAAGTCGATGTTCTCTGCTACAAATGAGCCTTCGAATAAGATCCTTAGCATTTTCAGAGACATCAGCCACTTGAGCTGGAAACTGAAACCTCTCCTAAACACAGAATAATAGAAACAAAATATAACAAAATATAGAAACAAAATATAAATCACTATTCAATTTACTAAGTAGGCTGATGTTAGCATTGACTTTCTTAAAAATACATTTTCTTTTAAAAATATCTAATAAATATATATGGTACACTGTCCTACAACAGTGTAAAGCAATTATACTCCAATAAAAATTGTTTTTAAATAATAAGAATATATGGTACAAAGTACTGATACTAAAAGAGATGCAGGAATAAATTAAAAAGGATAATTTTCCTAAAAGAACTTTTCATTTCGTATGTGACTTAGTCATAGATGCACTACAGAAAGAATAAGTTAAATGCTAAAACACCTTAAATGCTGTCAAAATGAAGTCACTAAATGTAGTAGAATGTGACTCCGTATTTTAATAGTGTATATGATTGATAATGTTCATATAAGTCACATACTAATGATTAATAGTATGGAACATTTTTAAAGAATGTAATACGTACTTTACACTACGAGAAGTGCGTTACTCCTTTAGCTCATTTAATCCTCAGAGCAACTGTATAAGGTAGATACTCCTATTACTCTAAGTTTATAGAAGAGGAAACAAAGAAACAGTTCAAGCAATTTGCTTGATGTCACACAACTAATAAATGGTAATAAACTGATTTGAACTGAAACTGTCTGATTCCAGAATCTGTGCTCTTAACAACCATGTTATAGTACAATGATTTCTATCTGAAATGCTTTACATGCTATTTACAACTTTGTAGCTATTTCTTGTCTTTCAACTCTTCGTTACTACTTAGCAGATTATCTTTGCAGCCAGGTAGAAAAGCATTGACTCTATAAGACTGATTTATATATATGTGTAGCAATTAATCATAATTGTATCACCAGAACAAATTAAAAAGAACAGACTGTCCCTCCCTTTATGGGATATTCCTATTCATATTCTAGGTTTCTGCAATTGCTCACAATCTTCTGAGACTGATAATCAGACTCCTCCTCTTCTTGTACAATCTATTTCACTTGGTACTAAATGGATTAAAGTTTATTCATTCTTTCCTGCTCTGCATCTGGACTGTTTCCAATGTTTGGTGACCATAAATAATACTGGGATATGTATCTTTGTACATATATCCTTGTTCTACGAATATTTTCCTTAGGGTAGATTCCTAGAACTGAAGTTACTCAACCAAATGTATTAACCATTTTTTTTTAAGGCTGTCGATGCATACTTATAAACTTCTTGACAGAAAGATTATATCAATTCACATTCCTATCAACAACGTCTAACAATTTCCACCTCACTGGATTATTTACAGTAACAAGTACTATTTTTCTTTTCATCTTTGCCAATTTGACGGGGAAGAAAAGGATGCCCTTCTTATTTTAATTTGCATTTTATTTATTACTATTAAGAGTGAGAATTTTAAATGCATTCTAGTCATGATTATACTTATACTATAGTAGTAATGATATAAATTATCTGCTTATGATCTTTGTTATTCTACTGAAGAGAACATTTAATTTTCTACTTACTAGCACCTCTAATGAAATACAGGAGAAAGTGAAAACTAATAATTTTATGCATAATTTATGGATCTTGATTACTCATATTTGTCATGTCCCTTATTAGCATAGAAATTAGATTGTTTATTGTTCTTGGAAAATCATTTTTTTCAATATCACATTTTAATTTTATTGAATATTATATGTATTATTTACCACATTAATTTGAAAATTAGTAAAATATACTAACTTTGTGATTCATGATTTTTCCATATGTTTCCACCAGAGATTCTGCATAAAATGGTGTTTCTCCATAAAGCATTTCATACATACAGACCCCCAAAGACCACCAGTCACACTCAGGTCCATATCTGCCTTTTCCATCTTCCATGGCTTGAAGGATTTCAGGAGAGATATAATCTGGAGTTCCAACAGCCACTGAGGACTGTACCTGAAGAAGTTCACATTTTTAGTAATCTACCATAATATATTAGAAACAAATAATAATTTTAAATTAGAAACATTTACTTAAAAATACAATAGCATTACTTCATAACAACAACTTCGTCATTACCTGAATTTAGCCTCCTTGCCCATATAAGTTAAAATTTATATAAGCACCACACCAACAAGTTCTCCATATTTTTTAACACTATAGAACGTTTATTATAGCTGTTACTTAATTGACTACATTTAGGGTAACAATATGATATGAACACCACAGCCACTAACCACAAATTGAATATATATTTTAGAACATTCTTATTATTGATATTATCCATCCAACACTTACATATGAAAAATGGGACTGTGAAAATTTTACAATTAATTAGGGGGAAAAATAAAAAAGTCTGGCTAATACTATGAGCACACTGGAGATTACTTTAAAACACTTTAATGAAAACCTAAGGAAATAAATGTTAACAATGTCCCGCAAACTACTTATCTATTTAAAAAAATTATAAAAGGGAAAAAAATATATCCTTCAAAAAATAAAGTCCCAACAGAGAAAAAGAGCTGGGCATACAATTATGGCCAGTTGGATGTAAAGTAGAAAACAACAGCTAAAAAAGATCCTGGGCACATGTCTTGTAAGGTATTCCAAAGTAAAAGAAAATTGGTTCTTTATGTTTTAAGAGAACATATCAAGCAATGAACATTCTCAAGATAAAATAATGGTTAATACTCTGAGTTTTCTAGACTAAATTACCATTCTTAATAATCATTAGAATAGACTTCCTCCTTGGCAATACTGAGATTAAGTAATTTGAAAACTCTTCTACTACAAACTCTTAAAAGTACTAGATAAAATATAACAACCATTTTTATAAATACATAAATGAGTCTTTAAATAAAGAGACAGTCTTAGGGGCCCAGTAATCAAGAAATGATTGAGAACCAGGGCGATAAACATTGAAGCAGGAGTGCAGTTGGAGAAATACTGGTTTTCATTGTCTAGGTACTTGGCTTTTAACATATACATAAGGACAAAAGGAAAGACCTTGAACTTATAGGACGTTTGAAGTGAGAGGCTGCCCCATATAACCTTTACCCTAAAAGGCATATTGTAAGGAAAAGGTGAATTATAAAAATCTGCCACTCAGCAGAGAAAGATTAAGACATTTTGTCTATCTTGACTGTGACTGATATGTGAAAAAAATTTCCTCCTTTAGAAATTCATAACTTTAGGTCACATAGTCCCACCATTTGGAATTCTAATTCACAGGGTTTCTGCTGTTCAGAAGTTCTCAAGCCAAGAAACTGGCAAAAATACTGGCACCAGGTTAGGTGCCCCTAGAAAGCCTGGCATAACAAATTCAAAACTACCGTGGAGGACACATGCTCAAACTTGGCCACATATAATTCTCACACATAAAAGGCCATTGAAGATGAGCTCACAATCCAATAATATAACAAAATGAGGAGACATTCTATTACAAGCAAAAGTCAGAAATCCAAACAATTAGACCTCTAACAATTATCAGTTCCACTTCATGAAATAAGTATGTTTAAAATTATTAGACATATTAAAAAATCAAAAACATAAAAGATAAAAAAATTAAAGAGAGGTCCTAGATATGGAAAAAAGTAGTCATTGAAATAAAAGATATGAAAAAATAAATGAAATCGGATCCACTACTATACACACTGTAGTTAAACTGCAGAGCACCAAAGGCAAGAGATCTTAAAAACATTAGAGAATAAAGAGAGATTTTTCTACTAAGGAATGACAATTAGACTGACAGCTGAATTATTAATACTAACACAGCAGTCAGAAGAAAATGGAATTGTATTTTCAAAGTGATGAGACAAAATAATTGTCAATATTATATTCCCTACCTACCTAAACTATAATATAGGAATGAGGGTTAAATAAAGATATTTTCATACAAAGATTGAGTGAACTACCACTTGCAGCCCTTTTCAGTTGAACAAAAGTACTAAAGGATATACTTCAGAATCAAGAAATATAACCCAGAGCTTCGCTGGTGGCGCAGTGGTTAAGAGTCTGCCTGCCGATGCAGGGGACGCGGGTTCATGACCCGGTCCGGGAAGATCCCACATGCCGCGGAGCGGCTGGGCCCCTGAGCCATGGCTGCTGAGCCTGCGCGTCCGGAGCCTGTGCTCCGCAATGGGAGAGGCCACAACAGTGAGAGGCCTGCATACCGCAAAAAAAAAAAAGAAATATAACCCAGATGGAAGAATGTGACACTAGAAGCAATTATGAACAAAGATATTAGTAAACTTTAATATACATCTAAATGGTTATTAATTGCATAAAATAATGACAAAGAGAAGGAGAAACAGGACAACAAAGAGTAAGATGAGGAGGAGGAGCAGGGGCAACAGAAAAAGGAGATGGAGGAGGAGGAAGGAACAACTACTTGAAGGCTGAAAAATAAGATGGAACTAAAATACTAGAAAACAACATGTTACTGAGGGAGCAGTTAGGATTACAATGTTCTAAGTTTCTTGGTTTTCTAATTTTTATTTACTTTTTAATTATCATTTTTAATTGTGGTAAAACACCCATAATATAAAATTTACCATTATAACCATTTCTAAGTGTACAGTTCAGTGGCATTAAGTACATTTACAATGTTGTGCAACCATCACCACCATCTCTAAAACTCTTTTCATCTTGCAAAACTGAAAATCTATTAAGCAATAATTCCCCTATTCCCTCCTCCTCCCAGGCCCTGGCAACCACCACTATACTTTCCATGAATTTGACTACTCTAGGTACTTCATGTAAGTGAAATCGTACAATGTTCTTTTGTGTCTGGCTTATATCACTTGACATGTTTTTAAGAAGGTCTATCCTTGTTGTAGCATGTATCAGAATTTTAAGGCTGAATAATATTCCAGTGTATGTATATACCACATTTTTTTTTAATCCATTCATCCAACGATGGACACCTGAGTTGCTTACATCCCTTGACTTTTGGGAATAATCGTGCAATGAACATGGGTGAACAAATATCTCTTTGAGACCCTGCTTTAAATTCTGTGGAGCATGTACCCAGAAGCGGAACTGCTGGATCATATGGTAATTCTATTTTTAGTTTTCTGAAGAATTGCCGTACTGTTTTCCACAGCGGCTACAGCCTTTTACATCTCCATCAACAGTACACAAGGATTCCAATTTTCCCACATCTTTGCCAAAACTTTTTTTTTTTTATAGTAGCCATCCTAATAGGTGTGAGGTAGTATCTCATTATGGTTTAGATGTGCATTTCCCTAATGACTAGTGATGCTGAGCATCCTGTCATGGGCTTGCTGGCCATTCGTATATCTTCTTAGAAGAAATGGCATTTCAAGTCCTTAGCTTATTTTGAATCGGGTTGTTAGTTTGTTACTGAGTTGTCGGGGTTCTTTATATATTATGGATAGCAAACTCTTATCAGACATAGATTTACAACTATTTTCTCCCATTCCATAGGCTACCTTCTCACTAAGATAACTGTGTCCTTTGATGCACAGAAATTTTTAATGATGGTGTAGTCCAATTTGTCTATTTTTTCTTTTGTTACCTATTGCTTGGTGTCACATCCAAGAAATCATTGTCAAATAAAACTCATAAAACTTCTCCCCTGCCCACTATGTTTTCTTCCAAGAGTTTCAGAGTTTTAGCTCTTACATTTAGGTTTTTGATCTATTTTGAGTTAATTTTTGTAGATGGTATAAGACAAATTAAGTTTTTTCTTTAATTAGGAATATGGTAGAGAAACTGATTGTCTCTAGACTTTACATAAAGGATAAATGCTAAAATTTTTAAGATAAACATTAAAATATTTGAAATAGAATGTATAACTTCCGAAGAAGAAAAAAAGAAATAAAAATAAATTTGACCCAGCCAATAGAAGGAAGGGAAGAAGTGGGGTGTGCGGGAGAAGCACACATGCAAACAAACAAGCAAAACCTATAGCAAATAGTACAAGACAATATACTAGAAATAAATACAAACATATTAATAATGAAATTCATAAACAGATTAAATTCAACTATCAAAAGACAGAGTCATCACACTAGATGACAAATAAAACCAAAATGAACAAATTTTTAAAAAATCAGCAATAATCTGCTTAATGCACCTAAACATAAAGAAAGGTTAAAAATAAAAGGATGGAAAAGATATACCAGGCATATGTTAAACAAAAGAAGGTTCAGGTAGCTGTATTAATATCAATCAAATTAGATTCTAAGGCCAAGATGATTATTATGATTTTTAAAGATTTATTAATTAGAAATTAATCTAATTTATTAATTAGAAAATACCCTGGAAGAGCAATTCTGAATAATACGTAACTAACAACATAGCTACAAAAGAGTTGTGAAAACATTGATAAGTTCAAGGGAAAATTAATAAATTCAACATCATAATAAGGACTTTTAAACAATAAATAATAGATCAGAAAGAAATAAAACTGGTAAGAATATTAATATTTTGAACAACAAAGTTAATAACTGTAATCTTACGGACATATATAAAAACCTGCACCCAAAAGTTAGGAAAAAATGTATTATTTTCAAACAAACATGTAACAGTTATAACAATTGGCCTGTTACAAAATTAAAAGCAATCTTGACAAATGCTAAAAAACTGATAACAAATAGATCCACTCTCCAGTAAAAGAAAACTTTCTATAAACAGCCAAATAAGTAAACATAACACTATGAATACCGAAAGGCACACGTCTAAATAATTAATGGTCCACAGAAGTGTTCTAACTAAAGCTGGAAAATATTTAGTAAAATACTCTATGTCAAAACTTATGAAGAAAAGTAAAGCACAAATAAACAACATCAGGAATGATAAAAGAGCAAAACTACACATGTAACAGAGATTTTAAAACTAGAAAGACTGCAAACTGAACAACTTTATACCAATAAAATTGAAAACTCAGAGAAAATAGATAATTTTCATAGAAAAAAATATAACTTACCAAAACTGACTCAGGAAGAAATAGAAAACCAAAGAGACCTATAACCATTAAAAAATTTGAATCAATAGTATAAAATCTACCTGGAAAACAAACAAAATAAAACAGAAGAAAACAAAACCTCACCAAAGCAAAGGTGATTTAAAAGTGAGTTCTACCAATTATATAAAAAATAGAGGGCTTCCCTGGTGGCGCAGTGGTTGAGAGTCCGCCTGCCGATGCAGGGGACACGGGTTTGTGCCCCGGTCCGGGAAGATCCCACATGCCGCGGAGCGGCTGGGCCCATGAGCCATGGCCGCTGAGCCTGTGCGTCTGGAGCCTGTGCTCCGCAACGGGAGAGGCCACAACAGTGAGAGGCCCGCATACCGCAAAAAAAAAAAGGAACAGATAACACCAGTATTATATAACTGTTCTAAACCCAAAATGGGTAAGGGCAGCGGATATGGCTCCCCTGTTTATTTTATAAGGCTAAAATAACCTAAATACAAAACAAGACAGATAAGAAAAATTTGAGAAGGAAAATTATACTGCAAGCTCAGATATGATCAATGTCAGGTATGAATCTCAGGTAACAATTCAATATAGAATTTTAGCATGGTCAATCTAGCAGTTTGTTCAACTATATCAGTATAACTTGATGATAAAGTTATGTTTATATCCAAAGAATGGATGATTTAACACTGGACAATCTATGTCATTCATCGTATTAACAGACTGAAGGAAAAACACCCTGGTATTATCTCAATGGATGCAGAAAAATCACTTGATTACACAGTATTAAAAACCATAACAAACTCTTGGTAATCAGAAATAGAAATCTCCTTAATCTGATGAAGAATATATACCAAAAGATTACAGCAAACATCATACTTAATTTGAAACTACAGAAAAAATACCAATAAAGTCAGGAACAAGGCAAAGAAGCTCCCAATTACTACACCTATCTAATATTGTGTTTAAGGTCACTGACTGCATGATGAGAAAAAAATATAGCAAAATAACGGTGTAAGGACTGGAAAGGACAAAACACAAGGCTGTGTCATTATTTGCAGATTATAAGATTGTCTATATAGAAAAATATACATATACACATAGAATCTACAAATTATTTTGAACTAATAGAAAAATTTAGTGAGCTTGCTAGTTGCAAGATGAATATGCAAAAATCAACTGTGGTCCTAAAGAAGAGCAACAAGCTATTAAAATGCAAATTTTTAAAAGTTATCCATTTATAATAGCCAAAAAAAAAATCCATGAAGTGTCTAGGAAAAACTCTAACAAATAAAGGTAATAGATTTAGCTTTACCTGAACATTATTATAAAACTTCATTAACAGACATAAGAGAAAACCTAAAACAATGGAGATACCATATTCACAGATGGGAAGACTTCATGTTATAGACAAAAATTTTCCCATAATTAATCTCTAAATTCAGTGCAGGTCTACAAGCTTGTATATGTGAAAGGGTGTTTGTATATGTCTGCATGTATGTATATAAACTAGTAATATAATCCTAACAATCATATGGAAAAACAAGTGGCCAAGAATAGCCAAAACAATTTGAGAGACAGAAAAGGAACGACAGCAGGACACCCTCTCACAGAAACTGACTTCTTACAAAGGTATAGTGATTAAGACGGTATAATTTTGACTCAGACGTGAGACCTAAAAAGCAAGTTGAAACTTAATTTGGAAAGTCACAAACTTTGGGAAAGGTTAAAATTGAAGCAACTGCTTCAATAATAATAAATGATGATCCACACAGAGTTATATAATCACAACATTTCAGAACACCGGAAATAAACAGAACATCCTAAAAGCTTCCAAATAAGGGGCGAAGGTTATAACAGAAGTACTGAGAATTAGGACGGCATCAGATGTCACAACAGTAAATTAGAACACAATGCAATGTCTTCTAAATTCTAAGAGAAAAATAAGTTCAAATCCATCATACCATGTCCAGTCTAGATAAATTATCAATCAAGTATGAGAGAAGAAATGAAGGTATTTTTCAGACATGCAAGATTATGAAATATTTACTTCCACTGGAACCTTTCTTAGGCAGCTACCACCAAATGAGATGAAAGACAGACATGGATCCAGGAAACAGAGGATCCATTACTAGAGAGCGACACACAAATTCCATGATGATAAGGAAAGGTATGTCTAGGATGACAGTTCTCATCAGAGAACTGGAGATAGGAGATAGGCCTATCTCCAGTAGGCCTATAGGACAGTCTAGACTAGAATGAGAGTATGCACGCCTCCAGACAAAGGAGCCACTAAGTTATTTACTGTGTCTAAGAGAGAAAGGAATTGCTCAATTTCTTAATGTGTGGCAGAGAGTCTGGGGATAAACTAGTGAGAATTATACAGAAAAACTAAGCAAAGTAAAGGGGTCACTTACTTCAGGGAGAACAAAGAGCTGTTCAAGAAAAGAAAGGTCATTAAAATAAATAATATGGCACAGCTTTGTATAATATTTATATAATTATTAAAAAACTGAACAGGATTTAATGAAAGATTATGTGATAATCACAACACTGGGAAGATGAAGAGGAAGTGTAAGGGTTGGTTGAGACAGGTATAAAAGACCTGTATCCTCATCTTCCATGGTAGGAAATTAATAGATAATATCTAAAACTAAATAACAAGAGGCAGTAGCATGAATACAATAATAAAAAAATACATAAGTAGAAGAAACAACGGAAGAAAGAGCTAAAAGATTTTTATGTGTCTGCTTGCAGAAAAAGACAGTTGGAGGTGGGAAAGAACCAGGACACAGGAATGCTGTTTCTTCTCATGTCTTCCTAAAATATGTATACGTCACATAAAAAATAAAGTAGAAAGGAAAAGAAAAAAGAAGGTTTCTTCATTATAATTTTCTAAATGGAGGACCAACATGCTATCATGTCCAGGAAAATTATTTGAGATCATTAATAAAAAATGAATGACTAGGAAGACATACTAGAATTTTAGGAATAAATCTGATCAGGGGCAACTCATATAGACAGAAACAGTACTCAATGCATTCTGGAATGCACAGGGACTTGGAGGACTGAACACCAGACTCCATAGGAGGAGCCCCAACTTTAAGGGGCTTATAACATGCAGGACTGAGGAAACACTACCTCTTCCCCTGGAATTCTTTCTCAGTGTAGCTCTCTCTTTTCTGGAATTGTGGACCACAACTTTCTGATACCACAGCCTACCTGACTTTAATCTGTGTTTTCTCAACTTAGACCACCATGCTATTTCTCTCCCTCTCATGTCATACCTGGCACTATCCACTTCCCACTATATACTTCAAACACATGCAGTTATCTTAGAGCAGAATAATTACATACACCGGTCTTACATTGTTTGTGTGACTACTGTCATATCTATTACTTCTACCTATGTCACAAGCCCCACATTACAATTTTATTTTCGCTTTTAATAGTCAGATACCTTTTATGTAAATTTTAAAAGAAAGATTAATATAATCTTTTTCCTTTATCCTGTAAATCTTATTTATCGTATCTGATCTGCTTTATCATATAGCTAAGTATCCAAATGGTGGCATTTCCTTTGGTGTGAAGGACATTCTTTAGCATCTAGGTCTCTTTCATTTACCTGAAAATGTCTTTAATTCATCTTCATTTTTGAAGAATATTTTTGTTTGATATAGAATTCTTGATTTACAGACTGTTTTTTTTTTCTTTCAGCACTTTAAAGATATCATTCCATGATTTCTGATGAGAGTTCAGTGGTTATTTTTACCCTTTTCCCATAGTATGTAAAGTGTTTTTTCTTCTCGCTGCTTTCAATTTTTTTTCTTTAAGTTTCAGCAGTTTAACTGTGATGTAGCCAGGTGTGGTTCCGTTTATTACCTTGAGATATGCTAGGGTTTTTTTTTTTTTTTTGCGGTACGCGGGCCTCTCGCTGTTGTGGCCTCTCCCATTGTGGAGCACAGGCTCCGGACGTGCAGGCGCAGCGGCCATGGCTCATAGGCCTAGCCGCTCCGCGGCATGTGGGATCTTCCTGGACCGGGGCACGAACCCGTGTCCCCTGCATCAGCAGGTGGACTCTCAACCACTGCGCCACCAGGGAAGCCCTATGCTAGGATTTTATATCTGTGTTTTTCATCACATTTGGTAAGTTTGAGCCATTAATTCTTACAAATGTTTTCTGTTACTATCACACTTTTACTAGGATTCTAACTGTATGGATATCTGAGCCCATATTGATTTTGTTTCAATCTTTTCCTCTCTGTTCTTCAGACTGTTTAATCTCTATTAATCTGTCTTCAAATTCACTGGCTCTTTCTTCTCTCATTTCTAATCTACTCTTAACCTCCTCCTGTGAATTTTTTATTTCGATTACTATAATTTTCAAGTTCTAAAAGATCTGTTTGATTTATTTTTCTGCAGAGATTCCTCATCTGTGTAATCTTTAAGACTATTATCTTCCTTTGATTCTTTCAACATATATATGATAGTTTCATTAAGTCTCTGTCTGGCAACTCCAACGTCTGTGCTAGCCAGGTTTTTACTGACTACTTTTATTTTTCAATTCTGTATCACAATCACTTACCCTACCCTCTATTTTTGTTTGGTCTAGTGATTTTTGACTGAATGCTGGCCACTGTCAATAAAACATTGTGGACAGTATGAATTCTATTATCTTCCTCTGAAGAATATTAAATTCTCCTTTAAGCAGATAAAAAAATGCTAACTGATCTCCTTGAACATGGGCTGGCTTACACGTACACCCTTTAAAGGCAATTTATAGAAAACCTAAGATTCATCTCAACCCCTTTATTTGGAGGACCACTTTCAAACTCCGTTGATCTTATCAAGACTTGGTTTTAGGCTGTTAGATAGGCTTAGAGTAAGTCTTACATGTTACAAACATCTTAACTAGCCAATATTCCAATGCCCCCTAGTGCTGTGTCTCCTCCAGCGCTGCTTGATTTCGAGTAATCTGCTCGATTTTCAAATGGATAGCATCTACTCTTTGGTAATTCTCATATGTTCTTATACAGTTGTCCCTCCATATCTGCTGGTTCCACATTTGCAGATTCAACCAATCATGGATCAAAAATATTTTTTAAAAAATTTTCCAGAAAGTTCCCCAAAGCAAAACTTGAATCTGTCACACGCTGGCAACTATTTACATAGCATTTACATTGTATTTACAACTATTTATATAGCATTTACATTGTATTAGGTATTATAAGTAATCTAGAGATGATATGAAGTATACAGGAGGATGTGCATAGGTTATATGAAAATACTACATCATTTTATATCAGGGACTTACTTGAGCATCTGCAGATTTTACTATCCATGGCAGGGGGGCAGTCCTGGAACCAATCCCCCACAGATACCAAGGGACAACTGTACGACATATGTACAGACCAACCGTCATGAGATAGCCCCATATGGATATTTTAGGCCCTCTGTATGCACAACTCCCTCCTTTCCAATGGTAAGCCCTGCAGATTCCAGCTGCCTCAGCTAACCCAACTCTGATCTCCTCCTCCTCAGCTCTGTAACACGGTTAAACTCTGCTTTAACTCTAGCTTTCTGCATCACAGTCAGCAAACTGTCCCAATCCTGGGAAATGGTGAGGCATACCTCATGAATTAACTTCTCTCAGAGATAACAGTCTTGTGTTGCCTGTTGTCCACTGCCTAAAAACTGTTGTTTCAAATCCAGTTTTACAGTTATTTATAGTGAAAGAACAATTTGGTATCAATTACTCCCTCCATCAATGGCTAGAGGCAGAAGTCATATAATCCTTTTAAAAAAAGTTATCTCCTTAGGATAAATTTTCAGAAGTCAAATTGCTGGTCCAGAATAATGTGACATTTTCGTGGCTTTTGCAATGTATTATACTAAATTACTCTCCAAAAAGTTTCTGCCAATTAAAATGATATATATTTGGATGTATGCTATACAACCAGGAAATTGAGGTAAATACTACAACAATAACAACAACAATAACAAACAGGGAAAACAATTGGGACATGTAAACTTTTAAGTAAGTGAGAGAATATAACGGAGGGGCCTAGGGTTAGCAGAACTAAAGTAAATGGTAACATAAAACTGAATCAGCCTAGAGGACTTTCTGATAAAAGCATTCACTTGTTGAACACTGTCCCTCAGGAAAACCAGACAACTAGTAAAGAAACAGAAAAGAAATGAAAGTGAAGAAGTCACATATTCGTTTTCCATGTGGGATTTATTTTCTTCACTCCTCCGGAACTGTGGAAATATCTCAAGTACAATAATAAACAGTTCAGCTAAAAAAGGAACAAACAAGAGTCTCATAAAAGGTATAGTGTATAGATCTTAAGATCATTAATATAAGCAGTTGAAAATGGTATATGACTTTTTAGACAAGCCCTATTATGAGTAAGTATGCCTAAGTGGAGGGAAGTAAAGCACAGAAAGACAAATGGATGGATGTTTGATAGATAATATAAATAGATGGCTTCTAAAACAGATAAAGAAAACAAGCAGTAAGGGAGATGTCTGTGGGTCAAACAGTTTAAGATTTATCTTTATTTACCGTTCCATCTTCCATCAGCTTCAGACATGAACCAAAATCTGCTAACCGAATATGTCCATTCATATCCATCAATATATTGTCAGGTTTGATGTCCCTGAAAAAAACAGACGCATGCAATTTTTAGTTGGGAAAAATAAACACAATCAGTTACTTGGTAAGATAACCATTTTGTCTGAAAATCTCAACTTCTTTTAAAATTAATACTCTAAGAACATATATTTCTTTAGACTATTTCTTTATGGGTTCAAATCCTAGCTCTGATTCATATTAAAACTTTTTTAAACACATGCAATTTCAGTGTTCTGGAGATAAAAAGTACTGTGGTAATTTTCACTGAGGTTAAATCTTACCATTCTTCCTTTAGATTTGCACAGATTCCAATGTGGCCATGGTAGGCCTACTTTCTGCATACAGAGAAGAGCCATAATTACTTGATACCCACAAAACATACTACCTTCTAGCCCATGAAACTGAACAGGGAAAAATATACTTCCTAGACCCTGAACATAAATGTAAATAAATACATTTTCAATTACTGCAGGTCATGACAACACAAAAAGAATTGCTTCACAAAGCTGATTCGGAAAATGATTGAAACTACTTAATAGTGATCTATATTATTATATAAAGCTATTTACAGATGTTAAGTCAAAGGCTTGTAAGATATCCAAATCTAACTAATAACAAACTAAATCATGCCAGTTTTTGTGTTTGTTTTTACATTTGAATAATAAAAAGTGTTGCAAACCTTTGTGGCAGCTAACCCACTAAAAAGGCAGAGTTCAATAGTTCTGACAGACTATAGCCTTCAAAGCCTAAAATATTTCCTATCTGGCCCTTTATAGAAAAAGTTTGCTGACCCCTATTACAGATGATAGATGACTGCTTAATACAGACAGGCAGATAGACAGACTGAAAACAGCAGCCTGCATAGGAATTGTCTTCATAGTCCTCCATATTTGAATTTATAACCTCAACTCTCAGAAATGCTATATTAAGAAAAGATTTTTCTCTTGTTCAGAAACATCAAAGAAGTACACTTTAGTGCTGGAAGGAACCTTAGAAATTACCTAGACCATTTTTAGATAAGGGGAAAACTGTATTTTATTCTTTATTTTTTTAAATATTAAACTGCATAGTGATTATACATAACTGCTACTGGTAGAATTCTCAGATTTTAAAGGAGACTAAAGGAATTACAAAGACAGGATTTATAAACATCAGTAATATTTTTGTCTATGTAAAAACCAGGAAATATTAAAACTTAAGAGAAATAAATTGTATTTATACACTTGTAACAATTAATAAAATGTAAAATATTTAACAAGACATTATAGATAATACTGCCACTCCCCAAATATCTCATTACCCTTCCTGATACCACCCCCTTCCTCCACTCCCCAGAGGTTAGCAACCACAATCCTGAATTTGGTGTTTACTATATCATGCATATTTTATATTATTAGTACATATATATGTAACCATAAGACTATATATTTTTCTGAATGTCTTTAAACTTTATAATTGATACCAAACTGTGTGTAGCCTTTTGCAACTTGGTTTTATTCTAATGTTATGTTTCTAAAATTTATCCATGTTGACACATATTGTTCTAGTTCATTAATTTAAATGCTATATGGAATATTTTCACAGATCCAATTTATCTATCAATGCTCCTGATTATGGAATTTAGATTGTTTCCAACAATTTTAAATTGTTTTAGATTTTTATTTTGCTATTACACAAAATTCCGAAATGAATATTTTTACAAATACCTCCTTGTACCCATATGGGAACATTTCCCTAGGCTATCTAGAAGTGGAATTGCTATGATAAAAGACATGTACATCTTCAACTTTACTAGCAGGATTACTACTAAGGTTAAGACTCTTTTTTACATTATCAATGGTCATCTTAGATTCCTCTTCGGTAAAATGCCAGTTAAAATCCCGTGCCATTTTTTTATACTGTGTGTGTGCTGTTTGTTTTTGGTTAATCTTCAGGAATTTCATTTCCTCAGATTTAAGTACATGTGTTACAAATCTCTTCTCTCCGCATGTGGGCTTGTTTTTCCACGTTGTTTATAGTGTCTTTCTTACTCGTAAAAACATTGTTTAATGCTAATATAGTCTTATAATTTATCATTTGTATTTTTTGTCTTTTTTCACTTTTTCAGCTTTACTGAGGTATAATTGACAAATAAAATTGTAATATATTTAAAGTACAACATGATGATTAATCTGATGTACATCACATTGTGAAAGGATCCCCACCACTGAGTTAACATATCCATTATCTCATCTCACATATTTACTTTTTTTTTTTTTTTGGTGTGAACACTTCCATTCTACTCTCTTAGCAATACAATGTTATCAACTATAATAACCATGCTATACATTAGCTCCTCAGACCTTATTCATCTTATAACCTAAAGTTTGTACCCTTTGACCAACTTCTCCCTATTTCCCATACCCCCAGATCCTGTCAACCATCATTCTACTCTCAAAATTTGCATTTTTTGTCCTAAGAAATCTCCCTTATCCTCTCCTTCCAGGGCTCATATAGTGTCCTATATTTTCTTTTAAAAGTTTTAAAGTTTTACTTTTCATTTCAAGTCTTTAATCTCCCTGGAATTAATTTTTCTGTGTAGTGTAAGATAAAGGCCACACTGTATTTCTTTCTGTCCCAATACCATTTATTGAATGACATCCTTTCACTACTGATTTCTAATAGCACCTCGGTCAGAAATCAGGTGGATCTGTTTCAGGACTTCCATGCAATTTTAATCAAAAATCTTTAGAACGAAAGGGAGCCTATTAACAATGACCAGGACAATAGGCATGAACTGGAACTGTCACAGGCAAACAGAGGTATGCTCACCCATCTATACCTAGACTACTGTCTTAATTATGAGAGCTCTATAATGACCTCTCTATACCAGTAGACCATGTTTTTAAATTGCCATGGCTCTTCCAGATAAATGCTAGAATTAGCTTAATATGTTCCATAAAACATACTGAGATTTTGATGGGAATCACAATGACTTCACAGATTAACCTGAAGAGAAATTATATCTTTGCAATATGACTCTTCCCATCCATGTATCAAGTTAATTAACATTATAGACACATATCTTAATTAATGTATATAAATATCTTATATATTAGTTATGAGTCTTCCTTTATGTCCTTCAATAATATTGAATATTTTTCCACAGACAGCTTACACATCTTTTGCTATTGATAGTCTTGGATACCTTAGAGTTTTGTTGCTATTGTGAATAGGATTTTCTTCATAGAAGCATTCTCATTTTGCTTCCAGTTTTCATGGGAATGTTTCTCGTATTTCACCATTAAGTGTGATCTTTGGTTTATATTTCCAGTAGAAACTCAATATTAGGAGAATTACCTTCTCCTCCCAAATTGCTAAAAGTATCAGGAGTGGATATTCAATTTTGTTGTCATTTTTGGTGTTGAGTTTATTTTCCTCTTTTAACCTGTTAATACAGTGTGTTACTCTAATAGATTTTCTAATGTTGAAACTCCCTTGCATCCTGGAATGAAACCTACATGGCCATACTTTTTTTTTTAATGTGCCATTTATCACTGAATCTAAAACTCCACTGACTGTAAAGATGCACCATTATGGCATGTGCCACTAAAAGAGAGAATAAATCGACTACTATAATTTTAGAAGCCCTTTATTTAAAAATTACAGAGATATTAAATTGAAAAATACGTTTGTCTTAGCACTCATAATATATACACTGCTGAATTTGATTTTTTTCTTTTTTTCGTCACGCAGGCCTCTCATTGCTGTGGTCTCTCCCGCTGCGGAGCAGAGGCTCCGGACGCACAGGCCCAGCGGCCATGGCCCACGGGCCCAGCCGCTCCGCGGCATGTGGGATCCTCCCGGACCGGGGCACGAACCCGTGTCCCCTGCATCAACAGGTGGACTCTCAACCACTGAGCCACCAGGGAAGCCCCTGAATTTGATTTTTTAAAACTTTTATTTTTAGGAACTCCCCTGGTGGTCCAGTGGTAAAGAATCCGCCTTCCAGTGCAGGGGATGAGGGTTTGATCCCTGGTTGGGGAACTAAGATCCCACATGCCACGGGGCAACTTAGCCACGCGCCACAACTACTGAACCTACGCACCTCAACTAGAGAGCCCGCGTGTTGCAAACTACAAAGCCCACACGCTCTGAAGCACGCGCACCACAACTAGAGAGAGAAAAACCCGCATGCCACAACTAGAGAGAAGCCCACGCGCCACAACGAAAGATCCCGCATGCTGCAGTGAAGATCCCATGTGCCGCAACTAAGACCAGATGCAGCCTAAAATAATTAAGTTATTTTTAAAACTTTTATTTTTATATTCATAAGTGATATTGTGCTATGTAACATTCTCTTCTTGTACTACCCTTGTCAAATTTTGTTGTTAAGGTTTTACTATCTTCATAAAGTGAGATAAATGGCTTATCAAAATTTCAAAAGAAATTTATACAGAATTCAATTATTCCTTTCCTTTTTTTGGCCGCACCACGCGGCATTCGGGATCTTAGTTCCCTGGCCAGGGATCAAACCCGTGCCCTCTGCAGTGGAAGCACGGATTCTTAACCACTGGACCACCAGGGAAGTCCCCAATTATTCCTTTCTTAAAAATTAAAGAGAACTCATCTATAAAGCCACGTGGGTAAAAGGCTGTTCATAGGAGTTATATTCATAACAGTTCAAAACTGGAAAAAACTCAAATGACCATCAGCAGGTGGGTGGATAAACTGTCACATATTTACACAGTGGAAGACTACTCTAGCAATAAGGAAAGATCTGTTGATACTACATCAAATTGGATGAATCTCAAAAACTTTATGTTGATCAAAAGACATCAGACAAAAAAAATATATGACATATGATTCCATTTATAAGAAGTTCTAGAACAGGTAAAACTAAGCTATGGTGATAGAAAGCAAAACAACTGGTGATGGAGAGATAGAAGACGCTAACTGGAAAAGAGCACAAGGAAACTTTTAGAGTGATGGAAACATTCTACATCTTGATTTGGGATTGTGGTTACACAGGTATATACATTGTCAAAAATCATCACTGCCCATTTAACACTTGTGGACTTTATCATATGTATTTCAATTTATAAAAATAAAAGGGGTGAAGACAAGAAGTACCTTTAAAAAATATGAGACTGTAGTCTTGTGGAGGGAGAACTTTCCATTACAGATTCAGTTTTTTTAAACGTTCTTAGTTTACTGAAATAATTTCTATTTCTTCTTGAGTAAGTTATAGCCATTTATATTTTCTAATATACATTTCATACACATTTTCAAATTTATTGGAATACAGTTGTTCACTGTATTCTATTATTATTTGTTTAATCTACGATATATAGTTATATTCCTAATATTATTTCTTTGTATCTTTTTTTGTGTGTGTGTGGTACGCAGGCCTGTCACTGTTGTGGCCTCTCCCGTTGTGGAGCACAGGCTCCAGACGCGCAGGCTCAGCAGCCATGGATCACGGGCCCAGCTGCTTCGCGGCATGTGGGATCTTCCCGGACCGGGGCACGAACCCGCGTCCCCTGCATCGGCAGGCGGACTCTCAACCACTGTGCCAGCAGGGAAGCCCTGTATCTTTTCTTATATCTTGATAAAAAATAACACCTAATGCTTATTTAGTACCTTCTAATTTCCATGCAGTGTTCTAAATACTTTATGTGCTTTACTTATTTAACGTTCACAACAACACCGCAAGGTAGGTACAATTATTTTCCCCCTTTAGAGATGAGGAAGCTAAGCCACACAGTTAATGCTCAAGGTCACATAGTGATTGGAATCAGGATTTAAACTCAGGCAGTCCGGCTCCAGAAACCATACTCTTTGCTATGATCATTACTGCATATGATTCAATGTTTAATCCATTTGGAATTCTTCCTGGTACACCTTGGAAGGTATGATCCAATTTTATTTTTCCCACACACCATTCATTGAACCTCCTATTTAAGACGCAACCTTCACCAGATGTTAACACTTGTAAGTTTTTGGATCTACTATAAGACTTTCAATTCAGTTCCATTAGTCTGTCTTTACACACAGTGGTAATATACTTTTAATTATTAAATACAGATATTTTAATATCTGGTAGGGCTTGTCTTCCTCACTGTATATTTATGTTAATATGCTATATATTTCTTAATAAATATATCCCTAAGTAGTCCATATTTTTAGATACCATACCTAGAGTCTTTTCTTCTACTATATCTCTTCATAATTATTGTTCCTTGCTACATTATAAATTCCACAAAGATAGGAATTTTGTTCTCTACTAGATTCCCAGCACATGGAAAAGAGCCTGACACATAGTAGCATGCAATAAATATTTACTCAATTAATTAGACAACAAAAGCTCTTGATATCCTTCTTGAACTTTCTTGCCATTTGTAAGTAGTTTTTAGGTTAATTCTCTTTGATTTTCCAGGTATAAAATAATATCATCTATGAATATCATCTATAAATGTTACTATTCTTACACTTTTAATTTTTTTCTTTTGCCTTACTGGCTAGTATTTCTACTACAATGTAAAATAATATTGGTGACAATGAACATCTTTGTCGTTTTGACTTTAGTAAGTTACCTATTTAGCATGATGCTGACTTTTGAGGTATAAGATACAGGCACATACAGCATGTTAAGGAAGCATCTACCTATTCTTATTTTATTAAAAAAAAGTATTTACTAAATTCAACAACTCTTCTTGATTAAAAAAAACAAAAAATAATTCTAAAATACATATATGTCTAAAATTTATAAATCAAGAAATAATAGGCTTAGATATCAGGACATTAGAGATATGGGGTTAAAAAGCAACAACAAGAAAAACAGCATAAAGAAGTTGAATGTGGCTGCCACTGGGGCAGCGGGCATAAGAGGTATTACAGAGGGACTAATTTCAATATAATCTTTTTGATACTACTTGAGTTTTATTTAACTATATGCAGTATTATTTGATTTAAATTAATTAAAACCCAAAATACAGGAGACTTCCCTGGTGGTCCAGTGGTTAAGACTTCACCTTCCAATGCATGGGGTGTGGGTTCGATCCCTGGTCGGGTAGCTAAGATCCCATGTGCCTCGCAGCCAAAAAACCAAAACATAAAACAGAAGCAATATTGTAACAAATTCAATAAAGACTTTAAAAGAAAAGGTCCACCTCAAAAAAAATCTTTAAAAAACCCCAAAATACATGTATATAATATCTGAGTCATTTAATTCAAGAATATGAAAATGTTTTGACTAAGCCACTATGATCATCTGCAGTCAGCAATATTTTTCAGTGAAAACAATTAACGGGTATCAAGATCATAGATAGATAAGATAATGTTATAAAGATAGTACAAATTGGTCTCTGCTTGTCCAACAGGGAATACAATTACACATTTCATGTAATACGTTGCCTAATGATTCATTCCACATACCTAGTGTATTCCATGGCTGAAAAAGAAGTCTCTCTGTTCCTAAAATGGTATCTATTTGATTTGATGGAAACTCTCCTAATCTTCTGAATTAATAAAACCGCAGGAGTATATGAACTATGAACTAATCACCTGTTAGGTTTGAAAATATGTTTTATTTTTTTTGGTGGGGGGGAGACAAAGTATAATGCAGATATGAGGTAGAACTTAAAGAATTCATAAGAAAGAAACAATGACTTTTCTATCTAGCTGATATTAAGTATGACCTACATTACCTGGCATAAGGAAGGCCTAAAACGTATGTAAGCCCACACACTTAACCACCTCAAACAAAGGAAAACATGTCCCTTCCTCCTTTTTCAACCAAAGACTACAGATTGATCTTCTGTGGTTTCCTTTCTCCTTTAAGATTGTCTACCATTTTCATCTAAATCTAATCTAAAAATGTCTGGGAGAAAGTATACAAAATATGATCTGAATTGGGCCTAACATATACAAAAATAGGCCTGGTTCCTTTTGCACTTTAGGTTTTTGAAGTGTAGGCGAAGCGAAACAGAAGCTGCAGATTCAAATCCCCGCAAATGTCAGGGGAGGTGTGGATATATCTGCTGACCAATATCCATCATATGAGTCACAAATGCTCTTAACTACTTCATAAGAATGTTCTCACTGGAGTAGAGGAATAGAAAGAGATCCCAAGTGTAAAATGATAGAAAGATGGTTACACTTACATAACTGACAGGACCCTCAAACCCAAGAGGTTCTTTTCTCTCATCTAGAAGAGCCAGGATCAAAGAAAAGCAGGTGAACACCTATCTATTCTCTCTACAAATAATTTGATAATTGAATCATGATTTTGGCATCTTGAAGGCTACGTACAGAAGAAAAGGTTTAACAATCTGTAAGTAACAAAACCCTTTCAAGTAAAGTCATAGTTATAAAGTTATCTATCATTATTATATAGGCCCAAGAAAATGCAAGTCTTTATTCTTACATTACCACTGAAATGTATCATCAAATTTTAAAAGAAATTTGAGTGCTTAAAAGAAGTTCTTAAAAATTTTTTTGGCTTTCCCATTCCCATTCATATGCAGAAAATATTCTCTTTAAGATGACAAATAACCTTTTAATTGCCAAATCCAGCAGAACCTTTTCAGTTTGAATCCTATAATGATTTCTCTGTGACATCTGACAATGCTGATTATTCTCCCAACTCTACCATTTTCTCCTCTATTTTCTCAACTAAGACCAATTCTTCTCAGTCTTCTTTCCTGATTCCTCTTTTTCCAAAGTCATACTTCCCATTCCCCTAATGCTGTCCTTCCCTAAGACTCAGTTCTCAGCTGCTTTAAAGTTAGAGAGCCTCTTCCCCAAAAGGCTTGTCCTTCTTGGGCAACCTATATCCACTGAATAATTTACAGGGAACTATAAAGAATCAGCCAACTTAACTAAATGAGTAACAATTCTGATGGGCTATAGACTTTCCAGAACTCCTAGTGGGGCTGGCTGAGGCTTTGGCCTGCAGTGCAAACTGACTTCTCCCTCTGCCTAACCCTGCTTCCTCCAGCTCCCCTCCCAAAGGTGTTAATCCTTAGTACATCTTGCATTATACATACATTCTGTCTCAGTCCCTGTTTCTGGAAAATACAATGTGTTGCATGGCAATGGATAAATGGAACAATGGGCTGGCAAATTCCATTTTCTGACATAAGAAGCAAAATAACATCTGGTATTCTGAACCACTCTGAGTCAGTGACATCTTGCAAATAAGGTGGCAGCCAGCCAACCAGATACCAAGTATTGTCAATAAAGGAAGTGAAAGGGAAATTCAGGCAAAACATTAGTTCCAACCTTGACAATCCAAGAAAACTAAGAAAGAGATAGAAATGTTTAGAAGAGATAAAAATCTCTACATTATCACTGTAAAAAAGTATTATTCAAGTTTCTTCCTAATTTGAATATGAATTGTACCACTTATCATGAATTAAAGTTTCTGTAATCTGCAGTTTTCCTTGTCCCCAAGGAAAAGCATTATTCTACTTAAAAGGAACATCTGACTTAAAACATTTGACTTAAAAGGAACAACATTATTTAAAACTCTAAGTCAAAATTAATATTTATAATGATACATATTTTTATTTGTAACATTAAGAATAAAAAAGCATCCCAAAACAATGACCACACTGAAAGGGCAATATTCTACAGGTCATTTTTACTTTAATACTTCAGTAGAATATCAGTACCAGAGCATGATTATTATAATTATTATTCCTATAATAGTAAAATGTGGATATAATAACATTAGTTAACCTTCAAAGCAGTAGTTTTCAACTCTGGCTGGACAACAAAATCAACTATAGAGGTTACTTAACTATATGTACCTCAGCCCCAGTCCAGACACCACAAATCAGAATACTGCATAGGGATTGGTTACTGAGAATACTAATTGAGGACACGTATCTCTCCTTCCATCAAGCTCATGTCAATGTCTCCGATTTGGTTCCTTTTCATCATTTACACAGGTTGGGGGAGTAGGCTCTCACAATGGAATGCTTTTATTTTCTGGTCTTCCTACTCCTCCTCTTTATATACCCATACAGAAGAAAATCAGCATATGGTATTATAATATTACAACTAAAATGTTTACTGAAAGTGTATATTAGGGCTTCCCTGGTGGCGCAGTGTTGAGAGTCCACCTGCCGATGCAGGGGACACGGGTTCGTGCCCCAGTCCGGAAAGATCCCATAGGCCGTGGAGCGGCTGGGCCCATGAGCCATGGCCGCTGAGCCTGCACGTCCGGAGCCTGTGCTCCGCAACGGGAGAGGCCGCGACAGTGAGAGGCCCGCGTACCGCCAAAAAAAATAGTGTATCTTAATTTTGTCAAATACATATTATATCAGTAATAAAGAAGAGAAAACCCACACTGGTAAAATTATGTCACAAACTGCCTTTCTGTTAGTCATACATTTGAATTTTTAATAGGAACATTAATTTGAAGTTCATCTTACAATTTAAAAAAGTTATTCATAACATTCTGTCAATAAACTTTTCTCAAACTTCTTTCCCAACAGTGGCTGCCCAAATCCTGATCTTTTACATATCCTTCAAAAAACCATCTAGATACAATCCACAAGAGGAAACAAGTACAACTGACAACCCACACCTACAGCGTAACTCAAAGAAAGTCTACCACAAAATTAAAATCATTTCTAATTATAGAAATAAATATTCAAATCCAGCAGATCAAACTCTAGAGTGCATGTGGAAAGGAAGACCTGGGAAAGAGACTAAGGGAAAAAGAAGAAAAGAGCAGGGAGTCCAGGGATGATAAAATGTAGACTAAACTACTACCCACTGTCACTGAAAGAAAAAGCCCTATTATGAGTGGGGTAAGATGTAACAATGGGGGAAACTGGGTAAAGGGTACATGAGATCTTTTTGTACTGTCTGCAATTTCCTGTGAATTTAAAATGATTTCAAAATAAAAAGTTTTTTTTTAAAAGCCCGCCCCAAAAAATTACCTTGAGAAAATTTATGGGCTTATTATCTTATGTTTCTCATTGTCTTGTTATACATTAACATAATCTCTTTAACACATATTTATATTTACTTAAACAATATATCACTAAAGAGAAAAACCTTCTAAAACTGTGTACCAGTCAATAGTATCTGATTTTCATCAGTGGACCACCTATGATCTTGTCCTTGTCAGCCCAGTCGTTTCTCACATTCCCTTTTGCCCATCTTTGCCTCCGCTCCTCTGGATAAATCCCAGCTGGCCTAAATTGCAAGAATAATTGCTTTCTCTTCTGAGAACCACCTTTGGCACTACAGGCACACCTCAGAAATACTGCAGGTTAGGTTCCGGACCACTTCAATAAAGCTGATATCACAATAAAGGAAGTCACATGAATTTTTCTGGTTTCCCAGTGCATATAAAAGTCTGGTGAGTGCGCAATAGCATTACATCTAAAAAAAACAATGTACACACCTGAATTTAAAAATGCTTTATTACTTAAAAATGCTAACCATTATCTTACAATGCAAGGTTGCCATAACCTTCAATTTGTAAAGAGCTCAGTATCTGTGATGTGTAACAAAGCAAAGCACAATAAAACAAGGTGTCGATCCCTATATTCCCTCCACCAGACCTATCTTGCTAAAGCTCTATAAAAACTGCCTTTCTTTCCTAAGGTAATGTCTGAGTCAGCTTGGGCTACCACGACAAATACCATAAACTGGGCGGCTTAAACAACAGAAATTTATTTTCTCACAGTGCTAGAGGCTGGGAAGTCCAAGATCAAGGTCCAGCAGGGTTTGGCTTGTAGTTTTCATATGGCCTTTCCTTGGTGTGTTCACAGAGAGAGAGAGAGAGAGGGAGAGGGAGAAGGAGAGAGGGAGGGAGGGGAAGAGGGGGAGGGGGGGAGAGAGAGGGGGAGAGGGGGGGAGGGGGGGAGAGAGGGGGAGGGGGGGAGAGAGGGGGAGAGGGGGGGAGAGAGAGGGGAGAGAGAGAGGGAGGGAGGGAGGGAGGGAGGGAGAGAGAGCGAGCGCTCTCTGCTATCTCCTTTTATATGGGCACTAATAATCCCATCATGAGGACCCTATCATAATGACATCATCTAACCTAATTACTTCCTAAAGGCACACTGGGGATTAAGAGCTTCAACATATGAACTGGGGGGTGGGGGGAAGACACATATCCTCATTCCATAGCAAGTAGAATATTCCTTGAAACTTCCTCATGTACTAGCACTCTGAATAAAGGCTTATGTATGCTTAGCACTTATCTGATTTTCTTCTACAGTTTCTATTAATTAATTAATCAACTAACAATTGAATACTATGTACCACAGATTGTACTTGGTGCTAGGGTTATCAAATATATATCTGAGATTAACCAAGGCATTTCTACTGCTAAAATTAAATAATGAGAAATAGGGGGAAAATAGTTAGTTAATGGGTAAAACTTATCTATTTTAAAATACCACATAATTACATAAGAAATGCTAATGAATAATCATGAATAGCTTAATAGATTTTTCTTTTCAATAAATATATGACTTGATACTGTGATTTTTATATTATATATACACAATACAGTCACATTCATTGATAACAATGGTTCCTTCAACATTTCATGGTGTTCCACAAAGTTCATTTAACACCTATCAGAACTCTGCATTGGTTTTAGATACCATGAAGCAGAAGTGAGACCATGTGAACCAAAACCCAGCATGTTCTGTTTCATAATGAAATCAGCCACCAACTTGCAAGAAAATGATTAGACATACTTTGGATTCTTCTGAAGGTTCTTCAAATCATTCTCAAACTGATGGTACTACCATAACAATATGAAATTACTTTAAAATGTATTTATATACTGTTATGTTATGTAGGCACTTCTGTCTTCATTGGAATCTATCTGTTTCAAAATTTATACTTATTCCCTTGACTTTTTTGATAAATACAATACCATATTGTAAAAGTTAACACATCTCTTGAAACAAGTAATTAAAGCACATAATCATTAATGAGTCACAGATTTTTCTGGATCAGCAAGTAAAACAACTAGCTGCCACATACTAAAGAGATCCTCAAAATGAAAAGAATAAAAACAAGATGAAAGAAATTCACAGGAATATGGCTACTGAAGCCTGGTATACTTGTATTTTACGTGCAAAGTAAATTTCAAGGCGAAAAAGAAAAGCACCCTTAGTGATGAGAAGGACCTCTAAATCTTGACTAAAAGAAAATTATTTCACCAGTAATACATAACAAGTAAATTTGTAATACTTCACTTCCCTAAGGAAAAAGGAAGTGAGGAAGGATGCCATTATGACTATATAGTTCTTCCCTTCTCGCCTCACCTCCCTACCAGATGCAGAGTCCCAGAACCAGGGCTCCAACTGTAGGTGCCAGAAGCAAGGATAATTCCCAAGAAGAATTTCTAGCCTTTAAAGCTTAATGTCAGTACTCCTAAGGGCCTGATAGGGTGAGTCGTGCCATCAATCCATCTAGTGAAACCAAGGCTGGCAGGGAATACTGCTGGATTGCGTGGTGGTTGAGATAGCCCACCATTTCTGTATCTACGCAACCCTACACTGCATCAATGCACTGGGACGGAGGCACTTGCTAGACTAGTAGTGCTGCTGTCAATTTGGACCAGCACAGTGGTCAAACCTGACATTCTTTCCAAAGGACCAAAAGTTTGGGCAAAACTAAGTGACAGAGAGAAGGAAAAGTAACAGCTAAGGATAAAAGAATGAATAAATGGGTTATGCAATAAGGGAAATCCAGTATTATTATATTGATGCTCTGTGAGAGGCTCAGAGCAAGATATGATATTGTCTTGGGAGATTGGGATTGACCATATATACACTAATATGTATAAAACGGATAACTAATAAGAACCTGCTGTATAAAAAAATAAATAAAACAAAATTCAGAACAGATATGATATTGTCTCTTAGCTCAATTACACCAAATACCAGAATGCGTGAAGACGTATGCTACTGAAACAACTTCCTGCTTTTGGAACCTGGCGTGATCAAAGGGAATTCTGCGAACCTGAGTGGCATCACTCTGGGAGACAATTTAGTCATATGAAATGATGATGGACTAGATGGTTGATGAGTCGGTGGGACACTGGTAATATGCCAGCATCTTTTTTTTTTAATTTTATTTATTTATTTATTTATTTATTTTTGGCTGTGTCGGGTCTTTGTTTCTGTGTGAGGGCTTTCTCTAGTTGTGGCAAGCGGGGGCCACTCTTCATCGCGGTGCGCGGGCCTCTCACTGTCGCGGCCTCTCTCGTTGTGGAGCACAAGCTCCAGATGCGCAGGCTCAGTAGTTGGGGCTCACGGGCCCAGCCGCTCCGCGGCATGTGGGATCTTCCCAGACCAGGGCTCGAACCCGTGTCCCCTGCATCGGCAGGCGGACTCTCAACCACTGCGCCACCAGGGAAGCCCATGCCAGCATCTTTTGACTCACCATACTGCCATGTGGTGTTAACACTGGCCTTGCTGATAAGATTCAACCACGTTATGTAAACAGGCCTTTTGATAAGGCTGATATTAATAATTAAATGTACTGGGAGATTTAGTAAAGCCTCCTCAGGATTTAATAGCCAGAGGAAGAACTAGATTTCGTTAACCATCAGCTAGCTTCTATGCTAAACAGTTCTGCACAAGTTTATCATATGGTACAAATAACAATAGATCAAAGGGGAAAAACAAGTAATTAAAATAGTAGTACAAAAATATGAGAATGTATGTAATGGCCTTATAAGATGAATTAGTGGTTTCTTTAAATTTATCCCTACCCAACACTGGGCTCCTCCAAATGACAGACATACTCACTATGACACTATTGCTGTGTCCATCACATAAATGCTACGCTAAATTTAATACCCCCAAAAAATTATCATTTTGTTGTAAGAGAGCCTTGGCTGAAGGCCAGGAAGTGGCCTGTACAGTGAGGAACTAATCTTACCCAATGAGAGGTCTGGCCTTTGCTGCAGCTACTGGGAGGTGATCTCTAGGTTCTTGGGATATCATGCCTAACAGGAGTATCTTTGTCTGGGGCCTTCAGACACCAAACAGATTAAGAATGTAATTTATGATGGATATAATTTATTTGGGCCATGTAGTATCAGTTTTATCTGACATATTCCATAGCAAGGGATGGAAACTAAAGGGATCATCCCAACCTCAGGGAAGGGCTGGAGACTAAAGGTCAGTCCTGCAGGCAGTATGTGACTGAGCAAACCCCAAAACTCTGGAAACCAAATGCTCAGGTAAGTTTCCTCGGTTGGCAATACTCCATTCGTACTGTCTCATGGATGCCGGGAAAGTAATGCTGCCCTAATTTCACAAGGAGAACAGGAGAGAAGCTCTGGGTTTCGTACTTCTCCTGAAATCTGCCTTGGGCACATCTTCTCTTAGCTGATTTTAATCTGTACCCTTTCCATGTAATAAACTGTAACTGTAAGTAGAACAGCTTTCAGTGAGTCCTGCTGAGTCCTTCTCACAAATTATTAAAACTAAAAGTGGTTTTGGGGACACCCCGAACCTGGAATTGGTGCCAGAAGTAAGGGTAGTCTTTTGAGACCGTTCCTTTTAACTGTGAAGTTGGCCCAAATTCCTTGCAGTTACTGAAATGCCAAATGCACTGTAATATGATGACTATCTTTATATAAAATGATCCCTGTAATGGCGCACATCCCAACTTCACCTACAACTCTAGTTTGACAATTTCTAACTAAAAATTATCTATTCTTTAGTAATTTCAAGATATTATACAAATACCTCCTCCATTAGCAGCATCAAAAATTCTAGTTTTCAAATGAGACTGTGGGGGACTGAAAGGAGTTTTATCTTAGCGTCAGGCTTCAAAGTTTTTCTATCTCATTGTAAAAGTGTAATGATTTTACATATACCAAGAGAATAACAGACAAATCATACCACAAATCCAAGCTTAAAGAGACGAAATCCGCCTGAAGCCCTTGTGGAGGCTGAGCGCATACCTATCCTTCATAAAATCTTATGGGATAAGGGATAAAAAACTCTTTAGAATTGAATTCTGTGTTATTTCCCTCAACAACTTCTATTAAAATAGGTTTGATCCATTTCCTGTAATGCATCAGTACACTTTACCCAAGAGTTAGCCATATTATATAAAACAGTACTAACATTAAGTAGATGAGGTTAATAAAAACTGTAATTATAAATCCTGAATATTGAATAAATTCCATGGGGAAAAAGTACGAGTTATGAGGAAATCCATGAATAACAAGTGAATTATTTTTTGCCTTTTATTTTTGGACTAGGGTAAGGAGAGAATACTTCAAAAAAAATACTTTCCATCCTAAGAATTTATTTAAGCCAGTACTTAATGTTTAAAACAAACACAGCAAAGCACACATACTCCATTACGTTCCACAAAACCGACCTAATTTGCCTTCAGAGACAGATTCTATCCAACAAAAAGTTAGTGTGCCTGAGACCTTAGGATCCTCGTCTGATCTGAAATGGCGAGCATTTTTATATGAATAAGCTACACCAAGTAAAACAAGTAAAGGTAAGCATGAAAAATATGAAAACATAATGACAACTGCTGCTCATTAGTTATTTTTTCCTGGTTTAGGTTCTTTACTTTTAATTGCAAGTTCTATCTCATGTTTCTTTACTTGTACCTATATTTTGCCAGTGTTTTATTGTATGCATTTTAAACTACCTAAATCCATTATGGAATGAGGTGAGAAAGAAAGGAATAAATTAAATGACTAGATACATAACTACACTATGAGGAAATACAATCCAGTGGGCGCTACACAATAACTGATGTAACTCTTTTTTAAGCCTATGTGTAGTCTAAATACTAGATGCAACAGTAACTCTTCCTAAAATATGACTTGACAATGGGAATGCTATGTTGCAGCAACCTATTAACCCGTAACCCAGTAAGAAGACCTTGAAAAAAACACAAGGTTCTAGAGGAAGAAAACCTCCAGAGATACATAATAAAATATATCCACTGAATACATTAGACGAAAACATCACAGTCTCTGCCTCCAGAAGCTTAAAAACTAGTGGAAAATACGAGGCAAATATAAAAATAAATAAGTAATTTGATAATGTACACTACCCTATACCTTAACGAAGCATGTAACAAATTACAAAGTGATCATTCATTACACATATTCTTTATATTAGTTCTTGCATATATATATTTGTTTACATTAGTTCATCTGTACCATCCTTAGGAATGTGATGTGCCTTGAGCGGGTCTATATCCCATAACTGGGTTGAGTATAGTGGACCCTTTAGATATGAAAACTCATGTCTTTTAGCTCTATAGATGCTTTCAAGACTACTTCATTATCCTTTCTATTAATTGATTATAAGGTGCTAATGTGATTTTCTTTGAATTTATATTGTTTTGGTGCTGCAATTGTTGATTCTATAAATTCACATATTTCTCCAAAGTTGAGAAGTTTAGGGCTGTTCCTAAACTTCTGTTCCCTCCCTGCTCTCTTTCTGGGACTCCAATTATATATATGATAGATCTTTTTATTCACCTTTATTTTTTCAATCTTTTCATCTCTGTTCTTCATAGGATACTTCTGCTGATCTATATTCAATTTCACTGACTTTTTCCTATAAACCTCCTTTTGATATTGAAACCACTCAGTGAATTTTTATTAGAGATACTGTATTTTTCTGCTCTGAAATTCCCATTGGTTCTTTTATATTATCTATTTCATTGCAGAGATTTTCCATCATTCATTCATTTCAAACGTGTTTTCCTTTACTTTGTGGAGTATATTTAAAATAAGTCCTTCTTTAAAGGTTTTGTCTGATAATTCTTACTCCTAATGACTCTTCAGGTGGATAAGTCAACTATTTTTTCTCTTGAGACTGAATCATAATTTCCTGATAGATTGAGTAATTTGGGGTTGTATCATGTGCACTGTGATGTTGTCATGTATACTCTGCGTTCTATCAAAAATCTCTGGAAAATGTTAGCATTTTAGTTTTAACAGACAGTCAACGTGGTTGAGACAACACAACTGAACCTCAAAAATACTAAGCTAAGTGAAATAAGGCAGTCAAACAAGACATGTTATATGATTTCATTTACATTAAATGTCCAGAACAGGCAAATCTATACAGATAGAAAGTAGATTAATGGTTGCTTAGGGCTGGGGAAATAGGGGAATAGGGAGGTGAGAACTTAAAGGTATGGGGGTTCTTTTTTTTTTTTTTAAAGAATTTATTTATTTATTTACTTATTTATTTATTTTTTGACTGTGTTGGGTCTTCATTGCTGCACACAGGCTTTCTCGAGTTGCGGCAAGCAGGGGTTACTCTTCATTGCAGTGAGCAGGCTTCTCATTGCTGTGGTTTCTGTTGTTGCAGAGCATGGACTCTAGGCATGTGGGCTTCAGTAGTTGTGGCTCGCGGGCTCTAGAGCACAGGCTCAGTAGTTGTGGTGCACAGGCTTAGTTGCTCCACGGCATGTGGGATCTTCCCGGATCAGGGCTCAAACCGGTGTCCCCCGCATTGGCAGGTGGATTCTTAACCACTGTGCCACCAGGGAAGCCCCTGGGGTTTCTTTTTGAAGTGATGAAAATGGTTTTGGGCTGAGGTGGACAGAGTTCCCAAGATGGTGGAGTAGGAAGACCCTGAGCACACCTCCTCTCATGGGCACACCAAAATTACAACTATTCATAGAACAACTATTGATGCAAATCTGGAACCTACCAGAAAAGATCACTACAACTAAAGATTTAAAGAAGGAACCACAATGAGTTGGGTAGGAGAGGCAGAGTCATGGTATAGCAAAGACCCGTATCTCAGGGTGGCTGGCACACAAACGGGAGGGTAATTACAATTGCAGAGGTACTCCCCAAGGAGTGAGGGGTCTGAGCCCCTCATTGGGCTCCTGAGCCCAGGAGTCCCATATTGGGAAGAGGAGCCCCCAGAATGTTTAGCCTTGAAGGCCAGTGGGGCTTACTTTTGGGAGACCAGAGGGCTGTGGGAAATACAGATTCTATTCTTAAAGGGCACACACAAAATCTCACATTCTCCAGGACCCAGGCAGAAGCGGTAATCTGAAAGGAGCCTGGGTCAGACCTACCTGCTGATCTTGGAGAGTCTCCTGGAGAGGCAGGAAGTGACTGAAACTTCACTCTGGGGACTTAGATACTGGCAGCAGCCAATCTGGGGAGCTCCATTCTACCACGTGGACACTAGTGCTGGCAAGCACCATTTTGGAATCCTCCCTCTAGCTTATTAGCCCCAGGATCCAGTCCTACTCACTAGCAGGCTGACACAAGCTTCGGGACACCCTGTACCCCACAGCCAGCTGTGTCAGGAGCCAGCCCCATCCACAGCAGTCTGACACCAGCTCTGGGACCTCTAGCCCTGCTGCCAGACCCCAGGACCCAGCTCTGCCCTCCAGTGGGCCAGCATTAACCCCAGGACCTGGCTCCACCTACCAGTGGGTGAGCAACAGCTCTGAAATTGCCTAGACCCAGACCCCACCCAACGAGCCAGCACTAGCCCTAGGGCCCCCTGGAGTTCTACAACCAGCTGCCTTGTGACATGGCCCAACCAACCACGCCTACAAGACCATCCACAGTATTCAGCCCACCACAACAGAAGGATCCACACAGCCCACACAGGGGTACCCCTACAGCATATAGCTCTGGTGACCAAAGTGGAGTCACAGAGGACATCCCCTACAGAAGGCCACTTCTCCAAGGTTGGAAAATATAACTAACCTCCCAGATACATAGAAACAAAGACAGCAAATTAGGCAAAATGAGGTGACAGAGGAACATGTTACAAATGAAGAAACAAGATAAAACGCCAGAAGAATTAAGAAAAGTGTAGACAGGCAACTACCCAAGAAAGAGTTCAAGCATGAACTCTTTCTCTCAACAAACAAAATGAACTCTTTATTCCCAACAAACAAAAGTCCAGGACCAGATGTCTTCACATGTGAATTCTACCAAACATTTAAAGAAGAGTTAACACCTGCACTTCTCAAACTACTCCAAAACACTGAAGAGGACGGAACACTTCCGCTACATCCTACAGGTCCAGCATCACCCTGATACTAAAACCAGACAACAATATCACAAAAAAAGAAAACTACAGGCCAATGTCACTGATGAACAGACGTAAAAATCCCCAACAAAATATTAGTTAATCATATCCAGCAACACATTAAAAGGATCATATACCATGGTCAAGTGGGTTTTATCCCAGGGATGCAAGTATGGTCTGCAAATCAAAGTGATATACCACACTAACAAACTGAAGAACAAAAATCATATGATCAGCTCAATAGATGCAGAAAAAGCTTTTGACAAAATACAACACCAATGTATGATAAAAACTCTCCACAAAGAGGGCATAGAGGGAATATGCCTCAACATAATAAAGGCCATATATGATAGGCCCACAGCTAACATCATACTCAGTGGTGAAAAGCTGAAAGCATTTCCCGTAAGGTCACGAACAAGACAAGGATGCCCACTCTTGCCACTTTCACTCAATGTAATATTAGAAGTCCTAGCCACAGCAATCAGACAAGAAAAAGAAATAAAAAGGATTTGAATTGGAAGGGAAGAAGTAAAACTGTCACTTTCTGCAGATGACATGATACTGTACATAGAAAATCCTAAAGACACCACCAAAAAACTACTAGAGCTCATCAATGAATCTGGTAAAGTTGCAGGATACAGAATTAATTTACAGAAATCTGTTGCATTTCCATACACTAACAACAAACTGTCAGAAAGAGAAATTAAGGAAACAATCCCATTTACAATCTCATCAGAAGAATAAAATACCTGGGAATAAGGCTAACTAAGGCGGTAAAAGACCTGTACTCAGAAAACTATAAGATACTGAAGAAAGAAACTGAAGACAACACAAACAGATGGAAAGATATACTGTATTCATGGAGTGGAAGAATATCGTAAAAATGACCATACTACGCAAGCCAATCTACAGATTCAATGCAATCACTATCAACATACCCATGGCATTTTTCACAGAACTAGAACAACTTAAAATTTGTATGGAAACACAAAAGGCAAAGGCAAAGGCAATAAAAGCAAAAATAAACAAATGGGATCTAATTAGATTTAAAAGCATTTGCACAGCAAAGGAAATCTGACAGAATAAAGAGACAACCTACTGAATGGGAGAAAATATTTCACCAAAACTGATATAAGCAATAAGGGGTTAATATCCAAAATATATAAACAGCTCATGCAACTCAATATCAAGAAAACAGGGCGGGCTTCCCTGGTGGCGCAGTGGTTGAGAGTCCGCCTGCCGATGCAGGGGATACGGGTTCGTGCTCCGGTCCGGGAAGATCCCACATGCCACGGAGCGGCTAGGCCCATGAGCCATGGCCGCTGAGCCTGCGCGTCCAGAGTCTGTGCTCCGCAACGGGAGAGGCCACAACAGTGAGAGGCCCGCGTACCGCAAAATAAAAAAAAAGAAAACAAACAACCCAATTTAAAAGGGGGCATAAGACCCAAATAGACATTTTTCCAAAGAAGACATACAGATGGCCAACAGGCACAAAAGAGATGCTCAACATCATTAATCAGCAGAGAAATGCAAATTAAAACCACAATGAAATAATCACCTCACACCTGTCAGAATGGATAACATCAAAAAACCACAAATAACACGTGTTGACAAGGATGTGGAGAAAAGGGAACCCTCATACACTGTTGGCGGGAATGTAAACTGGTATAGCCACTGTGGAAAACAGTGTTGATGTTCCTCAAAAAGCTAAAAATAGAACTATCCTATAATCCAGCAAGTCCATGCCTGGGTATGTATCTGAAGAAAACAAAAACACTAATTTGAAAAGATACATGCACCCCCATGTTCATAGCAGCATTATTTACAATAGCCAAAATACGGACACAACCTAATTGTCTATCAATAGATGAATGGATAAAGATGTGGTATACACACACACACACACACACACACACACAAAATGGAATACTATTCAGCCATTATAAAGAGTGAAATTTTGCCATTTGCAACAACATGGATGGACCTGGAGGGTATCATGCTTAGTGAAATAAGTCAGACAGAGAAAGACAAACACTGTATGTTATCACTTACACGTGGAATCTAAAAACTAAGATAAATGAATGAATATAACAAAAAAGAAACAGACTCACAGATATAGAGAACAGACTAGTAGTTACCAGTGGAGGTGGGGGGTAAGATAGGGGTAGGGGATTAAGAGATACAAACTACTATGTATAAAATAAACTACAAGGATATATTGTACAGCACAGGGACTACAGCCAATATTTTATAATAACCACAAATAGAGTATAATCTATAAAAACTTTGAATCACCACTTTATACACGTAAAACTAATATAATATTGTAAATCAACTACACTTCAATTAAAGAAATTTTTAAATATAAAAATGGACTGAGGTGATAGTTGCACTTATCTGCGAATATAGTAAAAACCACTGTATACTTTAAATGACTGACTAGTATGATATGTGATTTATATCTCAATAAAGCTGTTAAAGAAGATTATTTATAATTTAATCTCACAGCAATTTTTACGCAGATCCCCTGAATACCACTGGCAAGTTATACAAAAAAACAGAGATCATTCTTTCCTAAGGGTGAAAAAAGTTTGGAAAAAAAATCACATGAAGCAGCAATACAACAATGATTTCAAATGTTAATTATCAAAGATAATATCTAGTGCAATTATGAGTAGAGCCAACAAAAGTTTGTGATTTTTATATCTTTTTTTAAATTGCCTTTGAAGGGTTTAAAATGGAGAGGGAATTCTCCATTTTTTTAAACTGCTTTAAAAGTTTAGTCTACCATGATCTGACTATATGGATATCTATTTTCACTAAGAACTTTAAAATATTTTTTCCTTCTGCAAAATGATAAGTGCTCCATAATAAAGGAAACTATCTCTGCAGATTATGTACACATATCTAATTCTCTCTAAAAGTATACAACTTTAAAGTATTGTATACTTTATAATATCATTGATGTTTGTAACAGAACAATCTGCCAACCATCAAAGACCTTCCCTTCTCAACCAAAGTAGTTTCAAGCAAGGTACTTCTAGTTTGGAGGCAAAATGTGCAGTACTCTTAAAATGGTGTTATAGAAAACTATACTAGAAACAGAAATCAAGGTAAGAGCTTAGTCCCTGAAGGACACAGGGTATCAGAAGGTGACATTTATTTTGATTATCTATGTAGAGTATCTATATGGTACTGAAGAATACCACAGGAGTCCTCATCTTTCCATTTCTGTCATCTGAAACTAAACCGCAAGATAATCAAACACAATATTTGTAATGAGATCAATTAATTAGACTGTTCTAGTGGGATTGTGTGTCTTTCATTATTAGCATTTTTGAAGTTGTAGCTGACAACTTGAACACAAAGTCTACTGCTGAGTTTAGTTAGCATATTTATTTAGAAATAAGTTGGGTTTTTTTTCAACCTATAATTAGGGCTTACTTTACCATAACCCAGTATTTGGCACACACTTTAATCAACCTGAGTCAGATACATCCAATGATGCTGTGTAGTTGTTAGAAATAACCTCTATTCACAAATTTTGCATATAAGCAAATAAATGATCGAAAAGAGAGGACATACCCTGAAAATGTAAACTGCTTATTCAGCAAATAACAAATGGAGATGCTGGCATTTCAAACTTTAAGGTGAAAATTAAAGTGCGCCTATGGCAAAGTCTAATATCTGAGTTGAGAGATGACTGAAAAGAAGATATTTTATGACTGCTAAAATAGCATTTCAATAAACGCGGGGGGGGGAACCATTTTGTTAAAAGCAAAGGGAAAAAATGGACATGGTTTTATAATGCTGATATTTTTTGATACAGTTGACCCTTGAACAACATTTGGTTTGAACTGGGTGGGTCTACTTACACATGACCTTTTTAAAATAGTAAATATTACAGATGGAGGAACCTCAAATATGGCGGAACTAAGGATAAGGGTGGAACTAAGATACTGAGGGCAGACTATAAAGTTATAGGTGGATTTTCAACTGCATGAGTGTCAAAATCCTAACTCCCACAATGTTCAAGAGTAACCTGTGTTGTATTTTTCTAAGTATTCAAGTGCTATCTTTAACATTAAAATAATGATAATATATTACTTCTGAACCTTAATGGTCATTCTCTGTGTATCGTGTTTACTTTGGTTCTCCTTCCTTAGCTAAGCTAATTCAATCTATTGAAATGTCTTCTTCCTATCATATACATGGCTTTTTCCCAAGAGGTCTTCCTGATTCACCTGTTCGCCTAACTTATTTATTCTTTTATTTTACATCTCCACAATGTTTAGTATACAACTTTACTACTTTTTTTAACCTGGTTTTGTCATCATTTAATTGCTCTCTATTATTACTGTTAAATTTATCCACGTAACTTCTCAAAATGAGGGGGTATTTCTTTCATTTCTGTTGTCTCTCTCACCCAAGAAAGTAGCTAGAACACTGGGAAAACAGTACTGATTGAACAAAACTTTCACGATGAATGAATTTACAAAATTAAAAATTTTTCCAACTTGGGCACAACTATGAAGCATAAGTATTTTGTTAAACATCTTCTTTCAAAAGACAATAAATTGAAAGTAAAGAGCATATTATATTACTTAACATAAAAGCAAGGGATATCTTACAGCTGCCCCCAACACCCGGGACAGAAGTATCCACAGGAAAAAGAGATTATTAAATGTTTGCTTGAAATGTGTCACCTAGGACACTAATGTAATTAAATATAAAGGGAAAGCTGATTTACTTTTTTTTTTTTTTTTTTGCGGTACGTGGGCCTCTCACTGTTGTGGCCTCTCCCGTTGCGGAGCACAGGCTCCAGACGCGCAGGCTCAGCGGCCATGGCTCACGGGCCCAGCTGCTCCATGGCATGTGGGACCTTCCCGGACCGGGGCATGAACCCGTGTCCCCTGCATCGGCAGGCGGACTCTCCACCACTGCGCCACCAGGGAAGCCCAATGATGATTTACTTTTATTTCCCATAAGACACCTTACCTACACTCTCATTATTTTCCTCCTAACCTCTGGCTGTTCCTAACTTCTAGCTGTTCCTTCTTAGTTTGCTTCCTTGACTACTCCTACTCCACCCAGTCTCCAAAAACTGGAGCTCTTCAGGGCTCAGTCCTGGATCCTCTTCAATACTGACTCTGTTTCACAGAGTGAACTCAGCTTATCCCATGATTTGCGTATCATCTATGTGTTAATGGCACCCACATACTTGAATTACAGATACCAGCCTTACAGGTGGTAAGAAAAATCACTTCCTGGCAGGCCAGGAGCCTAAGCAAATCTGTCAATCTTGAGGAATTCACCAAAGTTTATAAGAATTGCATATGTAACAATAAAGAACTTCTTGGGTTTGGTTTCCAGACTTCAGAAGAACAAGTAATCAAATTACTTTTTTCCTTAAAATCTTATTATTTTGAAGTCATTGCACACTCAAAGCAAATTGCAAAAACAGTACAATGAGTCCCATTACCCTTCTACCCAGCGTCCCCCCTTACTCCCTATAACATATTATAGCTGTAGCACAATAGTAAAATGAGGAAACTGACACCTGTACATTAATGTTAGATATAGACCTTAGTCAGTTTCCATCCTTTGTTTCAACCTTCGTGTATGTGTATGTAGTTCCATGCAATTTTATCCCACTCACAGATTTGTGTAACTACTACCACAATCAAGATACACAACTGTTCCATCACCACAAAAAAGAACTCCCTCTTGCTGCCTTTTTGGCCACGCAGCGCAGCATGTGGGATCTTAGTTCCTTGACCAGGGATTGAACCCATGCCCCCTGCAGTGGAAGCGTGGTGTCTTAACCACTGGGGCACTAGGGAATTCCCTCATGCTGTCTTTTTATATTCCCTCTCACTCCCCACACTCTTCCCTGCCCCTCTCCCCTGGAAACCATTAATCTGTCCTCTATCTCTGTAGTTTTGGTATTTCAAGAATGTTACATAAATGGAATCATACAATATGTAACATTTTGAGTTTTAGTTCTTTTCACTAAGCATAATGCCCTTAAGGTCCATCCAGGTTGCTGCATGTATCAGTAATTCATTCCTTTTTATTGTTGAGTAATAATCTGTTACATGGATATACCAGAGTTTGTTCAACCATCACCCACTGAAGGGCATCTAGGCTGTTTCCAGTATTTTGCTATTACAAATAAAGCTGCTATGAACATTCATGTACAGGTTTTTCTGTGAATATAAGTTTTAATTTTTCTGGGATAAATACCTTAAAATGTAATTGCTGGGTCACACAGTAAGTACATGTTTAATTTTTTTTTTACTTTCAAACTGTTTTCCAGAGTAGCTGTACACATTCTTATCAGCAACGTGTGAGAGATCTACTTTCTCTGCATATCAGCATTTAGTATTATCACTACTTTTTATTTTAGTTATTCTAATACCTTCTCATTTGTATCTCATTGTAGTTTTAATCTGCATTTTTCTAATGGCTAATGACGTTGAACATCTTTTCATGTGCTTAGTTGACATCTCTATCTCCCCTTCGGTGAAATGTCTGTTCATGTGTTTTGCCCACTTTATAATTGGATTGTTCAAGATTTTTAAATTTTGTTTTGAGAGGTTTTTTTTTAACATATTCTACATATAAGGCCTTTGTCAGATGTGTGGTTTGCAAATATTTTCTCCCCTTCTATAGCTTGCCTTTTTATCTTCTTACCAGAATCTTATGTAGAACACGTTTTTAATTTTGATTAAGTCCACTTCACTAGTTTTTGTTTTAGGGACCATGTTTTTGGTGTCATATCTAAAAACTCCTTACCAAACCCAAAGTCCAGAAGATGTTCTCCATTGTTTTCTTCTAAAACTTTTATACTTTTACACTGTACATTTAAACCAATGATACATTTTGAATTATTTTTTTGTATTTGTGTGAGGTTTAGGGAAGTTTGGTTTTTTTGCCTATTATTCTAGCCCATTTGTTGAAGACTATGTTTCCTACACTGAACTGCTTTTGCAACTTTGTCAAAACCAGTTGGGAGTTATTTGTGTTAGTCTCTGTCTGGGTCCTCTATTTTGTCTAGTGATCTATGCGTTTATTCCTCCACCATTATCAGAGTCTTGCTTAAGCTTAAGATAGTGATATAGTAAGTCTTAATATCAGGTAGAGTGATTCTTCCTAATTTATTCTCCTTTTTCAAAATCATTTTAGCTACTTTAGTTGTTGCCTTTCCATATACACTTTAAAATAAGCTTGTTTTTATCTTTGAAAAATCTTCACTACTCTAAACAAAATTTTTGTTTATGTCTTGTGTTTTGTGTCCCCCAACAGACTGGAAGCATCTTCAGTGTCAGGACTGTATGCTATACTTACTTAAAATTTCACATACTTTAGCACAATGCTATTTATAAAAGAGGACTCAATAAATATTTCCTCAGTAAAGCATTTGCTGAAAATATTCTATCCAGAAAATGGGAATCACATTTTAAGAAGCACATCGATGCATCAGAACATGTCCACTGACAGGCAAAGGGAAAGACAAGAAGGGAGGGAGAAGAGGTATGGGAGTGGTCACAGGCTAAGAGTGTGTGTGTGTGTGTGTGTGTGTGTGTGTGTGTGTGTATACGTGTGTGAGACAGTGGGAGAGAAAATGTGTTTGTTAATTTTGACAAGAGACACTATAAATGTTTAGACGTTTAACCTAAAGAAGAGATGACTTCAGAAGGCATGATGACTATAAGATAAACTGTATTATTATATGTGGCTCTGAAGGCAAAACTAGGACCAATGATTAAGAGAAAAAGAAATTCAGCTTAACATAAAGTAAAATTCTATAACACTGGAGCTGTCCAACAATGGAATAAATAGGATTCATTTAACATTAAGTACCTTGTAAAATCAGAGGTACTCAAGCAGCACTCAGGGCTGAAATGGATTACAATCCACATTTCAATATCAGAAGGATAGTTGTTACCCAGAATGCTGTCCTGAGAAGAATTATAAGACTGCGTATATAGTCAGTGGGAAGGAGTCCTGTGATCAGTTAAGAATATTTGTCACAGCCTGGCAGAAGGGAGGGTAACAAAAATACCTCATATTTACTATCTCTAATCTAGATGAATTATTTTCAGAAATAATATAAGTCCTCGTTGTGAATTTAGATGTGAACTGAGTAAGGTTTCTCTTAAACTCCACGAGTCTAAGACTAGCATTCTTTAAATGTTCAATGAAGTGATTTTTTAAAGTATTTTTAAATGTCAGTCCTCAGCTAGGATCTTGGCTTACTGCTTAAGCAACAAAACAGCACTTGAGTTTCTCATCCAAATAATTCACTCTTGAGACAACAACACCACCTTAAAAACTGCATTGTGCTTTACAGTTTTCAAAGTATGTTCATGTTTTTGATTTCAAGAAAATTTGTGACTATCAGATATCGACAGAGAAAAGCATGTGAATAGGAAAAGTCAAACTGAGATCTGAAAAATACAAAATTTTTTAACCAAATTATTCTTCTTTTAATAATGTACTAAAACTGCACTGCTAATTAAATCAATCAGCATAAGATACCCAAATCTTAAAACAAACAAACTCTGAAACAGAAAATTTTTCTTCTTCCTACATTCTTGCTCTTCACAGAGATTACTCTCATTACCCACAACTCAAAACGAAAGAGCCGGGCTTCCCTGGTGGCGCAGTGGTTGAGAGTCCGCCTGCCAATGCAGGGGACACAGGTTCATGCCCCGGTCTGGGAAGATCCCACATGCCGCGGAGCGGCTGGTCCCATGAGCCATGGCCGCAGAGCCTGCGCATCTGGAGCCTGTGCTCCGCAACGGGAGAGGCCACAACAGTGAGAGGCCCGCGTACCGCAAAAAAAGAAAGAGCCATTGCTGTCTTCGAGCATAAGTTATCACGAGTGAGGTCACTAGACCAGCAGGGGCAGAAGCAGCAGCATCACCTGGGAAGGTGTTAGAGATGCCAAGTCCCCAGACCCATCCAACCTACTCAATCAGAAACTCTGGAGTTTTAACAGCCCTCCATATGATTCTGATGCATGCTGAAGTTTTCAAACTATGGTCTTAGAAAATGGTTGTTTCTTTCCAACATGCCAGGATCCCTTCCCTTTCCCTGCTTCTCCTTAGCGTCTCTTTACTCTTTCTCACATTTTGCACAACCCAAAGATTTTCTCATTTGAGTGATCAATTCACCAATAACTTTGTGAGGATTTCCTACTTTCTTTCTTTTAAAAATGTGAGACTGCCTTTTAAACCATCCAATAAGTTTTAACATTTTTTACTACACATAAATTATTATGAGATGTTCACAGAGATTTTTAATATGTGTCAACGGGCATAAGAACAATCTTACACAAAAATCATTTTGTAAATGGCCTGCTTTTTCATTCCATCTTAAACGGTACACAAAATAACACATTTGTAGGAAATTTTTAAAATAAATCATTATACCTGTCGAACAGTTTACAAAGAAGAAAGTATTCCATGGCAATCAAAATCACCACTTTCTTACAGAAACATCTCTTTTGACATTTATACAATCCGCTCCTTCACTGCATCTTACTCACCTGTGTACATAATGCAGTTGATGAACTGAATCAATTGCTATCACCATCTCAGCCAAGTAAAATCGAGCCATATCTTCAGGCAATCTATCTTCAAATTTGCTTAGTAGAGTAAGCAAATCCCCACCAACATAATAATCCATAACCAGGTACTGAGAATGAAAAATAAAATGTACTCAATAAATAAGGGGGAAAAAACAATGTATCTAATGTAAACCAAGGTCAAATAGCACTGGATCAAATACTTTTGTTGTTAATTAACAAGGAGCTGGGTAAGATGATCAGCAGCAGTCACTTACAAGTCTTGAAAATTTCATAAAGCAGTTAATAAATCTTCTAAAAACTGGGGCAGGAAACAATATAGGATTATCACTGCTTTGTTGTTGTTGTTTGCAAAGTAAAAATATGGAAAAGTAACATCATCATCAACTACAACAATAGACCACAGTTTTACCAACATTTCATAGAAGAAAAAACATTTAAATTCTCCAAATAAATTTTTAAAACTCAGAATAAGACAGTCATTTACGTTGAATAAATTCATCTTCATCTCACTACATTTTCCTTATTTCATCTTGAACCGATAACAACTTTATTATGACCAGCACTTGGATCAGCATTTGGAAGCCACTGGTATATAAAATATATAGCAATTCTCACCATATGCTTCTCTTCCCATTTCTGATACTGTGCAAATATCAGAATGGATTTTTCTTAAGTATACATAAACAGAAGCCAACTAATTTTAGATAGGAACTCTTACGGGTATGTGTGTGTGATACTGTGATTTATAATAAGAAATATATATTTTTTGGAATAGAGCAGAGAGTTCCTTAAAACCATTGGAATTTCCTAAGTGACAAGATAAAGGTGTCTTTTGTTATTTATAACAAGTCCCTTTCAACCATACCTAAGTTTATGTTAATGAGGTGACTTTTGGAAAACCCCTAGGAAACCTAAGGATGGGAGCTGGTTGCCAGGGAACCAACCAAGATTAGGGTATTGGAACTTTCAGTCTCACACCCTCACCTCCCAACCCCAGACCTCCAGGGAAAGGGACTGGAAGTTGAATCAATCATCAACGGCCATATGATCCAACAATCCCACTCCTGGGCTTATATCTGGAGAAAACTCTAATTCAAAAAGAAACATTTACCCCAATGTTCATAGCAGCACTATTTACAATAGCCAAGACATGGAAGCAACCTAAATGTCCAAGGACAGAAGAATAGATAAAGAAGATGTGGTATATATATACAATGGAATACCACTAAGCCATAAAAAAGAATAAAATAATGCCATTTGCAGCAACATGGATGGACCTAGAGATTATCATACTAAGTGAAATTAAGTCAGAAAGAGAAAGACAAATACCACAAGATATCACTTATATGTAGAATCTAAAATGTAACACAAACAAATTTATGTTCAAAACGGAAACAGACTCACAGACATAAACAAACTTATAGTTACCAAAGGGGAAAGGGGGTGGGAGAAGGATAACTTATGAGTTTGGGATTAGCAGATACAAGCTACTATACATAAAATAGATAAACAACAAGGTCCTACTGTACAGCACAGAGAACTATACTCAATATTCTATAATAAATCATAATAGAAAAGAATATGTGTATATATATATATATATATATATATAAGAATAACTGAATCACTTTGCTGTACACCAGAAACTAACACAACATTGTAAATCAACTATACTTCAATTAAAAAAAAAATCAATGGTCAATTATTTAATCAATCATGCTTAAGTAATGAAGCCTTCATAAAAAACCAGCATGGGGTTTAGACAGTGCCCAGGTTGGCAAACAAGTGGAGGTGCTGGGAGAGTGGTACATTCTTGGAGAGGGCACGAAGCTCCGTGCCCCTTTCCTCATACCTGCCCTACACATCTCTTTCATTGGGCTGTTCCTGAGTTCTGTGAGCCGCTCTAGCAAAGCAACTGAATCAGAGGAAGGGGTGGTGGAAATCTCTGATCTATAGCCTGTAGGTCAGAAGCACAAGTAACAACATGGACTTCGGACTGGGGAGTATGGGGAGCCATCTTGCAGGACTGAACCCTCAGCCTGTGAGATTTGATGCTATCTCCAGTTAGACAGCATCAGAATTGAGTTAAATTATAGGACACCCAGCTAGTGTGGGAGAACTGCTTGATGTGTGGAAAACCCACACATCTAATGTCAGAAGTGAAGTACTGTGCAGAGAGTACTGTGTGTAATGTAAATAAAAACAACAGAGTGTTCCTTTACAGCGTGTGTATACCAAAAAAGAAAAAACAAGGAGTATACACCAAAATGTTGACAGCGATTATCTCTGGGTTGTTAGATTACAGACTATGTCACAGCTTTTTGTTATTTTTCTGGATTGCTTTATAAACATGTATTACATATACATGTGTATATTATGTTATGTCATGTTATGTCATATCATACAGTGAGTGAAAACTAGACATAGTGGAAAGATGGACTTTGTAGTCAGAGAGACCTGTATTCAAATTCTGACTATGGGTTATAAGTGGCTTTTGAAAGATTAATTTCTTTGGTACTTTACTTTCTCATCTATATAACTACAATAATGATACCTTCTTCAGAGTATAGCACTTAGCATGATGGTTAGTAAATTAAATATATTTAGAATGTCAGTTATAATGTCTTAAAGTTCAGGTCATTTTATTATAGAATGGAGTTATTATTTCAAGGATATTACCAAGTAATATCTTATTGACATTAAGAGTTAAAGAGTCTTGAGAAAATTCACATTCTTTTTTTGTTTGTTTGTTTGTTTGTTTCTGCGGTATGCGGGCCTCTCACTGTTGTGGCCTCTCCCGTTGAGGAGCACAGGCTCCGGACACGCAGGCTCAGCAGCCATGGCTCACGGGCCCAGCCGCTCCGCGGCATGTGGGATCTTCCCGGACCGGGGCACGAACCCGTGTCCCCTGCATCGGCAGGCGGACTCTCAACCACTGCGCCACCAGGGAGGCCCCACATTCTTATTACTATACATTAGAACTACAAGCATGGGCAATTTTGTTAAATAAAAGAAAATTTCATGTTTTAAATCTTTGAAAGTTAGGGCAACAATGTATTTCAAATCCTGGTCTATGGTTTACTTGCTATATTTACTAGGCCTAATGTTTAACAGTCTCTGTCAAGAAGGTTAGAACAAAATAATTTAATGTAATAAAATTTTGTTAACATAAACATGTTGCTAGAATTGGCAATGGATGTAGAGCAGAAATCCATAGCTCTTACTTTAAAAAGAAGTACTTTGAGTATAGTAGCAAACACAGAAAGTTTTCAAACAAAAAACAAGTCTACTATTAAAATTGGAATCTAATATTTATACATAGAAAGTCATATAACATAACACATTTCTTCAATAAACATTTACTAGGTGCCAATCAGGATTTTTTTTGGTACCAAACAGAGGATAAAGAGATCAAAGGCTTCTACATCAAAGGCTTTCCTCTCTTGAAAGTGTACTTTTGCCACCCACGGTCGCCATTTAAAACTTAGGCTCCTTGAGTCATCATCTATCTTCTACTTTCATCCACATACTGCTATGTGCTTCCCTTAATAAACCCATGGATCCCTTCACTTCCGAGCTTTCAGTGTGCCTTACTGAACCTCTTCTACAGTAAACAACGTCCTTGAGATAGAATAAAAAATGATGAATACATAAATATTCCTAGTTTTCCTTTCCTGCTGGCTGCTAAACAATGCTCTGGCTTTGCCCACTCACATTCTTTCCCCACCTTGTCCTCAGAGGTAAAGTAGCTGTAGATAAGACAGAATTCAGCAACTGGGAGAAGCAAGAAGCAGAAAACACAAAAGTTTCTCAAGAGAAAAGCAATGAGTTGAAGATGAACTACACTTGCAATAGGGTTCTAGTGTTAGGGAGACAAAAATGCATCCAAAAGGCAAACAAGTAATAACCTCACATAAGAAAAAAGCCCCTTTTCCTCTATAACATATCCCAATGAATATCTCTAAGTCATTCTTTTACGTTTTTCCTTTGTTCACTACAACATTCAACTAAATCATCAAGGTCTTGTTGAGTCTACTCCCTGCTAAATCTCTGCGAAGTCCATCTACTTCTATCCCTACCCACTACCAACAATCCTAACCCAGGCTCCTGGCCTCTCGACTATATTACTACTACAAGTTTAAGACCAAAGTGAATAGCTTTCTATAATATATTTTATTCTGTAGATAATTTTCTTGGGAATGGAAAATAGAATACAGAACAAGAAAGGGACAAATAAATTCATTGACTAAGTCCACAGATACTTATATATAAGAACCTACTATGTGCTAACAATACACTTATGCAATGGAGATACTACAATAAATTAGACATAATTCTTGCCTTCACGGTATTTACAATCTAATGATGAAGAAAACACAAATTAATGGGCAATTTCAGTGTAATATAAATCTTTGACAGGGATAAGAAGAGGGTATTGCTGCAGGCTCTTAAAGGAAAAGAACCCAATCTTTTAATCAGGTTCATTCATTCATTTGTCTGAAATTTATTTTTGTACAAGGTATGAAGACTATTTTCTTATATACAGAGAGTCAATTATCTAAAACAAGTAGTTAAATATTCCATTCTTTCCCCCAGTTTAATTGAAATGCCCCTTCATTGTATTTTAAGACACTAATACACTTGGATCTGCTCCTGGGCACTCTATTCTGCTACAGTTGTCTATTTCTATATCAATAGCATATTGTTCTCATTGACTAATTAGTAAAATTTAATATCCAGTAGGACAAGTTCTTACTTATAGACTACCTTTAAAATATTACTCAATATGGCAAAAGTGTCTTTAAAAAGTTTAGAAAAGCATAGACTGAGAGGCAATATTCATAAGATATGTCAAGGAGATAATAATCCTAACATAAAGAGGTCCTACCAGTTGTTAAGAAGAGGGCAAGCAATCCAACAAAACTAGGTTGAGGCTATTAACAGGCTATTTCCTCACATAAAAGGAAACACAATTAGCCAATTAATATTGGGCTGGCCAACAAATTCGTTCGGTTAGTGAATATGCTGTTCAATAAAGTCCTTCATGAAAGTGAAAAATGTCTTTTATTTTTACTTAAAACTGAACGAACTTGTAGGCCAACCCAATACATAGTCAAAACCAAAGCAACAAAGAAATATCTTTCACCAGTTAGATTAGCAAAATGACCATTACTGTTTTGGAGAAAGTGACTTAAAACAACACTGCTTTTTTGGAAGATGATAAACTACAACTATTTGGGAAAGTAATTTCACAGTATCTACTGAACTTTAAAAGGTGCATACCCCTTGATCCAGCATTTCCACTCTTAGGGATATAGTCAATTAAAATAAAAGCTCCAATGTGTAAGGCATATGGGCAAGTATGTTTACTGGACAGCACTGTTGATAACTGGAACAAATAAGAAAGTATGAATAGAGATCAACAAGAAAACTGTTAAATGGATCCATTCAACATATCCATTCTATGAAATATGATACTGTTGCCCAAAAGAAAAATTAAATATATATGCCCATGAGATATTTTAAGCAACAACAGCAAGCTGCAGAGTAATATATACGTTGTAATCCCATTTTTATAAAAAGGAAGAAAATATACATATACACACAAACATTCAATTATACAAAGCGTAAAAAATGAAAGGATACAGCAAAGTTAACATTAGTTACCTCAAGAGGGTGAAATGAAAGATGAAGGTAAGGACTATTAACTTTTTAATGTATATAGATCTCTGTATTGTACAGAGGAAAAGACCTAGTCAAATCGAAGTTGACCAATGGAGTAAAGTTCTGCAAAAGGCCAAAGGTGATAGAGCCAAAGGGAAAGGTTGATAGGAATAATCCTAAATATTATGATATAACTCATCCACATTGAGAAAAAAGATAAGAACAGGCCCAAATATGGATAAATTTGTATACGGGGGAAGGATGAAAGGAAATGCTGAGGTCAGAGCACAGAAAGTTAAGAAAGTTCATACTTGAGTAACCAATGGCTTTCATTTTTTCCAGGAAGTAGGGAGTTATAGAATGAGGGTGCGGGAATATTTGTATAATGTCCCTATACTGGAGATAGGGATCATAACTGTTATTCCTGCTTTATGGCTATGTAATAAGAGACAATAAAGATAAATGATTTGCCCAAACATTACATTAAAGAGTAGGAAAGCCAGAACTCAGAGTTCTTGATCTTTGATCAGTTTCCTTCTTACTCCAATTAAACAAAGTCAGTGTTCAGTAAAAAAGCTGACAATACCCATGACATAAAAGAGTATGTGCTAAACATCAGAATAACAAATAAGAAATTAAGGATACAGGCTGAGTCCTCAGAAATCTTGTATCCCTCCAAAATAAACAGATCTCTAGGTGTAGATATACACATCAGAAAATTTCCAACTCTGAATTTCTAAAAAATCTCTAATTCAAAGTTTGTGCTTTTTAAGGAACTACATTCCAAGGAAAGAATGCTAAAGCATGTGAAAACATACAATAAATAGATTGTGTCCAGAGAAAATACATTTCACAGAACAGATATGCTTTTAGAAGTCTTCTTACGGAGAATACCAAACTCCTTTGGTCATCTTGCTGTCACAAGAAGAGATTAATAGTCAATCCTTAGAGCCCCACCTTTTATTTATCCCTCCTAGCCCTTTTTTTTTTTCACTCTTACAAAAATACCTTTCTAATAATTTCTACCTCCAACACAAACTGGATTCCTGTAAAGAATTTAAAGTTCTTATGACTAATTACAGTTTAATATTTAAATATCTTTCATCCTCTAATCAGTTTACAAATGCTAAGTCAAAAAACAAAATTTCTGCTTTAAATATCTTCCTATCTGTTCTTTTTTCTTCCTCAAACATAAAATAATAGGAAACAGTGAATAAGAAAATGTGAGGAAAAAAGAAATTTTCATTGATTTGTAATATTCTAAATGATATCTAAGTGATAAGAGGTTTATGTGCCCATATAGATACAACTAAGTAGGTTTGTATTTAATGAGTTTTTCTTAAGGAAAAAATGTTCTAATCACACCTTAATATCATTCATTAAATTACGCAGGTTCTTCCTAAACAAATAAAATGCACATATGCTATGACCATATATTTTTTTCATAAACTGGCTATAGTGATATTTCAGCATATTACAAATGAAAGTCAAATTATTTACCACAGCTTCCTTGAATTGTATAGCTCTGTAAATCACGTTACTTATTTGACTGCTTTAGGGCTACTAGGGTTAAAAGTTATTTTGGAAAATAACTATGTATAATAAAATTTCTTTTTGGGTATCTAAAACAAGGTTTGTCAACATTTTTAAATGATTTTATTTTCTTATATTTCATGAATATTCAAAAGAAAATCTTTGATGATAACAAGACAATTTAGGACTTCTGACTCTTGAGACTAATAGACCATGAAGGTTTCCCTGAACTAAAGAAAAACTGGCTGTTTACAGGAGAGCTGACTACTAGAGTATTTCAGTCCTCCTCCAGTTATTGTGGAATTTTAATTCTAATATAATTAATGGCTGATATACACACACAATTTCTTAGAAGTGTCTTTGAAAAAGAAATATTAATCCTAATCTCAAATGCAAAGAGCACAGATAAGACTAAATAACTCAGAGGAGAGAGAACGATAAGTCAGGCTTTTATTCATTGAAAATTTGGCAAAATTTTGCTATATAAAATTTGGCATTTGGACATTTTATTTCTGTATCTATATATATTTCTATATTTATAGCAAAATGTAGAGTTTTAAGCAATCCATAAATATACAGTGTTACATCTATCTACAGTAGAATTCATTGTCATAGTGGATTTTAGTCCTTATCCAAAAACTTCTGGAAAGTCATCATGATAAACTGTTATAATTTTGCTAAGCAAGTATTTGGCATGTGTTCGATTTAATCTTAATTTTGCTGACAAATCTATGCAGATTATATTTGCACTGATACATTCATCCCTAAAATCTCATATAAGTATGGTAAATTCAAATCAAATATTCCATTCAATTTAACAACTGAGCAACTAAGATGTGCAAAGCTCTACGTTATGACTTTTAAACAATTCTGACTATAACCCACAAAAATAATATGGTTTATATGATTATTCAGTAATCATTATAAAAGAAATGTCATGAAACAATATTGACTCTTACTATTTGAACTCTGTCATTTCCTAGTCTATCTAATTTTTTAAATGCTGGTGTAACCTACTAAATTGATTTTATGACTCACAATTTGAGGTTTGAAAAACACTTTTATACTCTGGAAGCATGTACAGGATACAAAGACAAGTAATGACCCTGTTTGAACACCTGAACCTGGCCTGAAATCAGATAAACTTCACGGCTATTAAGTTACACTAACTCTAATTATATTTTAGCTAAAGATAGCAGGGTTCATGTCATCTATTTAAAACTTTTTTAAGTTGTACCAAAAAAATCAAAGATATATACATACATAGGTTAATCATATAATAGCAGTACTAAAAAATGTAAAGCTAAAATGAAATAAGAAAGATTAATTCAAACTGGGAATTCTGGAAATACTGTTAAGATGTAGAATTTGAGTACAATTCTAAAGTATTAGCTAGACTTCAACAGGACTAGTGGCAGGAAGAGGAAGGAGTGGCACTAGTATGAAAGATATCATGGACAATAAAAACAAAGACAGAAAGTAAAAGAGTACAGAGAATGCTCAAGAATGGAGGGTATTCCCTCCACTGAGGCTGAAACAGAGACTTTGGGCAGGCACAATATTTCCAGTCATATCTTTTTATTTACCACTATACTATATTTAACACTATTAATGGTTTTCTCTACCAACTCTCCTTTCAGTTTCCATGGTGCAGTATTTTGATTCTCTTTCTTGCTCTGACAATTTCCATTAGTTTTCTACTTCTTGGGGTGCCCTATCTCTGACTTCTCTAGGCAAACTTGCTTTCTCATTTTACAAGCACTGCTCAGTGATTCTCATTTACTCCTTGTATTCACTGTTATCTACAAAAAGCGTTGGCCAAGTTTTCCTGTAAAGGACCAGAGAGTAAATACTTTAGGCTTGGCAGGCCAAGAGGCAAAATCAAGGATATTATATAGGCACATATTATATAATGAGAGAAAACAAATTTCCACACATTTCATTAGCACAATGCAAAATATAATAATGATAATTGAATACAATTTTTGTAATATGGACTACTAATGAGAAAATGTAATTCTTTTGTGGGGAGAGGGGAATAGAACAGTTTGCTTAACTGGGGCTCAAAGTTAGTATTCCCTACCATCAAAAACCTACTGCAAATGTATATCTGCAAATGCTGATCTGTACTGAGAGTCTACATATTTCATCTGTGAAACTCTATTCACAAAGGTAGGTACTGCCAAATACTCGTATCAGTTCATGAGTATATAATTTTGATTGAGCATATTCCTCTACTTGAAATGCATTTATAGAATGCTATTAAAATTTTCTCCTGATTCCTGTGCATAAGTATGTCATTACTGCAGATTAACCACTTCTAACTGAAATTTAGGTGGAAGTTCTCAACTGCCCAGTTAAATGGATGTTGAACTACAAACATTTCCTTTGTACTTGCATCAAGTTCCAAAAATTGCTGCTAGAACTGTAGTTTGAGCTCAAAAGATTTATCGGCGGCAAATCTATGTGGAAATGGAAATCTCACTCCTTTTTACTTTTGACAGCGTGGGAAGTAGATACAGCAGCTTGACATTACTTGTGATTCAAACAATGTCAGTTGTCAAAATGACTTCACCATAGCATAGTTTTGCATATAAGTGTTGTTTTGCCTTGTAATTTTATTTTAAATTTATTTTTAAAACATATCAAGTCTACAGGGAAAGCTAATTTCCAAGCCTTTTCAATACTTCATAATAATGGTTGAGGGTGGGGTTTTTTGTTCAGTTATATTTCAATCGGTCCTTTGTTCAAAATATCGCAATAAAATGTTACCACTGCAAAACCAGTGAATGGCTGTATGGCACAACAAGAATGTTTAGCTTTGATTTCTGATAAAAATCCATGGAAATGATAATAGTTGTTTCCAAAAAACTGAATGAAGCGCAACGTTGATACTACTGGTTCAACACATGATAGATTCAAATATTTGCTGCAAACTACCTGCTGATTAATAAGACAATGAACATCCACATGCTTTAAGCAACTAATATTTTCACATGATTTGTAAATCTGTCCAAATAAGCCTTTTCCTGCTCATACATATTTTTACCACTCTCAACTGTAATATGTTTTAGCAGATTCCAATTCAGGTTGTACCAAATCAGTGTTTTCTCAACTTCTTTGAAAATAATATGACTGTAATGATTCCACACAAGATATTCATAGAGGCTAATTCCTCAGCTATTTCAAACTCAAACATTGACCCCTCAAGTAACAAGGACTGAGCAGAACCAGCACCATCTTTCAACTCAAGAGTCAAAGAAACCCTCTCAATGTGACAGGAAATGATTATTTCCCTGGTTTTAAAATCCACCATTGATGCTGCTCCCATTGTCCTCGATTCTTGAAGCAACTGTTCTCACCAAAACGCTAATAGTCTTAGACAAGTTTATTTTCTGTGGACACATTTCTTTGGCTGCTGCAATCAAACATGATTTAATTAACTCAAGATTGGTAAATGGCTTTCCTTGTTTGGCTAGTAAATGAGCCACTCAGGAACTTACTGCAGTTGCAGCCTCATTTTCATTTTTTATTTTGTGAAAAAATTCTGCTGTGATAAGATATTGTTTTAAATTTTCTAACTTTTCTGACTGCTGCTTTCCTATGAGTTAGGAATGCTGTGATGAGTGCTCAGTTTGGCAATGCAGACATTTATTGTATTCTATTAGTACAAGTGAAGTGTAGTTATGCAATAAACACTATGCCGTAATTTAATTCATTAACAAAATAATCCACACTCTACTGTGCCTTAAAAGCATGATACTGAAAAGTCTACTTTTCTTATTTTGACATGAGGCATATGCACTGTTAATTTTAAAAATAATAAAACGTCATGATATAGCACTTGAAATGCTATCAAGTTATAAATTGAAATGCTATCGAGTTATAACTGTCACTGCACTTTGTAGTCTGACTCAGTGCAAAGCAACGAGTGACACATATAGTGTGTTACCCTCTGTCACAGTGCCAGTCTCCATCACAACTAGTCAACTCTGCCACAAAGCAGCCATAGATAATACATGAATCAATGGGCATGGCTGTGTGTCAATAAAACTTTATGAACACTGAAATTTGAACTTTATATAATATTCACATGTCATAAAATATTCTTCTTTTGATTTTTTCCAACTACTTAAAAATGTAAAAACAACTCTTAGCTTGCAGGCTGTATGAAAATAGGTGGCGAGCCAGATTTGAGCTGCAGGCCACAATTTGCCAAAATCTGATCTATGAGAACTCCAAGACACCCTCAGAAACACCAGACTTACATATCTAACCCATTAAATGGATCACATGACAATTCAAACCCAACATATATCAAATTAAACTAATCATCTTCCCACCTACTTTAAATTTTCTCTTCCTCCTATATTCCCCAACTCAATTCATCACCTACCAACCACTGAATCCCACAAGTCAGACACCAGAAAACTGGGAATCATTCTGACTCCTCTCTCCTCCACTGACACTCACTCAAACACAAGTCCTAATTATTTTACTTCTTAAATAGTACCTGAAACCATCCCCTCCCACTGTCACCTTTATTCAATCCCTCATTATCTGTCACCTGAATATTGTCTCCTAACTAGTCTCTCTAGTTTTGCCCCCTGAAATCCATCCTTAACACTTCTGCTAGGATGTTCTATACAAAATATAAAACTGATTATCACGCTATCCTTAAAACCCTCCTGGAAATTAGAATAAAATTCGAACTCTTCTGCATGGCCCACACTCTGGAAGCCTCATTTTATACCTCTCTCCCCTCCTTATCATAATCACACTAGCCTTCCTCTCATCCCTCAAACAACCTCAGTCCTTTCCTGTCACAAACCCTTCTACAGTCCTAAAACAGCAGCTTCCAAACTTGCTCTGTGAAAGAACCCTGAGAAAGCATGAAGGAAAGCGGAAGGAGGAAGCTAAGAGATCAGTCAGGGCAGTTGCGTTTCTATATGCTTCATTGTACAGGCTTTCAGATATAATGTCGTTTTACAAAACACACACACTAGAGTTCCATGATCAAAAAAATATTTGTTTTTGAAACTCATGACTGTAAAAGTTTAATTTCCTTACCATAACGTATAAGGTGCTATATTATGTGACTCTCTCATCTCTCCTCCCTCATCCCGAAGCCTCTTTTTCTATCCTTCATCAAGAGGAACATAACAAGGTGGCTTCAAATCTCCATGCTCACCAAGCCATCTCCGCCTCTTCTCCCTTCTTGGTTTAGGCAATGTACATTTTTCTTAGAAGAGCCCTTACTGACTTCATACCTTTGAATAAATGTTATATTTTTCTTATATGAAACAATGTGTAAATATTATTTACTTGACTGTGAATTCCTTGTCTGGTTCCCCTCACAAGAATGTAAGAATAAGAAAAGAGATCCTTTGTCTGTCTTATTCACTACTGAGTCTCTAGAATCTAAAGAACAATGCCTAGCACACAGCACATGTCCAATAAATATCAAATTAATGAAAAATGTCTTATTTATTTTTATATCCCAGTACATAGTAGTAGTAGCTGGCACAAAGCAGGAACTCAACACATGTATGCTAAAAACTAAACCTTGAAATAAAAACTGGGGTCAGAAAATGAAGGGCTTTGAATAACAGGCCAAGGAGTTGTACACTCGACTGTGACAGATATCACCTATTTTCCTATTTACTTGTTCATCTCTTCAATCTTCAATTGGTAGTGCTTCTAACAGTTTGATTTTCCTCCAAGCTCTTTCCCAACTTCTTTTGTCAAGTGGTTCATGATGTTAATATAAAATTAGACACAGCCTAGATTTTAAATATGGCTCTACTTAAAGTAACACGTGACAACTTTGAAAAATATGTAAAATTCTAAATAGTAATAGAATACTACAAATAAGATATCTTGAGAAAATAATGGAAAAAAATCCTGACCACCTTTTATAGAATGTAAATCTGTTTGGATTTAGTTTTGACGTGTTTATTAAAAAACATAAAAAATTCCAACGGAAAGGTATTGAATTACCCAGGGAAAGAAATCACATATCAAAATAAACAACTTATACTCTGAAATTCAGTGGTTTTCTAAATAACATTTACATTTAAATAATGCTTAAGAGAAAATAATGCTAAATTCTAAATTCTGCCAATAAAAAATTAATAAGGATATAGAAACATATAAAAAGTGATTCTTACTAAGTTATTGTCATCTTGGAAAGCATAATGCAAAGTTGTAATCCATTTATTGTCTCCATTCACTAACACATCCCTTTCTTCACGAAAACATGCTGTCTGAAAAGGAAAAAAACATTTTTTTAGATAAAGAATACTTCATGTAAAACTAGGAAATATATTATGCAAACAATTGCTTAAAATATTTATTACACTTTCTGTTCTGAAAAGGGAATACATCTAATATTATACGACTTTCCAATAAGTCAAGTTTCAAAGACCCCTCAGAAACTGAACAACTGGAACAGTATACTTACAAGTATTTTATATTTAAAAATACTGTTGTAGTTCAAAAAAATCAGAAAAATACACAGAATTATTTAACAGCCATGGTCCAATCTACCATCTAGATAATATAAATGTCAACATTTTGTCACATTTACTTCTGATCATTTTGTTATTAAGAAAATATGATACAAGTTGTAGCCTTCCTATTCCTAGAGCATTCCTGTCCCTTCTCCCTCTGAGAAAATGAATAATCTGAAGTTAGTATATATTCTTCCCATCACATGCTTTATTATTCATGTATGTGTCCAAAAACAATAGAATTGTTTTGTGTTTTGAAAACTTCCATGAATAGTGTAATTTCATCTATCCCTTTGCATAGATGGCTGTTTACCTTTTAATTGCTGCGGTATTCCATTGTATGAATACGGCAGAATTTATTTATATAACCCCCCAATCACGAAGATCACCCAATTTTGTATTATTTCAATGCTGCCAATGAATATATTTGTACAAATGTACAGTAAGTCCCCTACATACGAACCTTCAAATTGTGAACTTTCAAAGATGCGAACACGTGTTCGCATGTCCAATCACGTAAGTTAGTTCACCTGTCTGGCATACGTTGCCATATGCATGCATCCTCTACAAGTGGTTGTGCTCTTGTGTATACTTTACTGTACAGCACTGTATACAGTACAGTAGTACAGTATTTTTATTTCAAGCCCAGGATGTCTGGAAGCAAGTGTAAAAGCAGCGGTGATGGAGCTGGTACAGTACTAACCAGACATCACTGGATCATTTTTTCAAGGGGGTAGATAGAATTGAATCCAGCAAGGAACTAAAACCTGTGCCATCAGTGTCAGGCGTGAGTGAAATTGCAGCTTGCCCTCTGTCTCCTATTGCTGACGATCCTTCAGCTCTACCATCTCCCACCTCCCCTCCCTCCTCCAGTCAGTAACTCTTCTTGCCTGTTCACTCGATGCCAGCCCCTGTATGCCAGCTGTTGTACTGTACTACTGTACTTTTCAAGGTACTATACTGTAAGCTTAAAAATGTTTTATTTTTTGTTTGTTTTTTATGTATTATTTGTGTGAAAAGTACTATAAACGTATTACAGTACAGTACTATATAGCCGACTGTGTTAGTTGGACACCTAGGCTAACTTTGTTGGACTTACAAACAAGTTGGACTTACAAACGTGTTCTCGGGAACGGAACTCGTTCATTGTAGGGGACTTGCAAGAGTTTCCTAGAGTATACACTTGGAAACAGAAATACTAGTTTTAAGCGTTTTCAACTTTACCAGATTCAGCCAATTTTCTTTCCTAAGTGGTATGCCAGTTACTACCCTCACCCTAGTGTATGAAATCTCCCCTTTTCCCCACATCCTCAACTGCACTTGGCATTGTTAAACTTTTAAGTGAGTGTCAATATGATGGGTGTGAAATAATATCTCATCATTCTTTTAATTAACATATTCCTAATTACAGGTGCAAATAAATAATTTTTTTGTTGCACTCATTTTTTAATTAATTTTTATTGGAGTATATTGCTTTACAATGTTGTGTTAGTTTCTACTGTACAGCAAAGTGAATCAGCTATACATATACATATATCCCCTCTTTTTTGGATTTCCTTCCCATTTAGGTCACCACAGAGCATCAAGTAGAGTTCCCTGTAAATAAATAATTTTACATATGCTTATTGGACATCTGAGTTTTCTCTTTGAAAAACTCCCTTTGCCCATTTTCTCTAATGAATTGTCTTTTTCTTACTGATTTATAAAAGTTTTAATTTATTCTGAGGATATATTTCCACTATTATAAAGATGTATCCTGGAGAACCTTAGAAATGTGTGGCTAAAAATAAAAAATAACTTTATATGATACTTTATGATTCTACAATATATCTTTAAATTTTTAATTAAAAAGCTGCTATGCCAAAAACAACTGAAAGGTAAAGTAGAAATTAAAAGTCTCCCTGAGTCACGCCCTGATAGTTTCACTGTCCACCTGTTATGTCCAGAGGTTACTACCAATAACTCAGTTGAATTTCTTCTCAGAAAATTTCTGTATACATATAAACACACACACACACACAACACACACACACACACACACACACAACTATATTCATATGGCATCCTATCTCCCCTATCTTTCCTTCCTTTACACAGATGAGATCACAGTGCTCTGTAAGTCATGTTTTTCAAGTAACAATATATCCGAACAGCTTTCCACACCAGTACATAGAGACCTAATTTTTCTTAATGGCTGTACCACATTCCATACACACTGAAAAACCATCAGACAGTATTCTACACATAGCAAGTGCCTAATAATTTATTTCCCACAAGATAAATTCAACAGCCATGATATATAAAACAATTAGCATTACTTAATTTACCCTAATTAAGTACCTTAATTTTTTCCCACATATTTCCATAAATTTTATTTGATGCAATAGAATTTCCAAAGCCATTTATAAAACAGCATCACCAAGGAAAAATTTTAAAACAAATAAAGCTTAAACCAAATGAATGGCCAATTTTACCTGTCAATTCAATTATTAAAATCTGCAATATTATGCTTTCATTCACTTTACGGGGAAAATAGAATCACTTGACATACAACTAAGTTCTGTTTCAGACTTTAACTGACCTGAAATTATGGTTTGCTGCTAACATTTTAGAGAGGTGGTGAAGTCTGTCAAGCCTAGGAGACTCCTTTCTCCTGGCTTTATCTTACCAGGACAGCTATCTGAAATTTTAAAGACATTTCCAGCTAGAATCTGGAAATGTGACTGACTGATGACTCCAAACTAAATAAAGCTCCAAAGACTACCTGTCAACAGAACAGATTAACTTTAGTAGGTTCTAATCTATTCTAAACTATGTAGTGAAAAAATAAATTAATTTTTAAAAACATAAAATATAAACTATTTCTAATATAAAATTTTAAACATATACAAGAGAAAGCAGTAAAATAATCCCCTGCCCCCAATGTACCCATCAACCAATTTCAACAATTATTTTATTGTTCAATTTTATTTCATCTACACTCTCACCCACTTACCACCTCCCTTCCTCCACGCACATACATGTGAACACTCACACATATGTATATACACAGAGGATTTTTTTGACGCAAATCTCAGACATATGATTTTACCCATACATACTTAGGTATTATAGACTATTCCTATTAATGCCTCAGATACTTAGTTTAGATGTGAAGCACAGTCTCCTTTTTTGCTTCAGTATATCACACTGTCCTCAGTTGGTTGTCACAGCTGAGGAGGGGTGAGGGGTAATGCTACCAGCATCTAGTGGGAAGAAGCCAGGGATGCTGCTTCACATCCTACAATGCACAGGACAGCCCCCAGATGGAATTATCTGGCCTCAAACGTCATAAGTGCCACTGCTGAAAAACGCTGTTCTAGATCAATATTAACCCAACCATGATGCATGTATACCAAGGATTCAATATAAAGACATTTAATGATGTCCATTTCAATTACATTTTTGAAAAAACTAAGTAAGATTTTTTAAAAATCCTCCCTTAAAAAAAAGAATATTTGGGTCTCTAAGAATGCGATCATCACAAAGGAGAGGTTACTGGAGACCATATAGCTTCTTCAGATTCTGTCACTCAGTTTCTATTCAACCAAACATTCTGCTTGCACAGTGATGGTTTTGAGTGTTGTGCAGTTTTACATTGTTAATATTCAGTTACATAGTGTTTAAATTTTATCCTTAATAGGTTATTGGTTAAAAAGAAAGAAGAAAAGGAATACCTATGCTGAAACAGAAGTTAATACAGACCATATATAAATGATAATAATTCTGCAAAACTGTCACATGATTCTCTTCCCTAGATCCATAGGTGCATTCATCAGATCATTATTCTTATACAGAATATCCAAATTGCCCAAATACTTGGAAATCACACGTTAAAATGAGAAAATCCATTCATGATATATCTACTTTGGCTTCTAATTTATAAGTAATAAAGACTTATCTCACCCATGAAGTATTACCACAGAAGACGACTTTCAAATAATAATTGAATCATTCTCTCTAAGCTAATATTTGAGGGGAAAAAAGTCAAGTATTTTTTTTAAAAAAAAAATAGATAAACAGGTGGAATTTTAAATTGCAAAATGCAAGAACTTCAAATATCAGCTCTTACACACCAAAGCATCGATTTACTTTTAAATCTCCATATTAATATGTATTTGGTGACCAAATCAAACATGAGATACATCACATAAATCATTTGATAACATCCACAGTTGGCAAATGCGTGAGAAAACAGACATGTTTAAATACTATGAGTGCAAAGATACACTGATCCAACTTTTTTTAGAAGATAATTTGGCAATAACTATCGAAGTTTAAAGGTATACCTGTCCCACACAACCCAGGAATTCCACTACTGAGGAGTTTAATCTGGGGAGTGGACAAATTCTAGAGTCAGCAGGACGTGAAAATCCCTTAGTGTAAAAGCTATACCTAAAATCCCTTCAACCTCAGCATACACAACCTGGAGTACCTCAGGGCAGCCAACAGCAACATCTCTGATTAACAGTATTTCACAGCCCTTTCTATTTCTATGTTACATTGCATATACTTCTTAGGCGGCGTGACTAGTTCTGATGCACTATTTTCTCTCTTGTTTTGAAATTCCTCTTTGCTAAACACACATAGTTAGATTTGGTGAAATAACCAAATAAAAATAGTAAAAAGGTGGAAATAATCTAAATGCCCATCAATGTTTAAAAGAAAAAATCATCATACTAAACAATATATCCATTCAGGATAATGAAACTATTAAAAAGAATCAGGTAGGGCTTCCCTGGTGGCGCAGTGGTTAAGAATCTGCCTGCCAATGCAGGCGACACGGGTTCAAGCCCTGGTCCGGGAAGATCCCACATGCCGCGGAGCAACGAAGGCCGTGCGCCACAACTACTGAGCCTGCGCTCTAGAGCCCACGAGCCACAACTACTGAAGCCCGCATGCCTAGAGCCCGTGCTCCACAACAAGAGAAGCCACTGCAATGAGAAGCCTGCGCACTGCAACGAAGAGTAACCCCTGCTCACCACAACCAGAGAAATGTCTGCACACAGCAACAAGAACCCAACGCAGCCAAAAATAAAATAAAAAATAAATAAATACTTTATTTTAAAAAAAAAAAAAGAGGGCTTCCCTGGTGGCGCAGTGGTTGAGAGTCCGCCTGCCGATGGAGGGGACACGGGTTCGTGCCCCGGTCCGGGAAGATCCCACATGCCGCGGAGCGGCTGGGCCCGTGAGCCATGGCCGCTGAGCCTGCGCGTCCGGAGCCTGTGCTCCGCAATGGAAGAGGCCACAACAGTGAGAGGCCCGCGTACCGCAAAATAATAATAATAATAATTAGGTAAAAGTATAAATATGGAAATGGAAAAATCCAATATATATTATTAAGTGATAAAAGCACTGTGAAAAAATCAGTCTTTTAATATGATTCCAGTATAGTAAATTTTTCTATTTAGGATAAATAAATCATCTTAATGATTTACTTTGAACAGAAAGACTGGACATCTGAGGGAGGGAAAAAAAAGCTTTCATTTTTTTACTTGTTATTTTCTAGAGTGCTTGCATTTTCTTTTTTTACTATACGTAGCAGATCAGGAAGTAGAGGCAGTTCCAATCTAATGACCTCAATTCATTACTACTATTAACTACTACAGCTACTACTACTACTCCTCCTGGCACATACATGTATAAAAATAATAAAACAGGGCTAACAACAATAACAAAAATAGTAAGACAACAGGCATAAACCAGTACTATCACAGTTAAACTAAGATATATTATTCCTCCACTTATGGTATAGAGACAATTATCTTTATTTAACAAATAAGATAACTGAGCCTTGGAAAGGTTTGACTCTTGAGATGGAGAGCATTTCTGTAAACTATACTGCATCTTCCAACGAAATGAGTAAGACAACTCCTATATGAGTGAAATCAATAAGAGTTGAATAAATCTGAAATGAAAGTAAAATTCACAGAATAGATTAGGAGAAGTTAACTTAAGGGATTGCTGACATACTAACAAAGTTTGTAAATGATGAATCTCTAGAGATATTAATCTTTGTAACTATAAGATTATTTACTAATTATCTATCTGCCAGGTACAGAAAGAGACAAATTTCCTAGTATCTTCAAATAATCCATGTCCCACTAATTATTATATCTGTTACATACCTTAAATAGAAATAAATATGACAAACAGGTTGGAGGTAAATCTCTGAATAGTGTTCTAAAGTATCAACAATACACAGATTTAAAAAGTAAGAAATTTTGCTGCTCATTTGTAATTCATTAAGCATCATTGGTAGGACCAGTTTTCCCAAATTAGATAAGTAATGATCACAATGGGCTTCTTTTCAATGTTTTTTTAAAAAAAGGATTTGACAATTCAAGCACAGAAATATAATTCCATCCTACTTTAAAATGAATTCCTCTTTAAAAGTTTCAATGTAGAATTTCTTCCTAAAAAATGAAAGTTTCAAATAGTTTGAGGCAAGTTCCTTTCAAATACTGAACCAGCCTTGTATCCCTCAAATAAACCCCACTTGGTCATGGTGTATGATTTGTTTTATATATTGCTGAACTCTATTTGCTAATATTTTCTTAAGGATATCTGCATCTATGTTCATGAGGCATATTGATCTTTAACTTTCTTTGTATGGTCCTTATCTTGTTATTCCATCAGAATAATACTGACCTCATGGAATGAGTGACATTCCTTGTGTCCCAAGGCCCCTAGTTTTTCCACATTCTCTCTGCCTTTCAGAGTCTTTGTATATCTGTTTTATATGTAATGTCCATGGTCTTTAGCTGTACTTAATGGAAAAGGTAGGAAGAAGCACATCTATTCCATCTTGCCCCAGAAACAGAACATATTAATGATTTTTAATTCAACAAAATAATTTTTAATTATTCCTGTTTTATCTTCAATTTTGCCACTTCCTCCAGTGAGTAATGAAAGTTAAACCAGTTACTCTTTCTTTTCAAAATTCTTCCCCAACATATATACACTACCAAACATAAAACAGATAGCTAGTGGGAAGCAGCTGCATAGCACAGGGATATCAGCTCGGTGCTTTGTGACCACGTAGCAGGGTGGGATAGGGAGGGTGGGAGGGAGGGAGATGCAAGAGGAAAGAGATATGGGGACATATGTATATGTATAACTGATTCACTTTGTTATAAAGCAGAAACTAACACACCATTGTAAAGCAATTATACTCCAATAAAGATGTTAAAAAAAAAAAATTTCTTCCCCAACATATCCAACATCATAAAAAGTAAGTACAAACTTTAATTAAATTTTATAAAAGTTCTAACCCTGGAACACTAACCCACTACAATTATGAGTTCTGCGAAACAATTAGAACATAATTCTTTACTAATTTTTAATAATAACACTTATTGCTCCAGCTGCTGGCAATGCTGTCAGCCCCTCCAGGCTTTGTCTCAGCCACCGAAAGCCTACTAGCCCAAGGCCATGTCCTTCTGGAGGCAGCCCATATCCAGTGAGTAACTGAGGCAAGTGCATAAAGTCAACCATTTGGCCCAAGGTAGGACAACTCTGAAGGACCATTTCTGCTCCACGGATCCCTGTTGGATCAACAGAGGCTGAAGGGGCAGCTTGACTTCTCCCTGACAAATCGTATTTCACCTCCTTTCCTGTCTGTCAATGTCAATTTCAAAGGCACCCCCTAATAAATAGACTGCATACTAAACTCAATCTCAGTGTTTATTACCTGGAAAATATGACCAGTGACAGTAAGGCAATTCAGTTTTAGGGAAATACAAAAGTAAATATTGAAGTTATTGAATATAACGGGCACTGGCACATATGTCAGAGAGTGACATAAAACTTTCCAGATACTCCTTTAAACACGATTTTATTACCTCTGTAATTACCTCTGGGAGGTAGAGAGGGGCTGGACTTGGGCGGGGTATAGTCAAAGAGTACCTTAGCTTTATCTGTAATGTGCTATTATTTGTTTTACAAAGAATATATCTGTAATTTCATGTGTGCAGTTTTTTTCAGTAGGCAAATAGAAAAGAAAAAGACTGAAAGCAAAACTTGCCCAAAATGTTATTAATTCTAAATGATGGAATACAAGTGATTATTAGTTTCCTCTTTGTGTTTTGTTATTTCTTCAAATTTTCTAAAAGAAAGAAATATTGAAGTATTTACTTTCACTACCACAGTATGTATCTATCATCATGGGAACCATTTTTGCTTTTCCCTATGTATTTGCTGTTTTTCAGGTTGCTACAAGTACTGGTATATACAGAAAGATTTCTAAGGGCTAACTTCTCATTATCCTCTTATGAATCTTACTACCCTCTAGAGCTAACACTCAGCCTACTCAGCAGTATAATCCTTCTGTAAGTTAAAATATTTCCACACCGGTAAGTTCTGCTTCCCTGAGGCCCCTGAATGCCCTACCTCACTGAGCAACTCACTATAACCCAGAACAGCAGACCTCCAGAACCACTCCCCAAATTTACATGTAATGTCAGGTTTGACATACATATCGGCTATTAGATATTTTTAACATCATTCCAGTCAGTCTTTCCCTCAAATCTAGCACGAAGATTAAAATGCTGACAACTCTTTCAACAGCAGATTTTACTCCCATTTTTAATAATATGAAACAAAACATAAATTTAACTGCATAGTCAGCAATAAACAGAATTCTTACAGGCCATATTCAAAATTCCTGAGGAATTTGCTTATAGCAGAATACAGATAAATAATATAAACAAGCTATATCAAATTGGATATCAGTCACTACAAAATTTCTTCCTGTAAAAGAAACTGGTTTCCACACATCCTTTTAACATAAGTGTCTAAGCCTGACATTCAAAGGGTTTCCATTTGGTTTTCAGATAATATTAAAATAGCATCACAAATGTAACATTCATCATAACTATATCATAATTGTGAATTACTGAATTTGTCTCTTAGGCTTTAAAAAATAATGCCATCGTAGATAAAAGGTTACTAAATGATACTTAAAGACCTATGGGCTGTCTATCATTTTATTTTTCTCTAAAAATATTTCTAAAATATTATTTAAATATTCCAATAATTAGAATCTTACCTCAGCTCTTTTCAGCATTTCCCATTTATTCAATATTTTCATGGCAAATACTTTATCTGCATTTTTTAGTTTCACTACAGCAACCTAGGAAAGGAAATACAACTTTTAAAATGTGACAAATAATACTTTTTTTCAGTCATCCATTTTCCTTTTTCCTCTCTGTAAAAAAAATAAATACCAAAATTATCAGATTTCCATGCAGTTCAAATTCTAAGATCCTAAATCAAATAATATTGTCAGTTGAAAAAGTTACATTAGTGAACACGTGCCAAACAAACAACTGTGTTTTTGAACATGGTGTCGGTTGGTGATCGTATACTATATTCTCGTTTTCAAGTTTTCTGCTCTGGAATTTAAACTCAATATCTACTATCACTAAGAAATTGACCAAAATGTACCAAATGAAATAACTAGAGCTTAAACACTGCATGCCAAATTCCAACACGATGCTACAGGGAAAGCCAGCTGCCAAAACAAACATGTTTCATGGGGATCAAACAGTACGCCATAAACTGACACGCCACGTATTCTTACACACTATACCACAACCCCCAACGTGCACGCACGCACACGCGCGCACACACACACACACACACACACACACACAACCTAAAGATCAATTAAGGCTAACACCTCTACAAATTGCAGACTTCACACATACCTTTCCGACAAAAAAAGGAACAGATATTTCTGTATTTTGTATTTTAGTTATGGATCAAAAAACTGTCAAATACAAATAACTAATCCCCTATTTTCACTCTCAACAAACTGATTACATTTCTGTTTCTACTTCTCTCCCTCAGTTTGACTAGATAATCTCAAAGGGCCCTTGCAGCTCACTTGGGATGCTATAGAGCAGAGACTGAACTACATAAGAGGAGACAAAGGCTGTTTCCAGCCTTTACTGGGGGCGGGTGGAGTAGGGGGAAGACAAATACTACTCTAATGTGCAGAAGGAGAAAACAAACTATATACAACATATCTACAAACAGTTCAAAAGGATAGTTCTAAGCATAGAGAATAGGTTTAAACTCAAGTCCAAAATTTTTTAAATCTTATAGCAAATGTACATATCAGGGGCATTTAATAAATTTATTTTTGGATCATTGTGCAATAACAATAATATGACTATATAATTAAAATCAGTGTATAATACTATAATATTATCTAAACTAGAATACATCTTGGTAATTGTCATAAATGGTTATACTAATGTCTGTGATTACAGTTTCTCATCAATTAAAATGGTGGGAAGGAAGAAGAAATATCTCAAATTCATATGCAGTCACTTTAGTCTTTAGTCGTATCTGGTCATATCTGCAGAAATGATGGATCAGTTGGTTCATGTTTAAAGAAAAGGGGCTGTACAAGATATAGAAACAACCTAAATAGCCAATGACAGATGAATGGATAAAGAAAATGGAATATTATTCAGCCATAAAAAAAGAAGGAAATCTTGCTTTTGTGACAACATGGGTGAACCTAGAGGATATTATGCTAAGTGAAATAAGCCAGAAACAGAAAGACAAAAACTGTGTGGTCTCACTTCTATGGGAAATCTGAAAAGGTGAACTCACAGAAACAGCAAATTCTATTTCTAGAATTCTAATTCTAGAAAGGTGGTGAAAGGGGCTGGGAGTTGAGGGAAATGGGGAGATGTTGGTCAAAGGGTACAAATTTCCAGTTATAAGATGAGAGATGAGTAAGTTCTGGGGGTCTAATGTACAGTATGGTGACTATAGTTAACAGTATTGTATTATATACTTGTAAGTTGCTAGAAAAGTAGATCTAAATGTTCTCACCACAAAAAAGGCGGGGTGGGGGGGAGTGCTGTGATAAGGAGCAAGGAAAAACTTGAAACATTTTTTCACTAGGATCTCTGAAAGTCTGAAAACGCAAGTTTCATTATTCTGCAGACTCAAATCATATGCTGCACAACTGGGAGCACAAACAGATGGAAGGACAGGGGCATAGAGCTAGACATGCCTACATTTAAGACAGGGAAGAGATAAGGACGGCTATCACTTAAGCCCTCTCTTATTCTGATTTAGAGAAGAATGGCTGAAAGACTCCAACACTTAGATTTGCCCTTCTCAGGTCATGTGGTATGAAAAGAACTCCTCCCAGCACTGTGTGATTCACGAATTTTCTATGCACATGAGTATATAAGTATCTGATGATAACCAGTATAGTAGTAACAGTATTCACCAGCATACATAGAGTGTGTTCTAAATGCCAGTTACTCTTCGAAGAGTTTTATGAAGGTCCACAATCCCTTACCTGCAATTCTAAAAGCCAAAGGGTTTTCAAAATTCATTTGGCGAATGAATCAGGCGAAGCATAGTTTTGGGGGAGTTCTGTTTTCTTTTTAATCTCAGTGTAAAGATAAACATGCTTCACTGCAGAAACACCAACGCATTTGCTTATGAGGTTCTGTTCAAAACCCCAATAGGACTGTTATATAAAATAGAGTATATGTATTAAATTATCTTTCTAAAATCCAAATACTATTGGAACCAAAACCACCTCTGGATTATAGAGCTGTGCAGTAGAAATAAGCTAGCACTTACTGAACACTCAAACCCTGAGCTAGCACTTAGCGTGGCTGTTCAGAGTAGTGGTGACAGCGTGGACTCTACAGCCAGACTCGGGCTATACACAAGTATGAAATATTTAAAACAGGGTCTGGCACTTAATAGGTGTTCAATAAGCAATAGCTATTATTATGTGTCAAGCATTGCACTAAGCACATTATAGCCCAATCTCTCAACTGTTGTTTACTCTATCACTAATACGTGGTAGACATTAAACATCCTAATTTCTTCCATTTCTGTAACAAGGAAATAAGAAGCTTTGATCTCTTCAACTTCCAACTTTATAAATTTATACCCATGACACATACATCAACATAGAAATATAGTTAGAAATATCCTCAAATGAACATATATATATATACAAATAAAAACTAAGCCACAATATTTACGTGTGGTTTCCAACAGTAAAATATTGTAAATAACTTAAATATTCTGAAAGGTGAAAGTTACTGAACATACCACAAATGATATAAAATTATTAATATTCTTGAAAATGTTGTTAAAGAATACTATTTAATAGGGAAAAGTTCACAATATATTGTTTAAAAGAAGTTTATTAAAATTTGTACACTAAAATTAATTTTTTTATATATAAAGTATATAGCTATACATTTCTATGCCATATTTATTCTGAGAAAGGCATCAAAACATTTTAAAAATCAGGTATTTCTAGGGGATATGATTTCTATTGCCCTTTCTACATTTTCTGGACAGAACATATAAAATTTGAAGCATGGGACGGGATAGTATGGAATACCATACCTCATCCTGATCATGAAATGACCACTAATTACTGAGGTATTTATAGTGTGGCTGATAATGGCCAAAACGAGACCCATACTACACATCTATGTGATAATCAGGAATGCCATGCTGCTGCAGGGTGAAAAACATTCTCAAAGCTATCTTACACCAGTTTCATGAGCTGCCTAAAAACTCTTCTGGAATGCAGTGGGATGTGGTGGAATAAAAATGTCAGTTCACACAGAACACAAACTTATGGTTACCAAAGGCAAAACGGGGTGAGGGAGGGATAAATTAGGAGTTTGGGATTAGCAGATACAAACTACTATATATAAAATAAACAACAAGGTCCTACTGTATAGCACAGGGAACTACATTCAATATCCTGTAATAAACCATAATGGAAAAGAATATGAAAAATATGTGTCTGTATCACTTTGCTGTACACGAGAAACCAACACAACATTGTAAATCAGCTATACTTCAATTTTTTTTAAAGGCAGTTCAGAAAATATTCTTAAATTATCGAATTGATGACATGATGAGACAAGAATATGAAGTTGATGAAGTGATAAAATAAAACTGATCTTGCTTTTCTCCTTTGACACTACAGATCATTTTCATGTTCATTTCAGTAAAGAAGAAGAAGGAGGAGGAGAAGGGGAGGGGGAGGGGGAGGAGGAGAAGGGGGAGGGGGAGGAGGAGGGGAGGGGGAGGGGGAGGAGGGGAGGAGGGGGAGGAGGAGGGGGAGGGGAGGGGGAGGGGAGGGGAGGGGAGGGGAGGGGGAGGGGGAAGGGAGGGGAGGGGAGGGGGAGGGGAGGGGAGGGGGAGGGGAGGGGAGGGGAGGGGGGGAGGGGAGGGGAGGGGGAGGGGAGGGGGAGGGGAGGGGGAGGGGAGGAGGGGAGGGGAGGGGGAGGAGGAGGGGAGGGGGAGGAGGGGGAGGGGAGGAGGGGGAGGGGAGGAGGGGGAGGGGAAGAGGGGGAGGAGGAGGAGAAGATTCTCCTAGAAATCTAACTTCAGGTTCTAGATTTTCAAGAGCCACAGCTAACTGACATATAAGAGGGTAGTACATTAAAATGTCCTTTCTTATATAATTTGATCAGAATGAACAGTACACTTAGTATGGACGGGAAGATTATAAATTTAATACAGAACAAAGACATGTTTTTAAAAACACCAAATATAGAGCTGTCTTTAAAGACAGCATATTAAAAGCACTACGATGTTAGAAAAACTGCAAATGCTACAGAAAAATCAGTAGGTGACAAATGTAAATGAATGAGTTCTTAAACACGATTTAAGAATCATCACTTATAGATACAACATATAACTTAGGAATGATCATACTATATTAAACAGAATTTCAATATCCAAGAAGCAGCTGGCATGCAGTTCTACAAATCTAGTCTACATTCAATATATCCAGAATTTGCCATACCTCCTCCTCTAGTCCACACCATTCCCATCTACCATTATGTCTTGCCTGGACTATCCTGCCTAGCCTCTCTACTTCTGCTCTCACAGCCCAAAATCTGTTCTCAAAACATCAGCCATAGTGATTCTGTTTAAACTAGCTCAGATCATGACACTCTGCTCCAAAATTTCAGTTTCTGATCTCTCTCCATGTAAAAAAGTCCTTGCTATAACTTATAAGTAGTGTGGTCCAACATATCGTGGTCTCCCAGATCTCATATTACTCTCTTCCTAGATCACTCTCTCCAAACATACTGATCACCTTGTTCAATCTCAACTTAGTGTTTTTGCACTTATTACTCCGTAGGTCTCAAATGGTCTTTCCCCCCTATAGCTACATGGTTTGCTCTCTCAATCCCTCCCTAAAATGTCATTCTGCCCTTTCACACTTTCTATCCCATTTCTTTGCTTCCTTTTCCCCTTAGCTCTTTTTACTTAACAAACTGTATATTCTATTTATGTATTTTGCTTACTGTTTGCCTCACTCACTAGAACATAAGCTCTATGTGGGTAGGTATTATTTTTTTCTCATTTGTTCACTAGTACGTGCCCAGTGCTTGGGAATCAATAGGTACGCAATAAATATTTACTGAATAAATCACGAGTGATTTGTAATCTATATGAGTGTATCTACATAGAAAGTTGAAAGGCATCAATACAATACGCTCAGCTTCAAGTACACTACTAAATTGATACTGAAACTCAAATAAAAATAAGGCATTATGATAAAAGAGATACAATTCTGTATCTGAAGGTTTAAGTGTGTACCAGATTATTCCAGCTCATGTTGCTCTCTTAACAATTATGTATGGCTTTTAAAGTCTCAACTTCACAGCTTAGCTTTTATTATCTTTCGTGTATTGTTACTGTTCACTATTTATTGCTCCATGTCTTTGTCTCCTTTTTATCTCTGCTGTATAATGTCTACCATCACTTATTATTAATAATAATAAACAAAAACAACTCATTTATCGAAAGCTTACTGTGACTGGCACTGGGCTGAGCACAATACATATACTGCCAAAATCAATCCCTACACCACTCTAAAGTAGGTTCTACAGTCCTCACGACCTGATTACGGAGCTACAGTTATTTACTGCTATGAGTACTGAATAGTTCTCCAGGTTTTTGAAGAGATCTTCCCATTCATCATGCCTATAGTCTTGATTCCTATTGTCATGTTAATGGTGATCATTGTTAATATGTATGGAAATCACTGTATTTGTTTTTTATAAACTGCTCTGTTAGTGATCAGTCTGTATTCAAAATATTTAATTAAAAAAATACTGAGTCTCTGTAACAAGCAAACTAAAAACACTACAAAGAGTTCACTAAACCGGCTAGAGGTATCCTCTCTACGGAGTTGCAATTTATATATATAGTAGTGATAGTCAAAATATTTAGAAATTGGTACAGCATGGGCATTGACCAATTAAAGCAGACACTGGCTATAAAAATATAGTATGCCCATGCCAGTGTGCCCCTATGGACTGAAGACTAGCCCATATACAGAGGCTTCAAAGGTGAATCATGCAATATAACTTCAAACGTCTTTCACTCTCCCTTGAATCCCAGGAGAGCCAGGGTACAGAGTTTTTAAGGAAGAATGAACGGCTAAAAATAATTCTCCTTTCAGACCCTAAGACTAGGTTATGCAGACACATTAGGGCCTAGTTATGGTAATTAGAGGAAGCAAGCTAATTAAAAGCTTTTGACACCTGAAGCAGGGGTAGCAGGCCAAAGCAGCAAGCTTTCACAACAAGCTCTGAAGCCCAGAAGCCTTGAAGCTGCCGGAGCAAGGCTGGAGCAGGCAGAAGCGGTGAGCCACCAGGAAACTGTGGACAGGCAACACCCAGGGCGTAAGTTAAAGGTTTTCCTGAAAGCAAAAAGGAAAACCCAGCGTTAAGTTAAGCAGTAACTGACAACAATTGAGTCGTAGAGAGTAGGTTCTTAACTCATAGAGCTGTTGATTTTCAATTATATCTTGCTCCTTTATTATTTCCCATAATTTACGCATTTCTTGTAGGAGGTACATAAATTATGCTTTCATTTTCGGAGTTTTTTTTTTTTTTTTTTTAAAGAAAAAGCATAATTGAGAGAAATGCTGTTTCTGTCAGATATCCATGCCAGAGATGAACCTATCCACTGGGTCTATATAATACCTAATGACAAATTCCTGATAGAAGACAAAATACTTTGGAGAAAAAAAAATTCTCTTTAGGGCTGTCTGCATTTTGAAATCTATTAGTTGATAACTACTACAGGGTATGTAAGGCCACCAGAGATATTTTAACCAGGAATGAATAACTAACAGTAAGAACTCATAAACCAGCCAATACTACTTTTCTGTACAAAATTCACTGTCTTAAAATAGAGTAAACTATCTACAATCTATTTGTTGCTTTTATTTTACATACTTTAATTGATATACATACAGAGCAAGGAGAGAGGGAGAGAGGAGGGAAGGAGGGAAGGGAGGGAGGGAGGAAAGAAAAAAAAAGGAAGGAAGGAAGGAAGGAAGAAAGAAAGAAAGAAAAAGAGAGAGAGAGGGAAAGAGAGAGAGCGAGAGAGAAAGGAAGGAAGAAAGGAAGAAAGGAGAAGAGAAAAGAAAAGGAAGGAAGGCACCTTCTCATACTAAATCTCAAATATTATCAGTCATGCATTAAACACTCTGAATTGACTCTGGATCACACTGGCCTATGACCAGGCAGGACTTAGTCTACTGACAGCCAGACTGCTGTCTGCAGCAGCCCACTCCCGACCCTGCACCCATTCTTCAATTCTTCCAAGCATTAGGACTATAGAGCAAATATCACTGTCCTTAACTATCTGCCTCACTTAATCCTACTGAGTAACTGTAAGCAATATTCCAGGGCCCTGTCCTTTTCTTCAGTCCCTTTTACGGAAAAAAATATATAAACAAATATACATATTATTTAAGTATTTAAATTATTGCTTTATTTTTTCCATAGTTCAATCTCAACTGAGCCCTAAATCTATCTGCAGCCTCACCATTAATCCTTTGTCCTTTACCAATCTTCTAAAATGACCTGTGCCACCCTGCTACCACCATCTGTCCTATCCCTGACCTATCCAAACCTTACCCTGCAATTAATGAGCTGGTAGCCTACTTCACAGAAAATAGATCCTTCACATTCCCTCATACCACCTTTAAATGTTTCTATATTTCTACTTCTCCTTCCTTCTTTTCCTTTTGAGCCCAAGAAAGAAGTGTCCCCACCACTTGCAAGGATAACAGTATCATCTGAGATCTTAACGCCAGGCTCTCCCCCTTCCTTTTCTTCTTTCCCTTGTTCCATTAAAGGTTTATTTCTGGACTTCAAGCCTTCTTTCTTATGGCTCCTGAACACCAATTGATAAACTTTTCCATGACCATCTCCCATCCAAAAACAAAACATAAAACAAAAACTTTATTGCCATCCTACCTTCCCCTTAAGAAAGTGGTATCACATCCCTTTTTCCACAAGGTATCATTTCTCCATAAAGCAAAGAGTACTATATGCTTGCTTTTTCCACTTGTTCATCATTCGTTTCTCAGCCTTCTTCAATCACCTATTTCAATCTAGTTGCTATTTCCCTCTACTGGACTGAAATTACTCTCTCAAAGATCAATTATGACCTTCCAAATTCCAAATAAAATATATTGTTCTCAATTCTCATCTGTTTCAACCTCTCTTCACTATTGGACATCACTGACAATCAATATACTACCCTACTTTTTCTTTTTTCTGTAACCTATTAAATGATTTTCCCCAAGGATCCCTACTCCACATTTTTTATATCTCCTCTCCTTCCTGACCTGTACTATCTATTCCATATGCCCTAATTAATATCTCTATGCTGATGACTCCTAAATCCTTATCTCCTAATAGGTAGACCCATACTTCTAGTTACCTATTAGTCATCTCTCTAGAATGTTCAGCAAATATTTAAAATTTAACAAGTCAAAAACCTGCACGTTAAACTCATTTACTCAGGTTGCATACCTCAATCATCCATGATTTCTACCTTTAACTTATCACTGACATCCAAAGTGACTTCTTTAACAATCTGTCTACCCCACCCATCCTTCTTGCCCACTGGCCTGCTTCAAGCCCTCATTATTTCATCTGAAAAATGATAATAGGTTCCTTTTTGACCACCTTACTATATGCTACCTGCTGAGAATACAAAGAAATAAAAGAGCCCTTGCTCTCAAAAATCTCACAGTCCAGTGTGGGAAACATAACTAAACAGATAATTATAGTACAACATGAAAGGAAAGGTAAAAACAAGGTCCTATAAAAAGCACAGAAGAGAGATTCCTAAGCCAAAAAGGCAGGAGAAAGGAGGGACGCATGTAATCTGTGAATATATATGTTAACATTTCTTGGAAGAGGTTACTGACATATGAGTCTTACACAGTGAGCCCCAGAAAAAGGGGACCAAGGGGGTTCTGACTGGAGAGAGGGAATATTTGGGGAAATGGGGGCAGCGTGAGCGAGGCACAGAAGCAAGTGCTATCTGTGCAGGGGTGAAGACAATCAGGGATAATAAGCAGTTTTCTTTCTTAGGAAAGGTTTTCTTCACAGCAGGGAATAGCTAGAAATGAAAGTGAAGGATCCAAATAATGGAAGAGTTTGTATGCCAGGCTAATCAACTAGAACCTTAAAATGTAGATAACAGGGAACCATTCTTCATATTTGGTTGTAGCTCCATCACTTTAATAGCTCTGTGGAGAATGGTTCTGAGGCAGGGAAAGAAATGAGAAGGTTACAGCAGTAGCTGAGGTGAAAGATATTGAGGACTTACCTAAGGAAGAGAAGAAGAAATTCAAGAAATACTTAGGATAAAAATAATCAATGATGAATTGAATGACGTGGAGGCTAGAGAGTGAGAAATCCAGGATCTCCCTCCCTCTGGTCTCTTCTCTACCAAATCCTTCCTCTACACTATCAGTATGATCTTTCTTATCATTCTCATTCTATCACTACTCTGCTTATTAACATTTGATAGAACTCCCATTCCTATGAAATAACGTTCCTTAGAATAGCATACCAAAAAAAATAATAAAAATAAATAAAAAAAGAAAACAAAAAAAACAAAACACACACACACACACAAAAAAAGAATAGCATACCAAATCATTCACTGCATCTGCCCAAGAAAACTTTCAATCCTCATCTTTCACCACCAACAACAAAAACCCTATATTCCAGGCACAAGATTACTAACTGCTCCCCGAATAAAAGAAACGCACTTAAAAGAATAAAATAACTATTTTGATTCTTTTAGAATATAATTATTATAGAAAATTTATAAAACTAAAGTGTAAAAAAAAAAGCCACAGATAACATTATTTCATAGAGAAAACGACTCTGAAATCATGTAAGTTTGTCCATATCCTTTCAACCAGCAAGGTCCTCTTCTAGAAGTTTCTTTTAGAAGTAATTATTTAGAAAAGCATCTGAAATACAGTGAAAGCATTTTGTACAAAAATGCTTTGGAGAGCATTATTTCTAATATAGAAAAAATAGAACAACCTAAATATTTCATTCATTTTTTATGTATTAAGCACCTACTATGTACTAGACACTGTTGTAGGTGCTGGGGAATTGCAGTGAACTGACAGGGGAAAAATTCCTAAATTCATGGAGCATACATTCCAGCTTAACATTATTGTTAAATAAATTACAGAGCTTCCACATAATGGACTTCTATGGAGCCATTAGAAATCAGGTTTAAAAGAAATGTTTCAACATATGGGGAAAAGACTTAAAATATTTGGTTAGAAAAGCTGGTTAGATATCAATGTTTATAAAACTATCCCAATTTTATTACCTATGAACAGAAATAAAATTGGAAAGAAATGCCCCCAAAATTACAGAAGTAGATCTCAATGCTGTGTACCTTTCCCTCTTGTAGATTAGACTGTGATCCTAATCAAGGGTATGGAACATGTTTGGATTATAGTATATAGTTAATAAGTATTTTTTTCATTAGTCAAAATAGAGAAGCATGAAAGAAAAAAAGAACTTCATTTTTCTGTTTTTAATCTCCAATAAGGAAAATTATTATATTTAAAAGTACTGTGCTAAGTACTGAGTATAATGAATAAAGAAACTCAGTCCTTGCCTTCACTAAGAGTTTATTGGTGAAGACAAACATTAAACACAGAAATAAGGCATTTAAAAGTTAAAAGTATAAGTGCTAGGAAGAAGTTGTACAAGGTTCTCACCTTCCCCATTAGAAAGATAAAAGTATCTTACATCTTCACTCCCATTTTTATAAACTCATTAATCTACTGATTTCATTTTCCCATTCAGTTCTTTCACTGATTGCATTCTGCCATCAATTCTTTCACTCATTTGCAAATATGTAATGATTTTAAAGAAGCAACAGTAATAACAAAATATATTTTGTTAGGCCGGGATGACCTCCACTTTCTCTGAAAACACAATATCCATTAATATTGGCCTTAAATATAACGCATGAGTCATTTCAAAGTATCTGCAGGAACTGTATCAATAAAAGGTGAGTGCCTGGGCAAATTCACTCTGCTCTACTTCCCATTTCTGTAAAACTTATCCTGCTGCTTTTTTATTCCTAGAGTTCAAATTTGGAGTGAATAAAAATAGTCTATCTTTAAAGCAAGAAAGGTTCTACCCTCTCTATTAGACTCAAGAGACAAGTGTTGAAAAACAAAGGTGAGTAATCCTCCTTCACTTCTGTGAAGTCCTAAGACTCAAGACTTGTCCTCTAGCAATCAGCCTAGAAGCCCATATCTTAATATGACTCTGTTCCACTAGCAAATGAGTTTCTAAGGCTGACTAGAAACAATTCAGCTAGCTGGATATACATAATTTTTGTCTATTTTGAGATCCAAAGTGAGGAACAAAGGTTTACATTTGAGGGAAGGTAGTGGGAAGTCTCCAGCTTGGCTCCAAGTTCATGTCTTAATCTTTTTTAACAGGGGATCCTGATAACACTAAACCGGATCTGGCTCCGACATACTGGTTAAAACCCACAGGCAAAGAGAACAGAGTAACTGGAACCTTATGTCCTTACATGGATGCAATGTCTTATAGCCCAGAAATAAAAAGTATCAAAAACATCCAGGATTCTAGAGTACAGGGACTACAGACATTCATGGAAGGTATGCAGACGCAGAACAGGGAAGATTGGGATTCTCAAGGGATGGAAACACTTAAGTAGTATAAAGAACCTGAGCTGTGCAGACCAGTCAAGAAATATTCAATTACTGAAGCACCAAGAGCCAGGTACACTGACTTTTGTTGATGTTTTCTTTTTGTTAGTATTTAAAGATGGTTTTGAGATGGTAAACGAGGGACACTCATTTACTTCTCTCTCACAATCTCATGAAATTACAGAAAATATATGTTGTTCAAAGGAATAAAATTACAACACTGGAAAATAAGAAGAATAACATCAACGAATCAGATATTTTAAAGAATTCCTGAAATCTAGGATGAATAAAATGGGATTAGATAGAGACAAGAATGGAGAAAGCATAGCCCAAATTACATTACAGAAGAAAATTAAGGCACAGATAAGAGCAATGACATAGGGAGTTAAAGCTCAAAATTAATAAACTCAAAGACTAAAGAGAGCTCATAAAGAAACTGTCAGTGTATATTCCAAATGTTTGAATTTTTGCCAGAAGATATAATTGTATACTTTGAAAGGAATAAAATAATAAATGAAAAGGAAACTATCAGAAACCACAAGGTACTTTGGTAAGGTAGCTGGTAACTGAAGTAATATTAAAAAACTAGTATACATAAAATAATAGCTTTCATATTTTCCAAGAAAAAAAATCAGAATATAATGGTAGTAAACTATCCCAACAAGAGCAACAGAAGAAAAAATACCTAGTAAATGAGCCAAAAGTTTAGGAAAACTGCCTATCTTTCTTCTCAAAAATTATAAATCATAATGTAATTCCAAAGACTGGGTATCAATTCTCCTTTAATTAATCCGTAAATTTAACATTATCCCAATGAAAATAACACTTTTTTTAAGTAGACAAGTTGAGTCTAAAATTCATACAGAAAAATAAACACTTCTATTTTTGGTGGTACGTAAGGTTAGATACTTTGAATGAGCTTTCTAAACATAGTAAATATGAAAAACTATTAAAATCACCTTTTAAACATATTTCAGAACTAGGATGAAAGAAACTGGTATAGCATCAAAACTAAGTGCATCGAAGAATACTAAATAACAAGCAAGCATAGCTGGCTTTCACCATGAAGGTTTCTGCCAAACTCTGGAGACTGAATTTTCATGTTGGTAACTGTAAAGCAGGTAGAAACAGGAAATAAAGACCAGACAGCACACAACATAGATAATCTAACAGGAAGCCATACATGTAAAAAATATCTCCTAAGACTAATAAATGGATTTAAAATGGTCACAGGATACAAGGTCCATATACAAAAAAATCTACTGCATCTTGATATACTAATAAATGGTAAATGTTCCATGCGTTCGTCAGCTGTTAAACATGGTGTACTATGTCAATTAAGTTGTCTGTTAATTGTTGTTCACATCTTTTATTCCTTACTGATTTTTGTCTACTTCTATCAGCTATGAAAACAGTGTGTTAAAATTTCCTACTATGAAATTGATATGTCTATCCTTTTAGTTCTGTCCATTTTTGCTCTATATACATAAAAACTGTCAATTAGACAATACAAAGTTATAATGGATGTAATATAATAAAAATAAATATTTTGCCTTTGTCCCTAGATCCTGGCACACAGCTCCTAAAACCCTTTGAATTTGTGGAGTTATAATATTCTTTCGTGTGTTAAGGAGATGAGTGGTGGCGGTAGATAGTTCAGTGTCGGGGGATGGTTGCCTGAAAGACTACTCCATTATTAGAATCTTGTGACTTTCAGCCCCACCCCCAACATGCAGAGAAGGGGAGAGGGGCTAGAGATTGAGTTGTTAATGGCCAACAATTTCATCAATAATGCCTATGTAATGAAATCTCCATACAAACCCCTAATTGAAGGGCTTCTGGGAGCTTCCAGGTTGCGGAACACATCAAGGTGCTGGAACAGTGGCACACTCAGAAAGGGCATGGAAGCTCCATACCTCTCCTTCCATGCCTTACCCTATGCATCTCTTCCATTTGGCTGTTCCTGAGTCGTATCTGTTACAATAAACCAGTAATATCAAGTACACTTCTGGGAGAAGTTAAAGATGGCAGCATAGGAAGACCCTGAACTCACCTCCTCCCATTAACACAACAAATGTGCAGCTACATAAGGAGACGTTTTCCTCTGAAAAGGACCTGAGAACTAGATGAACAACACCTTGGCAACAAAAGATAAAAGAGACACATGGAGAGGGGTAGGAGAGGCAGAGACATGGTTTTACTTGGGACACCAGCCCAGGAGCAGTTACCCACAGTTAGCAGGGATTCCAAAAATATAGAACTCTTCCTCAAGGAGTGAAGGTATTGAGCACTACATGAGGTATCCCAACCCTTGGGTCTGGCACAGGAAAGGTGAACCCCCAAAACATCTGATTTAGCAAATAAATGGGAATTAAATCCAGGAGAACCACAGAACCAAAGGGAAGGGAGTAGCCACTATTCAAGGGGTCACATACAGACCCACTCACCCTGAGATCCAGTGCAAAAGGAATGGTTTGGAAAGCACCTACACCATTAGCAAGGGAGACCCACTTACTAATCTTAAAGTAGCTGCCAGAGAGACATGAGCCAGCTGGAACATTCTCTGGGGACAGAAGCATTGGCAAGCTTTGCAATAACATTCTAACTTGCTTATGACAGAGCTGATGAATGACATTTTTGGTGTCCTCCCTCTAGCCTGTTAGCACCAGGAGGGATGCTCTACCTACGCCATGCCACAACCTGGTCAGGTGAGCACCCTAAACCCCCACTTACCACACACACCAGCCACACTACAATGGGGCTGGACGAGCACCCTGCACCCAGCCCACCCTATGCAGCAGCTGAGCCAGGCAAGTGCAACACACCCTGCCCTCCCTGCAGAGCAGCCACAGCTCTGCCACAGCCATCAGGTGCATGCACCCCACACGAGTGCCATCCCTTGAGTGCCTAGCACTGAGAGCCAGGGGAAATGGCACTTCTGGGCCTCATGGGTCATCTCCTACACAAGACCGCTCTTTCGAAATTGGAAGAGTAGCTGTTTCGCCCAATATGTGAAGACAAACATAGGCAAATGAGGCAAAAAAATATGTTGCAAACTAAAGAACAAAACATATCTCCAGAGAAAGGCCTTAATGAAACAGAGATAAGCAACTTACATGACAGTTAGAAGTAATGCTGTAAAGATGGCTCACTGAACTCAGGAGAAGAAAGAACACAATGAGGACATCAACAAAGAGACAGAGGGAATTCCCTGGCAGTCCAGTGGTTAGGACTTGGTACTTTTACTGCCAAGGCCCGGGTTCAATCCCTGGTCAGGGAACTAAAATCCCACAAACCATGCAGCCAAAAAAAAACCCAAAACCAAACCAAAACAAACCAAAAACAAAGAGATAGAAAATACAAGAAAGTACCAAACAGAAGTTATAACTGAATGGAAAAAATACTTGAGGGGTTCAAAATCAGACTGGATGAAGTAGAAGAATGAATCAGTGAGCTGAGACAAAGCAATGGAAATCACCCAGACAGAGCAGCAAAATGAAAAAAGAATTTAAAAAATTGAAGATACCTTAAGGGACCTCTGGAACAACATCAAGGTGAATAACATTTGCATTATAGAGGTCCCAGAGGAGAAGAGAGAAAGAAAGGGCCAGAACAATTATTTTAAGAAATAATGGCCGGGGCTTCCCTGGTGGTGCAGTGGTTAAGAATCCGCCTGCCAATGCAGGGGACACGGGTTCGATCCCTGGTCCGGGAAGATCCCACATGCCGTGGAGCAACTAAGCCCGTGAGCCACAACTACTGAGCCTGCATGCCACAACTACTGACGCCCACGTGCCTAGAGCCCATGCTCTGCAACAAGAGAAGCCCGCGCACCGCAACAAAGAGTAGCTCCCACTCGACACAACTAGAGAAAGTCCGCACACAGCAACGAGGACCCAACACAGCCAAAAAATAAATAAATACAATAAATATATTTTTTTAAAAAATAAAAGAAATAATGGCTGAAAACTTCTCTATCTGGGGAAGGAAGCAGACATACAAGTTGAGGAAACCCAGAGAGTTCCAAATAAGATGAACCCAAAGAGAACCACGTGACACACATTATAATTAAAATGATAAAATTTAAGGGTAAAGAGAGAATTTTAAAAGTATAAAGAAATAAACAACCTATTACATACAAGGGAAACCCCATGAAGCTATAAGCAGATTTTTCAGCAGAAATTTTACAGGCCACAGGGAGTAACACAACTTATTCAAGTGCTAAAAGGAAAAAAAAAAATTCCTATCAAGAATTCTCTAGCCATCAAGGTTATCATTCAGAACTCAGCAAGAGTGGAGTTCATCACCACTACATCAGCCATACAAGAAATGCTAAAGTGACCTCTGTAAGCTGAAAATAAAAGACACTAATTAATAATAAGAAAACATACAAAAGGGAAAAGGTAAATATATAGTAAAGGTAGTGGATAAATCACTTACAAAGCAAGTATGAAGGTTAAAAGACAAAATAGTAAAATTAAAAATACAATACTTAGTTAAGGAAAGCATAATGTTAAAACATGGAAAAGGTGTTATCAAAAATATAAAAGATGACAGAGGAGTAAAACTTTAAAACTTTCGAAAAAGTTACTATCAACTTAAAACAGATTACTGTATACTTAAGATGCTGTATGTGAACCTCACAGTAACCACACACACACACACACACACACACACAAACACACAAACTTATAGTAAACATACAAAAGAAGAAGAGAAAGGAATCTAAATAGAACATGAAAAAAGGCCAGCAAACAAGAGAGAAAGAGAAGAAGAAAGAACAGAGAGGAGCTACAAAAACAGCCAGAAAACCACTAACAAAATGGCAGTAAGTAAATACCAATCAATAATTAATTTAAATGCAAATGGACTAAATTCACAAATCAAAAATCACACACAGTGGCTGAATGGATAAAAAGACCCATCTACATGCTGCCTACAAGAGACTCAATTCAAAAGTAAGAATACACACAGACTGTATGTGAAGGGATAGAAAAATATATTCCATGCAAATGGAAATGGAAAGAGGTGGTGTAGCTATATTCATATCAGACAAAATAGACTTTAAAACAAAGACTTATAAAAGACAAGGGCACTACATAATGATAAAGGGTTCAATCCACCAAGAAGACATAACATTTATAGATATATATGTACCCAACATAGGAGCATGAAAAATATATAAAGCAAATACTAACGGACCTAATGGGGGAAAAGTGAAAGCAATACAGTAATAGTAGGGGACTTTAACACCCCACTTACAGCAATGGACATACCATCTAGACAGAAAATTCAGTGAGGAAACACTGGTCTTAAATGACACATTATATCAGATGGAGTTAATAGATATATAGAGAATACACCATCCAAAAGCAGCAGAATACACATTCTCCTCAGGTGTACATGTAACATTCTCTCTCACATGCACAGATCACATGTTAAGCCACAAAACAAGTATCAATAAATTCAAAAAAAACTGAAATCATATCCAGTATCTTTTCTGACCACAATGGTATGAAACTAGACATCAATTACAAGAAGAAAACTGAAAAAAAAAACCCATAAAAACATGGAGATTAAACAAAATGCTACTGAACAGCCAATGGGTCATTGAAGAAATCAAAGGAGAAATCAAAAAATACCTAGGACAAATGAAAACACAAATAAAATGTACCAAAATCTATGGGATGAAGCAAAAGCAGTCATAAGAGGGAAGTTCATAGCAATACAGGCCTGTCTCAAGACATAAAAAAAATCTCAAATAATCTAATTTTACACCTAAAGGAACTGGGGGGAAAAAAAACCAGAACAAAGCCCAAAGTTAGTAAAAGGAAGGAAATACTAAATATAAGAAAATGAATAAATAAAACTGAGATTAAAAATCCAATAGAAGGGCTTCCCTGGTGGCGCAGTGGTTGAGAGTCTGCCTGCCAATGCAGGGGACACGGGTTCGTGCCCCGGTCCGGGAAGATCCCACATGCCGCGGAGCGGCTGGGCCCGTGAGCCATGGCCGCTGAGCCTGCGCGTCCGGAGCCTGTGCTCAGCAACGGGAGTGGCCACAACAGTGAGAGGCCCGAGTACAGAAAAAAAAAAAAAAAAAAAAAAAAAATCCAATAGAAGAGCTCAATGAAACCAAGAGCTGGTTCTTTGAGAAGATTAAAAAAAAAAAAAAATCAATAAGCCTCTAGCTAGACTAACCAAGGAAAAAAGAGGGCTCAAAAACATAAAATCAGAAATGAAAGAGGTAAGTTAAAACTGATACCACAGAAATACAAAGGATCATAAGAGAACATTAGGAACACATATACACCAACAAACTGGACAACCTAGAAGAAAGAGATAAATTTCCAGAAATATACAATATATACAATCTACCAAGACTGAAAATTTTAAAAAAAGAAAATCTGACTAGACCGATCACTAGTAACAAAATTGAATCAGTAATCAAAAAAACTCCCAATAAACAAATATATAGAACTAAATCAACTGACTGGTGAATTATTCCAAATATTCAAAGAACAGTTAATGCCTATTTTTCTAAAACTCTTCCAAAAAACTGAAGAGGAGGGAATGCTTCCAAACGCTTTTAATGAAGCCAGTATTACCCTGATACAGAACCAGACAAGGACAGGAAGGAAGGAAGGAAGGAAGAAAGGAAGGGATGGAAGGAGGGAGGGAGGTTCAGAGGGAGTGAGGAAGGGAGGGAGAGAGAGAGAAAGAAAGAGAGGGAGGGAGGGAGGAAGAAAAAAAAATTACAGGCCAATATCCATGATTAACACAGATGTAAAATTCTCAATAGAATATTAGCAAACTGAATTCAACAATACATTAAAAGGATCATACACCATGAACAAGTGGGATTTATCCCGGGAATGCAAGGATGGTTCAACATCTGCAAATCAAACAATGTGACACGCCACATTAACAAAATAAAGGATAAAAATCATATAATCATCTCAATAAATGCAGAAAAAGCATTTGATATTATTCAACATCCATTTATGATAAAAATTCTCAACAAGTATGCACAGAGGAATGTACCTCAACATAATAAAGGCAACATATGACAAATCCACATCATACAATTCAACGGTGAAAAGCTGAAAGCTTTTCCTCTAACAGGAACAAGACAAGGATGCCCACTCTCACCATTTCTATTCAACACAGCATTGGAAATCCTAGCCACAGCAATCAGACAAGAAAAAGAAATAAAAGGACTCAAAATTGGAAAGAAGTGAAACTGGCACTATTTGCAGAAGTGCAAATATATATATAGAAAACTGTATATATAGAAAACACTAAAGACTCCCATCAAAAAACTAATAAATGAATTAAGCTAAGTCGCAGGATACAAAATCAATACACAGAAATCCATGGCATTTCTATACACTAATAGAGAACTATCAGAAAGAAAAATTAAGAAAACAATCCCATTTACCACTGCATCAAAAGAATACCTAGGAATAAATTTAACCAAGGAGGTGAAAGACCTGTACACTAAAAACTATAAGACACTGATGAAAGAAACTGAAGAAGATACTAATAAATAAAAAGCTATTCAGTGCTCATGGACTGTAAGAATTAGTATTGTTAAAATATCCATACTACCCAAAGCAATCTACAGATTCAATGCAATCCCTATCAAAATTCCAATGGCATATTTCACAGAACTGGAACAAATAATTCTAAGATTTGTATGGAACAACAAAAGATCTAGAACACCCAAAACAATCTTGGAAAAAACAAAGCTGACATATACCCTGAGAAAACCATAATTCATTAAGTCAGGTACCACAATGCTCATTGCAGCTCTATTTACAATAGCCAGGACACGGAAGCAACCTAAGTGTCCATCGACAGATGAATGGATAAAGAAGATGTGAAACGTATATACAATGGAATATTACTTAGCCATAAAAAGAAATGAAATTGAGTTATTTGTAGTGAGGTGGATGGACCTAGAGACTGTCATACGGAGTAAGTCAGAAAGAGAAAAACAAATACCGTATGTTAACACATATATATGGAATCTAAAGAAAAAAAATGGTTCTGAAGAAACTAGGGGCAGGACAGGAATAAGGATGCAGACGTAGAGAATGGACTTGAGGACATGAGGAGGGGGAAGGGTAAGCTGCGACAAAGTGAGAGAGTAGCACTGACATATATACACTACCAAATGTAAAACAGATAGCTAGTGGGAAGCAGCCACATAACACAGGGAGATCAGCTCGGTTCTTTGTGACCACCTAGAGGGGTGGGATAGGGAGGGTGGGAGGGAGGGAGATGCAAGAGGGAAGAGATATGGGAACATATGTATATGTATAACTGATTCACTTTGTTATAAAGCAGAAACTAACACACCATTGTAAAGCAATTATACCCCAATAAACATGTTAAAAAAATCTCATTATAAGGACATATCACAATTGTTTATCCATTCATCACTTGATGGGCATTTGGACTGTTTCCTTTGCTAATATGACTAAGGCTACTATGAAAGTTCATGTACAAGGTTTTGTATTTACATGTGTTTTCAATTCTTTGGGGCATGTATCTAGGAATAGAATTGCTGAACTGAATGGTTGTTTGTCAAAGCAGTTGTACCATTTTACATTCCCACCAGCAATGCACAAGAGTTCCAATCTTTCTACATTCTTGCAAACACTTATTACTGTCTTTTAATTATATTCACCTTAGTGGGTGAGAAGTGGTATCTCATTGTCGTTTTGACTTGTATTTCCCTAAAGACTAATGATGTTGAGCACCTTTTCATGTGCTTATTGGTTATTTATATATCTTATTTGGAGAAATTTCTATTGAAATCAGTTGTCAATTTTTTAGTTAGGTTATTTGTGTTTTTATTGTTGAGTTATATTCTTTATATATTTCGGGACAATAGACCCTTATCAGATATACAACTTGCAAATATTTTCTCCCATTCTGTGAAATGTCTCTTCAATTTCTTGACAGTGTTATTTGGAAGCACAAAAGTTTTTAATTTTGATGAAACCTAATTTATCTTTTATCGTTGGTGCTTGTGATTTGGTGATTGTGATATATTTAAGAAACTACTGCCCAAACCAAGGTCAAAAAAGTTTACATCTATGTTTCCTTCTACGAGTATTAGTTTTAGCTCTTACATTTAAGTCTATGATCTGTTTTGAGTTAATTTTTTATATGGTGTGAGGTAGAATCCAACTTCATTCTTTTCCCTTCATTTTTAAAAAATATTCTCTGGGTATAGAATCATAGATGACAAGTTTCCTTCTCTCAGCAGTTTTAAGATGCCATTTTCTATTATCTTCAACTTCCATTTCTGTTAAAAGGTGAATTGTCTTCTCGTTGCTTATTGGAAGTTACATGTCCCTTTCCTCTACTATTAAAATTGTATCTTTATCTATGGTTTTCAGAAGTTTTACAATTATGTGGCTGGATGTATTATGTGCCTAGATGTTTTTTATCCTGTCATGCAGTCAACAGAATTCTTGAATCTATGTATGGATTTATGTTTTTAGTTAGCTCTGAAAAATTCTCTGCCATCATTCTCTTCAAATGTTGTTTTTGTCCCATTTTCTCTCTTTTATCTCCTTCTGGAAATATAAATACATACATGTTAATTTTTTTTACTATGTCTAATATGAATCCTAACTTATTTTTAAACTTTCCTTCCATTTCTTTTCCTCTCCATGCTTCAACCTAGATATTTCCTACTGACCTATTTTCCAGTTCACCAATCTTCTCTTCAGTTTGCTGTGAAACCTATCAAGTTTTAATTTAAATCACTGTATGTTTCATTTCTACTACACTGATTACCTTAATCCAATCTGGGGTTGATTTGATTAGAATTGAGTTGAGTTTTGTGAGGGCTGGCCTATTTCCATTTGTCCTTACACCAAATGGTGTAGACTTTCAGGAGTTCCAATTAACTACCTGAGATATTTAACAGAGCCCTCCTTTTTACCGAGAACTGAACCCCAATTTTAGTTTCCCTTACCTGTGAGATTTCTGAAAGTTCTCTTTAACTTCTTTGCCTCTAGACAACTGCCTCCAAGAGAAAGGTAAAGCTGAATGTTGGGGGTTCACCTCTCAAAACACCTATTTCTGTGACTCTTAGCCCCTTGAGTCCTTAATGATTTCATAGCTCTTATGCCTTCAAATAGATGAATTTATATTTTAATCAAGGTTTTCTAGTTGTTTTCAGCAGAAGATTTGGTATGATATAAACAAGTGCGTTAGAATCAGAAGTTTTATGCAAATTGTTTAGTATGTCAAATTTCTCAAAATATTCCACTGAATTTTTATTGGCATTCCACAAAACTTATAGATTAATTTTAGATTAATTTAGGGAGAACTGACATCTTCAGAAATTTTTTTTTCCATATTTGAACATGGTATATCTGTTTTTCAGGTCTTCTTATCATACATTTTAATAAGAGTTTTAGAATTTTCTCCATGTAGATCTTGTGCATTACTTGTCAGATTAAATTCTAGAAACTTGATTTCCTTTTATTATTGTGAATGGTATCTTATATCATCTCTTCTAGCTAATTATTTTGAGTACAAAGGAATTCTGATTTTCAGAAAACAATCTTTTATTTAAGAAATACTAAATTATCTTATTAATACATATAGTTTGTCTATTTCCCCTACAGATTTTTATATAGGTGATCTCTAAACATTTACGGATTTATCTCTTCTCTTCCAATCCCATTAACTCATTTCTATTTATTTTCTTAATGCACTGGCCAGGAACTCCAGTAACATAAAAAACACTTAACCATCTTTACCTTATTCCTGATCTTAAATGGAATGCATGTAAAGTTTTTCCATTAATGTTTGCTTTAGGTTTCTGGGCACATATCCTTCATCAAATTAAAGACATTCTCTTTTAATATTTCTTAACAGATGTATATTAAATTTATGCTTTTTCTGAAATTGAACAAATCATGTACCCAACTATTTTTAAATATATTAACTTTTTTAAAGAACTAATTTTGGGTTTTGATAATATCTACTCTCTAAGAGATTTCTGGCCTTATTATTTCCTTCCTTTTTGTTTACTCTATAGCTCTTTTTCCAACTTCTGAATTAATATTTGTCTCATTAGTTACTGTATTAGTTTGCTAGGGCTGCTGTACTGAAGTATCACCGACTGGGTGGCTCAAACAACAGAAATTTATTTGTTCTCACAGTTTTGTAGACTATAAGTCCAAGATCAAGGTATCAGCAGGGTTGGTTCCTGCTGAGAGTCGTGAAGGAAGGTTCTGTTCCAGGCCTCTCTCTCTGGCTGGAGATGGACAACTTCTCCCCTATGTCTTTACATCACCTTCCCTCTGTCCATGCCTATGTCCAAATTTCCCTTCTTATAAAGACACCAATTATATTAGATTAGGGCCCACCCTACTGACCTCATTTTAATTTAACTCCGTAAAGACACTACTTCCAAATTACTGTCACAGTTTGAAGTACTGGAGGATAGGACTTCAGTATATCCTTTTTTTTTGAGGGCGTGGGGAAGGAGACACAGTTCAGTCCATACCAATTACCAAAGTTTCTTACTTCCTGGTAAATATATGTTATAAATCTCACTTTAAGTATCTCACAAACTTTGAAGTGCAGCATTTCCATTAATATCTAATTATTTTATAATTCCTCTTATGATCTATGCTTGTAAGTGTGCAAACATTTGGGTCATTTTTAGCTATCTGACTGATATTTATTGTATTTTATTCAAGTCAGAGATTATGGTCTGCATAATGATGATTTTTTGGAAGTTACTGAAGCATCCTTTGTGGCCTAGAACATGTAAATTTTAAGAAGGATCTGTATGTGCTAGAAAAAAATGTGTAATTCTCTGCTGGATGGAGAATTCTATATATATCTATTAGGTTCAGCATGACAATCATGTCATTAAAATATTTTATATCTTGTCCAAGTGGCAACATGGTGGACTCGGGTTCCAGACACCAGATACTGAGATTAGACATGGCAACTGCAGGCTTAGGGTCTCCACAACTTCAGTAAATCCAGGATCCAGATGCCAAAGTGTGGTGGGCCCTAGCCATCATTTTCTGCCTGATGGTGCTGCCTAGTATCCCAAGCAGACCCTATTTTGCACCCCTGCAGATGAACTGTTCAGCCTCCATAATGGTGATATGAACTGAATGGGCTTTTTAAGCATTTCCTGGATAGATCCAAGCTGCCTCAGAGAGTACAGTTTGCTAAGAAAATGGATATGCCAAAAACATTTTGCGACCGAGGAATAGTGGCTAAACTGTCTAAACATTAAAAAAGACATTGCCAACAGTCTTGTGCTTCTTCCTGGGCATTTGGGGCCATAAAAACCATTTCTGATCAGATCTGTATTGACACCAGGAGGAATGCCCCCACAGAGATGCCTGCTGAAAACGTGCTCATCTACTGCGAAGTATGGGGATGGCTGCATGGGGGCTTTCCCTCTGGAGCCTGGAATTTCTGGACCAAGAAAGGTCTCTGGTGGTCTCTATGATGCCCATGTAGGCTGTAGGTCCTATTCTATCCCACAATGTGAGCACCATTTCAATGGCTCTCAGCTACCAGGAGATGGAGGTGAAGAGACACTCCCAAGTACAGCAAGACCTGTGAGCCTGGCTATACTCCTTCCTACAAAGATAACGAGCACTACAGCTGCAGTTTCTACTATGTCCCTTAAGATCACAGCTGATATTTACAAGAATGGCCCAGTAGAGGGAACCTTCCCTGTGTCTGCCAACTTCCTGCATGTCACAAGTAAAATGAAGGGAGGCCACACCATCTGCATCCTGGACTGGAGAGTACAGAATGCCACCCCCTAATGGCTGGCTGTCAACTCTAGAAAACTGAGCAGAGTGACAATTTCTTCTTCAAATTCTCTAAGGAAAGGACTACGGTGGAATCAAATCAGAGATAGTGGACAGATTCTCATGTACTGATCAATACCAGAAAAAAAGTTAAGCCTACTGCGGCCTATCCAGCCTGCCCTGCACAAAGTGTTTTTGTTTTTGCTTTTAATATGGCAGGTTGGGTTAAGGTGGACATGAGGGTGGAAATTCCTTTTATTTTCTCAGTTCAGATAGGACTGAAGAGTTTAGACGGTGGCTATGACAAGACTAGACTAGGCCAAACCTGTGTATACGATTTGAATTGATCCTTTCTGGGTTAGAAAGAGCTCTCTTACACAGAAAATAACTCCAAACCCTGGCTACATCTCAGCCTCATCAGTGGACTGATCCTTACTGCTGACAAGGCAGAGCGCCCTTTAAACTTCCTAATAAGGACTTTCACAGAGGCTAGTTCTACAAAGTGTCTGCTGCTCCAAAGCCTGCTACAACCAACCTCCAAACCTTCCCCAACCAATATCTCCAAGGAGCAAAACTGAGTGAGAACGTGAAGGGTTTAAATGAAAAACTGAATTCCTAACAAGGATTTAAATTCCCACATATATTCACTACCTCTTCCCAAGTAGTTATTTTTGAGGTTTGGAGTAAGTTAAGAGGAGAAATGGTAGACAGCCCTTTAAATGAAGAAAGCCACTTTTTCCTTTGGTCCCTAAATCTGTTGAATTTCCAGTGTTGCATACCCTCTCTGTTCTTTTCTGTAGCATGATTTTTTTTTTTTTTTTTACCAGAAGTTTTATTTGCAATGAACCTGGGCTGATCATAGTATGAACAATTCTAACACTGGCAAGAACTGTTGTGCTAGGTGCAGAGTATAAATCCCAACAGAAATAGCTTAAAACAAAACTAGGTGGTCCCCACTAGGTACAGATTTAACTGACCTCTAATTCCCTTGGTGAAACTAGTTTGGGAGAAACCAGTTTTTATCAATTTTTAAAATCACTGCTCTACCAAATGTTTTAACACAGAATGGAATAATTATGCCATTAAAAAGTTCCACCTTCAAAAATAAACACTTCTAAGTCTCGATTTTTTTCATCTGCTTAACTTGCCAATTTCGGAGGAGAGTTAAAAGCTCTATCTTCAACTGTTGAAAGTTCTTGTATTCCCCTATGCAAATTCTATCAGCTGTTACTTTATATATTTTAAAGCTAATTTGTTAGATGAACATGTATTCCACGATTACTATAGCTTCTTTCGTTAATTTACAACACTTGTAATTGATTAGAACACAGATAAAGAAAATAAAACAAAGGTAGAGTTAAAGACAATTATAAACTGAACAAAATAGAACTGAAACTGAGATGAAGAAATAGAACATTGGAGCAACGCTGAAACCCCCCATGTGCCCCACCTGACCACAACTTCCACCTTCCCGCTAGAGATAACCCTTACCCTGACTTTTGTGATAAAATCAAATCATACGCATTTTTTCCTTATGTTGCCTCCTTCACTCAACATACAGTTAGATTTTAGAAACAAAATTATTCTAGCCTCATAAAATGAGTTGGGCAGTGGTCCCTCTTTCTGTTATCTGAGAAAGTTTAAATTTAGAATTGCTTCTTCCTTAAATGATTCACAGAACATGCAAATTAGTACATCCCAACCTGGAAGAATTTTTTCGTGATTTTTAAAATAGATGATACACTTACATGTTTCAGAAGTCAAAACATAATAAAAAGGTTTCCACTTAGAAGTGTCACTCACACTCTGCATGTACCCCATTCCCTCTTGTCCCTTTAAAATGTCACTTTATGAAAATACAAGTAAGAATCATAATATTTCTACCTCTTTTTAACAAAAGATAGCGTACTATATATCAGGTTGGCCAAAAAGTTCACTGGGGATGTTAGAGAAAAACCCCAACAAACTTTCTGACCAACCCAATATATTCCCCTGCATCTGATTTTTTCACTTTACAATGTATCCTGGAGATTTCTCCACAGAAGTACACTGAACTTTTTTTTTATGGCAGCTACACAGCATTAGATAGACCATAACTTAGTCAATACATTGATGGGTACTTGTGTTGCATTCTTTTTTAATATTTATTTATTTATTTATTTTGGCTGCACCGGGTCTTAGACGCAGCACACAGGATCTTAGTTGCAGCATGCAGGATCTAGCTCCCCAACCAGGGATCGAACCCGGGCCCCCTGCATTCGGAGCACGCAGTCTTACTCACTGGACCACGAGGGAAGTCCCTATTTTATTTTTTATACTTGAACATTTGATACATTTGTACTTTCTCCTAATATATGGTATGAATTTTAATTGGATCCACAAATGGACTTTTCCAATTGGCTACCCAGTTGTCTCAAAGATCTAAGTTTCTACCTTGAGAAGCTAGAAGAACATGAATAAATTAAATCCGAGGAAGTATTGATAGAAGGAAGGAAATAACAAACATTTTAAAACTGCTTAACTTTTTAAAAAAAATTTTAAGTAAAAATAAGACAAAAATATAGACAATTCACAAAGCCAAAGTAGGTCTGTTCAATAATTAACAACACTGAAAAACCTCTACATGACTGATCAAGAGAAATAAAACATAAATTATAAATATGCACAATGAAAGAGAATATCACCTTGTATTCCACAGACATAAAAAAAAATAAAAGAGGGCTTCTCTGGTGGCGCAGTGGTTGAGAGTCCGCCTGCCGATGCAGGGGACACGGGTTCGTGCCCCGGTCCGGGAGGATCCCACATGCCGCGGAGCGGCTAGGCACGTGAGCCATGGCCACTGAGCCTGTGCGTCTGGAGCCTGTGCTCCGCAACGGGAGAGGCCACAACAGTGAAAGGCCCGCGTACAGCAAAAAAAACAAACAAACAACAACAAAAAAAACCCACAGAGATATTATGAAAACCCTTATACATTTGAAAACTTAAATGAAATACACAAATTCCATGAAACACAAAACTTACTGAAGCTGACAAAAGATGAAATAGAAAATCTTAATAGCTCTATAACCACTAAGAAGTTAAATTAGTAGGATTAAATGCCCCACAAGGAAAAACTCAAGTCCAGATGGGATCACTGCTAAATTTTATCAAGCATTTAAGGAAATAAATAAATAAATAAAAATAAATATTCACAATTTTTTCTGAAAAAGAGTAAACACTCCCCAATTCATTTTATAAGTCCAGCATAACCCTGATGCCAATATTTGACACAGACATGATAAAAAATGAAAATTGTAGGTCAACATTCCCCATGAATATACATATGAAAACAGTTAAAATATTAAGGAACTGAATAGAGCCATATCTCAAAAGGATAGTAAGTCATGACCAAATGGAGTTTATCCCAGGGATTAGTTTAATATTTGAAAATCAATCTATATAAAACCAAAGGCATAATTCATGAAAGAAATAATTGACATATCTGATAAAGACATATCTGATAAAGGACTGTTACCTAAAATACACGAAAAAAATAACTCTTAAAATTCAACAATAAGAAAACAAACCAGGAGAGGAGGAAGATGGCAGAAGAGTAAGACGCGGAGATCACCTTCCGCTCCACAGATACATCAGAAATACATCTACATGTGAAACAACTCCTACAGAACACCTACTGAACGAGGGCAGAAGACCTCAGACCTCCCAAACGGCAAGAAACTCCCCACGTACCTGGGTAGGGCAAAACAAAAAACAGAGACAAAAGAATAGGGACGGGACCTGCACCAGTGGGAGGGAGCTGTGAAGGAGGAAAGCTTTCCACACACTAGGAAGCCCCTTCACGGGTGGAGACTGCGGGTGGCGGAGGCGGAAAGCTTCGGAGCCGCGGAAGAGAGCACAGCAACAGGGGTGCAGAGGGCAAAGCGGAGAGATTCCCGCACAAAGTATCGGGGCCGACCGGCACTCACCAGGCCGAGAGGCTTGTCTGCTAACCTGCCGGGGCGGGCGGGGCTGGGAGCTGAGGCTCGGGAGCACGGGGAGAGGACTGGGGTTGGCGGTGTGAACACAGCCTGCAGGGGGTTAGCGCACCACGGCTAGCCGGGAGGGAGTCCGGGGAAAAGTCTGGACCTGCCGAAGAGGCAAGAGACTTTTTCTTCCTTCTTTGCTTCCTGGTGCACGAGGGAGGGGATTAAGAGCGCTGCTTAAAAGGAGCTCCAGAGACAGGCGCGAGCCGCGGCTAACAGCGCAGACCCCAGAGACGGGCATGAGACGCTAAGGCTGCTGCTGCCGCCACCAAGAACCCTGTGTGCGAGCACAGGTCACTATCCACACCCCACTTCCAGGGAGCCTGTGCAGCCTGCCACTGCCAGGGTCCCGGGATCCAGGGACAACTTCCCCAAGAGAACGTACGGCGCACCTCAGGTTGGTGCAATGTCATGCTGGCCTCTGCCACCGCAGGCTCGCCCCGCACTCCGTGCCCCTCCCTCCCCCCGGCCTGAGTGAGCCAGAGCCCCCGAATCAGCGGCTGCTTTAACCTCGTCCTGTCTGAGTGAAGAACAGACGCCTTCTGGCGACCTACACCCAGAGGCGGGGCCAAATCCAAAACAGAGCCCCGGAAGCTGTCCGAACAGAGAAAGGGAAATCTCTCCCAGCAGCCTCAGGAGCAGCGGATTAAATCTCCACAATCAACTTGATGTACCTGCATCTGTGGAATACATGAATAGACAACGAATCATCCCAAATTGAGGAGGTGGACTTTGAGAGCAAGATTTATTATTTCTTACCCTTTTCCTCTTTTTGTGACTGTGTATGTCTATGCTTCTGTGTGAGATTTTGTCTGAATAGCTTTCCTTTCACCATTTATGCTAGGGTTCTATCCGTCCGTTTTTGGAGGGGGTTTTTTGTTTTTGTTTTTGTTTTTTTTTACTTTTAAAGAAATTTTTCTCTTAACAATTATTTTTTATTTTAATAACTTTATTTTATTTTATTTTTATTTTATTTTATTTTATCCTCTTCCTTCCTTCCTTCCTTCCTTCCTTTCTTTCCACTTTTTCTCCCTTTTATTCTGAGCCGTGTGGATGAAAGGCTCTTGGTGCTGCAGCCAGGAGTCAGTGCTGTGCCTCTGAGGTGGAGAGCCAACTTCAGGACACTGGTCCACAAGAGACCTCCCAGCTCCACATAATATCAAGCGGCGAAAATCTCCCAGAGATCTCCATCTCAACACCAACACCCATCTTCACTCGACAGCCAGCAAGCAACAGTGCTGCACACACTATGCCAAACGACTAGCAAGACAGGAACACAACCCCACCCATCAGCAGAGAGGCTGCCTAAAATCATAATAAGTCCACAGACACCCCAAAACACACCACCAGACGTGGACCTGCCCACCAGAGAGACAAGATCCAGCCTCATCCACCAGAACACAGGCACTAGTCCCCTCCACCAGGAAGCCTACACAACCCACTGAACCAACTTTAGCTACTAGTGACAGACACCAAAAACAACGGGAACTACGAACCTGCAGCCTTCAAAAAGGAGACCCCAAACACAGTAAGATAAGCAAAATGAGAAAACAGAAAAACACACAGCAGATAAAGGAGCAAGATAAAAATGCACCAGACCTAACAAATGAAGAGGAAATAGGCAGTCTACCTGAAAAAGAATTCAGAATAATGATAGTAAAGATGATCCAAAATCTTGGAAATAGAATAGACAAAATGCAAGAAACATTTAACAAGGACCTAGAAGAACTAAAGATGAAACAGGCAATGATGAACAACACAATAAATGAAATTAAAAATACTCTAGAAGGGTTCAATAGCAGAATAACTGAGGCAGAAGAACGGATAAGTGACCTGAAAGATAAATTAGTGGAAATAACTACTGCAGAGCAGAATAAAGAAAAAAGAATGAAAAGAACTGAGGACAGTCTCAGAGAACTCTGGGACAACATTAAACCCACCAATATTCGAATTACAGGGGTTGCAGAAGAAGAGAAAAAGAAAGGGACTGAGAAAATATTTAAAGAGATTATAGTTGAAAACTTCCCTAATATGGGAAAGGAAATAGTTAATCAAGTCCAGGAAGCACAGAGAGACCCATACAGGATAAATTCAAGGAGAAACAGGCCAAGACACATATTAATCAAACTTTCAAAAATTAAATACAAAGGGTTTCCCTGGTGGCGCAGTGGTTGAGAGTCCGCCTGCCGATGCAGGGGACACAGGTTCGTGCCCCAGTCTGGGAATATCCCACATGCCGCGGAGCGGCTGGGCCCATGAGCCATGGCTGCTGAGCCTGCGCGTCCGGAGCCTGTGCTCCGAAACAGGAGAGACCACAACAGTGAGAGGCCCACGTACCGAAGGAAAAAAAAATTAAATACAAAGAAAACATATTAAAAGCAGCAAGGGAAAAACAACAAATAACACATAAGGGAATCCCCATAAGGTTAACAGCTGATCTTTCAGCAGAAACTCTGCAAGCCAGAAGGGACTGGCAGGACATATTTAAAGTGATGAAGGAGAAAAACCTACAACCAAGATTACTCTACCCAGCAAGGATCTCATTCAGATTTGATGGAGAAATTAACACCTTTACAGACAAGCAAAAGCTGAGAGAGTTAAGCACCACCAAACCAGCTTTACAACAAATGCTAAAGGATCTTCTCTAGGCAAGAAACACAAGAGAAGGAAAAGACCTACAATAACAAACCCAAAACAATTAAGAAAATGGGAATAGGAACATACATATCGATAATTACCTTAAATGTAAACGGATTAAATGCTCCCACCAAAAACACAGACTGGCTGAATGGATACAAAAACAAGACCCATATATATGCTGTCTACAAGAGACCCACTTCAGAACTAGGGACACATAGAGACTGAAATTGAGAGGATGGAAAAAGATATTCCATGCAAATGGAAACGAAAAGGAAGCTGGAGTAGCAATTCTCATATCACACAAAATAGACTTTAAAATAAAGACTGTTAGAAGACACAAAGGAGGACACTACATAATGATCAAGGGATCCATCCAAGAAGAAGATATAACAATTGTATATATTTATGCACGCAACATAGGAGCACCTCAATACATAAGGCAAATACTAACAGCCATAAAAGGGGAAATCAACAGTAACACATTCATAGTAGGGGACTTTAACACTCCACTTTCACCAATGGACAGATCATCCAAAATGAAAATAAATAAGGAAACACAAGCTTTAAATGATACATTAAACAAGATGGACTTAATTGATATTTATAGGACACTCCATCCAAAAACAACAGAATACACATTTTTCTCAAGTGCTCATGGAACATTCTCCAGGATAGATCATATCTTGGGTCACAAATCAAGCCTTGCTAAATTTAAGAAAATTGAAATCGTATCAAGTACCTTTTCCGACCACAATGCTATGAGACTAGATATCAATTACAGGAAAAGATCTGTAAAACATACAAACACATGGAGGCTAAACAATACACTACTTAATAACAGTGATCACTGAAGAAATCAAAGAGGAAATCAAAAAATACCTAGAAACAAATGACAATGGAGACACGATGACCCAAAACCTATGGGATGCAGCAAAAGCAGTTCTAAGAGGGAAGTTTATAGCAATACAATCCTACCTTAAGAAACAGGAAACATCTCGAATAAACAACCTAACCTTGAACCTAAAGCAATTAGAGGAAGAAGAATTAAAAAACCCCAAGGTTAGCAGAAGGAAAGAAATCATAAAGATCAGATCAGAAATAAATGAAAAAGAAATGAAACGATAGCAAAGATCAATAAAACTAAAAGCTGGTTCTTTGAGAAGATAAACAAATTGATAAACCATTAGCCAGACTCATCAAGAAAAAAAGGGAGAAGACTCAAATCAATAGAATTAGAAATGAAAAAGGAGAAGTAACAACTGACACTGCAGAAATACGACAGATCATGAGAGATTACTACAAGCAACTCTATGCCAATAAAATGGACAACCTGGAAGAAATGGACAAATTCTTAGAAATGCAAAATCTGCCAAGACTGAATCAGGAAGAAATAGAAAATATGAACAGACCAATCACAAGCACTGAAATTGACACTGTGATTAAAAATCTTCCAACAAACAAAAGCCCAGGACCAGATGGCTTCACAGGCGAATTCTATCAAACATTTAGAGAAGAGATAACACCTATCCTTCTCAAACTCTTCTAAAATATAGCAGAGGGAGGAACACTCCCAAACTCATTCTACGAGGCCACCATCACCCTGATGCCAAAACCAGACAAGGATGTCACAAAGAAGGAAAACTACAGGCCAATATCACTGATGAACATAGATGCAAAAACCCTCAACAAAATACTAGCAAACAGAATCCAACAGCACATTAAAAGGATCATACAGCATGATCAAGTGGGGTTCATTCCAGGAATGCAAGGATTCTTCAATATATGCAAATCAATCAATGTGATACACCATATTAACAAATTGAAGGAGAAAAACCATATGGTCATCTCAATAGATGCAGAGAAAGCTTTCGACAAACTTCAACACTCATTTATGATAAAAACCCTCCGGAAAGTAGGCATAGAGGGAACTTTCCTCAACATAATAAAGGCCATATAAGACAAACCCACAGCCAACATTGTCCTCAATGGTGAAAAACTGAAAGCATTTCCACTAAGATCAGGAACAAGACAACATTGCCCACTCTCACCACTCTTATTCAACATAGTTTTGGAAGTTTTAGCCACAGCAATCAGAGAAGAAAAGGAAATAAAAGGAATCCAAATTGGAAAAGAAGAAGTAAAGCTGTCACTGTTTGCAGATGACATGAGACTATACATAGAGAATCCTAAAGATGCTATCAGAAAACTACTAGAGTTAATCAATGAATTTGGTAAAGTAGCAGGATACAAAATTAATGCACAGAAATCTCTGGCATTCCTATACATTTATGATGAAAAATATTAAAGTGAAATCAAGAAAACACTCCCATTTACCACTGCAACAAAAAGAATAATATATCTAGGAATAAACCTACCTAAGGAGACAAAAGACCTGTACGCAGAAAATTATAAGACACTGATGAAAGAAATTAAAGATGATAGAAACAGATGGAGAGATATACCATGTTCTTGGATTGGAAGAATCAACATTGTGAAAATGACTCTATTACCCAAAGCAATCTACAGAGTCACTGCAATCCCTATCAAACTACCACTGGCATTTTTCACAGAATTAGAACAAAAAATTTCACAATTTGTATGGAAACACAAAAGACCCCGAATAGCCAAAGCAATCTTGAGAACGAAAAACAGAGCTGGAGGAATCAGGCTCCCTGACTTCAGACTATACTACAAAGCTACAGTAATCAAGACAGTATGGTACTGGCACAAAAACAGAAATATAGATCAATGGAACAGGATAGAAACCCCAGAGATAAACCCATGCAATATGGTCACCTTATCTTTGATAAAGGAGGCAGGAATGTACAGTGGAGAAAGGACAGCCTCTTCAATAAGTGGTGTTGGGAAAACTGGAAGGTACATGTAGAAGTATGAGATTAGAACACTCCCCCTAACACCATACACAAAAATAAGCTCAGAATGGATTAAAGACCTCAATGTAAGGCCAGACACTATCAAATTCTTAAGAGGAAAACATAGGCAGAACACTCTATGACATAAACCACAGCAAGATCCTTTTTGACCCATCTCCTAGAGAAATGGAAATGAAAATAAACAAATGGGACCTAATGAAACTTCAAAGCTTTTGCACAGCAAAGGAAACCATAAACAAGACCAAAAGACAACCCTCAGAATGGGAGAAAATATTTGCAAATGAAGCAACTGACAAAGGATTAATCTCCAAAATTTACAAGCCGCTCATGCAGCTCAATAACAAAAAAACAAACAACCCAATCCAAAAATGGGCAGAAGACCTAAATAGACACTTCTCCAAAGAAGATATACAGACTGCCAACACACACATGAAAGAATGCTCAACATCATTAATCATTAGAGAAATGCAAATTAAAACTACAATGAGGTATCATCTCACACTGGTCAGAATGGCCATCATCAAAAAATCTACAAACAATAAATGCTGGAGAGGGTGTGGAGAAAAGGGAACACTCTTGCACTGCTGGTGGGAATGTGAATTGGTACACCCACTATGGAGAACAGTATGGAGGTTCCTTAGGAAACTACAAATAGAACTACCACATGACCCAGAAATCTCACTACTGGGCATATACCCTGAGAAAACCATAATTCAAAAAGAGTCATGCACCAAAATGTTCATTGCAGCTCTATTTACAATAGCCAGAAGATGGAAACAACCTAAGTGTCCATCATTGGATGAATGCATAAAGAAGATGTGGCACATATATACACTGGAATATTACTCAGCCATAAAAAGAAACGTAATTGAGTTATTTGTAGTGAGGTGGATGGACCTAGAGTCTGTCATACAGAGTGAAGTCAGAAAGAGAGAGACAAATACCGTATGCTAACACATATATATGGAATCTAAGAAAAAAAAGAATGTCATGAAGAACCTAGGGGTAAGGCAGGAATAAAGACACAGACCTACTAGAGAATGGACTTGAGGATATGGGGAGGGGTAAGGGTAAGCTGTGACAAAGTGAGAGAGTGGCATGGACATATATACACTACCAAACGTAAAATAGATAGCTAGTGGGAAGCAGCCGCATAGCACAGGGAGATCAGCTCAGTGCTTTGTGACCACCTAGAGGGGTGGGATAGGGTGGGTGGGAGGCAGGGAGACACAAGAGGGAAGATATATGGGAACATATATGTATAACTGATTCACTTTGTTATAAAGCAGAAACTAACACACCACTGTAAAGCAATTGTACTCCAATAAAGATGTAAAAAAAAAATTTTTTTTTAAATAATAAAAAAACCATTCCATTAAAACATGAGTTAAAGATCCAATATACACCTTACCAAAGAAGATATACAGATGGCAAATAAGCAAATGAAAAGATGCTCAACATCATCTAGGGAACTGCAAGTTAAAACAACCATGAGATACCACTACATGCCTAACAGAATGGCCAAAATTCAAAATACTGACAACTCCTAAATGATGGTGAGGATGTGGAGCAACAGGAACTCTCATTCTGCCAGTGGGAATGCAAAATGGTACAGCCACTTTGGAAGAGAGTTTGTTGGTTTCTTACAAAACTTAAATAATGCTCTTACCATAAGATCCAGCAATTCTGCTCCTTGGTATTTATGCAAATGAATTGAAAATTGATGTCCACACATCACATCAACCTGCACATGAATGTTTACAGCAGCTTTATTCATAATTGCCAAAACTTGGAAGAAAACAAAGATGTCCTTCAGTAGGTAAATGGGTAAATAAGCAGTGGTACATTCAAACAATGAAATATTATTCAGTGGTAAAAGCAATAAAAAGACATGAAGGAAACGAAATGCCTATTACCACGTGGAATAAGCCAATCTGAAAAGACTACATTACTGTATGATTTCAACTCTATGACATTCAGGAAAAGGCAAAACTATGGAGACAGGAAAAAGATCACTGGTGGCCAGAGGTTAGGGGAAGGAAGGGATGGACTGGCAAAGCACAGAGGATTTTTAAGGCAGTGAAACTATTATGTATAATACTAAAATGGTGGATAGGTTGTAACTATACATTTGTCCAAACCCATACAATATATAATACAACACCAAGAGGGAACCCTAATGTAAACTATAGACTTTAGCTGATGATGTGTCAATGTAGATCCATCAGTTGTAACATATATACCACCTTGTGTGGTAGGCTGATAGTGGGAGAGGCTGCACATGTGCAAGGTCAACGGGTATATAGGAACTCTGTGTACTTTGCACTCAGTTTTGCTGTGGACATAAAACTGCTCTAAAAATCAAAGCCTATTAAAAAAGTCAATCAGGGCTTCCCTGATGGCGCAGTGGTTGAGGGTCCGCCTGCCGGTGCAGGGGACGCAGGTTCGTGCCCCGGTCCAGGAGGATCCCACATGCCGCGGAGTGGCTAGGCCCGTGAGCCATGGCCGCTGGGCCTGCGCGTCCGGAGCCTGTGCTCAGCGACGGGAGAGGCCACGGCAGTGAGAGACCCGCGTACCGCAAAAAAAAAAAGTCAATCAAAGTAGCACACCAAATTTACATAATAAAAGAGCAAATCCATATGATTATTAAATTCTCAGCAAACTAGTAATAGAAGACAACTTCTTCAATCAGATAAAGGGTTCCCTCAAAAACACCTACAATTAACATCATACTTACTAGTCAAACACTAAATCCTTTCTCCCTGAATTCAGGAATAAAGTAAGGATATATACCCTCATGACACCTATTCGACATTGTATTAGAGGTCCAAATTAGTATAATAAGTCAACATAAAGAAATAGAATGTATAAAGTCTGGAAAGTGAAAAGGACAGTATGATTGTCCTATTCTCAGACAATACGATTGTTTACACAGAACAACTAAGAAAGTAGCAACCAAAACAACAAAAAACTATTTAAATAATAATAAATGAATTTAGAAAATAAAGTCAGATACAAAAATGAGTGGTATACATAGCACAGGGAGATCAGCTCAGTGCTTTGTGACCACCTAGAGGGGTGGGATAGGGAGGGTGGGAGGGAGATGCAAGAGGGAGGGGATATGGGGATATCTGTACACATATAGCTGATTTACTTTGTTATACAGCAGAAACTAACAAACCATTGTAAAGCAGTTATACTCCAATAAAGATGTTAAAAAAAAAAATGAGTGGTGTATCTACATACCAACAGCATACTATTTGAAATATAAAATTTTAAATGTCATTTACCATAGCATCAAAAAAATTAAAAATTTAGCAATAAATTTAACAAATTATGAACAAGACCTGTACACTGAAATTACAAAAAAATTTTGAGTAAAATTAAAATAGACCTTAAAAGACAAAGAAAAATGCCTTGTTCATGGACTAACTAGTAGACTCATGATTGTTTAGATGTCAGTCCTCACAAAATTGATCTATAAACTGAATGCAAACTAAATTTCAATACCACTAGGCTCTTATGGAAACTGACACAGTGATTCTAAAATTTATATAATAATGCAAAAGTCTTCAAATAGTTAAGACAATTTTGCAAAAGAACAAAGAAGGCGGACTTACACTCAGACTTCATTACATACTCTCAACTCTACAGTATAAAGCTACAGAATCAAGATTGTGTGGTACTGACATAAGAACAGACAAAGATATTGGTGAAATAGAATAGAAATAGCAGAAGTAGATCAACATTTATATGGTCAACTGACTTTTTTGACAAAGGTACTGAAGTAATTCAATAGAGGAGAAACAGCCTTTTCAACAAATTGTGCTGAAACAACTGGATATCCATATGGAAAAAAATGAACCTCGATCCCTATCTCACATCATACATGAATTAATTTGAAATGAATCACCAATCTAAACATAAGAGCTAAAACGATAAAGGTTTTAGGAAAAAAACATAGGTAAATATCTGTGACCTAGATATAAATAAGAATTTCTTACAAAGAACATGGAAAATAATAACCGTAAGAGAAAAAACTGATAAAATTAAACCACCAAAATTTAAAACTTCTGCTCATCAGAAGACATTTTTAAGAAAATTAACAGGCAAGCTATGCAGCCTTTGAGAAAATATCGACAAAACATTCATCTGACAAAAGACATTTATAAATATAAAATATGAAGAATTCTTACAACTCAATGATGACACAAATACCTCATTTTTTTTAATGAGCAAAATATCTGAACGTATACTTCACAAAGGATATAAGAATGGTGAATAAGCACACAAAAACTCATCATTATGTTGATATATAACACAAATCCACATAACAATGCAATTTAAGACTATGAGATACTATTACACACCCATTAGAATGACTGAAATTTAAAAGACTAACAAAAAAATATTGGTGAGAACACGGAACTGGTGGGAATATAAAATGGTACAACCCCACTGGAAAAAATGTGCCAGTTTCTTTTAAATTTAAATATGCACCTACCACTTAACATAGCAGTTCCACTCCTAGGTATTTATCCAAGGAAAATGAAAACATATTTCCATAAACACTTGTACAAAAATATTCACAACAGTTTTAATCCTAACAGCCAAAAATGAGAAACAATACAAATGTTCATCAATAGAAGGATAGTGGTATATAGCTTACTAATCAGCAATAAAAAGTATTACTACATTTGATCACAAGAATGGATTTCACAGACATTATTCTGAGCAAAAGAGGCCAGACACAAAAGAGTACATATGGTATGATTTCCATTTATATGAAATTTTCAAACGGCCAAAACTAATCCATAGTTAAAATTTAGAACAGTGGTTGCCACTTGATGGACGTTATGGGGAAGTAACAGGAAAGGGAACTTCTTAGGGTGATGGAAATGTTCTGTATCTTGATAAGGGTGAATCCATTTGTCAAAACTCATGGAACTGTACATAAACAATGGGTGTATTTCAACATATATACAATTTACCTCAAAAGATGTAAACAAACCAAATAAAAATTGCACTCCTAGTCTAGATGGACTCACCAGCGAATTTTTCCAAACATTTAAGGAAATAATAATATTCTCAAACTCAGAAAATTGAGAAAGCGCAAATACTTCCCAAATTGTCTCATGAGCTAAGCATAACATTTTAAAAATATAAGGAAATTAAAAGATAGATAAAATAAAGTTCAATCTTTTTCATGCACTTAACAAAAAAAATGGTAAACAAAATATTAGCAAATCAAAACCAACAATATACTAAAAGAATACATAAGGAACAACTGGATTTATATAGTAATCCAATATTGGTATATTTAAAAATTGATCAATATTATTTCCACATTAACTAAATACAGAGGTCAAATCATATCATCAAAAGAGATATTAAAAAAAAGCTTTTAATAAAAGTTAACTCTAATGCATGATAAAAGCTCTCAACAGACTAGGACTAAAAGGAAAACTTCCTTTACCTAAAAAAGAGTAACTTCCTTAACCTAAAAAAGAGTAACAATTTTTTTTTAAAAAGCTGTTGCAAACTTCATACTTACCCCTGAAATCACAAACCAGAAAAAAATTGATTTTCAACAACTGAATTTAATATTTTAAGGAAGAAACTCTCTATTGTAATAATATAGGAAAAAGAAATAACAAGTATAACAAAAGAAAGAAAAAAAGCTGTCATTATTTGGAAATGGTATGACTGTGTACATGAAAAATCTTTTAAATTTATAAACTAGAATTAATAAGTTAATATATCAAGATGCTTAAATACAAAATCACTACACAAAAATTAATTGTATTTCTAGTCTAGCAACATGGTTACAAAATGAAATCTAAAAATATCATTTACAGGCTCATCAACAAATGTTAAAGACTGATAAATAAATTTAATGAAACATGAACAAGAATTCTACATTAAAAACTATTAAAAATTAATAAAAGTAACACATATAGGGTCAGCTGATTCACAATGGAAGTTCCTTTGCAATCAAATGCAGAAAAAGTAGTATTTAAATAAATGATGCTGAGAAACCCACAAAGAATAAAATGAACCTTGACCTATACCTCACAAAACACAAAATAATACCAGACGGATCACAGACCTAAATGAAAAAGATTTTTTTTTTATAGATTACATAAGATAACAGAGGAAAATATCTTCATGACCTTCAGGGTAGAAAATAACTTTTTTAACGAACACAAAAAAGCACTAATCATAAAGAAAAGCTTAATTAAATGTACTTCACCAAAACTAAGATCTTCTCTTCCATAAAAGATCTATACAGAGAGGGAAAAGCCAAGCCACACACAGGAAGACATTTTGTTTAATACACACACACACACACACACACACACACACACACACACACACACTTCCAACAAAGGACTTGTATCCAGAATATACCAGTAAGTCAGACAACCCACCCACCTGCTCCCACTCCCCCAATCCCAAAATGTGCACTTATGAAAAAGGATATCCAAGTTATATGAAGTAATATGAAAATGGGCTCAACTTTAAGAGTTATTAGGAAATGTAAAATGAAATTACAATCCAATACCACTACTCATCCACCAAAAAATGTCCAAAGTTTAAAAAATGATGCAAGTGTTGGTGAGGTTGTGAAGCAACTGGGACCTTAATACACTGTTGGTCGGAGTACAAATTGACAACCAATTGGGATATTATTTGGCACTACCAACTAAGACTAAATATGCCTAACATGCAACCCAGAAATTCCACTAGGGTTATATCAAACACAGATGAGTGCTTCTACCTCCCAAAAGACATGTACATGAATGTTCATAACAACATTATTAACAGTGGCCAAAAACTATAAACTTGAATACCTACCAACACTAGTATGGATAAAATACTTGTGGTATATTCATATAGAGGAATACTTTGAACCAATAAAAAACAAAAATGAATCACACAAGCATAATATTGAGCAAAAGAAGACAGAAACAAAAGAATATATATTATATAATTCCACTAATATAGCATTCAAAAACAAGCAAAATAAATCTATAATTATAGAAGTCAGAATAGATGGTTAATGAGAAGGTGGTTATCCACATAGAGGGGGCAATGGGAGCCTATCTTGATCTGCATAATAGTTACAGAAGTTCATGCAAATGTACAAATCCATTAAGCTATGTGTGTATATAACACAATTTTTTTAAGACCTCAAAATAAATGTATTTTCAGACAGAAAATGCAGATAATTTATCTCAGCAGACTTGGCAAAATACTAAAGGGAATTTTTAAGTCAAAAGGAAAATTATATCAAAGACAAGTATATGAATATAAATAAGTATGTGAACGTGAAGAGTAAGAAAAAATGTAAATACATGGGTAAAGCTAAAATGAATAGGGACACTATAATCGTATCTTTTGGGGTTTCAAATATATGTAGAGCTAATGACAATGAAAGGTAAATTTGGGTAAATGGGAACTGGCAAAATACAAATTTACCAAGAATACAAGTGGCAATCTCTAGGGAAACCAATAAAAGAAGGTACAACTCAGAAATGAATAGAAGGGGGAAAGAATAATTTAAAATATTCAGTTAATCCAAGAATTGAGAGAAACATAATACAGAATGGACAAGACAAACAGAAAACAAATAGTAATATGTAATGTAATTACATTAAATGTCAACTGACTACACTCCAATTAAAGATAAGACATTATCAGACTAGATCAAAAAATAAAAACTATATTCTACTTAACACTAAACATATAAAGTAATAGCTGAAACTAACAGGGTGGAGCAAGATATTTAATGCAGAAGACTAATAAGAAGAGCTAGAATCATTCTACTAACATCAGATTAAGTAAAGTTTAACTCAAAAAGCATTACTTAGAGATAACAAGGATCATTACATCATGATAAAAGAGTTAATCACTAGGGAAATATAATAACTTGATATTTGTTATCAGTGAAAACTGAAAAAAATAAGAAAGAAATAAGCAAATCCTCTCTCAGGAAATGAAATATCACACAGAGAGAACAGTTAAGGATATGGAGGATTTAAATAAGATTAATGTCTTTTACCTAACTGATATTTACAGAACACTGCACAGCAAATTTCAAAGACTTGAAATCAGACAATGTATATTCTCTGACTGCTCTGGAATTACATTATAACTCAAAAACAGAAATATAACTAAAAACCCTCCAAATACTTAGAGATGGAGCGATAAACTTCTAAAATCATAGATCAAAAAAACCATAACAGAAATTTAAAATCACATTGGAAATCACATTGTATTTTGAGGAACTCTATAATGAAAATATGACATATCAAAACTTTGCTATAGCTAAAGCTGCTTAGAGGAAAAAGTATAGCACATCTGAAAAGATCTAGAAATCAATGCTCTGAGCATCTAACTCAAAAAGTTAGAAAAAGAACAGCAAGTTGAAACCAAAGGCAGAAAAGAACATTAAAAGATAAAAGCAGAAATTAATGAAACAGAAAACAAATCTACCATAGAAAAATACAAAGGGCAAAAGTTAATTCATTGAAAAAATAACAGAATTGATAAACCGCTAAGTATAACAAATGAAAAAAATGAGAAGTGCAAACGGCCAATATAGTAATAAATATGAAAAATCAGATGACATGGATGAACCTAGCAAAACTGACACATCTATACAAAATATCCAAATAGTTCAATTTCAATTTAAAAAATTAATTATATAATTTAAAACTCTCTCTCTAGGAACCTCCAGGCTCAAATGGCTTCACCAGTGAAATCTTCTAAGCATATAAGAAAGAAATAATAACAATCTTCTCAAACTCCTCTAAAGAACAGTAAAAAAGGAAATACCTCCCTCTTTTTATGAGGCCAGAATAACCAAGATACCAAAATCTGATCAGGATGTGATAAGTAGGAAAATTACAGGCCAATTTCTCTCAAAGATCGAAAACACACACAACACACACAAATAGCAAACTGAGTCCAAAGGTAAATTAAAAGGATAATACATCCCAACAAAGTTGGCTTATTTTAGAAATGCAAGGTTAGTTTCACATTGAAAATAAACCAGTGTAACTCAACACGTTAACAGAGTAAAGGAGAAAAGCCTGAGTGTCTCAAAAGATGCTGATAAAGCATTTTATTAAAATCCAACACAATTCATGATTTTAAAAGTAAAATTAGCGAGGTTGCTGGGTATGAGGTCAATAAACAGAATTCAATTGTGTCTAACTACTAGCAAAAACAATTAGAAAATGAAACTTAACCAATAATTCTAATTAAAATAACATAAAGAATATCACATACCTAGGAATAAATCTGCTGAAAGATGTATAAATCCACTCTACTGAATGGAAACTACAAATAATTAGTGTGTTAAATTTATAAAGCCCTAAATAAATGGAGGCATATACCATGTTCATGGATGGCTGACTCAATATTGTTAAGATGTCAATTATCTACAAAGTAATCTCTAGTTTCAGGGCAATCCTAATCAAAATTCCAGCAGATGTGTGGGTGCTGGGTGTGGATGTGGATTTTTAAGAGTAGGTAAAAACTGAAACACTTATTCTAAAATTATATGAAAATATAAAGGGCCAAGAACAGAGGAGAAGAGGGAGGAAGTTAGAGTATACACACTACCAGATATCAAGACTTCTTAAACTAAAGTAATTTAAGGCAGTGAGAGACAAACAGACCAATGGAACAGAAGAGAGTACAGAAACATACTCAAACTTCAATGACATATGAAAAACAGAAATATCTTGGAAAAAAATTCCATGTAGAAAGACTTCATTCAGAAGTTTAATGATTTCTGATCAATGATATCAATTACAACACCAAGTAAATAATATTTCAGTTAAATTCTCTCACAGACTGTATAAAATAGCTTGCAAAACAATTATCAGATCTTCTATAAAATCTTTATCTCTTACCTCTCCAAAAGCCCCTCGACCAATCACCTTTAATATTTCAAAGTCTTCTCTATGTAATCGCATCTGTTTCACTTTAGAAGTAAATGGTTTAGCTGAAACAAAAAGGCAACATCAATTACTTAATGAACTGTGATACAAATCAGATATAAATAAGGATATTTCTTACTTAAACAATAAAAATGAAAATAAGGATTAAGGATTACGCCAAAGTATTTAATAGTCTCATCAAACTATATTGAGAATAGATTTAATTTTCATATGATGTTTATTTCTTATATATGAATTATATTTTGGGTGAGAAACATTTTTTTAAACACCAAATAATGCAAAGTACTAGTGATGTACAAATCAGACCAATTTATTCTCATTTTAAACATTCCGTGTATTCTAACTCAATGCTAGATACATATTTTAGGACAAAGGTCCAAGAAGTAAAAGCAAATTTCTTGGCACCAGAGAGAAATTCAGCAATCCCTACCAAGTAAATTAATATTTGTCACACTCATTCATTTATTGATCATTTTAACATGCCTTTAGCAAGAGCTGACATTATACAAAGTATGGTGGCAATTACTGGAGCTTAAAACAAATATAATTACAATATGGTACCTTCATTCAAGAACTTCTCAGTCTTCAGAAATAGATACAGTATGTACACACATATAACACAGTAATGTGATAAAAGTTTCTAATAGAGATAAATACAAAGTGCTTCAGGATCAGTGAAAATGGAACCCTAATTCTCTTGTAAGAACACTAATGTTTCACAGAGGAACTAACATTGGATCTGGACCTTGAGGACTAAGTAGACTTTTGCTAATTTGCCTGTTTGCAATGTACTATAAATATTCCCAACAGAGGGAGCAATATAAGCAAACGAAGAGAGACAAAGTGAACTTGGGTGATAATGGTAAATAATCCACTGTTGTTATAGAATTATAAGAAGAAATACAAAGAAATCAGGGCTAGAAAATGGAAGTGGCCTTGGATGCCATGCAAGGAACTTAGACATTATTCTATTAATTATAGGGAACATATTGACATTTTTTTAAAAAATTATAAAACCAACTGCATGTTCTGCTGCCTTAAGAGAAATATAGACCTGTCTCCTTTCCTCCCCTCATGTCCCTCCTTATTCTCACACAAAAAGGAGTTAATACAATTAAATAGTCACTGTATATGGGTACAGCTCTCTTCTCTTTCCTACCATGCACGAGAGTGTGGAAGATCAAAGGTATGTATCTGAGCATTAGAAAGGGAAAGAGACACAGCAGGCCTTACCACTTGCTTTGGTCTAAAGGTATTTAGCCCTAACTACCGATACTTTAGGAAAGAGGGGTATTCCACATTGCAAAACCCAGTCTACTAGAGATTTCTGTATTGGTGTTTTAGATTATAAGGAAAGGAAATAGAGATTGAATCTCTATTTGGAATTCACACAACAGAAAATATGATCAAAGAAACAGATCAAATTTGAATAAAGGTATAAAGGATCTCATACTGTAAGAGAGAGAAGATGTAAAACCATGGCAGCCAGGAAGTGAACATTTTGATAAAATGACCAAGATATCTTGGTTTTGAACAATCTGGACTGGACAAACGGTGAGACTGTGGCAACTGGGAATCAGTCAGGGTCCTAACAGGAAATAAATTATCCCAATCTGAGGAAGGCTTATTTACAAATAGACTATTTACAAAGGTATAGATGGGTTATAAGGGAATGGCAAGGAAGAGTGAAATCATCTTGAGACTAGTGTCCCTCCCTTTCCCAGCTTCTACACAAGCATATCAGAAATACTTGGTTAAGAACAGTACACATAGAAATGTGTAAATTAAAAATAAAGATGTGGAGCCAGCCAGTGTGAGAAGAGTGCTAGGCTAGTTGCTAGCTAGAGCTGGAAAATATCACAAAGCAGCCTACAACATTACACTTAACAGTTCTTTCTTTCTTTTACTTCACTGTTTATTACCCTGACCCCCTCAAGATTTCCAAATACCTTAATCCAAATAGACGGTATGTTCTATATCTTTGTCTCGTTCTGACCCTAAATCCAAACAGCATTTCATCACAGACAACTATGTTTATTCTTAAAGAATAATTCTGTGTATACCTTCCTCTGGGTAACATCCTACTTATCTAAAAGGTTAGAAATCTAGGTATTTCAATCCTCTAAAACATTACCGTAAAGCAGGGAAAGAAACTTTTTTAAAACTAGAGTAACGGAAATACAATTCAGGTAAGCAAATGATTGTTGAAACAATCTTTTAGCAAGGTACAAAGGATAACAATATGTCAAAATATAAATGATGTTATCTTTCCATGCAATAGTATACACCCTGAAAGCACCAAGCAAATGAATACTGTTAAATCGTGCATAATTAGGATTAAGGATTTTATGAGCTATCCACGCTTTATGGGAGCCTGTAGTATTAACGTAAACTAGAAGAATAATCCTGTCCATTCTTTACTTCCTGGAACCTGCTAGTAAAAATCCCATTTCTTTGACATAGCAAAATTATTCTATTTTCAGACATTCAAAAATGAGTTAAGTCACAAATTTCTTCAGAAGGCTCATAGTTTACTAAATATTTATTCAATTCACTCGAAAAGTAACTTTGAATACCCGCTATATGCCAAGCATTTTATAAGATGTTAGAAGTACGAAGATAAATAAAATAGTCCCTGTCCTCAAGTAAACAAATTATGCAATAAGTGTTACTCTCCCATTTTAAATTTTCAGTGTTTAAAACAGACTTACACCCAAAAAATTATGCTCACATTACAAGAAATGAGAGAAATGCAAATAAACTTACTGCTAATATTCTATTATTTAACAACCAAATATGCCAAAAATAAAAAACCTGAAACCACCAAGTGTTTGCCGGAGTACGAATAACAGGTATTCTCACACATAACTGGTAGGACTGTTAATTACAACCTCTGTGGACAAGATTTGGTTTTCTTTTTCATTCTCTTAACATGACATTTTACTTAAAAAGATTTTAGAAGCTGATACATCTTTGTATACCTTGAGATAAACGTTACTTGGTTATAACGTAATTTTTTAATACATAGATGAAATTGCTTTGCTTTGATTTTACTTAGGAATCTTACATTTGTGTTTATAAACAATTCTGGTTTACAATTATATTTTTTCTGTACTATCTTCATCTGGTTTGGTACCAATAATAAACCAACCTCATTAACTATGTTGCGTAGCTTCCTCTCCTTTTCTTTTCTCTAAAATAAAATAATTCCAGGTTTTTCAAAGATCTCAATGTGAAAAACAAAACTACAAACCTTTTAGAAGACAATAAAGGAGACTATGACTATAAGGTCTGCTAAAACTTGCCAGTGAAACATCTTGCACGTGTCATTTTGTTGGATTTTTAATATTTCACTTCCTTCACACTGTCATTTTCATTTTTCTATTTCTACCTGTGACAACTGTATTAATTATGTTTTTCTAAGAAATTATATATTGCATTGAAATTTTCAAATTTATTGGGATAGGGTGACATAATATTCTTTTCTTTATAAAACTCTACTACATGAACAGGTTTGATCCCTTTTTAATTACTAATATTATATATTTAGGTCTATTTTCATTATTTTTCTTTACTAATATTGCTGGAAAGTTTGCATATTTTACAACTATTTTTCCAAATATACATTATTTAGACTTGTTTATCCTTTCTAAAATTCTGTGGAGTTTTCTCTTCTGTTTTAGTAGGTTCTTACCTGAATTTACGTAAAATTTCAAAAAAAGTAAATAAAGGCTAATGTTAACCCTCGGCTCTCACCCACCAAAAAATCAATATAGCCATACTGATATTAGATGAAAGAGGTATTGGGTGGGGAGGCATTAGTGGAATAGAAATTAAAAGGAGTCATACATAATGATTAAAAAAAACAAAAAAACCCAGCTGAAATTAACCAGGACACAATAAGTCTAAACATGTATACACCCAACAACATAACCTCCAAATGTGTAAAGCCAAATTGACAGACATAAAAGAAGAAACAAACTCACCTTCCTAAAGGGAGATTTTACTCTCTCTCTCAGTAACTCATAGCTCAAGCAGACCAAAAAACAATTTTTTTAGTGTATTGAGTGGCATACATGTAACACTCCACCTAAGAGTTGAAGAATTAATTTTCAAACACACACTGAACCTCTACAAATTTTTATAATATGCAAGGCATAAAACTACCTCCAACAAAATTCAAAGTATTGGGAACACAAAAATAAAATTCTATGAGTACTATGCAATTAATATAATTAGAAATCAAGAACAGAAAGACCAGAGGAAAGCCCATAAGCTCTGAACTCTGACAATAATTTTGAAGAAGAAAGTAATAAGGTAATTAGAAAATATTCAGAACTACTTAATAAAAACATTACATATCAAGACTTCTAGAATATAAATGGGGGGGAGGGGAAAGCCCTCAATATTTATACTGGGAAAGAAGGAAGGCTGAAAATTAAGATGTCAGATATGTTAAGGTCAGACCAAGAGACTAAAATCAAAGTAGAAGGAAAAAAAAATATAAGGAGGAAAAAAATTAAATTAATTAATTAATTAATATCACTTACAACTACACATCTGCCAAAGACAGATAACTAGACTCTAATCACAAGGAAATAATCAGACAAACTTAAATTCAGGAACAATCTAAAAAATAACTGGCCTGTGGTATGACAAGTTTCAAGACACAACAAGGACACTGAAAGATAAAAAAATGTCTAAAGAACTGCTCCAGATTAAAAGATTCTAAAGAGACATTAAAACTAAATGCAGAATTCCCTGGTGATCCAGTGGTTAGGACTCCACCCTTTCACTGACAAGAGTGCGGGTTCTACCCCTGGTTGGAGAACTAAGATCTCGCAAGCCACACAGCATGGCCAAAAAATAAATAAAATAAAATAAAAACTAAATGCGGGCTTCCCTGGTGGCGCAGGGGTTGAGAATCTGCCTGCCAATGCAGGGGACATGGGTTCGAGCCCTGGTCTGGGAAGATCCCACGTGCCACGGAGCAACTAGGCCCGTGAGCCACAACTACTGAGCCTGCGCATCTGGAGCCTGCGCTCCGCAACGAGAGGCCGTGACAGTGAGAAGCCCACGCACCGCGATGAAGAGTGGCCCCCGCTAGCCGCAACTAGAGAAAGCCCTCGCACAGAAACGAAGACCCAACACAGCCAAAAATAAAAAAAATAAATAAAATACTGAATACATAACTACTTTAAAAAAAAAAAACTAAATGCAATGTGTAATAATGGACAGGAACTCATAGCCAAAAATAAAAAATAAACATTGCTATAAAGGATATTATTGGGATAACTGGTGAAATTTCAATATTAAATATGTATTATATAATGTATCAGGGTTAAATCTGCTAAATTAATAATTGTACTGTGGAGATATCTAAGAGAATGCTTTCATTTCTGAGAAAACAGATGTTGAAGTATGTACAGGTAAGGAGTCAAGATATCTATATACATAAGAATGAACATAGATCCTTATTTTACACCAAATACAAAAATTAACTCAAAGTGCATCGAAGATCTCAACTTAAAAGTTAAAACTATAAATACTTGTAGAAGAAAACACAGGGGAAAATCTTCATGGCATTGGATATGGCAACGATTTCGTGCACATGACACAAAAAGCACAGGCAATAAAAGAAAAAAATAGATAAACTGGTTTCATCAAAATTTAAAACTTTTGTACATCGAAGTTTAGTATTAAGAGAGAAATTAAAAAACCTACAGAATGGTGAAAAATATTTGCAAATCATATATTTGAAAAAGAATTAATACTAGAACATATAAAGAACTCCTACAACTCAACAATTGAAAAACAGCCCTATTAAAAAATGGGCAAAGGTTTGATTAAATATTTCTCCAAAGATATACAAATAGCCAAAAAGCATATGAAAAGTTACTAAACATCAATAATTAGGGAAATGCAAACCAAAACCACAATGAGATATCACTTCACACCCTCTAGGATAGCTATAAATAATAATAACAATAATAATAATAAATTAATAAGTAAATTTTACAAAACAGAAAATAACAAGTGTTGACAAGGATTTAGAGAAACTGGAACCCTCATACATTACTGGTGGGAATGTAAAGTACTTTTTATGTATGAATGTAAAAAGCTATTTTGGAAAAGTTTGGCAGTTCCTCAAAAAACTGAACATAGATTTACCTTATGACCCAGCAGTTCTATTTTTAGATATATATCCAAAGGAATTGAAAAAAGGGATTCCAATAGATCCCTGTACACCAATGTTTATTACAGCATTATTCACAATAGCCAAAGGTCCATCAACAGATGAAAGGATAAACAAAATGTAGTATATACATACAACAACAGTTCAACCTAAAAAAGAAATAAAAGTCTGATACATGCTCCAACATGGATGAATCTTAAAAACATTATGATAAAATGTTAAAAGAAATAAGCCAGACATAGAAAGGCAATTCTTGTTTGACTCACCTTATATGAAATATCTAGAACAGGCAAATTCATAGAGATAGAAAATAGATTAAAGGTTACCAGGTGCTGGAGGGAGGGTGGAAAATGGGGAGTCATTGCTTAATGGTTATAGAATTTCTCTTTGGGATGATGAAAAGTTTTAGAAATAGCCAGTGGTGATGGTTGCACAACACTGTGAATGTAATTAATGCCAATAAATTGTATGGTTAAAATGGCAATTTTGTATTACATACAGTTGGCCCTTGAACAACACGGGTTTGAACTGCAAGGGGCCACTTACAAGCGGATTTTTTTCAATAAATACATACTGCAGTACTACACTCTCTGCAGTTGGTTCTGAACCTCTGATGCAGAATCGCAGATGCAGATGGCCCACTATAAAGTTATAGGTGGATCTTCCACTGTGCAGGGGTCAGCACCCTTAATCTCCACATTGTCAATTGTACTTTACCACAACTTTTTTAAATTAATAAGATAAAACAGTAAGATAATACCACTGAATTGCATACTTCAAATGAGTGAATTGTTTACTCTGTGAATTATATTTCAATAAAGATTTTTAAGGAAGAAACCTTAACATACACACACACACACACACACACACACACACACACACACAAGATGGGTTTCTTGACATGGCTGTTACTCCCAGACTCTAACTCTCCCCCTTCCTTGAGAGAATCTAAGCTGGGGGTAAGTATTATCTTTGTCTTACAGGAAACCACCAGAAGAGAAAAACAAGAGGCCACCAGACCTGATTAGAACTGGTGAAACCCAAGATGGTGAGAGACCTGACCTCCCGTAGACCCTGAGCCTCATTATACATTCATTGTAATACATTAGCATGCAAAATGACACACCCACCAACAGCCATGACAGGAAGTACCGGACCATAGCAGGAAGAAAAGGAGGTGGCATACCAGTTCCAGGAAGAACAGTGCCTATTCCAATAAAACCAATGCATGTGCCTCCCCCTCGTTAACCCTACGTTTAAAAATCTCGCCTTGACTGCTCCCCCTAAAAGAAACTGATTTGTAACTAAGTTCCTGCTTCTCCATTCTCTGGCCATTGAATAAAGCTTGTGCTGTTTCAGTCTCAGCACTGGTTTGGTTACTGGCTGTGGAAATCCTCACGGGAAAAGACTCTCCCCCCACACCACACCCCCACTGAGGCAGGGGGTTTTAACCAGACTGGGGCCCAAGTGGGAGTCCACAGAGACAATCCAGCAATGGGTTGACACATAAAGGCCTTATTAGAACTGAAAATGGGAGCATAACTATAATTCAAATAAATAACATCAATCTCCAATACTTAAAAGGAGCTTTGATTTCTACTATATCTCAGGGTCATAAAACAAAGGTATTATTAATACATACTTCAAGTTCCTCCGAAGGATAAAGCAGAAGTCCCAAAAAAAAGTTGCTGCAGAGCTAACACATAAGGTATATTATACCTATTATTATAATCTGTGGTACAAATAAGCAACAATAACTATTAAAATCTATAGAGGGGTATATAGGTATCTTATGATACTCAGATAGTACAAAGAAAATGAACCAAAACAAAGTTAAAAGCTGTACAATTTATTACTGAGCACTCCATTCACAATGTCTGAGACAGTTTAAAAGATGCCCTAACACATTATTAGAGATGAGGGTCAGATATTAAATGAAATCATGAAATAGAATGAGATGATTCACAACTTCAACTACTGGAACATGTATTTCTATATTGCATTTGAAAAATTTGATTATACACTCAATTTACTGCCAAAAGTTCATTAGCACTATCTAACAAAAATGCTTTATTTATTTATTTATTTATTTATGTCTGCGTTGGGTCTTCGTTGCTGTGCGTAGGCTTTCTCTAGTTGCAGTGAGTAGGGGGCTTCTCTTTGTTGCAGAGCACAGGCTCTAGGTACATGGGCTTCAGTAGTTGTGGCACGCAGGCTCAGTAGTTGTGGCTTGCAGGCTCACTGATTGTGGTGCATGGGCTTAGTTGCTCTGCGGCATGTGGGATCTTCCCGGACCAGGGCTCAAACCCATGTCCCCTGCATTGGCAGGCGGATTCTTAACCACTGCACCACCAGGGAAGTCCCCAAAAATGCTTTCTACAAAGATATGTAAAAAAAAAATCATGAATTCTATCTACCAAAAGGCCATTTCAGGCACTCGGTGTAATTTAAATAATTTTGGACATATAAGACTAGTTGCAAAAACTCTGTATTCATTACAGTAATTTTCAAAGAATTAATAATCACTACACTACTGTCCTTGACAAAAATCAAGGCAATATAAGGGCCCAATCCAGTCTGCTGTGCTGCTAAACAATGGCTATGTCTATACTGAATAAATGCTATATTCAGTGACCTTTCACAAAGTACTACACCACCTAATGATAACAATATGTTGACTTTCTTTAGTGCTGTCCAGTTCAGTGCTTTCACTTGTGGCACATACTTTCTGAAATCTGTGCCACGCCACCTCACTCTCCTTTCTCTGAAAATCTCCCCTAGAATCTCAGGGGAAGGTTAAGTATATATTGTGGGGCCACACTTCACAGGTCAGAGTAAAGTGATCCAGAGTAGAAAACTGACCAAAGCTGTGGAACAAATAATTTACAACTGAACTCAGAAAGACTTAGTCTCTGCAAGTGGTTATAAGAATTAACATAAAAACTCAGTAGTTATTGGGGTAAGCATTCTACCACAAGGCTAAAAGCTGGGGAGAAAATTAGTTCTGCAGAAAGATACAAAGCACATGCATGAAGAGAAGGAGATATGAATGACAAGTATTATTATTCCCATTTTACAGAAAAGAAAACAGGTTCAGAAAGGTAAAATAAATTCTGAAGATTACTAGTAAGTGGTACTAATAGGATTGAAGCTCTGATCTGTCAGGCTCCAAAGCCTTTCCAATATAACATGTCTCTTTCTTCCCAAAAGTTCTGAAATTAACACAGATACTGGAATTTAAGAAATCAAATATGAAATAATTCTAAGTTAAAAAAAAATCTCTTTGAAGCTGCAAAGAAAGCATATTTCTATCTGAGCCACTCACACACTGCCTGGTTCACTGTACACTGATAAATGAATGGATAAATGAATGAATGATTCTAAAATAAAAAGAATTCGAAGTTTCAATATGAAATGCCAGGTATACCTTGCAAGGCATACCCTTTTCCGTGCTGAATGTAGCCCAAGATCTAAACACGGAGTCTCCTTCAGTCCTCCCCTCCAGCCTGCCTCCTCCCAACAGCTACTGTCCAGGCCTCATGGGAACAGTCTGCTGGTTTCAAACCACTGGTAATATTAGCTGCCATGGCTTGAGAAAGGAACCTAGTTAGTGGTTCCAATAGAAAAAGAAAGTGGAAAGTAAGAAGATGAAGAATAAAAACAAAGACAGAGCCTGAAGGCATAAAGAGGCCTAGAAGAGAACAGTGAGTACTGGAGCAAGAGATTTTAACCTTCCCTTCACCCATGATTCTGCTTCCTCCCTTTCCTCTCAGATTTCTCCAGTGGGTGTCCATCCTTCCATTTGTCCTCTCCCTTATCCTTTCTACTGCATGTCCTTCCACTATGGATGCTGATACTAATCTGCAGTGGAGGAACATGAGAATCAGGGACCAAAACTAAGGCAGGGAGAAAATCCATGCAGAAGGGAGGGAGGAAGAGAAATATGAGGGAGCAATGACAAAAGAATAGTTACTGAAGTCACATTAAACTTTTATCAATTTTATCAGGTTTTATGTCTATATTTTACAAATAAAATATACAATGTAGTTTTAAATTAATATATAGTAGATGATGAAATATACTGCAACTATATACGAATCACCTGTACAAAGAATAAAATTACAAGTGGTATGTTTCTGAGATGTTTAGCAATGACAGGAGGACAAGTGTAGCACTGTGTTATTGATTTTTAAGCCCATAAAATAGTATCTTTGGCAGAGTATTTTTTAATTTTTTAAATAATTGATTACTGAAAGAAGTTTCCAAATAGTCCATATGTGTTTATGGTTTTGGCACCTTAACAGGCAAAGGTAACGGATCCACACACATAAAACCATGCAACAAACCCACAGAAATGCTGAATAAGAGACACCCATGAGAAATTTTAAATATACAAACTCATAAAACAGAGAGAGAGAGAGAGACATGGGGAAATTCCCAAGAGCCAGAAATAAAGAAGTCCAATCAAAACACAGGAGCAGATGCTGCAAAAAGCATAATATTGGTCCTGGGCACAGTCGCTAACAGATCCACAGGAAACATGCGGGTATTGCTCATGACCTAAGAGGGGGAAAAGAATGGAATCAATACTCCTGATTAAAATCAGGACCCAGGACCCTTTCTCCACATAAGGGAACAACAAAACTTCTGACTCTTGGTTTAGGGGAGCAGCCCAGGATGGAGTGGGGGGTAATGTAATGGGGGAGCATGTGACAGTTTGGAGTCTGAATTTATACTGCTCATGTGGCAAAGGAGTCCTCAGCCAAGAAATTAGTATTAAATCTAGTCCCAACCCCACAGAGCAAAGCACTCAGAAAGAACAGAACTCAACCCAGAAAAATGTACCCCAATCAAAAGTGAGCTCACAATCTAAAAATTTAAACCACAGGAGGAAATAGTCCACCATAGTGTAAAGTAGGCAACTGAAACAAACAGGAACATTTGTACCCCCAAGAACTCAAGAGAATAGTACGATCTAAAAAACACCATAAAATAAGTGGGTAATGATGACTAAGAGATAGAATATAAATGATAAAACAGATATGAAAATCTACCAAAAAAAGTCAAGAAATTAAAGGTATAGTCATTGAAATTTAATGTTATTTTAAATAGTAACATGTGCATATATGATAAAATAATGAATTTAAATCACCAATTTACTTCTCTATATGCTGTTTATAACTACTCAAACCTTATTTAAAATTAAAAAAAACCTCTTAATCAATAACTCAAAAAAAGGGAGAGTTTACAGAGAGATCACAGACTACTTCAAGAATATGGTATAAGGCTATGAACTCCTCCCAAAGAAAAAGCACAGGGCTTCCCTGGTGGCTCAGTGGTTGAGAGTCTGCCTGCCAATACAGGGGACATGGGTTCATGCCCCAGTCCGGGAAGATCCCACATGCCACGGAGCGGCTGGGCCTGTGAGCCATGGCCACTGAGCCTGCGCATCCAGAGCCTGTACTCCACAACGGGGGAGGCCACAACAGTGAGAGGCCTGTGTATAGCAAAAAAAAAAAAAAAAAAAAAAGAAAGAAAGAAAAAGCACATATACTTCAAATTTTATATATCATACAGAACGATTACTAGATACTTCATAATCCTAGATTAAGAAATGATGTTCTACCAATGTATGGATACCAAGGGGGAAAGGGGTGGGGTGGGAGGAATTGGGAGATCGGGATTGACATATATACAGTACTATGTATAAAATTGATAAATAATGATAACCTACTGTATAGCACAGGGAACTCTACTTAATGCACTGTGGTGTCCTAAATGGGAGGGAAACCCAAAAGGGAGGGGATATATGTATACGTATGGCTGATTCATTTTGCTGTGCAGTAGAAGCTAGCACAACATTGTAATGCAACTATACTCCAATAAAAATTAATTTAAAATAAAAGAATAGAACTACCATACAACCCAGCAATCCCACTACTGGGCATATATCCTGAGAAAACCATAATTCAAAAAGAGTCATGTACTACAGTGTTCATTGCAGCTCTATTTACAATAGCCAGGACACAGAAGCAATGTAAGTGTCCACCGACAGATGAATGGATAAAGATGTGGCACATACATACAATGGAATATTACTCAGCCATAAAAAGAAACGAAATTGGGTTATTTGTCGTGAGGTGGATGGACCTAGAGTCTGTCATACAGAGTGAAGTAAGTCAGAAAGAGAAAAACAAATACCATATGCTAACACATATATATGGAATCTAAAAAAGAAAAAATGGTTATGAAGAACCTAGGGGCAGGACAGGAATAAAGACGCAGACATAGAGAATGGACTTGAGGACACGGGGAGGGGGAAGGGTAAGCTGGGACGAAGTGAGAGAGTGGCATGGACTTATACATACTACCAAATATAAAATAGATAGCTAGTAGGAAGCAGCCGCATAGCACAGGGAGATCAGCTCAGTGCTTTGTGACCACCTAGAGGGGTGGGATAGGGAGGGTGGGAGGGAGACCCAAGAGGGAGGAGATATGGGATATGGGGAGATATATATATATATATATATATGTATAGCTGATTCACTTTGCTATAAAGCAGAAACTAACCCACCATTGTAAAGCAATTATACTCCAATAAAGATGTTTAAAAAAAAACCACAAAAATAAAATAAAATTCTCCCACCTAAGAAAACAAAAAAAATATAAATACAAAAACATAAGTTAAAAAAAGAAATCACGTTCTAAAAGGTATTAAGTGTGTAGACATATTAAACCAAATTACATGTCATCTCAGAAAATATCACCTGATTAAAAAAAAATCAGCCTTTTAAGCCATATGATAGCCTGAGAATGTCATTTTCCACATTCCCAGCATCAATGAATTCTACTTCCTATGACACACTAGAAGGAACTAGGAACTAGACAGCGTGAACTTATTGCACAGATTTAAAAACATCTTTCTTTACAAAATCTTTCTTTCCTTACAAAATATTTCTTTAAAATAAAAACCGGTGGTGAGCCAGATTTGTCCAATGGTGTCATAGCTTCCTGAACCCTGGACCAACAAAACAATGAAACAGAAATAAGTTCAGTTATTTGCACACATATACCTAAATGAATGCATAGGAAAAGAGTCTAAAAAGATATAGGCCAAACAATTAATACAGAGAACTTCTGTGAAAGAGAATGGACATAGGGCACAGAAAAGGAGGGACTTTCACCTTTACTACTGAAAGCAGAGAAACATTTGATTAAAAATATGGAATCTGAGGTCAGACAGACCTGAGTTCAAGGTTAGGGTTTGTCACTTATTAGCTATATGATCTCATACTAGTTACTTATCTTTTATGAACCTCATTGCAAAACAGAAATAATAGAACCTAAGTCAACAGGTTGGTTGTTTTTTCAGTTTTATTTTGTGGTAAATATATATAACATAAAACATGTCATTTTAACCACTTTTGAGGGTACATCACTGGCATTAATTACATTCACAATGTTGTACAACCATCACTGCTTTCTATTTCCAAAACTTTTTCATCACCCCAAACAGAAACTCTGCAACCATTAAGCAATTGTTCCCCATTCCCCTTTTGCTCCAGTCCCCGGTAAACTCTATGATCTACTTTATTTCTGATTTGCCTGTTCTAGGTATCTCATATAAGTGGAACCATACAACATGTGGTTTATTTCTGGCTTATTTCACTTAGCATAATGTTTTCAAGGGTCATCCATGTTGTAGCATGTATCATAACTTCATTCCTTTTTAGGGCTGAATCATACTCCAGTGTGTGTGTGTGTGTGTGTGTGTGTGTGTGTGTGTGTGTGTGTGTGTGTGTGTGTGTGTGTGTGTGTGTGTGTGTGTGTGTCACATTCTTTTATCCATTCATCAGTTAATGAACACTTGGGTTATTGTGAATAATGCTGCTGGGAACACTGGTATACAGTACTTTCGTGCTGTTGTTGTGTTGTTTTACAATTAGATAAGAAAATACAATACTTAACATGATATTTCATGTATATAAAGGCTCAATAAATGCTAATTATACTTATATATTGTTTGAATGGTTTAAATAAACCTGTGTTCATGTATTGAGTTGGCCAAAAAGTTAGTTTGGGATTATGGAAAAACTCGAACAAACTTTTTGGCCAACCCAATATAACATGTAAATTTTTTTAAATAACTGCTCCTAAGAGCATGATCTGATGGTAAAACAATCATATAACTAAAGAAAGAATGTGTCCAGGAGGACGATATTGATCAGGAGAGAATATTCGTGAGTGAGAAACCTAAGTAGTAGTCTTTCATGCACAGTAGATGGGGATGCTGACAAATGAACAAAACATTAATCCACCTGACATGTCATTCCTGCCATGGAATAGCCCATTCCTGCCATGGGCTATCAGAACTTAAATCCATTAGAGTAACTATCCTTATTCCAACTCCATTCTTTAGGCAAACTTCTAATAAAATACTTTCTGCAAGAAAAAAAAAGCACCAGTAGGGCTGACACAACTAACTCCAATGCTCGATAGATATATTCTTTATTGTAAATCACTAAACTAGCATTCTAAATTCACCTACTTTGCTTCCTATAAGACTAGCAAATATATTAGCATCGCTAATTTGATCAATTCTATAAGGTTGAGTCTCATAAATTCACCAATAAAATGTCTTCATTAATCATTTAATTCTACATTTAATTCCTTATTGAGCTCCTGTTCAGTACCAGACACTGTGCTAGAAATGACTAGTTACTTAGTCTTCCCATAGTAACAATTTACTCTCACCACATACTTCTTTCAAATATCTTCAGTTATCACCACTATTAATAATGCATAAATAAATAATAGGTTCACAGGAAATTTTATATAAGTTTTATGGGAAGTAAATCTCAAAAAAGAGAAAATATAGACATTATATAAATTTATTTCCACTCAGCTGGTGAGAACACTACTATAAAATGGTGTTTTTAAATTATTCCATATGTTTAAAATATGACAAAAGTAAAAAAAAATAGTTTGGCCACTTTGTTTATATTTTTTACATGTTTTTAAAACATTTAAAAAGAAATATGAAGGGTCTTGTTTTACCAGCTATTAAAAATGTATTTAAAAAATATCAGTCTAGGGGCTTCCCTGGTGGCACAGTGGTTGGGAGGCCGCCTGCCAATGCAGGAGACGTGGGTTAGAGCCCTGGTCCGGGAAGATCCCACATGCCTCGGAGCAGCTGGGCCCCTGTGCCATAGCTGCAGAGCCAGCGCTCTGGAGCCCATGAGCTGCAACTACTGAGCCCACGTGCTACAACTACTGAAGCCTGCATGCCTAGAGCCCGTGCTCCACAGCAAGAGAAGCCACCGCAATGAGAAGCCCGTGCAAAGCAAGGAACAGGAGGCCCCACTCGCTGCAACTAGAGAAAGCCCGCACGCAGCAACAAAGATCCAACGAAGCCAAAAATAAATAAATAATATAAATTTATTTTTAAAAAAAGTATCAGTCTAAATATAGGTAGATTATCTAAAAAACAAGCTATGTATACCATAAATGTATCAGAATAGGACATTTTTATGATCTTGGGATGAGGAGGAACTTTTCTAATCATATGCCAAAAGCAAAAACTCTAAAGGAAAAGACAGAAAGATTTAACAGAATTTTAAAGTTACTTTTTTTTTTTTTGGGGGGGGGGCAGTACGTGGGCCTCTCACTGCTGTGGCCTCTCCCATTGCGGAGCACAGGCTCCGGACGCGCAGGCCCAGTGGCCATGGCTCACGGGCCCAGCCGCTCCGCAGCATGTGGGATCTTCCTGGACCGGGGCACAAACCCGTGTCCCCTGCACCACCAGGGAAGCCCTAAAGTTACATTTTTAATTGAAGTATAGTTGATTTACAATATTATATTAGTTTCAGGTGTACAGCATAGTGATTCAGTATATTTGCATATTATACTCCATTACAAGATAATGGCTATAATTCCCTGTGCTATACAATATATCCTTGTTGCTCGTCTAAAAGTTATAGATTTTTTTAATTCTCTGAATAAATTTAAAAGAAAATTATATTACAAACAGGGAAAATACCTGTAAACTGTGAAGGTCAAAGGGTTGCTATTCCTAAAATTCAAAGAGCTCTTGCAATGTAGTTAGAGAAAAAGAACTTTATAATAGAAAATGGGGCAAATGGTAGAATTTTTTTTTAATAACTTGATTTTAAAACATACATTTAAAAAGCCTTAAATCAAATATATCAAATAATTAAGAGCTCTGTCTTCACAGTTTGGATCCTGAGTCCCAAACCTGACTGTAATTGAATAGCTATGTTAATACTGGATAAGTTTCTTAACCTAATTCTCAGTTTCTTTATGGAGACTATTTATTAACCCAAAGGTACTGGCAAGATAAGGTAAGTATTTTATAAACAGATAAGATGAAAAAATCAAAAAGGGAAGACATGGCTATAAGACGATTAATAAAAATGGTAAGGAGCTCAAGTTAAAATGAAAAGAATGATAGCCAGTGGAGACTTCAGAAGAACGTCTTTGCCTGCTAAAACCTTTGAGTGTGAGACACACAGGTGTCATTTATTTGTATAGGAACACCTATGTCACATTCAAAGTTTCCTAGGAATTCTCAAGCAGATAAGCACTAATGGAAAAGAAGGGACAGACCAAGGAAAAAGACATAAATGACCCAAGCCTTCTGAAACAGCACAACCATGGAGAGATGATCAATTGGGGTGGGGGGACTGACTTTGATAGGTTTCAAATATTCACATATACAAAAAAAAAAAACCCCAGGAAGGGGAAGTAGGGAGAAGGGAGAGAAGGGAAAGGATAAGGAGGGGAAAGAGAAGGGGGAGAAGGAGGAAGAGGAGGAGGAAGAAGAGATTTTCCCACAATTCCCCAAACTGTGACTCTGTGAGGAAAAAAGTCTTACAGAAAGTATATAGAATTAGATATATTTGGGTTTGCAGCAATTCTGTAGTAGATATCTCCTGAATGGCAGATAAGAGACAATAATATATGGTACAAGGAAGGGAAAGGAGGGGTGGTAAGGGGTAAAAGAGAAGAACCTAGTGGCCATATCTCTACTAAACCCTCCCCCTCCCCCACTCCTTACAGTGGCTATGATCCAGAAGGAGACACTTGATCCAAGCTATCTCAATTAGATTCTCTCTCTCTCAAAAGAAATAGAGACTAGGAATCACAGGAGAGCATCCTTGGGAGAAGCATAAAAGACAGTGATTAACTTCACAGTTTGATAACTTACATGTATTAAGTTTCAAATGGGTAACCTCTAAAGGAAAAGAAATGGAATGTTTGTCAATCAAACAAGTAGAGGGGAAAATTGATTCAGGAAAATAAACTGAATTAATCCAAAAGACAGTGAGAACATATGAAAAAATAAATATTTTCAAAGTCTTTTTAAAAAGGAAAAAAAATGGTAGAAATAAATCCAAATAATTCTGTATTTACAATAAATGTAAATGGCCTGTTACAGTCAAAATACAAAGATTTCACACCGAGAGAGAAAAATCCAGTCAAGATGCTTTTCCAAAAAACATCAAAACACAAGAATACAGAGAGAATTAAAATAAAAGGATGGAAAAACAAACCACATAAATAACCAAAATAAAGCTACATTATTTATAATAAGGGAAAAAAAGAGGAACTATAGGGCAAAAATCCTAACTAAAGATAACGATTGTCATTACATAAAAGGTGCAAATCATCATGAAAATAAAATAATTCTACATTTCATCATTTAATTAATCTAGTATTACTCAAAGTATATAATCGGCAAAAATTGAGAGAGTTACATGGAAAAACTGGAAAATACCCCATCAAGATAGATAACTTTAATACACAATAATTTATAGGTGAAGCAGACAAAAATCTGAAAATCTAAATAACAAGTTGGGTCTACTGGACACATCCAACAACTGCAGGAGAAACATTATTTTGAAAAACATGTGGAACATTTATATACATGGAACAAATACTAGGCCACGATGGAAATAAGTTGGAAATTTTTTTAAATAATAACTTTTTTTAAAGCATTTGGAAATTAAAACACACCTTTAAACAACTCATAGTTCAAAGAAGAAAACAGAAATAGGAAATAAGAAAGCATTTAACATGGAACAATAATAAAAAGACAACATATCAAAATGTGTGGGATGTACCTACAGTGGTACTTAGAAATCTAAAGCCTTAAAATTTATATTAGAAAAGAAGAATGCTGAGAATTAACAGGCTAATCAAAGAACTTTAAAAGATGGGGAAAAGAACAAAAGTAAATGAAAGAAAATAATACAGATGAGAGTACAGATTAATAGAAAATAGAGAAAATCAACATTGCAAAAAATTGGTTCTTTCACAAGACTGACAAGATCTTTTCACAAGATCTCTAAGAAGAGACCAAGGAAAGAGAAGATGTAAATAAGCAATATTAGAATTTAAAAATGTACACAATTACTGATCTTAAGAGAGTAACCAGAAAATCATCATTTAGAACAAGTTTATGCCAATAAATTTTTAAATTAACATTAAGTGGGCAAATTCCTAAAAAATGCAACTTGTCAAATGACACAAGAAATAACAGGAAACTTCAATAATCCTACATCTAATAAAGAAACTGAATCCCTACTTTAAAATCTCTCTGGAAATAAAACTCCAGGATGAGATAGATTTGTCATTGAATTCTTCCAAACTTTCAAATATCTAAGGTAGTAATGACACCAACATTACATGAAGAAGTACATTTCAACGTGTTTTGTGAGGGCAGCATAATGTTGATGCCAAAACTTTACACAGACATCAAAAGAAAAGAATCTCTCTTGTGTACACAACGCAAAAAGAACATAAAGCACTAGTAAATCAAATCCAAAAATATGTTATACATCACAACTAAGTTGGGTCTAATGAAGGAATGCCAGATTGATTCAATATTCAAACTTAATGTTTATCACCACATCAATGGAATAAAGATGAAAAATCAAATGATTATCTCAACAAACACAAAAAAATAATAAAATGCAATACTAATCTATATTAAAATAACAAAAAACTTAAAAAGCTTTTAGAAAATTAGGAATAGATACATTGGATAAAACTCTTAAGCAGTTTTTAAGTCAACTTCTAAAGGCATATTGCCAAGGACAAGATCCAAAGCTAGGGTACTCAGAATGACTCTAAAACCCAGGCTTTTCCCACAACACCCCAGCAGTGGTCATGAAATATTTTTGTTCACATACTAGCTCTACAAAGGTTTTGAAAAACAACGTACTCCTTTGAACAGTTTTAAATTATAGCTCAAATAATTATAGGTTTAACAGTTGTAAATGATGTGATTTCCAGTATATTTCATACTGCATATATGCTTTAAATAGAATTCTATTAAAACCTGGAATTTATGAAAATTTATGGGAAATGTCCACCATATAATCTAATTGGCAAAGCCAAGCCTCATTATCAAACCAATCTATAACATAAGACTTATTTTGTTAGAAAAGGTCTGACTTTAATTTTTAACTCAAATGAGTGTGTTATTACATAGCCCAATGTCAGCCATTTTGCTTCAGAGTTTTCAGAAAGATTATGGATGACTGATAGAGCTTGTTACTAGTTTGTAAGCTAGTGAAATAAAACACCTGCCTCAATACTTTTTATAGAGCTTTTTGTTATGCCCTCCCTTGGGAGCTATGCATTCTCAAATAGTCCCTTTTGTTTTGCACCCAAGAGATTTTCACAAGCTAAAGCATGAACCATAGATTTGAGACAAGAAGTATGCCTTTATCTTATAAAGCGGGAGACGAGCAATTATAAAATGGGAGTGGAAAAAGAAAACAGACTTCATAGTGTTCTCAAACAGATGGATTTTAGAAAAGAATACTTACGGAAGTTGAGGATCTGGAATTTGACTCCCATTAAACTATATGTACCCACATACCCTTGGGGTGCCTTCATGTACTAATGGTACAGCTACCTCAATTTGAAGACGAGTATCACAATCCTGAGCTTTAATAGATAATTTTAAGTGAAAATGACAATTTGTATTTTCACAAAATGTTTTAATCTGATTTTAATTGACTCTCAGGTGTAAGTGAATGACGGTATCTTTAAAAAGGACTCCATGCTGGAGGCTTTGTTTTCTAACAGGGATCACCTGCAGTATGTGAGGAGGGTTGTTTTGGCTACTGATAGGAATCATTTTCTTAGCCCTCTCCCTCTCCTCCTCACTCTAAGGTAAGTTTGCCAGCCAGGGATCCCAGTACAGCAGTTCAGGGTGTCAGAACCCTTTCTCAGGGCCAAAACTGCCTCTGAGGTGCCCTGGGACATAACTGCTCCTACTGGTGGCCAACACTCCATCAGCAACTGTCTAGTGCCTGTTCCATAGTCCAGATACAGTGCCAGGCCTGTTGCCTCCCCCTTCACCACATTCTCCCAAATTCCAGTCCTCCATACTCCCAAATACTATGCCATGTGTGAGCAGGGAAAATGCTGAGCCACATGAGAATCTGGGCCCAAACCAAACTAGGAAAGTCAGTCTGGTGCCCTATTAAAACCTCTCTAATGATGCAATTAAAAGAAAAAAAAGTTTTCGTTTAATTTTTTGTTTGTTTGTTTTTGTTATTAAGCAAACATGTTTATTTTTTCCATATTTCTATTTTGACATACTTGAAATCACAGAGAATATGGTTCCCTGTACTTTTAAAAATTTTAACAGTACATTTCTTAATTTCTCTTTCACATTAAAAGGGTGATAGCCATCAAATTCTTTCCCTCCTTCTGGAGCTGACAACAGAGGGGGAAATTACTCCCACATTCTCTCAAGTTAATAACCGTTATACACATTTAAAAGTCCTTTTAATTGTTGGAACTCTTTTTCCCGATTGCCTGCTCTGGTTTTACCCAAAACCACATGGGGGTATGTAGGTTCAGAGCCCTAGACCCTCAGGCCTTTTGTTCTGTCCCTACTTCTGACACCCCAGACATGCCTGGGGAATTCCACGGCTTCTCAAAACACAGCTCTTAAGGGTATCAGCAGGCTGAGTTTCCCAAGCTGTGGGACAGAGGCAGTCAGCCAGCAAAGGGCCACCAACCTCATCCCAGCCAGGGCAATTCTAACCCAGAGTCCTGTCTTGTATCCCACAGCCCACGAGACATGAAGCCCACAGAAGCAACTATTCCAGGGCTCCTAAAAGCAGCCCAGAGCACACAGCCCTGCCCACCTGTAACTGCTGAGTCTACTGTGGCAGATACTCCATGCCTGCACTGAAGCAGACGTAGTGGGACTTGGAGGCCCTGCCCTGAGCACCAAGCAGCAGTATGTCTCTGAGCACCACCCACTCAGAGCTAGAGTTTTACAAGTGCTCCCAACTCCTACAATTGAGAGTTTGATGACAATGCCTGAGGCAAGGAAGAGGAGTGGGACAGAGTACTACCATGACTCAGAAAACCTGAACTTCTGCTCTGGACATGCCAGGACCTCACAAGTAATCCTGGGCAGGACACATCCCTTACTATAAAAGGAGAGAGAGAGCAAGAAGAATTACAATCCTGAAGCCTGTAGAACAAAAACAACATTCACAGAAAGACAGACAAGATGAAAGGGCAGAGGGCTATGTACCAGATGAAGGAACAAGATAACATGCCAGAAAAACAACTAAATGAAGTGGAGATTGGCAACATTCCAGAAAAAGAATTCAGAATAATGATAGTGAACATGATCCAGGACCTCAGAAAAAGAATGGAGGCAAACATCAAGAAGATGCAAGAAATGTTTAACACAGACCTGGAAGAATTAACGAACAAACAAACAGAGATGAACAATACAATAACTGAAATGAAAAATACACTAGAAGGAATCAATAGCAGAATAACTGAGGCAGAAGAACGGATAAGTGACGTGGAAGACAGAATGGTGGAATTCACTGCTGTGGAACAAAATAAAGAAAAAAGAATGAAAAGAAACGAAGACAGCCTAAGAGACCTCTGGGACAACATGAAATGCAACAACATTCGCATTACAGGGGTCCCAGAAGGACAAGAGAGAGAGAAAGGACCAGAGAAAACACTTCAAGAGATTATAGTCAAAAACTTCCATAACATGGCAAAGGAAATAGCCACCCAAGTCTAGGAAGCGCAGCGACTCCCATACAGGAAAACCCAAGGAGAAACACACCGAGACACATAGTAATCAAATTGGCAAAAAATTAAAGACAAAGAAAAATTATTGAAAGCAGCAAGGGAAAAACGACAAATAACTTACAAGGGAACTCCCATAACGTTAACAGCTGATTTCTCAGCAAAAACTCTACAAGCCAGAAGGGAGTGGCATGATATACTTAAAGTGATGAAAGGGAAGAACCTACAACCAAGATTGCTTGACCCGGCAAGGACCTCATTCAGATTCCACGTAGAAATCAAAAGCTTTACAGACAAGCAAAAGCTAAGAGAATTCAGCACCACCAAACCAGCTCTACAACAAATGCTAAAGGAACTTCTCTAAGTGGAAAACACAAGAGAAGAAAAGGACCTACAAAAACAAACCCAAAAAAATTAAGAAAATGGTCATAGGAACATACATATCGATAATTACCTTAAACGTGAATGGATTAAATGCTCCAAACAAAAGACACAGGCTTGCTGAATGGATACAAAAACAAGACCCATATATATGCTGTCTACAAGAGACCCACTTCAGACCCAGGGACATATACAGACTGAAAGTGAGGGGATGGAAAAAGATATTCCATACAAATGGAAATCAAAAGAAAGCTGGAGTAGCAATACTCATATCAGATAAAATAGACTTTCAAATAAAAACTGTTAAAGAGACAAAGAAGGACACTATATAATGATCAAGGGATCAATCCAAGAAGAAGATATAACAATTATAAATATATATGCACCCAACATAGGAGCACCACAACACAGAAGGCAACTGCTAACAGCTATAAAAGAAGAAATCGACAGTAACACAATAATAGTGGGGGACTTTAACACCTCACTTACACCAATGGACAGATCAACCAAAATGAAAATAAATAAGGAAACAGAAGCTTTAAATGACACAATAGACCAGATAGATTTAATTGACATTTATAAGACATTCCATCCCGAAACAGCAGATTACACTTTCTTCTCAAGTGTGCACAGAACATTCTCCAGGATAGATCACATCTTGGGTCACAAATCAAGCCTCAGTAAATTTAAGAAAATTGAAATCATATCAAGCATCTTTTTTGACCACAATGCTATGATATGACAAATTAATTACAGGAAAAAAAACCTGTAATAAATACAAACATATGGAGGTTAAACAATATGCTACTAAATAACCAAGAGATGACTGAAGAAATCAAAGAGAAATCAAAAAATACCTAGAGACAAATGACAATGAAAACACGACAAACCAAAACCTATGAGACACTGCAAAAGCAGTTCTAAGAGGGAAGTTTATAGCTATACAAGCCTACCTCGAGAAACATGCAAAATCTCATATAAACAATCTAACCTTACACCTAAAGCAACTACACAAAGAAAAAGAAACAAAACTCAAAGTTAGCAGAAGGAGAGAAATCATAAAGATTAGAGCAGAAATAAATGAAATAGAAACAAAGAAAACAACAGAAAAAATCAATAAAACTAAAAGCTGTTTCTTTGAGAAGATAAACAAAATTGATAAACCATTAGCCAGAGGGAGAGGACTCAAATCAATAAAATTAGAAATGCAAAAGGAGAAGTTACAACAGACACTGCAGAAATTACAAAGCATCCTAAGAGACTACTACAAGCAACTCTATGCCAATAAAATGGACAACCTGGAAGAAATGGACAAATCTTAGAAAGGTATAACCTTGCAAGACTGAACCAGGAAGAAATACAAAATATGAACAGACCAATCAAAAGTAATGAAATTGAAACTGCGATGAAAAATCTTCCAACAAACAGAAGTCCAGGACCAGATGGCTTCACAGGTGAATTCTATCAAATATTTAGAGAAGAGGTAACACTCATCCTTCTCAAACTCTTCCAAAAAATTGCAGAGAAAGGAACACTCCCAAACTCATTCTATGAGGCCACCATCACCCTGATACCAAAATCACACAAAGATACTACAAAAGACGAAAATTACAGACCAATATCACTGATGAATATACATGCAAAAATCCTCAACAAAATACTAGCAAACAGAATCCAACAACACATTAATAGGAACATACACCATGATCAAGTGGGATTTATCCCAGGGATGCAAGGATTCTTCAATATATGCAAATCAATCAATGTGATACATCATATTAACAAACTGAAGAATAAAAACCATATGATTATCTCAATAGATACAGAAAAAGCTTTTGACAAAATTCAACACCCATTTCTGATAAAAACTCTACAGAAAGTGGGCATAGTGGGAACCTATCTCAACATAAAGGCCATATACAACAAACCCACAGCAAACATCATTCTCAATGGTGAAAAACTGAAAGCATTTCCTCTAAGATCAGGAACAAGACAAGGATGTCCACTCTCACCACTATTAGTCAACATAGTCTTGGAAGTCCTAGCCTCGGCAATCAGAGAAGGAAAAGAAATTAAAGGAATACAAATTGGAAAAGAAGAACTAAAACTGTCACTGTTTGCAGATGACATGATACTGTACATAGAGAATCCGAAAAATGCCACCAGAAAACTACTAGAGCTAATCAATGAATTTGGTACAGTTGCAGGATACAAAATTAATGCACAGAAATCTCTTGCATTCCTATACACTAATGATGAAAAATCTGAAAGAGAAATTAAGGTAACACTCCCATTTACCATTGCAACAAAAAGAATAAAATACCTAGGAATAAACCTACCTAGGGAGACAAAAGACCTGTATGCAGAAAACTATATGACACTGATGAAAGAAATTAAAGATGATACCAACAGATGGAGAGATATACCATGTTGTTGGACTGGAAGAATCAATATTGTGAAAAGGACTATACTACCCAAAGCAATATACAGATTCAATGCAATCCCTATCAAATTACCAATGGCATTTTTTACAGAACTAGAACAAAAAATCTGAAAATTCATATGGAGACACTAAAGATGCCAAATAGTCAAAGCAGTCTTGAGGGAAAAAAACGGAGCAGGAGGAATCAGATTCCCTGATTTCAGACTATACTACAAAGCTACAGTAATCAAGACAATATGGTACTGGCACAAAAACAGAAACATAGATCAATGGAACAAGATAGAAAGCCCAGAGATAAACCCACCCACCTATGGTCAACTAATCTATGACAAAGGAGGCAAGGATATACAATGGAGAAAAGACAGTCTCTTCAATAAGTGGTGCTAGGAAAACTGGACAGCTACATGTAAAAGAATGAAATTAGAACACTCCCTAATACCATATACAAAAATAAACACAAAATGGATTCGAGACCTAAATGTAAGACCGGACACTATAAAACTCTTAGAGGAAAACATAGGAAGAACAATCTTTGACATAAATCACAGCAAGATCTTTCTTGATCCACCTCCTAGAGTAATGGAAATAAAAACAAAAATAAACAAATGGGACCTAATGAAACTTAAAAGCTTTTGCACAACAAAGGATACCATAAACAAGATGAAAAGACAACCCTCAGAATGGGAGAAAATATTTGCAAATGAATCAATGGACAAAGGATTAATCTCTAAAATATATAAACAGCTCATGCAGCTCAATATTAAAGAAACAAACAACCCAATCCAAAAATGGGAAGAAGACCTAAATAGACATTTCTCCAAAGAAGACATACAGATGGCCAAGAAGCACATGAAAAGCTGCTCAACATCACTAATTATTAGAGAAATGCAAATCAAAACTACAATGAGGTATCACCTCACATCAGTTAGAATGGGCATCATCAGAAAATCTACAAACAACAAATGCTGGAGAGGGTGTGGAGAAAAGGGAACCCTCTTGCACTGTTGGTGGGAATGTAAATTGATACAGCCACTATGGAGAACAGTATGGAGGTTCCTTTAAAAGCTAAAAATAGAATTACCATATGATCTAGCACTCCCACTACTGGGTATACACCAGGAGAAAACCATAATTCAAAAAGACACATGCACCCCAATGTTCATTGCAGCACTATTTACAATAGCCAGGTCATGGAAGCAACCTAAATGTCCATCGCCAGACGAATGTATAAAGAAGTTGTGGTACATATATACAATGGAATATTACTCAGCCATAAAAAGGAACAAAATTGGGTCATTTGTTGAGATGTGGATGGATCTAGAGTCTGTCATACAGAGTGAAGTAAGTCAGAAAGAGAAAAACAAATATCATATATTAATGCATGTATGTGGAACCTAAAAAATGGTACAGATGAACCGGTCTGCAGGGCAGAAGTTGAGACACAGATGTAGAGAACAAATGTATGGACACCAAGGGGGGAAAACCGCGAGGGGGTTGGGGGTGGTAATGTGATGAATTGGGCGATTGGGATTGACATGTATACACTGATGTGTATAAAACTGATGACTAATAAGAACCTGCTATATAAAAAAATAAATAAAATAAAATTTAAAAATTAAAAAAAAAGAAAAAAAAACCTAATACTAAAAAAAAAAAAAAATAGAGAAAACCCACCTGGTTCTGGGTAAAACCAGAGCAGTCAGTTAGGAAAATAAAAAAAGAGTTATAAGAACTAAAAGGAAAAGAAAAATTTAGAGTGAATGAGTAAATATTGCCTAAGAGTGCAATATTAATATTCTTAAGGTGAGAAAAGCAATTTTCTGAAAATTATTTTTATGGCTCCTAAGCAGTACTTCCAATGAGTTTAAACTAAAATTAAACAGTTGTTTACATAACACCCTAAAATATCTGTATAGAAAATAGCAGGATCATGTCCAGTGTTTACATATATATTATTACACATATGTGATATAAGAATTTTGATGTATTACACATATGTGATATAAGAATTTTGATGCCAGCTGAGTGAAAAAGGCAACAGAATTTCTCTAGCACAATACTGCAGCAGCAATGGGCTCTCTGTTATTACCTGCAGGCATCTAGGATCTTGCTTAATATATTATAGATTTTTTAAAACACAGATGATAAATTATTTTTTAAAACTATTTAAAACAGTAATACTACTTGCTTAAGAGCAGGTAAAAAGCAAACAACAGAAAGGTACAGCTCTAACTCACTTTTTGCTAGTGGTTCTTACCTTTATTCAAGTGTATAGCCACTGAAATAAGCCAGTCAAAAAAGGGCAAATACTGTATGAGTCCACTCATACGAGGTACTTAGAACAGTCAAATTCACAGACAGAAAGTAGAATGGTAGAGGTCAGCGGTCAGAGGGAGGGAGTTAAATGTGGAGTTATTTTTAATGAGTACAGTTTGGGAAGATGAAAAAAGCTCTGTTAATGGATGATAGTGTTGGTTGCACAACAATGTCAATGTACCTGATGCCACTGAACTGCACACTTAAAAATGGTTTAAAAGGTAAATTTTATGTTATGTATATTTTACCACAATGTTTAAAATAAAGATTTTTTTAATTCATGGAAGGAAAAACTTTAAATTGAGAAACTTCTACCCATTGACTTAATCTTTCCTGCAACTAAATAAATTTTCCATTATTCTATTTTAGTGGCAGAATATCAGTGCTCTAAGGAGCACGGCTTAAAATCCAGATACTGATGCAACAGCAATGTCCTGAAAAGTTACATATGTCTCATACATATTTTTGCAAGCAAACATTTATAATTCTGTTGATATTAAATGATATAAGAAATTTTTATATAGGCTTTCTAAATACACATAAACAAGAGAAATATAAATGAGTAAAAGGTATTTAACCCACCATAAAAATGAGAGGTTTCACATGCCATTGTAAAAATACTTTGCTATAATATCTACTAATAGCTAATACAAAGTTTGCCTTACTTGCCAGTCTTTCTGCATTAAAAAATAATAGCAAATGTATCTAGGAACCAAAAAGGAAGATCTATGTCTGATGAAAATGTTTGTAGTACATTTACTTTCAAAGTGCTTTACTAGCTTATTTTAAGTAACGAATGAATGAAATATTAGTAATATTTTATAATTAAAAATGTTATAAGGATTATTTCCTTAAAAAATTAATGATTTATTTACTTTTCTACAATTTATTCTCAAAATGAAAAACTGAAGTTCAAGCAGTTCACAAGTTATGAACTAGTTATAATCCAGAAATTTGTTTCCAAATAATTAATTTGAAATTTAGAATACAATATCTCATAAAAAGTTTTACAAATACTGGTTAGTTTTCCGGCCCACTTAAATCTGTAAGTTTAAACCTAAGGTCAAACAAGTAATTATCAATTCTTTCACTCACCATCACTTTCAGGAGCATGCCTGAATTTAACAGCACTGAAGATAGTGTACTTATTTTCTCAATCTATGATTTCTAAAGAAATACTAAATTGGTCCCTGAGCCTAGACTTCATGGCAACATTTGGTTGAGTTTCTCTCTTGCTAGAATCCTAAGTTCCCCCAACTATTAGAAATCCACTTAGTTCTAGGCAGGCTGACCAAAGGATTCAGTTCCCTGGCATGCACCTCCAGGTGGAGAAACATGGTCCAAACAATCAATGCTCTCCAGTCTATCCAGCCAGACACATGGCCCAACATGACAAAATTCTTCTGGTTTCTTGCATAAAACAGGGAGCAAAACAAACTGCCTCCACAGTATTAATGGAGGATCCAAACTTTATAAACATTAAGCTGACATTCTCTAGTCTGGAGCTGTGATTCTTAATCAGAAGTGCACATTAGAATCAACAGGGAAGCATTTTAAAAATTCACATACCATTTCCTGCATCCTGACTTAACCGAATCATAATCTCTGGAAGTGAGTTAAAATCATACATATTTTGAAAAAGCCACACAAGTTATTTGGATGTATACCCTAAGTTAAGAACCACTTCTTTTGAGGACTTTACATCTTAAGTAGTTGTTCAATAGCCACATAGACCTATGAAAAACAAACCAAAATTTACACTCTTGGTTCCATCTATCTGCCCTTGAAATAAAAGACCCAAACTCCATCCAGCTAACCCTGAAATAACTGGCCCAAAACCAAACCAGGTAAAGGTACCCCATAAAAAGTCACAATGAAGGATTTTCAGGATCTGGTGCTCTTTTCTTGAAGATAGCCAGGTTATTCCTTACAAATTCTATCTTCTGTGAGTCCTACAAGCTCCTGTCACTGGGGAGAGGATCATTTATTTAGAATTTACTATGGAATTATCAATTGAGAATAAAACCCAAGAAACTCCACCTTTGTCTCTGTCTCGGACTGATGTGAAAAAGAAGCAATGCCATTTTTGCACAAATTATTTTGGCACACCTTAGTTAAAACTACAACACGGCCTGTTTCTGAGCAGCTGGACGTAGCTTCAGGGGAAAAAAATCACAATCCTACTAGCTGATAAACTCATCACCACACATGTCATGTGAACATATATTCCTGACAATTTCAATACCTCTCCTTATGACAGTCACTCTCCTAACCCTCCAAAATCACTATTTCATATTGTGCAGAAAAAAGATGGCATCGCAGGCCTAAGGCTGCTATTCTTAGAAAGACCTGCTTCCAAGGTTGGTCCTCGCCTGGAGTCTGGGAACTCAGATTTGAGAAGTGTTCCCTCAATCCTGATAGGATTAAGTGGCTCAGTGTACCTAAACTGTGTAAACAATATGGCTTATGCTGAATGCTTGCTGTTCTGGGTGTCTGGAATTTTGATCTGTGCTAGGCAGAGGGAGCCTATGTGACCAGGCTCCAGTGAAAACCTTGGGCATTAAGTTCTTAATGAGCTTCACTGGTAGACAACACTTCACACGTGATGTCACAATTCACTGCTGAAGGGATTAAACGCATCTTGTGTGACCAATGGGAGAGGATTCTTGGAAGCTTCTGTTTGGTTTCCTCTGCCTTTGCCCCATGAGCTCTTTCCCTTTGCTGATTTTGCTTTGTAGCTTTTTGTCAGAATAAATACTAACCATGAGTATAACTACATGCTGAGTTCTGTTGAGTCCTGCTAGTGAAGCACCTAACTTGGGGGTAGTCTTGGGGACCCTGACACACACATCTCCTCTCTCATTAAATTTCCAATAATCCCATTACCTACCAACACTCTCACCTGATTACTTTGTCTTAAATATTAATGAAATAATAGGAGCAATCCAGAAGTGAACTCCTTTATCTTCCCACAACCCTGTATCTGTACCCTTGTCCTCTGCCTCTCTACTATAAAAAAACCAAAAAAGTGCCCTGCTTCAATCAAAGACCAATCTCTATATTTATGTTCCCTCTCTCCTATATCATAAATTTCTTTCTCCTCACTGGATCACTTTTATCAACCATAGTTTTCCCCCATGCTTTAAAACACTCCCTAATCCCATGTCCCCCTCTACCTACCACCAAAATTCTTTACTCCCCACCACAGTGAAACCTCTGTAAAAAATTGTCTCTCCCTATATATATGTGGCTTCCACCTTGCTCCCATTTTCTTTCCACCTGACTTGACTTAGACTTTTGCCTGCATCTTGGCCACATTCACCACATGTGATATTCCTTTCTTCTGAAACTTTTCTTTTGGCTTCCTGACAACACGTTCTCCGGGTTTCTTCTACGTCACCAGCCATTCTCCATTTCTGGCTCCTCTACTGTTCAAGCTCTAAATTTTGGATGCCTCAAGAGTCAGCCCTTAGTCTTTTCCTCTTTCTTATCTACACATGTTAAGGGTTTCACCTAGTCCTACTGCTTCACCTATAAGCTGATGAATCTGAAGTTTATATCTCCAGTTCTAACCTCCCAAATAACTATATATCCCCATACTAACATATCAACTGCTTACTATCCCAAATGTGGCCAAAACAGAATTCTTGATTCAGTCCTCTCATCATATAATTCTATCTCAGTTACAGTCGTAGAAATGAGTAGTTGTGATTAAGAGTGTGTGCTCTAAAATCAGATTAAATGGTTTGGATCTTGACACCACCACTTGTTAGCTATTGAGACCTGTACCTCAGTCTACTCATATATAAAATAAGAATAATTCTACCTTCTATTCTTCATAAGGTTACGATGATTATTATTAGATAATCCATGAAAACTGCTTCTGTTTGGTTTCCTCTGCCTTTGCCCCATGAGCTCTTTCCCTTTGCTGATTTTGCGCCAGTACCTGGCGCACAGTAAATAACAATATTAGCTATTGTTATTCATCTGGTTGCCCAGGGCAAAAACGTGGGTCATCCCATGACTAACAATCTAAATTACCACCCAAAACACTCTCTGTCATGTCTAACTCTTTTATTTTCTTTAGAGATCTTAACAATATCTAAAGCAATCTTATTTATTTACTTGTTTACTTGTTTATTTCCTGAATCCCCTCCCAAATTATGATACATGTTCCATGATAGCAGAGACCCTGCCTGCCTTGGTCACTGCTGGATCTGTAGAAACTTATACCTACCACCTACTGGATATGCAATAAATATTTGTTGAAATGAATTAATGGGTGAACTCCAAAATCATTCTATCATAACAAAAGACTACAAATCTTAAGGCTACTTATGCTTTGGTAGGAAGCAATTTCCAAGACTCATGGCTTTAAAAACTAATACATATTTAATGGCTTCCTACTGTCCAGAGTCAAATTCAAATTATGTAGTAAGCCTTCTCAAATGGCCCCAACCCACCGTTCCAACTATCATATATTTCCCACTATTCCCTCATTCTGCTCCAAAGCACCCGCCTTTGAGCTTTCCCACCTCCATACTCTAGTTCCACTGTTCCCTTCCATCTAAAATGCCCTCCTCCTACCTCAAATTCACAGAATGCTATCTTCTTAAGGATCAACTCAAATGTCACCTCCATAATTGATCCTTTTCCACTCCCTACTCTATTAATCAAAAGTAATCTCTCCCATGCCTCCTTTAATATATTTACATTATTTAATTCCTTAAGGGCAGGAACCACATGCTGTTCATCTTTATTGTTCCCACACTCCATTATATACATAATGTTTATTGTGCACAATAAATATTTATGAATTAACTTTAAACAGACCTTCTCCTAACCACACCTTCTGCAGATATCACTAACAATAAAGATACACTGGAATTTATTTTTATTAGAGATACAATGAGAGCTGACCCTTGGTGTGACATATATAAAAAGATAATTAATAATCTAAGGTTATTCATATTGGCTGCCAAACAAGCACCATAAACAAATTTTATAGGCATTCAGAGAGGAATAAGCCAACAAAGGAGGGCATGGCTGAGAAAGGTATCATTTTAATGACCATCTGCAATCTTTTTTGATCGTCTGCAATTTTTAAATTAAAACTTAATTGTACATATCTACAATGCATCCTTTTCTCTCTTCTATACAGCAGTGCTGGCTCAGAATCCTTAAATCAAAACCACACATTAGAGAAGCCATTACTTAGAGGTGGTCAGGGAAAAGGTAAAGAACACCATAAAACTTTACTGTAGCACTAATAATTCCTAACGAAAATGCTATAAATAAACTGTAAAACCACAATGCCAAATGTAGTAGAGACTGTTTGTGGTTTACCCAGAATCCATTCCCTCTTCCTAAATAGAATCCTAATATTGTTAAGTTATCTGCACTTCCTTCACATAGCCCATGTACCCTGAATAATCTCACCAACATAATGACTAGTTCAAGAATAGACATGAAACCTCATTCTGGCTACTAAACTGAAGAGGAAATTTTGGGGTGTTTCTATGAAAGGCAGGTTTGTTCCTCTTGAGAGGGCTATAGAAAGCCAGTTCTCTCTGTCGGTATCTCTGTCCTCCAACTAAACAAGGAATCAAGTTGCTCCAGTGCCATCCTACAGTCTTGAGGGAAAAGTGTTAAGAGAAGCCTACACTACAGCAGCAGTGAGGCTGGAAGAACATAGGTGTTTGATAGCACTGTTGAGCCACCAAACCAAAATCTTACCCTGCCTTTGCTCTTGATAGGTTAGCAAGTAAAACTTTCCTTTTTAAACCAATTTGCATTAGATTTTCAGTTACTTATAGCCAAAAGCACACTATCAACCCTCCATTTTTAATGTGTAATCAACAATCTTTTCTTGTTACTGTACTATCATTGAGGTTTTTTTCCCAACCACTGAAGGACTTCTTGTACCATCAGAAATCTTACCTGTTTCTGCTACAGAATCATGAATTCAAGAAATAAAGTACAGGGCTTCCCTGGTGGCACAGTGGTTGAGAGTCCGCCTGCCGATGCAGGGGACACGGTTCGTTCCCCGGTCCGGGAAAATCCCACATGCCGCAGAGCGGCTGGGCCCGTGAGCCATGGCCGCTGAGCCTGCGCGTCCGGAGCCTGTGCTCCGCAACGGAAGAGGCCACAACAGAGAGAGGCCCACATACCGCAAAAAAAAAAAAAAAAGAAAGAAAGAAAGAAAGAAAGTACAAATGTTCACAAAATTCAAGTTTAAAAGAAAAAGTTTGAAAATAATAAACAGGCCTAGGGTCTACAACAAATCTATTATATTGAATAGTAATTTTTAAAGTATCACTGTTTAAAAGAAGAAATATAAAGTTTAAGGTAATTTTTAAAATCTCAAGTGAAACCTACTTTTCACTAATTATATATATCTCTATTTAGAGACACAAGCATTTCCATATTTTTATTCTGAGAGATAAAAGACATCACAATTATTATGAAAAAGATCTTGTTCCAATTATTTTTAGACAGAATGGCAGTAAAACAAGTATTTTTGAAAATATTTTTATTAACAAATGAGTCATCAATAAAGTTCACTGAACTAAAATACCCTTTCTCAGGACTTCCCTGGAAGTCCAGTAATTAAGACTCAGCACTTCCAAGCAGGGGGCACGGGTTCAATCCCTGGCCGGGGAACTAGTAAGATCCTGCATGCCCTGCGGGAGGCCAAAATATAAAATTAAATAAAATGAAATAACTCTTTCTCTATTACCTAGAAGATGTAGTGAAAATTCAACAAGTATTAAGATAATCTGGTCATAATCTTATTACTTTCCACTAATCAAATTTCTGTATTTGTTAAAACTTTACTTGAAAGGGGATTAAAACATTTTGATATTTAAATTGCCCTCCTTGTCATATTCCCTTTCTTTCCTAACTTCTACAGAATTGCTTTTAAGTAGAGGTTTTAGAAGTGTTTTCTTCATCAAAACAATTGACTCAATGTTGAGATTTAACTGTATCAAAATAATTTTAATTTTATTGCCTATTTATTCCATTGTTCATTCACCATTTTTTCATTTATCAAATAAATACTCATATGTGTTGCAAGATAGTGATTACACTATATTTTTAATCACCTTTTCATCCTTAATTGCTTACAATTTCTAAAAACTTTCACAAAAAAGGAATTCAAACAAATCTACCAGTTCACAGAACCTACAACAAATGTGCTATCAGAACTGGCTTCACAATCTAAAACTAACATCATTTATTGTGAAAGATAGCTGTATCCCCTATGGCCATGAGATTGATATACAAGGCTATTATGACAAAGAAATTTTTTTTTTTACATCTACTTCATATTTTTTTCACTATTTCCTTATAAAATCAGGGTCAAATGTTGATTTAAAAATGGCCCTAAGGAGTAGAAGGATGTGTTCTCACTCCCTCCTGTGAGAACACCAGAATCACAACTAGCTGCTGGACAGTCATCAACAGGAAGACACTGGAACTCACCAAAAAAGATACCCCACATCCAAAAACAAAGGAGAAGCCACAATGAGACAGTAGGAGGGGTGCAATCACAGTAAAATCAAATCCCATAACTGCTGGGTAGGTGACTCACAAACTGGAGAACACTTATACCACAGAAGTCCACCCACTGGAGTGAAGGTTCTGAGCCCCACGTCAGGCTTCCCAACCTGGGGGCCTGGCAACGAGAGGAGGAATTCCTAGAGAATCAGACTTTGAAGGCTAGTGGGATTTGACTGCAGGACTTCGACAGGACTGGGGGAAACAGAGACTCCGCTCTTGGAGGGCACACACAAAGTAGTGTGCGCATCGGGACCCAGGGGAAGGAGCAGTGACCCCAGGGGAGACTGAACCAGACCTACCTGCTAGTGTTGAAGGGTCTCCTGCAGAGGTGGGAGGGGGGTGCGGGGTGTGGGGTGTGGCTGTGGCTCACCGCGGGGACAAGGACACTGGCAGCAGAAGTTCTGGGAAGAATTCCTTGGCGTGAGCCCTCCCACAGTCTGCCATTAGCCCCACCAAACAGCCCAGGTAGGCTCCAGTGTTGGGTTGCCTCACACCAAACAACCAACAGTGAGGGAACACAGCCCCACCCAACAGCAGAGAAGCATATTAAAGTTTACTGAGCTCTGCCCACCAAAGCAACACCCAGCTCTACCCACCACCAGTCCCTCCCATCAGGAAACTTACACAAGCCTCTTAGATAGCCTCATCCACCAGAGGGCAGACAGCAGAAACAAGAAGAACTACAATCCTGCAGCCTGTGGAACAAAAACCACATTCACAGAAAGATAGACAAGATGAAAAGGCAGAGGGCTATGTACCAGATTAAGGAACAAGATAAACCCAAGAAAAACAACTAAATGGAGATAGGCAACCTTCCAGAAAAACAACTCAGAATAATGATAGTGAAGATGATCCAGGACCTCAGAAAAAGAATGGAGGCAAAGATCGAGAAGATGCAAGCAATGTTTAACAAAGACCTAGAAGAATTAAAGAACAAACAAACAGATAAACAATACAATAACTGAAATGAAGACTACTAGAAGGAATCAAAAGCAGAATAACTGAGGCAGAAGAATGGATAGGTGACCTGGAAGACAGAATGGTGGAATTCACTGCTATGGAACAAAATAAAGAAAAAAGAATGAAAAGAAATGAAGACAGCCTAAGAGACCTCTGGGACACATTAAACGCAACAACATTTGCATTATAGGGGTCCCAGAAGGACAAGAGAGAGAGAAAGGACCGGAGAAAATACTTCAAGAGATTATAGTCGAAAACTTCCCTAACATGGCAAAGGAAATAGCCACCCAAGTCCAGGAAGCGCAGAGCCCCATACAGGAGAAACCCAAGGAGAAACCCAAGGAGAAACACCCCGAGACACATAGTAATCAAACTGGCAAAAAATTAAAGACAAAGAAAAATTATTGAGGGCAGCAAGGGAAAAACAACAAATAACTTACAAGGGAACTCTCATAACGTTAACAGCTGATTTCTCGGCAGAAACTCTATAAGCCAGAAGGGAGTGGCATGATATACTTAAAGTGATGAAAGGGAAGAACCTACAACCAAGATTGCTCTACCCGGCAAGGATCTCATTCAGATTCGATGGAGAAATCAAAAGCTTTACAGACAAGCAAAAGCTAAGAGAATTCAGCACACCAAACCAGCTCTACAACAAATGCTAAAGGAACTTCTCTAAGTGGAAAACACAAGAGAAGAAAAGGACCTACAAAAACAAACCACAACAATTAAGAAAATGGTCATAAGAATATACATATCGATAATTACCTTAAACGTGAATGGATTAAATACTCCAAACAAAAGACACAGGCTTGCTGAATGGATACAGAAACAAGACCCATATATATGCTGTCTACAAGAGACCCACTCAGACCTAGGGACACATACAGACTGAAAGTGAGGGGATGGAAAAAGATATTCCATACAAATGGAAATCAAAAGAAAGCTGGAATAGCAATACTCATATCAGATAGAATAGACTTTCAAATAAAAACTGTTAAAAGAGACAAGGAAGGACACTACATAATGATCAAGGGATCAATCCAAGAAGAAGATATAACAATTGTAAATATATATGCACCCAACATAGGAGTACCACAACACAAAAGGCAACTGCTAACAGCTATAAAAGAGGAAATCGACAGTAACACAATAATAGTGGGAGACTTTAACATCTCACTTACACCAATGGACAGATCATCCAAAATGAAAATAAATAAGGAAACAGAAGCTTTAAATGACACCACAGACCAGACAGATTTAATTGATATTTAAAGGACATTCCATCCCGAGACAGCAGATTACACTTTCTTCTCAAGTGCGCAAAGAACATTCTCCAGGATAGAGCACATCTTGGGTCACAAATCAAGGCTTAGTAAATTTAAGAAAATTGAAATCATGTCAAGCATCTTTTCTGACCACAACACTATGAGATTAGAAATGAATTACAGGGAGAAAATTGTGAAAAGCAGAAACACCTGGAGGCTAAACAATACGTTACTAAATAACCAAGAGATCACTGAAGAAATCAAAGAGGAAATCAAAAAATACCTAGAGCCAAATGACAATGAACACACGACGATCCAAAATCTATGAGATGCAGCAAAAACAGTTCTAAGAGGGAAGTTTATAGCTATACAAGCCTACCTCAAGAAACAAGAAAAATCTCAAATAAGCAATCTAAACTTACACCTAAAGCAACTAGACAAAGAACAAACAAAACCCAAATTTAGCAGGAGAGAAATCATAAAGATCAGAGCAGAAATAAATGAAATAGAAACAAAGAAAACAATAGCAAAAATCAATAAAACTAAAAGCTGCTTCTCTGAGACGATAAACAAAACTGATAAACCATTAGCCAGACTCATCAAGAAAAAGAGGGAGAGAACGCAAATCAATAAAATTAGAAATGAAAAAGGAGAAGTTACAACAGACACCACAGAAATACAAAGCATCCTAAAAGACTACTACCTAGTGGGAAGCAGCAGCAGAGCACAGGAAGATCAGCTCAGTGCTTTGTGACCGCCTGGAGGGGTGGGATAGGGAGGGTGGGAGGGAGGGAGATGCAGGAGGGAAGAGATATGGGAACACATGTATATGTATAACTGATTCACTTTGTTATAAAGCAGAAACTAACACACCATTGTAAAGCAATTATACTCCAATAAAGATGTAAATAAATAAATAATTAAATAAATAAAAATACCAATAAGAACAAACAAACAAAAAAAGACTACTACAAGCAACTCTATGCCAATAAAATGGACAACCTGGAAGAAATGGACAAATTCTTAGAAACTTATAACCATCCAAGACTGAAACGGGAAGAAACAGAAAGTATGAACACACCAATCAAAAGTAATGAAATTGAAACTGTGATTTAAAATCTTCCAACAAACAGAAGTCCAGGACCAGATGGCTTCACAGGTGAATTCTATCAAATATTTAGAGAAGAGGTAACACTCATCCTTCTCAAACTCTTCCAAAAAATTGTAGAGAAAGGAACACTCCCAAACTCATTCTATGAGGCCACCATCACCCTGATACCAAAATCACACAAAGATACTACAAAAGACGAAAATTACAGACCAATATCACTGATGAATATACATGCAAAAATCCTCAACAAAATACTAGCAAACAGAATCCAACAACACATTAATAGGAACATACACCATGATCAAGTGGGATTTATCCCAGGGATGCAAGGATTCTTCAATATATGCAAATCAATCAATGTGATACATCATATTAACAAACTGAAGAATAAAAACCATATGATTATCTCAATAGATACAGAAAAAGCTTTTGACAAAATTCAACACCCATTTCTGATAAAAACTCTACAGAAAGTGGGCATAGTGGGAACCTACCTCAACATAAAGGCCATATACAACAAACCCACAGCAAACATCATTCTCAATGGTGAAAAACTGAAAGCATTTCCTCTAAGATCAGGAACAAGACAAGGATGTCCACTCTCACCACTATTAGTCAACATAGTTTTGGAAATCCTAGCCATGGCAATCAGAGAAGAAAAAAGAAATTAAAGGAATACAAATTGGAAAAGAAGAACTAAAACTGTCACTGTTTGCAGATGACATGATACTATACATGGAAAATCCGAAAAATGCCACCAGAAAACTACTAGAGCTAATCAATGAATTTGGTACAGTTGCAGGATACAAAATTAATGCACAGAAATCTCTTGCATTCCTATACACTAATGATGAAAAATCTGAAAGAGAAATTAAGGTAACACTCCCATTTACCATTGCAACAAAAAGAATAAAATACCTAGGAATAAACCTACCTAGGGAGACAAAAGACCTGTATGCAGAAAACTATATGACACTGATGAAAGAAATTAAAGATGATACCAACAGATGGAGAGATATACCATGTTGTTGGACTGGAAGAATCAATATTGTGAAAAGGACTATACTACCCAAAGCAATATACAGATTCAATGCAATCCCTATCAAATTACCAATGGCATTTTTTACAGAACTAGAACAAAAAAATCTGAAAATTTGTATAAAGACACAAAAGACCCTGAATAGTCAAAGCAGTCTTCAGGGTAAAAAAACGGAGCAGGAGGAATCAGACTCCCTGATTTCAGACCATACTACAAAGCTACAGTAATCAAGACAATATGGTACTGGCACAAAAACAGAAACATAGATCAATGGAACAAGATAGAAAGCCCAGAGATAAACCCACCCACCTATGGTCAACTAATCTATGACAAAGGAGGCAAGGATATACAATGGAGAAAAGACAGTCTCTTTAATAAGTGGTGCTAGGAAAACTGTACAGCTACATGTAAAAGAATGAAATTAGAACACTCTCTAACACCACACACAAAAATAAATGCAAAATGGATTCAAGCCCTAAACGTAAGACCCGACACTATAAAACTCTTAGAGGAAAACATAGGAAGAACACTCTTTGACATAAATCACAGCAAGATCTTTTTTGATCCACCTCCTAGAGTAATGGAAATAAAAACAAAAATAAACAAATGGGACCTAATGAAACTTAAAAGCTTTTTCACAGCAAAGGAAACCATAAACAACATGAAAAGACAACCCTCAGAATGGGAGAAAATATTTGCAAACAAATCAACGGACAAAGGATTAATCTCCAACATATATAATAACAGCTCATGCAGCTCAATATTAAAGAAACAAACAACCCAATCCAAAAATGGGAAGAAGACCTAAATAGACATTTCTCCAAAGAAGACATACAGATGGCCAAGAAGCACATGAAAAGCTGCTCAACATCACTAATTATTAGAGAAATGCAAATCAAAACTACAATGAGGTATCACCTCACACCAGTTAGAATGGGCATCATCAGAAAATCTACAAACAACAAATGCTGGAGAGGGTGTGGTAAAATGGAACCCTGTTGCACTGTTGGTGGGAATGTAAATTGATACAGCCACTATGGAGAACAGTATGGAGGTTCCTTTAAAAGCTAAAAATAGAATTACCATATGATCCAGCAATCCCACTATGGGTATATACCCAGAGAAAACCATAATTCAAAAAGACACATGCACCCCAATGTTCACCGCAGTACTATTTACAATAGCCAGGTCATGGAAGCAACCTAAACGTCCATCGACAGATGAATGGATAAAGAAGATGTGTTACATATATACAATGGAATATTACTCAGTCATAAAAAGGAAAGAAATTGGGTCATTTATTGAGACGTGGATGGATCTAGAGTCTGTCATACAGAGTGAATTAAGTCAGAAAGAGAAAAACAAATATCATATATTAACGCACGTATGTGCAACCTAGAAAAATGGTACAGATGAACTGGTTTGCAGGGTAGAAGTTGAAAGATGTAGAGAACAAACGTATGGACACTAAGGGGGGAAAGCCGCAGTGAGGTCGGGATGGTGGTGTGCTGAATTGGGTGATTAGGATTGACATGTATACACTGATGTGTATAAAACTGATGACTAATAAGAACCTGCTGTATAAGAAAATAAAATTTAAAAATTAAAAAAAAATACTAATACTAAACTTTCTTTGGGTTATTTGTATGGAAATATGTTAATATAAATGTTTCAGACATTACATGATATTCCTAAAAATCTTATATATTCTGGTATAATGTTATAAGTCATAATTCTAGTTATTACTTTAAAATGTATATCTCAGAAATAACTAAATTTCCTTGTCAACTGCATTATTATGAACTTTCATCAAATCTTTAACCATGGTCATTTTTAAGTCTTTTGTCATTTACAGACAGTTCTGGGTGTACTCTGATGCTTCTGCAAAAATGTTCCTATAAAAGGGTTTCATCGGGCTTCTTGGTGGCGCAGTGGTTCAGAGTCCGCTGAGCCTGTGTGTCCGGAACCTGTGCTCCGCAACGGGAGAGGCCACAACAGTGAGAGGCCCATGTACCGCATAAAAAAAAAAAAGGGTTTCATCTTCAAGGAATTCATGGAAAAGACTGACAAGTACAGGTTTCTGGTAATTGACTATACTGCTGAACTGAATGAATAAGCATCTTCAGAACTCTAATGGAAAACTGATGAATTCATAAAAGTGCTAACAAAAGATCAAGATGAAAATAAAATTAATTACACGGGACTGAGTGAACTGATGAGGATGATTATAATTTTTTTGACTTTGTTTGAATAAAAAAATGGCTCTAGCTTGTAATAAAATCACATTTAAACACATCAGTTTATAACAGTATTATTTATAATAGCAAAAAAATCGGAAGTGACAAATATTGAAAATACATTTCAATATCCAATAAATAATGGTATATCTATTTAGTTGACTTTGAAAATGGTCATTATAAAAACACAATAATATAGAAATAATATAGAATACATTTTATATACAATAATACAGAAAAAGAGGTTAGGATAATACAATATTAGTAATAAAGATAACTAATACTTATTGAGGGCTTACTGTATGCCAGGCACTGGTCTAGCACCTCATGCACAGTATTTTATTTAATCCTCACAACCCTGTGAGGTATGTATAATAACTATCCCCATTTTTATTTTTTTAACATCTTTATTGTACTATAATTGCTTTACAATGGTTAGTTTCTGCTTTATAACAAAGTGAATCAGCTATACATATACATATATCCCTGTATCTCCTCCCTCTTGCGTCTCCCTCCAACCCTCCCTATCCCACCCCCTAGGTGGTCAGAAAGCACTGAGCTGATCTCCCTGTGCTATGCAGCTGCTTCCCACTAGCTATCTATTTTACATTTGGTAGTATTTATAAGTCCATGCCACTCTCTCACTTCGTCCCAGCTTACCCTTCCCCCTCCCCATGTCTTCAAGTCCATTCTCTACGTGTGTCTTTATTCCTGTCCTGCCCCTAGGTTCTTCATAACCATTTTTTTTTTTAGATTCCCTATATATGTGTTAGCATATGGTATTTGTTTTTCTCTTTCTGACCTACTTCACTCTGTATGACAGACTCTAGGTCCATCCATATCCCCATTTTTAGAGATGAAGAAACTGAGGAACAAAGAGGTTCATTAATATGCACTATCACTTACCATGTTAGTGAAAAAAGCAGAGTATAAATATAGCAGAAGTGTTCCTATGTAGAAAACTAATGTATATATTAAAAAACAATACTCAATAGGAAGGTATAAAAATGACAAAAGCTACCATGTTATAGTGGCAAATTTTTTTTCTACTTTTCAAAAAATTGTAGAGGCCATTTAAGAACATAATATTATATATTAAGAAAAAATAATTTTATAGTGAAATTCACAAAACATATATACAAATTTTGTACATAGATACAAACTTTTTAAATTAAGTACAGTTCCAGCAATTCTAGCAATATATTCTATTCAATGTATTCTATTCCTCACTCTCTTCACACACTGCACACGAAGAAGAGATAACCAAATTAATAATTGGAAAAGTATATCAATTAAGTTCAGGGGCTTCCCTAGTGGCACAGTGGTTGGGAATCTGCCTGCCAGTGCAGGGGACACGGGTTTGAGCCCTGGTCTGGGAAGATCCCACATGCCATGGAGCAACTAAGCCCGTGCACCACAACTACTGAGCCTGTGCTCTGGAGCCCATGAGCCACAACTACCGAAGCCCACGCACCTAGAGCCCACACTCCGCAACGAAGAGTAGCTCCCACTCGCCAAAACTAGAGAAAGCCCGTGCACGGCAATGACGACCCAACGCAGCCAAAAATAAATAAATAAAAATACATAAATTTATTTTAAAAAAAAAGATTAAGTTCAGTTCTAACAAAAAACCCAAATTCTCAGCTTAAACAAAATAAAAACGTATTTCTTTTACAAACAAAAGAAGTCTGAATGAAGGTAAACAGTCCAAGGCTGATAAGGCAGTCTGATAAAGTTGTCAAAGGATCCAGGATGTTTTCAGCTCACCACTATGCCATCCTTGGAGCATGGCCCTCATGCCCCCATCCTTAAGGTCCAACCTCTGAAGACATCACATGATATGTGTTCTGTGTAGCAGAAGGGAGTAAGTAGGGAAAGCTCACCTTTTAATGAAGCTTCTGATAAAACATATCACCTTCCACTTACATCTAATGGCCAAAACTAGTCACGTGTCCACACCTAACTGCAAAGAAGACTAGAAAATAAGGTCAACTGAATTTTGTTAATACAAAAGGGGGGCCGTATCAAAACTCTAACATTTTTTCCCATTTTTTATAGAAATGGAAAAGCCAATCCTCAAATTCATATGGAAATGCAAGGGGCCCAGACTAGTCAAAATAATCTTGAAAAATAAGAACAAAGTTGGAGGACTCACACGTCCCAATTTCAAAACTCACTACAAAGCTACAGTAATCAAGGCTGTGTGGTACTGGCCTAAGAACAGACATAAAGATCAATGGAATAGAACTGAAAGTCCAGAAATAAACCCATATATTTATGGCCAATTGATTTTTGAATAGGGTGGTAAGTCCATTCAGTGAAAGACCTCTATTTCAAACCATATACAAAAATTAACTCCAAATGGATCAACAACTTAAGAGCTGAACCATAAAACTCTTAGAAGGTAACATACGGCAAAATCTTTTTTTTCATTCTTTTTTTAATATTCTTTTCCATTATGGTTTATCCCAGGAGACTGTATATAGTTCCCTGTGCTATACAGTAGAGCCTTGTTGTTTTTCCATCCTAAATGTAAATGATACTGGACTTGGCAGTGACTTCTTAGATATGGCACCACAGGCACAGGAAACAAAAGAAAAAATAAACAAACTGGACTTTCTGAAAACAAAAAAAATTTGTCCATCAAAAGACAATTATCAACAGAGTAAAAAGGCAACCCAGAGAATGGGAGAAAATGTTTGCAAATCATATATCTGATAAGAGATTAATATCCAGAATACATAAAGAACTCTTACAACTCAACAACAAAAAAACAAACAACCTGATTTTAAAAAATGGACAAATGACTTGAATAGACATTTATTCAAAGAAGATATGCAAATGGCCAATAAGCACATGAAAAGATACTCAACACCACTAATCTTTAGGGAAATGCAAATTAAAACTACAGTGAGCTACCATTTCACACATACTAGGATAGATACAATGAAAAACCGTAAAATGCCAAGTGTTGACAAAAATACAGAGAAACTGGAACCTTAGTACATTGCTGGTAGGACCGTACAATGGTACAGCTGCTTTGGAAAACGGTTTGGCAGTTCCTCAAGAAAAGTTAAACACAGAATTACTGTATGACCCAGAAATTCCACTCCTGGGTACACACCCCAAAGAATCAAACAGGTACCTGTACACCAATGTTCGATGCAGTATTATTCATAATAACCAAAACGTGGAAATGACCCATCCTTTGCCGAAGGATGATGGATGGATAAACAATGTTGCACATATACATACAACGGTATATTATTCGGTCTTAAAGATAAATGAAACTCTGCTATAGGCTACAAAAAGGATGAACCTTAAAAACATTATGTTAAGTAAAATAAGCCAGATACAAAAGGGTAAAAATTATATGATTACACTTTCATGAAATATCTAGAATAGGCAAATTCACAGAGAAAGAATAGATTGCAGATTACCAGGAGCTGAGGGGAGAAGAGAACGGAAAGTTATTGCTTTATGGGTACAGAATTTCTGTTTGGGGTGATGAAAAAGTTTTAGAAATAGACAGTAGTGATTGTTGCAAAACACTGTAAACATAATTAATGTCACTGAATTAAATACTTAAAAACTGTTAAAATGGCAAATTTTGTTATATATGTTTTGCCACAAAAAAAAAAAAAAACCCTTAAGTAAAAAGAACGGAGACAGGAAAATGGGGGAAACCAGAGGGATTACTGTTTTCCATCCATCTCAGGACAAACACATACATGAATACACACACACACACACACACACAAACACACACTCATGTGTAGTAAGTAAGAATTTCAGGCAGCTGCAATTTTCAAGGGTCCTTCCCTCCCCAGAGTTGTACCATGATTCCAAACTCATATATATTTCCAAGGCACTGGTAACAAGGAGTATTTAGAGCACATCCAACACATATACACAAACACAAAATAACCATAAGTTAAGTTATGACCAAATAGCACCAGAAATGCAACCACTATAATTGTGTTCACTCATCTTGTATTATTTTTTTATAGTAACAACCTAAAGAAAATAGTACTTGTTTAAATAATTTGTCTAAACACATGAATAAACTAGATAATAGCATTTGTATAGCCATTTCTGCTCTAGCCTAAAAACTCAAAGGAAAATTAGTCAAAACTAAGCTGAGCTAAACACATTGGTTATCTATAAAACTCCATATCCAATATAATAGAAGAGAATCAAATATGTACAACTCTTTACATTCTGGAGGCTAGTATCTTCTACAAATGGACAACCTTTAAAGTAAAAGAAATATAAATCAAGTGAAACAAATATAGTGAAAGTCCTTCTGTGAAAGGACAGTAGTAAACAACCAAACATTTTCTTGGTATTTCTCCATAAAGCATTCCAGATTTTCAAAACAAGAAATTCAGACTCCAATACACTTTGAGTCACACGCAGAGAATTTTAGAAAAAAAATTAGTTAAAACAACTTTACCTGAAAATTCTTACTGTTAATAAACACTAAACAATTGGGGCTTTTTAAAATCTAAATAATTTCTATTTCAAAAACTATATAGTCCTGGAGCTTCCCTGGTGGCGCAGTAGTTGAGAATCCACCAGCCAATGCAGGGGACATGGGTTTGAGCCCTGGTCCGGGAAGATCCCACATGCCGCAGAGCAACTAAGCCTGTGCGCCACAACTACTGAGCCTGCACTCTGGAGCCCACGTGCCACAACTACTGAGCCCGCACGCCTACAGCCCATGCTCTGCAACAAGAGCAACCACCGCAATGAGAAGCCTGCGCACCACAACGAAGAATAGCCCCAGCTCGCCGCAACTAGAGAAAGCCCGCGCACAGCAATGAAGACCCAGCACAGCCAAAAATAAATAAATTTCTTTAAAAAAAAAAAAACTATATAGTCTTACAAAAATTATCTTTGTATATTTCAGAATTGAAATGTAAATTAGATACTGCTGTAAAGGAAATATTACTACTGCTAGGGGAAAATTCCTTTATCATTTTCAAATACTAGCTATATTACATCATTTCCTTTTACCTCTTTCTTTTTTTTAAATGGGATGGTTAAAGTTGTATTTTTTAGTAGCATACCTAATTGAAAACAAAATATACTAGATTATCATAAATATTTCATTCTAACCCTAAGCAGCTATTTTAAACTATGGAAGTTGCTCTCTAGGAACTCTAGTTATATCTACTTTAAATTCTTTTGATTCTAAGTAAAGGCATTAAACCTAGAAACTAATAAGTGATCACCAATTTAAGACATAAATTTTAATTTACGGCTTTACTATTTTTAATGTTTTCTTTTTTCCTTTTAGATGAAATGCAACACTAACAGAATTTTTTAAGTATACAATCACCAACAAAAGAAGTTACCAACAATCTGGAAAATAAAATAAAAATGACCTTGAACAACAGCGGTGCAGTCAACAAAAATATCTGGAGAATAATCTCTAATGCAAGGAAACAAAGTATTGCAAAATTGTTTAGTCGTTTGGGCTACTATAATAAAATACCACAGATTGGGTGGCTTATAACAACAGAAATTTATTTCTTACAATTCTGGAAGTCAGAACTCCAACACCAAGGTGCCAGCATGGTTGCTTTCTGTGTCCTCTCATGGTGGAATGGCTCACAAGCTTTCTGGGGCCTCTTTTATAAAGGCACTAATAATCCCGTTCATGAAGGTTCCATCCTCATGACCTAAGCACCTGCCAAAGGCCTCACCTCCTAATGCCATCATCTTTGGGGGTTCAGATTTTAACATATGAATTTTGGAGGGACACTAACATTCAGACCACAGCAGCAATTCAATAATAATTTGTTTTAGGGTGTGTTTTTCAATATGTATCCTAATGTTCAAATTAAATAATGAAATCATTCCCTGAAAACCTGACCAGGAGTAGTTAGAAAGCTGACCAGTTTTCCACTTAGTCCTACTGCTCAGCAACTCCCTGAAACAAGCTTCTCTTAAACTCAGCCCTAAAACAGAAATGAAAAGGACAGCTCAATTATTTAGGCTTCAAAAAATTTTCTGTGAGATATTAAAATTACAAGAAGAATCTCATTTAATATGAGGCATTTCCTTGCATTTACAAGGTCCAACATGGATTTCACAAGACTCAAGAGCAGGTGAGTACTGTTAAACAGAGCTACCCTGCAGCTGTGTATCTGACAAGTGTTCTGATGTCTGCTCTCACAGTACCTGGTCGCTTACTAGTTTATAGAAGTGACAATTTCATCCATAATTCATAACATTTGTGTAATTTAGTTTGGCTTTATTGCTCTGTTAGAGTTCTTTGTTGTGTGTTCAATTCCATAAACATTGAGTATTATGCGTGTGCCTTATGTAACTTTAGAAGGATCTGTTTATCATTAAGGTAATTACATAGAATTTACCCTACATAGCTTTTTCAAGAATAAACTACCTTTTCCTACGATAAATCAAGACTATTTATAAATTGCCATCTATAAGAACAGAGCAATCACTAAAGAAGAAAAAAAGACTGATCTGCTCAAAGACAAATTTCAACTGATAAATTTTAAATCTTCTATTTACTGTATCCAGTTTTCAGCTCCTCATTTAAAGACTTGGAAAAAAGTTTGAAAATGAGGTCAATGAGGAAGGATTAAAGGAATAGGGACTTCATAATTCTCCAAAAACTAATATTATTTTTTAAGTTTTCATGTTTATTAGTTATTCATAAACACAGATTCAATTGCCAATTAAGGTTCAAGAAAAACACCAGGCCCCAGTTAAGTACCATCACCCTCACCAAAAATCTTTTCCTTCCTATACCATCCTCCCAATATAGTTATAGCATAATTTTAGTTAACTCAGTATTCACTGGTTCCACTACTGTAACCATGTAAAATATTATTTTCCTTTCCTACACAAATTTTTATTTTTCTTAATCACTGCTTTCTCATTTGCTTCACTTTCCAAGCAAACCCAGACTCTCTCCAAATTTCTAAATCTCCTCTCAAGATGTTCAATCACATCAGATATTAAAGTCTCTCGGGGAGATTTCTGCACTGCCTCTTATCTGGGCTGATTGACCTCTATGTTTGGTGCAAAGCAATCATTCTGTATTCTCTCTTCACCATCATCTTAGGAAATCCTTTCTTCTCTCCCCTGTACTGGATCTCCTACTGGGGATATCTTATATTTCCTCATCTTAATTTACTCTGTTTAGTTGGGGCTAGAGCATCCAACTCATCAGTTTGCCTATGGCTCTCCTGGTTTCAGCACAAGTCTATATACTAAGAAATTCCCTAGTCCCAGGTAAACCTGGATGGTGGGTTACCCTATTGGGAGTCCAGAGGTTGCAGAAGGTAAAAAAATTTATTTATCTTTTTATTTATTTTTTTTTTTTTGCGGTACTTGGGCCTCTCACTGTTGTGGCCTCTCCCATTGCGGAGCACAGGCTCCGGACACGCAGGCTCAGCAGCCATGGCTCACGGGCCCAGCCACTCCGTGGCATGTGGGATCCTCCTGGACCGGGGCACGAACCCGTGTCCCCTGCATCGGCAGGCGGACTCTCAACCACTGTGCCACCAGGGAAGCCCGGTAAAAATTTTTTGAAGACTTGCAGGTCTTAAACTGTCCTTATCCCGCCTTCACACTTGACTGAGAATTTGGATGGTTACAGAATTCCAATTCGGAAATCATTTTCCTTCAAAATACTAACATTGTCTTCTAGCTTCCAGTGTTGCTGCTGAGAAGTCCAAAGCCTTTCTGATTCCTGATCCTTTGTATTTTTTCTTTGGAAACTTTTTGAGTCTGTTCTTTGTCCCCAGAGATCTGCAAATTCCACAATGAATTGGTTGTAAATCTTGGTATGCATCTATTTCCACCCCTTGTGCTGGTATTTGGTGGGGACTCTTTATCTAGAAACACGTGTCCTTCAATTATAGAATATTTTCTTGAATGATTTCATTGGGTTCCTCCCCTCTGTTCTCCCTATTGGAATTCTTATTATTCAGACCTCTTAAATTGGTCCTCCAATGTTCTTCTTTTTATCTCCTCTCTTCTATCCCTTTGTGGTTTCTGCTGTATTTTCTGAGAAATTCTTTGTTTTACCTTCTGGTTCGTATACTGAGGTTTTAATTTTAGCCGTCACATTTTTAATTTTTTTCATTCTTTCATTTTCATTTTTTTCACTGTTCCTTTTTTTTTTTTTTCGGTACGCGGGCCTCTCACTGCCGTGGCCTCTCCCGTTGCAGCTCACAGGCTCCGGACGCACAGGCTCAGCGGCCATGGCTCACGGGCCCAGCCGCTCCACGGCATGCAGGATCCTCCCGGTCCAGGACACGAACCCGCACCCCCTGCATTGGCAGGCAGACTCCCAACCACTGCGCCACCAGGGAAGCCCTTCACAGTGAAGGGCATGACTTACTTCATGGTTCTTCTCTTACCTGTGAGAATATTAATGATAGTGTTTTGCTTCTGAAGTCATACTTTCTCTGCAGAGTCTGTTTCATGTAAGGTGCTTTTTTCCTGTTTTTTGTTTGTTTGAAGCTGTATCTTATTTATTATAGGCTTTCTTCAGATATCTGACAATCCCTGGTTTTATATTAGGAATGAGAAAACGGAAAGATGCTCTGAAGCTCTGAACCTTTGGGTGAAGCCCACTGATAACGAACTGCACTGAAGTGTGACTACCTGAGCCCTTTACTGAGGAATCTCTGATGTATATGTATCTTTAGGCCTTTCTTCTTGGACTGGTCAGATTCTTCAGAGAAGACTTTTCTGATCTCTTATCTTCGTGATAAAGGCCTAGTTGCCAACTTTCTGGGAGCCAAGCAAAAGTATATAAACATTTATTTACTCTCCTGTTTTCAGTATGAAATGCCCATCCTAAACTGTGCCTAATGTCACTCAACACAGAGAATCTCTGTCTTACTGAAAATAGACATTCAGTCTTTGTTTGGGGAGGGAAGACAGGAGCCAGCTGGCATGTAGTAGGGGAAGGGCTCTAGAGTTCCTACTGCTTATACAGCAATTCAATCAGTCCTCCACATTTTAGCTCCACCTGTACCTCAACTTTCACAGATTCCTGACAATACCAATTTCTAAGACTTTTGAGCATTTTGCCAAGTCAAGGGGATAGGTCCTAGCTTACACTATTACTGACTTAAGACTTGACTTTCTCAGATCTGCTAAGTCAGCAGTTATCACCCATCTACATGCTTTTTCAGCTTCCAAAATTTCACAGTATCCTCCCATGTTTTTCTCATCCTTGAAGATTTACGACTTCTTAAAAATTCCTTTACCATAGTTTTAGTGGGGCTGCAGAAGAGAATGAAACTAATTTGTGTGTTCAATTCATCATCACCAGACTACGCTGGACACTGTTGCAAATAAGGTTAAACACAGACTTAATGTAAGAAAATTTTACCTTTAAAAATTGGAGGCTATTTGCATTTTATCTTATTCCTTTAAACAGTAGCACCCTCTTCTCCTTACCTTCACCCCATAAAATACTCATTTATAGATTATCAACTGCTGAGGGAGGGGACTATGAACCACTACTTATAAGAAACCCCTTCTGAAATAAAGCAGGATACATCAATGAAGAAAGAAATCCATGGAACAGTTAAAGAGTAATCAAGTAAAAGATCTGATTAGTAGAAGAGTCAACACCTCATTATAGCTGGAGGAAAAAGGTGAGTGTGGTACAAAAGGGCAGCACAAGAGAATCTGGGGGATAATGGAACTGCTTTGTATCTTGACTATGGTACTGGTCTACATTTGTCAAAACTCATAGGATATATACCAAAACAAATGAACTTTACTATATATAAATTTTTTTTAATGAAGTACAGTTAATTTACAATGCTGTGTTAGTTTCTGCTGTACTATATATATATAATTTTTGAATAACTTTAAAAAATCCTTTAAGGTGAGAATGGGAAAAATAAACAAAATTATATATATACATATATGCATACATACATACACATATACCATATATATGCCATTAGGAGGAATAGATCAAAGTAGGAATGGGGGAAGAGAAGGCATCGTGGATCAGAGTACGGTGTTGAAGGCTGAGCTGAATGAAAAGGATATCCACATAAAAGAGCTGCATGGCATCACTTCTGGGATATTCTTGCCAAAGATGTATTATCATGAGGAAACAAACCCAAATTTAGGGTTTACTTCAAATGCTGCAAAATAACCAGCTGGCAATCTTCAAAAGTGTCAAGTCATGAAAACTGAGGAAAATCTGAAGCCCTAGTCCAGACTGACTGACACTAGAAGGCATGACATCCAAATGCAACATGTGATTCTAAACTGAATCCTTTTGCTATAAAGGTATTATCAGGACAACTAACAAAATTTGAATGAGGTCTAAGGATTAGATGATACTAATGTACCAGTGTTAATTTCTTAATTTTAATAATTGCATTGAGGTTATACAAAAGAATGTTACAAAATACACACGAACATATTTGGGGATTACGGTATCAAGTTGGCAATTTACTCTCCAATGATTCAGAGGGGAAAATATTGTACTAGCAATTTTTCTGTACATTTCAGATTGTTTCAAATTTTTTTAAATAATAAAAAGATTAGAAACATAGACAAGGACCATATCCATATGCCATGCTAAGGAGTTTCAATGTCCTCCTGAAAGCTATCAGTAGTCACTGTAGGATATTAAGCAAGATGTTGACACGATCAAAGTTGTAACCATTTTTTAAAAGTTCTACTAAACAAAGGCCCTTGGATATGTAGGATTCCCAATATTTTCAGGTTAGGTGCACATGTAATACTGAGATTATAAGTTACTTAGCATTTAAAGGAGAAACAAAAAGCATGATTAATAAGGTCAATAAGACCCAGGAATGTAATCCATTTAGATACATTTAACATAGACAAGTCAACTGAGCAGATGCACACAGAGGTTGAACAGTACCAGGATAACTCAAGAGCTGCTGAAATTAATTGGGGTTACCACAGGAACACAGGTAAAAGAAACAAGTATGATCACACTTAATCACAATTTACAGCAATGTAACACAGCAAGGAACGCCTGGAAAAAACTGTCAACTTAGCACGCATCAGTCAGAAATGGGGTGACACATTACAAAGGCATTCAGGAAAAAGGCAGAAATAGAAATCACACTAGACTTGGGAGTATTATTATGGTTTTAACCATAAACTCTAGGAAAATCTTTATAAGTACAGAAGATGAGAAGCTTTACGATATCATATCAATGTGTCAGCTGCACCACATACCTGAGCTTTTGGTCTGTTTTTAAATGTTCCTTGGTTATGATTTTTGGTTGGGGCAAGGCCATAATTAGCTAGCAATACAATCACAAACTGGGGCTCTAGCCACTGCGGGTTTTTCCTAATCTTTTCAAACAAATATTTTTTTAAATCTCGGGACAGAACACTTCTAAGTAAGTGCATGACTACTTTTAATAATATCTGAGTCAACTTGGGGCGTTAGCCACTTCCAGTAAACCAGGTATTTAAGGATGGGATTCTTGTTGCAGCAGGGCAACATTGCTTTGACAAAAAAAACCTCTCATAAAATTAATTAGCTTTGTTCTATTTCACAGCCATGACAGTCTGTCTCCCAAATTCTATACCAGCGCAACGGTTACAGAGATAACTGGATTAAAAAATGATCAGGGCTTCCCTGGTGGCGCAGTGGTTGAGAGTCCGCCTGCCGATGCAGGGGACACGGGTTGGTGCCTCGGTCCGGGAAGATCCCACATGCCGTGGAGCGGCTGGGCCCGTGAGCCATGGCCGCTGGGCCTGCGCGTCCAGAGCCCGTGCTCCGCAATGGGAGAGGCCACAACAGTGAGAGGCCCACGTACCGCAAAAAAAAAAAAAAAAAAGTGATCAATTGCTACTGAAAACAAAAAATCACTATGTTAGCAGGAGCATCTTTACAAACCATGAACTACACACATAAATATAAACTCAAAGGCATGTACCAAGTTTTATTGTTCTTTGTCTATAAACACATACTTACCCAATGCAGAACTCCACATTAACCTAGTACATACTGCCGAACTGCCTTCTAGGTGATGCAAACAGAAGTGCTAAAAAAACATTAAACACGGAAAGGATAAAGGCAAGTCATTCAAACCTCTGCCTTTGGAGTTGGATGTGAACTGTGATAATATTCAAAATACAATGTGATAGAAGAATTCAGTAACCACTTTCTGAAATATAATTAATTTAAGAGCTCTGACACGGCCTATGGATTCTTAGCGCACACCAGCACTTCCCAAACTCTGCCAGCTATCCTCATAAAAAGGGTTCCAGGGCTTCCCTGGTGGCGCAGTGGTTGCGAGTCCGCCTGCAGATGCAGGGGACACGGGTTCGTGCCCCGGTCCAGGAGGATCCCACATGCCACGGAGCGCCTGGGTCCGTGAGCCATGGCCGCTGAGCCTGCGCGTCCGGAGCCTGTGCTCCGCAATGGGAGAGGCCACAACAGTGAGAGGCCCGCATATAGGCAAATTCTAGGTAAAACAAAGTTAAAGAGGTTTCTGTACCACAGAACTTTTGAAAAGTGTTACTATGATAATGTGCTTTGTAATATACAAAGAGGGATGCAATAAGTACTATTTCCCAATCTTACATATACACTGAACTCCTTAATTTTCAAAATCTTCATTTATATCTATTGAAACATAGTTTAGGAAACACTAGGGTATACTGTGGATTTTCTTCATATTTACTGTCAGTCTACAACATGCATTTATGGGTGCTGCATAATCTTTAGTCCACAAAAATTCCTAAGTGAATGACATATCAATAATTTTTCATCATTATTTTAATCTTCTGAGTTGAGGTCTAGAATTCCACCACTGATTTGCAGGTTGGAGCTATATAAATATAAAAATAAATCATAACTAGCCATTTCACAATATTTGCTGTTGGTGATGAAAAGAATAGGCATGGGCTTAATATTTACTGAAAAACAGTTCAGAACTACACAACATTGTAAAGCAACTATACTCCAATAAAAATTAATTTAAAAAAAAAAGTTCAGTTAATAACAACAAAATGTTCCAATGCAAAATATCCTGAAAGAAGGAATAAGATGCTGTTTGCATAGTCACACAGGGAAAGACATCTCCGATGCCAATATAATTCAATAAAATATTATCAGTAAGCTATGAGTATGTTTGTTAATGGTGAAATAAAGTTATTTACATCCCTGTATTAGTACAACTATACATTTCAATTAAACTTTACCAAAAAATAGCATTTTATCTTCCTTTATCATAAGGCCAGATAGAAACTTCAAAAACAGAATGAGAAGCCTCTTGCCTTCTGAGATGGCCCACACTCTGTCTATGGAGTGTGCATCTCCCTGAATAAACCTTCTTATCATTTTGGGGAAAAAAAAAAACAAAAACAGAATGAGAAAAAAGCCAACAAAATTCAACTATAAATCACCAGAAAAAGAAAATCCTAAACCAACTTTCAACCTTTTGGAAAAATAAGCTATTACTATTATGCCAATTTTTCACTGATGTTAAAACAGACTTAGGTTAAGTAACTTGCTTAAATCACCCAGCCAATGATCAAGGGAGTCAGTCTGAACCCAAAGTCCCTACTCTTTTCCAGTATTATAGGTTTAGAACAGAAATATTTCAGGTTAAGGTATTCCACTTGTAGATCTTCACCATGGAAACTCTAAGTAAATTTAATTAAGCTTTATCACTATGAATAGAAAAAACTGACTAGAACATGTTTTGTGTTTTTTTCATAAATTAAGCCTACAGTGATGTGTATGCAATCTGAAATAAAACCAAAATTTAGTAAGTGATTGCACGACTGAACTAATTCATAGGTATTTTTAAAAGATTGTTTTCATTCACATAAGTAGTCTTTTGAAGCATAATTAGATTGGGGGTGAGAGGAATAGTGTTGATGGGGAAGAATTAAAGAGAACAATAAATGTATGTCAGAAGAGAGAGAAAAAGACTAATTAATTTATGCTATAAGCTATTTATCTTTAAAGTCAAGTCAAATTATCCTCTAGTATTATCTTCCACCTTAATACTCAGAATAGAAATTTATGGTAATCACAGAGTTCTAATTGCTCACATAGTGTTGAAACAGCACCAATTATATATGGTTTCCTCTTTAATAAAAGTATTGTATATTCTGGCTTCTTTAAGCTCTACATAAATAGGTGCTGGCACTTGAAACCCATAGTTTCACAGATACAAATAATAGTAAAGTTCCCACACTAATCCAAAAATCTGAAACCAACAGCCTAGCAAAAAACATTGTAACCTTAGAAAAAACAATACTTAACACTACAATGAATTGTAAAATTGCATGTCCATGATCTTTTCCTCTGAAATATCACAAAGTAATGAATAACATTATTTCACAGACAGACAATAGTTTTGCAACATGTTACAATTAAAGTAACTAAAGCTGCAAAAGATAAGGTGAGAATTTCTGAATTTGTTGTGAATGCCTATACTTGAAAAGCAAGTTTAATTAGAGCAAGAAAAGGTCATAAACAGAGACTTGTCAGTAATTTCAAGGACTTCAGAGGCTAAAAGCACTGGTTCATTATTTTATCTAATTTCATTCTACTCTATAGGGTGCTTTTCCTGGACGCTAATGTTCACCAGCCTCACACATGTGCTACTCCGCCATGATTAAGTTTATCTGTGACTATCACACGAAGACAACTGAAAGTCCACACCACTAAGCAAAACCTAACTTACTCAGATTTGGATTTTCTCTCCAAACCACACAGTGTTCCAAACTTTCCCTAAAATTATCTCTTTCTAACCCTGAAGACACAAGGGACACCATGACCTCATACTGAAAGAGCATTTCCCAAAGGGTGTTCCATGGAACACTGGTTGCCATCCGTCTTCCTCAAAACATTATAAATTCTAGGATAACCCACAATATTTTTAATGTTTAATTTTGTGTAAAAGTTTCCCAAATTTATTTACCCACACAACCCCCCCCAAAAGCACCTATTAATATCCCATGGATTTCCAGAACACGTTCTGAAACTAGGGAGGGGGCTAAAGAAACCCTAACCCCAAAATGAACCATCGTTCATATGAGGAAGAATTAAGGGGCAAATAGTGAGATTGGAAAGTGGAGAGCCAGGTCTCTGAGCCTCCTGTTAACCAATGAAAGCTGAAGTGCTACTCACCTATAGCAGCAGATAAAGAAGCACTAGAATTGGGGGAGGGGTGTTAGCCAATAGAGGCTAACAGCTACTAATTGGAAAAAGTGGACACTGTAGAGAGGAAGTACGGAGCAACTAGCTGGGAAGAGCAAACCTGTTACTCTGATCAGCATCAAAGGGGAAAAAAGGAAATCCCCTGGATCTGGAAAGGAGTTTTATATGCAGTGACAACAAAAGACAGTCATTCATATGTCTGGGATGACCTATACTTATAGTGTGGGTCATTTCCAAGAAAAAAGGAGAAATCTTTATGGAAAGAACTTCTTGACTCAAGATACAGCAAAAGCTGTTGAGCAATTCTTCACCTTAGCTACTGAAAACCTGAAGTCACCCCCACTGGAAGTTTCATGAGTAACAAGGGATGAGAAAATCTATGGAGCTAGCAGATCCTTCTCACCTGCATCTACTCTAACATTCATCTGGAGTAATGGGAAGGCATAAACAAAAAACTACAACCAATGTCTAAAGGTCATATCCCTCATGTTTGACAAGTTACACAACTTTTACAGTTAATGGAAGTCAATATCCAGGAGCCCAAAGTCAGAAAAGGAAAAATGTCAAAAAAAAAAACAAAAAAAAACGAAATGAACCATCAAAGACAAAATCGAGTGAATTCCGCTGTCCATTAAGTTATTCTAAATTAAAAATACTCAATTATTCATGAATCAGACTAAAGTAGCAACCCAGGAAAACAGTATATTCATGCTCATTTTCTCATTTCTCCCCTCTCCCACTCTCCCTCCCTCCTTCCAAGTATCCTGTCACTACCTAAACTCCTTTCTTTTAAATTCTTCAGTCTGTCCCAAATTTAATCCTGTGTACTTTTTGAAAAAGGGAACTAGGTCTATAATTTTTTCACTGTTAAACAGTGAACATGTTTTAGCGTCATCTACACTAGAATTCAAACTCTTCTGTTTCCAATCTTCGGTAAGAAATGTAAGAAAACATGAGTTCTGTATAACAATATTTATTCTTTCAACACATGATGTACTTGATATATTCTAGTATACTTAATTTTTTAAATGCTGGTTGGACTTAGTAAATTGATTCTAAAACCTATCAAAACCAATAGGATGAAAAACAATGAGCAATATATACAATATACTGGCAATAAGTGTACATGAATAGAAAAGGGTTTGGAAGAATTTTTTTTGACTACCATAAAAGAGTAGCAGAATAAAATATTAATTTGTAACAAGTTCAGTTCTTTTACCCTAAAATAGCCTGGGCTTACTATCTAATATTAACCAAGTCCCAGGAATTATGGAACATTTCATAAAATTTCCAACACATTATGCTACGTGTTTTTACACTGCTATGTTAAGGTATGCCTTACATTTCCATATGAAATAAGTTCCTAAAATTATTAGTGTTATTCCTGACATCCCTGTTCACACTCACGGAGCAGTACATCCTTTAAAAAAGAGAGAAACAGAATGGAAATGGAAAAATAATAGCCATCACTTATTGCCTGCTTCTATCATATGCCAGCATTGTGTGCGATCAAATAACTGTACTTACTATCACTCTTAGAAGAGACTAGATTATTAGGTGACTAGTATGAAGGAAACAAATGCCCAACCTATATTTCTGGTGACATTTATGATGATCCTAATTGAGGACTTAAATAAAAATAAACCTAATCATGTGTATTAAATGAACTTTTTGGTAATTTGGTATGATTAATAAATTCTACTCAGGAAAAGCTAACAACGAGGAACAACATAAGTGAAGAACAAAGAAAAGATTCAGATTCTTCTAATCAAGGCATCATCATCTCACTTAAATGACCCACATATCAAAGCATGAATAAGCTTTAAAACTACTCTAATAAAATGAAAAGTTTAAACCACAGTACCTGCTGATGTACTCTAGTAACAAGTTTATTAGTCATTCAGACTATTGTGTGTGTGTGTATACACTGAATAAACTATAAAATTACTGTTGTTTAAGGATAATTTAAATGAAATGTTATAAAGTCCAAGATTCACAAAGCATCAAAATACAGTTGGCCACATACAGATAGTTCTGCATTTCTTTTTTTGTATTGAGTAATATTATCTTATGCCTATTTTTTAAGTAACTTGGTTAAGAATTCCCTAAAATTCTGATTTTCCATTTCAAAGTAGAAGATAACCAATTCAATGAATAACATATTCATTTAGTCATTACTAGCAGATTAGCTTATAATGTAAAAGTTATTTTTACTTCTACAGCTCTACTGTAACTTAACTCTAGAGTCACACTACTGATAACAAAACTTTTATTTTATAAACAAAACATACAAACCATAACCACTTCAACAACTTAAAAAACAAGGACAAAACAATCTTTCAAAGCTTGTTGTATATAACAGGAAAATATAATAATATTTAATAAAAATAATAATATTATTAAATTTAAAAGTGATATATGGTCTTAAGGCACTCTTTGTCCCCTTGCTCTATTGCTCAGTGACTTAATCCCCTCTTCCTCTCTAGAGCTCTACTTGTTTCCTCCCTCAAGCCATTAGCACCAAATGCAAGGAGTGCTATCAAAAAAAAGAAAAAAAAATCTAACTTTGAATTGTCAGCTTTCTTACTGTCATGATACTGTAATGAGCGAAACATTAACTGTATCAATAGAAAAGTGAAATGGGCCATAACTAGGAATAAAGTGAAATTGATGGAAATGAAGCAAGTCAGAATCTTGCTGACTTCATTTTTAAAAGTACCATCAGCATAAAAATAAGGCATATCTAGATGACACTTCCATTCATATAGACAGCCAAACAAATATACATTATGTACTAGTATTTAACCACTACAGCTCTTCTGTTGCAAATATTGGGTCTTTTAAAACTCAAACTAAAAATTGTATCATTTAAGGCAAACCTAAATTACCAAATTTAACCCCAACAAATAATCCCTTTCAATTTCCATCACAGACCAAAAAAATAATATTTAAAATATTAAATTGAGGTCAATTCACTATCTGGAAACTTCCTTAATCTAACTTGTTTTTTATATAATGTTAGGTAGTGAGAATCCAATAAGACATTTCCCCAAAATGTAGTAATCAGTTGATCTATTTCAATAATTAAATGAGGAGACTGGCATTCTTAAATAACCTAAATTCTCAAAAAACTTAAAGATAGTAAATACTACTACTCATGATGCACTTCTTGACAGCTTTTTCCATTCTTTCTTTCCTTCCTCCTTACCCAAACTTCTATGGTTGGTAACTCCCACTTTCAAGACCTCACACTCCAACTTAAAAACGCCTAAGACTTAACAGACACTGCCTAGTCCCAAAGCCTACAAAATAACTGCCTAAAAATTCTAGTCTCTCGTTCTTTATTACTGAGAAACACAACAGGAGTTTACTTAAGAGAATGTATATTTTTGTTACATCACACCAGACTTCTAAAAGACAAAATATGAAGGATACTCCTAAAACATAATTTACTTTAAAATTGTGAAAAGTCCCTTGCTTGAAATTGTTTAAAATCTGCTAATAAAAATAAAATGTATTTGGCCAAACACTTATTTGACTTTTGGCTTATTTGGCTTAAATTAAATATATACAAACAAGGGTTTTTCTAATACAGATATAAGAAACAAGATCCAAGAAAACATATTTAGTGGGAAATATATATAAATTATTCTGATAATACAGAAAAATATCTCATAACATAAATGTAAATTCTTAATCACCAAAAGGCAATTGAGGATATAGTTTTTTATCATATTTTTAAATTACGTTTACAACTGGTACATACGAAGAGTTCTCCCACCATTTTACAGATGAGAAATAATAGATATTAAAATGACAATCATAATCATAGACTAGAGTATCGCTATGAAACCATAATTCAAGAACTGAATCTCTAAAAGTATCAAAATCTTTTCTTTAAATCTTAAAAAAAACTAAAAATTTTCTAAATTTATTAAACATGAGGTGTAACACTACACATGCTTTATAAAATACTTTACACATAAAAATAAGGGACATATATTCACAAATCCAGTACCAAAGTCAAAACTGTTTCGTTCTTAAGAGAGCAGTCTCTTGAAAGATCATTTAGAATTCTTACATTCCTAGTATGAGTCTAGTTATCTGTTTTTAAAAATTATTCTATTCACATTTCATATATATATGTTTTTTAACCCTTACGACATCAAGTTGCTAGAAAACTTCTGATACTGACAAATTGAATAATTAAAGTTATGATGTGTAGGCAATCTTGAATAAGTGATTTACCTGACAAACGAATTTTTAATAAATTGCAAGTCAAAAAAACGAAATAATCACCAACTGACTTTTACTTCAGAAAAATAAAGATTTACTTGGAAACAAAGACATTTTAGTATAAAAACTTTCCAACAAACTCAAATATTGGTATTCCAAAGGTACAAAATAACTTCTTTAGCTAATATCCTTCAAAAGTCAATGTACCAATGTAGGTACACTGCCATGTACTATACACAGTATGGTATGTCATGATGTGTACTCTTCCCACAGAGAACTGGTGGATGTTGGAACTTGCTCACATGTAACATCGGAAACAGAACTTAAGCCAAGCCTTCAAGCTTGAAGGTCACATGGAGCATTTGCTCTCATCATTGATTTACTCCACTACCTAGCTCTTCTAAATCACATCTATATTTAGGAGAATGAAGACAAAAATTTAGCCAGTTTAGGTTTGAATTAAATTTAGAGTAAATCTAACTCTCAGGCAGGCAGGAGCTGCTCCCAAACATTCTCTACCAAATACTATCACAAAATTCTTAAACTATTTATGTCATCTTACAAACATGACAATTTTTGGCAAGTCCGTGTTTAGTAATTTCCTTTGCTTGTACTATATAGAGATGTGATAAAACCCACTGATGACCACCTTCAAGTTCCTGTTGACCTAAGATATTTTAATATCTCCTCCCATTTCCAGAGTGATTTCCAAAGCCTGGGAAGGAATGTTTCCACTAATAAATATCTTTCAACTGAATGCCTGTTATACCACCACGCTCTCGGCAAAGCGAGCAATAATCCATTTTTGCCCATCACAGAATTATTCAAAATCTCTTACTGCTGACCAAAAGACATAAGTTCTTCCTCGTAAGTCCCACATTAAATCTAGGCAACACTAGAGGGGTGGGATAGGGAGGGTGGGAGGGAGGGAGACGCAAGAGGGAAGAGATATGGGGATATATGTATATATATATAGCTGATTCACTCTGTTATACAGCAGCAACTAACACACCATTGTAAAGCAATTATACTCCAATAAAGATGTTAAAAAAAAAAATCTAGGCAACAACTGAGTAGCATGCTTTTACTCCTGGGAAAATATTACTGAAAACTACAAAAAAAAAACCTTGAATAATTGGTGTCCACTCTTTTATTGTATATATATTTAAACACATTATGTATAATGTATTTAAATACATAATATATATTGTGTAAACACAATATATATTTATATACTCATTACAGAGAGTTTATCATCATAACTCTCTATAACAATTAAACCATAATGGCTAGCTAAAGAGTTTTTTATTTTACATACAAACTTACCCCATTCTAGGTATTCAAGAATGTTCTTCTCTCTTCTCAATGGAGAATTATTGCATTCATCATAAAGGCAGATGAGGATATCCAGTAACGTTTCCACACTGAAGCACTGCCCATTGGTCTGAGCGGGCCCATCCAAAATAAACTGCTCCAACTGCCTCAAACGCACTTCTCCAGACATGTTTGCTTCAACTTCTGCTGGTTTTTCTTTCAATTACTGAACCGATTTTGACGATGATTATTTGAACCTAAACTTGAAAAGGTGTGGTTTTAAAAATAAACCACTTGTTATTCAAACAACTGTCATGCAATGCCGGTGCTGAATTCAACATCCAACACACCAGTAACCTCACTTAACTGAAGCGTCTTCTATTTCACACATATACATATATTTTGAGGGAAAGTTACCATAAAATATATTTAAAACATTTTTAAAAGAATAATACAATTAAATCGTATATTTAAATAAAATAATTAAAAAGTACTGAGAACCAAAGAGTCAACACTTCTTAAAAAAAAAAAAAAACTCTTCTCCTTCATTCAAAATTCAACTCGTGCAACATAATCCTGAAACGAATCCAGTTGCATCATTAATGAATTAAGTCCGATCTGCATCAGCAATTCACTTCCCAAGCAGAAGGAAAATCGAAAAGGAAGGAAAAAACCAGAATGTATATAAGGGGGAGGGAAAACCAAAAATTCTGCTGCAAATCCTCCCAACCACCACTTGGATAACGCATCAGCGGCAATTTCTCCGGAGGGAAAGGGAGGGGGCGAGGTCCCTGAAGCAGCCCCTCGACTCGGAGCACGCCAAGCCTTCCCCGGAGGAGGCTTTCCCTTTCTCCTCCCGAGGTCCTTCTTTTTAAGGCTTTGCAGTTAGTCCTATTTCCAACGGATTCCGATGAAAACTCTTCATTTTTCTCCCCGCTTCTCCCAGGGGCCTGACTGGCTGCGGGCGGCACTCGCCCCCGGCTCCGGGAGCGGCGGCTACTCGGCCGCCCGAGCCCGCTCCATGTCGGTGGTCGCTGGGCCGCCGGCCTGGGCCGCGCCGGGCGCAGAGCCCGGTCTCCCCCACACCCGCACCGCGGCCGCCCACCCTCTCGCCCGCCCACACTCCCGACGCCCTGGCGAGGGGGTGCTTTTCTGGATTCAAAGGACACGGACGGCAGCAACTGCGGCGGCGACGGCGCGGGCAGCTCCGGCAGCTAGTTCTCCCCCTTCTTCACACCCCTGGGTTAAGGGCATCTTTCCCCCGCAAAGAGGGGAGCGGCCGAGGCGCAGGAGGAGGGGTTGGTGCCGCTGGTAAGGAGACCAGAAGCTGCCGCAGCCCGGCTCGCAGCCACTCCCTTCCTTTCCCTCCACCCCTCCCCCTCCTTCCCCGTCCTCTCGCGCTCGCGCCCTGGGCTCCGCGAGGCTGCTCCAGGCCCCGCCGCACGCAGGCGGAGGCTCGCCGACGAGTCCGGATCCAATATGGCGGCCCCCGCCCCCCGACACGCGCGCACCCGCCCTCTGCCTTCCCCGCCCCCGCCCCGCCCCCGCCCGAACCCAGCCGGCGCGTTGAGGTCCGGTTCTGCGGCCCCGCAGAGCCGAGGCCAGGCCTTGGGGGGCGCGCGGGCGGGGGCCGGGGGCGCGGCGGCTGCATCACCCCGAGGGGAGGGTGGGGACGCTTCGGCTGGAGAGGCTGCGGCTGCCGCAACGTGGAATGCAGGGATACGGGAGGACTGAGGGAGGCCGCGGCGGCGGTGGTGGCGGACGGTATGGAGGCGGGAGGACCCAGGCGCGGGTTGGGAACTGCGCCACCGCCTCGCCGCCGTTCCCGGTTCCTCGAGGCTTCTCGTAGGGATCGCAAAGCGGGGCTTCCTCCGGTCCTCGGAAGCACCACCCGACTGGCACGTTTGCTAAGGGGGCCCAGAAGCAAACGGCTTTAGGCTTCCAACAGATCTGTAAAACACAGTGCTTTTCTCACCGCCTCTTACCTGCGCGCTACCCGCCCCCCAAATTCAGTTCTCAACAACTCCAAAGTAATTTTCTGGGTGTCCAGTTACACCACTTCTTGTGTCATTTCCCGGGACAAATACACTGACAGACATGTACGCGCTACCCTCCAAGTCCTGAGTGTGTGTGCGAGAAGAACAACTCTCCATGTCTATTCCCAAAAGTTTCCCTACGTAGAGCACAGTGTTTCCTCCTCCGGAACTATTCTAGCTGCTGCCTTTATCCCCAGCCTAGGTTACCACCTACAGGGGATTCAACCAATGAAGGGGAGTCAAGACAGTTCGCCACTCTCACCAAAACTCCATCCCCTGTGCGCGCTCGTATGCGCGCGCGCACACACGTAGCCCAATGGCACAATGCAGAAACTGGGCAGCAAAGGCAAGTAATTCAATAGGTAAGGCCATTTAGGGCCTTCCGGGGTTTTTTTGAATCTTGATTTTAGGAGAGCGCTCTACAAAATTCTCATGGAAGATCCCACATTTAAATGTATCACTAAACTGGGTCACTGCATTTCTGTCATTTCCTCTCAAAACTGCCATCTCCTTTATAATCTTTCTCCAAAATACAATTATTTTATATTCCTTTCCTACACCCGTGAGGCAGTTATGTTTTCTATGTTAATGCCTACAATTGCCACAATTTTTCACATCTTACTAATATGAAATCTGAGGAAGCACTAGAAATGAAGGTCTAGAAATGAAGGCTAAAAATGAAGGCTAAGGTTAATTATTCAAGTTGCTGTCATTCACAAAATATTGTGACTCTTGTGAAATCTACACTTGCATGGCTTATATGAGGAGACACTATTTCCAGTAAGCTCTTGACACATGTGATACTTACATAGATTCAGACAAAAGATGGATCATTTATAACTATGACATCTTTATGTGCGTGTGTATTGGCTAATTATAAAAGTAATAGAAAAGCAAAAAGAAATGTTTAATCCTAACACAGATAATAATATTTTGGTGTTTATTTTTAAAGTCTTTTTCCTATGTATTTTAATAAAATGATGCATAACAGAAGCCAGTTTTATAGCCTCCTGTTTTCACTTAGCAATATATTATGAACATGTTCTCAGGTCAACACATATTCTTAAGCAACATGGTTTTTAATGGTGAAGCCAAGACATTTTAACAGTTTCAGATGACCATAAGGTGGGGTAGCAAAGAAAGAAGCAATTTCTTCTGCTTTGGCACCACAGAGCTGACTCTAAGATACCTACTTATCCAACTTGTAAATAACTCTAAAGAAGAGTTTAAAAGAGAACCTATAACACATTGTCTCAATAAATGCTAATTAACAGTGGAAGTATATGAGGTACAGATATGTTTTTTAACAAAAGAGTCATGCTGCCAGTTTTCTCTCTACCTATTCTGTTAGCACTTGGGTACCACCCACAGTCCAGGGTACTGATGGTTGCTTAATAACCTTTTCCACATTATTTAGAGAGTAAAGGGGAGAACTTATTATTTTTATTTTTTAAGAAAAGCACAAAGAGAAGGAAGAAGGTTGAACCCAATCAATTTTGCTTGAATAATTCAAGCTCAGAGACTTAATAATTAACTAGACCCTAAACACATTGTGTGGGTGTTATTTTAAATGTTTGGGTTGAAGTGTGAACATTCTTGTTAATGAAACCGAAGAAAGGTGCAGCTCCAGCAGCCCTACAATGCTTGAAGTGATCCTGCAAAACATGAGTGCTACAGGCTGCATGGCAGGGTAGCACTTTTTTCTTTGGATAAAAAACCTGGAGGAGGTCTTCTTTGTGAAATTTTGCGTGGGGGCCTGGAGATTAGATGTATACCACTGCAAACACAAATTGTTTGAAATAATCAGGAAAAGTTTTATGAAGATGCTGGGTATTATTCTGACCTTTCAGAAAAGAAATAGGACAGGAGAGGACAGAGAGATAGGAGAGTGAAAAGAATAAAACAGGACAGGAGTCTTTAAGCCTAGTCCAACAAATCCTCCAATTCTGGCCTAAGAACAGAATTGATCTACCAGTTTATAACAACCAGCCCCACTCTTACCTTGCTGTACCTTACTCCAGAATAACTAGATGGAGAACAGGGCCAAAAGCAAGGTGAGTGCCACAGCAGGGCTTCATGTATAGTAACACACAGGTATTTTACTACATCACCTTTCAGGCCAGCTAGCACATCCTGACCCTGCAAATGACTGACTTGGTTTAGAGCGCTCTGAGGATAAAATGCCAGCAAATGCTTGTCCTCACTTCATGTCTGACTCCTGACATGAGTAATACCAGCTGCAAAGGCTTATGTTATAAAAAAGGGAGACTGTGATTAATAATTACCTCTTTTACAGAACACTTACAATGTGTAAGTACTCTCCTGAGTACTTTGAGGATATTATTCTATTCAATCATTATAACCATATGGAGTAGACAAAGTACCATTTCCATATCATAGATAAGGAAACGGGTTTAGAGATATCTTGGATAACTTGTGAATGACCACACAGCTAGCAAGTGACACAGGAACTGGGAGTCAACACCAGACCTGAGCCCATGGTATTAACCATTATACAAGAGAGGTCAGAAAGATCTGCAGAATTCCATAAACCCAACTCCTCCTTCCTGTTGTAACCAGGGAGCAGTGGGATATAGTTGTTAATCCACATATTTGGACATTAGAAATTGACATCAGGGCAGAGGAGGGAAACACATATGACGGATCGCGATCCAACCAGAAAAAGAGAAATCACCCATGTATTTAAACCAGAGAGACCTTAATTATGAGAAATGGGTACACAGGCGATGGAAGAGCTGAGGAAACACACAGGGGAGAGTGAGGTGACCCACAGTCTGGTGGCAGCACCTGCTACTACCCCAAGGCTGGTGGAAGCTAAAACCAGGCCTGGAGGGAGCTGGAGCCCAGAGGAGGTACAAGGGCTACCAGGGAGGCTGCCTAGGCAGAGAGAGGGGAAGGAGAATCCCCTTACCGCGAATCCCCCACTATTTGCAGCTAACACAGAGCTTGTGAAAGAGAGCCTGCATGCATTGTCCCCAAAGATACAGAGCAGAGCAGGCGATGGATGTGGAATGGCTGCAAAGACAAACCGGCCAAGGATTTACATACATATAATCAACACAGTTTCAGTTTTACCCAAACCATTAAAAAAAAAAAAGCAATAAAGCCAATGTCTTATCTTTGAACAATAATTAAGTGGATTTTAAAGTGGCATGGTTTTAACCTAGGAGCAGTTTTTACTCCTCCCTTTTCATATTTATTTTGCTTTGTTTTAATTTCTCAAAAAAAAAAAAACCCTAGGGGCTTCCCTGGTGGTACAGTGGTTGAGAGTCCGCCTGCAGATGCAGGGGACGCAGGTTCGTGCCCCGGTCCGGGAAGATCCCACATGCCGCGGACCGGCTGGGCCCGTGAGCCATGGCCGCTGGGCCTGTGTGTCCGGAGCCTGTGCTCCGCAATGGGAGAGGCCACAACAGTGAGAGGCTCGCGTACCGCCCAAAAAAAAAAAAAAAAAAAAAAAAACCCTAAACACCCAACCAAACAAACTCTCCTCATCTAGGGCATGTTTACTCAGGTTCACAGACCAATACTTCCCACTTGCTGATCAGTGGATCTTGCCTACCTTGCCCTATCTTTAAATCTTGCATTTAAATTTCTCATTAAAGCTCTACATAAACAAGCTCTACTATAAATGGAATTTTCAAAAATATGTTTAGGGTCAAACATTATAATACAGATATTGCCCCCCTATTATAGCAGTTTAGTAAATTTGGATATTAAGAAGATAGATGCCATTCTCTTATAAATACCATCAGCAGGAAACATTTGGCAAAAGGCTCCATGCCATGGGTGTTGACAGAAACCAAGCCAGTTAAGCCAATGTGTTCTTCTCAATCCTGAGGCGGGGCTAGAGGTGACACAGCCAGGACCTAGGGGCTGGCAGCAGAAGAAATGAGTTAAAGAATCCATTTACCCCACTCTGGAAATCTCTCTGCCAAGGTTACTGTGACTTCCACATTATCAAAGCCAATGGTCAATCCTCATTTTACATTTCATTTGATCTTTTAGCAGTTTTGACAGCACTAATCACACACACACACACACACACACACACACACACACACACAATTGAAATACTTTTCTTCACCTGGCTTCTGCACTCTCCTTATCTTCTCCTCCCTCACTGGCCACTCCTCAGTCTTCTTTGCTAGGTCCTCCTTGTATGCCTGATCTCTAAAAATTGGAGTGCCTCAAGGTTCAGTCTTTGGAACCCTTCTCTCTTTTCTATTTACACCTATTCCCTAGGTGATCTCAATCAGTCTTAAGGATTTAAATACTATATATAATGGTTTGAAAACACATGTCACAAATTCTTCAACACTTCTCTCATTGAAGGTTGAGTCTGCACCTTGAATCTAGGCCAATCTTAGTGAATCACTTGTTTAATTAGAAATTAAAATGAATGGAACAAATAGAATGGAACAGAATAACCACTTTATGTGGGTTATTGAGGTTGGGAAAACAAGATGTGATAGCCATATCCTTTGTTGTACAGTGCCCATCAAGCAACACTAATAACAGCTAACATTAATTGTGCACCTTCTATGTCAAGTACCAAACTAAGGACTTCCCATTCACTGAATTCTCTTAACAACCTTATAGGGCAGAAACTATTATTACTTCCTGTCTTAATCAACTCAGGCTACTATAGCAGATTACCATAGACTGAGTGGCTTAAACAGCAAACTTTCATTTCCACAGTTGGAGGCTGAAAGTCCAAGATCAAGGTGCTGGACAAACTGGTTCCTGGTAAGAGCACTCTTCCTAGTTTGCAGATGGCTGGCTTCTCATTGTACCTTCACATGGTGGAGAGCAGAGAGAGAGGAAACAAGCTCTCTCATGTCTCTTCTTATAAGGTCACTAATCCCGTTCATGAGGGCTCCACCCTCACGACCTTAATTGCCTCCCAAAGGCCCCACCTCTTAATACCATCACATTGAGAATTAGGATTTCAACATATGAATTTTAGGTGGGATACAAACATTCGGTTCATAAAATTTCCATATAGAAAAACTAAGGACTAGATAGTTTAAGTAACTTTTCAATGGTTATAAAGTTGATAGGTGGTAAGGTCAGGCTTTCAATCCAGGTGAGATTCATTTTAAAGCCTGTGTGCTGAAATGCTTTGTTAACCTACCCCAATACAAGCTAAAAAAAACTAACATCAGCTAACTGATTAATAATTAGACAAAGCCCTCTTGTCTAACAAAAAGAAGGGAAAACAAAAATGACTTCATTATAACCTTGAAGCATAAAAGACATTCTCTTGCAGGAGTTTGGTCAATTGTTTTCCATATAAAGAAGAGCAAAACCAGAGAGAATAGTTTATTGAAATAGGGTTTATTTCATGTAGACAAAAAGAGAAACTCTTAATTGTCAGGTTGGTAAACCCCAAAATCAGACACAAAGAGAAATTGTGGAGTTGTAACATCTGAGGATCTTTAAAACGATCGTTTCAATTCGATTTCAACCGCCATCTCTCTTGAATAGTTTGGAATCCACCTGCCAGAAGGTGATGGGATCAGAACAGATGTGCTCTCCAGGCTCCCATCAGCAGTAAGATTCAGTGCTTCCTCGCCCGTACGGGGGACTAATTAAACCCACAGTCATATGGTAGAGCCAGCGATTATGTTTTAGAAAAGACTGTGACCTCTCTCTGACCCAGAGGATAGCAGCATCAGCACTTACAAGCCAAATGAAATGAGGCGCTGTCAGCAATGTTCCTTACGATAAAAAGTATAGCAATAATAATAATAATAAGTATCAAGACATAAACCCACAAATAGGATGGTATCTGGAGCACCCCAGGCATTCATGATGGGAATAAGGGAAATGAAAATTCAAGAAAATTACATTTGAGATATCAAGAGGGGCTTTCCTCAAATAAGAAAGGTTCCTAACATTACAAAGTACAAGCAGAAATCCATGCAGAAGATAAGAAACAATGTAAAAAACTTTGTAAGTATTAAAACTTGGGACTTGTTCCAACCACTTCTTGAGATACTAGGGTGGCATGGGTCAGGATAAGAAGCTAGAGAATAATATTAAGAAATGATGTTAGAAGAAACAAATTAAGTATTTTTCTTTACTGTAACATTAGACTTCCCTGTTCTTTGAAACTTTGTTTCTCATAATGATAACATGTTATCCTGTATAAACTGTTGATCATTAGTGGATTATTTTCTCAGCAATGGAGCTGAGTTTCTCTGAACGCTTTTACTCACCATGCCTTGTGAGAAGAGCACAATTTATTTAATAACTAGCCACAGTACAAGGTAACACTGTGGAACAAACACTTTCTCTAAATAAAACTGAATTGTCTAGGCAGTGATAAAACTACAACTTTGTCATCCTTAGTACTTCATACTAAAAATGGAATTAACCATCTCATAAAAGTATTAGCTAATCATTAACAAGTACAAGAGCAATCATTCCCAATTTTTTCAAACAATTCAACTGTTTTACTTTCATTCATTCATTCATTCCCCCCAAGTCATTCACCAAGCCCCCAGTCTGCACCAGGAACAACGTAAAAAGTGTAAGTTCAACCTTCACTGTACAAATCCCCAAAGATACACTTATAAATTATAAGCGAAAGTATCACAATATTGTTAATATCCTCTTAGTTGGAAGAGAAAGATTGGTTGGTAGGAGGTGATAAAGCAGAGAAATTTTCCTGAGCAGTTGAATTAGACTACACGTTTTGGTAAGCTTTGGATTACTCATAGAACAGAGCAGACAGAGGGGATTCTTCCAAATAGGGAGAAAAGAAAAGCCAACTTCAGCACTGTGGGAAACAAACCAGGACAGAAGAATCAGGGCCCTCCAGGAAGGGACAGAGGTACAATGAAATCCAAGCATGGTTAAATGAAATCTTATGTGGGTGATTTAATATTCAAGTGGCTAATTCCATGAGGACAGGGTTGAGAAGGGCAGTGATAGTTGTCATGTGGGCGCTAGGATTATGGTGGTCCTTCTAGGTTAGGGTGGCATTGGTTACTAAAAGAGGTGGGAAGAGGATACAAAGGCAGGAACCCGTGAGAGTTTCCAGGTCTCAGCCAACAACGGATGGACTCATTTCAGCAGGGAATTGGAACAGAAACCCAAAACCAAGATGCAAAGCCTGACATACACGCTGATCTAGTAGAATAAGGGTCACGTAGAAGCTCTCTGAGGTGTTTGGGAGCTAATGTTACTTTGGAACCACTAGACCCAAGGTGTACAAGCAAAGGCCTATTTCAAGATGTTGCTCCCTAATGGTCAGTGTTGTCAGTGTGCCCTATAAGGCCAGGCTTACCCTACTCAGGGCCTATATGGGGTGGAGCCTGAGATTCATCATTGCTGGCATCCGATTAGACCCAGAACAGCCACGGACTCATGCCACCTGCCTAAAACTATCTCCCTCCATACCCTACCATGATGCCTAACACCAACAATCTGACACTGCTTTGGGTTAAAGTCGAGTTGGGGAACATTTTTCACGGGCTGGTACAATCTAGAGCTTATATGCACTGGAGCTAAAATTCAAATAATGATTTCTCCTTCAATTGTCTGTTATGGCAGTCCTATTCACAGTGGAACCTCTGAAGGTTAAATAACAAACTATTGTGGAGCTATGAACCATGGTTTAAAAGCAAGTTAGCCTTGTAAAGAAAAGTCATTAGAAAAAAGTAATGAAGGCAGAACATCCTCAGCTCAAAGAGCAATCAGATGGTGACAGTGTCCCTCTATGACACTGTCTCTCAGTATGTCTCTCTGGCATACTGACCGTACCAGACAGTGTGTTGGATGCTTCCCAGTCTCTGTGAACTTTGAGAATACAAGCAATTATTCTCTCTCCAGCTCTCTCTTGTTCTCTCCCTCTGTTTTTACCTTGATCTCTCTTCAATCTCTGTTAATGTATCTTTCTGTAGCTATTTCCGTTTATCTACTTCTTCCCCCTTTTCCTCTGCCTACCTTCCCTTCCCCCTTTATATGTCCTTTCTCTTTTTTAGTCTTCTCCCATTTCTCTTTCCTTCTTTTTCCTTCTTACCTTCCAACTACTTTTTTCCCTTAACTTCTAATAATAATAAATGAAGATTCATTTGTAAATATTTATTAGAGATAACCTGTCTCAGTAAATAAGCTTCTGGTAAGTGCATTACCAGAGACATAACATGACGTTAGCGCCTATTAACACATTCCTATAAATTTAGATGAACTACCTTACCTAGAAGAGACAGGGCTGAAGGAAGAGCATGCAAGGCATATAATTTTTCCTGACAATTGGTGGCAGGTAGAGGGATGAAAGAAAAGTCTATGCATGGGACATTCCATGAGGGCAGTGAGAAACAAAAAAATCTGAGCATATGTTCAGTGCGGGGTCTGTTCTGAACATATTTCTCACATCATTTCTTTGATCCTCACAACACCCCCGTGAATTAGGCAGCATTATTATCTCCAGATGAGGAAACAGGTGTAGAAAGTAAGTGGCAGAGCTGGAACTGGGACCCAGTCAGTCTGTTACCAAAGTCCATGGTGACAAAACAAAGAGAAACTTAATGAGCTTGATAGTTCTATCTGTTAGAAAAAGCCAAGTCATAAAAAGGAACCACAGTAAGATACCCTGAGGACTTGTGGCTCCACCGGACTACTCCCATTCAGCTTCGCACCTGTGGTCCCTAACAGTGCGCTGGCACAGCCTAGGAGCTGAATAAGTGATTATGGAACGCATGAACAAGATTCAAAGCAGCAGGCATTGAAGTTTCTGAACTGGAAAAATCATTATCGTACCCAGTTCAGGAGTCATGCAGCCTCTGCGTAAACATTCCCAGGGACAATTCTCCTACAAAATAAGAGTCACAATTGGGCCACATTTTTGATACAACAGTTCAAGGCCTTAAGCTCCCATGTATGCAGAGGCTTTAAAATATATTTCTGATACTCCCACTTTTGCAACATTTCATCTGTCATTAATTCTTTAAAAATCACCAGAAGGTAATGTGAATATACTTCTGGACTACTTAAAAATGGTTAAGATGGTAAGTTTTGTGTGTTTCTCACAATTAAAAAAATTTAACTCATCAGGATGTAAATATTTATGTATATGAAATATACATCATCTTGAAACATATATCATGAAAGTTCCTGGCATGGACAAGTAAGTTATTCATTTCATTTCAGAAAAAAAATTAAAATCTGATGGATGACTAAGCAAGTCTGTTTGGGAACTTGATGCTTAGCTGTTAACTGTGCTGAGTACTCTGTTAGTGCCACTCTTACCTCTATCCTCCTGGAAGTTTTAATAACTCATTTTTCTCTTCAGCCTTCTATGTAAATATAAGTTTAAATTTTCTACAGTATTTAATATTTCACAATTACAGCCATCCCTTGGTATCTGACAGCGATTGGTTCCAGGATCCCCCCTTGAATACCAAAATCCACGGACGCCCAAGTCCCTTATATAAAATGCACAGTATCTGCATATAACCCACACAAATCCTCCCTTATACTTTAAATCATCTCTAGCTTACTTATAATAACTAATACAATGTAAATGCTATGTTAATAGTCATAAATACAATGTAGCTGCTATGTAAATAATTCAAGTATTGCTAGTTGGAACTTTCTGAAAAAAATTTTTTTAATATTTTCGACCCATGGTTGATTGAATGCATGGATGTGGAACCCACGAATACTGAGGGCCCACTGTAATAATTCAGTTTGATCATTTATGTTGTAGCCTGATTGTTTCTTCAATGATACTTTTATTTGGGGATATTCATCCCTTAGGTGATATATTTATCAAGATATTCTCCTTAAGAGATTTATTCTTCTCATGTGATAGTGCTTCATATGTATATTTAATCTAACTTGAGTTCTCAGTTGTGTAGAAGGAATATGTGATTAGCTTAAGATGGAGAAAGATTACCATGTCTATTTTATTGATCATGCAACTAAAACTCAAATACATGAGTTTACCCGAAGTGTAGTAGCAACAGTGGGAAGGTATTAAAGACATGACCATGACTTAGAAGTTGATGCTTGTGTTTCAGAATCTGTCACTTCTATTACACTGTCATTACATGACCAATTGGCTTTTTTGAGTCCATGCTCAACAGATGTTGTTTTGTTTTTTTGTTTGTTTTTTTGTGGTACGCGGGCCTCTCACTGCTGTGGCCTCTCCCGTTGCGGAGCACACACTCCAGAAGTGCAGGCTCAGTGGCCACGGCTCACGGGCCCAGCCACTCCGCGGCGTGTGGGATCTTCCTGGACTGGGGCATGAACCCGTGTCCCCTGCATCGGCAGGCAGACTCTCAACCACTGCGCCACCAGGGAAGCCTCAATAGATGTTTTATTAGCTTAGAGATGCTTAGAGATCCCAGTGACAAGGATCTTATTGCTTTCCAAAGTTGTCTTTATTGCTGGATAAGTCTACTTTTTACTATGAATAATAAGTAATATATTACACCAGTTAGCACTTTTGATGTTGTTGCATAACAAACCACTTCAAAATTTAGTGGCTTAACACAACCATTTATAAAGTCCATGATACTAGAGCCAGCAGTTCAAGCTCCACTTCGCAGTTTTTCTGCTAGGTTTCTTCATGCATCTGTGGCCAGCTACCAATCGATGTTGTCACTCTTGGGTGGGCTCTCACACACGTCTAGAGCCTCAGCTGGGACGACTGAGCTGACTCTGCTCTGATCCGCATGGTCTCACATTCTCCAGCAGGCTAGCCTTGACTTGTTCACATGGCAAAGGCAGGAGTCCCAACAGTGCAAAGAAAAACACACAAGGCCTCTAAAAGCCTAGGATTGGAATTGGCACACCATCACTTCTGCCACACTGTATTGGCCAAAGCAAAGTCCCAAATCCAGCCTAGATTCAGAGAATGGGAAAATGGACTTCACCTTTGAACAGAAGAAGACACATTATAAAGAGTGTAGATATGTGGAACTATGAACGACTGTGACCATTTTTGACATGTACCACAAATATAAAAATTGCATTTAGGAGGTATTGGGTATGATATTAAGGATATAAGAGATGATATTCAAAATGTCAAAAGGACAACCAGTAGGGAATGAACACTAAACATTCCAGAACAGATGACAACTATAAACAATCGATAAAGCCACATTGATGTGTAGTCATTGACTTGAAGGATGTGATACTCACGACAAATATATGCTCAAAAGATACAAGTTACCTTATCATTGGCTGGAGCTTTGAATTTCTAGCAGAGGACTCAAGTTAAATCTGAATAGCTTCAAACTTAAGTAGACCCAAAGGCCTGCTTTGTGTTTTTCCACTGGAAGTCTGAACTTGATTCTCAGATCTTTTCACTCCTCTGCCTGGAGAGGTCATATCCACCAAATGTGAAGCAAAAGATCCAAAGGGACAGTCACAAAAGAGATGATTTGCCTCAAAGCCTAAACTTGTCTACCTCATGCCTTCTCAGATCATGGCAGAAGCATAGGGCTTCTCAAATTAGCCACAGAATGGGAAGGGGGGGAAAAGGCATCTAAAGAGAAGAAGACAGTGAGAGTTTATCCCACTGGCTGCCTTACCCTTTGGTGAGAGATGAGAGAGCCCTGGGTGAGTCTCCACTCTTAAGTAAGAGACTCAGGCTTTACCTCACTTGTCTAACTTCCTAGAGGGAGGAGTCCAGAAGGGAACCTATTCTTGTACAACAAATATTTCAGCCCAGTGCAGTGATTCCATCCACTGATATAGAGTGGCCAATAAATTATGCTTCAACCTGAATATCTATACCATAGCCTGGCTTTTGGTTTAGAGTAAGAGGTGGGTAAGGAAGAAGAGTAGAGGGAAGACTAGAGGCCAATGCTATATGCTGCTTACCATTTCACAAAATACTTGTGCACACAAATTCTCTTAATACATCCGGAACTTTTGGAAACCCCTGTGAATTTACTTTAACAGTCAATTTTGCATAAAGTGTCTCTATTTACTGTATTCATGTCAGTTGGGATTCTATGGTTGCAAGCAACAGAAACCAATGCTAACTTAAGGAATTTGCTGGAAGCTAATGAGATAGCTCACAAAATCAAAGGAAAGCCAGAATCACCAAGACAGCTGTTAGGATCTAGACAGCGTTAACTAATGGTCATTTCTTCCAGGTGCCAATGATAGGATAAATTAGCTTCAACATTTTTTATCCTTGTATCATGTGATGTAAGAACCAAATTCCAGGGAAACAATGTTTAGCTGACCTAGTTTGATTGCATGCTCATCCACTGGACAGAGAAAAGCATGGCACCAAACAAAGGACTAATTTGAGAAGAGAGGACTCATTTCTCATTTTCCAAAATAATAGGAAAGGTTGCAGGGCCATCCAAAAGGGTCCATTGTAATATCATAGCCACAGTATCATTAAAGTGCTGAGTGAAGACATGCAGCGAGGTTAAGGTGGCCCAGGGACCGTAATATGTAATAGGCTAACAGACAACCTCAGAAGAATGTATTAAGTTAGAACACGTCTATTTGGATAATAGAGAAATTCAGTAAATTTGCATAACACAATTGCTCTAAAAATGTACCTGGCACTTGTTTTGAGAAGGCAAGTTAGACAAAGAGACAAAAAAATGATTGCCATGAAGGAGGAGGCTTTTTTCTTCTACTCACAATCCCCTAGAAATAGGAGGCATGGCATGCTACACCACACCATGCAGGGCCACAGAGGGAAGCACCAAAGCAAGACGAGCCAGCAGAGAGAGGGGCGAACTGTAGGCAGGAGCTTTTATTGCAGTTTACACAGGAAGGAATGGGAGAAGCAAGGTAAGCAAGAAATACAAACTTATGATTGGATAGTCTGAATAACGTTGATAGTCTCTGGACTGTAGGGATGGCTCCCAATTGTCCAATACCTGGTCCTGTGCTGATTAGGGCAGGAGCTAATATCCCAGACTGAAGAAGTATGAGAAAAGGAAATTGGTGGAGGGTGTTGTTTGCACATCGAAAGTATGCTGGCAGGAAAGTTGTTTGCCTCTCTAGGAATTAGTTAACTCTGGGAGGGCGGTTCCCCAGATCTGTAAGGCCCCAAATGTCAGAGCAGCAATAATACAGAAGGTAAGAAAAAATAGTTAAAGCAACTACATTCTTTGGGCAGCCATGTGAAGACGTTTAAAGATACTAGATAAGCGCTTTACTACAGACCCTCATTCTAAGTTCCATTTTACTGACCATCCAATATGCTGCAGGCATAGTCTGTTGAACCTCCTTCCACCACTCCAGTTCCTCTTCCTTTCCTCTAGCCTTGTTTATTGTGGCTATAGCAACTGTTTTATTATAGCCACAGTTATTGTCTGAATTTGCTTTTAAACATGATAATATGGTATAGCCAACCATATTTTCATAATCTATCTTAAGATATTAAAAAATCTTATTTATATTATAGATTTATGGATGTATGATCTTCCAGACTGATGCCAACATATAATAAATCCCCAGTAAATTAAAAATGTTTAGCATGTGAAACTAAGTCTAATTTTTTTTTCTACTTTGATGTTCCTCTGTCTTCACATTTGTTTCAACTCCCCTACTAGAATCACATTCTTATTTATTTCCTCTCTGGGCATTCTTGAGATATTTCTACTCAGTAGAAATACAATATCAAGCTTCACTGTTTTATTAAATATATCAGACATCAGACTCTCTGGATAGTGAGCCAAAAGTTGCCAAAGGATATATTTCTTTTGTCTGCTGTGAATTATGCCAGCAGGCTCAACAGAGTAGTAAAGACTGTGTGTTTTATATTATTAACTGAATATGTGAGAACTGATCTTTGCAAGGAACTAATTGTCCTATAACCTTATGCCATCATCGAGAGAGATTTAAGCATTTTTTATTTTCTCCACAGATGAAGTGTATGTTTTCTTTGGCTTTACTTCTATTGAGTTTGGTTAATCCCTTTCAAACCAGGAGACTCAGACTTAATATATATACTCTCCTTTGGACAAAATCTTCAATATTTTGCACTTATTAACACACAGTTTATCTGTCATTTTCACCGTGCTCACCTGAATTATGCCAATTTATACTTAACCATACCAAATTTCATTTATGATTCTGATTTTTTTTTTGATTTTCAACAGCAGTTGAAAGTGATTTAGCATAGTACTTTGAATCGTTTCTTTTGTAAACAGTGATGATGTAATGTTTCTCCACAATTATTTCCTTTAAAGTTATTTAGTTTTTATACTGATAGAAAAGGAAACTCAGCCAACATTGACTTTCTACATTTTAAATTAATTCTCCAGTATCTTCACATGACTATGGCTTCTCCTAAATTTCAAGCTTTTAAGTCTGAATTTTACACTTTCTTATTTCACAAACCTGGAAAAATTACTTTCTTCTTTTATTTCCATCTCCCCATATAGGAAAGTTAATAATTTATCTACCATAGGTCATACTGTGAAATTCCATTAAGAAACCACCATGGTGGTATGTTGCTTTGGGAGAGAGAAGAACCTCCATAAATAGTGGTTTGCACCAGTCTTCCTCCTAACACTTCTCCACAAGCCCACTATTCTGATACACAGGTTTCTGCCCAGTCCCAGAGTTTCACATTTTCTTCTTTTATGAAGTAACCATTTCCCATGAAGCTTACTTATATACTGCTCATTCTCAGTGTCTCTACTTCCTAAATAAACATATGGAATGGATTCAAACTCCTGAACTCTGGGAACTTCAATAAACTGAGATTGTTTAAAGGAAACTCTCAGTGAATAATTATGCTATCCCTCCCCCATGAGGCTGCAGAATGTTAGCTTTGAAAGGACTATAAAGGACATCTAGCCCAATCTCTGCATTTTAGAGATGAGAAAACTGAGCTTTTGGGAGCTTGAGTAATCTTGAAATTTGCCCAAATTGACAAGACTAGTAAGTGGCAGATCCATATGTGTATAGTTTCAAAAGCATGAAATATTGATAATTACTTCATTTTCATTAGTTTCTCTTTTAAAATATCTTAAGACTGGGGCTTCCCTGATGGCACAGTGGTTGAGAATCTGCCTGCCAATGCAGGGGACACAGGTTCGAGGCCTGGTCTGGGAAGATCCCACATGCCGTGGAGCAACTAAGCCCATGCACCACAATTACTGCACTCAAGAGCCTGCAAGCCACAACTACTGAGCCCATGTGCCACAACTACTGAAGCCCACGCACCTAGAGCCCATGCCCTGCAACAAGAGAAGCCACCACAATGAGAAGCCTGCACACCACAAGGAAGAGTAGCCCCCGCTCACCACAACCAGAGAAAGCCTGCATGCAGCAGCAAAGACCCAATGCAGCCAAAAATAAATTAATTAATTAAATAAATTTATTTAAAAAAATAATAAAAGTATCTTAAGACTAATATAGCCTGGTTAAATTTTTGAAGTCTCAAAACTCAAAGGGAGTTTCCTGGTGGCCTAGTGGTTAGGATTCAGGGCTTTCACTGCCGTGACCTGTGTTCAGTCCCTCGCTGGGGAACTGAGATCCTGCAAGCCACACACCATGGCTAAAAAACAAACAATCAACCAAACAAACATAACTAAAATAACCTAGTGTTATTTTGTGCCTCATTTTTTTAATCAAAGAATTCCTCCTGAGGTTTGTGCCTTTAAGAATGATTTCTAAGAAATCATGACTCAGAGGTGATATTCAACATATTAAACAACAGGACATCATAGACACTGCCCAACAATTGGTGTGTCTGTTCTTGTTCTACCAGCTGCATGTAACCATGGGGATATTACTCAAAAATAGACAATGCCCTGTGTTAGAAATTTAAAAAAAATAAGGTGGTCACAACACAATGAAAATATAATACCCAGTAAAACTATAATATTTTCACTATCATGTTTGGTCCACACAATTTGTTCTTTCTCAAAAATTTAAAGAGGAAACAAAGGACGTTTTTCCCCACGTGATAATTCTAGTAGACTGTTAGATTTAACTGTTAGTAATGGTAACAGAATTGAACTTCTGGAGCTGGTAGAATTGATTGCCTCCTCAAGTTAGAATTTTTAATATTTTATAAAATAACCTCTGGATATAGTTATCCATGTATGTAATTTGTAGTTGCTACATTGGGTTTGGGGAGTGAGGACATAATAATATGCTTTATTAGCAAACTTGAATATGGGCTAAATTTGTGTTTGCTGATTGACTACAGAACTTCATAAACATGGCAGTGTATTTTTCCCAAAGTCAATATGGAAATGCACTGTGGTGCTTGCTTTACTCAGCAAGTCTGAATTTGTGGCAGGAACACATTCAGTTTTCCTGTGCTTCTCTGTTATTTGGAAGAACCAGACAGAATGTTTCGTTGTTCTTTTGCTTCCCTCCACCTAGAAGAAATTTAAAAGAAACAAAAAATTTTAGTATTAGAAGGGAACCTAGAAGTGTAGTATAATTTTCCACACAATGCAAAATCCCTTCTATGAGCATCCCTGAAGAATCTTCAGCTGGCTGCTTCCTGAATATTTTCGACGATGGGGAGTTCATTGCTTAATGAGGAGCTGTTCCTTACTCAAGAGCTCTGGTTGTACAAAGATTTGTGTTAACCCTTAATCCGTGTTTCTGAAAATGCAGTCTCTGGACCAGCAGCATTAACATCACCTGGAGGGCTTCCCTGGTGGCGCAGTGGTTGAGAGTCCGCCTGCCGATGCAGGGACAGGGGTTCGTGCCCCAGTCTGGGAAGATCCCACATGCCGCGGAGCGGCTGGGCCCGTGAGCCATGGCTGCTGAGCCTGCACGTCCGGAGCCTGTGCTCCACGACGGGAGAGGCCACAACAGTGAGAGGCCCACGTACCGCAAAAAAAAAAAAGAAAGAAAAAGAAAAATTACCTGGAAATTTGTTAGAAATACAAATTCTCAGGCCTCCGCTCCAGACTGACTGAATAACAAAGAAAATTCTAAGAATGGGGCCCAGCAGTGTTGTAACAAGTACTCCAGGTGATTTGATGCATACTAAAGTTTGCACTGCTCTATATACAACCCCATACGATAAAATTAACAAGAACAGCTCCCCTGTTGGCACAGTGGTTAAGAATGTGCCTGCCAATGCAGGGGACACGGGTTCAAGCCCTGGTCTGGGAAGATCCCACACGCCACGGAGCAACTAAGCCCGTGCGCCACAACTACTGAGCCTGCTCTCTAGAGCCCACGTGCCACAACTACTGAAGCTCGTGCGGCTAGAGCCCATACTCCGCAACAAGAGAATCCACTGCAATGAGAAGCATGTGTACCACGAGGAAGAGTAGCCCTCACTTGCCGCAACTAGAGGAAGCCCACAGGCAGCAACAAAGACCCAACGCAGCCAAATATAAATTAAAAAAAAAAAAAGAAAAAAAAAATTCTTTGGGTTGCAGATATCAGGAATCTAACTATAAATTTAACTTTAGCATAAAAGGAAATATCGTAGTTCATGAGGCTTGTGATAATGGGGTACTTCATAGGATCAAAGGGATTGATCTGGACCTACAGGACCTGGGCTTCTGGTATTGGAAAGAAGGCAATGAACGTCTTACTCTTGTTCATGCTCATAGTGTTCTCAATGGCTCCACCCCCCACCCTCCGCCCATATGTTGCTCATTTCTGTCTCTGCTTAATTTTATCCTCTACTACAGACAGGCTTCTGTTCATGGGAAGATGACTACCTTCTCTAACCTCCCACCCTTATACATGTCTTCATATGCCTCAAGCACCTGACCTCAGGGGCAGGGCTATTCCTCCTCAGACTCCGAATCAAGAAATCCCAGGAAAGAACTCCTAGGGCAGGAAAGGTTAACCAAAGAAAGGCATTGGGAAATCTTGCTGGGCAAACAAATAACAATAGTTACTGTAGTCTATTGCATAAACTATAGTCAATCTTACTTTGGTAAAGGAAGTTCAGAAACACTAGTCACCTTGCCCAAATCACTCAAGTCAGTGAAAATTGAAACCCCCAAAACTTGAAATAATAAAATTTAAGGCTACAATAGAGTCACCCATTTACTGAAGACTGCCCTAGAAAACTTTTGTTTGGATTTTAAGTCAACATTTTTGTACTGAACTTTCTCCCCCCCATGAAAAAATAAGAGTTTTATAAAAATAGCTTCATGAGCCTGCAATAAAACAATGGTGAAAGAAATACAATTTTTCCTATGTCAGACAGATGATTGAGATTTTTTTGCATTTATGTCACTCAAAAATGATTGTTATAAACTTCCAACTTGGCAGGAATGTACTCCCAATGGAGGAAAAGAAAAAATCAAGCCAATCTAAAGTCATAAAAATTTAAATAAAGTAGTTAAGAATAAGCACAAAATAGAACATTTTACGGGTTTTCTCAAGAAGTTTGACTTAAGGCTTCCCAATTCAAAAAAATTACAACTTAGAGATTTGACATTAGCAAAATGATTACTTTTTCTTTTGATATACTTCTACCTAAACTCAGAAAAAAATGTAGTAATGGGGCTTCCCTGGTGGCACAGTGGTTGAGAGTCCGCCTGCCGATGCAGGGGACACGGGTTCTTGCCCCGGTCTGGGAAGATCCCACATGCCGCGGAGCGGCTGGGCCCGTGAGCCGTGGCCGCTGAGCCTGCGCGTCCAGAGCCCGTGCTCTGCAACGGGAGAGGCCACAACAGTGAGAGGCCCGCCTACCGCAAAATAAAAATAAAAATAAAAATAAAAGTAGTAATGAAGCACACGCATTAGGAACATTCATTATCCAAGCATAAGGAATTCCAAAGATTTTCTTAGCAATGTTCATTTGAGCTCTTTACCCATAAGCTGGTCTTCCCATTTTTCCCTTTGCATGGTACACTATAGCATAACACATTATGGTTTATATTTTTAGGGCATGTTATAAGCCATATTAAATGGGCTCGATAGCTGAATCAACATAAGAATCTGAACTCTGGAATTTCCAGGTTGTTGAATGTCTACATTCATAAGACTGCTGTGTTACACTATTTATGGACAGTTTCATCAAAACAAGCACCATCCTAGGTTTTGTCTTTCCAACTTTATGTTTCCTTTCACCCATTAGGCCATTGTGGCTCTCCAAGGCAGCCTGGGACAAGGCGTTTCCGTCAGCCAAAGCAGAGCTGAGCTAATGTGGCACTAGTGAATTCTGATATTGAAGTTCTTATTAATATTTTATTTTATTTAATTTATTTTTTAATTTTTTTGTTTGTTTGTTTTTGCGGTACACGGGCCTCTCACTGTTGTGGCCTCTCCCGTTGCGGAGCACAGGCTCCGGACGCGCAGGCTCAGCGGCCGTGGCTCACGGGCCCAGCCGCTCCGCGGCATGTGGGATCTTCCCGGACCGGGGCACGAACCCGTGTCCCCTGCATCGGCAGGCGGACTCTCAACCACTGCGCCACCAGGGAAGCCCTATTTTATTTTATTTTAATAGATCTTCATTGAAGTATAATTGCTTCACAATACTGTGTTAGTTTCTGTTGCACAACAAAGGGAATCAGCCATATGCATACACATGTCCCCATATCCCCTCCCTCTTGCGCCTCCCTCCCACCCTCCCTATCCCACCCCTCTAGGGGTGCAAAGCACTGAGTCCATCTCCCTGTGTTATGCTTCTGCTTCCCACTAGCCAACTATTTTACATTCAGTAGTGTGTATATGTCGATGCTACTCTCACTTCGCCCGAACTTCGCTCTCCCACCCCATCCACGTCCTCAAGTCCATTCTCTACATGTACCTCTTTATTCCTGCCCTGCAACTAGGTTCATCAGTACCATTTTTTTCTCTTTTTAGATTCCTTATATATGCATTAGGTTCTATATGAAGTAATTGTTTTTTAATTCTTAAAATCATTATTGACTCCTCCCACAAATTTCTGTCAAACAAGCAGGACAGAAGCTGTTACAAAAGCAAAGAAACATCAGTGGTTCTTATGGTAATACACGAGCTCTCTATTTTTCCACGACCTTTTGTGCTAAATGTTACATCTGAAGTGGTGCAGAACAGAGGGAATAGACTCGGTTTTTCCTTACTCACAATTTCATTTCAGTGGACAAGTTATAAAAACAAAATCAGAGGACCTCATTCTGTTCTCTATCTGGGACACTAAATAAGCCCGTCCATGCTATTTTGCCACAAGTAGATTTAAGAGGGAAATTCCAAATCTCGGTATGACTATCCCCAAAGCCATCTGGTTCTACTCTCACTTGTCACTTTCAACTGGAACTCAAAATTGCCAACACCCTAGAACCAGTTTTTATGTTAGGAGGAACATACACTAAGTCTCTGGCTCAGATGAGAATCTTGCTTTAGGATGGTTTTTCCTTATGGTCCCTATATGCTGGCTGTGTGTATGAACTTTCTTCTCTATTCTGAATGCCTGATCTGGGAAACTTACATATATGATGATGGTTTTGATAATCAGTATGATGATAATGATGTTGACGATGACTTCACAATCATTTAAAGAGCATTTCCTATGAGGCAGCCACTCTATTAAGTACAGTCGGTTCTTCTCCAGTGTCTATGCATATAATGCAAATTAGTTCATACATGACCGGTAAATAGGGAGATATCAATATAATCAAGATTACTTTGATTCATAAGTAGTTCTCCCCAGCATATGAATATTTTGCAGCTCAGTGCACACATGTTAATATTTTACAGTTCAATGCTCACTATTTATTAAGGTTTAAAAAAACACGGGAAGTCATGAAGTAATCCAGTACAGAACACAGTGCCCATTCACCCCACTTTCTTCCTCTTGGCTCTATCTTGGAAATGCTCACTGGGAGTTTTCCTGAATCCTGGTGCATTTTGCCCTCATCTCCATAACTTGGCAGCATCTACCCTTACTCAAACCCTCTTTCATCAAGCAGCCATCAACTTTTCTTAAAGGCAAGTCTTATATTTACTTAGTATTTCTTTTTTTAGGAGAAGTTTAACTGTGATAGTATTTTATTAGGATGGGTAGTGTTATTGTCAGTGCTTTGGTTACAAAGTTGCGTAGATTTTGAGCAATCTGCCCCAACTCTGTTTTCCTTATAAATCGTCTTACTTTTAGTGTGCAAGTTTGCAGAATGAGTGGTTTGTGGTTTCTGCACTTATTTTAGAAATGCCTGTTCTTTACCTGTGTAATCTTATTCCATTCTTGTCACTGTTTTATGGCATAGGTGTTATTCCCCTTAACTGATGAAAGGAAACCAAGGCTCAGAGAATTTAAGTAACTTTTCCAAAATCTCATTGTAATGAGAAGGCAAGATGACTTTGAGTCATTATATATACCCCACTTATTACCTGGCTTCCTAAACTTCTATTCAGCTTCATTTTCCAGTCTTAGGACCAAAGTGAAGGCAAAGGCAGTAGGACACAGACCCCGTGCAGCAGAGTTGTGGTGAGCGGGGAGCAATGATCTGCCTTGCCATTCTCCTACACTGACAGCACTTCCTTTTCATTTCTTGTGGAAGACATCCCAGAACATTTTTTGTTGTTGTTGTTCCAGAAAAAGTCTCCAGAAAAATAAATTAAGTATGTGGGTCAGCTGTAGCAAGCTACTGATAATGTCACATGAGGGAGGCTGTGGAGTTCTGCAGAGGGAAAAAAGCCAGGCTGAGCCTGACCTGGCCCTGGTTTCATGGTACAGTGATATAGCACATTCCAGAAGAAGAAAATAGGATGTTGAGGATTCCAATAAAAAAATAATCCCAGAAGAGATTTCCTATTGTCCGTGGAGTTCCTTTTAGAAATTGAATATGATTTGAGGCAAGCACTATTGTTCATCTCACAAATGAAAATAATGCATTTTTAAAAGAAATGGTCTTACACAGCATCATCCTATTTTTATTAAAATAGAATACAGACATACAAATCCTCTGAACAGTAAACATCAAAATATTAATGGCATTAATTTCTGAGTGGTAGGATTATGGGTTTTTCACTAGTTTATATTTTTACAAAATGTCTAAAATGAACAAGCATAATTTTTCTAAAAAGAAGTGACAAAAGTTACATTTGAAAACAAATTTTTAGGAGAATTTTGTGATTTTCTTTCCTGAGAACAATTGATTTTGTACTGGGGAAAGGCATTAATAATAGTTTTCAGGTAGATCAGTCTCTTGGTGTCACTCAGCTTTGCTGTCCTTATAAATGTCACAGACTTGCTATTTTTTTTCCTAGTCTTTCATTTCAGCTTTTCACGACTTTGCTTCTCCCTCTTTCCCACACGTTTTATCTCATCCACACTTACGGTCCGTTCTTCACCTTTCTTTGCACTGCTGCTTCTCCCTCCTTTCCTCGACTCAGGCATCGCTGCTTCCCTACGATCCCCAGCCACCCCTGTGCTGACTCTAGCATTCTCTTCCACCAATGGTGCCAGAGTTCACAGTTGATTGCACACTCCTATTGTTTTGGAGGATTTTTTTTTTTTTTGCGTCTTTTTCCCCCCTTATTTCTCCCGAGGATAGCAGTGGCTGTTGGTTTACTTTGAAGGAACCTATGTCATTTGGGTTTCCTGGCAGCACCACTGAGAAGACGGATTCCTCTTAGAACATCATCACAAAACAGCAACAACAATAAATCTCTATTTCTAAAGTTTATCTCTTGCCACTCACTCATTTGTTCCTTAGTTGCAGCAGCAAAATGGTCATACCTAAAAACCAGGAGGCTTGGTAAACACACAAGAGGTTATTGTAGACTCCTCTCTCAGAAACGTTTCCTTTTCCTTTTATTGTCTATTATGAGTGAATTACAATACTATCAGGATCTAATCTCACTGGTAGCTTCAACACCTCTGGGGAAAATTACTGTAAGTCAACAGAACTTGTCTGCAACCATGTCTACTTCCATCCATGAATCCTTGTGGTGTTTCACTCGGATATCTAAGTTTGCATCAGTCCCTGCTTTCTGAATCAAAATGAGCATAATGTCATTAATTCAATCGATCAGTCTGATGTGCTGCTTCCACAGATGATCAAGATAGTCAAGGTCTCTGTGGGCTACGTTGTCATAGAAAGAAGACAAGTTAACACAGACCTGTGGCAAGACGGTGATTGTATCTTGCTGCCTTGTAAAAGCAAATGGGTTTTTAATTTTCCTTACTGATCACATTCACCACATCAATAGTTACACTCCAAGTGCCAGAGACTTTGTGAATATATTCCAGTAAAGATCCAACATCTGGTACAACAGCTGCAACTGGGTAGCCCCAGTTGCCACCTGCCTCGATCCATCTAGTTTTCACAAGGGCCAGGCAGGTGAACTGAATGGGGATATGATGGAGGTCACCATCCTTGCGTCCCTTTGCCTATCTCCACAATTCTTGGTATACAAGATTGCTCCTGATTTACTATCTTGGCTGGAGGAGGGCAGTTTTAAGGACCTCCACTTGGGTCTTTCTACCATAATAGCTCTTACTCCATAGATCAGGTATCCAGTGTAAGGATTCTGCTTTCTGTTAGGTATACATATCCCAGTTATGCCCTTGGGAACTGGGACAATAGCCACAGTTGGGTCTGCAGACTTAGTAGACCCACCATCAGATGGATTTGGACAGGATTCCATTTGTCACCTGGATTCCATAAGATTCACCTATAACTGGGGGATCGTGTTGGTGTTTTGAATCCCCCGTATCCAACAGCCCTAAAAAGCCATGGTCATTCCCCTTATCCCTCTATATACTTATTCCAGTACATGACCACAGATCCCTTTAGGAAAGGAATGGGGGAAATGATGACTGTATATTCCCATAGTGGCATTGTGGGGTTCTTTCTCAAGTGGACCTAGCCTCTCCTTCAATTAATGGCCTCTGGGAGTGAGAACTGGCTCAGATCTGGAAACCAGGTGAGGGGTCATGATTTTCCACTTCTGCAGTTGATGTTAACTTTCTGCTCACTAAGCTCTATAGTGTTTCTCATTATATAATTGAAGTAATATCTTAGTTAACTGCCCATTGATCTTGCCTCCTTAGGATCACCATGGTCTTTTATTAGCTGTTGCCATAAAACTCTGTGAGAGAAAGCACCCCGTATGAGATTTTGACTTGTTGCCTACTTCTGTTATATTTACCTTGCTCTTGTCTGTTAAGTGCTAGCACCTGGGCTCTGCTATCCCAGAATTCTCTCACCTATCCTGACACCAGGGAGCCCAGTCCAAGGCAGGATCTCCTACAGTTACCAGTGAGGATAACCATCGTGGGGCTTCTCAAAGATGCTGGTGCCCTCCTTGCTAGCGCATCCTTAGCCCTTCAATGGAAGGAATGTTCTTTAGACCACACGCTTAGGAATGGGTTCTCTTTATTACATAATAAACCCATTCTTATATTTTCATCTCCCCAAGATTTCTAACCCCCTCCTCAATATTCTGCAAGACAGTTCCAGCATCTCTACCTCATTTCCAGCATCTCTACCTCATTTACTACCTCAACGTTATGTTAAATTTTTATGGAGCAATCCCAGCCCGTATTAGGACTGATTTTCAGTGTCATTGCCAGGATATGAAACTCCTAATCTTAGAACACTCTCATATCAATGAATTCTCACCTACACAGCCTTAGATCCTGCCCTTCCTAGCCCAACTCTCTCAAGATGCATCCCTGGATATAGCTTCCCATTTCCTGCCAGTACATATTAGCCAGATCTTGGGGCAATGAAGGGAGGCAGGAGCAGATTCAGAGGAGGAAACTCATCCACAGGCAACTGCTTCAGGTGAGGGTTTTGAAGGGTCTCCAGGAGAGGAGGAGCTCTTTTCCTCTAGCATTGGGATAAGTGAGCCACTTCTGCCAACCTGGAGAGTTCAGAGGGACCAAGATCTCGGGGGCTCAAATTCTCTAGCTCATCCACCCCAATGTTCCCATTCCATGTTGCAGGGTCTCACTCATTCCCTCTCAGGGCTCTGGTTTTGACACAGACTTCTCAAGGCTGCAGGTTCACTCTTTGCTGTAGGTCTGCCATCCTTAGAATTAAATCCTGGGCCTGAGGTAAGGAAGACAAGAGCCTTTTTAAAAGCTGCCATGAAGGTTTTCTGACTTTCACGGCATATCTTCAGTTGATATTTGATTTAACTGAGCCTGTCATTGTCTTTTTCATGACTTGTGATGCTGTTCACAAGACCCAGCCAACACCACAGCTGCAGGATACACGTCACTCCCATACCATTCAGCCCATGGCTGGTGAAATTCTTCATGATTAGGATGCTGCTGCAAGCTGGTGGTTGTTGTCACCTCCCTTAACACCAGTCAGAGGTCCTTGACTGGTAGAAGAGCAGACTCCTCTCTGAAAGTTTGCTCTCCACGATACTTCCGGTTCCAACTGTCTTAAGCCTGGGATTCCCTAAGAAGCAGAGCCTGACATAAGGGTTTGCATGCACGTAATTCATCTTGGGACGTGATCCCAAGGAACAGAAATGAAGCTAAAAAGAGTAAAACAGGAAAGGAGAAAAAACAATGCAAAGGTGTGTTATTAAGCTGGTCATTGGGCTCGATCTGGCTGGGAAGTTTCTAAGGGGTCACGTAAAATGCGCCTCAGAATTGTCCATCTGAGTACCTACCATGGGTCAAGGGGATGTCTGCCCCGGGAAACGAAACTCCCTGCCAGGTTTGCACAGCCATTTTGTCAGAATGGCTGAATGGGTTCCTCAAGGCATCCCACGGGGTACAAAGTGAGAGAGATAGAGACACATGTGATACAGCTGAGGTGGGTTGCTCTCAGATTACACCTGCACACTGCTGGTGAAATTCTTACTGATTAGGGTGCAAGCCAGCCCCACTTAACCTCACGTAACACCAGTCACGTCAGTGACTAGAATTAAAAAAAAGGGTCAAAATATTATAAGACAAGATGCAAGATGTCTCTGACATGCATCTTCTCCCAGAACATTGCCTCGTATTATTCTCTTTGCCCAAACCTTCTATTTCGTTTATCATCACTCTGCTTCTCTCCCGGAAACAATCTCAACAGGGTGTCTTTCCCCATCTGTAAAGCTTAACCCAACAACACTCTTATTATCTAATAGCAGTATTCAGCCAGTTCCTCTGTGTAGTATCCTTTGTGGATTTCAGATTATGACTCTTTCCTCAGGTTGTTTCTCATATTATTCAACTGTCCCTGGTCATAAACTGTAATAAATTTGTGACAAAGGTTTCTTGGGTCGTGTCCCCTGAGACATACGCTTTGAGATCTGTAGGAAGTTCATTGGGGAGTGTCTTCAGGATCAGCACCAATGGGGAGGGAAGGAAGTAGGATAAAGCAGAGGGAGGAGCTGAGCTGGGTTGCAACAGAGCCAGGCTGCAGCCAATGGGGAGCTGTGCATGGCCTGTCTTGTTCCACCTTGACGCCAATTGGGTAGACGTTTGTATCCTGCATTCATCAGTCTTTGGGTGGGGACTGGCCCCAGGGAGGGTATGTTCTTGGGTGAGGGATTGAGAGCATTTCCTGGAGAGTGACTCAGCTGAGAGACTTCAGCCGCCAAACACTCCCAACAGCTGGGGAGATGATATCTCAGTTCTGAAGGGAAGATCTGGGCAGTGTATCATAGTATTAACTATAGCCCACCCTTTCTGCTGCTTGGATTATTTTCTTTGTAAATTAAGTTCTACAAACAGTTCTTCCAGGATGCTGGTTGGTTCTTCTTGTGGGAAATTTAAAAGAGGAAAGTTTGCAGGAAAAAAACACAACTTCTGTCACTGCAGTAACGGAGCCTGAGGCTCCAACTAACCGTCTCCCTCTTCTGCTGCCAATTCTATATCCTCTCACCCTTGGCTGGCCTCTCTGTTGGTCTTGGTGCCTTACCTGGTGGGGTGACCTAGACTCTCATCCCTGACAGATCTGAGACCCTGGTTGCCATGCCCTTCTCAGGCTCTGACTGTGGCAACTTGTCCATTTACTATCAAAATTGGGAAAGAGATTACTAGGCGACTCCCCTAGAGATGACCTGAGTGCCAAACACATTTTCCCTTAGTGCCACTGTACATTAGCAGCCCCACCTCCTCCTGGTGACCAGAGTCAGTTACCCCTACTGTGCCCCCAGTATGGCTCATCCCCAGAATGATGATTCCTTTTCTTTTTTTTTTGTCTCTTACAACAAGGAGTCTGAAATGATTGGGCAGCAGCTACAGCTTATTGGTTAATGGAAAGATTACTCTGTCCCTGGTGGAAGTGGTTTCCCTCTAGGATACAAGATCTCTAAACCCACAGAGTCCAGAGTTGTACGGACAGAAAGCACAAATTCCCGACAGTCACTGATAGTGATGACAAACACAGCCACTCCTACTTCACCTCGTTTCTCAGACCCATGTGTTCTTCCTGCTGGGGATACGGTACCACATAGTGGTAGCTGATTTAGGGTGAGTCCTGCCACCTGGAGGATGATGCCTCATCCTCACAGGTTATCATCTCCAAGCCTGGGCCTCAGTGGCTCCTTCAAGGGCCATTCTATTCCTTTTGCAGGCTGGCATGGTCCAGTTGATATTATGGTCATGTGTCCACTTTTACACTCCCCTGGACTGATACAGAGTCATATGGGATTCCATGTTTGTGGGTGAAACACTGTAATCCCTCAGAAGGTGGTGCTGGCTGAGACCCTGCAGGCAAAAAAGGCAAACCCACATCTATAGGTATTGATTCCTGTCAAGATTAATTGCTGCCCCTTCCAGGGTAGAAAGGCTCCAGTGTAATTAACTTGCCACCAAATGGTTAATGGGACTCCTTGAGAGATGGTACCATATTGGGGATGTGGGGTTAGTTTGTGTTTCTGGCAGGTTGGATGTTTGGCAATTGTAGCTGGACCAGCCTTGGCGAGTGGGAGTCCATGCTCTTGGACCCCCATGGCTCTCTGTTCATGCACCCTTTGTGCCAACACTGGGATGGCTGATGACTACCAGTGAAGGCATTCTGTCTGATTGGTTCTAGTGTCCCTTCCCTGGTGGATTGCTCTCTGATAAGCATTAATTAACAATGGGATTCAAAAACCTTCACATTTTGGGTCATGCCCATTGCTCCAGTCTCCTGAGCAATCAGTGAAGCTAATCACCAAGAGTAGTTGACTAAGTGCACTGCTCAGAAATCTGCCGACTGGTAGGATTTCCTTCACTGTCTTTCAGGGTCTTCCACTGCAGGGCTACAATGGAGCTGTAGTGCAGGCACAATTCATTCTCATCCTGTGTCCACACACCAAGGTGACCCAGTGAATTTAACATGGCCTTTTCCCTCTCTGTCAGTTGGTCATAAGGGACGCTCTATGGTCCAGGTGTGAGCTGAGGGAGAGGAACCATTGCAACAGAGGTAGAAAACATGAATTCAATCTCTCCTGGAGCTCTTTTTTGCTTGTAATTAAGTCCTGAGCCTGATGCTCAGTTTTTCCTGTGTTCTAGCTGTAAGGTAAGAGTCTCTATATATGATGCCAAAGAGAACTGGCTTTCTGATTGTTGACTAATCATCCTCAGGCTTTTATTGTCTTTCTCCAACACATTAAATGTCTACAGTAACAGCCATCCATTTCCATAGTTCTTAAAATTACTACTTCCCCTGAATTTCTCAAATGCCTGAGATGTTACCCCTGTGAACCCCCCACCAATACCCCATCCCAGCTCACCATCAGGGAAAGTCTTAACAGTTGCTCGGCATCTGGGCTTTTATCCTATTCCACTGATCTATATTTCTATTTTTGTGCCAGTACCATACTATTTTGATGACTATAGCTTTGTAGTATAGTCTGAAGTCAGGGAGCCTGATTCCTCCAGCTCAGTTTTTCTTTCTCAAGATGGCTTTGGCTATTCAGGGTCTTTTGTGTCTCCATACAAATTTTAAGATTTTTTTGTTCTAGATCTGTGAAAAATGCCATTGGTAATTTGATAGGGATTGCATTGGATCTATAGATTGCCTTGGGTAGTATAGTCATTTTGCATATCCATGCTCCACCTATCACAGTGTTGGTGTCATTGCCAATGACCATGGGCAATACAGCTCCAAAATCCATTTCTGAGTCAGCTTTCTCAGACCAGTCCTAGAACCAACTATCCTAGGTCAGGTTCCCCAAGAGGCAGACTCTGAGATGAGGATTAGCATATGGTGAATTTATGAGGGGAGGAGTGTCATCAGATCGCCATGAACAGGAGATGAAGGAAGAAGGACTGAGCAGAGGGAGGAGATGAACTGCATTACAGTCACAACAAAGACCTCAGCTGATCCCATAGGGAGTTCTGGGCTAGGATGTGGGCCACTCCCAAGGGAGAGGGTGACTTGGGCAAAGTGGCTCTCCTGGGCTAATGGAAATTCACAAAAAATAATTCAAAGGAGAGAAGTCAGATGTCAACACTCTTGACAGCTGGGTGAATGAGCACCTCAGTCTTTTTTAAAAATATTTATTTATTTATTCATTTATTTATTTGGCTGTGTCAGGTCTCAGTTGCAGCATGCCAGATCATACTTGCGGTATGTGGGGTCTTTCATTGTAGTGCGCAGGTTCTCCTTTGCAGTATGCAGGCTTCTCTCTAGTTGTGGTGCGTGGGCTGCCCATGGCATGTGACATCTTAGTTCCCCGACCAGGGATCAAACCCACATCCCCTGCGCTGGAAGGTGGATTCTTAACCACTGGACCACCAGGGAAGTCCTGGGTGCCTCAGTCTTGAAGGGGCCTATGGGCCCCATGTCATAACATCCACTACATAAGGCCAATTCTTCTTTCTCAAATGAAGAGAACTAATAAGCCTATAACTTCCTCCATTATAAGGCAGGAGACTTAGCCCAGATAAATCAGGCCTAAAAACATCAACAGTATTAATAACATGGTAACTGTGGATGACTTCATATAATCCCAAGGTCAAAAAGGCAAAAATATAACTTCTCTCACCCCAAGGATGTTCTTTTCATATTTTGTATATCCTTCCCTGTAATAATGCCATGGAAGAGAAGCAAAGATCCTATCTTCTATACTTTCTATAAACTTTTAATATCACCCGTCTATAAAGATGAGACTTAAAGTCTATCCAGGTTTTGAAACCAGCCCTTTTAAAATATATTTCCCAACAAAGCAATTCTGGCAGAGTTGAGGATAGGAAAACCTTTCTAAACTGCTCTACACCAGACGAGTGATACCGCTTTCACACCTGTGTACTTTTGCAAATTCACTCTTTCTGCCAGAATGTCTTTCTTACCCCATGTCTTCCTCCAGAATTCTATTCATGCATAAGGTTGCCAGATTTAGTAAATAAAAGTACAGGATATCCAGTGAAATTATTTTTTTTACATCTTTATTGGATTATAATTGCTTTACAACGTTGTGTTAGTTTCTGCTGTACAACAAAGTGAATCAGCTATATGTATACATATATCCCCATATCCCCTTCCTCTTGAGGCTCCCTCCCACCCTGCCCAACCCACCCCTCTAGGTCGTCACAAAGCACCGAGCTGATCTCCCCGTGCTACACAGCAGCTTGCCACTAGCTGTCTATTTTACACATGGTAGTGTACATATGTCAGTGCTACTCTCTCAATTCGTCCCAGCCTCCCCTTACCCCGCCTGTGTCCACAAGTCCGTTCTCTATGTCTGCATCTCTATTCCTGCCCTGCCACCAGGTTCATCAGCACCGTTTTTCTAGATTCCATATATACGTGTTAATACACAGTATTTTTTTTCTCTTTCTGACTTACTTCACTCTGTATGACAGACCCTAGGTCCAACCCCATCACTACAAATGACTCAATTTCGTTGCTTTTTATGGCTGAGTAATATTCCATTGTATATATGCACCACATCTTCTTTATCCATTCATCTGTCAATGGACATTTAGGTTGCTTCCATGTCCTGATTATTGTAAATAGTGCTGCAATGAACGATGGGGTACATGTATCTTTTTGAATTATGGTTTTCTCTGGGTATATGCCCAGTAGTGGGATTGCTGAGTCATATGGTAGTTCTAATTCTAGTTTTTTAAGGAACATCCATACTGTTCTCCACAGTGGCTATATCAATTTACATTCCCACCAACAGTGTAGGAGGTTTCCCTTTTCTCCACACCCTCTCCAGCATTTATTGTTTGTAGATTTTTTGATGATGGCCATTCTGACCAGTGTGAGGTGATACCTCATTGTAGGTTTGATTTGCATTTTTCTAATAATTAGTGATTTGAGCATCCTTTCATGTGCCCCTTGGCCATCTGTATGTCCTCCTTGGAGAAATGTCTACTTAGGTCTTCCACACATTTTTTGATTGGGTTGTTTGTTTTTTGATATTGAGCTGCATGAGCTGTTTGTATATTTTGGAGATTAATCCTTTGTCCATTGCTTCGTTTGAAAATATTTTCTTCCATTCTGAGGGTTGTCTTTTCATCCCGTTTATGGTTTTCTTTGCTGTGCAAAAGCTTTTAAGTTTAACTAGGTCCCATTTGTTTATTTGAATTTCAAATAAACAACAAATGCTTTTTAGTATAAGTCTGTCCATATATTCCATGGGACATACTTACACTAAAAAATTACTTGTTGTTGATGTGAAATTCAAATTTAACTGGGCATCCTGTACTTTATCTAGCAAACCTATTCATTCTTCACACATTTACTGAACATTTACCACATGCCAGAAGCTATTCTAAGTACTGGGAATATAGTGCCAAACAAAAGTAACTCAAATTCTTGCTCTCATGTGATTTACATGCCAGTGTAGAGAGCCTGGCCATAAACAAACACACAAGTAAATATACAATAATATTGTCAGAACATAAATAAATGCCATGAAGAATAAAGTGAGGTAAGGGGAAAGGGAGTGCCGGGCCTGGAGGTGAGGCAGTGCTGTTCTACGAAGTTCTTGCTGATCAGGTGAAATTTGAGCAGAGGCTTGAAAGAAGCGGAAAGCCAGCCACGTAAAGATTTGGAAGGGGTATACTCTCCAGGCAAAGTGAACCCCAAAAACAAAGTCCTAGAGGTGGAGGGACAGCAAGGAGGCTGGTGTGGCTGGAGCACAATGCACAGGAGGAGTTTGCCAGGAACCCCCTGGCAAAGGCACGGGCAGGGACAGGGGCAGGTAATCTTCAGCCTTTTGGTCACAGTGAGGGCTTCGGCATTTACTCTGGAAACATGGAGCAGATGCTTGACGAGGTCTCACATTTCAGACAGGGCAAATGTTCAATTAATAAATATTTGTTAAATAAATGGCTTCCACGTTGAGAGTTGACTCTTCTTGCTGGGGCAGGGAGGTGGGGCAGAAAAAAGGAGGTCAATAATGAGGCCAATAGACTAATCCAGGAGAGAGTCTGGACTACAGTTGTAGCAGTAGAGATGGTAAGTGCTTGGGTCCTGAACATATTGTGAAGGTATAGCTGATAGGATATGCAAAGAGAAGAGTCAAGGTTGAGGCTTGAGTCTCTGGAGAGATGGAGTTGCCATTCACCAAATTTGAGAAAGCTGTCGGGGGGAGCAGGTTTGATGGCGTGCAATGGGGGAAGACGTGGAAATCTGGAGTTCAGCTTCAGACCTGTTGATTTTGACATGCATATAAGAAATCCATGTGGAGATGTTGAGGCAGCAATTATGATAAAGTCTGAGTTCAGAAAAGAGAAATGGGCCGTCTGGAGATGTAAATTTGGGAGCAGTCACCTACCTAAAACCATAGATCTGGATGAGATCCCTGAGGAGTGTGTATAGACAGAGAAGAAATTTCCAAGGACTGAGCCCTGGGGTCTCTAAGTGTTTAGAGCTTGAGAAGAAAAGTGGAAAAGAAGTCATCAGTCTGGCAGGAGGAGACCAAGGGAGAGTGATCCAGAAGCTAAGAGAAAAAATATTTCGGGAAAGAAGATGTGATCATTTGTGTCAAATGCGTCTGAAAGTCGACGTCGGATGGGGCCTGACCATTGGGCTTAGCACCCTGGAATTACGGACTCCTTAGAAAGATCTATTTCGGTAAGATGGTGGGAAAGAAAGCCTGATGGGAGTAGAATAAAGAGAGAATGAGAGGAGGAAAATAGAGCTAGCAACTATAGGCTAGGCTTTCAAGGAGTTTTGCTATCACATGGGAATGATCCCAAAACAGAGGGGAAAGATAATGACGTTGGAGATGAGGGAAACCGTATCAGGAACAGTGTTGAGCTTGGGAAAGAGAGTGGGAATTAGCACATGAATGAGAAGTTGGCTTGAGACAAGAGCACAGGCAGTTCATCCAGAATCACAAGAGGAGGGTGAAATAGCGTGTGTGGAGAGAGATGCAGAAAGGTGGGCAGAAGTGGAGGGAGGGGCACACGTGAGCTCTCCCACAGCTGCTCCTGTCCTCTTAGTGAAATCAGAAGCCAGGTGGGCGTGAAGGAGAGGAAGGATGAGGTACTGGTCGGGGAGAGAGGAGAAGGTGTGAGCGGAGGAGTCGCCTCTGGAAGTGTGATAGGATGGCCCGGCAGCACTAGGGCTACAGGAGATTAGTGGTTGTTAGTTTAATTTAGAACCAACACCACGCTTGTGTGTTTTTCTTCGGTCACTTTCAGCTGTCCAAATGCAGGCAAGGAGTAGGCAGAAAACCAGGTATAAGAAGGGGTGGAATTTTGGCAAGCAAATATGTCAAAGTGAGAGAGAGGCAAGGGAGCCTAGAATGTGGTGGGCAAGGGAATGTTTACAACAACTGCCCAAGAAATCTAAATCGGGTTAGGAGGGAAACCAGGACATCAGGGGGTGAAGGACAGTGAACAGATGGTAGGATCAGGGGATTGGAGGATCCAGTGGGATTGAAGGATTACTGGAATCAGAGCGCTACAGAGTGCTGAAAAAATAGGAAGCGGTGGTCAGAGTGAGATCCTTGAAAGTGAAAGTTACAGAAGACTTGCAATTATTAGTAATATTAAATCTAGGCTATCACCAAGCGACTGAGTGACTGAAGTAGGATAGAAATCACTGAAAGAAAGAAATCAATGAACTGAGAGGTCTAAGAACTTGAAGAGAGCAGGCAGTGAACCGTTGCATTAGTTTCCTATTGCTACTGTAGCAAATTACCACAAACTTAGTGGCTTAAAACAATACAGATTTGTTGTCTTACAGTTTTAGCGATTAGTCTAAAATCAGTCTCATTAATCTATAGTCAAGGAGTCAGCAAGTCTGATTCTCTCTGGAGGCGCAAGGGCAGAGCCCCTCCCCTGGCCTTTTCCAGCCTCTAGGGGCTGTCCGCATCCCTTGGCCGTGGTTCCTTCCTCACAACTGTATCACTCCAACCTCTGCCTCTCTCACATCTCCCTCTTCTGACTCAGATACTCCTGCCTCTCTCTCATAAGGACCCTGTGATTACCCTGGATAATCCACCACCCTCCCCCGCCCTCATCTCAAGATTTTTAACTTTTAAGATGTTAATCTTTACATCTGCAAAGTCCCTCTTGTCACTTACATATTCACATGTACTGGAGATGAACACGTGGACATCTCTGGGGGGACATTATTCAGCTACCACACCAGCAATATATTTTTTTCCTCTGTGAAGACTTTCCTGATTCTGGCACTCCCACCCTACCCCAGGCTGAGTTGATAAATATTCCTTTTGGTTCACCATTGCACTTTCTAAGGACATTCCCGTATTAGAGGATATGGCTTCCTTTTTTTTTTTTTCGGTACGTGGGCCTCTCACCGCTGTGGCCTCTCCCGTTGCGGAGCACAGGCTCCGGACGCGCAGGCTCAGCGGCCATGGCTCACGGGCCCAGCCGCTCCGCGGCATGTGGGATCTTCCCGGACCGGGGCACGAACCCGTGTCCCCTGCATCGGCAGGCCGACTCTCAACCACTGCGCCACCAGGGAAGCCCAGGATATGGCTTCTTTATTTGAGTATGTGCTATGCTAGGTTCTGGGTTAATCGCTGTTAATACAAATAGGATACAACATTTAAAAAACTCTCGCCAATGTTTGCTTATATGTCTATTTCCCCAGGTAGACCGTGGATCACACCAGGACAGGAACTACTCACATTCATCTCTCTGTCCTCGGTGCCTGCCATGGCACCTGACGTATAACATGTACTTGGTGGACCTTTTTAAATGGGTAAATGAGCTTTGCGTGCATTTAGTAAGAGAAACATCTTCTCTACGTGATCACATGCACATGAAAAGAAACTATTTTCATAATCCTAACCCAGCTTCCTGACAGCACTGAATTAGTATGCCTTAATGATACATATGTTGTCATTTTACTAATCTGCAAGCTAATCCCTCAGCTGTCTGGAAACAAATGCTAGTCTTCTGAATATTATGTATTTTTAATATTATGTATTTTTGATATCCACCAGCTAACATCTTAATTTAGGAACACTTGGACATCGTAGTTCATAATGGTTATGCCAAGCCTGCTTATTTAGAGAATTTAGATTGGGTCATATCTCCAGGGAAATCACCTGAATTAAAATAGAAAGTACCATCCATCTCTTATTCAGTCACGATTAGAGACTGATAAAAACACACCAGCAATCAAATAAAGACTGAATTCCTCAAAAGCAGCCTGGCAAAGTAATAAACAATATCCTGTGCAAAAATGAACTGCAGACACTGTTTAAATTCATATCCTTTTATATGAATACTTTATCATTATTACCTCAAAGAACTAGATGACAACAGATTCCAGTGAAGATTTTGATATCTACAGCTACGTAATGGTGAACTTAGATTCTGGGACACTGAGTCCATTGTACATCTTCTGTAAATGGAATTATCAAAGCCTAAATCATTTTTCACCAGACAAGTTGCTTTCTTCAGCTGTGCAATCCTACAACTGCGGGCACATCTTTTGTAGATTATAGAGACCTACATTATAACCCTATCCTAATGGCTGATCAGCTACTCAATTGGAAAAGCCCCAGAAGAGTTCTGTCATCAGAATTATTTAGATGCTACCCTGATTTATGAACACCAGTCCTTGCCAAACTATTATCCCTGTGAATAGTAGGGGTATCTTCCCTCAGAATGTAGACAGAGGTTTGTCCATCCCATTTTCAAAAAATACTCATGTTTTAAATTAGTATACCATATATTTCCTCAAAACTCCAGGCCTATTTCTTTTTGACACATTATAGGGTCATCGTTTCTAAATTGAGACTTCATGTAAAGAACAAACATACTTCAGGCAATGGAGAGGCACTGATCACAGTTATTCTGTTTTAGATCAAAACAACTTAAAGCTATTAATAGCATTATCAGTCATTCATAAGTCCTTGATTCCCTAGACAAAAGCCACCCAGAGACCAAGTCCAGCTGTCCTAATATAGATGCAAGGCACTCATGTTTCTGTGGAGTCTCCTCCTACTATGAAAATCAGAATGGGTCCAGGTGCAACCCTAGAGACATACATGCATGCGTGAGTAAAGGCACACAGACAATTGTGTTCATTGGGGTATTGCAGGTAACAGCCAAAGTGAAAGAGGGCAGATTCCACTTACCTTTGGGGTAAAGTGGCGACTGGATGGCGCACAGGAGGGCTCCTGGGGTGCTGGCAATGTTTTAATTTTTGATCTGGGGACTGGTTATGCAGGTGTGTTCACTTTTTGGAAATACACTGAACTGTTGTTATTTGTACACATTTCTGTATGTATATTATTCTTCAACAGAAAGGTTGTTTTTTTCCTTTTTCGTTTTTTTAAAGATCAAGAGATTTTCTCAGCTCTCACGAGGTTGATCTTGCTGTTCAAAATGCATTCCACAGGACTAACGCATGGACTTTTAGGAGAATGACCGAAAAGTAGACTCTCGGGCCCCACCCCAAACCTACTGAACCTGAATCTGGATTTTGACAAGATCCCCAAGTGATTTGAATGTGCACTGAAGCTTGAGGAGCACTGATCTAAAGCATAAAATTACAAATAGAAAAGCTCAGCACGACAGTGTAATAAGTCGTATAATGGAAGGAAGCACAGGGTGCCATGGAAGCCAGAAGAGGCACCCCTCGCCCAGACCAGCTCAGCTGCCCCGCTGAGTTTGCTCCCAAGCTGAGTAATTCTGGGAGGGCCTAATTGCCAGAAATATTGGCTTAGAACCTCAGGTTTGCTCCCTCCCTTATTTACGGTTTAGCATTTTAGTGAAGAGCAGTAATTGGCTAGAATCAATACAAAGGAAGCCTGAGTTTCAGGCCAAGAAAGGGCTGCTGTGATTCTGCAGTTGTTTAAAAAGATAAATGGTCTCTATAGCTAGGGACAAAGAAAAGTAGGACAAGCACAAGGAGAACCTGATAGAGGAGTGCCTCGCAAATAATTAGTGGCTAATTTTAGCCCATCAGCTTACCTATTTTTTCATTATTCAGTAAAACTGAGTTCCAAAGTCATAAAATTTGACCCTGCAGAGGAGACCCCAAAATAACAGTTAAGATCCAATTATGCTATCTCACGTAATGGACACTAAAAGCAGAGCCTCAGCAGCACCTCAAATGTTGAGTCATTACTTTCCTATTTCTTCTGTTTGTCATTCCTATGATCACCGTTATTGTATTTCTCCAGAGCATTTTCTCTTCTAAAAATGGGATCTTAAAAAATGAATTCCAGGTGTAATGATGTTAAACACCATGGAGAGATGATTTCTTGTCTTTGTATGGCATACTCCCTTTAATTTATACTTGAGTCACAATAAATTGTTTTAATTACAATACTACACTGCTAACTCATTTAGTTTGTGGTCCACTCTGACCCGGAAGCACTTTCTACTACATTTGTGACTCTTTAGCCTTAAGCCTCTTTGAGTCTGTATTTCTGACTCCTCAAGATTTTAACATGCATTTGTCTCTGCTGAGGTTGAAAGCAAGTCTTGGTTGTCACTACACAGATTTTCTGAATTTTCCGTCATGTTGCCTTCTATTCCTAGTGTTCAAGTTGATAGCATCCCCTCCCTGCAAGCGGGTGCTCTTTTTAAATTTAGTGAATACTTTCAATATCTTTATCTAAATTACTGATAAAGAACTAGCCCCTGAAGTTGTCCTTGAGTTGATAAGGAGCCACTGATAATCGCTGTTTAGGAATTTTCAGTAGGTTAATAGTATCTCAGCCTCTGGCTTAGCAAATCACGTGACATAGGATCAACTGCCTTAGTCACATTCGTATGGGGTCCTTCCCTCTAACCCGCCATCCACTCACCCACCACCATATATCCTGCCCCTGAAGCACAAAAGGAAATAACAACATTGGTCTGGCATAATCGTCTTTTAACCAACCCATGCCTTGGTATTAAAAATGTAAGGAAATAAGACCATTTTTTCTGCGTCATAGCCAAGGCACTCCGCAGCAAACCCAGTGTGGTTTCTGAGCAGCATTTAATAAGTGGAACAGGCTGGACCGCCTGATGCCTGGAAACACACACCAGATCAGATATTTATTAGCAAAAGTGGCAGGAATGATTCAAGATCTGAGGTCACCAGGGTCTGAGAACAACCGATCAGGAGAACAAGTAGCCACCCTGGATAAAATCTGACCTCCTTCCACAATCCCACTCAGCAGTCAGAACAGACGACAGAAGCAGCCAAAGGAAGCTCCCCAATATTTTTTTTTTTTTAATCTAAAACAGAAATGCAGACAATCATCAAGCAAAGACAACTACATACTGTGTAACAGGAAAACATACGTTGGTCTGTGTTAAATTATAACTTAACCATGCACAGGCAGGCCCCATAGAAGTCTACTACTTTGCTTTAACTTGTCCTGGTAATTTACTTTTTGGATAAAATCCCTGCCGTTTTCATGCGACTCCCTGAAGGACTATTTTCACTCACCGGCACCACCTCCTTTTCAAGAAGTAAACCTCATTCTTCTTCTCCATGTTCTAACTTGACCGTAACATATGCAGAGTTTGTTCAGGGTCAAATATCTGCTTTTTGCGTATCAGGTTCTTTTACAGTGTCAGAACCATTGTTTCAGTTGTAACCAGCTAGACGGTAAGGACTGTGTGTGTGTGTGTGTGTGTGTGTGTGTGTGTGTGTGTGTAATAGATTCTTTTCTTAATACAAGTATTCCTCATCCTGTGGCAAAAGGGAAAAGTCTGCCAGATGTTAGCATTAGGAAATAAATAAAGCAGGGAATTAAATCCCTAGTAATGGCCTGAAAACTCGTGATTTCAGGATTTTAAAATTCCTTTTTCATTATATTCAGTGGATTGAAACTGCTATGCTAAAATGTGACAGGGGATGGCAGGCACTCCTCCTGCTGGCTGAAAGAGCTGCAGAGGGGCAGGTGCTCAGGACCACCTGGTTACAGCTGTGATGCCCCCACTGGCACCAGTGCAACTGCTTCTAGACCAGTTCCAGAGGTCCCAACCCTTAATCACTTGCTTCTTTTCCAATGACCTGACAAATGCCTGGGAACCAAGTCTCTAATTCAGAAGGCTCCCCAACTCCTAAACCCCCTTCTCTCTCCCTTATTCTCTCATATGGCTTCACCAGACCTCAGTCCCACTGGGTCAAAGGCCTAATGTCCTCCCTGCTCTGACCGACACCCTTCTACTTGACTCTGTGTTCTAAGCTATCTTCCCTTGACTCCGTCTCCTCCAGAACTCATCTCCCCCAAATAGGGTTCATGATACAGAATCTCACTTTATAACCAACTTAGCTGGTATGTCTACTTTTTCAAATTGAGCACCACATGCAATCTGGGATCTAAGTCACTTTTGACACCCACAGCTGATAAATGGTTAGCCCTAGAGAGGGGGACTTTTGTTTGTTTGTTTTTGTTTTTGTTTGGCAGTACGCGGGCCTCTCACTGTTGTGGCCTCTCCCGTTGCGGAGCACAGGCTCCGGACGCACAGGCTCAGCGGCCATGGCTCACGGGCCCAGCCGCTCCGCGGCATGTGGGATCTTCCCGGACCGGGGCACGAACCCGTGTCCCCTGCATCAGCAGGCGTACTCTCAACCACTGCAGCACCAGGGAAGCCCGGGGGAATTTTTTTTTAATAGATTTTTTAAATTAATTAATTTATTTATTTATGGCTGCCTTGGGTCTTCGTTGCTGCGCACGGGCTTTCTCTAGCTGCAGTAGGCAGGGGCTACTCTTTGTTGCGGTGCGCGGGCTTCTCATTGTGGTGGCTTCTTTTGTTGTGGAGCACGGGCTGTAAGCGTGCGGGCTCAGTAGTTGGGCACGTGGGCTCCAGAGCGCAGGCTCAGTAGTTGTGGCACACAGGCCTAGTTGCTCTGCGGCATGTGGGATCTCCTGGACCAGGGCTCGAACCTGTGTCCCCTGCATTGGCAGGCGGATTCTTAACCACTGAGCCGCCAGGGAAGCCCCAGAGAGGGGAATTTTTAGTGCCACAGCAGAACCACTAAATTCCTCTGTGTCTCATGATGTATTTGTCCTTGAAGAATTCATTCATTGATTCATACATACATATATTCATGTATTTAATCACTTATTTAAAATGCATTTGTTAATCATCTGCCATGTGCCAAGCAAGGAAGAGAGAAACAACACAATATCGTTCCCTTCAAGAAGCTCATAATCTAGTAGCCAGATAAATAAAGATATTTATGGCTCTAAAACAGTAAGAAAGAATCAGTAAACGTGGAATGCAAAGGGTCTTTTGAGAGCTCTGAGAAGAGGTATCTTAACCAGCTAGGAGGGATTAGGCAAGACTTTTTGGACAAGTCTGGGGTATGATCCAATTTATTGCTTGCTGGGAGGTAAATGTAGAAGTAAGGCAGCAAGGGAAACCGAATTACATTTCATAAAATCAAACTATAGGCCCATAAAGCTTCAGCCAACATATAAAAAAATTTATATCATGTCTTTGACCAAATACATCCAATCTTTAGCAGGCAGTTTCTCGCTGTGAGCACAGTTAGATACGTACAAAGACGGTTTAGTCTGAGGTACTCATTAAGTCCTTGGACCATGTTTTGAGGATTCCAGGTCCACTTTCTCTGCCCCTGGCTCGTTAACAATTTTCATAATAAATCTTCAGAGGGACCAACATACAGGAAACTCCACTGTTTCTGAAAGATGACCTCTAAAAAAAGGTGAACACAGACTTAAAGAAGGTTTGCATTTGATTCTGCTCACAGAATAGCAGTCAGAATCTTTCACATTTAAAAATGCCTTAAAAAGAATCAGCTGTCCATATGTATACACGCTACAGTGCTGATCTACTTAGGCCTGCTGCTTCCTGCAAATAGAAAGAGAAGGAAATAAAACAGCTTCCAGTCAAAATGAGATCAACTCATCTGACCCACAAAAAAAAAAAAAAAAAAAAATCCAATTACTTTACAATAAGACAATTACAGCAATTCCCATGGAATAAGCTAGCTTGGGCTTTTAACTAATCCTGGATAAAGCTTGGAGGCCAAGTTGATTTTAAAGAGTGATCTAAACATTTACATGCTTATTTGAAGTTTGGCTCTCTTAAATTCATAAGAAAGGTCTCCATTATTTCTTAGTGAAAAATTCTTCTCACATTGATATTTTCCAAACTTTTGTCATTACCAAGCCCCCAGAAGACAGCAAGATTGTCTTATATTTTGTATACTTTGTATCCCCATGTGTAACAATTAGAAAATAGGAAGAATTTAATGAATGTTTATGAATAAATTAAAAAACCCAAATTTGGGAGGACTTCCCTGGAGGTCCAGTGGTTAAGGCTCCACGCTTCCAATGCAGTGGCTGCGGGTTTAATCCCTGGTCAGGGAACTAAGATCCCACATGCTGCGCAGCATGGCCAAAAGATTGGAAAAAAAAAAAAACATTTGGAGACAGGATGAATAGATAGGAAGGAAATAATACAATCTCTGTTCCCACAGTGGAGTGAATCCTGCACCCCTAGACTAGCTACAACCATCTTAACGCAGAACATAAGAACAAGTACTAATCCCTTTTCAGAATGTCAATATTTCAAATTATGTTTATTTGCTGGATAGGGTCTCTGTTTATGTTTTTCCCAATGTTATGCAGCTGTGTTTGTCTGCCCTTTGACGTATTTGTCCATCCTGATGGAAAGCTTAGACAAAGTGGAAATGATGCCTATTTTAATGGCTTCATGGCACTTAAGTGGGTACTTAAAGATGCTTTTCTGAATGGAGCCTTTGGGAGACCCTAATGAGTGACACCATTCTAAATGAACTGAAATACCAAAAGAACAGCCTCTCTCTCTGGAAGAAGAATACTGAATGACATCACTGTGTTTTCAAAGCACAACACCATCATTTAGAAAACATTCCTCGTTACTTTGCAAGTCTCTCCCTCTGTGCCCCAGTGCCCATTTCCCTAAAGGGGCATGTCTGGAGTGAGCAGAGGAAGGGAAGATAGAAATGAAGGAGCCACTGTTTTGTTGCTTCTTCCTTAGGCTGAGGTGCCCTACACACATATAAATGGCCAGCATATAAAAGGCACCCTTATCCATATTTCTACCCATCACCTCCAACAAACTTCCCAGCAGTGATCCTCAGGCTGGGGCATCAGGAGAATTTCCAGTTCACTCAGGCTTCTGCCTTGATATAAACCAGCACCATAGAAAGATGTGATTACAGAGCTGGGAGCACTTATTATATCCACAACATCCCCAGCTCCTCCCCCAGAGACTCTGATCCCCTGGGTCTCGGATAGGAGAGCACAGGCTCAGTAGTTGTGGCGCACGGGCTTAGTTGCTCCGCGGCATGTGGGATCTTCCCGGACCAGGGCTCGAACCCGTGTCCCCTGCATTGGCAGGCGGATTCTTAACCACTGCACCACCAGGGAAGCCCACCACTTAATTTTATAGATGATGAGATTGAGGATAGAAAGTTGCAATGACTTGGCCAAGGTCACACAGCAAATCTGTGTTTAAGCCTAGGTTAGGCCACAAGGAGCCGCTTTTTTTTTCTTCTTTTTTTTACTTCATCCCCAGGCTGATCTTCAGGAAGCACATGAAGCAGTGCTGGCACATGTCATCTGGTGGTTTATTCCCACATGAGTGGCTGCATGAGACAGACTACTTCCATGGGTAGTATCTGCCTCCAGGCTGTGCCTAATTAAAGGTTATAAAAACCAGTCTGCCAAGTGCAGAGGGATTTGCAGGAAACAGCAGAAAAAGGAGTAGAGAAACAATTAGATGAATGTTGACAACAGAAAAAAAGGATTCTTTAACATATTTCAATGTCTATGTTATAATTCTTATTCTAACAAAATGAACTTTAAGCAGGAGAGGTTCTGTACATTTTCAAAGGCAATTTTTTTTTTTTTTTTTTTTTGTGCGGTACGTGGGCCTCTCACTGTTGCGGCCTCTCCCGTTGCGGAACACAGGCTCCGGACGCGCAGGCTCAGCAGCCATGGCTCACGGGCCCAGCCGCTCCGCGCCATGTGGGATCTTCCTGGACCGGGGCACGAACCCGTGTCCCCTGCATCGGCAGGCGGACTCTCAACCACTGCGTCAAAGGCAATTTTTTCTGACAGCATTCTCAAACAATTTAAAGTGACTGCCTGTTTATTATTGAAGATCTGTTTAATACAGCAAAAAATTCGAAACACGATTTAAAGAAGACCAACACTAGGCAAGGTCATAGAGACAGCAAGTGTGCTCCGACTTCCCCATCCTGCTCTGGTTACCCTTCTGATACCACAGTGGCAACTGCTCAGCCCCACTGTGGTTAATGCCCTCCTGCTCCCAGTCTCCCCATCTTCATCAGTTCAATACTCATTTTTCTGTATGTTTTCAGCCTCCTTACTCTCGTCTTCCTTTCTTTCCTGAGGGATGGCTCCAAACCCTACTTCAGGTTTCTACATTCCCCTTCCCTCCACTCTCAGATGCTTCCTCCTCTGTCTCTCTCGCCAGCTCTTCTCATCTGCCTGATCTAAAATGGGCCCCAACACATATATAAACAATGGAATACTACTCAGCCATAAAAAGAAACGAAACTGAGTTATTTGTAGTGAGGTGGATGGACCTAGAGTCTGTCATACAGAGTGAAGTAAGTCAGAAAGAGAAAAAAAATACCGTATGCTAACACATATATATGGAATCTAAGGGGAAAGAAAAAAAGGTCATGAAGAACCTAGGAGCAAGACGAGAATAAAGACAGACCTACTAGAGAATAGACCTGATGATACGGGGAGGGGGAAGGGTAAGATGGGACAAAGTGAGAGAGAGGCATGGACATATATACACTACCAAACGTAAGGTAGATAGCTAGTGGGAAGCAGCCGCATGGCACAGGGAGATCAGCTCGGTGCTTTGTGACCGCCTGGAGGGGTGGGATAGGGAGGGTGGGAGGGAGGGAGGGAAACGCAAGAGGGAAGAGATATGGGGACATATGTATATGTATAACTGATTCACTTTGTTATAAAGCAGAAACTAACACACCATTGTAAAGCAATTATACTCCAATAAAGATGTTAAAAAAATAAAAAATAAAATAAAATAAAATGGGCCCCAATACTGAGGTCCCTCTCCCCTTGACTCTGTATATTGAACATATCCCTTGCGCGATTCATCCACTTTAAGGCTTCAGTTTCCACCTACAGACTTAAAGACTCCCAAATCTGGGTCTTAGCCCAGATAGCTCTCCCAAGCTCCAGACACATATTTCCAACCATCTGGACACTCCACCTGGATGTCCTGCAGGCACCTGAAGCATACATAGCACGTTCAAATCAAACATGTTATCCTCCGGCCAATGCTGCTCTCACCCGCGTCTCTATCCTAGTGAATTGTGTCTCCAGCATTAGACACGCCTGAGTCATCTCAGATTCCTCCCTCACCCTCATCCAAATAAATCTACTCCACACATCCTGGTAGTCTCTCTCAGGAGTGTTTCTTGAGCACAGCCAAGCCACCTTTCCTAGTGTCACCGCCCTGGTCATCTTGGAAAAGAGCCTCTAAACTGGTTTCCCTGCCCCCAGCCTCTCCTTGCTCAGCTCCATCCTGCACTGTTTGCAGAGTTACTGATTGTCTCTTTTGTGTGGTTCTCCTTTCCTGCAACGTAACGTTGGGAATTCTTAAAATGGCATAAATGGAGACTTCCCTGGTGGCACAGTGGTTAAGAATCCGCCTGTCAATGCAAGGGACACGAGTTCGAGCCCTGGTCCGGGAAGATCCCACGTGCCATGGAGCAACTAAGCCCGTGCGCCACAACTACTGAGCCTGTGCTCTAGAGCCCGCGAGCTGCAACTACTGAGCCCACGTGCCACAACAACTGAAGTCCACACGCCTAGAGCCCGTGCTCCGCAACAAGAGAAGCCCCTGCTCACCACAACTAGAGAAAGCCTGCGTGCAGCAACGAAGACCCAATGCAGCCAAAAAAAAAATTTTTTAAGAAAAAAATGGCATACATGTTCCTTCAGCCTAGCTTTCCTTTTCGTTCTGACTAATCTCTCATCACGCCCCCAGAAATGCACCCCTTTGCCAAATGAATTTACAATTTCCCAAACACCCCAGGCTCACCAGTGATTTTGTGCTTCTACGTACACTATTCTCTGAGCCTGGATTCCCCCCAACCCTGCTTCCTCTTTCATTGTCCTACTTGTCCATTGTATCTCAGTTTAAAAAGCACCTCCTCTGAAAAATTTCCTCCAGTACATTGGGCATGATGGCTTGTTCTGCCTTCCTGGATCGTGCACTGTTTTGTTTGAGTTTCAATTTCTCTGTTGATGCATTTGGAGTCTTTACTTAACTGTAGTTAAGGTGCTTAAGGGCAGCATTATGTTTTATCTACTTTGGCATCTTCCTCATGTAGCACATAGAGGTCGCTCAGTAAATGGTGGAGGAATGTGTTACTGAAAGCAGGTATTTCTCATTAAAAACATTGTTTAACAGCTTTATTGAGATATAATTCACACATCATACAATTACCCTTGTAAAATATACAATTCCATGGTTTTTAGTAAGTTCACAGGGTTGTGAAACAATCATAACAATCTAATTTTAGAACTTTTTTGTTCCCCCAGAAAGGAACCCCATACCCTTTAGCTATCACTTCCCCAACCCCCCAGTACCCTGACCCAGTCCTAGGCAACCACTTATCTACTTTCTTTCTATGTAGATCTGCCTAGCCTTGATGTTTTATATAAATGGAATCACACAATATATGGTCTTTTGTGACTGGTTCCTTTCACTTAGCAGAACCTTTTCGAGACTCACTAAGGTTGTAGCATGTACCACTATTTCATTCCTTTTTACAGGCTGAGCAATAGTCCACTGTAAGGCTATACCACACTTTGTTTATCCATTCATTTGTTGATGGCCGTTTGAGTTTTTTTCACTTTTTGGCTATTATGAATAACATTGTTTTTAACATTCATGTACAGGTTTTTGTGTTTTCATTTCTCTTAAGTATATACTTAGGAGTGGAATTGCTGGGTCATATGGGAACTCTACATTTAACTATTTAAGAACCTGCCAAAATGTTTCCAAAGCAGTTGTACTATTTTATATGCCAACCAGCAATTAACGAGTGTTCCATTTTCTTCAGATCCTCACTGACACTTGGTATTGTCCATCTTTTTTATTATAGCCATCCTGGTGGTTATGAGGTGATATCTCATTTTGCATTTCTCTAATAACTAATAATTTTTAGCACCTTTTCTTGTGCTTTTTTTTTTAGCCATTTGCATATCCTCTTTGGAGAAATATCTATTCAACTCCTTTGCCCATTTCCAAATTAGGCTATTTGTCTTTTTATTGTTGAGATGTAAGTGTTCTTTATATATTCTAACCTAAGTTTCTTATCAATTATATGATTTGCCAAAGTTTTCTCCCACTCTATGGGTTATCATTTTCACTTTCTTTTTATTGGAGTATAGTTGCCTTTTTCACTTTCTTAATGGCATCCTTTGAAGCACAAAAGTTTTTAATTTTGATCAAGTCCAATTTATATATTTTTTTCGTTTGTCACTTATGTTTTGGTACCATATCTAAGAAGTTATTGCCTAACCCATAAAAATTCTAACAGTTGTATAGTGTTAGGTCTTACATTTATGTCTGTGATCCATTTTGAGTTAATTTTTGTAAATGGTTTAAAGCAGGGGTCCAACTTCATTTTTTCGCATGTGAATATCCAGTTGTCCCACCACCATTAGTTAAAAAGACTATTCTTTTCCCATTGAATCATCCCAGCACTCTTGAAAATCAACTGCCCATAAATGTAAAGGTTTATTTGTTGACTCTCAATCTTATTCCATTGAGCTATATGTCTATTCTCATGCCGAAACTTTTAATCTTTAATTTAATTTGAAAGACGTCATCCCTGTCAATAATTACATTGCAGGCAATATAGTTTGAAGCTCAGAAGGGCCCCTAGAATTACACTAAGTTCAAGATCCTGAGATAACACTTGCCCTAGAGGAAAGCAATGAGCTTTAGCTGCCGAAGGTCTATTCTTGGACTCTTTTTAGGAGAGGGAATCATGCATGGGTCAACATTCTTGGGAACTGGCTGTCCTGCTCAGCAGACTTCCTCTCTCCAGGTGGTCTCACTGAAAACGTCCATTCTTCTTTTGCTTCAAAATAAGCCCCACCCTGTCCCAATCTTACTGTCTCCCTTATCCCAAGATTCATATTTTGAGTTTCCCCGGATATTAGGTATAGTTTTTAGTAATGTGTAATTCATTTTTTCAGCATATATTTAATGAGCATCTGCTGTGTGCCAGACATAGTTCTTGACTCAGAGAATAACAGTAGTAAACAGAACTCATTACTCTCAAAGAACTTACATTTTAGAGGCACAAAGAAGCAAAATCAAGTAATCAAATAAATAAAGTAATTCCAGATAAATGCAATGAAGAAAATAGAGGTAAGGGCTTCCCTGGTGGCACAGTGGTTGAGAATCTGCCTGCCAATGCAGGGGACACGGGTTCGAGCCCCGGTCTGGGAAGATCCCACATGCCGCAGAGCAACTAGGCCCGTGAGCCACAACTACTGAGCCTGCGCGTCTGGAGCCTGTGCTCCGCAACAAGAGAGACCACGACAGTGAGAGGCCTGCGCACCGCGATGAAGAGTGGCCCCCACTCGCCGCAACTAGAGAAAGCCCTCGCACAGAAACGAAGGCCCAACACAGCCAAAAATTAATTAATTCATTTTAAAAAAATAGAGGTAATAAGATTGCAAATGAAAGCGGGACCTTATTTAAATAGACTGGTCTAAGGGAGCTCCCCAAGGAGGTGGTATTTGAGCACAGTCCTCAGTGTTGATAAGTGAGCTATGTGAAGATCTAAGAGGAAAGTAATCCAGTCAGAGGTAACAGCAAGTACAAGGGCTCCAGTAGGGTATGTGGAACAGTGAGAAAGCAAATGTGGCTGGAGCAGAGTGAGCGAGCAAGAAAGGGGTAGAAGGTAGAGGTCAAAGAAGAAGCCGAAGGCAAGATCGTGCAGGTCTTCATAGATTAAAATCAGGAGTTTAGATTTTATTTTCAATATGAGGGAAAATGCTTGGAGAGTTTTAGCAAGGGACTGATGTGATCTAATTTACACTTTAAAAAGATTACTCTACTAGAAGAAAAGAGATGAAAATCTTTGTGACCTTGAGTTAGGCAAAGATTTCTTAGATACCACACACAAAAGCTTGATCCATGAAAGAAGATATTAAAAAATTGGGCTTCATTAAAATTAAGGAGTTCTGCTCTCTGAGAAACACTGTTTAGTGGATTAAAAACAGGGCACAACTAGTCCAGTATGTAAGGAGCTTGGAAGTTGCTACTCCATCTTAACAAGCAGACCGCTGACAAACTGAAAAATCAACCACTCTTCTTGGATCCCTAAGAGCAGTGAGGTCACAAGGCAAGCTGCTGCCCCAAAATTGAAGAAACAGGCAGGTAAATACAGAGAATCACAATTTGCCAGAGCAGAAACCCACAAGCAAAAACCTCCATGGGAACCAGTGCTGGGGTAGAGAAACCTGAACTGTAATTGATACATTATTATAGGCTCAGTGTGAACAACTCTGAGAGATAAAAGCTCCAGGAAGACCCTATCATAGGGAGGCCTTCACATTTTTGTGAGTTTTGTGTCTAGGAACTCAACTGTGTGCTCAAGTGCGTATCACAGAAAAATTCCCTTGTGCTTCTGGCCTGGGGACGAGAAAATGAACCATTTTGAAACACACTGGATCATTCTGCTCTTCTTAACAAGGTCTGTCCTCAGGAGAAACTATTTAACTAGAGCCTACCCTGTTAAGGTTTTATTAGAGCGTAACTGACCTTGGGGAAGGGAAATACTTAATTCCAGCCCACTCTAGCCATCCTGTCCCACCTAAGGCAGGGTTGCAGCAGAAAGGGTGGGGGGTGGAGTTCAGGAATTAATAAGCACTTGTGACGTTCACAGTCCAGAAGCATAGGTTCACTAAAAGCCTGAGACCTAATCATAGGACTACAGAACGCTTCCCCTCCCCCACACCTTACCACATTACTAAAGGCCTATTTAGAGTACTTCCTTTTACCTAGTACATCATGTCCAGCTATCAAGAAAAAAATTACAAGGCATAATAAGAGGCAAAAAACACAGTCTGGTGAGATAGAGCAAGTATCAGAACCAGACTCAGATACGGCAGGGATGTTGGAATTATTAGACCAGCAATTATAGCAACTATGATTAATATGCTAAGGAATCTAATGATAAATTTGACAGTCTATAAGAATAGATGGGCAAAGTAAGCAGAGAGATGGAAATTATATGAAAGAACCAAAAAGAAATGCTAGAGATTAAAATAAACACTGTAACAGAAAGGAAGAATGCCTTTGATGGGCTTATTAGTAGACTAGACACTGCTGAGGAAAAAAAGAAATCTCTGAATTTGAAGATATCTCAATAGAAAGCAGTGCTTTGTGGGAAATTTATACACTGAATGCATATAATAGAACAGAAGAAAGATCTAAAATCATAATCTAAGCTTCCACGTTAGAAAATTAGAAAAAAAAAGAGGAAATTAAATTCAAAGTAAGCAGACCTCATGGATATTGAAAGGATAATAAAGGAATACTATGAACAACTCTATGCCCACAAATTTTATAATCTAGATGAAATGGATTATTTCCTTGAAGGACACATCTGCCAAAACTCACACAAGAAGAAATAAACAGTCCAGGTAGACCTGTATCTTTCAAAGATCTTGAATCAATAATTAATAGCTTTCCAAAACCGAAAGTGCGAGACCCAGATGGATTCACTGGTGAATTCTGCTAAATATGTAAGGAAGAAATTATACCAATTCACTACAGTTTATTTCAGAAGAAAAAAGCAGAGGAAATACTTCCTAACTCATTCTATGAGGCCAGCATTTCCTGAATACCAAAAACAGATAAAAATTACAAGAAAAGAAAATTACAAACCATTATCTCTCATGCAATAGAGGCAAAAATCATCAACAAAATATTAACACATTGAATTCAACATTGCATAAAAAGAATGATATACCATGACCAAGTGTGATTTATCCTAGTTATGCAAGACTGGTTCAACATTTGAAAATCCATTAATGTAATCCATCACATCAACAGGCTAAAGAAGAAAAAACATGTGATCATATCAATAGATGCAGAAAAAATATTTGACAAAATCCAGCAACCATTCATGATAAAAACTCTCAGTAAACTTGAAATAGAGGGAAACTTCCCCAACTTGATAAAGAATATCTACAAAAAAAACCAAAATAAAAACAAAAAGACTTACAGATAACATCATACTTAATAATGAAAAGCTTGAGGCTTTTCCATTAAGATCAGGAACAAGGCAAAGATGTCCCCTCTCACCCCTCCTTTTCAACATTATACCATATGTGTTAGTTAATGCAATAGGACAAGAAAAGAAAATAAAGGTGTACCAATTGGGAAGGAAGACATAAAACTATCTTCTTTTGCAGGTGACATGATTATGTACATAAAAAATCCAAAAGAATTGACAAAAAACTCCTGGAACTAATAAGCAATTATAACAAGGTTGTACGATATAAGGTTAATACAGAACAGTTGATTGCTTTCCTAATATACCAGTCATGAACGAATGGAACTTGAAGTTAAAAACATAATATTATTTACATTAGCACCACCCCCCCAAATTAGATACTTAGGTATAAATCTAACAAACTATGTATAAGATCTATATAAAGAAAACTACAAAACTCTGATGAAAGGTATCAAAGATAAACCAAATAAGCTGAGATACATCCCATGTTTATGGACAGAAAGGCCCAATATTGTCAAGATATCAGTTCTTCCCAACTTGATTTATAGATTCAGAGCAATCCCAATCAAAATCACAGCAAGTTGTATGAATATCAACAAACTGACTCTAAAGTCTATATGAAAAGGCAAAACACCCAGAATAGCCAACACAATATTGAAGAAGGACAAAGTTGGGGAACTGACAGTACCCAACTTTAAGACTTACTATAAAGCTGCAGTAATCAAGACAGTGTGGTATTGATGAAAGAATAGACAGATAGATCAATTGAACAAAATACAGAGCTCAGAAGTAGACCCACATAAATATAGTCAACTGATCTTTGACAAAGGAGCAAAAGAAATGCAATGGAGAATAATCTTTTCAACAAATGATGCTGGAACAACTGGCCATCCACTTGCAAAAAATAAATCTGGACACAGATCTTATACCCTTTACAAAAATAACTTTAAAAGGATCACAGACCTAAATGTAAAATGCAAAACCATAAAACTCCTAGAAGACAACATAGGAGAAAGCCTAGCCTTGGATATGGCAATGACTTTTAACATACAACACCAAAGGCATGATCTATGAAAGAAAAAATTGATAAGCTGGACTTCATCAACATTAAGAAACTTCTGCTCTGCAAAGACAATGTCAAAAGAATGAGAAGACAAGCCACACACTGGGAGAAAATACTTGCAAAAGGCACATCTGATAAAAGACTGTTATTCAAAATATACAAAGAACTCTTAAAACTTAAAAATAAGAAAACAAACAACTCAAAAAATAGTCCAAAGACCTTAACAGATAACTCACCAAAGAATATAACAGATGGCGAGTAAGCACATGAAAAGATGTTTTGCATCACATGTCATCAGGGAAATGCAAGTGAAAACAACAACGCCATACCACTACACACCTATTAGAGTAGCCAAATCTAGAACACTGAAAACACCAAATGCTGGTGAGGATGTGGGGCAAAAGGAACTCTCATTCATTGCTGGTGGGAATGCAAAATGGTACAGCCACTTTGGAAGGCAGTTTAGCAGTTTCTTACAAACTTATGGGCACACAAAAACCTGCACATGGATGTTTATAGTAGTTGTATTCAAATTGTCAAAATTTGGAAGCAACCAAGATGTCCTTCAGTGAGCGAATGGATAAACAGTGGTAAATTCATTCAATGCATTATTATTCAGCACTAAAAAGAAATGAGCTATCAAGCCATGAATAGACATGAGAGAATCTTAAATGTGTATTACAAAGTAAAAGAAGCCAATTAGAAAAGGCTATATCTTGTATGATTCCAACTACATGACAATTCTAGAAAAGGCAAATGGAGACAGTGGTGGCCCAGGGTTAGGGGAGAGGAATGACTAGGCACAGCACTATTTTTAGCACTATTCTATATGATACTATAAAGATGGATACATGTCATTACACATTTGTCCAAACCCATAGAATGTAAAACACTGAGTGTACCCTAATGTAAACTATGGACTTTGGATGATTATGATGTGTCAGAGTAGGCTCATCAATTGTAACAAATGTTCCACTCTGGTGGAGGATGTTGATAACAGGATAGGCTGTGCATGTGGAGGGGCTAGGAGTATATGGGAAATCTCTGTACTTTCTGCTCAATTTTGCTGTGAACCTAAAACTAACCTAAAAAATCCTAACCCTAAAAACTCCAACAAAGTACTTCTATTCAGACTATTTCTAAAAACTTTCTGAACTCAACAGTTAGAAAACAATCTAATTAGAAAATAGCAAGGGAATTCCTTGGCAGTCTGGTGGACTGTACTCTGCACTTTCACTGCCAAGGGCCTGAGTTCGATCCCTGGTGAGGGAATTAAGATCCTGCAAGTTGTGCATGGTGCAGACAAAAAAAAAAAAAAAAAAAAGCAAAAGATTTGGACTCTTCAGTAAAGAGGGTATACGGATGGCAAGTAAGCACATGAGAAGATGTTTAATATCTTTAGCTATAAGGGAAATGCAAATTAAAACCACAATAGAGAGTTCGGGTCTTTTGAGGATGAGCTGCCTGTTCTCCATCCTTGGTGCCCTGCAGTAAACGCTGTACTTTCCCTCACCACATCCCAGTGTCAGTAAATTGGCTTTGCTGGGAGGCCGGCGAGGGGATACAAGTTCGATTCACTAGAAAGAGTCTATATTCAGGAGGAAGTAATCCCAGAAGAGGAAAACAGGCAAATCAAGATGTGTAGCTCTGTGGCTGCCAAGTTGTGGTTTTTGACAGATTGTCGAATCAGTGAAGACTATCCCCCAAAAGAGATCTTACGAGCATTAAAGGCCAAATGTTGTGAGGAGGAACTGGACTTTAGGGCTGTGGTGATAGATGAGGTGGTGCTAACAATCGAGCAAGGAAACCTGGGTCTTTGTATCGATGGAGAACTATCCTCAGGTGGTGGTAGTGACAGTACCAACCCCTTGGGTGCAAAGTGATAGTGACGTCACTGTTTTGCGCCATCTAGAGAAGGTGGGAAGCAGGTTGATGAACTGACCTCAAACCATCCTGAACTGTGTTAATAAGTTCTGGATGTTTCAAGAGTTGGCAGGTCATGGTGTTCCTCTGCCAGATACTTTCTCTCACAGTGGTCATGAAAATTTTGCTAAAATGATTGATGAAGCAGAAGTACTGGAGTTCCCAAAGGTGGTGAAGAATACACGGGGTCATAGAGGCAAAGCAGTTTTCTTGGCTCGCGATAAGCACCCTTTGGCTAATCTAAGCCATCTTATTCGCCATGAAGCTCCATACCTATTTCAGAAGTATGTTAAAGAGTCTCATGGAAGGGATGTACGTGTCATTGTCGTGGGATGTCGTGTGGTTGGCACAATGTTACGCTGTTCAACAGATGGGAGGATGCAAAGAAACTGCTCACTAGGTGGTGTCGGGATGATGTGCTCATTGAGTGAACAAGGGAAGCAGCTAGCTATGCAGGTGTCTAACATCCTGGGATCGGATGTGTGTAGCATTGACCTGTTGATGAAAGACGACAGCTCCTTCTGTGTCTGCGAGGCCAATGCAAATGTAGGTTTCATTGCCCTTGATGAGGCGTGTAATCTAGATGTAGCTGGTATCATAGCGGACTATGCCGCCTCCCTTCTGCCCTCTGGCCGGCTCACCCGGCGTATGTCCCTGCTTTCCGTGGCGTCCACGGCCAGTGAGACTAGTGAGCCGGAGTTGGAGCTCCCAGCCAATACTTCTGTCGACAACATGAGCGCAAGTTCCAGCTCTGTTGACAGCGATCCTGAAACCACAGAACGAGAGCTGCTCACCAAGCTCGCAGGGGGCCTATTCCACGGAAACCAACTGCTAGCCAATGAAATCAGACTCCTGGTGGAGTGATTCCACCAGTAAATAATTAACCAGCAAAACCTTTGTAAAACTTTCTTTTTCCTTTTTCCTTTTTTTCTTTTTCTTTCTTTCTTTTCTTTTTTAAACCAACTTGCAATGCTGTTCATGGAGAATGCTCAGGAAGATGAGAGAAAATTGAGTAGGATTAGTTAGGAGAGAAGAACGGGGAGATAGATGAGACGTTTGCTACAAAGATGTTACTGATTTTGATTTACAAATCCTGCAGATAGAGAGGCAGAAGAGGTGAGATACAGAAAAATGTCAGGCTCTCATAGTTGCCCTTTTAAATTACTCAAAAATGTGTAGGCTCTCAGGACATGAAGAACATAATTTTTTTCATGGTTTTGTACAGTTGGTACAAATTTCAGAGTAGTGTAACTTCACATTGTGTTGTAATCGGTGAGGAAGACATCTATGTAAATTATAATTTTTTCTATATAAATCTGAAAATTCAGCCTATACACTATTATCTAGGAGCTTTATGTTCATAATTATGAAATCTTGAGGGGCTCTTTTATTGACTTTCCCCCCCTTAATTTGGGTGGGAGGGCAACGTGAATGTGACCCAATAAAGGTTTTTTTAATGATAAAATTGGCATGTTTGCATGATAAAAGGGAAATGAACAGTATTGCAATGCCTGGCACACAAAATAACATTTACTCCATTGTAGATAAAATTGCACTAGTTAAAAATATGTGCATTGACTTGTATTTGTTAGTATTTTAGCCTTTTTTGAAAGATATATGCTCTGTTAATGTTGCTTTTTTTTTTAATACATGTGAGTATTAACATTCCCTGATCTATGCCTGCATGCTTAACAATGGCCAAAGTGAAGAAAATACTACCTTTTTTGTTAACAAGACACTGACTTGAAACATGTGCATTTAAAGCCTTTTATTTTTTTCCTTTTTCTTTTGGTGGTTGGGCATTTTAAGAATAAGGACAAGGAAAAATATTTTTGGGGGGGCAAATGAAGGGTCTATAAATTCCTAAGTATAAAGTTGAAGTGATTTCTAATACCAGTGTTATATATCTGCATTTTTCACATTTTAGGACAGTGTCTGTGTGTGCGTGCGTGTGCGTGTATGTGCACACGCATGCACGCTTGCATGTTTATGTACTTTGCATTTTGTTTATACCAACCAATCAAAAAGGGTAGATTCTAGAAAATGGAGCATGATGGGAAACAGTTTTTTACCTTAAAAAAAAAACAATTGAGTTGTTTTCATGACTGTAATCTACTGGGTAGAGGAACTCACCTAGAGACATGAGGAGAATAGCTGCTCCTTAGGCTTTTGTGTATACGTATGTTGTTTGCTTTTTTTCTTTGGTTGTAGACTGTTCAGTGTATGATCTATTCCTGTCTACATGCTTTTCCTCTGCTTCTTGCTGTGCATTTTCTCCTATTACACATAGGTTTGGGGGTGGGGGTGGCTGAACATTTTTGTTTGGGAACTTATTTAGCAGTACTGAGTCTCTTATAGTCCTATTCTGAAGCCTTCAATATTCTACTCTTTATATTACTTTATTTCTGAATTTATAAAAGCCCCCAAACTGCATATAATATGAGACTTTAAACATGGGTAAAACTATCCCAATGAATGGTTTGGAAGGTGTGTTAAGTAATGGAGGCGCTCCAGAGCTCAACATAATTTTTTTAAGAAGCAAGTTCCATCTCCCTACAACCCTCTGAAGCTTTTGACCCAAGTCCTTTCTTGCCTCTCCAGTGCTTTTTTTCTTCAGATGGACCTTAAACATAATTTCTTGGACACTACTAGAGAGACTGCGAGGCAATAAGATCAGCATTAACCAGCTCTAACAGAGGTTTGATCATGCTTACTTGTACAGTTTTCCCCCCATTTTAAAAAAGGAATGTAATAAAACTTGCTTTTTCCATAAAATTAAATAACATTAAGATGGAAAAAAAACCCACAATAGATATCACTGCACAACTACAAGGCCAGTTAAAATAAAAAATAATGTCAATACAAATGCTGGTGAGCTCAGGGAGAAACTAAATCTCTCATACATCACTGGTGGGAGTGTAAAATGGTACAACCACTCTGGAAGATAGTTTGGCAGTCTCTTCCAAAGTTAAATATATACTTACCATACAGCTTAGCAATGCTACTCCTGGATATTTACCCAGAAAGAAATGAAAATGTGTGTTCGTTCAAAAGCACATATATGAATGTTTATAGCAGCTCTATTTATAATCATAAACGGGAAACAACCTAAATGTTCTTCATTGGAACTATTCTATATCTTAACTGTGGTAGTGTTTACAGGATTATCTACCTATGTCAAAACTTGCAGAATGACCAACCAGGTGAATAAGGATGCTGTTAACTGAAATGGGGATGACTGGGGGAAAAGCAAAGTTTCAGGAATGTGGAGTCAAGAGTTGTTTTTCAGACGTGCTATGTTTGAGAAGACTATTTGACACTCAGTAGAAATGGTATGTTTGACCTTGGAGCTAAGGAGAGTAGTCAGAAATGGAAGTATAATTTAGGATTCATCAGCATTCTGGTGGAATCTTTACATCAAAAGCACACCATCAACGATCACCAGATCAATGTGACCTTGGTTATTTTGACACTGGGCAGTGTGGGTACAGACGACCAACTGTATTTTCTTTTTCTTTTTTTTTTAAACTCTTCTTTATGTATTTTCTTCATTAGTTGTGACATGAATGTGAAATGAGACAGAAGTTATTTCCTCCATGTTACTTACAACTAAATCTAGATGTATCTGTCAAAGGACTTTAAACAGAACTTTTACCTTTGACCCACCTATTTTGTGAGCAACAAATTGCAGCTCAAAACAGGGCTGGGGCCTCGAACTCTTGAACTACTGTGAGCTACAAAAGATGCCAGATTTGATTGATCCTATAAAAATGATTTATTGTACATATGCATGTGTGCATATGATTCATAAATATTTTCAGCAAATTGAAAACATATTTTAAACGTATGGAAATTAGCAGAAATAAAAATGAACAATAGATAGTAAGGGGAATAAAATACTTGATTTGTAACTTCATGGAAGTAAAAAAAAATTTGCTTAAACAAATCCATCCTATGTAAATAAGAAGTTAAAAGGAGAAGTCGGCTCCAACGTACTCTACATTTGCACTTCTGTAGTCAGAGCATTTTGTTTTCTGTTGTGTCTTGGAATTGGTTCCCTTATATAACACATGTCAGAATAGCTGGAAAAATGTGATTAACAGTTGCCAGCTGAAATTCTTGTCCCGCAAGGACAACTCCCTGCTGGCTCCTTATTTTCTTCTCATATTTGGGGTACTGGGAGCTAGTGGTTGGAGCACAGGCAGGCAGGCAGTGTGGCTCTACGGGAGAGAGAATTCCAGGGTTGGGCCTTCTCACTTTGCAGCTATCATTAATTTCCTCCATCTTCTTGCCAAAGCCCCTTTAAGACTCACTGTGGTCTCACACAGGGTGTGGCCAGCAGGAATTTTGCCATTATCCGGATTCCTGCAGGAGCCCAATCTTGCCAACGTATAATTTAGGTGCTTAAGGAAGAGGGAAAGGTGAACCAACACTAACTCCTTGGCCTTGATTTCCTCATCCACCAAAGAAGCACAGCCTTGTACACATTCGAGAGCTTACCTTCTAGGGGAGGTTTTGAACAAATATACAGCCAAATTCTAATTTTGGTTCCACCAGATGTGCTGTTTTGGACATCTAGCAACCTCTCAGTTTTCCAGTAAATGCTCTACAATGAAGCTCATAAATGTAGTTAGAAAGTTCCTTTGATAGAAGACTCTATTAGGAAGGAATACATTCAAAATGGATAGCATAGTTTTTGCCACATGGGTACTCAGAAAAGTTTTTTTTTTAATTTTTTTGGTTTTTTTGAGTTGAGCTCCTTAGATGACTGGAAACTAATACTAATGGGCATTTGCTAAAACAGTTATAAGAATAAGAGAAATAATTCTAAAAATCTTTAGTCTTTAGGGTGCTAGGTAAATCTTATGATATCGACATGCCCTTTTCCCTGTGTCTCAGGTACTGTCCTTTCTTGCTCATACCAGATTCCCTTTCACTACCTTCAATCAAGCAACTGATCAATATTTATAGAACATTTATGATATAACTAGCACCATAAAAGGCACCAGGCAGGATCCAGAAGATGTGGAATGCATGGTCTTTGCCCTCAAGTAGTTTATAATTTATTTAGGAAATACTAAAATTCAAAACAGCAGCAAATGACATATACCATCTAAGTGTTATATCAATACCTTAGAGATGTAGTCATAATCTGAGGCAAGGGAGGTTAGTGAAGATTGGAGTGCTTAAGAAAAGCTTTATAAATCTCATCTTTCTCCTGGGGAGGAAAGTGGGGAAGGAGGAAGGTCAAGTGTGTAGAATCTCGGCGCTCAGAGCCTAGAGAACAACAATACCATTTCTCACTAAGCAGGCAATTGTGTGACAAAGTTCAAAGAGACAACCCGTGTAGATTTATCAACATGGGGTGCCAAGATAGTCTAGAACTGTGTTGTCCAGTACGGTAGCCAATAGACACATGTAGCTATTTAAATATAAATTAAAATGAAGTAAAATTAACATTTCATTTCTTCAATCTCACCAGCCACATTCAAATGCTCAATGGCTATATGTGGCTAGTAGTACCGTATTGGACAGAACAAATATCAAACATTCTCATCATTACAGAAAGTTCTCTTGGACAATGCAGGTCTAGAACCATCAAAGTGTGAAGGAAGCTTGAAAGGATCCCCCCCGCCATTGGCATATGGCTGCAGCTGCTTTCTGTGGACACAAGGTTTCCAAAATCCAAAAGAGGTTTAATTATTTTAAACAAATGGATGTTGAGCAGCTATTAATACAAGGCTGGGGAATGTGATAGACATAAAAGTGAATCAAGCAGATTCCAGTTCTCAAAGAGCTGAATACCTGGGAGAAAAAGGATGTGAGCACAAACAACTGTCACAAAAAAATTAAAGTGATAAGTATCCTTAGGGGAATAAAATTAAACATGTAGGAGTTCAAAGAAGGGGCAGATTAGTTCTATTTGAAGATTTCAACAAGGCTTCTGAAATAAGGCATTATTTGAGCAGAACCTTGAAAAGGCAGTGGGTGTGGTAGAAAATAATCCCTGGGAACCAAGAGGCCAGAGATGATCTTTAGGTTCAGCTATGCCCTAATTAACTATGTGGCCTTGTGTAAGTCAGGCTCCAGGCCTCGGTTTCTTTATCGGTTGAGTAAGGGTAGCAAAGGAGAAACCAAATTTCCAGATGGCGTGTCCCATGCAAGCAAAGGCACAGGGACAGATGGTTGTATGTACAAGAAATCTAATAGTCTAATTAATGCTGAGGTGCTGTCACTATACGCCTATCTTAAAACTTGTTCCTGGGCATTATGTAACTCTAAGACAACTCAAAAATGTTTGTTTGCAAGAATAAAAAGCCACCATCACAAAAACAAAAGCTAGATTTTGGTAATGCCTCCCCCACTCTACCTTATTGACATACAACATCGTGTACATTTGTAAGGTGTGCAATATGGTGATTTGATACACTTATATATTGCAAAATGATTGCCATTACAGCATTAGCTAACACCTCCATCACATCGCATAATTACCGCTTATTTTTTTTGTGGTGAGAACATTTAAGATCTACTCTCTTAACAACTTTCTGGTATATTATACATTATTATTATCCAGAATCACCATCTGTACATTAGATCCCCAGAACTTATTCATCTTATAACTGAAAGTCTGTCCCTTTTGACCAACATTTCCCCATTTCCCCACTCCCTAGCCCCTGGTAAACACCATTCTATTCTCTGCTTCCATGAGTTCAGCTGTTTTAGATTCCACACATAAGTGAGATACAGTGTTTGTCTTTCTCTGCCTGACTTATTTCACTTAGCATCATGCCCTCAAGGTCCATCCATGCTGTTGCAAATGGCAGGATTTCCTTCTTTCTCGTGGCTGGACAATATTCCATTGGAATAATATATATATATATATATCTCACATCTTCTTTATCCACTCATCTGTTCATGGAATGGACACTGAGGTTGTTTCCATATCTTGCCTATTCTGAATAATGCTGCAATAAGCATGGGAGTGCAGATATCTCTTCAAGATCCTGTTTTCATTTCCTGTGTATATATATCCAGAAGTGGGATTGCTGGATCATATGGTAGTTCTATTTGCAATTTTTGAAGAACCTCCGTACTGTTTTCTGTAGTGACTATATAAATTTATATTCCCACCAACAGTGTTCCCTTTCCTCTACAGCTTCACCAATATGTGGGTCTCTTGTCGTTTTGATGATAGCCATTTTAATAGATGTAAGACAATATCTCGTGGTTTTGATTTGCATCGACAGCTGTGATGTTGAATACCTTTTCGTGTACCTGTTGGCCACTTATATGTCTTCTTTGGGGAAATGTCTATTTGGTATCTCTGCCCATTTTTTAATGTGACTGTTTGACACTTTTGTTATTGAGTTGTATGAGTTCTTTACATATATTGGTATTAACCACTTATCAAATATATGATTTGCAACAATCTTCTCCCATTCCATAGGTTGCCTTTGCATTGTTTTGCTTGTTTCTTTTGCTTTGTAGAAGCTTTTTATTTTTATTTTTAAATTTTTTAAATTTATTTATTTTTTTTGCGGTATGCGGGCCTCTCACTGTTGTGGCCTCTCCCGTTGCGGAGCACAGGCTCCGGACATGCAGGCTCAGCGGCCATGGCTCACGGGCCTAGCCGCTCTGCGGCATGTGGGATCTTCCCAGACCGGGGCACGAACCCGTGTCCCCTGCATCAGCAGGCAGACTCTCAACCACTGCGCCACCAGGGAAGCCCTGCAGAAGCTTTTTAGTTTGATGTAGTCCCACTTATTAATTTTTGCTTTTGTTGCTTATGCTTTTGGTGTCATATTCAAAAAATCATTTCCAAGACCAATGTGAAGGAGATTTTCCCCTATGTTTTCTTCTCAGAATTTTACAGTTTTGGGTCTCGTGTTTAAGTCTTTAATCCATTTTGAGTTAATTTTTGTGAGTGGTTTAAGATAGGGGTCCAATTTCATTCTTTTCCATGTGGTTATCCCGTTTCCCAATGTCATTTATGGAAGACACCATTCTTTCCCCTCTGAGTATTCTTGGCTCCTTTTTCAAATATTAGTTGACCATATGTGAAGGATTTATTTCTGGGATCTCAATTCTGTTCCATTGGTCTATGTATCTATTTTTATGCCAGTACCATACTGTTTTGATTACTACAGCTTTGTAGTATAGTTTGAAATTAAGACATGTGATGCCTCCAGCCTTGTTCTTTCCCAGGATTGCTTTGCCTATTCAGAGTTTCTTGTGGTTTCATTTGGTTATGTCTTAATAGTTCACATTAAATATGAGAAGTAAAGCCAAACAAATGGAAGCAATAGTATTTGTATTTAAATATGGCTTTTAAGTGGAGCTAGAGGATGACTCCATTAATTTGGTCCCCTCTGGGAAAAGGTTTTATTCATGGAAAATATGAGTGAGAGCCACACTTTGGGAAGCAAGAAATAAAATTACAGGACATTTCTGAGGGGGAAGAAAAGTAAGTCAGAGTCTGAAGCTGAGAAATCACTACTGAATAGGCTGTTAAAGGATAAAGCTGACATGAAAAGAGCAAAGCCAAGAACATGGTAGTTAAAATAAAATGTGGGGCATATGTGGAATGTGGAGTCCCTTGTTAAGAAGCAGACAGAAAATAGTGCATAAGTGAAATACCAGCTCAGCAGGTTTATAGATCTCTATCTCTAGAGCGATTATGAATATATAGAGAGAAGTATTTTCATTTTGCAGCTGTACCAAAGCATCTGTCAGTAGTTCCATTATCATTTTCTTGTGCATTTATTTTTATATCCACACAGAAAGATTAGAGTAGGTAAAAATATATGCTCTGTGTGTACAAATATACTGAAATATTTATTTAGTGGTTAAAATTAAAAGTTCCTGGAAATTGTTTTTCTAACCCCACAGCTCCCTACTGGCTAAGGGCACATTTCTCAGTCCCTTACTCTTCACCTAAAAACCTGAAAATAAGATCCAATATAAGCCCAGGGAAGAGACATAGCTATTATAAATAGAGATATTATGTAATCATCTACCCATCCAAGTTTTTAAAATAGATTGAAATGCTACTCTCTCCAAGATTTATAGAATTTGCTTTAAAAATAAATGTGTGGACTTCCCTGGTGGTCCAGTGGTTAAGAATCCATCTTGCAATGCAGGGGACACCAGTTTGATCCCTGGTCAGGGAACTAAGATCCCACATGCCGTGGGGCAACTAAGCCCGCACGCCGCAACTACTGAGGCCATGCACCACAGCTAATGAGTCTGTGCACCACAACTAGAGAGAAGCCCACACACTACAACGAAGAGCCCAATTGCAATGAAGAGCCCACATGCCGCAACGAAAGATCCCGTGTGCCGCAGCTAAGACCCAATGCAGCCAAAAAATAGATAAATAAATATTTTTAAAATTTTTAAAAATTAATTAAATGTGAATTTTGTATGTATATGGCTGAAATCCATGCTTATATTTGTTCAAGAGCCCTTAAATCCAGACTGATGTCACTTTTTCTATTGCTATAGATGACTGTCATTACTGTATGAAATTAACCAGATAAGGTTAATTGTTAGGTACCATAATTAAGAGAATGGAATTAGCTTTCGTTTGACAAATTCAATTGCATGTTCTTTTTTCCTTTTGCTTTATTTTCTTTTTCTAAAACATGAACTCCAGAAGGTAGAGTTAACATTTAGTCAGGATCAATTTTAAGTGAAAGATTGCTATAAGAACTCACATGTCAAATGGGTCCTTCAACTTCTGCAATGAATTACTAACATATATTTTAAAGAAAATTACCCATGTCATCTAAGTTTTCAAATTGGTTGGCCTAAAGTTATTCATATTATTCTGTCTTTTATAGTGCAGTGATTTGTGATTTTGTGATTCTGTTCTGCATGCATGGTTGTACCCTCTTTATGATTCCTAGTATTGTTTATTTGTGCCTTGTTTTCCTTGATCAGTCTCATTAAAGACTGTGTATCCCTATTAGATTTTTTTTCTAAGAACTAACTTTTGGTTGTATTTATTTACTCTGTTATGACTTTGCTTTCTATTCAGCCTTTATGCTCTTATTTTTATTCATGTTTTCTGTTATGGATCAAATTGTGTCCCCCTTCCTCCAAAAGATGTTGAAGTCCTAACCCCTGGTACCTCACCATGTGACCTTATTTGGAAGTAGGGCCATTGCACATGGAATTAGTTAAATTGTCATGAGGTCATACTGCAGTAGAATAGGTCCCTAATTCAACATGACTGGTGTCCTTATAAGAGGAGGAGAATTTGGCCACAGACACAGGTGCAAAGGGAAGACGATGTGAAGATGCACAGAAGGAATGCCATGTGAAGATAGGATTAGAGTGATGCATCTATAAGCCAAAGAACACCTGAGGTGCCAAAAGCTAGGAGAGAGGGCTGGATAATTCCTCCCCTTCAGAGGGAGCATGGCCCTGCCTACATCTTGATTTCAGACTTCTGGCCTCCAGAACTGTGAGCCAATAAATTTCTGTTGTTTTAATCCACCAGTCTGTGGTACTTTGCTATGGCAGCCCTAGGAAACTAATGTACCTTCCTTCTCTACTCTAAGTTTATTACTCTATCGTTTTTCCAGTTTCTATTTTGAATGCTTACCTTGTTTATTTTCAATCTTTTTCTTAATAAAAAAAAAAGGATATACCTTTATCTCTAGATTTTTGTAATTTTCATTGTGATTTCCTTTTTTTTTTGCGGTACACGGACCTCTCACTGCTGTGGCCTCTCCCATTGCGGAGCACAGGCTCTGGACGCACAGTCTCAGCAGCCATGGCTCACGGGCCCAGCCGTTCCACGGCACGCGGGATCCTCCCAGACCAGGGCAGGAACCCACGTCCCCTGCATCAGCAGGCGGACTCTCAACCACTGCACCACCAGGGAAGCCCATGATTTCCTTTTTAACCTTGAGTTATTTGGTTGTAAATTTTTAAGTTTTGAAGTATGCAAAAATTTAAATATTTTTAGTGTTGATTTCCAATTTAATTGAATTATAGTCAGACTATGTTTGCTATTGATTGTTTTTTAATTTGCTGAGACTAATTTTTAACCTAGTAGGTAATACATTTCTTTTGTAAAAGTTCCATAGATACTGAAAAAGAATATACTGTATATATTTTTTATTTGCTTGGTTCAGAGTATTACAAGCATTAGATTTACGTATTAGCTCAAACTTTTAAATTTGGTGTTCAAATATTCTGAGGAGTTGCTAATTTTAAAAATTCTGTTTGGTCTACCAAAGGTGTGTTAAAATTCTTTACCATGATACTGGACTGGTAAATTTCTCTGTAATATGGGCAGTTTTTCTTTATGTATTTTGAGGTACCTACAGGTTTGTGACTGTTACATATCACATATATCATGTTATCATGTAGTGTACCTCTTTATCCTTATTAATTTTTGTGTTTTTAAATTCTATTGCATCTGGTATTAAGATTTCTATACCAACTTTCTTTTTGTTAATTTTTTTTACTTCAAATCATATTCTATTCTTATATATTTTTTATTTTTCCAAATGGTTCTGTTTTAGATAGGTCTGTTGTGTGTAGTATATAACTGATTTTGGTATTCTATGCATTCTGATAATATCTTTGTTTTAAATCAATTTTTAACACATTTATGTTTGCTGAGGTTAACGATAATATTTGAACTTATTTTTAACTCTCTTTTCGTTGTATTTTTACCATCTTTTGCTGTTCTTTCCCCACTTTTCCTGCCTTCTCTTGCATTGAAAATATTTTCTGCATTCCCTTTTTCCTCTTCTGCTGGCTTAGGAGTAAGACATGGTATTTTATTTATTCTAGTAGGCATCCTCAAACTAACATACATACTTAACTATTCCATTTTCTGAGAATATCTAAAGTTATTCAGTATTTTTATCCTTTTCCCTGACATGAAACTGATCTTAGCATATATTAACTTCCCCTTGAGTAATTCTCATCCTCTTTTCCCATTCTTTACCCCCTCTAGTTTTTTCACTTTTGTTCAGAGTTTTGTCTAGAGTTCATCCTTTAAATAAAGGCAAAAAATGGTGAGTTTTATAAGAAAATTAAATTAAATTTACTAATATAATTTATCAATTTCTCTGTTTATCATTATCAATTTCTGTTCTCTTTTGTTTTTGCTGAAATGCATTCTTTTCTTAATATTTATTTATTTATTTGGCTGCATCGGGTCTTAGTTGCCCGCACAAGGGATCTTCGTGCCATGTGGGGGATCTTAGCTGCAGCACGCCAACTTAGTTGCAGCCCGCCAACCTCTTAATTGCGGCATGTGGAATCTAGTTCCCTGACCAGGGATCGAACCCGGGTCCCCTTCACTGGGAGCACGGAGTCTTAGCCATTTGACCACCAGGGAAGTCCCTGCTGAAACATATTCTTGCTACTTATTTTCATGAGGGTCTCTCAGTGAAAATATTTAAATCACTGTCTTTTTGAAAATGTCTTTGACCCTCACTGTTAAATAATAGTTTAAAGAGATATAAGATTTTTATATTCTCAGCTATTTTCCCTCAGGACTATAAAGATATTATTTCATTGTCTTCTGGCATCGGTTTCTACACATGAAAAGTCAGCTATCAATCAAATTCTCATTTCTATTAAGGTGATATGTCTCTTCTCTCTAACAGCTTTTAAGTTCTATATTTATCTTTGATGTTACACAGTTTCACTAAGACGTGTGGATTTATGTTTATCCTGCTTGGCACTTTATATGGCTCGTCAATCTGAGATCACAGATCTTTCTTTAACTGTGGAAAGTTCTTAGCTATTACCTCTTCAAATAGTGGTTCCTCACCATTCCTTTTATCCTCATTCTCTAGAACTCCTTGTAGACGTTATGTTGAAGCCAATCAATTGGTCTTCTCTGTCTCTTAACTGCTCTCTCACATTTTTTTTGTCTCTTGTCTTTCTGTCCTGTTTCCTGGGTGAAATCCTCAGCATCATCTTCAATTCATTCATATTCTCTTTAACTATTTCCAGTCTAGAGCTTATCTCATCTGTCGAATTTTTATTTTGATGACGCTATTTTTCACTTCCAAGATTTCTAGTTGTTCTTTTTAGTATCCATCCATTCTGATTTCATTTATGCTGGCATTTTCCTCACAATGTCTTGCTCTTTTTTTTTTTTAGAGTTATTTCTTCACATATCTCTTTGAGCATTCTAAACATATTTAAATCTTCTCTCAGATGGTTCCATAACATTAGTTTCAACAGTAATAAATTATGTACTTTTGTTTTGTTGGCTATCTTTCTTAGCATTGGGTTTTGATTGAAGAGCTCATTTTGAGACGAGGCTTGCATTCCCTCTGTCTCTCTTTCTCTTCTTCCCTCAACCCCCAGTGTGCTTTCTCCTTCCTGTCTAGTGGTTTTGTGATTGCCCTCCTTCTGCATTTGGCTCTGTGGACCCCAGTTCAGACCCAGATCTACTAACAGAGCTTCAGATATCCAGCCCACAGTGACTGAGGACAGCACAGATCCAGGCACCAAACCAGGCAATGGACTGCTCCCTGTCCTGGTCACAAGGTTATATCTGTGTCCTCTCTTTCCTCTAAGTCCACAGTTTGCTAAAAGCTGTAGCCCCAGGCAGGAATAACATCTTTTTCAACCTTCTTTCATGAATAGGAGGAGGCTGCCTCTGCCTCTGGCTTCAAGCGGTGAACCTGGCTTCAGTCTCCCATCTCGGCATGGAACTTTTTTATTTTAATTTACCCTGGAGGAGCCAAACTCCAGCTAACATTGCCTGGTTCCAGACCTAGAGCCCAGTAAGTTTGTGGCTTCCGCTCAGCATGAGCTTTGTATTTCTGTCCCAATTCTGGGCCGCAGAAGTGTTTATTTAGTTTTTAAGCTTGATAAATTTCATTTATCATTGCTATGTGTTTGGAGTAAAGACGTGTCAAAGAACAAACTTTCAGAGCTACTTGGACTAGGTTTGCGTGCTGACTTCTTCAGTGAACTAAAGACTCTGTAAAGCATTCAGTTCAATCTTTAGTTCCCTCTTAGATGAGGACAGTATTTAGCCTATGGCGACATGTCATAACTAAAACAATGTCAAAAGCATGGTTCTTTAAATGCTTTTATCTTAACACCTGATTATCTAACAATTAACTTGGTTATCTAATAATCTAATCCAGTTGTCATGATACTGAAAATACCACACTTTCCAACTTCCAGTGAATTTTCTTATCTACATTTTCATAGAATAACAAGCAATTTTTTTTAATGAAAAAGAAAGATGGGGGAAATGTCATCTCTTCACCCCTGAATTCTGGAATCTTCTAATGATTATTTTTACCAAGTAAATAAACCCAGGAGTAAATGAAATGTGGTTTACTGCTATGCTTCCTGGAATTTCTTGCAGCCAACTCAGGATAATAGCATCTCAGAGTTGGAAGAAATTCTTCATATGACCACACCGAATTTTTTTTCCTGTTGGTCTGCATCGTATTTGTGAAGGTTAGTGACTAAAAGGCTGAGACTTTAGAAAGTCCTGTGGCAAAGGTAAAAGCCCACTTCAAAGGAAGTTCGGACATTCAGCTTGTTTCTTTGAAGAGAATTCATTTCCATGAAAAATGTTCTGAAAACTTTCTGATGGGACCAGAGAGAGCAGAGGAGCCTGTTTTCCCCTTCAGTTTACTATAAATGGAATCACATTGCCAGTGTCATGCTGGTACATGTTTAACAACTAGCTTTCCAGGAAAAAAAAATGTACTGTTTGTCAACTTCCATGTTGTCAATACTCTCCCCGTGGCTGATTTCAAACTATTAGTGTGTCATCGCTAAACACAGAATTAGGAGGAGATGCCCATAATAGGTTTTCTGCGCGGATAGGACTCAGCTTCTGCACAGTACTGTGATAATGCCAAATCCAGTAGATACTTTCCAGACCTCAACTTGACCTCTCAGCAGCCTTCAGCATAGTTGCTTGTACCATTATTGAAACACTCTCTCCTCGGCTTTTCTGGCGGCCGTGCTGTCCCCTCCTCTCTCCTAAGCTTGGGCTAATGTAAGTCTCACTGCCAGCTCTTCCTATGCCTATATTATTAGAGACACTCAGCACTCCTATTGGCGCTTGTTGCTCATTTCTCTCTACATTTCCCCCCTGCGGGATCTCATCCAGTCCCATAGCTTTAAAAATCACCAAAATGCTGTTAACTCCCATATTTTTATCTCCAGCCCAGACCTTTTTTCTGAGCTCCAGGCTTGATATCCAACTGCCTACTCAGATATCTCAGAGGCGACTCCAACTCAACTTATCCCAAAACTGAATTATTGACCCTCCTCTTCCCATGTCCCTTATCTAAATAAATGAAACTACCAGCTGTTCATCTGCTAAAACCACAAACCTAGGAGTCACCTCTGCAAGCTCCCTCCCCTTTGCTCATAACAGCCAACCCATTACCAAATACTACTGAAACCACTTTCGAAATATTTCTCAAATCTGTCTGTATCTCTCCATCTCCAAGCTCTCACCATCGCAAATGGACTACTGCAGCTGAGCTCCTAAGCACTATCCCATCTTCTTCTCTTGCCCTTTCCTCCTGTGCTCCCCAGAATGGGCAGAGAGATCACTTAAAATGCCTTAAAGCCTGTACTAGTTTTCCACAGGATTTAATAGAAAATGAAACAAACTTACATGGCCTACAGGGCCTACATGATCAGATTTCAGTTTAATTCTCCAACCTTATCTCCTACCCCTCTCCTCCTCAACTACCACACTTTGGTCCCACAAGTTGTTGGGTTTTTTTAAATAAATTTTTAGTTATTTATTTAATTTTGGCTGTGTTGGGTCTTCGTTGCTGCGTGCGGGCTTTCTCTAGTTGTGGCGAGTGGGGGCTACTCTTTGCTGTGGTGCATGGACTTCTCATTGCAGTGGCTTCTCTTGTCGCGGAGCACAGGCTCCAGGCGCACAGGCTTCAGTATTTGCGGCACACAGGCTCAGCAGTTGTGGCTCACCAGCTCTAGAATGCAGGCTCAGTAGTTGTGGCTTGCGGGCTTAGTTGCTCTGCAGCATGTGGGATCTTCCCAGACCAGGGCTCAAAGCAGTGTCCCCTGCATTGGCAGGAGGATTCTTAACCACTGTGCCACCAGGGAAGTCCCCCCACAGGTTGTTTAAGATTCTTAACATACATAATTCTGAGTATTGAGCTGTTTGCCTATTTCATGTCTATTTCTCCCCATTAGACTGTAAGCTCCATGAATGTAAGGACCACGTCTATTATGCTCATTGTATACCCAAGGCCTAGCCCATAGAAAGTACTCAATGCATATTTGTTGAAAGAAGTAATAAATAAATGAATGAAAACAAGATCATATTTTCAGATAAACCTTTTAAGGTTAAACCTTTTGGACATGTACAAAGGGGTGATTGGAGTGGCTGTTGCCATTGAAGCTTTCCTAATTTTTCTTGTTTTGGGCTGCACCATGCGGCATGCAGAATGTGGAATCTTAGTTCCCTGACCAGGGATTGAACCCATGCCCCCTGCAGTGGAAGCGCAGAGTCCTATCCACTGGACCGCCAGGGAATTGCCACCATTGAAGCTTTTAGAATTCTGTGACTGAAAAAAATTCACAATTCCTTTGATGACAGTACTCCTATAACAATATAAAGTTGGAATAATTTATCCTGGAAAGAAAACATAGAAAACAAACCAAGGAAGTGAATGAACTTCCCTGAGTATGATTAAGATGCAAAACAAATGATCAAGTAATCCACCACTAAGTAGATTTATTTTTATGAAGACAAGTGCTGAAGAAGGGAGTCTAGCATAGAGGTTAGACCACATGTTCTGGAATTAGACTTGATTTCTGCCATTTAACTTGCTGTAGGAACTTGATCAAATTTCTCAGCCTCTCATTTTCTTCATCTGTAAAGCAAGGACACTAATATCCCATACATCTTAGGGTATCTGTGAGATGATGCATTGAAAACACATTCCACCACCGAATTTTACTCTACCCTTAATTTACTTAATTTCTCTGAGCTACAGTATTTTCATTTGTAAAACAATGTGTTTGTACTTAACTTCTTTTAAGACCTATCTGGTACAAAGGTTTTATTTTATTCTGCATAGTTTTAATGCTCTCAAAGCCATCCCTACTCTCATTTGATGTGGGGATTAAGGGCCCTGCTCTATGAGGACCCTGTATGGTGCACCCAGGCAGGAACAGGCTGTGTTCAGACACCATTCTGCCTGTTTGGTCTTTCCACATCCAGTACACCAAGTTCTAGAATCAACTTTTTAAAAAATGTTTTAAAAGTACTTATGATTTTTTTTCTTCTTTTCAAATGTAATACATGCTAGCAACTATACTTCATTAGGGCAGGGGTTGTACCCATCTCTATTTTCTCTTTTATTTATTTATTTTTCAGTGGGCTTTATTTTTTAGAGCAGTTTTAGGTTCATAGCAAAATCGAACAGAAGGTGCAGAGATTTTCCATAAACCCCCTGTGCCCACACACCCACCATTATCAACATCCCCTGCCAGAGTGGAACATTTGTTACAATTGATGAACCTAAACTGACACATCATAATCACCCAAAGTCCATAGATTACATTAGGGCATACTCTTGGTGTTGTATATTCTTTGGGTTTTGACAAATGTATAAATGTATAATGACATGCACCCACCAATTATAAAATCACACAGAATAAACAGTTCACTGCACTAAAAATCCTCTATGTTCTGCCTATTCATCCTTCCTTCCCTCAACCCCTGGCCACCACTGATCTTTTTCCTGTCTCCAAAGTTTTGTCTTTTCCAGAACTGTCATATAATTGAAATCATACAGGATTTCTTTTCAGTGCTGAATAGTATTCCATTGTCTGGATGTACCACTGTTTATGTATCCATTCACCTACTGCAGGACATCTTGGTTGTAACCAAGTCTTAGCAATTATGAATAAAGCTGCTATAAACATCTGTGTGCAGGTTTTTGTGTGCATGTAAGTTATCAACACCAAGGAATGTAATTGCTGGGTTTTTTAGTAAGAATATATTTAGTTTTGTAAGAAATTGCCCAATTGTCTTCCAAAGTGGCCATACCACTCCATATTCTTACCAGCAATGAATGAGAGTTCCTGTTGCTCCACATCCTCACCAGCATTTGGTGTTATCAGTGTTCCTGACTTGGACATTCAATAGATGTGTAGTGGTATGTCATCAATGTTTTAAATTTGTATTTCCCATTTGTTTTAAATTTAAAACATCGATGTTTTAAATTTGATGCTCCACATTAAATTTGCATTTGTTGTGGAGCATTTTTTCATGTGCTTATCTGACATCTGCATATCTTCTTTGGTAAAGTGGCTGTTAAGGTCATTGGCCCATTTTTTAATCCAGTTGTTCATGTTCTTATTGTTGAGTTTTAATTTAAATTTTTTTTTCTTTTTATCCAAGTGATGCTTGCACATAATTTTGAAAAAAATCAAGTAATCTATAAGTATTAAAATCAGCATTTTCTTGAATCCACCCTCGTTTCCTATGCCTTAGTGGCAACCCTTTCAACTGATTCTTCTAGCAATTATTTCCATATTTCTAAAAACTAGGCTTATATTGCAACTTTTTGATTTTTTAGTTCCAACATTATCTGTTAACTTCCCGCATTGGAAAGTGAGGGTTTAGTGCTCTCTCAACATCACAGTCCTCCCCCTGTATCCACTCTCTCCTCAACTCCCATTCTACAATACAGTTGAAACCTAATTTTATTTTGATATTCAGTGTTTATACTATTTTGACTATATGGTATGATTAACAGCTAAGCAATGTGGTATACTATGTTGACTTTTTCTTTCCCAAACATTTTATTTTCCATAGTCTGTTTGTTTTTCAAATGTGTTTACTTTTTAGTATACTTATGACTGAGTCATCTCCAAATTCTTCCCCAGTTGTGCAAATATCTTCTCAATAGAGTTACTCACATTAAGTACTCCATTAATTTCATCTTTTTGAAGAAGTCTTTCCTGGAAACTTCTGATCCCCTTCAATCTGGATTGGTTACTCTCTAAACTGTCCTCTTGGGATCTCCCTTTACCATCTTCCTGAGAATTCCCTGAACTCCCTCCAGGTTGGATCTTCTGTTTCACAGATCCCATGTCTTCCTCTTTTTGGTTTACTCCCCTTTTTAGTGAAGAACAATTTGGGAGTGCTTACATGTCTGAAAATATTTTTAACCTACCTTCACACTTGCCTGAAACTTTGTCTACGTATAAAAGTCTAGATTTTAGATTATTTTCTTTCGGAATTTTGAAGACATTGTTCCCTTGTATTCTGGCTTCCAGTGAGACTGTTGAGAAGTGGGATGCTATTCTGATTCCTGATTCTTTATATAGTATCTGTTTTTTTCCTTTTGTAGAATATTTTCCTTGTCTTCCGTCTTCTGAAATTTCATGTTGACAGGCTTTGGTGTGAGGATATTTTCATTCAATGAGTTAGATATTCAGTGGGCCTTTCCTATTTGAAATTCATACCCTTATGTTCTGGGAAACTTGCCTGAATCTTTCTTTCTTCTTTACTTTTAAATAGTATATTGTCCTTATTTCATGTGTTTAATATCTTCCCTTATCACTCTGAGCATATTAATTATAGCTTTTCTTTGGAAATACTCTTTTCCTCTCATCATCTCTGTTTCATCCAAGTTGCTTTTCCTGTGTGTTTTCTATCTTTCGTATTTTAGAAGCTTTCCTCAAATGTCTGGTGACCTCTAGATGTCCACTTATATTTAAGAAAAGGATGCTAAGAAACAGATTGAAATCTTCATACACATGAGTGGGGCTTATTAGCTACAAGTATCACTGTAGAGTGATCTGGCTAGAGTCTTCATTAGAGGACGCTCCCTGCCCCATCCATGTCAGGATCATTAGATCTTTTCTCAAGGGCTGGACAGATTCTTCAGAGAAGACTTCCAATTTTCTACTTAGATGGAAGGCCTAAGCCTGGCTGCCAGTAGACCAGGAGCTGATTAAGGGAAGAGGTAATACATGTACCTACATTCAGTGAGTAAAATTTCACCTAATATCTCTAGTTTTAATATGGTAGCCCCATCCTGAACTATGTCTGGTGTTCTCTGGCCCAGAGAACATATTCCTGGGTGAGAGAGATAATATGGACATCTCATTGTTTTTTTTAAAAAAAAAACCAGCTTTATTGAAATATAATTCACATACCGTATGATTTCACCCATTTAAAGTGCACGATTCAATGATTTTTAGTGTATTCACTGAGTGGTGCCTCCATCACCACAAACAATCTTAGAATGTTTTCTTACCTCCAAAAGAAAGTTCATTTCCATTAGCAGAAACTCTCCAATTTTACCTCCCACTAGCTCTAGGCAAACATTAATCTACTTTCTATGTCTATAGATTTGCCTATTGTGGGCATTTCATATAAATGGAGTCATACAGTATGTGGTCCTTTGTATCTGGCTTTTTCACACTTAGCGTAATGTTTCACAATTCACCCATGTTGTGTACTGAATCAGAACGTCATTTCTTTCTTTGACGAATAATATTCCATTGTATGGATATATCACATTTGATATATCCATGCATTGATCTAACTGCTTTTTTTATCCAATCCACTGATTGTAGCCCACCTTCAACCTCACTTCAAGAAGAACCTCCAAAAAAAAAAAAAAAAAAGGAAGACCCTCCAGTCACCACTTCAGTGATGGGGTTCTTCAGTGTAAACCGGGTTGCTTTTCAGCTTCCCAAACACTGCTATAAAATTTGGCATTCTCAGATTTCCCAAGTAGCTATCACTTGACCAGGTGCTTTCCAGTACCCCAAATTTCATCTTTGTTTTCTCTTGTCCTATTTTCTCTTTCATTATGGCTTATGCCCCCCCATCCCAATTCCTTTATTTATACTTTAGAACAGTTTAGAAGGGAATGAAGGCTAATGTATACATTTAATCTGCCATCTTCAACTAAAATGCTTAATATCAATCTTTATTAATACAAGAAGAGATGGTTTTAATCTGATGTTATGAAATCAGCAGAAAACAAAGAAAGCACCAACATTACAAAACAACTGTAAACAGGTAACTTAGACAAATGTATGCATGCAATAAGCTAATATATGATGTGGCTCTGGTTTTCATTTTAGACAGGTATGGCCAAGGGAAATATCTATGCTCTGGTCCTACCTGATCCTTCCATTGTCCCTGGTTCTCGCTCATCTATAGATTCTTTTCTGTGTCCCACACTGTCCCATATCCCATGCCCTCCTCTATCAATAAATCTTCCTGGCATCAGGAAGCATTTTACATGATCCCAGAGCAGTCTCTGTCTCTCAGTCCGCCATTGCTCCTTCACGTAGATTCTTCAACATGTTCTCTGGTTCTAGCTATGCACATTCTGGTTCTACATTATACCAAAGCATAAAGAGATCTGCTTACTTCCAAGATCCAGTGAAAATGACTTCGGCATGTGCCCTTTTCCTGGCATGTGCTTTTTCAGTTGCAACAGCTGCTATGTAATATGGTAGGTTACACAGACTACCTATGTCTGTTCTATGAGATGACTACTATGTCTCATTCATATAGCATATGTCACAGAGTTAAGAACAAGACACAAGAAATAACAGGATCGATGATTATTGTATAGTGGTGCTTCCTGAAAACATAGTTCCCCACAATACATTAATCATCGATTCTGTTATTTCCTGTGTCTTTTTTTTTGGCTGTGCCGCGCGGCATAGGGGACCTTAGTCCCCTGACCAGAGATCAAATCCGCACCCCCTGCAGTGGAAGCATGGAGTCTTAACCACTGGACTACCAAGGAAGCCCCTCCTGTGTCTTATTCTTAAGTATGTGACATATGATATATGACATGAGACATAGTCCCTATAATATATTTTATATTTGTTGTTTGTTAAGCAAATCTTTTCATAGATGAGATTAGGTTGAATATTGGCCTTGTTCTATCTGAATTATAACGTGTTGTAAATTAGAATAATCCATGGTAAAACAATGTTAAGTTATAACTTTGCCCAAGCAGGTGATAATTACTGTATTAAAGTATTTCATATCTAGTCACTCTACAGAGTGCTGACTACCAGTTTGAAGCCTCACTTTACATCTGTGGATCAGCATGCATCAGTGGGCCTCAATGTCTTAGAAAAACTCAGCCCAGTGGACCAGGTTTACAGACCTGAGAGGACAAGGAAATTCTAAGTTCTAATTCAGAATCTTCTTCCAACTTTCTGGGTGGCTTCCACGAATCATTTCACACTCATTCGGTCATTTCTTTATTTCAGCAAGCAAATAGAGTCTACTAGCGTCTCAAGGGCATTGCAAGAAAGGGGCAAGTGGTGGCCAAAAAGAGAATGAACTGAAAATATCAAGAGCACGTCAATAGTTCTAACCTGTAGCAAGAAAAGAAACAAGGCAGCACCGGAAAACAGCACGAATATAGCCAAAACCAAAGGCTTGTTGTTGTTAAAAAGAAAGGGAACGATGTCTGATTTTAACATTCACACACTCCAAACCACAGTCATCCAAGATTTTCTCCTGCAGCCAAGCCTGCTGGTGGGAGCCAGGTCTAGAGGAAAGTTTGCAGAAAGCAGATTTTGGCAAAGGTTGCCGCTAAACCTGCAGAGAACACAGTTCCGTTTTTTGTTGTTTTTTTTTTAAAGAACATTTTCATTCCTTTTTGCCACAGAGTTTCACGGACTCTGTTTATTTTTCCTTTTCAGGCTATAGTATATGGATTTTTCATCATCAGATATGAGAAACAGGCCCATTTCTTTCCTTTTTTTCTTCCTTTCCTCACAAAATTCTTTCAACTTATGGGTGCAGCCAAAGTCTAAGATTGTATTTTAGAGAATCGATTTTCGTATATTATCATTCAATGACTTCAGAGAAAGAATGCGTTACTAAAGTCCACTTTCTGAGTGCTTTGAGGAGAGGCTAACACGTGCCCAACGGGAGGCACGATTAATGATTTTGCTTACAATCCCTGGACAAGTGGCTTAGGTGGCCCAGAGTCCTGCACCCAGAGAGGACAGCACGGGCCCTGGGTCTGTTTTGGATGGTTTTGGAAACCAAAAACAACCACTGCAAGTGCACTGGTTTTAGAGGAATGTCCAAGAAAATTGCCTTCCTTCTCACAACGTGTCATTACAGAAAAACAGAAGCCCGTACATTCCAATCTGATTTTCATTTAACTCTGCAAGCCTGTAAATTTTGCCGTGAGGTAAGGGGCTGATTCAGAGCTTCAGAATCCTTTTGGTGCCACAGACACTATTTTAAAATGGATATTCCTTTGAGTTTCTCAATGTTATTCTGCTAGGGTCATGGAATAGATGGGGCTCTGCCTGATGAGAACTCGCAGTCCTGGTAAACAGGAACGGGGATGCCTGGTGGCCAAAGTAGCTGCCTTGTATTTTAAAGGTTAGGAGTTCAAACCTTGTGGGTTTGCACTTGGCTTGAAGTGTGCACGTATCTTGGTTGAAGAAGCAATAACATTACACGCCATAACATTACACGATGGAATCTGGCCTACCCCCAGCTGAGTTCTGGCTACAATTAAACAAATACTTCCTATGGAATGCTTTACCTCGTAGATCCTGAACAAAGGGTCCACATTCCAGGAGACATAGGAAAGCTGTATTTTCAAGCTTCCTGCCCCCTACGGTGTATAGATACTTGAATTCCACCATATAGACTACAGTTCATATTTGACACATTCTTTAAATTTTGATATACCTATAGCCCCAGGCTTCCTTTCCACTCTTCATTTTCTTTTCTCCTGATTTTCCAGGAAGATGATAATTTACAGATTTAAAGGCTCCTTGCACCACTGACCCATTGGAAATAGACCCCATTGGAAGAAAATATAACCTGCACTAGGCATCATAATTTTAGTGGTCCATTAGCTTCATAATAGCTTGTTTTTCTATAGTATTTTAGTGTTTATAAAGCACTTTACATATATGATCTTTTCTTATTCTCATAGCCATTGGTTAAATGGTACTCCAGCTCAGACCTTTATAACTCTAAATGTTTTCATCACTATAGTAGAATTGCCTCTAATAGCAAAAAATTGCTATAGAATCACATTTATGTGATTTATATGAACACAAAATACCAAGAGTTGAATTGATTTAATTAAATTATCTGCTACCCCATTCGCTCCTATACAACCACAATAAAGAGAAATAACTAACGCTTTATGCTCCCTTGCTTCAAGAATGCTTGAAATTAGAAATATCCCAGCATTGTGACCTGAAGTTGCCTCAACAGGAAGTTCTGTTTTTTAAATTAAGCCTCCAGTCATTTTCCTTCCAGTTGCTCTTATTACCAAGGGGGTTTTGGACAAATAATTCCCAGGAAAGCTATCAACATATCTGTGCGAGGAGGAGAGTAAGATACCTGCTCCCTACCTAGCTGGCAAAAGTGTTGGGAAAAACAACCAGATAATGTCTACTGTGTGCTTTGAATGCCTGGAAAGAAAGTTTACACACAAGACTGTAATCATATCGAGTCAACCGTGATATCATCGTCTATATTTTATATGTGTGGTTGTTGCCTAAGACACTGATGAATATGATTTGGCACTCATGTTTGATGTCTTAAGGACATGATGATATTACAATAAATTAGCAAAAGTGTCTAAGTTGGGAAGGTTAGGCATCCTCTTCTTTTAAAAATTCCTGAATGACCCGAGATTTATTTTTGGCTAGCTTCTCCACCTGGTCCTGCAATTAGGACCACCTCCAAGGAGCACAAAGCATTCCTTCCACGTCTTTACCAGTCATGTGATTCCCCCTCCAGAAAGGGTCAGGATACTGTGGCAACGGGTGACTTGGAGAGGAGAGAAAATGTGTCCAATCCTACTGAGGGGCTACGAAAAGGTGAAAGCCCAATTGGAGGATATCTATGGTCATGCTTCTAGAAAGCCTATGTCCATCAGGCCTATGCCCACAGAGCAATATCTTTCCCAGGCCTAGAAAGACCATATGAGGTGACCTTCCCCCAAGCACCATTTGAATTTGCTTAAAAGAATAATTCTAAAATCTAGAGTCACAGTGTGTAACCACATTGACTATCTTCGAGTGGGCCAGGCACTGCATGAGGTGCTGGAGACACAGTTAAAACACTATTCCTCAGAGAAATGGCTGTCCAGTGGGGAGACAGACAAGCACTCAGATAGGACCAACACCCAGCACAGTGCCTGACACACAGTAGGACTTGCAGCAGACTTGCTGAACGAATGAGCAGTATGTGCTGCATGGTGTTGAGGACATTAACAAAGGAAGCACGAGGTGCAGTGAGAACACGTATGAGGGTGCCTGACCACAAGCAGCAGGAGAAGGAAAGAGACTGCAAGAAAGACCTCGTGTGATGGCTGTGCGTGGGAAGGTGGGAGTACACGTGGTTTACAGAGGCAAGAACATTAGCTGTCAGGCTTTTCATTTTATCCTAGTTTACTTTCTTTCTTTTTTTTTTTTTTTTTTGCGGTACATGGGCCTCTCACTGCTGTGGCCTCTCCTGTTGTGGAGCACAGGCTCCGGACACGCAGGCTCAGCGGCCATGGCTCACGGGCCCAGCCGCTCCGCGGCATGTGGGATCTTCCCGGACCGGGGCACAAACCCGTGTCCCCTGCATCGGCAGACGGACTCCCAACCACTGCGCCACCAGGGAAGCCCCCTAGTTTACTTTTTAAAAATATGCTGTTCACAGCCCACTAAGGTCTCAACGCTCAGTGCGAAAAATGCTACATTTTAAAAAGAATTTTCTCTTCTACATAACTGTTGGCCTTGAAGTCAAGGACCAGGAAAAGAATTGGAATGTTTGCTTGGGAGCTTTTACATTTCTGCTGGGTAGCGCCGTCCATTTCCAACCCGTCTCCATAGTATTCAATCTACAGGGTCATACAAACCATCTGTATTAGTTTCTTATTTCTGCTGTAACAAATTACCACCAACTTGGTGGCTCAAAACAACAGAAATCTATTCTCTCACGGTTCTGAAGACCAGAAGTCTTAATCAGTCTCGCTGGGCTGAAATCAAGGTGTTGACAGGGCAGTGCTCTCTCCTGAAGCTCTAGGGGAGAATCCATTCCTTGCCTCTTCTTCCAGGTTCTGGTGGCTGCTGGCATTCATTGACTCGTGGCACCATCACTCCAATCTCTGCTTCCCTGGTCACGTTGCCTTCTTTTCTGACTGCTGTCAAATCTTCCTCTGCCTCCCTTTAATGAGGATGCTCACGATTGCATTTAGGACCCACTTGGATAATCAGGATAATCTCCCTATCTCAAGATCTGTAAAGTCCATTTTTCCCGTATAAGACAATATTCACAGGTTACAGGGATTGGGACATGGCTATCCTTTTTCTTGAGGTTGGGGAGGGGGACATTATTCAGCCTACCACACCATCACTGTCTGAATCCCTGGGTCTCCAATATAAATTTATCTCAGTTGAGGTTCTCTTTACTTTCCTTTAAAAAAGTCAGAATAACCGCTCTCTTCTTTCTTTGGAGGAGAAGAAAAATGGACAAAAAGATGGGAGATAACTTTTGTGGAGCTCCTACTATGTGTTAAGTCATTTATATGTACTCTTTACAACAAGATTGTGGGTAGCTATTGTCACCATTTTACAGATGAGAAAAGTGAGGCTCAGAGACGCCAAGTAACTTGTCTAAGTAGAGACAGAATTTGAACATGGATGTGTCTGAGCCCATGTGTCAAAGCCCATGTCCTTTCCACTATATCAACATTCCTCAAATTTCATTATTACTCTGAAATCTCATAAAGGAAAAAATTCTCACAGACCTTGGTTGGAGAAACAACTGAATGAAGGAACTAAAGTTATATTCTATGAAAACATAAATTTAAAAAAATCTCAAGTTCTCCCCAAATCCTGGTGACCTCCAAGTGAGAAATACTTTAAGAAACCATGGTTCCCCCCACTTGAGAACTCCATTTTCAAGGATCTTAATATTAAGACCCAGGACGGCTGCATTTTAACCTCGTTGCTCTGCTGATTAGAAAATGCTTTAATGAAACAAACATTTGCTGCTAATAAGATTTGAACGCTAGTGATCTGTTAATACTATAGATGTAAGTTAATTATTTCCACCACAGAGACGCTTGATGAATTTCAGCCACATCAAAGTAAGTGGCTGTGGCATGTTTTGAGTTTAATCTAAATGAAAGTTTACCTGGATGTCCTACACAAGATTTGAGGTTTAAAGATGTCACCCTCATTCTGGCACATGCTGACCAGCTATAATAATATGGAAGCATATCCACATCAGTTCCAAAACAAAGGGGTTTTTCTCATTTTTAAATCACTGATTTCTAGTTCCACTCCTAAGACTCCAAACTCTGAAATGGTCAATCCCACCAGTTTTCTTCTACACAGTCCAGTTTGGGGTCTGTGTCCGGCATCTAAGAATTTCACAGCAGGGGCTTCCCTGGTGGCGCAGTGGTTGAGAATCTGCCTGCCAATGCAGGGGACACGGGTTCGAGCCCCGGTCTGGGAAGATCCCACATGCCGCGGAGCAACTAGGCCCGTGAGCCACAACTACTGAGCCTGCGCGTCTGGAGCCTGTGCTCCGCAACAAGAGAGGCTGCGATAGTGAGAGGCCCGCGCACCGTGATGAAGAGTGGCCCCCGCTTGCCCCAACTAGAGAAAGCCCTCGCACAGAAACGAAGACCCAACACAGCCATAAATAAATAAATAAAATAAATTAATTTTAAAAATAATTTCACAGCAGTCAGAGCAGCAGCAATTCTGTCCTTGGACCTCATCTCTTGGTCTCTAGACTCAACCCCAACATTTGGATATTTGTAAACAGAAAGAAGGAAGGAAGTCAATAAAAGACCTGTGTTTACACTTTCCATTCCTTTCCTGTTCCCTGTACATAACAGGGCCTTTCTCTGAGGTAATGTCAATCTATTTAATCAGCTTCCCTGTACTCTAAGTCCTTCAGAGAAAAAAATTCCTTCTAATGCCTTTTATTCCTTCATTTTTCTTAGTCAGTGGTATACATCCATGTGGCTGACAGACAGAGTAAGCAACAAACTCTAGCCCCCACAGTCACATGGGCATTTTACATTTGCCTCCCGGTTCCTCTGAAAAATGGTCATTCTTGTTTTATTATTTAGTGTGATTTTTACTAAGAGAGGTCAGTTATTCTGAGGGGCAGATTTTCTACCAACTGATCAAGAAATCTAGTGGAAGCTTTCCCATCTTAGGAACCCAGGCTGAAAGGAAAGTGTGCATTCTGTAGTTGGGGGAGGGTAAGTTCTCTTCTGAACGTGACTGGCCTCGATCTGCCTCTGCCTCTCCAACATCCGAGCAGCCCTCTGACAGAATACCTAAATGCTATTCCTATTTGTCATTCTGGCTACTAGGCCTTTAATATCCTCTCCATTTGGGGAGAACCCCAAAGTAGAGGAAAGACAGGACTCCACTTCCTACTTTAGAAGCCAAAGAGGGCAGAGAGTTTCTATCTTCACCCCAGCAGTGAGGAAACTAGAACATCACCTGGGCTCTGCAGATCGAAGGCCCCATCTGGGACATGCAGCCTGTGGGGAAGCAGAAGCCTTTGGCAGTGACAGTAGTGGGTTTGAGTGTCCAGCAGTGTGGCAATGAATGCTAGTGGCAGAGCCCAGCAGCACTGTGACAAGTAAGTGTCCAGTAGTGATAGCCTTAGTGGCAGCATTTTAAGCACATTATCCCTGTGGCAAGATCTCGGCTGTACCTTGCTTTCCTTGACTTTTATTCATTTTCACTGCCTGATTCTCCAGCCTTCCCACTGATTCTGTGAGCCACACAATATTCTTTCAATAAATTCATCTTTCGCTCAAGTCAACTAGAAGAGATTTTCATTGGTTGCAACCACGAATTCTGACTGGTATGCCAATCTTTCCTACGTGGACATGTGATCCAACAACAGCTGAGTATGGCGGGTTTGATTGGGCCATTTCCTTCTCTCAGGCTGACCTTCCAATCGTGTGTGAATTGCTTTGCTTCCTCTTAAGTCAGAAGTAGCTGTTTGTATTCCAAGGACAGGTACAGAGAACCTTAGAAGACAAGTGCCATAGAGCCCAAAGCAAACTAGGAGAAATGACTAGAAGAGGGAGGATCATCTGATGTCTTCTGTGAGGGAGGTGGATATGGTCACTTAAGAACAAATGACAAAGGTGAAGTCAAGGTGGCGGCATGGGAAGACACGGAGTTCACATCTCCCCGCAACTAGGGTGCCTGCCGGATACTGGTGGGAGACCTCAACACCCAAGGAAATGGGAGGAACACTGAAGCAAACCAGGAATATTCATTGGAGTGAGGTCTCCCGGAGGTCCTCATCTTGGCACCAAGACCCAGCTCTACCCAACAGCCTTCAAAGTCCAGTGTTGGAAGCCTCAGGCCAAACAAGCAGTAAGACAGGAATACAATCCCACCCATTAAAAAAAAAAAAAAAAAAAAGATGGCAAAAAAGTATCTCACAGATGAAGGAGCAAGGTAAAAACCTACAAGACCAAATAAATGAAGAGGAAATAGGCAATCTACCTGAAAAAGAATTCAGAGTAATGATAGTAAAGATGATCCAGAATCTTGGAAATCAGAATGGAGGCATGGATTGAGAAAATACAAGAAATGTTTAACAAAGATCTAGAAGAACTAAAGAACAAACAGAGATGAACAATACATAACTGAAATGAAAAATACACTAGAAGGAATCAATAAGAGAATAACTGAGGCAGAAGAATGAATAAGTGAGCTGGAAGACAGAATGCTGGAAATATCTGTTGAGGAGCAGAATAAAGAAAAAAGAATGAAAAGAATTGAAGACAATTTCAGAGCCCTCTGGGACGACACTAAATGCACCAACATTCAAATTATAAGGGTCCCAAAAGAAGAAGAGAAAAAGAAAGTGTCTGAGAAAATATTTGAAGAGATTATAATGGAAAACTTCCTTAAGATGGGAAAGGAAATAGTCTCCCAAGTCCAGGAAGCACAGAGAGTCCCATCCAGGATAAACCCTAGGAGAAACACACCAAGACACATATTAATCAAACTAACAAAAATTAAATTCAAAGAAAAAATATTGAAAGCAGCAATGGAAAAGCAAAAAATAATACAAAGGAATCCCCATAAGGTTATTACCTGATTTTTCAGCAGAAACTCTGCAGGCCAGAAGAGAGTGGCAGAATATACTTAAAGTGATGAAAGAGAAAAACCTACAGCCAAGATTACACTACCCAGCAAGGATCTCATTCAGATTCAGTGGAGAAATCAAAAGCTTTTCAGACAAGCAAAAGCTAAGAGAATTCAGCACCACCAAAACAACTTTACAACAAATGCTACAGAAACTTCTCTAGGCAGGAAGCACAAGAGAAGAAAAAGACCCACAAAAACAAACCCAAAACAATTAAGAAAATGGTAATAGGAACATACATATTGATAATAACCTTGAATGTAAATGGATTAAATGCCCCAACCAGAAGACGCAGATCAGCTGAATGGATAAAAAAACAAGACGTTATGGAGATTCCATATATATGTTGTCTACAAGAGACCACTTCAGACCTAGGGACACTTACAGACTGAAAGTGAAGGGATGGAAAAAGATATTCCATGTAAATGGAAATCAGAAAAAAGCTGGAGTAGCAATACTTATATCAGGTAAAATAGACTTTAAAATAAAGACTGTTACAAGAGATAAGGAAGGACACTACGTAATGATCAAGGGATCAATCTGAGAAGAAGATATAACAATTATAAATGTTTATGCACCCAACATAGGAGCACCTCAATACAAAAGGCAAATACTAACAACCATGAAAGGAGAAATCGACAGTAACACAATAATAGTAGGGGACTTTAACACCTCACTTACAGCAATGGACAGATCATCCAAACAGAAAATAAATAAGGAAACACAAGCTTTAATGACACAATAGACCAGATAGATTTTATTGATATTTATACAACATTCCACCCGAAAGTGACAGAAGGCACTTTCTTCTAGAGTGCACATGGAGCATTCTCCAGGACAGATCACATCTTGGGTCACAAATCAAGCCTTGGAAAATTTAAGAGAATTGAAATCGTATCAAGCATCTTTTCTGACCACAGTGCTATAAGATTGGAAATCAATTACAGGAAAAAAACTGTAAAAACATGGAACATTCTCCAGGACAGATCACATCTTGGGTCACAAATCAAGCCTTGGAAAATTTAAGAAAATTGAAATCGTATCAAGCATCTTTTCTGATCACAGTGCTATAAGATTGGAAATCAATTACAGGAAAAAAACTGTAAAAACCACAAATACATGGAGGCTAAACAGTGCACTACTAAATAACCAAGAGATCACTGAAGAAATCAAAGAAGAAATAAAAAAATACCTAGAGACAAATGACAATGAAAACACAACTCAAAACCTATGGGACACAGCAAAGCAGCTCTAAGAGGGAAGTTTATAGCAATTCAATCTCACCTCAAGAAACAAGAAAAGTCTCAAATAAACAATCTAACCCTACATCTAAAGCAACTAGAGAAAGAAGAACAAACAAAACCCAAAGTTAGTAGAAGGAAAAAAAATCATAAAGATCAGAGCAGAAATAAATGAAATAGAAATGAAGAAAACAGTAGCAAAGATCAATAAAACTAAAAGCTGGTTCTTTGAGAAGATAAACAAAATTGATAAACCCTTAACCAGACTCATCAAGAAAAAAAGGGGAGGATGCAAATCAATAAAATTAGAAATGAAAAAGGAGAAATCACAACTGACACCACAGAAATACAAAGGATTATAAGAGACTACTACAAACAACTCTATGCCAATAAAATGGACAACCATGAAGAAATGGACAAATTCTTAGAAGGGTACAATTTTCCAAGAGTGAAACAGGAAGAATTAGAAAATATAAACAGACCTATCACAAGTAATGAAATTGAAACTAATTAAAAATCTTCCAACAAACAAAAGCACAGGAACAGATGGCTTCATAGGTAAATTCTATCAAACATTTAGAGAAGAGCTAACACTGATCCTTCTCAAACTCTTCCAAAAGATTGCAGAGGGAGGGACACTCCCAAATTAGTTCTATGAAGCCACCATCACACTGATACCAAAATCAGAAAAAGACAGCACAAAAAAAGAAAATTATAGACCAATATCACTGATGAACACAGATACAAAAATCCTGAGCAAAAAACTAGCAAACAGAATCCAGCAACACATGAAAAGGATCATACACCATGATCAAGTGGGATTTATCCCAGGAATGCAAGGATTCATCAATATATGCAAATCAATGTGATACACCATATTAACAAATTAAGGAGTAAAAACCATATGATCATCTCAATAGGTGCAGAAAAGCTTTTGACAAAATTCAACACCAATTTATGATAAAAACTCTCCAGAAAATGGGCGTAGAGGGAACCTACCTCAACATAATAAGGGTCACGTATGACAAACCCACAGCAAACATCCTACTCAATGGTGAAAAATTAAAAGCATTTCCACTAAGATCAGGAATAATACAAGGATGTCCACTGCCACCACTTTTATTCAACATAGTTTTGGAAGTCCTAGCCACAGCAATCAGAGAAGAAAAAGAAATAAAAGGAATACAAATTGGAAAAGAAGAAGTAAAACTGTCACTGTTTGCAGATGACATGATACTCTACATAGAAAACCCTAAAGATGCCACCAGAAAACTACTAGAGCTAATCAATGAATTTGGTAAGGTTGCAGGATACATAATTAATGCACGGAAACCTCTTGCATTCCTATACACTAACAATGAAAAATCAGAAAGAGAAATTAAGGAAACAATCCCATTTACCGTCGTAACAAAAAGAATAAAATACCTAGGAATAAATCTACCTAAGGAGGCAAAAGAATTGTACTCAGAAAACTATAAAACACTGATGAAAGAAATCAAAGATGACATAAACAGATGGAAAACTATACCATGTTCTTGAATTGGAAGAATCAATATTGTGAAAATGACTATACTACCTAAAGCAATCTACAGATTCAGTGCAATCCCTATCAAACTACCAATGGCATTCTTCACAGAATTAGAACAAAAAATTTTACAATTCCTATGGAAACACAAATACCCCGAATAGTCAAAGCAATATTGAGAAAGAAAAACGGAGCCAGAGGAATCAGGCTCCCCAACTTCAAACTATACTACAAAGCCACAGTAATCAAGACAATATGGTACTTGCACAAAAACAAAAATATAGATCAATGGAACAGGATAGAAAGCCCAGAGATAAACCCACGCACATATGGTCACCTAATTTACGACAAAGGAGGCAAGAACGTACAATGGAGAAAAGACAGCCTCTTCAGTAAGTGGTGCTGGGGAAAATGGACAGCTACATGTAAAAGAATGAAATTAGAACACACCTTAACACCATACACAAAAATAAACTCAAAATGGGTTAAAGACCTAAATGTAAGACCACACACTATAAAACTCTTAGAGGAAAACACAGGAAGAACAATCTTTGACATAAATCACAGCAAGATCTTTTTTGACCCACCTCCTAGAATAATGGAAATAAAAACAAAAATTTAAAAAATGGGACCTAATGAAACTTAAAAGCTTTTGTACAGCAAAGAAAACCATAAACAAGACAAAAAGACAACCCTCAGAATGGGAGAAAATATTTGCAAATGAAACAACGGACAAAGGATTAATCTCCAAAATATACAAGCAGCTCAATATCAAAAAAACAAACTACCCAATCCAAAAATGGGCAGAAGATCTAAATAGACATTTCTCCAAAGAAGATATACAGATTGCCAACAAACACACGAAAGGATGCTCAACATCACTAATCATTAGAGAAATGCAAATCAAAACCACAATGATGTATCACCACACACCAGTCAGAATGGCCGTCAACAAAAAATCTACAAATAACAAATGCTGGAGAGGGTGTGGAGAAAAGGGAACCCTCTTGCACTATTGGTGGGAATGTAAATTGATACAGCCACTATGGAGAACAGTATGGAAGTTCCTTAAAAAACTAAAAACAGAACTACCATATGACCCAGCAATCCCACTACTGGGCATATACCCTGAGAAAACCATAATTCAAAAAGAGACATTGGGCTTCCCTGGTGGCACAGTGGTTAAGAATCCACCTGCCAATGCAGGGGATACAGGTTCGAGCCCTGGTCAGGGAAGATCCCACATGCCATGGAGCAACTAAGCCCGTGTGCCGCAACTACTGAGACTGTGCTCTAGAGCCCATGAGCCACAACTACTGAGCCCATGTGCCACAACTACTGAAGCCCGCACACCTAGAGCCATGCTCCACAACAAGAGAAGCCACCGCAATGAGAAGCCCACGCACCACAACAAAGAGTAGCCCCTGCTTGCTGCAACTAGAGGAAGCCCGCGCGCAGCACAGAAGACCCAATGCAGCCAAAAATAGATAGATAACTAAATAAATAAAGAGATACACGTACCCTAATGTTCATTGCAGCACTATTTACAATAGCCAGGACATGGAAGCAACCTAAGTGTCCATTGACAGATGAATGGATAAAGAAGATGTGGCACATATGTACAATGGAATATTACTCAGCCATAAAAAGAAATGAAATTGAGTTATTTGTAGTAAGGTGGATGGACCTAGAGTCTGTCATACAGAGTGTAGTAAGTCAGAAAGAGAATAACAAATACCATATACTAACGCATATATATGGAATCTAAAAAAAAATGGTACTGATGGACCTAGTGGCAGGGCAGAAATAAAGACGCAGACATAGAGAATGGACTTGAGGACACGGGAAGGGGAGGGGGAAGGTGGGGCAAAGTGAGAGAAGAATCGACATACATACACTACCAAATGTAAACTAGATAGCTAGTGGGAAGCAGCTGCATAGCACAGGGAGGTCAGCTCAGTGCTTTATGATGACCTAGAGGGGTGGGATAGGGAGGGTGGGAAGGAGGCTGAAGAGGGAGGGGACATGGGGATATATGTATGCATATGGCTGATTCACTTTGTTGTATGACAGAAACTAACACAGCATTGTGAAGCAATTATACTCCAATAAAGATGCATTTTTAAAAAATGACAAAAAAAGAACTTTGTATATTGATTCTTTTTAAGAAATGAAGTTTATTTTGTTTTTTCACCCCAAATATAGAAGTAATTCGTGTTCATTGTGGGAGAATGTGAAAGAAGGAAAAAAATTACCTGTCATTCTACCAGCCACCAATAGCCACAATTGAAGCCACACTTGAAGTTTTGGTGTGTCTTTCTAATATTTTTTCTATGAAAATGTTTTCATAGTTATGATCATCCTAGTCTATCGCTTACTAAAATTCAGAAAAGAGCAGAAACATTTCCATTACACACTGATAGATAGATAGACAGATACACATATCTCCAGCTGCTAAAGGTAGGATAGTGAACTCTGTCTTTTGGCTGAAAGAAGCATTTCTCAAAATGTGTTCCATAGAACACTTATGCCTGCACTTGTTAACAGCTGTAGAAATAATAGAAAAAGAAATGTTCTCAATCAGATAAGTTTGGGAAACGCTGAGTTAAAGTTGAACAGGTTTCTTTATTGCATGAATTTTCAGAGCTTGTAACACATTAGGGTGCAGTGTGATTCTTAAAGAGAGCAGCATTTCCCAAACATATTTGACCATAAAACTACCCTCTGAAAACACATTTCTCAGGACCAGGGTTCTAAGGATTACTGACCCAGAAAACTTAGATCTTCACGTCGTTTTACCTTCCTCCCACTTCATTATTGAAGAATCAGTTCAGTCAGGGAAATGGAGAATGTATTTCAGATATATAAGAGCAAACTTTGGAAAAGAAGTAACAGAATAGGACCTTGGAAGTAAAATTTCTTTGCCTATTTATTTACCTGTAAGAACTTGTTCTAGGGAGTGAGGTTTATAGACAAACATCAAATTCATACCTGAGAGAACTGAGAACAGAGCAACACTGAATTCTAAAGGAGCAATTTTATCATGGGAAATGTTGCTGCATAAATGAGTTTATCCACATTTAAGTAGAAAATCCAATTAACGTACTAGAACACTGCATTGCCAGGCTAAGGAGATTAACTTCATGTTGCTCAATATCATTTTAGTACCTCCCCCCTAAAAAGGACAGTTCCATATCACAAATTTTTTTTTTCAATGATGCAAACAAGGACAAATGAGAAAACAGAAGAACACAAGAATATATTTAAGACAAGGACAATGTCCTCACCAGAACAAAGCACGGTTGACAAAAGAAACTTCGGTGAGAAATCCTGTTCTTATCCCATCACTTCCCCAACTAACCTAACGTCTGGACAGACTCCAAGTGGAGAATCTGCCACTTGGAGTCTGTGGATTCAGCCACAGATTAAGTATGAAAACATGGCTTCTTCCATTAAAACAACAAGTGTGCATGTCCATTTGACATTTGCGGGAGTTGAGGCGAACAGGAAGTAAAAAAGAATCCTGAAATGGGTGTTGTCTCGTAATATACACCTTATTTACCACCTTGGGGTCGGCTCTGTGTACTTGCTTTGTGCCAAAACCCAGCCCCAAGACTCCCTCAATATTCCTGAGCCTGGTGTCTATCATTTTTGGAATAAACTAAATGTTTAGGAAAGTCTGGGAATTACCAGAGTTCAAAAGTACCTTTCTTCTGTGAAGGAGCCTAAAGATATTCTAGGACAACTTCCTGATTTGGGCCTGAGACTTTCATCCTGCTTCTGTTTGGTGAGCTGCTCGTCAGACCCCCGTCACCGAGCTGGACAGCACGAGCTCCAGGTGACCCTTGAGAGGGAAATGGAATCTGAGAACGTCAAAGCTGGAAGGGACCTTAATGATCCTCTCCTCTAACCCAACCCCCTCTATTTACAGATCCAAAAACATGAAGTCTGAAACCCACCCAGAATCCTGAGAGTGAATGCGCTTTCCTCCCTTCGTCTATTTTTGTGCAATTTTCCCATGGCAGCTGGCCAGAGCATCTACATCAGTAATGTCTAGAGGATTTATGAGGCCAAGCGATCCTTTGGGTTTCTACGCAGACCTAAACAGGAAACCCACACAAGGAAATGCCCTTTCTGTTTGCAGGCCGAATTCCCAGGATGCTTTCACCAGAGTGCCCCGGCTGGAACAAAACAAAGGCCTGGCAGAACAAATGCCCTGAGATCCGGAGGTGGAAGTGCCCTCCCCACCTCTCTCCACCCCCTCCCCACCTCTCTCCACCCCCTCCCCACCTCTCTCCACCCCCTCCCCACCTCTCTCCACCCCCTCCCCAGTCTTGTGCTAATTTAATGAGAACAAGTCTTGCTTCTCTCAGACCTCGACTTGAGGTTGCTCCGTTGGTCTAGATGCTGAACAGGGGTCAGGCTGGAGACTGCCACCCCTCGGCTCTCAGACCGAGTTCAAAGCTTTGTGCCTCTTTTTCAATTACCTGGGGAAACTAGGCAGCCCACTCACACCTCTCCTATTCCTTCTGCATGTTCCATTTTGCTTCCAGAGGGTGCCTTAGGGCTGAAAACATTTGTGCATTTCCTAGCCGAGGCTTCTGAGTCCTTGGGAGCCACCATTGTGCACTGCGACAGCCTCTCAACCGGACACGGCTCTGCTCCCCTTTGCTGCAGCCTCAATAACCAGTGTCCTGCCAATCTCCTCTGCCCGTGTAATCAGTCCATCTGCCCTGTGTCCAGCCATGCTGGCCCGGCCCGGCATGTTTAAACCTTTTCAGCTCTCCATGCAAGATTTAAAACTTCAGAAAGAGACGGTTGCTCAGGGCTGGACAGGAGGGAAGCCTGCATTCCCAGCTCAGGGAACAGAATGGCGTGCTGCTGACCCTTCTCCCCCTCCTCAAGGTGTCCCCTTGGGTTGACACTGCAAATAGACTCTGTCCTCCTTGGTTGCCCCCAGCCCTGCCTTCCCTCGGGGAAGAAGACTTAGGCATCTAGTGAGCCAACAGTATTATCAGGGCCTGTCTTTCAGGAATTACCAGATGCTGGGAAGAGGATAATGTGTCATTTCCTTTAACAAATAGCCTGGGCATCTGTGCATTTCCTGTCGAGCCAGCTGTTGAGGAGAATGTGATGTGGTGAGAGTGAAGGACTAACCACACTGTCTTTCACTCTCAGGTACTGAGGGGCCTCTCCAAAGCCTTTGGTTCCAATCCTCCATTAAGAAAATAGTTCTGTCCTCTGTAGGCATGGGTGACACCACGAGGAGACAGCACAGGTTCAAAGTAAGGCTTTGGAAAGACGAGGAGTGCTCTAAGGGAAAACGACAAGGAGCCAGGGAATGGTGGGAGAAGGCTTGGAGTAATCAAATTGTCTACCCTTTCCCCCATATCATCCGGCTCAGTAGTGAACCAACACAGGCCACAGTCTTTGCGAATTTGCCCCCCCTCAGCCATCGCTACTAATCTGAAACTCTGGGGACAAAGCCCAGTGCTCTCTTTTGAGCCTTCCAGGTGATTTTGACGTGCCCTCAAGTTTGAGAACCTCTGACCCAGATAGATGCATGTTAAGGGTTCTCAGAAGGCAAAAGAAGAAGAGATGGTATGAAATGGTTATCTGAGAAAATGCTTTAAAGACCTTGCAGCAGTGGGAGAAGAGGATGGGGCCTCTGGATGAGGTTATCTTGGAAAGAGAAAAATTCTAGAAATAAAAATGAAAGACAGTAAAAAAAATAAAGATATAGCCATATCTCTTTTTTCAGACTGCACTAGTTTGTACTTCTTCCAGAGTATGGTTTAAAGAACATAAGAGTATATTCACAGAATAGTTTTCAGTTCAAATAAAATGTGCAGTGTGGGCCCAATTATGTAAAACGTGTGTGCATATCAACTGATATATGGAAAAAATATTGGAAAATTGTGCATCAAAATGTGATCATTCCTGGGTGATGGATTATGGAGCATTTTTATTTCATTCGTTACACTTTTCTGGGTTTCCTCCCAATTTTTTCCAGGATAAATAGGTAGTTTTATAACCAAAAAAATTTTAATAAAGTGACAAGCTCGTTGGGTCAAAATGGTCATTTAAACAAATTTCTGTAGCTCTCTCCAGAGGCCAGCTCGTCAAGAATTTATGTCACATAGATAATTAGCACCACCTGTTACACTTGCGCTAAAACAGGGCATGAAGAACGTAAAGAGATCATTAAACTCATCTGCTCCAAAACAAACCAGCACAGCAGCACCCTGGCCTCACTGGGGCCCAGCGCCCTGGCTGCCTCCCCTGCCTGCTGGGTGCCTCTGAGGGAGATCTGGGTGCTGGGTGTTCTCTGCAGCCTGCCGGGACTGGCTGTCCTCCTGGATGGCTTTGTTCGGAAGCCCCAGCCGCCTCTCGGTTTTTACACCCCTTTTTCCTAACAGGGATAGGCCGGTGGCAAAAACAAAACAAAACAAAACCACTGAAAGGCCCTTAAAAGCCTAGAAAGGAAGAAAGGACAAAGGAACGTGATGTAAGAGCAACTAAACAGCCAGTGACTCAGCGCTTCTGCGCCATCAACACCAGCTGCAGTCCGCGGTGGCAGCCGCAGCGGCGGCTCACAGAACAGACACACACACACACACACACACACACACACACACACGCAGTGTAAACATCTCACAGCCTGGAGAGCAAAAATTCTGGCTCCTAGACTGTGCTGCTGACAAGACACAGAATCAACGATTTCTGGAGCTGCATACTTGGCAGAATGTATAAGGATGTTGCATGTTAATTCAGCTTTCCACTAACATCTTCTCCTAAGGACCTGGACATGTATCCCTGGGGTGAAATTCTCCAAACCGGAGCTAGTATCCACCTGTAAGCACAGCTATATCTCACAGCTATTGAGTCCCTGAAACACCACAGGATGAAGTTTGGTTAACGTGGTAGATTTTAGTATTGGCTTCTCAAGAAGACCCGGGGGGAGAGGTGCAGGGGTGGGGGATGAAGTTGCCACCCTTTGTGAGTCATGGAAGGGGCTGGGAGACCACAAATGGGAGTAGGACTCTGCCCCATGGAATATTTTTTTTTTTTTTTTTTTTTTGCGGTACACAGGCCTCTCACTGTTGTGGCCCCTCCCGCTGCGGAGCACAGGCTCCGGACACGCAGGCTCAGCGGCCATGGCTCGCGGGCCCAGCCACTCCGTGGCACGTGGAATCTTCCCCGACCTGGGCACGAACCCGTGTCCCCTGCATCGGCAGGCGGACTCTCAACCACTGCGCCACCAGGGAAGCCCCTGGGCCTGATTTTTGTTTCAGTCTCATGTAGGCACCGTGATGCCCTCCTCCTTCTTCCAGCTGCTCCTCACACACAGATTCTCTTTCCATCTGACGATCCTCTCACCCCCTCACCCCCTCACCTTCTCAGGCCAACTCGTGGATCAAATTTAGAATGTCTCCTGGCCTGCTCTCTCCATCGTGAGGCCCATGTTGGTTGGTTCCTACTGTCTGCGGTAGGGCAGTTCTTTCTTTTTTAAAAAAAATCTTTTATTTTTTTAATCTCTTTATTTGTGTGTGTTTCTTGGGCTGTTCTTTGTTAAACGAAGCCCTGTTTTCTCTCTCTCTATTTATTCCCACAACCACGGCTGCTGTAGCCTCCCCAGGAGTTCCCCAAAGTAGGTCTCAGACTGGCTTTCCTCTTGTAATTTGATACGAAGGAGGCAACGCGCCCCAGCTCCACCCCTCTTACAGAGGGCAGGCCAATCATAACTTTCCTCACCAATTCCCCTCTCTCCATTTTCTCGATCCTTCTATATTCCTTCACGGATGGGGTTTTTTCAGGGTTGTAAAAAGCTGTGTTGAGATATTTCTTTTGAAAATCTGCAAATGGTCTGTCACAACACACATGCCTCAAATGAAAATACTGTTCAACCAACCACCTGTGTGGGGCACAGACGAGTTTTCATCTATAAACTGGGGATAATAATAGCTGCCCTCCTTACCTCACAGAAGCAGTGTCAGGATTTGGACAGGATCAGACAGGAAGTTCTGGTAATGCATGCCGTCAGTGGTCTGCAAGAGTCTGCTCATATCCGCTCTGAAAGCACCTTTGGAAACCCAACCATCATGTTCTGTGATATCACAAGAGTAGCTCGAAATCGGCCATGGTGAGAGTATTTACACCATGGAAATGAGCGGATGCTACACGTTAGAGCTTTCTCCCCTCTCCCCATCTCAAGGCAGCTTTTAAACATTTACCAGCACACCACTGCATGCAATTATAAATGCAATAAATCTTATCGTTGTATATTTTTTATATCTGAAGCCCTCACATGACATGGCTGGAAGATATGGCTCCCAGTTGGAGCCATAAGACGAGGGTGAGAGAGTGAAGCCTTCACTTCATGTAGGAATATCCCTGGGAGTGGCCAGCAAGGATGTGCCGAAGGGAAGGACAATAGCATTCTCAGGGCCTGAGGAAGCACCTGTTTTCTAGGAAAAGTAATTTACTAACAGATGGGAGAGAGAGGCGGGTCTGTGTTCCTCAGAGTGGACAGGCAGTCTGGGGCAGCTGGAGAGTGGCCCACCGGGCAGGGCTGCCCCATTTTCAGGCCTGGAGGAGTCTCAGCTCTTCCAGGCCTTTCCCAGGGCCCAGGAGCAGGGAAGGTGCACTCCAGCCCCACAAACAGTGTGGCCGCCATGGCCCCCGAGCTGTGCTTAACCTTCTGGTCTTTGAATGCAGCAGAATTGAGGACAGTGGAGGCCACTCACACGAGGAGGAAACAGAGGGGCTTCAGCAGCCGTTGGGGATGGTGGAGCCTTTTGGGGAGCTGGCAAGGCCAGGAGGAACTTGGCTGTCTGCCCCCAGCAGGGATGCAGTCATGTGGCTTGACATCTTTCCCTAGGGTGTGAGGATGAGCCAGACTTGGAGGAGGGGGCCAGGGTTGGTGATCTTCCAGGCTCAGGGTGTGGAGGGCCAGCTCCTGGCTGTGACAGGTTACATCCTGTGACAATTACGATGACCCCTGGAGAGGGTAAGCGATCAGAGGAAAGCCTGAAACCCAACAGTGAAACAACCTGTGGTAACGACCCAGTGAATGAGGGGCTGTCAGTGCCAGGTTCCTAAAGGAGCATTAAGGTGCGGGGGGTGAGGAAACAGAACCCCACACAGGTGAACTGCCTCTGAGAATCTACAACCCCTGAAGCCCATTTGAAAATCTCTCTACCACCTTGATTCCGAAGCTAAGAAAACCTTTACAAATCAAATTCACTCTGTTTTCTCTATTTCTCCGGGTTTGTTTTCTTCTTGGACTCATTACCTTCACTGAAACTAGGTCTAATGGGATTTTTTTCTTTCTCTACGGGCCATGGATAGCCCCATTAACATTCTAATACCATTAGAGAGTCTTTCAATTATGTTAGAAATTAAGCCTAACTCGCCATTCTTAAAAATGTATAAATTTCCACGCAAGTCCCCTTGACCTGGTTTTCTTTTGTCTTCTTGGGCACAGAATCCCTGCTACTGACACCTTATGACTCACTGCGGAAGATCGGAAGACACCAGTGTCAGAGGGCAGTGGACTCTGGAAACCGAGGAGGGACAGAACGTGAGAAGAGCCGTTTCTTTCTGCCACAGGTCACAAGTTACGGGGGAGAAAAGTTGCCAAACACTAGCCTTGCTCCTTTTGAAAATATCAACTTAGGAGCATATAGACATGAGGAAGTGGAAATTACATTCTAATATAAAGAAATGCATTTGATTCGATGGTGGATAAATGACAGCTCTATCAGAGAGTAACGATAAGTTATATACTTTAATATCCACATTTAGAAAAGCAGTGAAGCCAAAAGCTGTGCTAAGGGGTCTCAGAACAACACCTCCAACCCCGTCAGAGCATTCGTAGGCTTCAATGATAATTATCCCTGATCTGAAGGTAACAGGGCTTCCTGCAACCAAAAGTAAGTTCTGTTACCGGTCTGACTTTCCATGGATTCTTACTTAGGACAGAGGTCCCAGGCCCAAATCTACCCTGTTGCGCTGACAAGGACCTGATAGCTCTACTACACCAAGCTAGACCGAGCGTGTTTAAACAGGTGAAGAGACTGTCCCTCTGCTCCAAATTATCATGCCTATTACTATACTACCATCTAATGGTGAGGTGCATTAAAACATAAACGTAACCTAGTCCAAGGACCACTGGCAAATAGTTATCATGTATCTCTCTGTCTCTCCAGATAAGTCACCAAGTGACATAGTTCATGAAACATGGCTCCAGACCTAAGATTCCTGCTAAGGAGAAGGTAATGAAATCTCTAATTTGCCTACCTGAGAAGAGATTGTGTCAACATCAGGGAGAACAGCAAGATTTCTAAAACACTCCCTAAGTGTGCAAGCTAAGAGAGAACTATAATTTTAGGATAGATGTTGGTTAAACTTTCCTATATATGAAAATTGAGTAATAACAGAAGGATTTGTACAATACAGTACGTGCATAATGAATTACTGTCTTACACAGAGGAGGATAAAAAATTCAACCACAGTCATATGCAGAGACTATCCACTGCTCTAAAAATAAAGCCCGATGGCAAAAATCAGGTTTTAATTGTTATAAAGAAAACAGTAATATATTATCAACCCTTTGCCCTCTGCTCTCGCTGGTCAAGATTTTAGATTTTTTAAATCTATTTGGGGATTTTCCTTCAGTGCTAAATGTTGAAAGTGGAGATTATTTGGGGAAATTTACTGAACCATGAAAACAAAGACTGCCCCCCCTCCCCCTCCCCCCTCTCCCCCGCCCTTTCTCCAAACACACAGGACACACATATCAGGGATTTTTCCACTTCCTGAGCCGTTCCATTAGTACCACCAATAACTCAACTCGAAATCACATCAGAAGACAGACAGAACCTCAAGAACTCCTGGGATGCAGCTAGCTGGTCCACAGTGCATCAAGGCTGGTTGCAGAAACCCCAGAGCAGCATCCTCCGTGGGTGGCCTAGACAGATGACAACCAGATACCCGGCCAGCTTGTGAGGGTTGAAACGCCATGGGAACAGCAAGCAGGAGGGGGAGGTAGAATTAGGATACCCTGGAACACGGCTTCCAACACCCGTTATGACGTGGCATTTTGAGAAACATCATTAATAAATTTACAGCAGCCTAAAAACGCAAACTGCAAGTTGACTTCCATTCCAGGAAGTGGGCAGGGGTCAGCATAAGACCAGAGAAAATCCTTCCTGGTTGAGATCCACATTGATGTGCGCCTTCCCAAAGAGCATCCCTCCCCAACTTTCTACAGAACAGTAGAAATGGTGTGCTGCCGTTAGAAACACACCCAGAAGCACTGAGCTGTGCGAAACCACCACATCTCTTCCTCTCCTGACCTTGATTTCACCCCATCACGGAGATAAAACCACCAGTCTAAATCAATGGTTCTCTAAGTGTTGTCCCCAAAAAGCAGCATTGCCCCAGAACTGCTTAGAAATGCAAATTCTTGGGCTCCACACCAATCCTACTTAATCAGAAACCCTGGGAATAGGGTCCAGAAATCTGTGTTTTAACAAGTTCTCTTGTGGAACTTGTGGATTCTGATGCCCACATAAGCTGGAGAGCCACGATTATAAATGAAGACACTGCAGGAACACACAGGGATGCAGTCTGTTGGTTAACTGACGGCAAACGAGGGTGCGACCAAGTTAGCTAAAACCTGCAGCTCTGGAATCAGCAGTTTCATCCTGCACCCTCAGCTCCCTCCGGTGTCAAGCACCATGTCATCTTGGTCCTGACTCCCCTGCCCTCAGCAGCTTTAGTGGGTCTGCCCACCTCCTCTCCCGGAAACCGGAACAAAGCACAGGACAGGGTTAGTAATCCACGGGAGAGTCAAGCAGAGAGGTCCCCTGGGACCCTACATCTCCTTATTTTGTTTTTTAATCTTTGGGATCAGTGGTTCACTTCCAGGTCCAGCAAGAATGGTTGGCAAGCCACGGTTGTTAGGTGGGAGAAACACCGGCCTGTAACACTGAGATCTCGTTGTGCTCAAAGGAAACGGTGTGGCCTTGCTGGCAGCTCAGGAACTGAGATAGCAACCGAGCCACCGACAGAACCTTGGGCGTGAGGGCACAAAGCAGTTGATTTCAGGGGTTTTCTTTTTCTCTGATAAATGTAAACGTTGCATAAAAGTCTAAATAATACTTTAACTAAAACCCATACTGTTTTGTGTCACGTGAGATGGCGGTGTTTTAAAGTTGTAAAATGACTGCATGTGGCCATGAGCTGGGAGAGGGTGTGGGTACAGAGGACGGAGTTAGAACGGGAAGAAAGGGGCGAAGTATTTCTGAAATACTTTTTAACAAAGAACATCCCCGTTCTTTTATCAGAAAACATTTTGACTGTGAGGTTTCCACATAGCTACTAATAATAACTTGTAAATTTGCCTAGCTGGAGGCTGGAGAGCTGGAATTTACAAATAATGAAGAGCAGAATAAGAGCTGAAGAGGAAGCCAGCTCTTTTCCTTGGGAATAAACAAAACATGGTTTGGACAACCACCGCCTGAAGAGAGCAGGAAAGAAATCAGGCTGGTCCAGGAGAAGTCAGGCTATAGCTCATCAAAGCGTAAGGCTTTCCCGTCTCTGCTTCTACAGCTGGAGCCAACCCGGGAAGCCCTCGAAGAGAGCATCATCACCAAGGGCATTTCCCTCCCGGGCTGACCTTGGACTGCTGCTCGGTGTCACCTGTCAAAGCCAGTAGGCAGTAAGAACGAGTGCTGAAGTAAGGTTCATGAGCCTCTAGTGCTTGTTCCAGGCTGGGGACGGAATGGATGTATCTAGACTGTAGAGTTCGTCTCCAAAGAGGACAAAGCCACACGGTGCTGAGCTGGCCCAGGAGCAGGCAGGAGGGCCTGTCATCTTTGCTCTGATCCAGCCAGTTTCACAGCCACCAGAGCAGCCCCCATGGCACATTTAGAACCTCCAAAATGAAATCACCTGTGGCACTGAGGACCTGCTTTTGTTTTTATTTATTTATTTAAGGCTGTGTTGGTTGGGTCTTCGTTGCTGCGCGCGAGCTTCTCATTGCGGTGGCTTCCCTTGTTGTGGAGCATGGGCTCTAGGCACGAGGCCTCAGTAGTTGTGGCTCGCGGGCTCTAGAGCACAATCTCAGTAGTTGTGGTACATGGGCTTAGTTGCTCCACGGCGTGTGGGATCTTCCCGGACCAGGGCTTGGACACGTGTCCTCTGCATTGGCAGGCGGATTCTTAACCACTGCTCCAACCAGGGAAATCCCTGCTTTTGTTCTTTGATAACCTCATTCCGTCAGTAAAGGGAAAAGATATATTAAAATACTCATCCTCTTCCCTTAACCCCGCCTGTGAATCTCATCCTTGCTTGGACAAACCCATTTCTCTTACAGGCAGGACGACGATGGAGGGGGGCAGGGGAGTTCTTTCGGCTGTACAAGAGGGCCAGAGGAGGGGAAACTTAGGCTAGAAACCCACTGGGTACCTCCTTTTTGTGTACCTATTGGTAAATCGAATATACTCATTAGAGAATTTAATAATGTTAAGCATGCAGCTCAGCTGGGCAGCCTCAGCTAACCTTCCTGCACCCCCTGTCCAGGTGCACAGCTGCATGGTGCGAACATGTCCCCGTCTCTATCACTGGGTCCCCCTCCGAGAAATGCTGGGTGCTGTCACAGTCACAGGCTTTGTGAGGACCAGGTGCACCCCGCTGCCCTCTCCCGACTTCCACACACACGCCGGCTGTGCTTCTTCCCGGAGCCTTCAGAACCTCTGTCAATGCAATGGAAGCGTGTCGGCGGCTGCCAGAGCAAACTACCAAGGAAGCCTGCAGACGCATTCAGTCTTATTAAAAGCCAATAACATGAAATGAATTCTTCACCTGGTTTCCTATGGAAAAAATAATACTGGGGAGAGAAAAAAAAGAGTGTATTCTGTGTGTGTGTGTGTGTGTGTGTGTGTGTGTGTGTGCGCGCGCGCGCACGCTCTCCTCACTCTCATCTCAGAAATTTATTCTTTCAGCCAATAAACATTTTTGATACTTACTATGTGCAAAGCTCTGTGCTAGCTTCTGTTAACAGGAGTGAGACACAGTCCCTGACTTCCAGGAGCTCACAATCTAGAGGAGAAAATCATACATAAATAAAAACTAGGAAATCGTATTATAAGTTCTGTAATAAAGGCTCATTGATCTGTTCAACAAAGATTTATTGTGCACGACGTGCCAGCCTCAAGTATGAACAAATAATTTTGAGAGCCCAGAGGCCCAAGATAACTGCCGTTCCTCTTCCAAACAGGAAAGATGCGCTACGAGAGCTCCCCACGCCTATGCTCTTAAAGGATAGAGTCCAGATCTTTTCATATACCCATCACACCTGGTGTGTGGCAAACAAAAATGCCTTCCACGCATGAATTTCCTGTCCTGTTATTCACCAGGCAATTTCAACCTAATCTTTCTTTGCCATTCATTCATCAATTCAGTAAACATTTATCGAGCACCTACAATGTGCTGGGAACAGGGGCTACAAAAACAAGAAGATCTCTGGTTATTCACAGCTCAGTGCGGGAAACTAGCAAATAACTACCAGACAATACGACAAGTACTCCTTCCTGAGCACAGGATCCCTGTGGAGTGTGCACTGAGGAGGGGACTCTCACCCAGCCTGGGGCAGGAGGGAGGGGTCTGGGAAGGCTTTCTGGAGTGAAGCCTAAGCTGAGTCTTGAAGGAGGATGCATGGGAGTAAAACCAAGTTGTGTGCGTCAGAGGGACGGCGTTGAAGACAGAGAGGACAACTTAAGAAAGACAGAGAGGGGACATGCAGTAGGGGTTCATGGGGGCCTTCAAGCGTCCAATATCCTGGACTGTGCACTTCCGAAACCTTGATCTCGTCAGAGCTGCTTGGCGTCCAGTTAGCTTCCTTCAGCTAACCAAATTCTTGAGAAGGTGTATACAATTCCTCAAGTCAGAGTGACTCTGCCTAGTGGGCCAGATGTTCGTGTGGGCCCTGGAATCTGGATATGTGCAGAGGATGCTGAGTGAGCATGAAATTGGAGCAAGTTGCAAAGCCAATGATCTTGTCATCAACTTCTGACAGCCCCGTATCTGTCTCCACGACCAGCTCCTCTCCCCCTCCTTTTGCAGCCAAGCTTCCAGGATGCAGCCCTTTTCTCTACTTCCTCAGCCTACATACTCCCCACCGCACCATAATCTGGATGCTACCACTTCTCCCCTGAAGCTGCCTTCACCTAGGTCACAAACGCTCTCTTTGCTGCTAAATACAGGGTTCCTTTTAGTCCTTCTCGTTCTTGGCGTCTCTACAGCTTCTGCCCCTGAGACCTGCTCTCTTCCTACCGCACGTTTCCTCCTATTTTCCCTCCGATGCTACTGGCTGCTATTTCTCAGGCCCCTTGGTGTCTTCCTTTTTCTCCGCCAATCCTGCAACTGATCGTTTCCCTCTCTATCCTACTCTAGGTGAGATCACGGCTTCAGTTGCCATCTATACAGTCTAAAGACTCCCAAATTGCTGTCTGTGGCTCAAATGGCTTTTTAAAAAATTGTGGTAAAATACAAATAACATAAATGTACCATCATAACCTTTTTTTGTTGTTGTTGCGGTACGCAGGCCTCTCACTGCTGTGGCCTCTACCGTCGCGGAGCACAGGCTCTGGACGCACAGGCTCAGCGGCCATGGCTCACGGGCCCAGCCGCTCCGCGGCATGTGGGATCTTCCCGGACCGGGGCACGAACCCGTGTCCCCTGCATCGGCAGGTGGACTCTCAACCACTGCGCCACCAGGGAAGCCCCGTGATTCTCTTTTATCATAACCATTTTTAAGTGGTGTTAAGTACTTTCACATTGTTGTACAACCATCACCATTGCCCATCTCCAGAACTCTTTGTCATCTTGCAAAACTCAAACAAGGCAGTCATTAAACAATAACGTCCCATTCCCCACTCCCCCAACTCCTGACGGCCACCATTCTACTTTCTGTCTCTATGAGTTTGACTACTCTAGGTACCCAAGTAAGTGTAATCATACAGTATCTGTCCTTTTGTGACTGCCTTATTTCCCCTTGCAAAACGTGCTCAAGGTCTATCCATGATACACCATGTGTCTGAATTTCCTCCCTTTTTAAAGCTGAATAATATTCCATTGTATGTATATACCACATTGTGTTCACCCATTCATCCATCAATGAACACCTGAGTTGCTTCTACCTCTTGGCTATTGTGAATAATGCTGCTGTGAACATGGGTGTACAAAAATCTCTTTGAGACCCTGCTTTCGATTCTTTGGGATATATATATCCAGAAGTGGAATCACTGGATCGTATGATAGTTCCATCTTTAATTTTTTGAGGGACTGCTTTACTGTTTTCCACAGTAGCTGCACCATTTTACATTTCCACCAACAGTGCATAAGGGTCCCAATTTCTCTACATCCTCACCGACACTTGTTATTTTCTGGTGTTTTGATATTAGCCATCTTAACGGGTGTGAGATTCAAAGGACTTTTAGCAACTCTAGACTTATACAGCCAGCTGCCTACTGGACATCTCAGTCTGAATATCTTAGAGAACTCTGAACTCAATTTGCCCCCAAACAAATCTTTTTCCCCAAACCTGATGCCCCATGGTGTTCCTTACCTTGGCAAACCCCACCACCATCCCTCCAAGTGCCAAAGCTGGAGACCTGGATGGCTTTCTCGTCAGTTTCAGCAATTCTAGCTCCCTGGTATCTCCTGAATCTTCCCACTTCTCCCCACCTGGACCCAATACTACCATCTCAGTTCATCTCACATCTGAATGCCCACGAAGAGTCCCTGCCTCCTGTCCCTGTTCCCTCTGATTTATTCTTCTCACTCCAGCCAGTTATCGCTTTAAAGTGCAGATTTGAGCCCATCTTCTTCTGTTTCAAATCCTCCAGGGCTCCACCATGTCTTCAGGATAAAGCCCAAAGTCCTTAGAATGACAAATTCTGTAGTGTGGCCCTTTATGATCTGGTCATATGATGTTCTGATTCAAGCCTAATTTCTTGTCACTTCCTGGCTTTGTCTTCTGAGCTCATTTTGAATGACTAGCCATTGCCCAGTGTGTTACAGTCACAATGCCTCTCACCAGGAATTCTTGATCTGGAACATCCTTCCCCTCTCCAGCTTCCTCTCTTGCCTGACTCTGTTGAAACGTTACATTCTCTGGGAACCTCCCACCCTCCCTGGGTTGGGTGCTCTTTCCATGTTTCCCACAGCACTCACCACACTGCCCTCTCTCCTACACGGTGAGCACTTTTAGGTTCTAGACTCTGATTTATTTATCTTTGGATCTCCAGGATCTAGCACAGAGCTTCGGACATACTAAGTGCCTGTCTGAGTGGTCAAGGGAGGCTTCCTGGAGGACATGACAAGAACCCGAGTCCTAATTAATGGCTAAGAATTGGCCAGATGAAAACAGGTCAAGGAATATCTCAGGCAGTGGAGGCAACAAGCAAAGATGCAGGTATGTGGTATAGAATGAGGCACCGGAGAACAGCAGGTTATTCAAGGTGGCTGGAGCACATGACATATGAATGACCAGAGACAAGCCTGGGGCACTTTTACCAGTAGACTCAGAGGAGACTCTATCGGGCAATCCTGGGCATGGTACCAAAGTATGGAACTATTATATAAGGTGAGTTAGGGGCGACTCATGAGCACCAATATTCAAAATTAAAGAGCAGGGTTTCCCTGGTGGCGCAGTGGTTGAGAGTCCGCCTGCCGATGCAGGGGACACGGGTTCGTGCCCTGGTCCGGGAGGATCCCATATGCCGCGGAGTGGCTGGGCCCGTGAGCCATGGCCTCTGAGCCTGCGCGTCCGGAGCCTGTGCTCCGCAACGGGAGAGACCACAACAGTGAGAGGCCCGCGTACCGCAAAAAAAAAAAAAAAAAATTAAAGGGCAAATGACAGATGAGAGATAAATGTGTTGTCCTCCCAGAGTATGTATGTTTGAATTAAGTGATGGTTGGGCCATTTACCAAGTAGCTCCTCATCCCATATTTGTTAAACTCAACCACTAAAGCATTAAGATAAAAAATACTGATAATAATAATAAAATATATAATATACACTAAAATATAATAATATTAATAAAGCTATGAAAGGAAATATGACACTTCAGGAAATGAGTCAGAGGATGAAGGAGATATGCATGAGGTCAGGAGAGACTAAGCTTCCTGAAATTGGGAACCACTAGTTCTTTCTACTCTCTAAAGATCACGAAGTCAGAAGGGTAAGGTGGGACTTCCCTGGTGGCGCAGTGGTTGAGAATCCGCCTGCCCATTCAGGGGACACAGGTTTAAGCCCTGGTCCGGGAAGATCCCACATGGCGCAGAGCAACTAAGCCTGTGCGCCACAACTACTGAGCCTGTGCTCTAGAGACTGCCAGCCACAACTACCGAGCCCATGAGCCACAACTACTGAGCTCGCTGGCCACAACTACTGAAGCCCACACACCTAGAGCCCGTGCTCCACAACAAGAGAAGCCACCGCAATGAGAAGCCCACGCACCGCAGCGAAAAGTAGCCCCCGCTCGCCGGAACTAGAGAAAGCCCGCGCGCAGCAACGAAGACCCAATGCAGTCAAAAATAAATAAATAAACTGAAAGTCAAAATCAGCAGTAGCGTTACATTCACAAGTCTTTAAAAAAAAAAAAAAAGAAGGGTAAGGAGTAGAAGCAGAAAGTGTGGGGACAGAAGAGAAGAGGTTGAAAGGGGTCAGCTGGTGAGCATCCGGCAGAGGGGAGCACTAATGGAGTGGGGATGCCGGCAACTTACCCTGCAGAGTAAAAGCCTTCATTCACACGTTGTTCTGTCCATGCCTAAGAACCTGAGCAGTGGGAGACGAAGTCCTGAATGTGCTGCCCCATGTGGCTGCAGACCTTTACCCTTTATTGTACAGGAACCTGCCCCGGCCCACGGCGAGATGGCTTTGGATGCCGACTTGTGTTCCTCCTGGCAATGTGCCCCCCTAAACTGACCTTCAACTTACTGTGTCCCTCACTGGGTCTTTGTTCTTTATACTTTTCACACCCTTCCTCCCCTGCCACTCAACCCCCGTCTTTCTCATTCCTAACCCAGAGGGTTATGTTCACTTGATCAATCAGTCCTTTTACGTCATTGGGTTAATTTGAACCTGTTCCCACTGGCCTTTCAGAACTGCTCTTCCGCTCTGGCCGCGCGTTCTAGCCTCCCTTCCTGGATCAAACCCACCTGACTCTGGGTGAGACTGTCCCTGCCTGGGCTTTTCCCGCCTCCCCCGGACATAACTGAGAAGGGCTTGCCTAGGCTTGCTTAGGGGTTTGATGCCCAGCCTGGAGCAACAGGAAGGAGAAGAAAGGTCCCGTTGGCCCTATCAGCCTGTCCCGAGTGCTCTGTGATAGGCGGGGATGCTGACAAGAGAAGCCTGTGCAAAACCACCGCAGCTGAAAATAAAGAGGCTCTGGCCACAGAATCACTGAGCAAATTCAGGCCTTGGTCTACATGAAAAGCTCCCCGGCTAAGTCACACCCTCCACTGAGGCAGCTCAGAAGGGCTGGGGAAAGCTCTCTTTTCTGGGAATTGGGAATGTGGGAAACTCCCAAAAGGAGTCAAAATCCGCGGGCTGCAGGAAACGACGGCCAGGCCACGGAAACAGTGACCGGCTAGTTTTCGTGTGCTGCCACCTTCCGGGAGACTTAGAAACTGCAGAACTGCCGGCCGAGGAAGAGAGACGCTGACTCATTCTCTAGGTATTTTTTGTGCATCCAGATGTGGGAGGCATAAGACGGGGTCCCCGACTTTGATAAGGATACAGTTTAGGTAATTTGTTGTAAATGCAGTAGAGAGAAGTGTGCAAGCCAGAATCCTGGGAGCGCTCTCCACCTCCAATCCATGATCAAGTCTTCGTGATTCCACGGCCAAAATGCTCCTTAGATCCATCCACTTCTCTCCACTTCTGCTTCCTTCTCTCCTGAGTCAAACCAGGACTTTCCTTTTGCCTAGCTTCCTCCCTAAATATTCTCCTTCTCTCCATCAATGCACTTCCCTCAAACCATAGCAGCCTGCTTAAACCATTTAAGGTTGCTTAAATGGAGAAAGACCAAGCTCCCTGCTGCAAACCAGGGCCCCGCGTGGCCTGGCAGCTGCCTCATCTGGTGCCCGCTCCTCCTGACTCTCTCACATCCGCACACAGATCTTCCTTCCATTCTCCAGACTAGACAAGCTCGCTCTTGCCTTCTTGTGCTTCTCCGTCCCTTCTGCCGAGCACCGTCTTCCTCATGAGCCCCCTCTATCTACCTAATTCCATTCACCCTTCAGATGGCAGCTCAGACATCACTTCTTCAGATAACAGGTCCCTCTGTGATCTAATCTAAACTTTGTGTGCTTCCTTCTCACGGCAAACATCACAGTTTAATTCCTTTGTGCCCATTCAGTTGATTAGTGTCTCCTTCCCCACAAGCCTAAAACTCAACATTGTGTCACCAGCGCCTGGCATGTACTAAATGCTGAATAAATATTTGTGGAATGAATTTGAATGGGCCTGTGGACTTCTTACATTGAAGAAGGGAACAGTTCGGTTTGCTCAGTGAATACAGACATATACTCCCCACCACAGGAGTAGAACAGGGCCGGGATTTCCCCTGCCACCTGGTAGGATGCTCTAACCACAGTGACACCTCCCTCTGAGCCTTTCTGGAAGGCTCAGCATTGCTCTGTCCTGGGTGGATGGTCCTTAAGGTGGATCATTGGTGGCGGGGTGGGAAGGCTAATGACAGAGGGTGGCTGTGAATGGAGCAGAGAGCAGGGAAAGGGGGTAGCAAGAGACCATTCAAGTCAGAAGGCCACTGGACTGATCACCTCTAAGGTATGTGAAGTCCCCACGCACTTTCTCCAGGTGCCAGAGAGAATGATGCTGTATATACGCTATGAGGAGAGTCATCGTCACCCACTTGGGTGTCACTACCTGGGGCTCAGGCTGGTTGAATTCATTCATTCGGTAACCTCTACTGCGGTCTTGTCCTCCAGGAAGTTACACTGCCCTCGGCCCGCAGAGGGCACCCTGGAGGCACTTCTGCGCATCCTGTCCTGCACTCAGGTCCGCGGAGCCTGATGTGAAAGTCGCTGAGGCGGAAACCATCTGATTATAAAGCAGGCTGGGTGGAGGAGGGGGGGAGAGTTTCCCCCGTGTGGTTTCCGCAGTGGTGAGGTGGGTTGATTAGTCACGTGGCTGGTAGAACATACAGCAACAGAGGTACGTATAGCAGCCATTTGCTTTTTTAATTGCCCAGCGTTCACTTCCCCGTTATTGGAAATATCACCCCAGTTTTTGTGTGTGGAGTTAAGCCTCTCTCCTGTGTGCGCTCTTGGTGGGAAGGTAAATCAAGGGACTTTCCCGCACAGCCGAAGGGTGGGCACGTGATGCGGTCCAGGCTGTTCAGACTCTCTCCTGAAACTGTAACTTTTTTGGGCGGGGGGTGTGGGGTGGGGGGCTGCCCTGCACGGCTTGCGGGATCCCAGTTCCCCAACCAGGGATCGAACCCGGGCCCTCGGCAGTGAGAGCTCGGGGTCCTAACCACTGGACCGGCAGGGAATTCCCATGAGACTGGGACTCTTGAACAGAGCCAGGCATCATCAGCAATGGACACTTGGAGCACACCTGTCGCCTCGGTAACTCTCAGGTAAAGCAGCTGACCAGTTTCTGTTGGTTCCTGTCCCATTTCAAGACCGGGTGTCCAGCCTCCTGTGTACTCTGTGAGCTACCCGAGAGTGTTTCAACACACATCTCCTTTTGTCTGACTTGCTGAAGCAGGTTTTTGTTCCTTACCACCAAGGAACGGTGACACATTATCATCTGATTCATAACTTCCATTTGGCCGACTACAGGTGCTGCGCAATAGTGCAAGGGCTTGGATAGGAGCTGCCAAAAGAGGAGGTGGCTGGGAGTGCCTGAAACGTTGGCCATCAGAGTCGTTGGAGGATAAACAGGTTGACACTAGTCGATGAGGATAGCCGGAGAATTAAGTGCACTATCTTGCTGACAGTATCTCTTACCATTAGGCATGAGCCAGCCGAGGGTATATAAACACAGAAGGTTGGAGATGAAGCCCAGAGATCACATATTCCAGGGACATTTGGGACTGGGGAATGTGCAGTGATCCTCAGATGACCCCAGGCACAAATGCCAGAAGTGGTGCTGCAAGGGGGGGATGTCATCAAGTGGAAAACTGAGACAAATGTCCCTTTCTGAAAAGGATATCCACCCCCTACTCCTGCCAGATTTGGAGAAAGATAGGCACGGGGTGGCCCCATCCTCTGCTGGAGAAATCGTTCACTCTCAACAGTGAGAGTCTGGGCCAGGTCAAGATAAACTGGAACTACGGCAGAGGTGGTGGGTACTTGGCAGTGTTGGGGACAGACTTCTGAGGTGGAGTGAAAGTCTGGGTCCTCCAGGAGATGGCTCCTGCTTTATAGGGAGCTGGGGCCACGGGTGATGACACTAAGCTCTTGACATGCTCGTCATGAGCAGCCGGATGGGGAAGGGCTTAGGAGTCACACCCCCTCTTCAGAGGGTATGTGTGGGCAGTGTCCGTCTCCACCCAGGTGGCCCTGGGTAGTGTTGGAAGCCTGCTCTGTCAGACCAAGACAAAGTCTTTGCTCCACAAATCTCCTCATGTTCTGAGTCCATAAATGCTCTGATCCAAAGGCAGAACCCTACCCTTCCCTTGCCCCCTACCTGCCCTCAGAGCTCCAGCAGGCTGTGAAACACACACACCCCCCACCGCCACTGTAGCCATGGCCTGGTGACAGGAGTCAGGGACCAGGCTGCTGGCGTCAGGCCCATCCTCTCCATAGTCATGAGGATGGGGGAGTTGGGGGCTGTGCAGCACGGCCCTGAGAAGGTGTGCTTCAGGGATCTTGGTTGTAAGCAGCAGAAACCAATTCTAGCAGGTTAGAGTGGCAAATACACTGAAAAGATACTGGATAGATCAGAGGGGCGCTAGGACTGGAAAGTCAGACCCGGAGCAGACAGGAACAGAAAGCCCCAGTCCACTGCTGCTTGCACCGCTGACACCGCCCACACTGGACAGCGGACACCACGGCCACCATCCTGACACTTGTGACACTGGGGGTGACCGTGACTGTAATCTTGTCACAACTAGGAAGGATCCCTTCTTTGTTTCATTAACTCTCAAGTCTGACTCTAGGGCAGTGCCTCTGATAGGCTGAGTCTAAAAAACAAAACATAAGAGACAGAAAGAAAAGATTTCCAGTAGAACTCCCCTCTACCTCCACTTACTCCTTCACTTTTCTTTTGTCATCAGAATTCTTCCATACACATTTTATAAAGAAGAAATCTAAACTGCCGCTCTAGTGGATGTGGTGATGCCTGCCCTGGTCCCATCCCAGCCACTGAGTGCCGGCGGCTAACATGTCACAGCTGCTCCTTTTTCCTCATCTTCTCAGGAGAAATGCCCTTGGCTGGCAAGAGCTGCCTGTTGGGAAGTTACAAACCCTTTTCCCCAAGAGGAAGGGGCAGCTCCAGCCACTGACTGACTGATATGGGGGTACAAAAGCTGCCCCCGTGCCTCAGGGCAGTTTATGTTCCGGAGTGCCCCTCTGTTAGCCTTTGTCTGAGACCACAGCCTTCAGCTGAGTTAGAACTTAACCTGCTTGAAGCTTGCCCTCCCCTTACCTATTTTGCCTCTCTTTCTCCCTTACAGGTCTTTCCTGAAAACAACCCCTCAATAAATCGTGAGCCTGTCTCAGGCTCTGCTTCCCCAGCCCTGCTTTCATCCTCATCTCTCTCCCCTCTCACTCCAAGCCCTAGAGTCTAAGGTGTCTTGGCTTCTGCTTCCTGGGCAGACAAGTGGTAGTGATGAAGGGCAGGCAGGAGAGAGAAGCTGGGCCCTCCCGCGGGAGAGACAGGTATTAACCCAGTAATCACTCACGTAGCTTGTAGGGTAGTGATCGAGACAAACCTTGTGAAGGAAAGTCTGTGTGAGAGGATCCAACCCAGTCCGGAGGTGGGGACGTCTTCCCTGAGGAAGTGAAGTTGAGTAAAAGTGTAAAGTGGGCCGAGCAGAGCCTTCTCACACAAAGGCCCTATGGCAGAAGGGGATCTGGGATGAAAACAGGGCCGCTGAGATTGGAGCAGAGGAACCAAAGTCTAGTGGCACTGCGGCTGTGGGGACGGAGAGGGCCAGAGGGGTTGACTTGGCTTTTTAGGGAATCTGGTCTTCATCCTAAAACAAAAGAAGCATTGGAGGGTATTCCGCTCATGGGAGAGGGGTAAAGAGACACGATCCGTCTATGGTGGAAAGATTTCTCTGCCTGCAGCACAGAGAGAGGGTAAGAAAAGGAGTTTTATTTTAAGAGCAATGGGAGGTCACTGGTTGGTTTTAAGTGGGAGCTGGTATCATGAGATTTCTCCTCTAAGAACATCTCTCTGTGTAGAAAGCAGAGTAGAGAAGGGCAGGGGCTTCTGCCCCTGAATCAAGAAGACCAGTGAAGAAGCTCTAGCAGTGCCTCAAATGAAACCTGTCAATCAGATGTGGAGTGTGCGGGAATGTGAGGATGAAGAACACACCTGGCTTTGGGGAAGAATTTGATGCTGATGCCACTTACAGAGATAAGAAGGCCTGAGGAGTGAATTAAGCAAGGGGAACCAAGAGTTCCATTTCAGATCACGTTACATTTTATACTTTTTTTTTTTGTTTTTTTTGTTTTTTTTGTTTTGCGGTACGCGGACCTCTCACTGTGTGGCCTCTCCCGTTGCAGAGCACAGGCTCCGGACGCGCAGGCCCAGCGGCCATGGCTCACGGGCCCAGCCGCTCCGCGGCATGTGGGATCTTCCCGAACCAGGGCACGAACCCGTGTCTCCTGCATCGGCAGGCGGACTCTCAACCACTGCGCCACTAGGGAAGCCCACGTTACATTTTAATATGCCCATTAGGTAACCAAGTGGAGATATCAAGCATGTAGTTTGATATGAGTTGGATTTCAGAGCTAAGGAGAAATGGTTGGGCCCTAGAACTGGATGAGATTATTAGGAAGAAGAGCTCCTGGGACACAGAGCTGATGACAATATCTAATCCAGGCAGAATAGTAAGCACTTGCTTTGTGGAATATTTTTATTATAAAACTACATGTGTTATATAGGTTTTCTGAGTTGCAGATAACAAATGTTCACGTGGATAAACTCAGATATTCAGGATTTATTGCCATCATGCCCAAGAAAATAAAGATGGGAACTTTAGCCCACCGCCTGACTTCATAATAACTCAGGGGCAGCCAAAGAGCCATATTATTTTAATATAGTTTTGAGGAAATTTCAGTGGGTCTATGCTCCATGGAACCCAATGACCCTAACTAAACTATGATTATGTTTTATAACACTACTTGCTTTAGGCCATAGAGCACAATGCTAGTGCATGGGTCTCTGTGAAAGGGCAAAGGCGTATATCAATTTGAAAGTCTGGCTTAAATGAAAGAATGATTTTAGATTAAGTAGGGAAATGAATTGACTATGTATTTTTCAGACTATCCCTCATAGATACTATTCTTGCAACCAAACTTTTGATATGTAGTCTTGGATGTTATACTCCCAAATCGTATCTGAAGAGCCTGGCAGATAGTAGGTGTTCAATAAATATTGTCTGAATGAATGAGAGTCATTTTATGTTGCTGATTAAGAGCGTACTTTAATTATGGACCTCCCTGGTGGCCCAGTGGTTAGGACTCTGAGCCTCCAGTGCTGGGTGCATGGGTTCGATCCCTGGGCAGGGAAGATCTGCATGCCGCATGGCACAGCCAAAAAAGAACATACTTTAATTAGAGATAGGTCACTTGACTGAATAAAAGCCTAATGTACAAAGAAGGGCCAAAGGACTGTTCTTAGGTAGAACACATTTTATTTTAGAAAGCAATTTTGGTTTCTTTTTTGGATTATAACATATATATTTATTGACAACTGCTTGATGTGTTGAAGAGGTCACAAGAAACTGAGTACAATATATTTTCCCCACTAGTTGGAGGAGAGATTTGGTTTCCTCTGGTCTCCTTCCACCATTCAGGAACTAAGCTCAACAAGTATTTATTAAGCACTTACTATGTGACAGGCATCATGTTATATACTAGGTATAAGGACTTATAAATCACTTTAGAAAACAGTTCTGAGTCGATTCCAGCACAGGACAAATGGGTGACTAAAGTCCAAATCTCTATGCCATGAAACATAGTCATGATAACTTTTGCTTAGAGGTTTTTTTCCAGAAGTATTAACAAATGCCCAAAACAACCATTATGAAGTCTCAATAAAGTAGTCATAGAATGTCTAACTCCAAGAAATCAATTAGCTATATATATCTAGGTGAATTTCTAGTCTCTATTCTGTTTCATTGATCTGTATATCTTATCATATACCAATACGACACTGTCTTAATGAATTTAACTTTATAGTAAATATTACAATCATGGAATATAAGTCTTCCAACTTATGTCTTTTTTCAACTTTTGGTTAATTCTAAGACTTTGCCTTTCCTCATAAATTTTAGTATCAGCCTGTCGGGATTTTAACTAGGATTCCACTGACTCTGTAATTTAGACAAATTGACATATTAATGTTGAGTCTTCTAATCCAAGAACAAATGATATCTTTTTGTTTATTTAGGTCTCCTTTAACTTCCCTCAGCAGTGTTTTGCCTTAGAGGTCATTCCATATTTTGTTAAGTTTATATAGCCATGTGCTGGTGAGCCAGATCTTGGGGCAGGGTGGGAGGTCATAAAGTCCTAATTTGTTCTGTTTGCCAATTTCTGTGGTGTAAATACTCACACCATGACCAGCTTCAAGCTCTCAACATGATGTCACCCAATGTAGAGTTCAGAAGAGATGACAGAATCACCTGTCGTGCGAGCCAGTTCCAACACACATAGGATATATTCATAAATATTTCATGGTTTTGTTGCTATTTTAAATTCCTGACATTGTAAACGTTGTTGAGCGATGGGATTTTTCTTGTCTTCCTTTAAAGAAAGTTAAAGTCTGTTTTGTTGGGCAGTTGAGTTACTTGCAAATCAGGCTGACCTTTTTGAATTATTAGAGCCTCATTTTGAGGTCTTTACTATGGGCCAGTTTAGCTCTTCTACTAAGACACGACACTTCTGAGGTCCTTACTCTGTACCCCAAGGGTTCAACAAGTGCTCTCCACTCTGCACAGTAAGAACTCAGGTCTCCCAGCCCTGTGTCAGCTTTGGGAATTGTTTAGCTTATAGATTCCCATCAGTTGCTCTTTGTTAGGCCTTGGGGGTTTCATCCAACATGTGCTCAGGTTAACATTCACACAAAGTCTCAAGGGAATCCTCATGCAGATTTCTGAAGCACTTTCTTTTTTTTTTAATTTTTAATTTTTATTTTATATTGGACTGTAGTTGATTTATAATGTTGTGTTAGTTTCAGGTGTACAGCAAAGTGATTCAGTTATACAGATACATATGTCTGTTCTTTTTCAAATTCTTTTCTCATTTAGGTTATTACAGAATATGGAGCAGAGTTCCCTGTGCTATACAGTAGGTAGAAGTGTGTATATGTCAATCCCAAATTCCCAATTTATCCCTCCCCCCCTACCCCGCCCCCTCACCTTTCCCCTTTGGTCACCATAAGTTTGTTTTCTTTGTGAGTCTGTTTCTGTTTTATAAATAAGTACATTTGTATCATACTTTTTTAGATCCCGCGTATCAGTGACGTCATAGGATGTTTGTGAAGCACTTCCTTTATATAGTGTCTTCCTCTTTAATCCTCTGCCATGCAAATTCCCTTGGCACCACCCCCTCCTCCACCCCATATACACAACGCCAGTTTTGTCTCTTTAATTCAGCAGGATCTCATGGGTTTTAACTGGGTTCCCAACCCCTGCAGAGCAGTTTAAAAATTGCCTTCGGGCAGAAAGCTGGAGCCCTCGTAGGGCTCACCTTATTTGTTTCTCTTATCTCTGGGGGCACATTCTTCGCTGCCTCTTGTCCCAATATCTGAATACAGTCGTTTCATAGGTTTTGTCCAGTTTTCTAGTTGTTTATGCCAGAAGGGCAAGTTCCATTTCAATGACTCCTTCACTGCCAGAACAGAACTTATTGGTTTGTTTTTTAGTCTGAGTCAATACATGCTTAATCGAAAACATTCATGTTAAAAGGGCTGCTTTGTGCACTGAGGGCTATGACCGCAATTAGGAACAGAGTTAGAAATGAGCATATTCTAGGTGAGGGGAGAGAACTGAGAAGGCTTTCAGGAGAAGACACTCAAGATGAATCTTAAAGTATCTCAGACTTTTCAAACCCAAATCAGAACTACCGATATTCCCCCCAAACCTGCTCCTCCAAGTAGCCCTATCTCAGTTAATGCCAACTCCATCCTTAGAGCTGCTCAGACTAAAACCTTTGATGACATCCCTGTCACCATTCTTTTTCTCATATCCCACATCCAATCCATCGGCAAATTCCATCAGACCTACCTTTAAGCTACATCCAGAATTCAGCCATGCCTCACGGCCTCCACTGCCCCCACGCTGGGCCAAGCCACTAGCGGTTCTTGCTTGGATTTCTGCAGCAATCTCCTAACAGGTCTCCTGCTTCCATCCTTGTCTGCCTACAGCCTGTTCTCAACTCAGCAACCAGAGGGATCCTTCTAATATGTAACTTCCCTGTTCAGACCCTCCAATAAACTCCTCATCTCACTTAGAATAAAACTTTGCATTGGTTTACAAGGTCTCCCCTTATCTTTCCCACTTTGACCTTCACTCGTCTCCCCCTTGCTCACTCTCCCCAGACCACACTGGTCTCCTTCCAGTTCCCCCCATGTTTGAGGGCTGCCCCTGCCTCAGGATCTTTGCCCTCACTCTTCACTTATCCCTTAATACTTTTCCCCCGAATACTCACCTGGCTGGCTCCTTCACTTCCTTAAGTCTTTGCTCAAATGTCCCTTCTCAGTGAAGCCTTCCCTGACCATTCCATTGGAAATTGCAATAACCTCCACACCTTCTCCAGCACCCCGCCCACATCCTTCTTCCCTGCTTCATTTTTCTCCATCGCACTTACCCCTCCTAGTCTGTTATATAATTTACTTATTTATTTTGCTCCTTGTCTGTCCCCTCCCGCCACTACCATCACCACCACTAGAGTACAAATTCTGTAGGTCAGGAAGTTTTGTCTGTATTATTCACTGATGCTCAGCCCCTAAATTAGTAGCTGGCGCGTAGTAAGGCTCAGTAAACAGTTCATGAATAGATGAATGCCGAAGCAGTGGGAGCGGAGGTAACTAGTGAAGGATAACCATTTCGGGCTGAAGGAATGGCACGGAAAAGCACCGAATGGGGAAAGAGCGTGATATGATCAGGAAACTGAAATTAGATGGATATAGCCGGAATGAAGGGCCTGTGGGGAGGCAGGGGATGGTCTGCCACGCTAAGGTGTTTGAACTTCAGCCTAAAGCAATGGGGTGTCACTGAAATGTTGTAAGCTCGGTGAAGAGGGCTGTGAAACCTGATCATGTTAGTAATTTAGAAAGATCAGTCTGCCAGAAGACATGGGTTTAGGGGTGCTGAGGCCAAACACAAGGAGACCAGTTGTTTCTAATTTCAGTAGCTCTGATGATGAATGATGAGGACATGAATTAAGTCAGTAGCCAGAGGCATTACCACAGAGAGGGGGTGGATTTGAAGGGGAGTTAGGAAGTGAAATCTTCAGGATTTGGTAAAATGAATTGGTTGTGTGTTGCGAGACAGAGTAAGTGTTCAGGATGACAACCAGGTAGCTTTTGGGTAACTTGAGGGTTGATGGTGCCATTCACTGAACACAGATGTAAAGCAATTATACAGACTCACCAGTCATCTTCCTGTTATTGGGCAACCAGGGCCCAGTGATGATGGGTGTAAAGCCCAAACCGCTCGTCTGCATTCACCCTATGTGGACACCCAGCTGGTGGCAGGAAGTCTGACCTGAGCACCGTTACTCAGCAAGCAGCCTCCCTTCCATTATGAAAGACCAAGCCTGTAATGTAAATATCACTTTCATTTGTTAGACACGGCTTTGTGGCTTCTTGCCCCACCTTGACTGCCCTATGAAGTAACTGGAGAAGGAAACTGTGTGTGGGTTTCCCTAAAGAGAAGTTTAGATTCGTCTAAGATTATAAAGGTACAGGCAGCAAGGATTGTCACTACCAAAATCTGCCATGACCACCAGTATTTATGCAAAATACAGTGCTAGACACTAAACTGAGCTCATGTGCCATTGAGGTGCTGCTTTATTCTTTGCCTTCCTGAGAAGATCTTTTCCTTTAATCGAGTGGTGAGGGGAGTGGTGAAGAAGACACTTGGCTGACCAGGCTGGTCATCCTTGGAGTCAATGTTCACTGTAGTCAGATCACCTTTACCACCAAGTCCAAGCTGTCTGAACTTCCCTCCTAGGCTGGGGCTGGGTGGAGAAGTGAGGCAGGCTGCAGGATAAGGAGTCCAGGGAGAGCACCCAGGAAAGGAGTCTGAAGCATCTTTCAACTTTCAGAGGGATCAGGCTGATGGGTGAGTGTTGAGTGTGAAACAAAGGGGCTATAAGCAGAGTTAGCAAGAGAGAAGAAGTCCACTTAGTAGGGTAAAAGGGAGGCATCCTGGAAAGATTCCCTGAGGGTCCAGAAAAGAGAAGCAGAACCTGCCTGTGAGTTTGGAGAAAGCTGTTGAAGCAACTCACTTGAGCACAAGCAGCTTATACAGCAATGGCGCCGCATTTTGTGTAACGGAAGTGATAGAGAATGGAATACAGGGGTTTAGGACTTAATGGCATGCACTATACGAAGGTAGAATATTTGCATTCATTCATTTAGAAAGCTGTTATCCACTACCTACACGCACATAAAACAGGATAGCCCCATGAATGGAACAGACAGATTATAGGCTGGTGCAGTTGGAGGAGGAGTTTAACACATATATAACTTCTAATGACGTGTTATTCCTAATTAGAAGAACGACACGTATATAATTTCTTTTTTGATGATACTGCTAAAGATGGCAATTCTGAGTTAAGTATATACTTTGTAAGAGTTTTTGTTTGTTTGTTTGTTTTTCGTGGTACACGGGCCTCTCGCTGTTGTGGCCTCTCCCGTTGCAGAGCACAGGCTCCGGACGCGCAGGCTCAGCGGCCATGGCTCACGGGCCCAGCCACTCCGCGGCATGTGGGATCTTCCCGGACCGGGGCACGAACCCGTGTCCCCTTCATCAGCAGGCGGACTCTCAACCACTGCGCCACCAGGGAAGCCCACTTTGTAAGAGTTTTATCCCATGGTTTTGAAATAGATAATTTTTCTTGGTTATTAAATTTACCCTCCTATGAGTTTTCTTTTTTCTTTTTTTTCCTGTGAGTTTTAATAAGTGACTCAAGTCAGGAGGCTCACCATCACGATGAACATTTTAAAAATGATAAATGAAATGAAAACATTTGAGTTCAAAAGATGGCCATGGATCCTATGCTTTTGCAGCTACTTGTACTGTTCTTTGGAGGCTAGATAGCTTTCTCGAACTATTGAGAACTGACCTGCGTTAGTGGACAGAAATGAAGAAAAGAATTTGTCCTGCATGGCCAAGCAGATCTTGTATAGCCTGATCTCTCTGAATGGAAAGAAATTGTTCTCTGGGGCTTTTACATATATGGAAAACATGGGTAATATTGTATGCTACTGCACCAACTTGTTTTTACTTTTCCATGTATGACAAATAGCATTGTAGAAAGCGGCAGGCCACCATAAAAAATCTATCTAGTTAGGCAGATAGATATAAATATGGAGATATATATCTTTTACAAAACAGCAACCCTAACATCTTGCTTGAGTATAGTAAAATGCCTCTGGGTCACTAAGAAATTTTAGGGTGGCCCTGTTGTTCACTCTCTAAATATATATAAACAATTATAGATTTTTCATGAAAGTTTAACTTGTGTTCTGATAGAAGAAAGACTAAGACTATTAAAAACTGGGCTTTTTAATGCAGTTTGGTTTTTTTCAAAGAGCACATTTGTGAAACAAATAAACTGATACGTGATGCATTGTAGGCAACAGGGACAATCTCAGTAGTCCAAGTTCTAAAGATGCTTTTTGGAGCTTCTCTGCAGTAACGTTCATTTTCAACATTTAAATGCTTCTTTCTGAAGAGAGACTGTCTCTAACTGTTGGCTGGGGAGATTAATGATAACTTACAATGCATTTCAATTCTTCTCCCCCAGTGACACTCAATTTTCTAAATCAATAACAAACACACTTTCCATGTCAGAGGATTTCACTTTTACTATGACTGCAAAAAGTTACCCCAAAACATGGTGCCTTGAAGCACAATAATCATGCGTTATATAATGTATTATTTCTCACTCTTTCTGTGGTCAGAAATTCAGACCAGGTATAGAATGGTTTCTGATCCACAATATCTGGGGCATCAACTGGAAAACTCCAAGGCTGCGGGCTGGAATCGTCTGAAGGATCATCCACTCGTACTGTATGACAGCGATTGATGCTTGCTCACGGCTGGGGGCTGGCTGCGGCTGTCAGCCAGGGTATCTTCACTGGACCCCTCCCTCTATGTGGGCTGGATTTCCTCACACGTGATGGCTGAGTGCTAAGGGCAAGTATCCCAAGAGACGAAGAGAAAGAGATGGAGAATTGTATCTTTCGTGTGGCCTGGGCTTCAAAGTCACATATTTAGTGGCATTCTGCCAAACTCCAGTGCTTGAGGCAGTCACAGGTCCCTGTTCAGGTTCATAAGGAGGGAACAGAGATCCCACGTCTCTTTGGGAGAAGTGTCAGGCTCATTGTAAGACAAGCATGTAGGATGGGATAAATGTATAGGTAGAGCCATCTCTGGAAGATACAGTCTGCCCCACTGTGCTTCTAGAAAGGTATAGGAGATTCATCTCCTAGTTGCTACATGACTTAAATTTTAATATATTTTATGATATAGTATCTGCTCATATGGAAAACTTAGAAAAATATGAAAAGAAAATAGTCCAGTACAGTCCTAATACCCAAATAAGCCATAATTAGAGAGGATTAAAGTTTTTGTGTTGTCACATATACCATTTCCCCCTGTGGTTTCTTTTTTTTTTTTTCTTTTCTTAATATTTATTTATTTATTCGGCTGCACTGGGTCTTCGTAGCAGCACGTGAGATCTTTAGTTGCAGCATGTGAACTCTTAGCTGGGGCGTGTGGGATCTAGTTCCCTGACCAGGGATCGAACCAGGGCCCCCTGCATTGGGACCTCAGAGCCTTAGCCACTGGGCCACCAGGGAAGTCCCTCCCCCACCGCCTCCGCACTGAGGTTTCTTTCATTGCCTTTCCCTCCCAACTTCTAATGAAGGTTTTGAAAGAGTAGTTCCAAGAACATCCATTTGCTCTCCACATAGGTTTAGTAAATATTAACATTTTGCAATATTTGCTTTATCTTTTTTTTCTTGCTGAACCAATAGAAAGTTAATTTCAGATATCGCGATACTGCCTCAACATATTGCTATTGCAATATGTATCTCCTGAGAATAAGGACATTATCCTAAACAATCACAGCCCCATTATCATCTAAGAAAAGTAATAGTCTCATAATGCTATCTAATATCTATTCTATATTAAAAATTCTCCATTTGCTTCATGACCATCTTTTATAGCTTTTCTTTTTTTTTTTTTTTTTTTTTGTGATACGCGGGCCTCTCACTGTTGTGGCCTCTCCCGTTGCGGAGCACAGGCTCCAGACGCGCAGGCTCAGCGGCCATGGCTCACGGGCCCAGCCGCTCCGCGGCACGTGGGGTCTTCCCGGACCGGGGCACGAACCCGTGTCCCCTGCATCGGCAGGCGGACTCTCAACCACTGCGCCACCAGGGAAGCCCTATAGCTTTTTTTAATACAAGTCAGGATCCACTCAAGGTTAACATTTGGCCCCTGGGTGACTTTGGCGAGTTTCCTGACCTGGCTCCTGTGCCTCAGTACCCACGTCTGTCAGATATGCACTTAGCGATAAGATCCCTGTCCACCCACGGAGCTGTTGTGAGTATCACATTCATTCATTTCAACTGATACTTCTTGGACACATACTGTGTGCTGGACAGCAGTGCTCTCATGGAGCTCACACTCTAGACAGACAATAGAATACGCTTTGAAAATTAACAGTGCTATATAAATATAGGGGATTATCCTTTTAAAGGACTGAAGCAAATCTTGAAAAACAAATCTCCTTTATATAAAATAAAATGGATTTGGATTAAAATTAAATGATTCCTGTTCTGTATAGGTGATTGGCAAGCTCAATGAAGAGATGAGTAGCACCGAGCAGCATGACAACTTTGGAGTTTAGAGTGTAAACAGTTTCTTCTGCTTCTAATGAAATAAAATTATGTATATGCATTTCATCACATAAGATTTGCTAATTTTGACTTTCTCAGTTATTATTTTTCTAAATGCTTAATAAGCAAAATAAAACCATATTAGAACACAGAGATGGCGAGACTCACAGAGGTTAGAGCTGGAAGGGGCTTGAGAGGTCATCTAACCCAGATTCCACATTTTTACAGATGACCTCATCAGTGATCATTTTAGAGGAATTTGCATGAATTTTAAGGCTCTAGACACACATAGTTTCCGTACGTAGAAGCCCAATTTTGAAATCCTGCACATTAGATAAGACAATCTGAATCTTGTATTATCCTAATCTTTGTTCCTCATCTCCCAGTTACATGGATTTTCTTGTTAGTCCTGTGAGAGCTGAAGTAGTAACGGTGTGACAGTGGAACAACCGTGGTGCAGTGGTGCTTGCCAGTCTGGAGATCTATCTTATGCCGCTAGAAAGGTGATGGATCTTCTTCAGCAATATGGGTTGAACTTAAGCAAAGGTGAAAGAGATCATTTTGGAGCCTTTCCCTGGAACAGCTGACAAGCATTGCCTGTTCCTGTCCTTGGCTCTAAGCTGCTGGGCAATGTGGTTGGCGAGTAGATGCCAACACTTGGGGATTTTGTTCTCCTGGATTAACAGTTCTTAGCGCTGTTGGCTCTCAGGGAAATTCAGGACAAGCTCCTTTTGTTACTATCGGGTTGGCTCGACTGGCGAGGGGTTCTGGCCAGCTGAGGACAAATTGAAGTCATTTGTTCATTCATGTGCCGGTGCTCCTGTATTCAGGAACAGTTGTTCTATGGATGGCAAAAGTGGAGGACTTCAGGATTTATGATAAAATTGAATGGTCAGGGACTTCCCTGGCGGTGCAGTGGTTAGGACTGCACACTCCCAATGCACAGGGCCCGGGTTCGATCCCTGGTCAGGGAACTAGACCCCACATGCATGCTGCAACTAAGAGTTCGCACGCCGCAATTAAGGAGCCAGCAAGCCGCAACTAAGGAGCCTGCCTGCTGCAAGTAAGACCCAGTGCAACCAAATAAATAAATAAATAAATATTAAAAAAAAAAACTGAATGGCTGTCCTTTTGGGACTCCTTAGGGACTTAGCCGTGCCCCATGTGTTACACTTACCCTGAGTTTTAGGTTTCTTTGTTTTTTATTACTGAGGATATTCTATAGGTTTTCTTAAAATAAACAGTCAGCATCTAGATCCAAATTTACAATATTTGATGATCTTCCAGAACTTAATGAATAAAACAATAGCTAGCAATGCCCCATTAACGCATTTAAATATACTGGAGTCTGCCAATGTCCTCTTATGCCTCTCTCCAAAGGAGGCTTGAGGTTTGAGCATATGATGATAAGGAAACATTTAGTACAGTAGAGCAAACCCAATATTTAACCAAGATTCCAGGAATGTGATAAAAGCTGGCTATACAGAACCCTTCGAGAATGGTGGTGGGGATGTCCACCTTCGAAAGTATGGCCAAGGCATGGTCAAATCCTTTTCCCAGGTCTTCTTCGACATGGCTGAGAAAGGCAATCATTTCCAGAAAGAAGTTGCTGAATACTGTTGGGGGTGGATGGGGAGGTGAATTAAACATAAAGAATAAAAGAAACATAACATCACTTATTCAATCATTCATTCAATGACTATTCACTGAGTATCTAGTATATGCTGGAGACAAGCAGTGAACAAACTTTAGAGAAAGCTTGTAGCTTTTAATACCCTTTGCCTTATCAAAAAGGCAAAAACAACTTGCAAAATACAGGGGATGGAAAAGAAAATCTGAAAAATATCACCTGTGGTCCTTGTTCTCATAGAGTTTCCATTTTAGTGCTGAAGGTGGTACTTGGGAAGCTAGAGAGTAAGTAAACAAATGAGGATGAAATATGTTAGCTGATGCTATGAAGAAAAGCAGGGTAAGAGGATAAAGAACGAGGGAGGAAAAGGTGCACTTTAGGTGGTATGGTCAGGGAAATCCCCTCTGATGAGGCCCATGGACCTCACTCTGTCCTTTCTAGTCTCAAAGGGCTAACCTAACTTTGCAAGCACCTGGTTTACCAGGCCCCTAAGTCACCACATGGAGGATCCTTCATATAGAAACCAGTTTTGTAGACAGCTTGGGTCCTTGTAGTCAAGGAGCAGTGCTTCCCTGTGGTTGACCTGAGGCTTGTCTCTCAGTGCCAGCTTCTGGTCTAGGAGCCTGTGTTCGTTTCCTAGGGCTACTGTAACAAATTACCACAAACTGGGTAATTATCACAACTCTGGAGGATAAGAGTTCAAAATCAAGGTGTCAGCAGGCCCTACTTCTTCCAAAGCCTCAAGTGGAAGATCCTTCCTTGTCTTTTCCAGCTTCTGGTAGCCTCAGGTGTTCCTTAGCTTGTGGCAGTATCACTCCAATCTCTCTTTCCATCTTCATATGGGCATCTTGTCTCTGTGTTTCTTCTCTTCTTATAAAGACACCAGTCATACTGGATTAAAGAACCCACCCTACTCCAGAATGAAAACATAACTAATTATATCTGCAATAACCCTATTTCCAAATAAGGTCACAGTCTGGGGTACTGGGGTTAAGATTTCAGCGTACCTTTTATGGAGGGCACAATTCAACAAATAACAAAGACCGAGACTCCAGCCAATTTGGGAATTCTCTGGTGGTCCGGTGGTTAGGACTCCGTGCTCTCACTGCCCAGGGCCGGAGTTCGATCCCTGGTTGGGGAACTAAGATCCCACATGCTGTGTGGAGCAGCTAAAAAAAAAGAGTCCAGCCAATTGTTCCCAAAACAAATGAGTAGGCCATGGGTGACTGATATGAAGACTGAATGGGCACAAACGCTGAGGATGTCTTAGTACCTTTATATGATGACAACTGTATGACAATACTTTGCATACAGTACAAATTGCACACATTTTGTGACAGGAGGATGATTAGGTCAGGCTCTTGGTTTATTACTAACTATATGTTTATTGGTAGTAAACAAGGAGAATGTGGATTTGAAGAAACTAAGGTTATCTATTTAATCTTCTTAAAGTAATCGTAAGAATAACTAATACTTCTTGAGTATTACTACTTGCTAGGTGCCAAGTTCTGTCCTAAAGTGTTTTATCCATGTTAAATCATTTAATTTTCGCAATAACCCTAGAAGTTAAAACTATTGTCTTTTTGTATTTTGCAAGTGAGGAAACTGAGGCATGGCATGGTTAAGTAACTTGCCCAAAGCTACTCAACTGGGATGTGACAGAGCCCTATGAGCAAACTATTGTCTTTTTGTTGCAAATCCCTGTAACTTGGATCTGTTTCTGGATTGGAAACATTATTTTAAAAGGATTATGCATAATCACAAAGGGTAGCAAATCTGAATCTCTTCAGTGATTATTTTTAAACCATTCAAGAGTCCATCTTAGTTATATTCAAACCTCAATTTTGTCTTTCTCCTAAAAGATCACAAATAATAAAATTAAGCAAAAGCAAGAGGTGACTGGATAAGGGAGGTGAGACATACTCTTCCTCTTAATGCAGAGAGCCTTTCACGTTGAGTTATGTCAACAGCTTATTCATTCATTTGGCTTCCAATAACTGAAACCTAGCCACTTAAAAAATAAAACACAGGGCTTCCCAGGTGGCGCAGTGGTTGACAGTCCGCCTGCCGATGCAGGGGACGCGGGTTCGTGCCCCGGTCCAGGAGGATCCCACATGCCGCGGAGCGGCTGGGCCCGTGAGCCATGGCCGCTGAGCCTGCGCGTCAGGAGCCTGTGCTCCGCAACGGGAGAGGCCACAACAGTGAGAGGCCCGCGTACCGCAAAAAGAAAATAAAAATATAAAACACAAATGCCACCTCTTCTTATGGCGTGAGATAAAGAAATACTACTTAAGCAATAAATTCTGAAGCTGAACTGCTTAGATTCCCTATACATTTAACTGTTATAAAATGTACCTTTTATACATTTATATTAACAGACCCACAGTTGTTGGTATATAATTGATAGTTATATAATAGAGTAGTAATTTGATTTTTTCCATTTGTATACAATATGATAAAGACATCAGAAGTTCCACTGACCACATACTCAATAGCAAGAAGGCATAAGGGAGGTGAGAGACCTTTGAGGAGCTGAGAAGGATCCGTCACTTTGGGGAACATGTAAAAATAAGAGCATTCGGTTCAGTCAGGAAGGGAAGCCCATGGTTCAAGGGAGAGCTCTTTAGGAGACATTAGTCTCACTACTTCTAACATGACTGGATTGAGCCAGAGTTCAAATTTTCCTGCTTTTCTCAAATTAATTTAAAGAAAATATGGTATTTTTATTTTCGTTTTTATCAGTAGGGTCCTTCTATGTCATTACTCCCATCTTTAATTATTTTAGAGCTCTGGAGCTGCTGTTACCTTTAGAAAACTTTTGCATATAGTTGCTCTTTCCCTATATATTATGCCAATATTCTTGAAAGTATCCTTTACGCTGGTGAAAATGAAGGAAGAAAACTAATATTTGTTGAATACCTACTATGTGTTTGGCATTGTTCTCGGTGTTACCTAGCATATGTAATTTAGTTCTCATAACAACTCTATGAAGTAGGCACTACTATTATCCCAATTTACAGATGAGAAAATAGGTGCTTAGAGAGGTAAATCTTGGAGTCTTCAGAGTACTGAGGTGAATGGCAGGATATAAAACCTCACCTTCTTGCTTCTCTTTCCTCTGTGAGCCTATTGCTGGGTTATACTTGCTGGAAAAGTTTGCTGTTAGTGCCAAATTGTGCAACAATAACAACAACAAAATAACAAAACAAACCACTATTTATTGTACACCTAGCATTCCAGGCACTTTACATGCATCACCATTAATTTTGTTCCTATAATAATAGCCCTATGAAGTTGGTATTATTTTCCAATTTTATTGCTTTATTATTTTCCAATTTTATTGCTAAGTAGCCTGGGCCAGAATGTAAATCAATGCACAGCTTCCTTCATTGAGAAAGTTTTCCTTTGAAAGAAAAAGTCAGTGTGCTTAGTGACATAAATGATTCCGTATTCTGGCACTAGTTCCTCATCTCCTTGAAGATTTGTCCAGACAGTCTAAAGATCGCACTTGGAGTAGCAATGGCTTAGACAGATCAAGTAAATCACTCACGGTCTCATAGGTAATGGGTGGTAGGGACAGGATTCCAACCCAGGTCGACTGCTCTTTCCCAATACCACACTGTCTTCCCAGTGTTCAAGGAATGAGGTACTGGCCTCTGCAAACAACTCTGCAGAATGTACTCTCTTCCTTGTGCTTTCTCTCTCCCATTCCTTGCCACAATTCCACAGTATATACGTTATATGAGGAAAACAATAGCTATTGTAAATGTTCCGTTAGAATTATAGAAGAGTGAAATTGGTACATAGTAATTCGTGGAGGTGAGAACAAGGTATTGCCCAAGAAATTAGAATAAAGGAAGTAATAAACAAACAACCCGATTAGAAACTGGGCAGAAGACCTGAGTAAACATTTTTCTAAAGAAGACATACAGATGGCCAACAGGCACATGAAAAGATGCTCAGCATCATTAATTATTAGAGAAATGCAAATCAAAATCACAATGAGATATTACCTACCAGAATGGCTGTCATCAAAATGATGACATCTACCAGAATGGCTGTCATCAAAATGTCTACAAATAACAAATGCTGGAGAGGGTGTGGAGAAAAGGGAACCCTTGTTCACTGTTGGTGGGAATGTAAATTGGTGCAGCCACTGTGGAAAACAGTATGGAGGTTCCTCAAAAAACTAAAAATAGGGACTTCCCTGGTGGTCTAGTGGCTAAGACTCCACGCTCCCAACGCAGGGCGCCCAGGTTCGATCCCTAGTCAGGGAACTAGATCCCACATGCATACCGCAGCTAAGAGCTTGCATGCCGCAACTAAAGAGCCTGCATGCCGCAAATAAAAAAAGATCCTGCATGCCTCAACGAAGATCCTGCACGCAGTAACGAAGATCCTGCGTGCAGCAACTAAGACCTAGTGCAGCCAAATAAATAAATATTAAAAAAAAAATAAACTAAAAATAGAACTACCATATGATCCAGCAATTCCACTGCTGGGTATATATCTGAAGAAAACAAAAAACATCAATTTGAAAAGATACATGCACCCCAATGTTCATAGTAGCATGATTTACAATAGCAAAGATAGGGAAGCAACCCAGATGTCCATCAATGGATAAAGAGGATGTGTTATATATATACAATGGAATACTACTCAACCATAAAGAAGAATGAAATTCTGCCATTTGCAACAACATGGATGGACCTAGAAAGTATTATGCTTATGAAATGAGTCAGACAGAGAAAGACAAATACTGTATGTTTTCACACACATATCACTTATATTTGGACTATAGAAAAGTAAAACAAATGAATGTATATAACAAAACAAAAGGAGACTCACAGATATGGAAAATTAGTGGATACCAGTGGGAAGAGGGAAGGAGGGGAAGGGCAAGACAGGGGTGTGGGATTAAGAGATACACACTGCTATGTATAAAATAGATAAGCAACAAGGATATATTGTACAGCACAAGGAAATATAGCCATTACTTTGTAATAACTTTAAAGAGAGTATAATCTATAAAAATATTGAATCACTATTCTGTATGCCTGAAACTAATATAATATTGTGAATCAACTATATTTCAATCAGAAAGACAAACAGAAAATAAGACTGCCCTCTGAAAATCAAACAGACGGAATCCACACGTATCATGGATAGACTTGACCAACAGTGAGAATGAATTAAGAGATTGTATGAGTAAATGTTTGGTTGAGAGGTGTGGAAACACCCAATATACTACTCATAGTGACCTAGAAACAATCGCAGGGAGACCAGACTGATTGTTTCATCAGCAAAATCCCGATCTGTTGTACGGGGCTTTGTCTGGATTGACCTTGTACTCAGACTGGCGATGGTGAACCTAGTGTGGGAAAGGAAGTCAGGGACACGGAGTTGGGCGTGTTTATCCAACACGGACTCTCCTCTGCTGTGAGGCAATTATGAGTCATCAGGCTTCCCAGGCCTGGATGAGATCTGACTCAAAACAATGCTCCCTTCTAAACTTTGATTTTGTGTTCACCAAGTAATATTTTGATTATTCTGTTTCCCAGGTACCTCACTGTCAGAAAAGAGGGTTCTCTGGATATGAGTTACAGGGACCTTAGTTAAAGCAAGAAAATATCCACTATAATATTGTAACGTATTGTAAATGAATACATTAGAATTTGGGTTTATGTATGAACTTCTCATGAGTGTGATTCCTACAAGTCAGTCTCCTTGAGACAGAGGAGCTCTCTAGGAGTCCTGGCATGGCCATGTTTCTGTACCTCCAAGGCCAAGACTAGAACCAGGCTCATGGTGCTGTCACCCTGAGAGGGTGTGCAGGGTCTGCCCGCCAGGTGCCATCTCTCTCATCCCCCTTCTTTTCGACTTCAAAAACAAGCACAGTGGTTGGCTGTATAAATGCCAGGAAATACACAAAGGTCCAAGAGGTAAGAAAACTTTTCAGAAGGCTAAAAGTGAGTAAGGAATCAGATGGCATAAGAGCTGAGAAAATGATAGGAACTACATTTTTTTTAAAAAAAGAGCCATGTAATTCAGAAAAGTGACACAAGGAAAGAACAAGCTTTGGAAGAGAATGAAAGTATTGATAAAAACCATGTTGTAGGGAGACCAGAGGAGAATTTCACAGCGTACATGAGGGACTCTATCATGTCGAGATAGGTGGATCCAGAAAAAAATCAGGAAGCGATCAGGGTGTCCATGTGAAAAAAACCTAGGCTGGGGAGTGGGGATCAGGAGAGTCAAAAGGCAGTGACATGAGGATGATGGCCCAACTGTCAACAGGTAGAAGGGTTTAGCATTTTCCATTTTCATTGCTCACTCTTTTGGGAAAGACAATCAACTGAAAAAAAAAAAAAAGGGCTTAAACACCAACATTTATAGAATTATTACGAGCTTTAGATTTCTGTCACCTTTTTGTGGTCTAAAACACCTCAGGGCACTAAAGATTTGAAATGGCAATAGACAGGAGGACTTCTCTAATTGAAACAAGTCTTCAATCAGAAACTGTCAAGCTCCTCAGCACAAACTATACCCAAGGAGTTCCTCAGGGAGAACTGTGAACTGCTTCGAAGAGGGTCCAGCAGAGGATCTGCCTCTGCTTGAATACAGTGTCTGGATTGCCAGTTAGGAGGTGGATCAATATAAGCTGTACATTAAAACCCATCTCTCACAGAATCTATTTTTAATTGATATTAAAGAGAGATTCCCATGTTTGTGTTTATTAACAGATACCTCTTTATCTTTTTTTGGTCTTCTTTTCCTAACTCCACCAATAGAAGAAAAAGTGTATTCACTCATCTATTCAAAAAAAAAAAGTGAATACCTACTAGGTGCTAGGTACCTTGCTGAGTGTTGTGGAAAAAAGATGACAAAGATATTGTCCCTGCCCTAACAAAGCTCACAGTGTAGTGAGAAAGATAACTTATAAAGAGTAATCAGAATATAAAGAGTAATCAGAATACAGTAGTAGGTACTGCAATGGATCCTTGAACACTTTCTTATTTCAAGGCAGCAAGCCTCTCAACTGTGTGCAGATAGCAACATTATTCATTAGCTTCCTTTGTCTGGAGCACCTTTTCTATTAACTTGCTGCCAACACATCAGATAATAGCGGCAATTTGGTGTAAGTTTTTTTTTCTGGTTCATTAAGCTGGAAATGTTGTTTCTCTTTCATTTCTCAACTGTGTTTTGTTTCCTGTCTAGTTACCCATGTTGATGTTTTAACATGGGCAGGAGAATAGATTTTATTTACATTGCTTGCAGTTGTGTCATAAAGGATAATTTATTTTCTTCTAGTTGAAAAAAATGAGAGACAGGGACTTTGATCAGAGACAAATGAGAGACAACCTGGGGGTTGCTTATCTAGGTTTGCCAAAACTACACACAACTTTGAGCCAAAATTTTATTGAAACAAGCTGGATTTGGTAACTTCTAAGGGTCCTCTGACCTGATAATCTATGAAATTATTATTTGATAATATATGAAATTATATATTAGGCAAATTAACATTAAAAAAATCAAGTACGAGCAAATTGAAAAAATCTTAATACAATGATGGAATGTAGCCTGATATTTTTGTAGAACAACTCATCCAAAAAGACAGAGAAATCTGTTCTATACTGTCACATATTGTTCTTATTGATACAGCTTAAATAAGTCATCTGATGTCCAACAAAGTGTTGGCAATAGCAAATATTTGGTAGAAGTTAAAAGTTTACTACAGGGCTTCCCTGGTGGCGCAGTGGTTGAGAGTCCGCCTGCCCATGCAGGGGACACGGGTTTGTGCCCCGGTCCGGGAAGATCCCACATGCCGCGGAGCAGCTGGGCCCGTGAGCCATGGCCGCTGAGCCTGCGCGTCCGGAGCCTGTGCTCCACAATGGGAGAGGCCACAACAGTGAGAGGCCTGCGTACCGCAAAAAAAAAAAAAAAAAAAAAAAAAAAAGTTTACTACATATTTTTACACATAATCCTCACAACAGATGAGGAAACTGAGGCTTGGATAGTTTAAGGTCTTTGTCCATGGATGCATAGACAGCAAAGGGTCACATCAGAGATCAGTGTTCACATTTACATCTTCTCCCTCTGAATTTAGTACTTTTTATGTTTCAACAAGCTGCTTCCCAAAGTGCTTCATATATTCAAAGAAATTCTCAGGAGACTGCTGCTTTAAACCACCTGCTGGAGGGGTTGATCCCAATGCATTCATGTTGAGGCTCGTCCAGAATGGGATGCGGCTCACTCAGGCTGATACTGGCCTGTGAGCCCCTGATGGTCTGGGGAGAGTTGAGGGTTGACACAAAGTTGGGAGCTACTGTCTCAGATCCCCTTTTCTCTAGGAGGTTGACATTACGCAGGTTTGAAACGTGCTAGGAAAACTAGCAAAGGAAATAAATGATTTTAATTAAATAAAATTTTAAAAAGCACTTGGGTTTTAAGTACTCCAACTGTCATGGAATGGTTCATTGAGATTTCATCTACGTTACAAATGGTTTCCAAATCAGCCGATTTTCAGATATGCCAAAGTTGGTTTTTATACATCACTTTGTCCTTTTATGTTTCTGCAGCACAACTCCATCTAAGTCTTATAGTATTAGTACGACTGTGTTTTACTCTTTGAAATCTTTATGACCTTCAAATTGAAAGACTCTTGATCTTCTTTTCTAATCTCTGAACACTGTAACTCAATAAGACAATAATTCTTACACAATGGTTCTGGTGTGTCCCTCCCTACCCTCCATCCCCCTTTCTGGTTTCCACTGTCTACCCTGCTGACAAGGTAGCTCCTCAGCCTTATTTAGTAAAGGTTTACCAAGTGCCTATTTTTCCAAAAGCTGCTCCCCATTGATGAGACAACATATGTTTGTCTGAGATAGGATTAAAAGATTACATAATTGATTGCTGTGTCAATCACCCAAAGAATGTAAGAACCTTCTTATGATACAAAAATATAAGTGCTAGGGGAACGTGGGTAACAAGGGTGTGTCTTGTCATTCACTCTTTAAACCAAAGCACTGTAATATCTGAAATTTGCCAACTGTACTAAACTTTCATGTCTGTAATCTGTGACAAAGGTAATGAAGGGTAGTTATCTAGCTTTAAATTTAGACCCTTTAAAATAAGAGAATGCAGAATCAGAAGAACAAAAGAAATCAGAGAGATTATAGAGCTGTTGTTCAAAAACGCTCCAAACGTAAAAGTGACAAGCCTTCTTTAAAAGTGCCTTTTGTCCAACTGGTGGGAAATAAGTTTGTGATCCAATGAATTCTAGTGAATAAATGGCTTGCCCTAAACCAGAATGTGAAACTAAAATATTCCTGTGACAAACTAGTACACTGAACTGAGGGTTCATTATAATTATCAATAAGATGCTTAAGAAAGAGTTGTAACTCTCTTTGATTTTAAAGAATTTTTATAAAAATATTTCCAATAAAAAGTAATTTGTCATTTAATTATGCTGTCCTGATTGCATTGCTGAGGGACACAGATATTGGTCTTGCCAAGCTTTGTATCCCCAGTGCCCTAAGTAATGACTAGCCCATCAAAAGCATTCAATAGATATTTGATGGTTGAACAAACAAATGAATGAATGACAGGGAACTGAAACAAAATAAAACTATTCTGAAAAATACAGTTTGGAATCTTAAGGATGTAATTTCGGTTTCATTGAAGTTCTGTATTGTTTTCTTCACGAAACAAGAATTATGTGGTCTGCTAATAAATAATTCACTTCTAAACCCTAAAGGTCTTTGACATTCAAACTTATTTTCAAGAGAAGAATGCTCTAGGGCAGGGGTCCCCAAACCCTGGGCCGGTCCGAGGCCTGTTAGGAACCGGGCCACACAGCAGGAGGTGGGGGGGGTGTTGCGAGCAAGCGAAGCTTCATCTGCCTCTCCGAATCGCTCCCCATCGCTCGCATTACCGCCTGAACCATCCCCCCCTTCACCCCCGTGGAAAAATTTCTTCCACGAAACCAGTCCCTGGTGCCAAAAAAGGTTGGGGACCGCTGCTCTAGGGCATGCTGAACTTTATTCTGGGCATTCCACTGCTGGCTGTCCACTTAGGGCATCCTAGTTGACATCTTGTTTCAATTTTCAGACTTTTCATGGTGAAAAATTGATACCGTGTCACCTATGCTTTTCTTCAATCAAATCTAACAAGTCTACCTGAAATTTATTAAAATGCCATTCAGAGGACCCAAGAAGGAGTAAAGATAGAAAAGGCAAAAGGAAAAAAATCCCTATAGTCTATAATATAAACCATGTAGAGATATTGTTTTGACTAACAAATTAAAATGCTTTGAAAACTTACAAAGCACCATGTAAACATCACAGTTCATAGAGGACGTGGAAGCTCAATGGGACTAAACTAAATTCACAAGGAAAAATAAGACTGAGAATCCACCTAATAAACTAGGCATGAAGCTTTGTTAAAATGGGTGACCTATTCCCTCAATGGAATATCATCAGACTTGACTGTTCTCATTTCCATCACTTTCCAATGTTGCAGAGCCAACTTTTCTTACCCACCTGGTTTCCTTAGAGGCAGGATGCTTCAGGCGAGAGATTTGTGACTTGTGAACAATACTTGCAACACCATTGACTAAAAGAAGCATAAAAACTATTATGTGCCCCCTGGAATTTGGCATAACAATGCTCTAAGGCAAGCATGAGTCTTGAGGAATTAAAGGTTGAAAAATGAAAAATGCAATGATATGTGAGTACATAACCTGTAGCTACCCATAGCAGAATTTCAAGGTCCATCATTGACAGTGTTCTTTGTGGTTAAGGAACAGAGAAATCATAACCGTGATATTTTTAGTTAAAACATACAGATTTTTAAAGTAAAAGAGGAAGATGTGAAAGAAAGGGAGAGGTAGAAAGGGGAACAATTTTTAAGAAGAAATTAAAATGTGGTACCATGTCTATGACAAATATTACCAGTGTTCAGAGAAAGAAATAAAATCTGTGGCATTTTGGGGGTACCATTCATGAAAAACAATTTTTCAACTGCATAAAAGACTATATTTTAATGGCAGAAAAATATTTCTATTGCTTTTCTTTAAAAACTTTAGATTTGATTCAATGTCTATTTTTTAAACAAAACAAGTATAATCCGTCCGAAAATATTTGTGGCAAAACATTTGACAATCTGTTTCCCCCTCTATAGAACGAGATGTTTAACCTAGAATATCTCTAGGGTCCCTTTTAATCTAATATTCTATATTTTGCTTTTTGAATGGTGAAATCAATAAATATATACTCATTCACTAAAAAATTATTTTAGCACTTATTTATATGCTGGCCACTATGCCATCACTGGAAATGTAGTAGGGAACATGAAAAATGACTCTTCACTCACCAAGTTTATTGTCAATTGGAGAAATCAAGGTTGGGGTACTCCTTGCTATAAAAAATCATCTCCACAAAATTGACGAAAACATAGCTGTTGACAGAGGCGCCGCTTCTATGTGAGAGAAGCTCTGTTTTGTTGTTATTGCTAAAATATCAAGGTTTTTCCCTATTACTTTGCAAAACAAACAAGATCTAATTCAGAACACTTCAATGAGGTTCTTTTTCTTTTCTTTTTTTTTTTTAAAGATTTTCAAGCCACTCATTTCTTTTTGTTTTCTTTTTTTCCCATTTATTTATATATTTATTTGGCCGCACTGCATGGCATGTGGGATTTAGTTCTCCAACCAGGCATCAAACCCGCGCCCTCTGCATTGGGGAAGTCCCCAGTGAGGTTCTAAATTCTCCGAAATTAGATGGTTGTCTGTTGCTCCCAGGATGCTGGATTGGTACTGAAACAGCATCTCTTGAATAAAACATTCCAAATGGAAGCATGAGGATCCACACTAGTCGTTATCATTTTCTAGGCCTTTTACCAAAATAACAAATGACTGATCATATAGGGAGAAAGGGAATGAAGTGTATTTTTTAAATTTAATTTAATTTATTTTTTATACAGCAGGTTCTTATTAGTTATCCATTTTATACATATTAATGTATACATATCAATCCCAATCCCCCAATTCATCCCACCACCCCCACCCCCACCACCCCCGCCACTTTCCCCCCTTGGTGTCCCTACGTTTGTTCTCTACATCTGTGTCTCAATTTCTGCCCTGCAAACCAGTTCATCTGTACCATTTTTCTAGGTTCCACATATATGTGTTAATATAAGATATTTCTTTTCTCTTTCTGACTTACTTCACTCTGTATGACAGTCTCTAGATCCATCCACGTCTCTACAAATGACCCAATTTCATTCCTTTTAATGGCTGAGTAATATTCCATTGTATATATGTACCACAACTTCTTTATCCGTTTGTCTGTCAATGGGCATTTAGGTTGCTTCCATGACCTGGCTATTGTAAATAGTGCTGCAATGAACATTGGGGTTCATGTGCCTTTTTGAATTATGGTTTTCTCTGGGTATATGCCCAGTAGTGGGATTGCTGGGTCATATGGTAATTCTAGTTTTCGTTTTTTAAGGAACCTCCATACTGTTCTCCATAGTGGCTGTATCAATTTACATTCCCACCAACAGTGCAAGAAGGTTCCCTTTTCTCCACACCCTCTCCAGCATTTGTTGTTTGTATATTTTCTGGTGATTCCCATTCTAACTGGTGTCAGGTGATACCACATTGTAGTTTTGATTAGTTTCTCTAAACATTAGTGATGTTGAGCAGCTTTTCATGTGCTTCTTGGTCATCTGTATGTCTTCTTTGGAGAAATGTCTATTTAGGTCTTCTGCCCATTTTTTGATTGTGTTGTTTTTTTAATATTGAGCTGCATGAGCTGTTTATTTTGGAGATTAATCCTTTGTCCGTCGATTCATTAGCAAATATTTTCTCCCATTCTGAGGGTTGTCTTTTCGTCTTGTTTGTAGCTTCCTTTGCTTTGCAAAAGCTTTGAAGTTTCATTATGTCCCATTTGTTTATTTTTGTTTTTATTTCCATTACTCTAGGAAGTGGGTCCAAAAAGATCTGGCTGTGATTTATGTCGAAGAGTGTTTTTCCTATGTTTTCCTCTAAGAGTTTTATAGTGTCTGGTCTTACATTTAGGTCTCTAATCCATTTTGAGTTTATTTTTGTGTATTGTGTTAGGGAGTGTTCTAATTTCATTCTTTTACATGTAGCTGTCCAGTTTTCCCAGCACCACTTATTGAAGAGACAGTCTTTTCTCCATTGTATGTTCTTGCCTCCTTTGTCGTAAATTAGGTGACCATATGTGCGTGGGTTTATCTCTGGTCTTTCTATCCTGTTCCATTGATCTCTGTTTCTGTTTTTGTGCCAGTACCACATTGCCTTGATTACTGTACCTTTGTAGTATAGTCTGAAGTCAGGGAGTCTGATTCCTCCAGCTCCATTTTTTTCCCTCAAGACTGCTTTGGCTATTCGGGGTCTTTTGTGTCTCCAAACAAATTTTCAGATTTTTTGTTCTAGTTCTGAAAAAAATGCCACTGGTAATGTAATAGGGATTGCACTGAATCTGCTTTGCTTGGGTAGTATAGTCATATTCACAATATTGATTCTCCCAATCTAAGAACATGGCATATCTCTCCATCTGTTTGTACCATCTTTGATTTCTTTCATCAGTGTCTTATAGTTTTCTGCATACAGGTCTTTTGTCTCCCTAGGTAGGTTTATTCTTAGGTATTTTATTCTTTTTGTTGCAGTGGTACATGGGAGTGTTTCCTTAATTTCTCTTTCAGATTTTTCATCATTAGTGTATAGAAATGCAAGAGATTTCTGTGCATTAATTTTGTATCCTGCAACTTTACCAAATTCATTGATTAGCTCTAGTTGTTTTCTGGTGGCATCTTTAGGATGCTCTATGTATAGTCTCATGTTATCTGCAAACAGTGACAGTTTTAGTTCTTCTTTTCCAATTTGTATTCCTTTTATTTCTTTTTTTTCTCTGATTGCCAAGGCTAGGACTTCCAAAACTATGTTGAATAATAGCGGTGAGAGTGGACATCCTTGTCTTGTTCCTTCTACGTATTTTTGATTTTCTCTTTGATTTCTTCAGTGATCTCTTGTTTATTTAGTAGCATACTGTTTAGTCTCCATGTGTTTGTGTTTTTTATGCTTTTTTCCCTGTAATTGTTTTTTAATCTTATAGCATTGTGGTTGGAAAAGATGCTTGATATGATTTCAATTTTCTTCAATTTACTGAGGCTTAATTTGTGACCCAGGATGTGATCTATCCTGGAGAATGTTCTGTGTGCACTTGAGAAGAAAGTTAATCTGCTGTTTTTGGATGGAATGTCCTATAAATATCAATTAAATCTATCTGATCTATTGTGTCATTTAAAGCTTGTGTTTCCTTATTAATTTTCTGTCTGGATGATCTGTCCATTGGTGTAAGTGGGGTGTTAAAGTCCCCTACTATTATTGTGTTACTGTCGATTTCCCCTTTTATGGTTATTAGCATTTGCTTTATGTATTGAGGTGCTCCTATGTTGGGTGCATAAATACTTATAATTGTTATATCTTCTTCTTGGATTGAATCCTTGATCATTATGTAGTGTCCTTCCTTGTCTCTTGTAACGATCTTTATTTTAAAGTCTATTTTATCTGATATGAGTATTGCTACTCCAGTTTTCTTTTGATTTCCATTTGCATGGAATATCTTTTTCCATCCCCTCACTTTCAGTCTGTATGTGTCCCTAGTTCTGAAGTCAGTCTGTTGTAGACAGCATATATATGGGTCTTGTTTTTGTATCCATTCAGCGAGCCTGTGTCTTTTGGTTGGAGCATTTAATCCATTCATGTTTAAGGTAATTATCGATATGTATGTTCCTATGACCATTTTCTTAATTTTTATGGGTTTATTTTTGTAGGTCCTTTTCTGCTCTTGTGTTTCCCACTTAGAGAAGTTCCTTTAGCATTTGTTGTAGAGCTGATTTGTTGGTGCTGAATTCTGTTAGCTTTCGATAGTCTGTAAAGCTTTTGATTTCTCCATTGAATCTGAATGAGATCCTTGCCAGGGAGAGTAATCTTGGTCCTAGTTCTTCCCTATCATCACTTTAAAAATATTGTAGCACTCCCTTTTGGCTTGTAGAGTTTCTGCTGAGAAATCAGCTGTTAACTTTATGGGAGTTCCCTTGTATATTATTTGTCGTTTTTCCCTTGCTGCTTTCAGTAATTTTTCTTTGTATTTAATTTTTTGCCAATTTGATTGCTATGTGTCTTGGCGTGTTTCTCCTTGGGTTTATCCTGTATGGGACTCACTGCGCTTCCTGGACTTGGGTGGCTATTTCCTTTCCCATGTTAGGGAAGTTTTTGACTATAATCTCTTCAAATATTTTCTCAGGTCCTTTCTCTCTCTCTTATCCTTCTGCAACCCCTATAATGCGAATGTTGTTGCGTTTAATGTTGTCCCAGACGTCTCTTAGGCTTTCTTCATTTTTTTTCATTCTTTTTTCTTTATTCTGTTCTGCAGCAGTGAATTCCACCGTTCTGTCTTCCAGGTCACTTATCCATTCTTCTGCCTCAGTTATTCTGCTATTGATTCCTTCTAGTATATTTTTCATTTCAGTTATTGTATTGCTCATCTCTGTTTGTTCTTTAATTTTTCTAGGTGTTTTTTCTTTAATTCTTCTAGGTCTGTGTTGAACATTTCTTGCATCTCCTCAGTCTTTGCCTCCATTCTTTTTCTGAGGTCCTGGATCATCTTCACTCTCATTATTCTGGAAGGTTGCCTATCTCCACTTCATTTAGCTGTTTTTCTGGGGTTTATCTTGTTCCTTCATCTGGTACATAGTCCTCTGCCTTTTCATTTTGTGTATCTTTCTGTGAATGTGGTTTTCCTTCCACAGGCTGCAGAATTGTAGTTCTTCTTGCTTCTGCTGTCTGCCCTCTGGTGGATGAGGCTATCTCGGGAATGAAGTTCTGAACTGGGCACATACTTCCCTTTAATCTCTGCAACAGCTCTGCAAGGAAAATAAGTAACATTAGCCTTTCTTTTTAGATGAGAAAACAAGCTGAGAAACTGAAGTAATTCCATTAAAATCATGTTGCTAGAAAGTAGTGAAATGGATTAAAACCCTAGTTTGTTTGGTTCCAAATAACCATGTTCTTTCCACTACGCAGTGCTTCCTCCAGTAATGGAAGGCTTTGAAGCCATGTTTACCAGTCCATCCTGTGGAACACTAATGAGGCAAAATGTTTCACAATCATAAATGGATTCATGCCATGGTCAAGTAACTTTGAGAAATGCCAAGCATATTAAAGACAGTGAAGTATTACGTAAAAGAAATGTTTAATTTCATTTAGTCCCCTTTTCCCCAAACTCATCTGATTACCAAACACAGATTTTTTTCATTTTAACAGTTATTAACATCTCTGGAAAGTAAAACAATTCGGCATATGCTCAAATGACTGAAAAGAGGAAAAAGGAATTATCGAGAGCTTTAAAGTGGAAATTTGGTTTACAAAGCAATTGAAATAAAAAACTAGCAATTATGAGGGAAGCATTAAAAAAGTATAAGATACAGTCTGCTCTCATTGTAGCTGGGAGATGGGGTTGCTGGGTGGGTGGAGGGAGTCTGAGGCAAAAGGGGAAACAGACATAAAATAATATGCACAGCATATATTCTGTGTGAGTTCTTAGTGATTAATATGGGCTGACTTTGAGAAGATTTGTGAGAGAAAAGAGACTTGAGCTGCACCATTTTCAGTGGAAGACACTGAAAGGGAGAAACATGTTTGGGGGAAAGTGAAGAAAAGATTCTCAGAAACTACATAAGGTAATAAAATAGGACAGGTAGTGTTGGTCCAGATTATAGACAATCATACAGAAACCATACCAGTATTCTGCCATAATTATGCAAAGAAAGATTAAAATCTGAAAGATCATTATAGAAAGTCAATTAATCTGGATAATAAGTATGATGAGACAGATTTTTGAATTTTACAACTGGCAGGGCTCTTAGAGCAAAGTTAACAAATGTTTGTCTAACGAATCCATTGAACCTCTAATCCAGCCATTCTTGCTCTCTAAATCTGATAACTGAAGCCCAGAGAGGTCACTTGATTTTCCTAATGTTACACAGCTCATTAGCAGCACACCTGAGTTGAGAACTCAGGTCTTCAGACTACCAAGAAGTACAGCACCCATGAATTGGGCATAAAATGATGCCAAGGAAAGGAAGTGTAGAATGGGGAGCAAAGCAAGCACATGAATTAGCACATCTGACTGCAGAGTAGCTTCTGTTTGAGGAAGTCTAAAATAATTAAGACATATAACCAAAAACCTTTTTTAAAAAAATTTATAAATTTATTTATTTATTTTTGGCTGTGTTGGGTCTTTGTTGCTGCTTGTGGGCTTTCTCTAGTTGTGGCAAGCAGGAGTTACTCTTTTTTTTTTTTTTTTTTTTGCGGTACACGGGCCTCTCACTGTTGTGGCCTCTCCCGTTGCGGAGCACAGGCTCCGGACGCTCAGGTTCAGCGGCCATGGCTCACGGGCCCAGACGCTCCGCGGCATGTGGGATCTTCCCGGACCGGGGCACGGACCCATGTCCCCTGCATCGGCAGGCGGACTCTCAACCACTGCGCCACCAGGGAAGCCCAGGAGCTACTCTTAGTTGCACTGCACGAGCTTCTCATTGTGGTGGCTTCTCTTGTTGCAGAGCACAGGCTCTAGGCGTGCCGGCTTCAGTAGTTGTGGCACGTGGGCTCAGTAGTTGTTGCTGGCGGGCTCTAGAGAGCGGGCTCAGCAGTTGTGGTGAACGGACTTAGTTGCTCCATGGCACGTGGGATCTTCCCGTGTCTCCTGCACTGGCAGGTGGATTCTTAACCACTGCACCACCAAGGAAGTCCCCCAAAACCTCTTTTAACTCCTTCTCCACCACAACTTAGCCCAGTACCTTTTGCAAACAAATGTCACGTTCAGAGGTTGCTGTCAATAAAGGAACAAAAATTATGGAGAAAAGGATATTACATTTCTAAAAGACAGCCTTTGACAAAAAACATACGGGAAAGGGTAACAGAAAAGAATAAACTTTCCTGATTAAAAAAACGTGGCCTGCTAGAATCCTACCTCTACCTCCCATTATAATTCTTTTATTTGGAATTTACTATTGTGGATATATTCCACACGTTTGAAGAGTGTGTGGTGCTGGGACTTACTTCAAAGATACTAACAACAAATGAAAGAAATTCCACAATGAAACCCCAGGGTGACCAAACATGCAACACTGACTTGGGGTAAAATTTTGACTTAGAAGATTAGACTAGACCTCGTGAACATCTCTGGCCACGAAAGCACGCTCGGATGTTTAAAAATACAGAGAGGGAAAGAAGCGTTTCCCCAAAAGTCAGGCGCCCACTTTTGGCACGGAAAGCCGGAGCAGGGAGAAAGAAAAACACCGAAGGCAAAGATTATCATTCGGCCGCCGGCAAGCGGATCCAGAAGATAACGCGGCGACTCTCCCGTCACAGTAGACACCCGGCGGGATCGCTACGCGGGCGCTACTTCGGCTACAGACTACCACTCCCGACTCCGCGCTAGGCCCAAGGGCTGGGCAAGCAGAGCGGTTTAACGCGCAAGGCATTGTGGGGTTCGTAGTCGTTCTTCCCTTCAGCTCTTTGGAGGTGGGGAGATCCTATTTTACAAAAAAGCCCTGCCCTTCCCCACCCTGCTTCCCTTTCCTCCCTTTCCCTCCCCCACCTTTTTTCCGCAGAGAGTTTGAAATTCCCGCAGAGCCGGCGCCCAAGGCCGGAACACTCGCGAGAACTCAGGTCCCAGCGCCGTGATCTCCTTTCCGTCTCCCACTTCTCTCCGCCCTTCCCCGCCCCTCCCCTCCCCTCCTGGTTGTTTGGGACTGTGTGTCGGCCGGGTGGTAATGCGCAAAGACGGGTCATCGCTGCGCGAGCGGAAGAGACAGAGTCGCGTGGGGAAGGGACCCGGGGCCGCGGCGCAGGCAACGACCGCGTTTTAGTCGCTGAGCGGTCGGCCGGCCTGTTGCCGGCGAAGGCGCTCGCGGGGGTTGTGCGGAGGTGTGCGCGCCCTGCCGGTGGCGGCTGTGTCTCTTGGGAGATGCTGTGACGGACCCGCGCGGGAGGAGCTCGCGCCCAGCCTCGCGCCCCCCTGGACTCGGCGGCCGCGGCCGCTCGGTCACCCGCCCTTCTCAGGTAGTGGGAAGGGAAGGAGGAGGTTGGGCCGGGACGGTGGAGGGCTGGTCGGCGCGGCCTGGGCCCGGAGCGGCGGTCCGGCTTCTCTTGCCGCGCCTGGCCCGCCGGGCCCTCCGCGCGCCGGGCCTAGGCCGGACTTGTGGCCGCTCAGCGAGCAGCGGCGGCCCGGCTCGCGGAGCGGCCTGACTCGCGGAGCGGCCCGACTCGCGGAGCTGGCCCGAGGGGGCGAATGCGGGCGTTGGCGGTTGCGGCAAGCTCCAGGGCTCCGGGAGTTTGTTATATAACCTCGGCGGAGCGGCGGCACATGGCGGCGTAGGGGCGCCTCAGGGTCCAACCCCCGCGCATAACGCGCCGGCAGCCGGGTGCTCACGCCCTCCCGGCGGCCTGGACCGCGGCGCCTCTAACCCACTGTTTTCTGGTGCGGTTGAGACTTTGGCGGGCCTCCCTCTGGGGGAACCTGCTCGTACTTTGAGTCTGTCTTAACATTGGTGTGTGGTCCCCATGCTCCTGGGCCTGGCTGGGATGAGTCCCGGGCGGAGAAGTTTGCCTCGTGATTTGAAAAGTGCAGTGAATTGGTTCGATAAAGGAGATTTAAAATAACTATACATCTTGGAGTGGGTATTAATTTGCCTTGCTTGTGCCACCTGGAAACTTGAGGACAATTACTTTTGTTACTTGTGGACTGGGGGGCGTGGGGAGGTTAATTTGTTCTCAAAGCCAACGAGGTTCAAAGTAGCCGTTATTATCTTTTTTCAAATGGGCAGTTTGAGAAGATACTTGATAAGAACCTGGGTCCTTGAGGATAAAATATAGGTCTCTTGGAAACTCTAAACTTGAGTGTATTCTTAAAATATCCTAAAGAGCCAGTAGATGTTAAGGACTTTTCTTTAGTGAGCTTTCATTGATTAAGTCTGTAAGGAGAGAAGAAATTAGGGTAGGTTTACTTATTTTGGAGGATTTGACTAGGGATGACAAGCCCAGCTCAAGTTAATGTTTGAGGCATGCTCTGAGTGTGTTAAGCGCTAGGGAAAGTCTACATTCTCCCCGTACTGTAATTTTTGATTCTAATTTTTCAATAACCTAGTGCCAGAATGTCACCGATTCGCAGTACAGCAATAATTACCAAAAAAATTTTTTTTTCTTTTTTAAAGATTGTTATACAGCAATTTTGGGATGGACACATCTCGATTTAAGAGGACACAAAACATTGTTTCTTTCCTAACCATAAAAATTTTCCGGAGATTTTTCGTTTTCTTCTTCAGAATGAAGTCTCATTTCCCTAGGTTAGGTCAGCGGTCTCTACAGTAAATCTTGTCTGCTGTCCACCCGCAACTGTTCCCGAATTTATGCTTCGGCTATTCCAGAATCATCCCCAATCCTGGGCCCATTTTCTTGAAGATGTACTTTAATGTTCCTTTGCTCCTGTCCTTCAGCCTGGAGTGCCATCGCTGCCTTTTTCAAGTTTTCAGCTTTCAAATCATCCTTAGCTTAAATGCCATCTTTTCTATACACTCTTTCATTTCTCTTTATCCCAGTTCTTTCCTGGGATCTCACAGAATATACACCTTTATTGTAGCATTTATTTTCATGGTTGATTATGTGTCTCCTAGAATGTAAACTCCTTGAGATCAGGAAGTAGGTCATCTTTCTGCCCTTGCATTCCCTTCCCAACGCGATGTTTTAAAAGTAGTTCGTGATTGGTAACTGTTTGAATTAAGTTTGAAAGAACAACTGCTAAAAGGCTGGACGTTTTTGGGTCCACAGCTAGTTTACATTTATATCATAATTCTTAGTGTTTTTTTTTTAAAGTCAAAATGCATACAAAATGTTTTGTAGAAATGTTCACTCAGTATATGGTGCATTATAATTATTGAACAACTAGATTAAAGTTTTATTTTCTGTTGTGGAGTTTAGCAGCCTTCTAGGATGTGTGTATTTCACACAACTGATTTTTCGTATTGTGTCAATATCTTTCCTAGTACTTTTGCAAATTTTGCTTTGCTTCTTAATGTTGAAGCAATGTATACTTAAAAACAAGTGGGATCCAATATTAAGCTTTTTTTTTTTAGAATCAATTTAATTAATTTATTTATTTTTGGTTGCATTGGGTCTTTGTTGCTGCGCGTGGGCTTTCTCTGGTTGTGGTGAGCGGGAGGCTACTCTTCGTTGTGGTGCGCGGGCTTCTTATTGTGGCTTCTTGTTGCGGAGCATGAGCTCTGGGCGTGTGGGCTTCAGTAGTTGTGGCGCGCGGGCTCTAGGGTGCACGCTCCGTAGTTGTGGCGCACAGGCTTAGCTGCCCCGCGGCATGTGGGATCTTCCCGGACCAGGGCTCGAACCCTTGTCCCCTGCCTTGGCAGGCGGATTCTTAACCACTGCACCACCAGGGAAGTCCCTGAGCTTTCTCTTTTTAATACACTTTATTTTTTAGAGCATTTTTAAGTTCACAGCAAAATTGAGTGGCAGGCACAGGGATTTCCAGTATATGCTTTCCCTGCTCCTATTCATGCATAACTTCTCCCATTATCAACATCCCCTACTAGACTGGAACATTTGTTGCAATTGATGAACCTGCACTGACACATCCTCACCCGAAGTCCATAGTTTACTATTCATTCTTGGTGTTGCACATCCTATGGATTTGGGTCAATGTCTAATGGCATGTATCCACCATTATGATATCATTCAGAGTAGTTTCACCACCCTAGAAATCCTCTGTGCTCCCCTCTCTATCCCTCCCTCTCTACTAATTCCTGGCAATCACTGATCTTTTTGTCTCCATAGTTTCACCTTTTTCAGAATTGTCTTATAGTTGGAATTATGCACTATGTAGCTTTTTCAGATTGGCTTCTTTCACTTTGCAATACGCATTTAAGTTTCTTCCACGTCTTTTCTTGGCTTGTAACTCTTTACAGCACTACATAATATTCCATTGTTTGGATGTACCACTGTTTATCAGTTCACCTGCTGAAGGACATCTTGGTTGATTCCAGGTTTTGACGATTATTAATAAAACTGTTAAAAATATCCATGTGCAGGTTTTTGTGTTTTATATAAGTTTTCAGCTCCTTTGGGTAAATACTAAGGAGCGTGATCACCAGATCATATGGTAAGAATATGTTTAGTTTCGTAAGAAACTACCCAACTGTCTTCCAAAGTGGCAGTACCATTTTGCGTTCCCAGCATCAATGAATGAGAGTTCCTGTTACTCCACATTCTCACCACCATTTGGTTGTTGTCAGCGTCCGGATTTTGGCCATTCTAGTAAGTGTGTAGTGGTAGGTCATTGTCTGAATTTGCATTTTCCTGATGACATAAGATGTGGAGCATCTTTTCATGTGCTCATTTGCCATCTGTATATCTTCTTTATTGAGGTGTCTGTTAGATCTTTGGCCATTTTTTAATTGGGTTGTTTGTTTTCTTGTTGGGTTTTAAGAATATTGAGTTTTTAAAAATTGATTATATTTATTGTTCAACATGTCTTTTCCTGTCCCTGCTAGTATCTTGCTATCCTAATTTATGACATGTTTAGGACCTGTTAGTTGCAAGGCATTGTGACCCTCTGGAATTCACGGGAATAAGGTATGATTTTTGTCTTTTAGGAATTCATAGTATTGTGGGGAAGACCAGCAAATACAAATAACGGATTTCAAAAATTATTTTTAGGATTGCTAACATAAATGTGGAAAGGAGTGAGCTCAGAGATGAGATTAAATAGGAAAAGGATTGATCTACCCAGACCACACTGGGAATCTAGTCCTTAAATGGGGCTTATGGCAGAAGGAGGTAGAGGAGGGAACAGTATAAATAAAAGAATGAATATGCGAGGCAATAGCAAACTGATGAAGGAAGGGGCGTGGGGAGACAAACATTGTAAAGATAGTCTGAGACTGCCAGATTGTGGAGGGCCTTGATTACCTGTGGCTGAAGATGTCAGTTTTTATATTCAGTAGGGGAGTCATTGAAGGTTTTTGTGAAGGGAGTGAAAATCCATCTGTGCTTTATAAAGACAGTGGACAATATTTTCATTGAAATTAGGCACAATTTTCTTGCTCTGCCTATCTAGACCTTGGAAGGATTTGAAACTTTGTAAATTACTTTTTAGAGGTTGTCAATACTGGCATGTCAGGCTAGGACTGTACTTAATTTTGTACAGTACTGACCATAGCTGCTTAATGTATTTTTGTGAAGACGTATATATAGATATGTCTTTATATAAGATGTTCTTTCTAATATAATATTTAAAAGTTCTCATCATTGTGCTTAAAATGTTAAAATTCACACTGTAAATATGGGATTTGAAAGGTCTGGAAACCAGAAGCCAATTTTTGCCCTATAGATTCAAAGGCTAACTTCTAAATTTGGAAAACTTTTTCTTTCACTCACTGAACCTTTTTTTGAACTCCTGTGTGTCAGAATTGACCCCTTTATTGTTATGAAATGACCCTCTTTATCCCTGGTAATATTCTTTGCTCTGAATTCTACTTTTAAAATTAATTAATTAATTAATTAGACTGTGTCAGGTCTTAACTGTGGCATGCAGGATCTTTGTTGCGGCATGCGGGATCCTTCATTGTGGTGCCTGGGCCCTCTAGTTGTGGTGCGTGGGCACCAGAGCGCGTGGGCTCAGTAGTTGCAGCGCTTGGGCTCTCTAGTTGTGGTGAGTGGGCTCTAGAGCAGCAGTTGCAGCACACGGGCTTAGTTGCCCTGTGGCATGTGGGATCTTAGTTCCCCGAGCAGGGATCAAACCCGCGTCCTCTGCATTGGAAGGCAGACTCTTAAACGCTGGACCACCAGGGAAATCCCATGAATTCTACTTTGACATTAATAAGCTGCTTCTGCTTTTTTTTTATTGTTAGCATGATATATCTTCCATTATTTTACTTTTAACCTATCTAAGCTTTTTATTTAAACTTTGTCTTGCTTTTTTATCCAGTCTGACTGATCTTTGCTTTTTAATTAGAATATTAAAGTCATTTTGTTAATGTAATTAGTGATGTAATATGGTTAGGTTTCAATCTACCATCTTCCTATTTTTTTATTTGTCCCACTTGTTCTTTTTAAAATTTTTTATTTTATATTGGTGTATAGTTGATTAACAATGTTGTATTAGTTTCAGGTGTACAGGAAAGTGATTCAATTATACGTATACATGTATCTATTCTTTTTCAGATTCTTTTCCCATTTAACCATTTGTTCTTTCTCTTTTTATAGCATTTTTGGATTAACTTTTTTTATGTTGATATTTTATTTTTCATTGGCTTATTATATCTGTGTGTGTGTGTTTAATGTTTATTTTAAGGTTTCTAGTGTCCATCTTTAAATTACTATAGTCTGTTTTCAAACAACATAGCATTTCGTGTATAGTGTTAAGAACCTTGTAACAATATGCTTCTATTTCTCCTCTCTAGGCCTTTGTGCCATTGTGTCATTTGTTTTCCTTGTAAATATGTTATAAACTCCTCAATATATTGCTGTCACTTTTGCTTCGAATAAACAATTGTCTTTTAAAGAGATTAAAAATAAGAAAAAAAAGTGTTTTGACCTTTTTTGGAGGTCTGTATTCTTTTACGTAGATCCAGATATCCATCTGGTATCATTTTGCTTCTGCCTGAAGGAATTCTTAAACATTCCTTGTAGTGCAGATCTACTGGTGACTATCTTTTCAGTTCTTCTGTGTCTGAAGTGGCTTTCTTTTGCCTTCATTTTTTAAAATTTATTTGTTTAAATATTTATTAATTTATTTATTTTTTGGCTGCGTTGGGTCTTTGTTGCTGCACACGGGCTTTCTCTAGTTGCGGCAAGTGGGGGCTACTCTTCATTGCGGTGCACGGGCTTCTCATTGTTGCAGAGCATGGGCTCTAGGCACATGGGCTTCAGTAGTTGTGGCACGCAGGCTCAGTGGTTGTGGCTTGCAGGCTCAGTAGTTGTGGCACATGGGCTTAGTTGCTCCATGGCATGTGGGTTCTTCCCGGACCAGGGCTCGAACCTGTGTCCCCTGCATTGGCAGGTGGATTCTTAACAACTACACCACCAGCGAAGCCCTGCCTTCATTTAAAAAAGATATTTTCACTGGATATAGAATTATAGGTTGACAGCTTGCTTTTTTTCAGAACTTAAAATACATTGTTACACTTTTTTTTTTTTTTTTTTTTGCGGTACGCGGGCCTCTCACTGTTGTGGCCTCTCCCGTTGCGGAGCACAGGCTCCGGACGCGCAGGCCCGGCGGCCATGGCTCACGGGCCCAGCCGCTCCGCGGCATGTGGGATCCTCCCAGACCGGGGCACGAACCTGTGTCCTCTGTATCAGCAGGCGGACTCCCAACCACTGCGCCACCAGGGAAGCCCATTGTTCCACTTTTCTGGCTTGCATTGTTTTCAGTGAGATGTCTCGTAATTCTTTGTTGCTCTGCAGTGTGCTACTTTAATATTTTCTCTTTGTCCCTTGGTATGGATGTATTAATATTTTGGTAGCGTTTCTTCATGTTTCTCATGCTTGAAGTTTACTGACCTTTTTGATTTATGAGTTTGTAGTTTTCATCAAATTTAGGAATAATTTGGCCATTAGTTTTCCAGATGTTTCTGTCCTCTCCTTTTGGAGATTCCTATTACACATATTAGGTCACTTGAGGTTGCCTCATAGCTCAGTGATGCTCTCTTCTTTTGCTCCTCACCCCAGCCTTTTTTCTTTCTGTGCTTCATTTTATTTAGATAGCTCCTACTGTGGGTGTTTAAGTTAACTAATATTTTCTGTGTCTAATCTGTTAATCCCATCCAATGTATTTCTCATCTCTGGACATTTAATTTAGACGTTTTTATATCTTCCAAGTCTTTCCTTAACATGTTCATGATTTCCTCTAACTTGTTGGACTTAGGGACTATAGCTAGAATAACTGATTTACTGTTCTCATCTAATAATTCTAACTTCTGTGTGATTTCTAGGTCCGTTTCTATTTGTTGTTGTTTTTTCCCCTTATTATGGGTCACATTTTCCTGCTTTTTGCATGCCTGACAGTTTTTGATTGGATGCCAGACATGATGAATTTTACTTTCTTGAGTACTGAATATTTTTGCAATCATTTATATATTCTTGAGCTTTGTTTTGGGATGCAGCTAAGTCTCTTGGAAACAGTTTGATTCTTTTGAGGCTTGCTTTTTGAGCTTTAGACCAGAGCAGCCTTTAGACAAGGGCTAATTTTTCTCCCCACTCCTGAAGCAGTCAGTACCTTTCTGAGTACTCTACTCATTGCCCATGTATTAGGCTTTTTTTCACTCTGGAGCTATACCTGGGCGTGCATACACTTAGGGGATTGCTTCTCCTCTGCTTTTCCAATGATTTATTTCTTGGCTTCTGGTAGTTTCCTTACATGCTTATATTAACCATGTGAAGATTCAGGAGAACCCACTGCAAATCTCCGGAGCTCTTTGTATGACCCTTTGTACTGCAGTACTCTCTCTGTCCTTTGAATTCTAGCTACCTTTGGAATTCTCAACTCTGTCTTCTCAACTCAAGGCGACCCTTGGGCTCTATGTGGGTTCCCTCTCTCTGCTCTGTGTTTTGGATACACGCTGTACACGGTAACCTGGGACAGTCCTAGAAGTCATCTTGTTTGTTTTTCTTTTCTTAGGGACCACTGTCCTGTGCTACCTATTGTCTGGTGTCTGAACAACTTGTTTTCACATATTTCGTTTCTTTTTTTTAGGTGGGAGAATATATTGGGAATGGAAATTACAATTCTCTTTTTAAATATTGCGATTGTTTGAGCCACTACTTCCACGTCGTAATCTTTGTTTTACATTAAAAAGAGCATAACAGAAAACACATCCAGCCTGAGAAATGGAACATTTATTATATTTCTTTTTCAAAAAATTGATTATTGTGCACCTTTCAGATGAATTTTAGAATCACTTTGTGGAAGTCATCTCATAATTCTGTTGGTTGATTGATTTGCATTGATCATGGAACTTTTTTGCCTAATGTCCATGAACACTCCAGTGACTATACTTTGGGAAAAGCTACCCAAAGTGTACAGAATTTTGGAGGTTTTAGCTTCAGAGAAATGATTTGGGTTTTAAGTTTAATAGGAAAAATGTGTTAACTTCAGTTTACCATTACACGTTTTTTTTTAAATCAAGACTAGAGAAGGCCATCAGAGGTGAAACCAACATAATAACAATGTGATTGTGGCCTTTCCTACCTAAATTTGTGTAAAATTTTCTTTGGTACTAAAATACTTAGGAGGAGAGGGATACAATCACTTTATGAAAACATAATGCTTTCAGCATCTAAAGCTTGAGCCTAGGACCATCATGTATATATAAGATGTTAATATAATTATAAGAGGCTAAAGGTCATTACTTCTCACTGACTATATGTTATAGTAGTAATAGTCTAATTACTTTATATTTGATTATACTTTTAGATCTGTTTTGGATTTAAAAAAAACTTACACTTTAACTAGGAAGTCTCAAACACAACTTTTTTTGAGTTTTTTGAGTTAATGGTGACATACATGTTTTTTGACGTAGTTGATCAGATTTTTGTCCAGAAAATAGCATTCATAGCCTGGACAGAAAATTATAACTCATGTTTTTGAGTAACCTTTTCAAATCTATTTTTTCTTTTCACATAAATTGGTAGTGAGAATAAGTACTTGCCAATTGTAGAATGACCAGAAAGAACAGGAGACTGGAGATCAAAAGACCATTAGTCTAGGGCTTCCCTGATGGCGCAGTGGTTGAGAGTCCGCCTGCCGATGCAGGGGACACGGGTTCGTGCCCCATCCCACGGCTGGGCCCGTGGGCCATGGCCGCTGAGCCTGTGCATCCAGAGCCTGTGCTCCGCAACAGGAGAGGCCACAACAGTGAGAGGCCTGCGTACCGCAAAAAAAAAAAAAGACCATTAGTCTAGTTTTGATAAAGCCTGAGTCACTAGGAAGAGAAATAATGGACTAGAAGGCAGAGGTTTTTTGTTTGTTTGTTTGTTTGTTTTGTAAAATGGGCAGTTTTTGGTGACCACTTGTATTGCAGGGTAAGGGGAGGAAAAGGAAACCATTTATTCATGTAGTCAACCAATATTCTTTGCCCCCTCCAGCGTGGAAACTACTTGGATTAAAATAAGTAAGATCTAATCTGTCCCCTTAGAACTTTCTAGTTGGGTATACAAAGAGGAAATTATAGAGTGCGATAAGTACCATCCATGATAGGGGAAGTACCAGGTTTATCAGGAGCAAATGAAATTGTAACTTAACCCAGGCAAGGAAAATTTTTTTTGAAGAATCATTGTTTTAACCAAGTCCTCAAAGTTTCTGGGTAGGTGATGGAATCATTAACTGAGAGAAGAAACAGAAGAAAAGGAACAAATCTATAGAGAGGAGGGAGAAAGATTGTTTCATTTTGGAAATGTTGAATTTGAGGTGCAGTGGAAGCATCCACATAGAGAATGGTTAGTAGTGTCTGTTACTTTGGAAAAAATATGGTGTTGCTGTCGTACAGTATTTGAAGCCATGGAGTAGCAGGGATCTCTTTCTCCTGGTGATGTGGTGTGATATGATAATGAGGTAAAGTTTTTTACCTGTAGGAAATAAAAATTCTAGAATTACCAAGTCAAAAGATTTGTCCGCATAAAATTAGGGCCTGGCAAATTATCTTCCAAAAAGGCTTTGGGGGTTTATGTTTCTGCAAGAGTGTATAAGCACATGTGTGTTTTCTCTATACCTTTAACAGTGATTGGCAAAAATGGTATCATGATTTAACATGGCATTTTCTTGATTGTTAGTGAATATTAGGTTGATTTGCACCTTCTTCCCATCTTAGATTATATAAATATCTCCTGTATTTTCAAAGTTTTTTGTTTCAGATTTTTTTGTTTTTAAAAAGTTCTTTACTTCATTCATTTTATAAAAATGAAAAAGATTTAAAAAAAAATCCAAGCCATACCAAAAAAGTATAAAGAAAGGAACAAATCACCCCAAATTTGGGTCACACAAAAGTAAATAGTACTAATGTTTTGTATTTCAGACATCTCTGTAGTCAGATATATAGGTATAAGATTTCATACAGAGACTAGTTTTATGAAATGCAATAGACTATAAATGTTATTTTTTAGAAAATTAATTTTATAAGAAAAAACTAAAATTAAAGGACAGGAATTATTAAGCTTATGATAATTCTTTTAACACATCAGTCATTTCTTTATAAAAGTGGTGTTTGGGTTTTTTTTTTTTTTTTTTTTTGAAGAAATATCTGTTAAGAGTGGCTGTTAACTATTGTTTTGACATAGGTTTCAGTTTGATAGTATTGATTTTATTTTCTGAGAATGGCTTGGGCTGAGTGTTACAATTGTGTGTAGTCCCTGCTGGGGAACCATGTACCTAGTAAAATGACTTGTACTTGGTATTACTCTCCTGCCAGGGAGACTCCTTTGGATGTTAATGCCTTTCTCCCAATAAAGCAGCACAGTGCCCTGGAAGATGGCCCACTGATGAGGTTCAATGGTATATAGTATGTAATGAGAGGCTTCTAGACCTGGAATTTTCCTAGGGTTATCTATTCACCCTTTTAGTTTACTTCTTTCCAAACTGAAGGATATTAGAATTCTATGGATTTTTTGAACTCACCTTCTTTCTTCTGTATTGTTTCATAATGTACACACACACACATATACTTTTATTCATTTTCTAGATATTAGGGGAGGAGTGTGTAGTATGTGTGTAGGTAATGTGTGTATAACTTTGCTCTACCAATGTGTAACTTCTTTGCTGGAACAAATTGTACTGGTAACATTAATTGAATAGTCCATACTTCTGCTCCGATTTGAAATACCCAAATATGCTTATATCATCTACTAAATTTTTGTGGTTCTGTGTCTAAATTATCTGTTTCATTGATCGATTTGTCCATTACTAGCATATTATTATTACAGTTTTAATTATTATAATGTATTGAATAATAATATGTTTTTATAATCTGATAAAGCAAATTTCTCTTTATTTTGTTTGGTTATTTTTAGTATTTTCCTATTAAGGAAACTTTCTACTAATATATACGTTCTTGTGTATGCCTCTTCCTATATATATTTTCAACTTGGATATGTAACAAAGTCTAAAATAAGTCAAATGTCTCTTCATTCTCAAGACAACAAGAGGATTACAGATGCTTTATTTAAATCCAGTACTTGACCATTATTATTGTTGCTGTTATGTTGTCCATATTTTAGATTTTTCCATTTATTTACCAGTACTTTGACACACCATTCTTTTGTGTCTCAGAAGTTGTGTCTGATCATTATTCTACCTGAAGCCTTCTTTTAGAATTCCCTTTAAGGGAGGATCTGTTTGTGCTAAACTCAGTTTTTGTCCAAAAATGTGTTTTCATATTTGTTTTTGAGGATAATTTCAGTGATATATAAACTGTATGTTGACAACTATTTTTGCTTAGAATTTTGAAGATATTCCAGACTTCTGACTTCCACTGTTGTTGAAAAGTCATTTCTTTTTATTTGACCTAGGATTCACTGGTCTTCCTGATTTCAGAGAATTAGTTTGTCTCTACAAATCTGGGAAATATCTTTTAGAATATTGCCTCCTCCTTGCCATTCATGTTATATTTTGGGGGGATTCTGAATAAACGTATGTTAGATTTTCTCCCTGTATTGCCTGTAACTTTTAACTACTCATCTCTTTGTCTCTCTGTGCTACATTTTCTCTCTCCACTGCTTTTCTTATCTTTTGAGTTTGTTTTTATTGACTTAAGTAGGTACAAAAGAATATTCGTAAGTTATGAAGAACCGTGATGCAAAGAATACCTATGTTCTCGCTACCAAGTTTTAGAAAAAGAAAATTACCATTACCTGGAGTCCCTTGTGTATTCTCCATTCCATTCCCCTTTCTCTCCTCTCATGGGTAGCTACTATTGTGGACTTTGTATTTATGGTTTCCTTTGTGTTATTCATACTATTGCTACATGTGTTTGTATTCTTAGGAAATATTTTTTTTAGTTTTGTAGTCTTTTAAACTTTATATAAATGTAATTCTGCATGTATTTTCTCTACTTTTGTTTAATAATATACTCTGATGTTTGTTCATATTGTTGCACTGTAGCTGCTACATTCTCATTGCTCCATTGAGGTTTTTTCCCCATTGAGTTCTAAATTTTACTTCATTTTTCATTCCAGAAGTTCTTTTTTCCCCCCCCAAATCTACTTGACCAATTTTCATTATTTTTATATATATATATATATATATATATATATATATATATTTTGGTACGCAGGCCTCTCCCATCGCGGAGCGCAGGCTCCGGACACGCAGGCTCAGCGGCCATGGCTCACGGGCCCAGCCGCTCTGTGTCATGTGGGATCTTCCCAGACTGGGGCACGAACCTGGGTCCCCTGCATCAGCAGGCGGACTCTCAACCACTGCGCCACCAGGGAAGCCCCTTCATTATAATTTTTAAAGTTTATTCCTCATTAGCAAACTAAATCTTTGATTTCTTTAAACCTATTAAACATACTTATTTTCTGTTCTCTGATATTTTCAGTATCTGAATGAAGTCTTTGATAGCCTGATTCTGCTGGCTGTTGATCCTGATATCCTTGTTAAAGTTTTGTAATTTTGATTGTAAGCTCATTTTCTTTGGAACTTCATCTTTGAGAACTCTTTGAGATTCCAAAGAGTTCAGTTCAAATATTTGGTGGTTTCTGTGGGTTGCTTGGAGCATTACCAACCTGAAACTACTTTATAATATTCTTCACCTGAGTATTTTCTGGTACCATAGCTTGAATTCTGGCCACTAATTTGTATGAAGGGAAATTTTCTTTTTCTGTGTAGAAACTTTCAGCCATGGTCAAAATGAGCAGCTTTATTGCTCGCAGTCCTGCACAGAGGGTGTTTGTCTCATTCACCTTTATGCTGATGATATAGCCCTATGGAGTTTAATGGGGGTGGGGGGGTTAGCCCTAAGCTTTTTCTTCGGCCTCTGTGGACCTCAGGATGCTCAAAACAAGATCAGGGTCACCAGAACTGGATTTAGTAGCTAACCCTCAAGACCCAAGCCAGCTTATATATTTTCCAAAATTCCTACTGTTTCCACTTTTGGCTTTGCCAACTCCGTAATCTTTCAAAAAGATACTTTTATGTTTCAGCCATCATTTTTCATTGTTTACAATGGAAGAGTCATTTAGGAAATCTACTGTTGTATACATTGTAAATGAAAGATAATTTTAGATTTTTTTCTGTGCAGTTAAAGACATGTGCCAAACTCAATTCCTGAGGTTACTGTGGGTTTGGACATTTTTCATGCACTTTCTCCTCTTTTACAGTAGTGGTAACTTTCCTAAAATAATAGCAATTTTTCCTGTTTTGTGTGTAAAATGTTCTTTGAGAGTAAATGAAGCAATAAGATTAATTGCGTTGAACCCAGTCTTCGAAGAATCTAGGCACTCATGTATGTCCTTAGGACATCTGGCTTAATGAATCTTTACCCTCCTAAGGCTGTTTGGGAAATACTTTCTTAGGAGAGAATGTCTCAGACCCAAAGCACATAATGTGTAGTTCATAATCAGATTTTAGTTTCAGTTTGTTTACTTTTGTATGGTAGCTTTTTCTTTTTCTTTTCTTTTTTCCCTTTCCCCTTGGTTAGAGATAATCAGGTGTCTTATAGTACAAATATATCATAATAATCGTACTTTAAAAAATGTTTGCAGTGGAAGTATGCGAGACCTAACAGCCCAAGTGACTGTAACAGCACAATTCCCAGAAGTGACTATCCAAGCCCTTGGAGAAGATGAAATAACATTAGAATCTGTGCTTCGTGGAAAGTTTGCTGCAGGTAAAATAATGTTGCTGAAAATTTAGCAACATTATTGCTAAATTTAATAAGATTAATAATAAACATATATTAAGATAAATAATATTAAGCATATATTGCAGTTCCTTTAAAGTGGAAGAAAAAAAAGCAGAACTGCTTAGAGTGGTCTTATGTAACTATATTACATCTACAACTACATATGTATTAATTTCTACCTACTTGAGCACATTGTCATTGAATCTCCTGGGGTATTATAGTTCATTTTTCCTTTTTGCAATACCATATATTTTATATCTCTTAGTATTGAGTATGTGCATTTGGAAAGTAGAAATGATACATGGCTGGTTTTCCTTTATATTTAGTAAGTTTTATCGGTGATGAGTTTAGATTAGAACGTGAACAGTCTTACGAATAGAAAAACCTGATTGTAGTGCCCTAGGTGATACAATATATTCTGAAAGTCTTATTTCTTAATTCTATTAATCTGAACAAGATCTTAATAATAATGATGTTTTACATTATATAATACAGCAGAGAATTAGACCAGAGAAGCCATTAAACTATGGATTTCAGTCTAGTGAAATATGTTGCAGAAGACTTTTCTGAAAATGAATTTTATAGCCATCCTGCCTAGCAGGAAGACAACAAAACATATAGATCAGTAATTTAGCTATTTATAGTGCTATTCTCTTGAATATTGAAGGTAATAACAGTACTACTCTTACATACTAGGTACTGTAACAACTTTTCATTGAGGTAACTACTAGGTTTCTCTAATTAGGCACTGTTCTATGTAACTGAGAATCAAATAGGTTAAGTAACTTGGTCCCAGTTACATAGAAAGCAAGTGGCAAAAATGAGCTTTGAACCCATGCATTCTTGGTCCCCACTGTGCCATGCTATTTTTTTAAAAACTCTTTAGTCTCTCTCAGCTATAATCTAGTATATACAGCTATTTATTTGGATGCATGGTAGACATCACAAATTTAGTAGTAAAAATTAACATCATTCATCTAGCTGTTCAAGGGAAAATTCAGGGTCTAGTTCTTGATTTTTCTGTATTACTCACCTGCCTATATATTATTCATCAGCAAGTAAATCCTTTTAGTTCTGCCTCTGAGATGAATCTCCAGTCAATCCCCTTTTCTCTATTCATGGCCACCATAAGCATAAGGTACCATCTCCCTACTTCTGCTCTGGTCCCACCTTATTGTCCATTCTCTGCTTAGCATCTGGACTAACATTTAAAAATGTAAATCAGATTGTCACTGTCCTGCTTAAAACCCTCCAGTTACTTTAGATTGCATGAAGAATAAAATCCAGACATGACTAGTCAGAGGCCAAGAAGGGCTTCTGATATTTCCTATTATTGTACTGGTTATGTCTCGTCTTCTCAGATTTTGAACTCTTCAGTGACAGAATCATGAGTTATACTTTTATAACTCCCATAGCACCTAGTTTAACTCTTAAGGTATAATGTAGTAAAAATATGAGTTTGGGAGTTAAACAAACTTGCGATCCACTTCTGGCTCTGGTATTTGTAGCCATGTGGGTTTTGGGCAAGTCATTCATTCATACAGTTGTATGAAAGTTTAGTTGCCTTATTTCTGTATTGAGGTGTAACAAGGAGTAAGTGAGATAATGTATTTAAGCATATAACATGGTACCTTTACTGAATGGTTACTTTATTATTATTGCATTAGTAGTTGTTCAATTTATTTTACTAATTAGAGGACCACTCTTCTATAAATGCTTAGATTTCAGTTTGGAGATAATGGCTGTATATTATATATGTAAAAGAGCTAACTGCTATTTAGTTTTGTTGTATATATACAATATTAAAATAAGCAACATTTTTGTTTTTTTTCTTCTAGGGAAAAATGGACTTGCTTGCTTGGCTTGTGGTCCGCAACTTGAGGTAGTAAACTCTCTAACAGGAGAGCGGTTGTCTGCATATAGATTCAGTGGAGTGAATGAACAGCCTCCTATAGTCCTAGCTGTGAAAGAATTCTCTTGGCAGAAGAGAACTGGATTGTTAATTGGATTGGAAGAAGCAGAAGGGAGTGTTCTCTGTCTTTATGACCTTGGTTTATCAAGAGTGGTTAAAGCAGTTGTTCTTCCTGGAAGGGTAGGTACTGCTTAAGATATGTGGACATTCTGCTTTCAAAACCGAACCCCTGCTGGTTACATGGGTGTGTTCACTTTGTGAAAATTCATTGAGCTATATACATTTGTAATTAGATTACTTTTATGGAAGTTTGTTGTTTTTCATTAAAAAGTTTAAAATAAAGAGGTTAAAAATATATTATCAAAACAACATAACATTTAAAATAAAACTTTCTTTGGACAAAGAAGATGTGGTGTGTGTGTGTATATATATATATATATATACACACACACACACATATATACACACAATGGAATATTACTCAGCCATCAAAAAGAATGAAATAATGCCATTTGCAGCAACATGGATGGACCTAGAGATTATCATACGAAGCAAAGTAAGTCAGAAATATTAGAAAGTCTAATGTTTAGACTCTAAAATATTTCAGTGTATCATATTTTAGACTCCACATATGATATCACTTATATGTGGAATCTAAAATATGATACAAATCAACATATCTATGAAACAAAAACAGACACAGAGATAGAACAGACTGTGGTTGCCACAGGTGGGGTGGGGGTGGGTCGGGGAGGGAAGGGATGGGAGCTTGATATTCAGAGAGACAAGCTATTATGTACAGGATGGATAAACGACAGGGTCCTGCCGTATAGCGCAGGGAACTGTATTCAATATCCTGTGACAGACCATAATAGAAAAGAAAATATGTGTATATATAAAAAGAATATATATCTATGTATATGTATAACTGAGTCACTTTGCTGTACAGAAGAAATTAACACAATGTAAATCAATGAAATTAAAAAAAAATTAAAGTACAACTTCCTTATTCTTGGTTAGAAAATTACAGAGTAAAAATAGTGATGACATGTAGTGTTCTTATATATGAAAAGTATCATCTGAGTTTTGTTCTTACATCCAGTTGTGTTTTATGAGGATACCAAAAGTTTATAAAAATATTATATTCATTACTATGCCATTTTTTCCTTGCCTGTTTTTTTCTCTTTTAATTTGAGACTGTAGCCTTGCAGCAGTATGTAAAATATGTCTTTATTACCATTTAAGATGTGAATAATATATTTAAATAGTGAGTTCATTTATATTCACCATTTATTAATTCTAACATATGTATGCCTTGATATGCCAGGCATCTTATCCAGTAGTAATTATAGAAGTTCTTTGAATTCAGGTTGTTTCTTCAGCAGATTTATTACTGCTCTTTTTACATGGTGAGAAAATGTATACACTTACAAATACACACAGACAAAAATCATGGAAGAGTAGAATTCTTTTTCTACCAGTGTGAAAGAAGTATGCACTTTACACACAAAAGTATATGTAACTATGTATGCATATATATGTATGTAATGTATATTGTCATAGAATAGAATTTTTAAAGTTAAAAGGGAGCTTAATGACAAAATAATAATGTTTTTATAGTGAGGAAGCCAACCCAGTGGGCTAATGTGGGGTCTGAAGTAATTTATAGCCTGGTATCTTATATGTACTTGCCAGTGATGATGATTTTAAAGACAGAATTATTTTTGGCAATTTATTGAGTGCTTACTGTAAATCAAGCTATGTGCTAGATTTTGGGGGTAAGTAGATGAATTGAACTTGGTACATGCTGTCCAAAAAGGCTTGTAGTCTAGTGGGAGAAGACAGATTATAGGATGATAGCATAAATATAATAAGTGCTTTGATAATTTTAGCACTTGGAACGTGGAGAACACCTGGATGATTTCTGTTCAAAAAGGTTGGACATTTTAGGCAAAGAGACCAAAGTGTAAAAAGTCACAGAGTATGGAACATTTGGAAAACTAATGTTATTTAGAACGGCGGGCGAGAAGGGAAGGAGGAAGTGGGTGCCAGAAATGGTGAGGATTGAGATTGTGAATGGCCTTATTTGCAGTTAGGGGCCTCCTCTTAAAGTCTGTGGTGAAATCATTTTAAATTTAAAGTGGAATTGTAGTGTAAAAAGCTATTTGGTTGGGGTAGTTCAGGTAAATAAGGATGATGGACTGAACCGAGGAAGTGGCATAAGAAATGGAGAAGATGGGACAGATTCAAAGTAGATTCCAGAGGTAACATGGACAGGACTTGTTGATCATTTGGATAAGAGTAATTGAGAAGGAATAAGAATTAGATACATTATTGGTTGCTTAATTGGATGAATGGTTGATATCACATGGAATATAGGGGAAGGAAAAGATTGGGAGAGGAGTGATAGATACCTTCAAAAGGAGTTCAGTCAACTAGCTCTTTTTTGACTAGGGCACAGTATCCCCTCTTAAATTTGCTTTTAACTGCCTCACTTTAAAATTAATTAAGGTAGCATTGTCGATAACTTCATGTATAGTATTTATATGAGGAATGCAAACAGATCCCTTACCCTTCACTGAAGGAATTAAAGAGAACATGCTTTAGTATTTATAGACATTATTACATAATTTAGAAAAGGAAGACAATCCATGAAATTACAGCTTTCAGAATTAGAAACACTAAGGAATGTTTTGTGTACTAATGAAATATTGAGAAAGCCAGGGTTTTGTCTGTAATAATAAATTACAACCTGAAACAAACTTTAACCTTACATTAACACATAAACCATTGATAGCAAATTTCCTCTTTTCTTTCTAGGATATTCATCAGTATTATAGTAGAAATCACCAAATACTTAATTATCAAATATCATACCTAATTAATTTTTGTGAATTAATAAGAAACAGAAGGAAAGCTAAGTGTAAACTAAAATACAGACTATTAGGTACAGACATTTAAAATTTGACTCATGAGATGAAGAGGAAAAATACAACTCCATAATGTAGCTACAGTATGATTTTCTTTAAGTAATTTCAGTCCTTGTTAAATGTCAGTGATCCAGTTACTGCCAAAGCTTTGTGTGAAGTCCATTATAATGTAGCCCTTTTAAAGAAGGTTAGACCTCTTCAGGCTTTAGGGCATAAAAAGGACCTTTTTAAAAAAGTGTAAACAGTAAATTTATCTGGAATGATTTATTTTTAGTCTTCCTTAGAGAAGAGGCTATATACTTATACAGTAGCTGGTTAAGAGTTTTAAAGTGAGAAAAATCTAGGTTTCAGTTTTATACTTAATGACTGTGTGACTTGAATAACTTGGCTATTCTAAGCCTCAGGGTGTTTCATCTTTAAACAGAGATAATTATATATAGTCTGATATCAAAGGGTTATTGTGAATTGATTAGCATAATGCCTGGAATATAGTAAAGTCTTGATAAACATCAGTTATTATTCCAACTGCACCATGTGATTCTTGTTATATCTGAACATTTCATTATGTTATTCAGATTTGCAAGTATCAAATGCAGATTTATGATTCTGTATTGGAAAATGTTAACATCTGTATAACTAATACCTGCTTTAACCTCAAAATTTGTTTTCTCACTTTGTATAAGAAAAGCAAATGATATATTCTGCTTTCTAGGTAACAGCTATTGAACCTATAATTAATCATGGAGGAGCCAGCGCAAGTACTCAGCATTTACACCCAAGCCTGCGATGGCTTTTTGGTGTGGCAGCTGTGGTAACTGATGTTGGACAGATCCTTCTTATTGACCTGTGTTTGGATGACGTGTCATGCAATCAGAATGAAGTAGAGGCATCAGGTAATTAATTAGTCATTCTTTGCTTGAAACCAGAAATTAAGCACCTGAGTATTCTGATGCAATGGATTGATTTTTTTTTAATAGTCAGAAAATGTTATATAGAAACTTCTTTATGTATCTTTTTTTAAAAAAATGTTTGCTCCTATTTTATTGTTTTGGGCACTATGGAGATTTTTTGCATGAGTTATTCTACTTTATTGATGAAGTGTTTATAGACTAGGTCTTGAAAGAGATAGGGGTATGTTTCCAGATATACACTTGAATAATATATTCAAGTTATTAAGTAAATGCCAGAAGAAGGGCTGAAAGGTATAAAATCTTGTTCCTACAGTAAGCCCAAGATAGAAATAAAGCAATAAATAACAGTAATTTAAAAGTCTTCCCTCACAAAATAACATCCTAAAATAGAACTAACGCTACTTAAGTGAAGAGAGATAATTTTCCCCCTTTAATACTAATGCATATATTTATAAATCTACTCCTCAAGTGCTTTTTGTTTTGTTATTTTTGTGATTTATGAGACTCTTGATTGGTTTATGTAGGGAGGAGAGCTAACCTAAAAACTTCTAAAAATGTGTGTATTACCAATAAAGTTTCAGGAAAGGACTATTCCTTGAGGACCTTCTTGATTTTTAAAATAGTCCTCTTGGGACTTCTGGTGGTTCAGTGGTAGGGAATCCATCTTACAATGCAGGGGACTCGGGTTTGATCCCTGGTCAGGAAACTAAGGTCCTACGTGCTGCGGGTCAACTAAGCCCATACCCTGTAACAACTGAGCTCAGGCGCCTCAACTAGAGAGCCTGTGTGCTGCAAACTACAGAGCCCACGTGCCCTGGAGCCTGTGCGCCACAACTAGAGAAGAGAAAACCTGCACACAACAACTAGAGGGAAGCCCGTGTGCCTCAATGAAGATCCCGCGTGCCGCAACTGAGACCCGACACAGCCAAAGATAAATAATATAATAAATAAATAAATAATAAATCTTTAAAAAAAAAAGTCCTGTAATATTAGTGCAGATCTGTTTATTTATGGATCAGCTAAGAAATAGATATAAATAATCAGTATTTTGTCCCAATTTATAATGAGTATAACTAATAAGAACTGTTGGTATGTAATAAAACTGATTAAAACTGCAAGTGGTAAAAATTATGTTTGACCAGAAATAACTGAAGAACCAGATTATCTGATCAAAATTTAAATCTGCAAAATATGACATGAAACAGTTTGATTTGGTAGAAATAATGGCCACACATGCACTTAAGGAAAAAAAAAATTCTCATAGTGATGGAAACTATACCTGGAAATTTAATATGTATTAAGATCTGATTGATCTTAATAAAATCCCAGGTAAAGTTGAAATGAAAAGAATTGATTAGTATAAATAACAGTAACTAAAAATGAATTTGTAGAATATTAGAAATGATTTAACTGCTCTTTGTAGAAAATTGATGAAGGAATTAGTCTTGATGGAGTTTTGTTCCAGAGTGTTTTGTAGATGATATCGCTATAGGTCTAAGGCTAATTAAAATACCTGTATTCATAATTAAAACTCTTCAGATCAAAATAGTAGAGTTGAAACATGCTTTATTTCAGGAGTCAATAGTTAGTAGTTAAATTCAACACAAGGGTAATTTTATAATGAAACTCTGGATTGTAGTCAAAGATCAGAATCAGTTTCTCAATTCTGAGAATTAGGAAGCCATTGAATTTTATAGCATACAAAAAGTTGAGTTTTGGGGTTTAATGCAAAATTAATTTTTTGTTTACAGAAGTAATTTATAATTACAGCTATTTAGACTTCACTGAAACACACACAACGTAGAAAATGAAGTTCCTAACATGATAAACATATTATACATACTATTTTGCAACTTTTTCAAACTTAACAGTATTTCTTATACATCTTTCCATATCAGTGCATATAGAGTCTACTTTATTCTCTTGAATAAGTTTACAGTATTCCATTTATTAACTAGTTATTTTGGCAAAATGTAATCACTTGCTGTTTTCTGGGGGAAAAAATCAGAAGCAGAATGGATTAGGAGGGTAATCATTCAAGTACAATGTGATAGGATTTTTTCCCCCTTCATAACAGCATTGAGGGAATCTGCTCTTGCACAAGTTATATCAATGAATGGGCCTGAATTTTTTTTTATTTAAACATTTCGAACATCTTCAAGTAGATAGACCAGTATAAAAATTCCCACAAACCTGTTACCTAAATTCAAGTCAGTTTTCAGAATTTACCCATATGTGCATCTGTTCTCTTTCATTTCCCTTTCCCCACCTTCTCTCTCTCTCTCTTTCTTTTTTTTTCTTTTTTTTCTTTTTTCTTTTTGGCTGCACCGTGTGGCATGCGGGATCTTAGTTCCCAGACCAGGGATTGAGCCCTTGCCCCCTGCATTGGGAGCACAGAGTCTTAACCACTGGACCACCAGGGAAGTCACCCTTCTCCCTTTTTTACTCTGTACTAATCTAAAGCAAATAACAGTTATTTTACTACATAATCATGATGTGGTTTAACACTGTTAACGACATTAAATATGGACTTACATTTGATGGTTTGCGTCTCATGTCTATTAATTTAGAGCCGTCCTCCCTCTATCCTGTCCTTATTCATTTATTTATTTTTAGTGCCACTGACTTGCTGAAGATGTTAGTTATCTGGTAAAATGCCCCACATTTTGGAATTATCTGTGTGTCTTCATGTGATGTCATTTACATTTTGTATTTTCTGCAATTGTTAAGTTAGCTCTGATTAGATTGATTTAACACTTGACAAGTATACTTCAGAAGTGCTGGGTATTTCATAATGTATCACAGCAGGAGGCACATGGTGTCTTGTTTCATATTCAGTGATCAGTGGGTTCAGATGACGACAGCATGATCCATCAACCTTTGTACCAGTGGTTCTCGGGTGATTTTTTGCCCTCCAGATTTTTGGTCATATCTGGAGACATTTTTGGCCATTAATACTGGAGGGAGATGATGCTACTTGGCGTCTGGTAGATAGAAGCCAAGGATGCTGTGAACATCCTATAAAGCACAAGACAGCCCCCACAGCAAAGAATTATCTGACCCAAGATGTCAATGGAGCCAAGGTTGAAAAACCATACTTTGTTTCATCCACTGAGATTGTTGCCTAGGTCTCTTGTGTCATTAGGGCTGCAAAAAAAGATGATTTTAAAGTTCTGTTAATCTAAAGAATAATTTTCTGATTAACTAGGGCCATTTGTTCACCTTGAAATACAGTTTGTACAGAAAAGGGAGAATAAATGCTTATATTACTATTTCTTTAAGTACTAATTTTCAGAGTAAGAAGCTGGTACTCAGCTACCTTCAGTGTTTCAATTCATTAAGGTCTCTTGTAAGTAAGGAGGGCAGGAACTCATGGGGTTTTATATATTATACTTAATGTGTTTTATTCATTTTCATTATTTTCTTCTCATGCCCCAAAATGTTCTGTTTTTGCTAACGAAGGCACCTTCATGTAGTCTGACACATCCCCTCAGATTTTGATAGCTTCCTAGATTTCTGGCACAGGATGTGCCAGGCTCATCTTATATATTTTCTGCTTCTGACTTGGAACCAGCCATTCTCCAAGGGGAATATTTAGGTTGTTAGTTGTAAATTTGAATAAAGAAACCATCAGCTTTATTTATGATTGTTAAGGAAATTGTTTAATTCTTTTAAAATAAAGAGTCTACTTTAGATAATATTTGATGTGTACTATGAGATTTTTAAGAAATTATACAATTAAATATACTTCGAAAATTATAGCATTTAAAATAAAGGCAGTTATTTCATAGTTCAGTATGCTTTGTTATCACTAATCTTATTTTAATTGACCCCAGTAGTTTTCAGTTGCTGCTTGAATAATGGGCAACACACTTGCTTTTATGATGTTTATAGTTTGTTAATCTTAACTTGTCTTATTTATTTTTTAGACCTTGAAGTTATAACTGGTATCCCAGCTGAAGTACCACACATCAGAGAAAATGTGATACAAGAGGGACGCCATCTGTGTTTTCAATTAGTAAGCCCATCAGGAACAGCTGTTTCAACCCTTAGTTACATAAACCGGACAAATCAGCTTGCTGTTGGTTTTTCTGATGGGTATCTAGCACTTTGGAATATGAAAAGCATGAAAAGAGAGTAAGTACAACTTTTTCTCTTCGATTATGTGATTATTGGTAATTTCTTTGTGAATGTAACTTGTTCTCAATTACTAATATTTAAAAATTAACATAAACAGGAAAAGATAGGATAATGATTGAATGACTATGTAATTTTCCATTGCATTAAATTATAACTTTGTATAATAAAGGAGTGACCTAGCACATGAATTTCGGTTGATTCAGTATATTTAAAAGGCATTTCAGGGAATTTCCTGGTGGTCCAGTGATTAGCACTCTGTGCTTTCACTGCTGTAGCCCGGATTCAGTCCCTGGTTGGGGAACTAAGGTCCTGCAAGCAGTGTGGTTCGGCCAGGGGAAATAAAGGCATTGCTGTCATTGTGGTGTTCAATTTGCTAGTAACTATGACTATATTAAGATAAACTACGTATTTGTATAGTATGAATTCCTTCAGAAGTACTTTTCTACATAACCATATGTGTAAGGTAGTTTAATAGTAGTAGTTCTCAGTTCACAGAAAAACAAAAGCTTTTTTAAAAAGTTACAAAATACTGTGTTAAAAATTTTTTATGCTGTCAAAAACTTCCCCCGAGTATAATTATATTGATACTTTTCTATTAATCTTTATGTTGTTAAAATTGCTGAGGAATTGACTCTTTATTGAGGGAGGTAAGGCACTATAGGTTTTAAGTCTAATCTCTGTTAAGAGTTAAGTAGATACCTATTTGTCTCTTAAGTTGTCAATTTAATATTTATTTCTTCTTTCTTCCAAGTAATATTGGAATATTTTCTTGAGTAATTTTTCTTGCAAATGAGTCAACAAAATATTCACCCTTCCAAACTTCCTGCTGAGTTCGTCTCACCAACAAATTGGTACCTACTTGGCTGTGTTTGGTTATAAATACTTGCCAAGTTAGAAGTGAAGGAAAAAGAGAGAGGTAGAAAATAAAGATTCTCACCTATACCCATTTTTTACTGTTGGGTTCTTTGATGATATTAGAGTGTTACTAGCCCCTTAAGTAAACATTAACGGTCCTTGCACCTCCTCAAAGTCAGATTTTTCTGCAAAGTGCCAGTGATGAAGTGGCAATGCTATTGCCTAGTAGCTCCCTATGGGAAGTCCATCTCAACTCTCTTTGTTGATACCTTTTTATCAGCTCTTGGTTTTGCATAGCTCCCAAAGGAGTGCCTGGAGAACCTGGCTTTTACAGTGTTTTCTTTAGCACTATCATCCTTCACTGATCATGCTTTTCCAAAGGGTTTGTGAGAACTCTTCAGATTCTAACTCATTCTGTTGTCGTAATGGGGAAATTGACTCTAAACCCAAGCAGCTGAAATAGAGTGTTGTGGCAGTATTTCATCTCTTTCTAGAGTACCTGTTATTGGGGAACAGTACATCGTGGCATACGTTTACACGCCTGGAAGGACTAGTTCACACATGTGTATATGCATGTGCTTTAGTAATTTTAACCCTTCCCAGTTCTACCTGGGAGATGGGGTGCCATGCTCATTGTCTTGATGTCTTGTACCCTGTGTATTTTTGAAGATAAGACGATTGTATGAACAGCAGTTGCTCTAACCCAGATTCTTACATGAGGCATCTTTTTCCTTTTCATGAAATTATAACTTAAAAGTATGAAGTGTACTGATATTTGTGCCTGTTATAGATACTACACACAGTTGGAAGGTGGAAGAGTTCCTGTATATGCTGTCACTTTTCAAGAACCTGAGAACGATCCTCGTAATTGCTGTTACTTGTGGGCTGTTCAGTCTACACAAGATAGGTAAGTGTGATACATGTGGTTTTAAATATTTGTCAGGAATGGAGTAGCAGTTAATTTCTTTTGCAAAGCTTTGTACTGTGTTGTCCCTTTTTAGTGAAAGTGACATAAATTCAGTGAATTAGAAAGTGGTAGTTGAAATGACTTTAAAAGGGAAATGATTATTTCTGCATGTTTGAGTAATGCTGAGATATCAGTAAGAAGAAATTGTGCTTACTTGACCTGTTTAGGTGTTATTTCAGAGAGTAAGCCAATACACATGAGTAGGCAATTTCTTATTCCTTAGGCAATTTTTATGGCCTTCTATGTTCTCTCATAAGAACATTTTTTCTCTTTTATAATGTCATTCCTTTTTTCTCTTTGTTGTGTATGTATCTGTACTGTGTTCTCTAGTCCCTCTGCTTGCCTTTTGCAGTATATCTTTAGGGTTAATTCAGTTAATTTTTCCGTCTTTCATAAGCTTTAATTTTATTCCAGCTATAGCTTGTGAGAAATCTTTCCTTTCAATTTAATTTCAAACTGGTTAAGCTTGTTCATTTGCAATGCTAGGACAGTGTAAGTATTGATTTTCTCTTATTTTTCATTGGTGTTTAGTACTTTCTTTGATGATCAATGAAACAGTTAAGTCTGTGGCATAAATGACATGATTTGATAACTGTTCCTAATACTTTCTCTTCCCAAGTCCGTACATGAATTGTGGTCAGCTTGGGTTTTTGTGTTAGATGTCTTCACTTTGAGGTTTTGTCTTACACTTTAGTGAGTAAGTCAGTGAAGGAAGAATTGATTTGTCACTTTGTCAATCCTGGAGGAAAATAGAAATAAATATATAGAGACAGCTATTGGGATATTCCTCATTAAGTGAAATCCGTATTTCCATCCATCTGAGTGTAATGTGGGCTGGCAGCAGCTTGAGTAATGTGCCTTGTGAAGGCTCCATGTGGTGAATGAGAAGGGACGTTTATCTGAACAATTTTTGTATCCCATTTATTTTTTCTTCCAGTGTTGCCTAAGTAAAGCACACCTATTGAAGAAAGGGAGAAGGACTATTAAGTAAAGAGTTATAGTCTCAGGCACATAAGATGTCACCTAAAATATGCAAGCAACATAAGCTTTAGTTAATTAGAATCAATAAATAATTAAATCAGTTATTATTTCAAAGGACTACATTTTGTGAAAACAGCCAAGTAAAACTAAATTCTTTACAGTGACCTCAGTTTTGTCACATGCACTCAATATTGTATGCAGATTAAATTTATTTGGACAATAAAAAGTGCTTAATGCATTAATATGATATTCAGTATTTCTCCTTAGCTAATTTCTGTTTCTTTCAGTGAAGGGGATGTTTTGAGTTTGCATCTGCTTCAGCTGGCCTTTGGTGACAGAAAGTGTTTGGCATCAGGACAAATTTTATATGAGGTAAATGGTAATGGTAGTATGGGTTCAGAGTACCATTTTGTTCATTGTTTGCCTGTTTTAAGATACTGAGATATTGAAATGTTATTCTTCTATTTAAGTTAATACTGTATTCGTAATATAATGTAAAAAGTATTAGATTAGGGATCAGGAGACTGGTATTTTACCAAGATAGCAATCTTAAAATCTTCAGGTGTCACTTTCCTCTAAAATGAGGGAATTAGACAAGACAAACTTGTGGCCTAATTGGTAGCCAGGAAAAATAACCCCACTTTCTTGCTCTAAGATAACAAGCAGTAAGCCATGGGGTGACTTTATAGTCTTGTCACTTGCAATTGTGAAAGAGGGTAAATGCATCTACGTTTTGTATGACTATTTTTCTGGCTGAATTCTTGAGGAAATAGTGGGGTCCTGCTAATAGCCATATTTGGTTAGCCATCACATTAACTTCTCTAGAACAGGCTTTCTTAACCTAGTATTTGAGGGTGTGTGTTTGGGTTTTAGGGAATTTGTGAAGTCCCTGAATTACGTGTGGCATCTTCATGATCACAGTGTCCGCGTCGTCCCTCCCCCCGCCCCCCCAATCCTCCAGTTCCACATCTGTGGATTCAACCAATCTCGGATCAAAAATATGCGGGGGGGTGGGGGGGAGGGAAATTCCAGAGGGTTCCAAAAAGCAAAACTGAGTTTTCCGTGCCACAGCAACTATTTACGTAGCATTCACATTGTATTAGGTATTATAAGTAATCTAGAAATGATTTAAAGTATATGGGAGGATGTGCGTAGGTTATATGCAAATATTACTCCATTTTATATGAGGGACTTGAGCATCCACAGATTTTGATATCCGAAGAGGGTCCTGGAACCAGTCCCTCATGGACAGCAAGGGGCAACGGTATGCATTTTTCTGGGGAAAAATTCATAGCTTTTGTCAGATTGTTACAGGGATCAGCGAACAAATTTTAAGGACTACTGTTTTAGAGCAAGAACTTCAGTGAAAACACAGAAGTAGGTTTGCTGGTCTAGAGTATACGTATATATAATTTTAATGCTTAGGTCCAGTTTACCCCCGCAACCAGTAGTGCATGAAGGTTCCCGTGTTCAGTAACAGCTTTAGAAGATTTCTTGGTAATATTTTTGGGAGACTAAATTTAGTCTTTTATTTGTGTTTTATGCTATATAAAATTTTAGAACCCTTTTCAATAATTTGTTCTCTTCAGTCTTTTAACTTTTTTGTTTTCTTTGTATTGTAAGAAAACGCTTTTGGAGAACATTTAATTTTAGAATGACTTTTTCCTAGAATCCTATTAGGATATAGATTGCTGTACATTTTCTATTTCAGGGGTTAGAGTACTGTGAAGAAAGATATACACTGGACCTCACAGGTGGCATGTTTCCTTTGAGGGGCCAGACTGGTAATACCAAACTGTTGGGATGCCAAACTGTAGAGAAATTTCGATCTCATGGTGACAGGGAGGAAGGCATGAATGAAGGTTGGTTAAAAGTACTCTTATTATATACCATGTGAATACTTGATTTAAGATTTATCTTGATTTAAGATATATGACAGGTATTGTTTTCTGTAGTTCATTGGAATACTAATTGTGGAATATATTCAGGTCTGTATGAGATATGAGGTATGTCTTGCTCTCCAGATTGCCATGTGTAGAACTCAAGAATTGAATAGATTAAGAAAATGAGAAACCCTTGTATTTTGATCCAGCTCTCAAAACAGACAGACATACAAAAAAATGTCTCTAGTTGTAACTAGTATGAATAGTCTTTGAATAATGTTTACCTCTGTATTTTTTGAGACGTATACGGCAAACATGCTTTGGTTGCCTTGAATTTTTTGTCTACTTTAGTGTCATTCCTTCTTCCTGGTAAACATCCTGGCATAGTGAAAATTGCATAGATCTTAGAATCCAACCAACATGGATTCAAGTCCCAGCTCTGTCACTAGTTGTAACCTTTCATAAATTATTTAACATTTGTGACTGAGCCTCTTGTTTCCTTACCTGTGAGTGGAATAATACATTTATACCTTCTGCAAAGGGTCGGTTGTGAGGATTGAATGTGATAATGGGATAGTTTTATTTAGTTCTGGGAATGTTCAGTGGGGCCCTGATTTTGTTTGTTCTTACTGGGATTCATTCTCATGGTTAGCTCATTCATTCCAGAGATGGCCTCTGTCCTAGTCCCCGCATCTATATTTGTGATCCATTCTTCACATCCAACTAAACATGTCAAAACAGAACTTATCAAACCCTCTCTCTTATTCCCCACTCACATCTTCTTTTTTATATTCCCTGTTAGTTGTGCCTCAGATTTTTACTTTCCTCTTTCCTTCTATTGATCTCTTAACTTTGTTCCTATCCTTCTAGGCCAGCCACCATCCAGGTACTTATGTCCCCCCACCCCACGCGTTACCATATAGCTGGATCAATCCTTCTCAACTAGAATTCTTCTAAAGAATTAAGCCCTAAAGCCTAAAGGCATCCATTTTAAGTATTGATATTCTCTGGTAGCAGTGACATATTCATGGGAGAATTTTCATTCAAATCGTTTTCTACTTTTCTACCTACAATACCTCAAAGTTGCCAATGAGTACTTTTTAATAAGGTCTTCTTGAAATAGAAAAACAGTCAACATACAATTGAATGAATCTCTTCTTATAGAATAAATGATAGAAATGTGTCTTGACAAATCAAATCAAATATGAATTAAGCCTCTTAATTTATGAGAAAGTCTTGCTCTAATTTTATTTGGGGGATTTATTTTGAGATTATTTATTCTGTTTTTAAAGATTATCTTCTTTTCTTTTAGCTTTGTCTCCTGATACCAGTGTTTCAGTCTTTACTTGGCAGGTGAATATATATGGACAGGGAAAGCCTTCTATATATTTGGGGCTTTTCGACATAAATCGTTGGTATCATGCACAAATGCCAGATTCGTTAAGGTATGATTTTTCTCTCTCTCTCTACGTATATGTGTATGTATTTATTTATATATACATATATAGGAATTTTATGTGTAGCAGTTCATTGACCTAATAATTGTGTAAAATTTTCTTTTAGATCAGGAGAATATCTACATAATTGCTCTTATTTTGCATTGTGGTCACTGGATTCTGTTGTAAGTAGGACTTCTTCACATTACATCTTGGATATATTAGTACATGAGAGAAGTTTAAGTCGAGGAGTTCCTCCTTCATATCCACCTCCTGAGCAGTTTTTTAACCCAAGTACTTACAACTTTGGTATGTATTTCTTTAACATTACCTTTTGAGAAAAATAACATGCAAGAGTATGTGTTTGTATTTGTGTTGTGTGTATATGTGTGTATAGTGTATTGTTCATTTCTCATTGTTATTAGTTAATATATGGATAAGTTAGGAAGTTAACTTGATATATGCACACAAGAAGTTTAGTGTTTATATGTTTTATAGAGAAATTACCACTATTTTGAATTTGCTAGAAAAGGTATTAACTATTTCATATTAAGTGCACTTGTGATAAGGTTTGGTATCTTGTTAGGATAGAAATACCTGGACAAATTACTTAAAAATTTATTGTATGTAGTAATTCCATACCTTGCCTAAGAATCTGTTATTAGGATAAATTTTATTGTATTAATACCATCCCAAATATAATATGTAAGTGGATTTTTTTTTAATCTTTTTTTTTTTTTTTTTTTAGATGCCACTTGTTTGTTAAACTCAGGAGTTGTTCATATAACTTGTAGTGGTTTTCAGAAGGAGGTAGGTAACAAATGACAATTTGGACAGAGTGTTTCTTCTTGAACTGAAGTCAGATCATGGATTTAAACTTTACTTAGTGTTATTTATATAAACTATTCTTTCGTCTTAAAAGGTAGCTTCTGCTAGGTTTATGAGATTAGCCGCTAGTAGCATCAGTTACTGACGGCAACCTTCTAGGTTCTAAGGTATTGGGATGTTTTTAGCAGCTTTATATGGATGTTAGCTCCTGAACCCCAGGCAAAAGTAAAGCAGTGCTTTACTGCATCCCTTTTTATCCATCCTCTTAATTCTCTTCCTTCTCAGAAAGCTTATGGGTAAATGAAGTAATGCAAAGAAAATACCTAGCACAGTGGCACAGTGACTGGCCCAGAGTGGGTTATGACTGTATGTTGATAAATGAAGTAATGCAAAGAAAGTACCTAGCACAGTGGCACAGTGACTGGCCCAGAGTGGGTTATGACTGTATGTTGAAAATACTTTTCCAGGAAAACACAAAGTGGCAGACCCTTTAAATGATAATCAGCTAGATGTGGATGAATGCCATATTTATACTTCATATCAGATCTCTTTCCCATTAGGCCAAGAGGAATAAACTGCAAGATTTTTCTTTTGTGTATTAAGTTTGTTAAGATCTGTTACCAAGTCTGTCAGCTTTATAGAAGGTAACAGGGTTACCTTACATATAAACAACTTAAAATACCCTTATCAGTAGTAGTATTTGTAACTAGCAAGCATTGGTTACCTCAAGAACCTATAAGCACTTTTCCCTGCAAGAAGTACAGAAATGTAGTCTTCCACAATTTTCATTCAGTGCCTTTTAGTTTTATTCAAAATGTTAAGTGTAAAGTAGGGTGATGAGTTTATTAGTTATTCTTAAATTTGATTATTTGAACTGAATAGTGACTGATATTAATCAATCTATTATAGACTTTGACTTTTTTAAAGAAATCAGGACCATCTCTCAATGAAGTCATTCCTGATAGTTACAATCGATGTCTTGCGGCTGGCCTTCTCTCACCAAGACTTATTGATATTCAACCTTCCAGTTTAAGTCAGGTGAGAGATTTTTAACTCTGTTGTTTCTTTTGGATCACATGTTATTAGCTTTCTATTATAACAAAAATCTATTAGATAATTTCTAAAAAAGTAGATTAAGTAGTATAATGCCAACTCTGCAAGTCAGTAGCTGTGGTTCTTGGGTTTGGCTTGAAATTCATACTTGTAGGACCCAATAGGCCTAACTTGCCACCAGGTCTATAGGCTAGGAAACACATCATGGCTGCACCAGGCATGTCATGAGTAGAAGTCATTATAACAGTCGAGGGGCCATTTTCTAGCCCCCAGAGAGAACAGCTTAGGTGCAAGAGAATGAGACCACATGTGTGGAAACCATCTTGACTTAGGTGAATCTCACAGTCTATAGCCACAAATTAGGGTTCCCAATATCAGCTTCCCTGGGAACTCGTTAGAAATGCAAGTTCTTGGTTCCTGCCCTAGAGCTACTGAATCAGAAACTCCAAGAGTAGAGCCCAGCAGTCCGTATTTTAATAAGCCCTTGAGGTGATTTGTGATGGTTTGAGAACCACTGCTCTATAGAAACAAGTGTCTTGTGAAAGCCTCTTAGTGAAGATTCCAAGTTCCTGTAAAACACAAGACAGTTATGGGAGTCAGACTTAGTTGTGGAAGCCAAAATCTTAATTTCCTAATGGATATATAAATAAAAATATTGTAAAATCCACTCACAGTTTTTATAGTCCCAATACATTTTACCAGTCAGATGACATTCTTAAGCAGTGTTGCCAAAAAAAAAAAAAAACCAGCGTTGCCTGGTGATAACTTATAATTCACATTTATTTTAACTTGATGTTTGCTAGTAAAATGTGCTTAAAGAAAGTAAACCAATCCCAGGTCATTTTCCTGTGGAGAAGGAGAAAATGTTTTATTAACTTTCCCCTCAAGTAGTGTTGGAATTAAGTTACTTAAATAATTGCAGGTATGTAACATAATGAATTGTTAGGGAAAGAGCCTTTTAAATATCAGACGAAATGTAAATATTGCTGCTGGTGATTTAACACCTGCAGTTGGAATTTAATGCCTTATTTCATAGAAATAAGAGAAATTTTCAATACTATTACCAGGGGATTTTTTTTTTTCTTTCTCTCCCCCCTCTCCTTTTATATTACTGTACTGAGCAAATATTCACTGTGCAGTCATGTACAGTTGTCCCTCTGTATCCACAAGGGATTGGTTCCTGGACCCCCACAGATACCAGATTTCAAGGATGCTCTAGTACCTTATGTAAAATGGCATAGTATATGCATGTAACCTATGCACACCCACCCAAGTACTTTAAATCATCTCTAGATTAAAGTACTTAGTACAGCGTACATGCTATATAAGTAGTTGCTGGCACATGACAAATTCAAGTTTTGTTTTTTGGAACTTTCTGGAATTTTTTTCCCCTGAATGTTTTCTGTCTGCAGTTGGTTGTATTGTGGATGAGGAACTGACTGTGGATATCTACATAAACATTTTCTTATATAACTTTTGTTTTTTCCTGGAGTTTCCAGATGGCCTTAACAAAAACCCAAAAACCCTTGCCTAGCCTGTCATTCACACAACCTTAATTTTTTCTTTTCAGTTTGTTTTTGCTCTCTGTAGAACCCCATTAGACAAATGTTGACTGTCTGAGTTGATCTTAGGTTAACTTATCTTTGCTTTCCAACTGTTTGTCTCATTTGCCTCTGATTTTATTTTCTGGGAGATTTCTTCATCTTTCTTTCTTTTAGATTTTAAAAATTTAGCCCCAATTTAAAATTTCTGTGAGCTCTTACTCTTTGATCATCCTTTTTTCATAGTATTCTGTTCTATTTTATGGATGAAATATCTTTTCCTAGCTATGTATGTTTCAGGTTTTATTTAGTTCCATGAATTATCTCTGTTTTCTCTGGAGTTATTTTTATTATTGTAGTCTTTCTGATCTGGTGGCTATCCTTAAATGTTTGGTGGTTCTTAGTTATCTTTTCATATGTTAAGTGAGTCAGTAACAGATTATAAACTGTCTTTTGTGTGTTTTGTGTGGATAGAGTTCATCCAGAGGTATCTTTTACTTTAGGAAGATAGATTGGATATGCACCATTTTAGTTGAGAAACGCAGATTTTTTTTCTGGGACTATTCAGTGTCTCCAGAGATCTGTCAGGCTGGCTCCACAGTTCTTTGCTGCAGGGTAACAGAAGGGTGGGGACTGTCTGTTCTAGATACTAAGTTTGAACCTGTTGCCTGTATTCAGTCCCATGTTTGATCACTCTTTCACCCATTTTCCTCTGTACCTGGATTCTCCAAGAACTTAACATGATAGGATTCTGAGAGCCAAACTGGCTCTATTCTCATCTATAGTTCCCCTCTGTGGGGACTCTAGGACGTGGTTTCCTTCATACTGCTAAGTCAGTCACCTTTCCTCTGCTTAGTACTGCTTTTCAAAAATTTTGTTGAGCTGTCTTATCCCATGATGCCTTCCCTTCTCTTTTCTTTGTCCTTGTTGATTTATACCTTTTTTGACTCTTTACCATCGTTTTAGTGAGACCCAGTGATGATGTACGGGTAGGAAATAAAGGCTGTGGTGTGATGTTCCATTTTTAGACACAAATAACAAGGATTTTTTTTTTTAAGAGAAGCCTGTTTGGAGACTGGAGCACTTTACGAGAAAGCCTCATTCTTCCATCAGCTGGATCACATCCAAAATATTTCATCTGAATTTCTTGGCCAACTTCTAATCCTAAAGCAGTGGGATGTTTAATCTTCCGTTGATCATGTTGTGTGTTATGAAGCAGTGCTGCAGTCATATTTGGATATAGTTTAACCATTACTCAGTGTCTCTGATTTCAGTTATTGTGACGGTGTACACTGCTCCCGTTTCTAACTGCTGCTCTTGATCATCTTCGCAGATTTCGGGAATGAAGTCTCTTGCTTCATGCATAGCACTGGATGTTGGTACAAATACAGAAAATGTTTCTTCATCCACCTGACTAATAGTTACTCCTGTTTCAGCCTGAAGTTATTTTTAATTGATATCCACCTGGTCCAACAAATTTTGCTCACTTTAGTAATGGAACCTGAACAGTTTCTACAACAGGTCCACTTTCTTTTCTAGATGCTCGAGGTTTTGAAATAGTTTTGTTCATAATCTTCTTTTGTTCATTGCGAGTAGTATGATCTTTTTAGCCCATCTGTTTGGTGCATGTTCTAGCAGAATTGTTAATATGTTGTGTAGAAGAAATCTCTTCTGTCTAATGGTCCCTGGATAATCTGTGGGCTGTGCATTTGCATTTAAGCTAGCGGGCTTCCATTCCCCTCCCCTCCAAAAAAACAAAATTGAAAACACAAGATTCAAAATGGCTTTATGCAGCTCTGAATTAGATTTATTAAAAGACCTCAGGTAAATTTTGCCCTGGTGGCCCTGCTCATAGGGCCCTTTGGTCAGGAAATGAAACTGACTATCCTTCCCTGCCAAAGGCTCCAAATTAGTATTGTGTGGGAACTGTTTATCATCCTTAAGGAGTTGGGCACTTTAAGTGCTCTATTTAATTTTTTTACTTTAGGGAATTAATACTGATTCCTCCCCACCCCCGCTGCCATTATACATTATCAAGTTTAGTTAAAGCAATGATATCTAAGTTTTAAAAAGAAAAGTGAAACTAGAAAAAAATTACCTGTAACTCAACCATGTTAATGAAACAGCATTTAATGTTTTCTGTGATTATTTTGAATCTGTTAATCCAACCCTTGTTGTGTTTTCCACTTATATAGATAATACATAAATAATTTGAATTGAGAAAATTGACTAAAGTATATGGAAGTATGCAAATATTGGCATTTTGCTGACTTTTTCCATGTATCTTCTTTAAAACTTTATTCCTAGAATAGACCAAGTTGAGCTGAATTGGTTAGTAATGCGTACACAGAGGTAAAACAAAAAGAAAAGCAACACTCTTGCACTGCTGGTGGGAATGTGAATTGGTTCAGCCACTATGGAGAACAGTATGGAGGTTCCTTAAAAAACTACAAATAGAACTACCATATACCCAGCAATCCCACTACTGGGCATATACCCTGAGAAAACCAAAATTCAAAAAGAGTCATGTACCAAAATGTTCATTGCAGCTCTATTTACAATAGCCCAGAGATGGAAACAACCTAAGTGCCCATCATCGGATGAATGGATAAAGAAGATGTGGCACATATATACAATGGAATATTACTCAGCCATAAAAAGAAACGAAATTGAGCTATTTGTAATGAGGTGGATAGACCTAGAGTCTGTCATACAAAGTGAAGTAAGTCAGAAAGAAAAAGACAAATACCATATGCTAACACATATATATGGAATTTAAGAAAAAAAAATGTCATGAAGAACCTAGGGGTAAGACAGGAATAAAGATGCAGACCTACTGGAGAATGGACTTGAGGATATGGGGAGGGGGAAGGGTGAGCTGTGACAGGACGAGAGAGAGTCATGGACATATACACACTAACAAACGTAAGGTAGATAGCTAGTGGGAAGCAGCCGCATGGCACAGGGATATTGGCTCCGTGCTTTGTGACCGCCTGGAGGGGTGGAATAGGGAGGGTGGGAGGGAGACAGACGCAAGAGGGAAGACATATGGGAACATAGGTATATGTATAACTGATTCACTTTGTTGTAAAGCAGAAACTAACACACCATTGTAAAGCAATTATACCCCAATAAAGATGTTAAAAAAAAAAAAAAAAGATTCCTAGGGTTTCCCTGGTGGCTCAGTGGTTAAGAATCCGCCTGCCAATGCAGGGCACACGGGTTTGAGCCCTGGTTTGGGAAGATCCCACATGCCACTGAGCAACTAAGCCTGTGTGCCACAACTACTGAGGCTGCGCTCTAGAGCCCGAGTGCCACAACTGCTGAAGCCCACCCGCCTAGAGCCCATGCTCTGCAACAGGAGAAGCCACCGTGATGAGAGGCCCATGCACCGCAAAGAAGAGTAGCCCCCGCTCGCCGCAACTAGAGAATGCCCGCGCGCAGCAACGAAGACCCAACGCAGCCAAAAAAAAAAAAAGAAGTGATTGCTACAAAAGGCTGGGGAGTGGTTACCAGGGGGGATGGCAGGAGTGAGTGGGATTTGCTTTTGATCAGGTAGGAGGAGACAGGGCTTCTGGGAAGTATTCTCAATCTAGACTTGGGCCATAGTTTGATCAGTGTCCACTTGGTAATTATTTGTTAGTTGTATGTATGGTATATGGACTTTTTGATATGTATACTTTCCTGTATCTCTTTATCCCTCCATATACGTGAAAAGGATGATATATATGTAATTTCATATATTGTTGTCAGGATTTGTTCTTCTGTTGGTTACGTATTTGTAGGTTTTACCTTTTTTCTTATTGGGTTGTCTTTATAGAAATTCTTTATTAAAATATGTAGGTATTTATCCTGTTGTAAATCTTACACATATTTCCCCCATCATTTGCTCTTCACTGTTTTATGGTATCTCTTACCACATTCAAAATAATATTTTTAGAGTCAAATGCATTTTATAGCTCTGGCTTAAAAAAATTTTCCTAACACCTAAATGTTTCTTTAACATTTAAGGCTATAATTCATTTTTGTGTGTCATATAAGGTAAAGGTACATTTTTCTTTTTGCCAGATGATTAGTCCAGCTGTGCTATATCATTTGTGAAACAGGACCCATAATATCCTTTTATCATGCTACTGAAATACCACCTTTATCTGATATTATATGTCCATATCTACTGGGTTCTATTTCCAGGTTTTTATCTTGTTTCATAAATCTGGTTACCTATTTCTATACCATTTTAATATACTGCTTTGATATTTGTTAATGCAGTCTCTTTTTAATCTATAATTTTTGAAAGTTCATAGGCAGTTCTTTTTTTATTAATTATAAGATGGTTTTATCCAGTGCTTCTGTTGGAAATCTTTTGGGAATTTTATTATATTCACATGTTAATTTGGGGGAGAATTGGCATTTTTATAATCATCTAGGTATAAATGGTATATCTTTCCAATTATTTAGGGTTTGTTTTACATCTATCAGTAAGAGTTTATGATTATTTTCTAGTGGGTTTCTTTCTATTTTTATCCCTAAGTGTTTTGTAGTATTTTTATGAGTAGACCATTTTCCCTATGTTCATTTCTAGATGGAGTTGATTTTTGTATATTCATTTGGTATCCACTTAACTAAATTAGAATATCTTAGATTTTCAAGGTATGCAACCATCAGCAAATATAGGCTTTCCGCGCCCCCCCCCCCATTTTTGTTTATTACTTTATTTTCTCATGGCATTTGGTAGAACCTCTACAAACCATAGAAAAATAATTGTACTAGCAGACATCCTTGTTTTGTCCCTGATTTTAATGTAAATTGTTCTGATGAATCTCCATTTAGAATCATGCTATTTTTAGTTTTGGAGAATTTTTATCATATTGTAGCTCCCTCTTCCTGTTTAACTTATCTATTTATTCATATGATTCCTTTTTTAAAAAGTCTTTGCTGCTGTAGTGAATGAAATTCATAGATTCTTAAACGAGATGTATAATGCTTTTTTAAAAACTAGTGTTGAGATTTAATTCATATACCATTCAGTTCAGTGGTTTTTAGTATATTTATGGAGTTGTACAACTATCACAACATTAAATTTTAGAGCATTTTTATCACCTTCCCCCAAACCCCATACCCATTAGCAGTCAATTCCTTTTCCTCCCTTCTCTCTCCTAGCCTTTGGTAACTACTAATCTACTCTCCGTCTATAGATTTACTTGTACTAGACATTTCATACAAATGGAATCAAATAATATATGGCCTTTTGTGACTGACTTCTTTGACTTGGCACAGTGTTTTTCAAGGTTCATTCATGTTGGAGCATGTATCAGTACCTCATCCCATTTTCTGGCTGTGTAATATTCCGCTGTACGATATACTACATTTTATTTATCCATTCTTCAGTTGAAGGGCATTTTGGTTATTCTCATTTTTGGCTATTATGAATAATGCTGCTTCATGTACACTTTTTGTGTGGACATGTGTTTTTATATCTCTTGCGTGTGTACCTAGGTGTGGAATTGCTGGGTCATTTGGTAACTCTCTGTTTAAGATTTTGAGGAACTACCAGACCAAACTGGCTGTCCCATTTTACATTCCCACCAGCAGTGTATGAGGATTTTCTGCACCATCACCAATGCTTCTTACCTTGTGTATAGCCATCCTAGTGAATCATAATGATTTTTAATCCTTTTAAAATTTGTGTTCTGAACTAGAACTTGCTGCCTCTGTCTCTGATCACATATCCTTTCTTTTCTTTCTTTCTTTTTTTTTTTTTTTTAACACATCGTTTAGGAAGAACAGTTAGAAGCTATATTGTCAGCAGCAATCCAAACAAGTTCTCTGGGACTTTTGACTGGATGTATCAAAAGGTGGATAACAGAAGGTAAGATTATGATTTTTAACAATTAAAAACTACTTTCGTATTTTTAAAACTATCAAGTCACTGTTTTGCGGGGGGGTTAAGTTAAACTTTATTTTGAGATAATTGTAGGTTCATGTGCAGTTGTAAGACATTTACAGTGTACCTTTACCCCCATGAATGATAAGATCTGGCAAGTCTCTAATATTATATCACACCCAGGACCTCTCTTGTTGCCCTTTCATAGCCATGCCTACTACCCCCGGCCGCCACCCCATTCCTAATGCCTGGCACCCATTCATTTATTGTCTATTTCTGTAATTCTGTCACTTCAAAAATGTTCATAAATGGAATCCTACAGTACGTAACCTTTTAGGATTGGCTCTTTTTCACTCAAAAATTTTCTGGGGATTCATTCAAGTTGTGTGTATTACTCTCTTTATAAACACACACTTCACACACACACATTGTTTTTGTTCTGACCATTTGAGAATAAGTTGAAGGCATCATGCTTCTTTACTGAAATACTTCAATATATTCCTTCTAAGAACAAGGATATTCACTTAAAAAAACACTTTTTAGTTATAAAAATCGAGAAAGCTAATATTGATGCATGCTGTTGTCTAATCTGTAGACCTTATTGGAATCTCACTAATTGTCCTAATGTCCTTTGTAACATTTTTAGGGAGGGGGAATTCAGAATCCAATCCAGAATGTATTTTGTATTTAGTTTTCAGGTCTTTTTAAATCTCTCTTAATCTTGTATAATTCTTAAGCCATTGTCTTTGAAGAAAGTTACATTTTTAAAGAATATGGGCAGTATTATTTTGTAGCCTATCAGTTTGTGTTTGTTGATCTTTCCTCATGATTAGATTCACATTTTACAGTTTTACAGCAGTGTTATGTAAATTGATGTGCTCCCTGAAGTGATACCCTGAAGGTACATGTTACCAGTTTGTCTCCATTAATGTTGATGTTAAGGGCGCTCACTTGGTTAGGGTGGTTTCTGTCAGGTTTCTCCACTGAAAAGTTTCTAATTTTTTTTTTGTAATTAATAATCATTCTCTATTTTTCCCTTTCATATTTACAAATAAGAACAACCAAATTCTGCTGCTAATTTGCGCTTTGTTCTTGAATGGACATGGAATAAAGCGGTTCTCACAAAAGAGGAATTTGACAGACTATGTAAGTAGTATATTAAAAAACTAATCTTGGGTTATGTTTTGAGTATATAGCAATAATAATTTTTAATCATTTTGAAGTTGCAAACTCTTTAAAGAAGTCCCAGAAGGAAACTTATTTCTTTTTCCATTAGCGTGACAGGGTTTTTCAACAGATCGTTTATTTTTTTTTGTTTATTTTTTTATTTTTTAAATGAGCATGTGTTAGCTTTAATAAAACAATAAAAATATCCCACATTGAAAAATGTCAACTTCATATTACTTATTCATGTAATCCTTTGCAATCATCATGGATAATTTGAGATGGACTCTCCTTAAATTCAGCAGATCATTTAAATTGGCAGCATGTTAGGTATGTCCACAATAGCAAGTTTCAGAATTATAGCTTAATTATCTTTTGATCTTAGACATTTAATTTATAAAATATGTTAATGATGGAGTAAAGAGAATATGCCAGTTAACTTCTGAGCTTTATTCATTTTCCATTTAAAATATTTATGAAGCTAAATAGCAGGGCAAAAACTCAATCACCTGTCTTCTACTAACAGATGTCATTAGTCGTTATCTAGTCTTGTTTATTAGTGAATTGTACACTTTGAGTTTTCTTGTATTCTGTGAATATTAGCCCATTATGCCCAACTAGTGCAAAAATAATGTTAAAGGTAAATATGTGATTGCCCTGTACATGAAAGTAAAATTTAAGTTTATTTAGAAGTATATATGTATTTGTTATTAGTATTATTATGTCATGATGAATGAACAAATTGGACTTATTTAAAAAGTTATTCTTAGTAGAGGATTTTTTTTTTTTTTTTTTGCCTTACCCGGGCCTCTCACTGTTGTGGCCTCTCCCGTTGCGGAGCACAGGCTCCGGACGCGCAGGCTCAGCGGCCATAGCTCACTGGCCCAGCCGCTCCGCGGCATGTGGGATCCTCCCGGACCGGGGCACGAACCCGTGTCCCCTGCATCGGCAGGCGGACTCTCAACCACTGCGCCACCAGGGAAGCCCTTAGTAGAGGATTTTTAAACCAACAAAATTTGATAGGAGTACATGGAGTTCTGTATAGTATTTTTAGGGTGTACTTAAATGAAATTGTAAACATGAAATAAGTAATTTTAAATATTTCAGTAATCATTGTACATTTGAAGTGTGGAACACCTGATAATTCAGAATCAGGGTGAAAAAAATATTTTTTTGAGAGGAAAATGTTTTCAGGGCTGATTACGTAAGTTATGTAAAAAAAAATTCAACTTGGGAATTCCCTGGTGGTCCAGTGGTTAGGACTCAGTGCTTTCACTGTGGGGGCCTGAGTTTGATCCCTGGTCAGGGAACTAAGATCCCCCAAGCCATGTGGCTTGGCCAAAAAAAAAAATTCGACTCAGTTCATAAATTGTATGCTTTTATTATGCTTTGAGCATAATGTGGTGTTTCAGGGTTGAACTTGGTAGCTCAGCCATTATTATTACTGCTTTGAGCTTTATTACTGTTGTTATTATTTTTTTTAACTAAGAATAATTAAAATACAAAGTATAATAGTTTTTTAAATGTATTGGAAGTAAAGCAAATGATTTGAGGAAGTATTCAGAATTAAGGTATTTGTTTTCTGGTCAAATCACACATAATTATTAATGTAATTAAATCTTATCTAAAACAATGTTATCAATAGCTGCTAAAATAGCTTCTCCCAAAAGTGCATTTGTAAACTCAACCTTGAGTTTGAAATGAGAGGACAACCGAGTCTACAGTGCATTCATTGTAGAAAGCATGCAATTATATTGTAATAGGTCTCTATCTGAGTCTTAATTTCATTGTCTCACTTTTGAAGACTGGCGCTGAAAGAAAGAGTTCTTATCAAATAATAATCACAAAACAACATAATACATAAAAGGTTTGATATAAAAGATTTATTTGAAGGAGAAGCATTTAATGAATATAACTGATTTCTAGTGAATCTGAAGTTGAATCTATATCACTTTCCTCTGTGCTCACCTATTGCTTACCTCATTCTACATTTTTATTTTATTATTATTTTTAATTATTATTATTTTTTGGCTGCAGTGGGTCTTCGTCGTTGCGCACGGACCTTCTCTAGTTGTGGCGAGTGGGGGCTACTCTTCGTTGCAGTGCGCGGGCTTCTCGTTGCAGTGGCTTCTCTTGTGGAGCATGGGCTCTAGGCGCGTGGGCTTCAGTAGTTGTGGCTTGCGGGCTTCAGTAGTTGTGGCTTGCGGGCTTTACAGTGCAGGCTCAGTTGTGGCACACGGGCTTAGTTGCTCCGTGGCATGTGGGATCTTCCCGGACCAGGGCTCAAACCCTGTCCCGTGCATTGGCAGGCGGATTCTTAACCACTGCGCCACCAGGGAAGTCTCATTCTACATTTTTAAAAAGTAAAAATTTGTATTTGTATCTGCCTTTCTAGATTCCTTGAGGGTATTTGTCATTTGAAGCTTGTCTTTGTAGATCTCATATAGAATAATTCTCTGGTTAATAGGAATTTGATATGTTTTGCATTTGTGACTTTAGTTAATTCAGATGTACTGTGTCAAAACTAATCTTACATTTTATCCTTGAAAGGTGCGCCATTATTTGATGGTTCGTGTCGTTTCATCGATCCACAAACTATACAGTCTCTCCAGCAGTGCCATTTACTTCTTAGCAACCTTAATATAGTCTTAAGCTGTTTTGCAGCTGAGGCCCAAGAGATCACCGAGAGAGGTGTGCTATTTGTCTTATATAAATGAGTGTTTCATTGACTTTTACTTCTTGACTTCGAGAAAGAATACATTTCCTATGTATTAGATGGATTACTGGGCAAACAGGCCATCATTTCTCAAATGCTGGGATTTTTTTTTTTTTTTTTTAATGAAAAGCTACAGAATGTTATTAGATGTGCCATGAGCTGATGATTAAATAAGGTTGGGAAATTTGGGGATTAAGGATTGTTAAGATAGTGTACTAATGGTAGAATTTCAGATTTTTTAATTATATGTAAGTTTTTATTCATAGAGTTGGTCATTGTAATTTTTCTCCTCTGTTTTGCCATTTAAACAAAATAGCCAGTTTCGTCTAAAGGCCTGGTTTGAACAACCTGTATGATGATACTGTACTAGTTTGTTTTAATGTAAAAATCTGACTACTGAAATTAGATAAATGGAAGTATAGCTAATATAGAAGCATACGTACCTAAAGTGTCTGTTTTAGTCAATGAGTTAGTTTAGCATTTTGGAGATTATTTGTTCAAGCTAAGTTTGTTTAAAAATACATACATATTGCTTAAAATCACCAAGTGATTAATTACTTTTTTTGAAAACTATTGAGTGCCTTGATTTTTCATTTGTGGTTGATAAATTGAAAGCTAACAACAGATTTTAACTCTTTGCAGGTCTTATGGATTTAAGCAATAAGTATATGGTTACCCAGCTCATCTGTCAATATGCACAAGTGGTTCTTTGGTTCTCTCATTCTGGGCTTTTACCAGAGGGCTTAGGTAAAATATTTACCTAATCTATAAATATTAACATTGGAACATTCTTAAATCTTTATAATTTTGTTGTTCTGTTGTAGGATTCCTTTCTTATACCACCTCACTTATGTTTTCTTGTATTCTTCTTTTCTTACATTCTTCCCTACTTTGTACCTTCAGTGCTTCATCCCATGCCTGATACACATGTGTTCCATACATGTTTATTGGGTTAAAAGGAAAGAATATTTGCTGAAACATGGCTTCTGAAGATGGGTTCAATGATATCACTGGCTATAATTTAGATCCATAGAACTATGAATTTTATAATCTAATTTGTCCATCTTTTTCTCTTAAGTGTTCTTTTAATATGGTTATTAACCAGTATTATTAGCCATCAGTTAAATACTCTCTTTATCTAATAACTCGTCTAATACCAAGAATTAGAGAATTTGACTTACTATATTTGTTTAGAACAAAAGTATCCAACTTCTCGCATTTCCAGGATACACAGACTTAGAAGTGCTTCTGCCATTGTGCATACTTACTGTTGATCTTATTCTTTCATACTTCTCTTAGAGTTTTACTTGAACTTGCTTGCTTTTAAATTATCATTTGTGCCTAAGGGAGTAAAATCATTTTCTAGAATAGCTTTTCCATGGTTTTAAGCCAGCTTCCTTTTGTTACAAGACTTTTATGGGAGACTCAGTTTTCTCATTTGTGCATCTATTAATAAAGGTGTGCAGTGTTCTTTTATTACTTTAAGAAGCCTGCAAATTGAACAACATTACAAAATTATAGTAAAATATCATTGTATGTAACTTTAAGTATTTGGGGGATATTTTGGAAATATTACTAGCTTTTCTTCTAACTCTTAAAAAACATCTAGATGATGCTGTGCAGTTGTCAAGGTTATGCTACAACTACCCTGTAATTCAGAACTACTACACCAGTCGTCGACAGAAGTGTGAGCGTTCATCAAGGTATAGTACATCCAGAACCTTCAAAAACTATTTTAGAAGTTACTTGTGTAAGAAGTTAAAGCTTTCTCAGAACAGAATTCATCATGTTATAAAACGATTAAATGGGTGGAATTCTCAGTAAAGTATATGAATTTGTCACCAGCATTACTATTTTAGTTGTAATGTTCGCCTTGACCTAATGGTTACACCTTTATTTTAGAACTTGAGAATAGCTATTTATTATTTCCTAAATAAAACTATTTACCACATGATTGATTTATTGGAGGAGATTCTATAATTTAAGCATGTATTTTTCCTGAGAATTCTTACACAGAAAAAGACTAGAAGCAACTGTTTATTAAAGCATAAAATATATATCATGTTAGTTATTTTACATTATTTTTCCATTACCATTTGCATTTCAGCACTTCAACCACTTTTTTCTTTATTTCCTTTATTTCTCTTTTCTTTAAATACATACTCCCCCCTTCCCTTTAAATACATATGTAGTTGGTTCCTTTGAAATAAATATATAGAAGTAATAGAAGAAAAAAGAGGAGTGTTTAGAGCCTTGGCTCTACCTTGGGATTATAAATAGCCTTCTTCTACAGGTTGGAATGACAGAATTGTAGAGCAGCTTAGAACCTTTAGAGCAGTGATTCACAAACCTTGGTTCCGGGTTTGTTGTGTCAGACTCACTTGGAAATCTGTATAAGGCTGCGCATGGCAAGTTGGGAGATCCAGTACTTCAGAGTAACTGATCTATGATAGTGAGCATTGGCTTGGGAGATTTATTAGGCATATTGAAAATTTCTAGATCTGTTATTTCCAAAGTGTATGTCCTTGAGCAGGTTGGCTAAGCTTTCTAATCGTATTTGTCACATAAATTATAAAGTTAATATAAAGATGAAATAAAATATTATATGCAAGGTACCTCTTACAGTGCCTTACTCCTAAGAAAATTTCATTCAATAATTAGTAACTGCTCCTGCTGTTATTAATCTTAGATGAGGAAACAGACAAGGTCCATATCTGCTTACCCCTTTGTAGGTGCTCAGTAATATATATTATCAGGGAATTAATGAGGTTAAAAGACTAGTCCAAGTGATGAAACTGAAAATATTGACATTGAACTACAGTATTATTTTCTTTATACTGAGCTGCCATGCTCTTTGGTAATCTCAAGATGGTAAAAAGTAAGCCTCAGGCATTTTGCTGGCTAGACCACATTCTTCCCTGGAATCTGACCTTCACTGACTGACTTGCTGATGACCAAACTTGAAGCTTCTTCAGGGTTTATCTGACTAACTTTCCTTGATGTCTGGATTTCTCATGATGGGATCCTGTCCTTGAATCTCTTCTGCCTTTGATAGTTGAGATCATTACTTTTAAGAGTTTGGTGCTTTTTGTTTTGATAATAATAATTTAACACTAATGCTAAATATCCTTAATGTTGTCCTTATTGCAGAGGGAAGTGGAACCCTGATTGCTTGATGATTGATGGAATGGTTTCTCAGTTAGGAGATCGAGTAGAGAAGTTGTGGAAACGGGATGAAGGAGGCACAGGAAAATATCCTCCTACTAGTCTACATGTAGGTTTGCAATAACATGATAACATTTTTTAGTCTCCAAAGTTGGGCGGGATTTTTCATACCTGGCACGGGCTTGGGAAAGCAAGGAGCATAGATGGACGAATATATACAATGCACTAAATTTTTTTTTAATAGGCATTACTTGACATATACCTACTAGACAACGTTACCGAAGCAAGCAAGCATTCTGTTGTATCCTTTAAAATTTTATCAGATAATTCATGTATTACCAAAATCATTCAGTGTCAGACTAGTGGGAACCTTATGCATCTCATCCAATCTCAATTTCACATTTGGATTTGTCTTAAAGGAAAGATTCTTAATCCAGGACCTGTTGGTTGGGTTCAGATGGTCTATGGTTAACCTTGAATCTATGCAAAATTTTGTTTTAAGTTTATTTTCCTAGGGATAGGGTTCATGGCTTTTATCAGACTCTCAAATGTGTCCAAGACACTCCCAAAGAAAGTTAAGGACATCTGCTCTAAAACATTGCTAGCAAGTGGTCATTCTCTGAGGTTAATTCATGTGCTGAATATGAATGCATTATAAGTTAGCTTAAATTACTTAGGCATTGTGTTTGAGCCTTGTGGTCTCTTAAATAAGATTTTTGTACTTAATGTCAGTTTCTTAGTCAAAATGTGTAGTTTTATTAATAATTTATAACATAAGTGATGTGTTTGCTTAAAGGCTGCCAGGTTTTGCTGGGTAACTGGAATTTCGTGTATAGCTTTCTTAAATTTGCCAAGCTACTAACTTCATGAAGAAAGTATGCTTTAGATCATCTCCTTTGTGGTGGTACTTGCTATTGAGAATGAATGAAGTCGGTTGTGCGATTGGCTGTACCCGTGTTTAATAAAACTATACTTCTGTAGCTGGACATCCATAATGGCTTTCTGAACACCTAAAGAAGTGTCTTAAGCCTTTTTTCTGATATCTTCTGTTGCTACCTATTGCAAATATATACGTAGGAGTTTTTCTTTTTGTTTATTGTCCTTAATCCTCTTTTTTAAAGACTATTTATTTGCTACTTGATATTATGTATTCCTTTCCAAACAAAACGGATACTTCCATTGAATCATTTCCCACTGCCTTTGCCATTTCTTGGGGCCAGGTTAAACTTATTCAAGGGTTTTGGCTGATAGATCATAATGACTATGAGGTAAGTCTGTAGTTCACTTATAATGTAAGCTTTTGTAAATTATTAGAATTTTAGAAAAAATACATAACTGGATTTAAATTTGATATTAAAGATATGACACCTACTTCCAGAGGTAATTTAACGATTCAGTTTAATCAGTACCTTCACCAAGCACCATCTTAGGCAGTACAAAGATAAAATAGTTTAGAACCCCAGGTTCCTTACTGTCTAAGGAAGGAAGGAAACAAATAAATAATTACTAATAGTGCAAATATAGTGATTGGTATGTTAGAGATATGGTTGGTGTGTTGGGTGAACTAGAGAAGGCAGAATTTGGCATTGATGTATGAAACTGGTGATGGAAAGATTCTATATACTAGCTTAAAAAGGTCTCAAAAGTATGAGGCTTTTGATAAGGGTTTTATCTAAAATAAAATATATCAATATCATAGATTAAAGTAGATATTTTCAGATATATTTAAATTGGTTTTATCTTGGTTTATGTAGGTTTAGTATGTTGCCTTTTTTTTTTTTTCTAAAAGCAAAGCATTATATTTGTATTTACCAATTTTTATGTCATTTTTGCAGAGTGGTTTGGATCTTCTGTTTCACCCAGCTACTGTAAAACCTGTGTCATGGCAACATTCAAAGATTATTGAAGCCTTCATGGGTCAGGGTGAGCACAGACAAGCCCTCAGATATATTCAAGCAATGAAGCCAACAGTGTCCAGTGGTAGTGATGTTATCCTTCACCTCACTGTTTTGCTCTTTAATAGGTAAGTACCTATTTTGAAAGTACAGTCAAACTCTTGTTCATGTGTTAATAAAGTGGAATTGATGAAATAGACAGTAGCAATGTATATTTTGATTTGGTTGCATTACACAGTATTCTTATGTTATTCATCTTTTCATCATTAAGAAAAATGTAAAGCACCTTTTATCTAAAATAAGATGAAGAAAAGAAGTACCTTGAGTAAAAGGGGAAATCAAACTGAGGTTTAAAAATTGTATTTGTTTCTACCTGGCAATATTGACAGTCTCCTGCGTGGACAGTTGAAGTTTGATTATGCTGAAAAACAGCCAGAAATATGTTGAGTTGATAAATTATGCTCTTTGAGGGTATATTCCAGTGATGGTACTCTGATATTTTTGTTAGTCTTGGTTGCTTGGGTGTTGCAATTCTTTGATTTTTCTTGTTGCATTATAGCAATACACTGTTGCTATAATAATTATATTTGTCATGTGTATAATAAATGACAAGTTAAATGGCATGATTGGAAATATAGTAATCTGGTTTTGGGGTTTTCTTAATACCTAGTTAATTGGGAAACTTATTTGGGGCTGAAATTTCTTAGATTGTAACTATTTTTTTCAACTTGTATTTTTTTTTCAATCTTACTTGGTTGGGTCATTTTTTATATTTTTAAAAATTGGTCACTTTACTCATCCCAAATTGTCATTTATGAACCATACAGCACTTCAGTGTCAGCACTCTGAAAGTTGTTTTCTTTGTTCTCTTTGGTTAAACAGGATGTATTTCTGAGGAGAGAGGGTTGAATCTTTCCGTTTCAGACAGATTTGCAGTTTAATAATAGACTCGTTCGACATATTGAAACTTACAGTGTCCTCAGAAGTAATGAACTAAGAAGTACTTGTTGAAATAATTTTGGTTAGCAAAAGTATTTGACTAAGCCGAATAAATTAAGAATGAATATAAGAACAAAAATTTAAAGAAGCTAAAGGAGATAAATGTTTAATAAATGGGTTAAGAGTTCTAGTACTTGGTAGGCAAGTAGCATGCACATTTTTTTCAGTTGCATGTAAGCTTCTCACTTTTAAGTGACTTTAAAGAGGTGGTACTTGCACACTAATGCTTTTACATCAGAAAAGCAGATGTTGGAACATTGAGGGAAAAAAACTTTGAAAGGTTGGTGGTTTTTCCTCTTTTTCATTCCATTGTCCTTTGATTCATCCAGAGTATGTTTCTCTGTTTTGCTAGATTCTCATTTCCTCTCCCTTAGCCATAGCAAACATTATGTAATAATGTTTATAATAATACAAACTTTATATAGTGTAATTTCAAAACCTTATTTCTCAAGTACAATAAAGCCTCAGTTATCTAGTCCCCAGAACACTAGCATTATTAAGTGTCCTTTACAGTAAGTGCAGGAGTGAAAACAAAGAACCACTCAAAATGCCATTTGTGAGATAGCATGTTTTCAGATTCAGTAAATATTTAAGATAATTACTGGTTCTATAACTGGAGAACGACTCGAATGTTAGAGAGGCAGAAGACAACTGTTAAGATAAGTAACAGTGGGGGGTTTTTTTGTTTGTTTTTGTTTTTAAGTTGAGGTATAGTTGACATACAATATTATATTAGTTTCAAGTGTACAACATAATGGTTTGAATTTGTATGTATTATAAAATGATCACCACAATAGGTCTAGTTAATATCTGTCACCATACATAGTTATAGAATTTTTTCTCTTGTGATGAGAACTTTAAAGATTTACTTTTAAATATGCAACTTTTAAATATGCAATACAGTATTATTTACCGTGACTTATTTATTTTATAACTGGAAGTTTGTACCTTTAGACACTTCATCCATTTCACCCACTCCCCACCCCCCTCCTCTGGTAACCACAAATCTGATCTCTTTTTTCATGAGTTTTTGATAGATTCCACATTGAAGTGAGGTTATATGGTATTTGTCTTTCTCTGTCTGACTTAGCATAATACCCTCAAGATCCATCTGTGTTGTCCAAATGGCAAGATTTCATCCTTTTTTGTTGTTTTTATTGAAAGTAAGAAAACAATGTAGGAAGAGGCTGCTTTAGTTTTTGAACTGGTACTTGTGCAGAAAGGCAGCCATGTTTCATTGCTCAGGAGGTCATGCAGCTACATACATATTCTGCCCTCCACTTTTATTAGAAAGAAGTAAATGACAAGAAAACAAGCTGATTTTTAGGGACTAATTCAAGAAAGCAAAGTTCTGAGGTATGTCCCATGTTTAGCACATAATCACCTAATTTCCCCAAATGCCTACATCTCTAGTCCAACAGAATGATTAACCACAGTGTGCTTGAAACATGGAAAAAAGCTAAGCCTGGGAAGTTTGAACTAAAAGTAAGTCAGGCTACACAGCGGTCTTGCTAACATCCATATGCCATGATTGCATAGCAATAGTTAAAATAGCTGAAAAAATTTTGATACTTCAACTATCAGAATACTAACCCTCTCCCCAAACTCACCACATGCTAGATAAGTGAGGTGGTGTTTGGTTTTCCAGCTATTGTTTGAATTTATATTAATGATGATATTATTTATTAATCTATATCTTTAAAAAAATAACAATACTGTAATAGCTGCTGATGGTAGCAAAGATGTTAAGAGCACAATCTTTGGACGCAAATAGATCTGAATTTATACCTGAATTCTGCTACATTCTAAAATATGATCAAAAGCAGTTAAGTTATCCTTTCCGAGCCCAGGTTTCCTCATGGGTTAATAATGACCAGCTTGCAACATTTCGAGGGTTAAATTTTGCAAGCACTATTATAGTTGCAGGTAGTAAGTCATTAGTAAATGGTGGTAGATGGAATTTTTTTAAAGTTAACCGTCACTGCCATCATTTATTTAACTTTCCAGCCTGACTCCTGACTCCAGCCTCTACCACTTCTTTTTTTTTTTTTTTTTTTTTTTTTTTTTTTTTTGCGGTACGCGGGCCTCTCACTGTTGTTGCCTCTCCCGTTGCAGAGCACAGGCTCCGGACGCGCAGGCTCAGCGGCCATGGCCCACGGGCCCAGCCGCTCCGCAGCACATGGGATCCTCCCAGACCGGGGCACGAACCCGCGTCCCCTGCATCGGCAGGCGGACTCTCAACCGCTGCGCCACCAGGGAAACCCTACCACTTCTTTATTAAGATCATCTTTCTTTAAAACCATTATGATGGTAGCTTTCCAGTTGTATGAGCTTTATTTATAGACATACCATCACAATTATGGCTTGGCAAATAGGTTTACCTGCAAAGTAATCATGATGCACAGTACACGATAGCCTCAAAGTAACAGCTTTAGATTTTCAGCTGTTAACACTGAGTATTCAGTCTTAGTAACATAAAAGTACAATAGAGCTGGAAAACCTTTTTGTATAGGCGCAATCATTGTCTTTATTCTTTTCTTCCCACTTCCTGTGGGTTTTATTCTGCTGTGCTTTTTTTTTTAAGTTTTTTAAAATTTATTTTTATTTTTGGCTGTGTTGGGTCTTTGTTGCTGCGTACGAGCTTTTCGCTAGTTCCAGCGAGTGAGGGCTACTCTTCGTTGCGGTGCACGGACTTCTCATTGTGGTGGCTTCTCTTGTTATGGAGCATGGGCTCTAGGAGTGTAGGCTTCAGTAGTTGTGGCTCACAGGCTCTAGAGCACAGGCTCAGTAGTTGTGGCGCACGGGCTTAGTTGCTCCGCGGCATGTGGGATCTTCCTGGACCAGGGCTCGAACCCGTGTCCCCCGCATTGGCAGGCGGATTCCTAACCACTGCACCACCAGGGAAGTGCTTTTTTTTTTTTTTGCGGTGCACGGGCCTCTCACTGTTGTGGCCTCTCCCGTTGTGGAGCACAGGCTCCGGACGCGCAGGCTCAGCGGCCATGGCTCACGGGCCCAGCCGCTCCGTGGCACGTGGGATCTTTCCGGACTGGGGCACGAACCTGTGTCCCCTGCATTGGCAGGCAGACTCCCAACCACTGTGCCGACAGGGAAGCCCAGGGAAGTGCTTTTTAACTCAAGTTGTGCTTTTTAACTCAAGTTGGATGATTTTTCATTCTCAACCCTTTATCTTTACTAATATAAAAACATAAATCTGAATGTTCTGTCTATTGCTGTGGCATCATCCCACAATTTTAATTATCTTTCTGTTCTAAGTATTTTTAAATTTTCATTATGATTTTTTTCTTTTCCTATCAGGTATTTAGAAGTTTCACTTTACAAATGTGGGTTTAAAAATTATCTTGTTCTTTTCTATCTTAATTGCATCGTGACTACATAATGTGATCAATGTGGTACCCATCCTCTAAAATTTATTAAGACTTGTATTCACAAGTAGTCAATGTGTTGCTCATTTATTAGGTGAGATGTCAAGTGTATTTGTCTAAAAGATCAAGTTTGTTCATTGTGTGGTTTTAATCCTTGTATGTCCTTAATGATGAGTGTGTGTGTGTGTGTGTGTGTGTGTGTGTGTGTGGTCTGCTTAATTATTAAGAAAGGTTTGCGGGAGTTCCCTGATGGTTCACTGGTTAAGACTCTGCACTTCCACTTCAGCGGGGCGTGGGTTTGATCCCTGGTTGGGGAACTAAGATCCTGCACGCCGTGCGATGCAGCGATGGATAGATAGATAGATAGATAGCAAGTTGCTTACTCTAATGAAGAATGTGTTCATTCTTCATAATACTGCTAACTTTTTGTATGTCGAATATTAGATACATAAGAGGTTTTTTAAACGACTTTAACCTTTTATTATTATAGAGTAACCTTCATCATGAGTAATTGTTAATGTAGCTATACCAATATTCTGTTATTTATGATATATCTTTTCCAAATATTTTAACTTTTACACTAATCACTGGAAACCAGTAGTTGCTTGTTTACCTCTCTGGAATTTGTTTTTTCATTGTGATCTCCATGACGCGTTTCAAAAGATTGTTTATATTCAATCTAGCATTTTTGGAGCTTGTCACAGGAGTGTTTTTCAGGCTCTCTTCTTTCAGGCTCTCTTCTTGCTGTATCGCTAAGAACCCCCATACATTTCTTATTGAAATAACTTTTACTATCAACATGCTAGTTTAGCCTTTCATCGGTTGAAGTGATTTTCTTACTGCTTTTCCTGGCATCATGCCTTTCTGCCATAGGAAGCAGGAGAGAGCGGGAATTTGAAACTTAACTTATTTTAAAATTTATGCACTTGTTGGCCCAAAATGGAGCATCAGTTTCTTGTAGTTGGAGGTAACTGTGTCTTCTCCTGCTAGGGGAGAAACTGGGAAAAAACATTATCATTTGTCTTTTGCTTTCAGGTATGCTCACTGTTACTAGATTAATATTTGATAAGTCATAAATAAATCAATCTTACTCCTACTAGTATGTCTGCTCAACTGGGGGTAGATATCGTACTTTAAAGTGGAAAACTTAAAATATATATCCATGAGCTGGGGGAAGAGGGGCAAGAATATGGCTCTTTCTGTTTTTGAATAGTAAGATAAATACATGCTTCTTTCTAAAGGTACAAAAGGATACACAGTGAATTCCCAGCCTCCTAAGCTTCCTCCCAGTACCCAAACAATGTTAATTTCTAGTGTATCCTTCCTAAACCGTTTTGGACCTACTAAGCAAATGTGTATATATGTCATTTTCACCCCCTCTCCCTTTTTAAAAAAATACAAACAGCATACTGTACATCATTCTGCAATATACTTTTAAAGCTAGTTTGGAATTCATTTCATAATAGTGCATAAAGAGTGGATGTACCAGTATTTTTTTAACTGGCTTCCCTTAGTGAACATTTAGGTGGTTTTACTGTTTTAAACACTGCTGTGTGTGAGTAACCACCCATTTTGCACAAGTGCAAATTTATTTTGTAAGGTAAAATCCTGGAAGTGGAATTACTGGGTAAAAGGATATTTGCAACTGTAATTTTGATAATGGCATGTTGCCTTCCATGAATGTCGTGCCAGTTTAACCCCCCTAATAATAATTAATCATATTAATATTACCATTTTCACCTGTCAGTTTTATCCATCTGGTAGGTGAAAATGGTAATATTAATATGATCTCACTATAATAATTGAACGCATCTTTTCATAAAGAGCTATTTTATGAAGTCAGAATGACCAGTACTTTTATGACTTTTGTGTCTTTTCCACTTCAATATTATTATTTAATTCTCTCACTGCTTCTATTACCATTCTTTGTTTTTTGTTTTATCATTTAAATTTTTGATACATCTGAAATTTATTTTGGTGTAAGCATTTTGTAAGAAGATTCCAGAATACACAAAAAGTAGAATAGTGCAATGACTATTCCATACACCCATCCTAAATCAAATTCAACAGATACCAAGATTTTATTATACCCACTTCATCTATTTCTTTATATTAAAATTAATGGTGAGGTGTTCATTCATCCTCATTAGCTATTTTTCTCTCTACAAAAATGGTGTGCTCATTTTAACATTCCCAGATTTTTGATTTAGGAAAAAAATTAGTCCTCTTAGATACTCAGGTTATAACAACTACACTGTCATGCCTGTCCTGGTAGAAGAAGAAGTGGAAAGCAATTTCAGATGCAGATTTTTAGGGAATACACCACAAATGTTTTACTTATTTGGGTCATTAGTTTTATAAGTTCTGTAGAATACGTTAAAATATTCTAATCCCCAAACAATAAAGTTAACAGGGCCCTGAACTGCCAGCAGTGGGATTTGCTTCCCCAGGAAACTTTGTGTCTAGTGGGAGTCTGGGACAGTGCTGCCAAAATTTCCTCAGATGCATTTTCATTATGAATACTAATTGCTGTAACTTTGTTCACACATTCTGTGTTTCTTACGAGGGTCAGTTATTTATTTATAAGTCCTTCTTTCAGTTTTTGTTTTTATTTCAATAAAAACTATAGCTAAAGCTTTTTAATTAAGATGCCTATTAAAATCAAAATTATTCACTTAAAATTAGGAATGATTTTTTTTTTAGAAAATTATTCCTATCTGCTTGCCATTTTTTATTCTACCCCCACTTCTGACTTGACAGTTATCAGCCCTTCCAAAAATTCTACCTGTCAGATTAATCATTGTTAATCTTAGTGTATATTTTTCAAGACATTTTGTTATCTAAATAAATACATAAACATTTATAGGCTTTGTTTATTGATTAATTTTTAGAAATTATAGTTATTCATGCTGGTTTTTTGTTTGTTTGTTTTTTGCGGTACGCGGGCCTCTCGCTGTAGCAGCCTCTCCCGTTGCGGAGCACAGGCTCCAGATGTGCAGGCTCAGCGGCCATGGCTCACGGGCCCAGCCGCTCCGCGGCATGTGGGATCTTCCCGGACCGGGGCACAAACCCGTGTCCCCTGCATCGGCAGGCGGACTCTCAACCACTGCACCACCAGCAAAGCCCATTCATGCTGTTTTAAGCTTATTTCTACTTAACAATATATCATGAGAAACACTGCTTCATTTAACACTTTATTGCCCACAGAAGGATGTTTCAGCAGCCCCACATGTTATCTAAAACTGTCTAATTTGACCCAAGTTCTCCAGTCAGATCTTGCTGTAGATCAGCCAAAATCGTCTGTTACCAAGCTAAGTCCTTTATTTTCCCATCAATACAATATGCTGTTTCTGTCTGTAGGTCTTTGCTCATTTTCTTTTCCACTCTTCTCATGCTGAGTGTCACCTCCTTAAGAACCTCGCTTTAATCTTTCAGTACTGTGCAGACCACATTAGTTTTTTGTCTTCTTGAACTCTTGGGTACAGACGGTCCCTGACTTAAAATGGTTTGACTTGCAATTTTTCAACTTTAAAATGGTGCAAAGCAATATGCTTGTATGAAGTAGAAACCATACTTCAAATTTTGAATTTTGATCTTTTCCTGAGCTAATGATATGCGGTGTGATTCTCTCTAATGATGCTGAGCAGTGACAGCAAGCTGCAGCTCCCAGTCAGCCACGTGATCACGAGGGTAAATAATTCATATGCTTAAAACCATTCTCTACCCATAGAACAATTCTGTTTTTTACTTTCAGTGCAGTGTTCAATAAATTACATGAAATATTCAACATTTTATTATAATATAAAGTCTTTAGAGATGCCTTATCTTCTGGTTGACAACTTCATTATGCAGTGATTAGTATTCTATAAAATTTTAAAGTACTTTTAAATTACATGTACAAAGTATCTTTGGGATTCTTCAGGTGGATTACTTGTTTTGAAGATTTTAAATAGCTTTTCTAAAACTAAACTTTGATAAATATTGATTTCAGGTGCATGGTTGAAGCCTGGAGTTTACTGCGACAGCATTCTAATAGGTTGGATATAGAGGAGTTGCTCAAGCACACATATGAAGTCTGTCAGGAAATGGGCTTAATGGAGGATTTACTGAAGCTGCCATTCACAGACACTGAACAGGTAATGACTTATCAGTATAAACTTATATCCAGAAACTCAGGATAAGTTAGTGGCTTACAAATCTATTTTGTTCTTTCTAGGAGTGTTTGGTGAGATTTTTACAGTCCAGTGCCAGTGTTCAGAATCATGAATTCCTTTTAGTTCACCATTTGCAGCGTGCCAATTATATTCCTGCCTTGAAGCTGAACCAAACTCTGAAGATAAAGCTTATGGTACAGTTAAACTTGTTTTATTATGGGGGACAAGAGAATAGGGAAAACAGGTGACTTTATTATATGAGAGCTTGTAGTTCGGTAGCCGCTGAGCATTGTATAATCTTGAGTTTAGGAAATCCTCTTCTTGGCTTCTGTAGCAGAATTGAGAAACAGGGTATTGTTACTTATCTAATTCTTTCATATATGCAATTTCTGTTTAGATATCTGCCCACAGTCTTGCCAGACTTACTGCTTCACTCGGAAAACAAGAGGAATTGGTAGAGGATACTAGTAGGAAATAAATAGTGCAACAAGTATGGACTGTAGGGGTTGGGCTAATTGTTCATTTGCTCTGTGTGAACAAATGAGCACACTCTCTGAACCTTGGTTTCCTCAATTGCAAAATGACAGTATCTCTGTGTGAGGATGCACAGAGGTGTGTGTGAACATGTTGCTTAGTAAATGATAACGATTGCTTTTATTGTGAATAATCAAGGCTGGGAAGGAGAGGCTTGGAATTTAGTGACGGGCAAGGACTGATGAAGCAATTAGGTGTGTGTATGAGGTCCTTGGTTTGGAAGAATGGATATGTAGGAAGGAGGAAGATATTCTTGCGTATTCATAATTAATGTTAAATGGTAGATATATAAACATAGCACTAACATTTTTGAAGATTAAATTTTTACCAGTTATGATATGTTCAACAGAATGATCGTGATCCTCGTTTGCGAGAGAGATCAGTGGCTCGAAATTCTATATTAGACCAATATGGGAAAATTCTTCCTAGAGTCCAGCGAAAATTAGCCACTGAGCGAGCTAAGCCTTACCATCTGTCAGCATCATCAGTTCTTCGAGAAGGTAGGATATCATTGAAAAATGTCATAAAGTATTGGGCTAGAAAAGATATTGAATGATTATCTTCTGAAACCATCGTTATCTTCTATTTAGCTCAATGTTGCTTTGATTCCTCACAGTGGTACTTTTTTTTTTTTAACTGGCTACTCTACCCCAAGAACTCAAAAGCTTTCTTGGAACTTTTTACAGTTTATTTAATACAAAATGACAGAACTCTTTTTATTTCATTTGAAGACTCCTGTCTAACTTCTAGAAAACATGTAGAATAATTATTGTACCATCTCCTAAAAGCCCAAATTGTTAAATTTCTGCATAGATGTTGCTAAACCAAATATAACTTTAACTGCCCTTATGTTGTGTTTCGTTTTCTCCAATCACTCTTTCATATTAATCTATTAAAATTCTGGTGTTAGAGATGAAATTAAATCCTACCTTTTTCATTTTACAGTTTCTAGGCCAAGACCATTATCAGCAGTTCCAAAGCAAGCTGTAACAGGAACTGTGTTAACAAGATCTACTTTCATCAGTAATGTGTTATCTAAAATTGGAGAGGTCTGGGCAAGTAATGAACCTAAAAATAGCATCTCTGTCTACAATAGGTATGTTTTTCTTACACCTTTTATAGTCATGCTACTTGTTAATCTATCCTGGATATCAGCTGCATTCATAAACAAACAGCCTTAGAGCTTATTAATATATATAAAAAGGAAAACTCTTTTTTATGTTGTCTACTTTTCTTGCAAGAAGAATGTTCTTTGTCTTGAAATTTAAAACCAGATTATGTTCGTTATTTGTAAATAGGCAGAAATGCACTAAGGAAGAAAATGAAAGCCCCCTTCTCCCATCTGATCTCACCTTCTTATAGCATTTGTAATTTAATCCTCCTCATGATACATAATCAAAAGTTAAATTTTTATTTTCTTCGTAGTCCTAAAATAGAGGAACCATCTCCTATAGTATATTCCCTCCCAGATCCAGAGCTGCCTGAGGCATTTGTTGGGACACCAATTTCAAAAGCATCACAAAAAATTTCTAGGTAAGAATTTATTAAATCACTTTTAAAAGACAAGGTTAGATAAGAATTACACTGTGATATAAAATTTGTCTTTCTCTATCTGACTTTACTTAGTATGGTATTCTCTAAGTCCATTCATGTTGCTGCAAATGACAACATTTCATTCTTTTTTTATGACTAATTCCATTATATATATATACCACATTTTCTTAAACCAGTTGTCTGTTGATTGGCACTTGGGTTGTTTCCATGTCTTGGCTATTGTAAATAGTCCTGCTGTGAACATTGGGGCGCATGTACCTTTTCGAATTAGAATTTTCTTCATTTCTGGATATATGCCTAGGAATGGGATTGCTGGGTCATATGGTAACTCTATTTTTAGTTTTTTAAGGAACCTCCATACTGTTCTCCATAGTGGCTGCACCAATTTACATTCCCAGCAACAGTGTAGGAGGGTTCGTATTTCTCCACACCCTCTCCAGCATTTATTATTTGTAGACTTTTTGATGATAGCCGTTCTGACCAGTGTGAGGTGATACAGTTAATAATTACACTGTAATTTTTAAATTGTCTTTAAAATTTTTATAAATATTGTTTTAAATTCTTGAATGAGTTTTTAATGCTTGCTGTAAATGAATAATTTGGGCAGTATTATAGTAATTTTAAGAAATTTTGCATCAGTTGATTGCTTAGAATTTTTGCTTAATGATTTCAGACTGCCTAGAGAAAAGAGGCAAACTTTGTTTTATTAAAATCATGAGCAAAATAAACTGTTAACTTGCTTTCTTTAATCTCATTGTTGATTGACCCATGAATAAAGCTTATTTTTATAAATCCCAACTAATCTTGGTTGGCTTCTTAAAGCTTGTTCCTGTGTAACAGAGCCTACTAAAATGTCTTAAGTGGCTTCAGATGCAATAATATTTTATTTCTTAACCTGTGGTATTAGAAAAGTAAATAGTTAAATTGAAATTTTGCATCCAACATGAAATTGTGATTGTGTTTATTTTATTTAAGAACATTGAAGAGTTGAGAAGTGTTCATAATCATCAATAGCAGAGAACAAACAAGTGTCTCAATGTAATGATTCTTTAATAATATGACCATAATTGTTGGAAATTTTTGATTGTTTACATTTTATCAATGGCAGAATGACATAATTTTATGGGAATAAAGTTATCTGAATCTATGATACTAAGAATAAAGTACTCAGAATAAGTTAATAACTTAAAAGCAATTGGGGCCAAAGCTGTTTGTAGTGTGCATAATGGATATATTTTCAAATCGTGAAAGGATTTTCCCTTTCTTGGATTTTATTAGATTGAGGTTCTTTTCCTTTAATTACCCTCAGGAGATGGTAAGAAGATTGCTTCAAATGGATGTCATTATCACTGGCATTCTGTTTTCCTACCAGTAGTTTTGATATTTTTCCCACAAGTCACTTTTTCTCAGTTCCTTTGTATTTTAATAGATCTGAGGTTCAAGAAAGGAACGATAATAAAAGTGTTAAGGCTCTCTCTCCTATCATTTGATATGATAAAAATGTCCAGGACACTATAGAAAGCCATTTAGTAGAATCCTGGGATTCTCTTTTGCCACTAACCTCATTAATTTGAGAAAATTAACTTTTTTTTTTGGTTGGTAAGTCTAGTCTTTATTGTGATCAGAACCATAAAGGTAAATAAACCAGTATTCATTAGGTACCTCACATGTGGGTGAAAGGAATTTTTATGTTGTGAAAGTGAATTGTAGCAAATGGATTGCTAGGGAAACATTGCCTTGTTTTCTTGAGTATTTAAATCATTAACAGTTCATCTTCATTTGAAAATAATGCCTGGCACATAGTAGGGGCTCAGTACATATTGGTAAAAGGGAGGGAGGAGGGCTAGAACTCCTTTTCAGGGTTGCGGGGGGATGACCAAATTGTTATCTAGAATTCATAATTCTCTTTTTTGCTACTGAATTAATTTTGATTTCTGGAACTAAGGGTGGCATTACAGTAATATACTTGTCTGAATTTATATTTTCATATGGTTATATTTACCAGTGAATATAGAAGTCTGCATAATTAAATGGGGTACTAATTCTTTTGTTCCTTCAGTATAACTCAAGTATGTTACCAGGATTTTTCTATTTATATGTATGCTGTGATTACAGACTGCTGGATTTGGTTGTTCATCCTGTCCCCCAGCCTTCTCAGTGTTTGGGATTTATTCAGCAAAGCCCCACAAGATCTCCTTTGTCCCTGGCATCCACCTCATTGCCAGTAAATTCACAATCAAAAGGATCACGTCACAATTCTTCCAGGGCTTCAGAATTACATTTACTTGAAACTCCTCTTATAGTTAAGGTAAGTATTAACATGTCTAGCATTCCTAGTGAAGCTAGGAAGTTCTTACTTTTCAAGTAGCAGAGAGAAATAAGCTGTTTATAATTGATATCTTTGGGTAATAAGGGGCTTTAAGCCTTTATTTTCCTTTTTTCTTTTCTGTGGATATGTTTCCACAATGCTTACTGTATTTTTACATTTTCAGAAACAGACTTTATTAAATTTACCCTTTGTGGTTAACGGGCACTATGCTCAAGGTTAACAGTTACATTGCTCTGAAAGTAATGCAAGCCTCTGTGGTTATTATAAATAGGCCTTTTTCCTTTGAAAAATGCTTTCATATTCTTGGGTTTGCTTTTTTTTTTTTAATTCAGTTTCTGATAGCATTTTGCCATTATTTCTTTCCTTTATCAAATGCTTTTTAGTTCTTAATATTTTTAGAAAACTTTATTTTAAAATTCTGGCTTCTTCAATAAAATTATAAACTGTTACTCTTTCCTACTATCAGTAGGGAATTGCTTTTTCCTTCACCCTCTCTGATAAATTATTAGCTGAGAAACCACAAAACTAAACTTGAGATGACTGGTAGCAGTGGACTTTTACCCTCCCGTTGTCAAAATGTTTTCACATATGTTATCCACAAGCTCGTTGTCCAGTGCTCTGGATTCAGTCCCAGAAGCTTTCTTTTTTTGTTGTTGTTTTTTCTTAATTGTTTCTGGATATCCAGCGTTTAAAGTGAAGCCAGGGAATTCTTATTTTTCAGGTTGGATAAAAGATACTGTAATAAATGCTAGACCTAAAATAGTTATTAAAAGAAGTTGAAAAGAAGCTTGCTAAGATTATTAAGTTCCTGACATTTAATATCCAGTATAGTATTAATTTTTTTCTTCTATAGAAAAACATTCACATTTTATTCTCTAGGGCTAAGTTCAAATGAAATTAAATGAGGGAATAATTTTGTACTTGCTACCAAAATGAATCTAGGAAAAAAATCAGTATAATCTTGTAACAGATCTAATGGAATTTAATAATGTAACAGGATCCAATAATCTGTTTACTAGTCCTTTAGAGGAGAGGTTAAGTGAAGGAATTATCAATATTTCTGCTAACTAGTTCCTATGCTAATTATTTGTATTCATTATAGTAAACCAGTCAGAATTCTTATAAGTAATTCAGTTACTATTGGAGTCGTGATGGAATTATATTTTTTCAAAAACATTCTTAAAGTTAGTCTAATTTAGATTAGCTTGCTATAATTAAACTAGATTCTGTTCATCACACACTATCATCTCTTTCACCTAACTAAAGTTTTCTAAGCAATAGTTAAATAATTTATCTTATCTCAGCACTTTATTAAGTTAAACTTAAACCTGGGAATAACCAAGGTCTTTAGAATGATTATGGATGCAGCTTTATGGTTTATTTTTATAGCCTTATATATAGAAAGCCCTGAGTAGAATTTTGTATTTCCAGTAATGTGTAATACAACTTTTTATTGATATTTTTATTGGAGATGAGAATATAGCCACCATTGTGACTCGCTTGGCCCTGTCTGTCCTTGTGTAGGTGCCTTTTACAAACACTAATAGTGAATTCCATTTGCTCTTTGTCATAGAAAGCTAAGACTTTGGCTATGTCAGTTACTTCCCCTGGATTTGCCGAGTTCACTCCTCAATCCATCCTAAGGTCTGGTCTTCGAACAACACCTTTAGCGTCTCCCTCTTTGTCACCTGGAAGGTCTCTTACTCCTCCTTTACGACTTAAAGAAACTAGAATTTCATTCATGGAAGAAGGCATAACCATAAAATGGACTGCTGGAGTAAGTTTGATAATAGTTGGAACAAAAGGATTTAATAAGAATATATTAGCGCTTATAAGTAAAAAGTTAGATAAATTGATTTATATAATATCACTATAGATTTTTATGTACAGTCATAAAATCAGAAGACATTAGTTCAGAAGGCAACTTTAGGGCCTTGGCCAAGCCAAACCCATCACTTACAGGTGAAGAAAATAGGACTAGAAGCGCCAAGCCAAATTATCTATAACCAAATAGCTTTTTGGTGGTAGAAATGGGACTAGAATTGTTTTGTTTTGTTTTTTTAAATTTCTTTGTTTTTTTAACCCGTATTATACTGCTTCTCTTACTAAGTTCCTAGTTCGTTGTCTATTTAGGGAGGGTATGTCTTCAGAGCTCCACTGTAGGTTAATAGGAACTCATTGGTGCTTATTGGGCATCTTGCCTATTCTGTGTTTTAGTCTTTTGGGATTAGTGGTCTATTACCAGTTAGAGAACCATTAACAATCATTAACTTTTAATCAGCAATCTGAAGAGAATGGGTTTAGAATAAGTGAATTTTGATGGAGAAAAGAATTTGGAGAAAAACGGAACGTGGAAAGGGTGGGTATGATTGGGATGGATAGCTTAGATGTGACTGATTTTTACTAGTAAAATTATTTTTCTCCAAACCTTTTACTTAACAGGCTGCAGATGACAGCAAAACAAAAGCATTAATTACTGCACCTTTCCATAAATGTGCAGTTCCAGCAGAAGCTGAATGGCTGAAGAATAAAGATAAGGCAACATCTTTTCCCCTGAATAGCCCTGAAAAGGACTATCAAGAAATTAATGTGAGGTCACAGGATACAACTTCACAAAGTTTGGAGAAACTGGATGTGAACATAGAAAATAGCAATACTTCAACCAGATCAGACCAGACTACCTTGGAGTATCAGGATGCTCCATCACCAGAAGACTTTGAAGGTATTTTCATGGCCTCTAAGCCAGTGACACGCTCTTCCACTGAACAAATTACTAATTTAACTGAACAGACTGAGAACAGTGATAAAGATACATTTGAATTGGAAGTAACTCCTCCAGACCTGGAGAAACAAATGGGTAAGAACTCATCCCAAATATTCAAAATGGCCATTGATACTCTTCAGTAAAATTTGTAATAGAGGTTTGTCTGCTTTTTCAGAAAAGCATCGGGGTTAAATAATTGTATGGTCACAGCACAGTAGGTTCTAGACATAATACACATATCTTAATTCTTTCCACTTACAAATATGGCTTACTTATATTGTTACATTCATTATAAGTAGGTATGAGATTTGAGGAGAGCGGAACTTAATGTGTGTTCTGTTTTTATTTGGAAATGAAATTTGGAAAAGAACAGTAATGGTTAAGGAAGAAATGTCAGGTATCAGTGTGACTTAAGGTCTTCCTATAGCTATGAGAAATAATAATACTACCTTTACAGACTAGATTAACTTATCCATACAGCAGCCTCAACTTTCTAGAAGGCTGCTCAGAAAACAGGAAGTTCATTCTACTCTCCATCCCTACCTCCAAAATAATCACTGGAACTGAAAAGTAATGTCCAAAGACCCATGAATTTATTGTCTTTATATTCATTTGTCAAAAAGATTTTGAGCCCCTAATTTATGTGCAACAGGTGGGCTCCGGCTTTGTGTGTGCTAAGTGATAAAGTAATAAGTAGACATAGCACCTGCCCACATGTAATTTTGAACCTAGTGGATTATATCAAACAAGCACGTACAATGCAGTTTGATAAATGCTACACTGGGGAACATAGAAGGGACCAGTAGATAGAACACCAGGAAGGGGAGAGATTTGGCTTAGAATTGGTGGATCAGAAAAGTTATTCTATTTTTATGTTTTCTTACCCCTGCATAGATTTAAAGGTAATTCTTAACTTTAAATATGTAAAACCCAATACTTATATAAAAATCTGTGTCATAATGGTTTCTTTGGGGAAATACGTTCTGCCTAAGCTGAACTAAGGTTTCTTAAAATGTGAATGCAGTGAAGTTTGGGCTATGATGTCTTTATTTAATAAATATACACATTATTAATTGCTCTAAGAATTTAGGACTCTCTTTATAAATAGCATATGTTTAGAAGTTTACATTACTCTTTTGATGTGCTGTGTTCCACTGAAATATTTGAATGGTGAAAGTTGGACAAGGATGTTCATGGCAGTATCTTCATTGATTAGTCCTAAAATGATTAGACAGTCTCAAATAGAAATTTTTATTGTTTTTGTGGGGGATTATATAGCACAAACTTTAGAGTGAAATAGCTAGATTTGAATCTTACTAGCTCAGCTAGTTACTAGGTTTGTGATCTGGGATAAGCAGTGTAACCATATGCTTCTGTTTTCTCATCTGTAAAATGGGAGTAATAGTACTACCTCTTTGGATGTTGAGGATTAAGAGAGTTGTTAAATGTAAAACACTTGCAACAGCGCCTGTTAAGCCAAAAGTGTGAGTGGTAGATGAAAGAGAGGGGGTTGGGAGGGGGGCTCTTGACCTAGGCTCAGAGAATTAGAAGGAACTTGCAGTCTGATGCCAATGGAGTAAATCTAAAAGTACAAAAAGCAGACCCAACAACTTATTAAAAAGGAATAGGCCAAGACCGTGAGTAATCGCTAAACATTTAGCCTAAATAATTATGAATGTTCTTAACTGTGTGATTTATAGGCACTTTAGAAGATGCAGAAACAAAGGATCTCTTAGTTGCAGAGGGGGCACTTTCAGAATTAAATACCTTAAGCCCCATTCAAGGAGTTGAAGCTTCTCTTTGTGTACCATCAGTCTGTGAAGGGTAAGTTTATAGAGAAAATTGCAAATATTAATAAAGTTTAATGCAACTGTGAAGCAGTAGTAAATATTGATATTTGTTCTATGCATAGATGAGCTCTTATTTTGATCTTTGGCATTTCCATTTTGGTAAAGTTTTCTGTTATGAAAGAAGTTAATTTGTACAACTGTGTTATTTCGTAGTTATTATGAAATCTGAGAATGATACCAGATGTTTCCTAAATATATAGAGACATGATAAGTTGAGGCAGAACTCTTTAATATTCTTTGGTGATTCTATTTTTGTTGAATACCAAAAGTGTCACTCACAGCCACGCATCCCTCCATGCTGTCCCATTTTCAGTGGTTTCAGGATGATCAGGTATGTATCCTATAGCACCAAGGCAGAGCATAAGGGAGATGGTTCAGAGGCAGTAGTGTTCCCTGCCATTTGATTGATACAAGACTCTAGCAGTTTTTGTTTTTCAGTGACTGCTGGAACTGTTATGCTCCCAATTATTCCGTTTCATTTAGCACTTAACACATTTAGCCCGTGTACTAGATGATGTATGGCAGTGCTACTTAAAGTGTGGTCTAGTAAGATTGATGCCAGTTCCCAGTTTATGGTCTACAACAAGATAGCAGCTTCTGTTAGAATATATATCAGTAGCCTTTTTTGAAAGTCAGCTGAGCTAATCAGTGAAGTAATTGATTGATTGACCTTCTGGCATAAACTCCTTATCTCATTGCAAGACTGGACACATTGTATATCAGCACTTTGAGCAGCACTGTTGCAGAGCAGGGGTCTCCAACCCCGGGGCTGCGGACCGGTACCGGTTAGGAACCGGGCCGCACAGCAGGAGGTGAGTGGCGGGCGAGCAAGTGAAGCTTCATCTGTCGCTCCCCATCGCTCGCATTACTGCCTGAACCATCCCCCCTCATCCGTGGAAAAACTGTCTTCCACGAAACTGGTCCCTGGTGCCAAAAAGGTTGACTGCTGTTGTAGAGAATACCAAAAAAGTTGCAGCTTCAGTTATCAAGAAGTAGTAAGGGTAATTTACTAAGATTAGCCCACATAAAATATGATAATTTAAGGCGTTGTAAATGGTTCATTGATTTATAAGTCTTGAGAGTGACTTCACAAACCACCCACAAAAATCAGTATCATGATAGTCACCTCTCATACATTGAACTCAATCAGATGCTTCACTTTTGAGAAGAGAAATCCTGATAAACTGTGATCTTTGCCAGGCCTTCATGGAAAAAGAGGGAGAAACAGTACAAAAGGATTATCAAGATTGTTTTGTTGTTTAATTCTAAGGTTTTTAAAATTTTATTGAAAACTAATATTTATTGTAATGGGTTTGATGGATAATTACAACAATGGCAAATCAAAAGAGCCATCATCAGTAACAATCTAGGTGAATATTCACCATCCTTGGCAAGCTAGTTCCTTTTTAAATGTAAACTTATTTGGTTGTGGGTTCTTAGTTATCCTTACTATAAATATTGTGATTGAGTTAAGTCTTACAAATATACCTACAAATAAATGTGTATATATTCCAAATACATACTTTTTCTTGAATTTACTTTACAGTTTGTCTAGTTTAAAAAATCAGCATGCTTTAGTTGGCTTTAGGGAAAGGCCAGCTCAGAATAGAAAGGGACCACTGTCAGCATCTTTCCAGAAGACTTATCAAGTGAATTAACGCAGGTCACACTGGTCTCCGATTCTGAGTCATTTATCATGTGCTTTCCAGTTAGCAATAAAATATTGAATCTGATTCTACCGAGTATATGGGGGAAATGTCTATAATATTTGATAGATTTATTTGAAGAATGTGGCCACAGATAATTAAAAATTGGCCTAAGTGTAATTTATACTGACCAGCATTTTAAAATCGTTTTATTTGTAGTTTAAGGTCATGCCATTGTATTCAACAAAAAAAATTTAGAAAATAGGAAAAACAAATACAGCATTACTTGTTTCTAAATTCACTTGTAGATTATTTAGTATTATTCTGGATGAAGTTGCATGGTATTTTCTCTGAACCTCAGTTTTCATGAACAAAATGAAAAGTAAGAATTGGGTAAAGCAGGTTAGAGCAGATGGAATCTTCTTACACACTAAAGTATATATTTCAATTTCTAAAGGGAAATCCTCACCCCGAAGTCCAAGATACCTGTTTTAGACGAAGGACTAGTATCTGTTGAAAGCTGTACCTCTACAATTAGAGCAGGTAACAATAAATGTATGTATAATTTTGACTTTAGAATTATTTCATTTTAGTGTTGTGTCTGAAGAGTGTTCTATCCTTAGGACAAAAGAATCTGAATAATAATCCAGACTTTGTTATCTCAGTTATTCTCCAGTTGTTTCCCCAGCTAAAAATAGAATTCTGAGGAGGTATGTTAGCTACCAAACAGTGGGTTGCTTATAAAACACTCTTTGGTTCTCATAGTGGAAGTCTTAGAATAGCTTTTGTGGACATATTTAAAGAAGAGCAAAGTAAATTACCAGTCCCCAGCCAGACTGCACACCTGCTTTTTGATCTTCTGAGATTCAGTTATATATACAGGGAAACTTCCATATTTATTCTGTGTTTGTGGTAACATATAGCCAAGATTGGCTTATTATTATTAGAAAATAATCTCAAATGACTGAATTTGCTCCGGGGAAAATGAACAGATACATGGAATTTGTTTTTTTTGTTTTTTTTGTTTTTTTTGAGTGCCTCCTCTCAGACCCTGACTATACAGAGATGAGGAACATATATTTTCCTCATTGAACTCACAGTTGGGTTTAGGGAAAGCAGACACCTTGAATGCCTGTGCCTAGAACTTGTCTAAGCATTTCACGTGAGGACTTGTCTAAGCATTTCACATATGGTGTTGACACTGTCTGACTCTAGAGCTCATGTTCTTAACCGTTATATCCTTCTGCCTGTCACATTATGAATAGGGCTTAGGACAAGTTTGAGTAGACCTGTTCTCCCCCCACCCCACCTCGCCCATTAAGAATGTAATATATATTTACTGTAAAATAATCAGGAAATCATAGTCTCACATGTAAAGTAAAAATCCCCATAACCCAGTTACCCAGTTTAAGAATCTATTATTAAGAAAGTGTCTTTTCCCTGAGTTTTTTTCCTGTGCATTTTTTTTCCCAGTATGTTGAAAGAGGAGGTAAGTGTGGTGGATGGAGAATACCAAGGATTTAAACAGACTGCTTGGGTTCATAACCCTGTTCTGCACTTACTATGTATAAGACTATGAGCTATACTTCTGTTTCTTTGTCTATAAAATTTAATAGCTTTCACTGTTAATAAAAGCTCAGTAAATGTTAGCTATTATAAATTATTAACAATTAAATTTATTATAATCAACAACTTTTTTCACTTAACAGTGTATTTAAGATATTTTTCCATGTCATTAATACAGATTAATTCTGTTTTTTTTAGTGGCTATAATAGTATTTCATAGTATGGATGTTCTGTGGTATGCTTAACTAATTGCTGATTGGTGAACAGTTTGAGCTGATGACCATTTTTGTTTGTTTTGCTGTCTCATTTCTGCAGTGAATATTATTGTGTATGCATCTTTGCACAGTCTGTGTCAGTGTTTCTTTTGAGCAGATTCCTAAACGTGGCCTTGCTGGGTCAAGGAGTGTGCACAGATTTTTAATATTTTATTGTTTTCGCCAGTAAAGGTTGTTTAAAGAGGAAGGTGAAAGATGAGAAATTTTTCTTTATGATCCCCCCCAATTTATTTAAGTGGTAGAATATGTGGCCATTTGGATGCTTTCTGCCAAAAGGGAAATATCTAGTCCTTTTCACAGCCAGATCAAAGCCCAGATTGCATGTCCCTCATGTAATTCTGTAACGGCTCAACAAGAATAGCTGGTTGTCTAGTAGTCACCTGGTGAACATAATTTTCAGATTAATAAGGAACAAACACATCTGAGCTCCTCAGAGCAGTTTATCGTCATATTAAAGTTTCACAGTAAGGGTAAGAATTATATTCTAGTTGAGAAAAACCAAAGTTGTCATTTTTAAATGTAAAATTTATCTTCTGTGTTTTATTTTTGTGGAAAGCAAATATGTATTGTTTAAACTGAGTGATTGGATACTGATGAAACAGGAGTGATATGTAAATCCTCATAGGCTTTTCCTCTTTTAAGATGTTAGAAATTTTTTGGCACTATGACAGTTTTTCAAGGAAACATTAAGTGCAAGGCAGCCTTTTCCCTTCTGTTTGCTTCCCCAGTTGTGTATATATCTTTTTTTGTTTGTAGCTTAAAATATGGAAGATTAACTCTCATTTTTCTTTCAGCTATGGCTGATGTTCTTGGTGATGGTGGAAGCTCTGGGCTTGTTATCTCTGAAGGCCCTATTATCTCTGAACATAGGCTTGACCAGGAAACAGCACTGAACTTAAAAGAAGATCATGAAATAGAAGTTGATGTACTAAAAGCAAGTGTTGACTTACCAGAAGAAAAGCCTCCAATTTCTGATGATTCTCCTGATACTCAAGAAATTCATGTAAAAAAAATAATTTTTCATTTCTTTGTCAGTCAGTTTTGGTTTAGTTAGGTTTCAAACCATAGTTCAAATCTAATGTATTCATTTATTTGACTACTATATGAAAACCTCTTTATAAAAATCTGTGTTCAAAAAAGTATATAAATATATTGTGTAATTACGGAGCACATCCTTTAAGTAAGAAATTGTTTTTCATGAAAACCAAAAGGCTGTGTTAAAGAAGTCACAATTTTAATAATTTAATTTTTGCTCAGTATCCGGTTCAAATGAAAGTTCTTTTAGCCATAAGAAAACAGATATTGGTTACTCTAGAGACATGTGTGACATCGAAACTATCCAGAGCGTATATTTGAGAATAATTGAGTACAGTTAAATAGGATTCTTTCCCACCCCCCACCCTCCCCACCCCCCCATTCATACTTGTGGGAAAATGCTGTTCTGCTGGCTGGGGTTTAACTTCTTAGACGTTCCAGAAAGGTGGGGGCTTTTTTGTGTGTGTGGAGGGGGGTTGGTATTTAATATGACTTACATTTCCTAAAATTCCACCAAATCTCTTTTATTATCAACAGGCAACTTTTATATGATACATGAATTTAAGATGAAGAAAAATCACCTCTTCTAATTATTTATAGAGATGTGATTGTATAATATTTGGGAGGTTTAACTCATAGAAATGTCATGGTTATCCATATTCAGTTTCATGAGTATTGTCACCGTGAGTTAGATGGATAAAGTCCCTGTTCCTTCAGCTGGGAAGCTAACACAATTTGTGGGCATGGTGTAAATGGGAATCCTCATTTCTGGGTATTTCCAGTCTTTCATTTCACTGAATGTTTGGGGAGTGGGAAAATGTCATTGTTTAGGTGGGTGGTAATGTTCTACCTTCTTGGTCAGGAGATCTCTCTGTTACTTTCTGCCTCCTCCTTTTTCTCCCCTTCCCTTACCAAAAGGTAAATGCAAGGAGCATTCCTTCTTCCACCAAACCCTTGCAAGAGAGGTACTGAACTTGAAAGCCTTAGGAATTTCATGGTTTATGCAGCCCCAGCAAAGGGAAGAGGATTGAGTCTAGCCCAAGGGAGCTTATGTAGGTGAATTCTTCTTCAACCTTATGGGGATCATGCTGTTTAGAAAAAGTGTGGTTAGTTAGGTAATTTGGGGATTATCATTAAAACACAGTTTGGGGGTTGTTTCTTTTTCTCCAGTTAATTTTTCTTTCCTTGGGTGAGAATAGAATAAGTCCTTAATTATCACAACTGTTAGCATCATAATAATTTTTAAGGTTTTGTTAAGACTGTCTTTTTTAGCCAGGGAAATGTAGAATTCTACTTTTAATTCCATTCAGAATCTCAATCTTTTTCTATCTAGTTATTTTGACTGAGTGAGAAAGTCTAATTGCTTAAATGGATATTTTATAAAGTAAACCCATAAGTACATGCCATATCAAATGTAGTTTATGTTTAACAATTCATACACCGAGGGAGAGGTGGTCATGAAAAAAATTTATGCTTTAGGTTAAAATAAATGTATACATTAACAGTCTCTTATCTTTAATTCATTTTAGGTAATTGAACATGAAAAGCTTGAAGTTCAAGATTCAGGACAAGAGGCTAGGAATCTTTCATTTAGTGAGTTGTATCCCTCAGGAACTCTTAAGCTTCGATACAATTTTGATACCATTGAGCAACAGTTTTGTGACTTACCTGATAACAAAGACTCTGCTGAGTGTGACATTGCTGAAGTAGATGGGGAACTTTTTGTGCCACAGAGCAACTTTACCTTGATTTTGGAAGGTGAAGAAGGAGAAGTAGAGACAGGTGATTCTGCAGCATCTAATGTGCTAGCTAAAGCAGCTAATGCAGCCACTGAGGAAAAACATGTATACAGTGGGGAAAATGATAATCATGGACATGTTGCAAATTTGCCATCTGTCATAACTAGTGATCAGGAGTCCCAAAGGGTAGAGACATTACCATATGTGCCTGAACCAATTAAAGTAGCAATCGCAGAAAATTTATTAGATGTAATTAAAGACACAAGAAGTAAAGAAATTACTTCAGATACAATGGAACAGTCCATTCAAGAAAACATACCTTTAATAAGCCAAAAGGTAATGTGTTCCACCAAGTTAGCCAAATCTACATTTAAGACTGTTCAGGAAACGAGTACGGTGACTATAAATGTCAGCGAGGTTAATGACATGATTTCCTCCAGAACTCGCAACAGAGGACGTGTCCAAAACCTGACTGTCAAATCAGCACAACAGGAAGAGTCAGCAGATGTTGCTACTCCTGAGATGCTGGGACTTTCAGTTATGAAAAAAACTAGGAAAACAAAAGAAATTTCAGGGGCTTTTGAAAGGGCCTGTTCTGATGATAAAGGAATATCTCATAACCAGCAAATACCTCAAAATTCTATTACTCCTAGGAGAGGAAGGAGAAAAAAAGAAATTAATCAAGACACTTTAGAAAATATTAATTCTGTGGAACCAGAATTACAGGTTACTCCAGGTAGGGAATTAAGAAGTTTAAAATCATCTCAGCTGTTGGAACCAGCAACTGAAGAAACTTCTTTTAGAAAAGAAGTTAAGCTTTCATCTGTTACAAAAAGGACTCCTAAACGAATTAAAAAACCTCTCGAAAATCAGGAAAGTGTTGAAGTTATAAATGATCTGAAAGTCAGTAAAGTATCAAGTCCTAGCAGAAGTACCAGGAAATTGAGAAGTTCTAATTTGGAAACTTCTAAAAATACAGTATATAAACAAGATGGGGAGTCCATTGAAGAGCAACTGCCAATTCAACATAGTAAAAGGGTTAAAAAGAAAGAAGTTAGTGCGTCAGATGTAATAGAAGATTCCAAACTTGGTTCATCCCAGTTGACTCTTCAAGCAGAATTTGATACTCCTGCTACACCTAGGAAACGTGGTAGACCAAGAAAAATTAATCCATCTGAAGATGTAGACTCTAAGGCTGTTAAGGAAGCAAGAAGTCTCAAGAAGAGAGAAGGTCTCGGCATCCAAAGGAAATCTACAAGGAACACCCCAGCTAAAAGTGAAAATGCTGATGTTGGCAAACCAGCTTTAGAAAAATCAGTTTTAGTGCCAAATGAGGAACTTGTTACAGCGATGAGCTCTAAGAAGAAGCTTACAAAAAGGACTGAAAACCAAAGCCAAAAACGTTTATTACGCTCAATATCAGAAAAATGCATGGATGAAGAAATGACAGACAAAGAACCAAATGACCGAGAAGAAAAATTGCTTGCCACAGTTGCTTTGACTAGATCTTCCCATAGCACAAGGACTAGATCTAGCAAGACCATCTTGTTGCCAGACCTTTCTGAACCAAAAAATGAGTCTTTTTTATTTTCTTCTCCTGTGTCAAAGGTTCCAAGGAAAGAGAAAGGTACTTTTATTTCTTTTCAAAGCATAATTTTCATCTCATTCAAAGTCTTCAGTTTAAAAAAAATTCTGTTGGTTCAAACATGATTAGATTTTGTGTTAAGGCACTAATGGATTATTTCTTCTAAAAATGATTTGTAGTTGCAGGGAATTCCTCCCCCTTCAAAAAACAAAAACCGATTTTGATCTTTTGATAGTGAAATTTAAATATTTTATATTTTAAAGTTTATTTTTAGGTTCAAGAATTTCTGTTTCACCATGACTTTTTAAATCCTATAATTCACTTGACATAGGTTTAATTTTTTAGAATAGTATTATTTCTCTTCATTCTGCCCTTATATCTTGTGACTTAATTTTGGTTTCTCCCCAGATAGAACCATCATTTTTGGCTCATATCCCAGGTGATGTCCACAACTTCAAATTGTTTTGAAGGGAAACAGCAGTAGAATTCTATTGATTACAATACAGAAATTATTTAAATCCATATTCCCTATTGTCTATGAACTGGCAAGGCTACATGCCCAACCTCCCTCACTGACGATAAGTGAGCTAATGATTGTACTGTTTGGTTGGTATAGTTCATACCTTCTCAACAGGAGTGATGTCTCTCCCAAAAGGGTGAAAATATCTTACTCTTTTTTATGTATAAGGCAGAGATATACATAAAGTACATAAACAGATATATGGTATTATCTGTGCTATTAAGATTTCTTGCGGGGTGGGGGGAATTCAGTGAGGGAGACAATTAAGGAAAAAGGTCTAAAAAGGTGCTGATAAAGATTAGGGACTTGTAAGTAAAGTAGGTATTTTTGTTGTTCTACTAAACTTTTTTAAACTATTGCATGCATTTTTAAATGCATTAGTGAACATCCTATATAGTTGCTTCCTGACTTGGGGAAGGCCAAGAGAAAGATAAGTCATTTAAAAACCTGCAAACTGAAATTTTCTGTCTTCAACATTCACTGTGTAAAAACCTCTTTAAGTATATTGTATTCATGAAGTCCAGTTGTTATATTTACATAGCACAAGCCCAGGAAAGGGCCTTTTGCCATAGAATTGATCATTTGACCAAAAAATGATCTGTAGTTATAAGAGATTTTGGTAGTACTGTATAATCCAGTTTTTTCATGCTGTTGGGAAAGCGTGGTTATGCTTATACTTGGCATGGAGGAAAATGAAATGACCAAATGTGTGAGATTTTAGCTGACTTTACTAAGCTGCTATTTTAGACAAAAGTTAAAATGAAAACGAACAGTGAGTGGTAGAAGAATGTCATTAACAATTCTTTTATACTTTTCTAATGACTTTTAGAGTATAGTAAACACAAAATTTGGGGGTTCTTTTGGTAGAGCATAGCCAAATATCTCAATGATTCTGATATTTGTTATCTTTACGTAGTCGTCATCTGTATACATGTTAGCTATAACTTTTTTCTTTAATAAAAATAATATATGCCTGCCACAGAAAATTAGAAATTAAAAGTATTTAGTCAACTAGAGGACCAGTAACCACTGTTCACATTTTCTTGTATATCCTTCTAGTTGAATATATAGTTTGTTTTTTATAAAACCCAACAAACTACGGTTTGTGTATAGATATATATACTGCTCCCCCCACCTCCTACTTACTTCATGAGCATTTTTCCTCAAAACCCTGAGTGTTCGTGGTTTTGTATTTTTTTGTTTGTGTTTTACACATGGATAGAGTCCACGTGTGGCATTTCGTCTCACTTATGTGCCGCAGATCACTCAAGCATTCTCCTGCCAGGTATTTGAATTGTCTTCAGATTTTCTGGTATTAACAATAAGCATCTTCTAGTATGAGGTTAGAGAGAGGTTAGATAAGAAATTTGGGACTGAGATTTCTCACTTCTGCCACGTACTAGCTGGGCAGAAAGTCATTTAACCTTTCTGAATCTTGTTTTCTCATCTTTACAGTGTGGGTAATAATGCCTACTACGTAGGGTTCTTGTGAGTATTGAGTATTCACTACTTTTTGTTAATTAACACCATCATTAGTTTCCTTTCTTATTTTGCCCTCAGATTATAGTTTCTACACTCTTACAATACCTTCTGTCCCTTGTGCCTATTCAACTTGCATTTAAAAAAAAAAAACTCCTTCAAGGAGGGGTGGGAGGTACAGAGAAGAGTGGATACAGAAATATTATATGATTAGAAAGCTGGAGGCCACCCTCTATTTAATTGAAACATGTCGAAGAAACAGATATCATAGAATCACTAACTAAAAAGAATGTAAAGCTTTACATTTCAATAGATTTTCTCAAATTCCATTACTCAGCAGCAGATATTTAAGAAGGGTTTGCTGTATACCTGAGTCTGTACTAGGGTATACATTCACCAGTTCATTTGATTCTCAGTATAACCCACTGTAGTACAGGTACTATTATTCCTTCTTTCCACAATGAGGAAATTGAAATTCAGTGAAACTGAGCACCCACATCGCCCAGGTAATGAATAAATAGTGATGTCTTGGAGCCGATTCCTGCTGGCTAGTGAGAGCCAGTTGTTAAATATTCAGGAATTTTGTGAGCCAGCCATGGAACATTTATAGCACAGAAATAAGCAAATGCTGTAAATCAGAGTTGCGTTTTTTGTTGTTGTTGGTTTTTCCTTCCCAGAAAGCTGTTTACCAGTACATTATTGGGTTTGAATCTATAGGACTTTTGAACTTCTTAGGCCTTAAGTAGCACTGGCCACCAAAACTTACCCTCAGGAAGCTTACCGAAGTACACAAGGAGTTGAAAGTATAATAAAGTCTTGTCTGGCTAATAGAAGCGTATGGAAGGAATGGTGGGGCTGAACATTTTTGCGCGTGATAATGTATTTTTGTATTTCCTTCTTTATTCCTTTGGGTGCAGTGGGGAACTGTAGGTGAAAAATATGAGCTGGTCTTTGAAAAGCCAAAGAAGCTGTTGCTCCTGGTAGCCTGGAAAAAGAAAAATAGAATGTATCATTTTCATAGAGCATAGATTTGTTTGCCTGTATCTTAACTGCAAAAGAGAGGAGTTACCACCAGTGCCACTTATGCCACTTATCAGCTGGGAGCGGAGATGACTTTTATTTCTGACCCTCTTTTGTTAAAAATCACATGCTTTACAGAATTTGATATCTTATAGAACTCTTGATTGTCCCGATAGGTGAAATATCATTGAACTATAATTTGGGAATTTTATTCCAAAGATTTGTAAATTATATTCCTGAAATAATAACATTATAACATGCAAACATCCATAAAGAACTTACCATATATTAACATTATTCTAATCTTTAATCTCCACAGTAACTTTAAAGGGCCATTTTGAATCTCATTTTATAGAAACTGAGGCACAGAGAGGTTTAGGTAACTTGCTTTTTGTCCCACAGCTAATAAATCCAGAAGCTAGGATTTAATTTCTGGCAGACTGGTTCAACTGCACCATGCCACTTCCATAATTACATTGCTAAACTGCCATTAATATGGAGACTCTATAGTAAAAACGGGAAAAATCTGTGATGAAGTGTGTGATTTTTTTTTTTTTTGCGGTACACGGGCCTCTCACCGCTGTGGCCTCTCCCGTTGCCGAGCACAGGCTCTGGATGCGCAGGCTCAGCGGTCATGGCTCACGGGCCCAGCCGCTCCGCGGCATGTGGGATCCTCCTGGACTGGGGCACGACCCTGTGTCCCCCGCATCGGCAGGCGGACTCTCAACCACTGCGCCACCAGGGAAGCCCGATAAATATTTTTAATTACATACTTTCAAGTAATTCTTAATTAAACCATTTCTATTTGTCTATGGAAAATCTTCCTATCAGCCTGTTTTTCTGTATTGTTACTTTCTGTTTGCTTTTTTCCTGTTATGCTGTGGACTTTTCTGTTGTTCCCCTTGCGTGGAACAACTAGCTCAGAATAAGCTGAAAGGAAAGAGGGTTTGAGTCTCTTCTTTGTAAATAAAATTACTTTTTAAAATAAAAACCTTGCCTCTGGAAAAGTAGGAATTATGAAGCAAAGTAGCTCAGGTTACACAGGGCAGGCATACCTGGGAGATATTTGCAGATTAGGTTCCTTACTATCACAATAAAGCAAATATCACATTAAAGCAGGTCACGCAATTTTTCTGGTTTCCCAGTGCATGTGAAAGTTATGTTTACACTATACTGTAGTCTTTTAAGTGTGCAATAGTATTTTTTAAATGTTCATACTTTAATTATAAAATACTTTATTGCTAAAAACTGCTAACCATCATCTGAGCTTTAAGCGAGGCTAATCTTTTTGCGATAGTAACATCAAAGATCCCTGATTACTGTAACAAATATAATAGTAATGAAAAAGTTTGAACTACTGGGAGAATTACCAAAAATGTGACAGAGACATGAAGTGAACAAATGCTATTGGACAAATGGCACTGATAGACTTGCCACAAACCTTCATTTTGGCATACCATATTTCAAACCTTCAAATATGCCATACCTCTTTTTATTGTGCTTTGCGTTATTGCCCTTAACTGCACTTCACAGATCTTGCTTTTTGTTGCAAGTTGAATTTATATGTCTCTATACATAAAATAGATATATATAAATAGATATACAGTGTTTTGTTCTTTCTTTCTACCTTTCTTTAGCTAAAAAAATAGAGGCTCCTGTGCAGCTGCAAGAATTAGTTTCGGATTTATCTTCTCAATTTGTCTTCTCACCTCCTACTTTAAGGACCAGGCGGAAAAACACATCTAATACATCCAAACTTGTAGCTGAACTGGTAAGAAATGCATGATTTTATTTGCATGTGTATTTAAAACATGCTTTTTATTTTTTTAAGCAATGCTTCCTACATAAACTTCTTTAAAAAAGAGCAGACATTTATACTGTTAAGTCCAAAATAGTCTTTTCTGCACTTTGGGGGATACTACCTTTAAGACAGATTGGTATGTTACTCGTGGTTTATTATTGGCAGCTGCAGTTTAAATTACCTATTAGGGGAAGGGTTTTTAAATTGTAGTGTCCCACCGTAATTATCTGGATGTATTTATTTAAAATGTGGGTCCCTGACCCCCCTGGAGTGTCATCCACAGACCACACTTGGAGAGAGAGTGTTTCAGAACTGACTAGTTGCATGTAACTCTAAAATAAAAATAGTTCAGGGATTGAATGTGAGCATGATACCCTTATATTTACCAGTTTTAATTCATAGTATGTCTTGAATTATCTGCTGTGAGCCAGTTACTATACAAGGACAAAGGCACAAAAATAATTCAGGCAGATTCCTTGTTTTTCAGGAGTTCAGTTTAATTGAAGAGGCAAAAATACAGATAATTATTGCACAGCATGATAAGAATCATTTATACCCAGATAACCCTGTAGGCCCTGTAGGTAAAGGAGATGGGCATTGCTGGAGGAGAAGACAGCAGATGCAAAGGCACAGAAGCCTGGTGATGCATGAGGAAGGGGGTGGGGCTGTTCACAAACTAGCAAATAGCCATGTGCATGCTTTAAGTAGTTTTGGTGAAAAGGGAATTCTAGGGAGGAAAAATAGTCACTGGTGGCCTAATTTTTATGCCGCGAGAGCCTGGATTTGGACAGAGTCAATAGAACAAAAGGGCAGGGGACAATGGAAACATTCCAGAATAAAATTGATAAGACTTGGAGATAACAATGTGTGGGGATAAGGGATAATGAGCTGTCCTAGATGACCAAGGTTTCTACCAAAAAATATAAGGAGTCCATTTGATATTTGTTAAGTTTAAATTCATTTAGCACTGTTTGGCTATATTCCTTGACTCAGGGTGGAACTTTTTAGTTTAGATTTCAATTGTTTAATTACATAAGGTTCATCTTTTAAAATTTTTAACCTATAGGAAGATGATGCTCAATCAATTGAAACTGTGGCAAAGCAACAAGTGAAAAGAACCAGGACTGCAAAAACAAAACAAGCAAGCAAGTAAGACTTTTTCTATGCTATTATTTTTTTCCGTTTTGTTTCTTAAAATTAGAGAAGACTCTTAACTTAAAAAGAGAAATTAAGCTTATCAAAAAGGGTAATTCTTAGGGGCATTTATCTGCACTGGCTCTGTGTAATTGTTAGATTTCACTGCAGAAGGTGGCTTTCTTATATAGCATGAAAGCCCATTCATTCGTCCTTTTTAAAGAAGGGTATCACCTCACACCAGTCAGAATGGCTGTCATCAAAAAACCTACAAACAGGGCTGCCCTGGTGGCGCAGTGGTTGAGAGTCCGCCTGCCGATGCAGGGGATACAGGTTCGTGCCCCGGTCCGGGAAGATCCCACATGCTGCGGAGCTGCTGGGCCCGTGAGCCATGGCCGCTGAGCCTGCGCTTCCGGAGGCTGTGCTCCGCAACGGGAGAGGCAACAACAGTGAGAGGCCCGCGTACCGCAAAAAAAAAACAAAACCTACAAACAATAAATGCTGGAGAGGGTGTGGAGAAAAGGGAACCCTCTTACACTGTTGGTGGGAATATAAATTGATACAGCCACTATGGAAAACGGTATGGAGATTCCTTAAAAAACTAAAAAAGAACTACATATGACCCAGCAATCCCACAACTGGGCCATATACCCAGAGAAAACCATAATTCAAAAAGACACATGCACCCCAGTGTTCATTGCAGCACTATTTACAATAGCCAAGTCATGGAGGCAACCTAAATGCCCATCAACAGAGGAATGGATAAAGAAGATGTGGTACATATATACAACAGAATATTACTCAGCCATAAAAAGAAATGAAATTGAGTTATTTGTAGTGAGGTGGATGGACCTAGAGTCTGTCATACAGAGTGAAGTAAGTCAGAAAGAGAAAAACAAATATTGTATATTAACGCATGTATGTGGAATCTAGGAAAATGATATAGATGACCTTAATTGCCAAGCAGAAATAGAGACACAGACGTAGAGAACAAATGTATGGATACCAGGGGGAAAGGGGGGCAGTGGGAGGAATTGGGAGATTGGGATTGACACATATACACTACTGATACTATGTATAAAGTAGACAACTGATGGCAACATACTGTATAATACAAGGATCTCTACTTAATGCACTGTAGTGTCCTAAATGGAGGGGATGTATGTATATGTATGGCTGATTTATTTTGCTGTGCAGTAGAAGGTAACACAAAAAGCAACTATACTCCAATAAAAATTAATTAAAAAGAAAAAAGAAGGGTAGTAGTAGTTGAATACCCACTGAATCTTTGTTTTTACAATGAGCTGGGGGAAGGGAGTGGGATGTTTCACCTTAGTAAAGATAGATAACTATCAGTAAAAATCGTTAAAAACTTTTTAAAATTCTGTGATTATTTCACTATTAGCGATTAAAATTTCATCCATGGGGAAATTACTCCATTTCAGATATATTTTGCTTAAGTTGAATTTCATAAAAGTACAAAGTAATCAATCCATTTTATCTTACTTTAGAAACTGATTTAAAGAAAGCTTTTGACTATAATAACACTACATATAAATTGGCTTTCTGTATATGTGGAAAACTTCACATTATGAAAATATATACACAGTTGCTAATTGCTGGTGTTTGAGAATTGTCGTTTCTCATACATCTTATTATGGGCCTGCTGGGCTCATTCCATGGACTGGCTACTGGTACTTGACCCCTCCTTGTAACCCAGCAGTATTTATTAATACATATGAAACATTTAAATGAAAATTCAGCAGTAATTGTTTTGAGTATCCCAATCATAAAGAAAATTTCTATCATGTGAAACCTTAACTCTGCCTCTGATTAGTTTGACTAAAGTTTTATTTCACTTCTCCTTTATAAAATAAAGCACTAGAAAAGACTAATCCCTAAAATTTCTTTCAATATATTGGGAAGCCAATTACATTTTATATTATAACATGTTTATTGTTACTTAAATTAAATCTTTATTTCAGAAACACAGAAAAAGAAAGTTGGTCACCTCCTCCAGTAGAAATTAAGCTGATTTCCCCCTTGGCAAGCCCAGTTGATGGAGTAAAGAGCAAACCAAGAAAGACTGTAGAAGTAACAGGAAAAAGTCTTGGAAGGAGCAGGAAGAAATTGTCTTCTTTTCCAAAGCAAGTTCTACGCAGAAAAATGCTGTAATTTTTTTCCAGTTTTTAACGTTCACCTATTTGTAAAGTCATCAGAATTGTGTGGATTATTAAAAATCATCTAATTTGGAAGAAAAATAATTTATATAAATTATTGTAAATTTTTGTAAACAGAATGTCTTCAGTAAGTAAAGTAACTCCATATGGAGTATGATTCTTTTAGTCCAGGCAGTTTTTTCTATTTTATATATTAAGACTTCATACATTTATATAATATGTAAATATAGCTTATTATTGGAATGTTAAATAAAGTGTATACTTCACAGTAGTCTGTGTGTCTGTTAGATTTTTGAGAGGGGATTTCTGTTTTAATAATGATTTTATATGCTAGTAGGTATTGGTTCCATTTTCTTTCTCTGTGGTTAAAAGTATTAGACCAATTTTAAAATGAAGATGATCGAACTGTTTTTTTTAAGTTGCTGTTTTATAATGTATGCACTTTGCTTCTGTGATTAAGATTTCTAATCATAAATTGGGAAGGCTGTTACTGTATTGAAATTGAATTATGGGCATGTAATTTTGCCACTCTTTTGTAGTTTAACATATTTTGTGCATTCTACCTCAAATTAGTAATTTTCCAAGTAATGCATTGGTTAAATATAATGTTGGCATTTCTTGTTCAGCAAGCTTAAAGGCTGTTATCCTTCAAGTCTCTTAATTATTCAGAGACTGATTATCCAGGTTAGACTGACCGGTTCACTGCTCACTAGCAACTTCTTAAAAGGGTTTGAGTAGTCAGAAAGGAAATGTAAAATACATCTGTTTCGTGGCTATTCAGTGCACCTTGTATGTGCCTGATATTCATAGAATGAGAAGTCTGATCAAATTTTATAAAGATTCTTGCTGTGAAGGAGCTTGCTACTGAATCGCAGAAGTCCCTTAATATTCAGGTTTTAAAATGACAAATTCTCATAGGACCTCAGGCACAGAATATTGAGGATGGGTAAAGAGTGTGAGTAAATGTGGAAAAGGAAGAGAAAAACCACTGTTCTCTGCAATGTGACTGTGTGCAATTAAGTGGTGATGCTTGATGTGGGCTATAAAATTCATCAATAAATAAGTATTGTAAAATTATAACAGGTAATTGATAGTGTGTAATGAATGGACCATTAATAATTGATTGTCTAGAAACAGACTGCTTTTGCTGGCTAAGCTTTCAGTGTTTCAGTGTGAAGCATAAGCAGTGTACTTTCTACATTATTTTTATACCAAATAATACGAATAATGGGAAAATGATGAAAATGCCTATGCCAAGTATTGACAGTGTGAGAGTGGCAGTACGAGTGCGGCCCTTCAGTCAGGTTAGTGATAAATGTTACATTGCCTTGTTGAAAGTTTGACTATGACTTTCACTTTATTAATTTTCTTAATAAGGATTATCAAACTTGTATTTAAGCTGCTTGTCATTTACCGAATATTAAATTTAAATTAACTTGTTAAATGGGTAATTTAAAGATCTAAACATAATTCAGAAAACATTTCATTTCATTCGTTTGAGCGAATAGCACAATAAAAAAATTGACAAGAAAAACGTATTGTCAAGTTAATAATTTTTTAAATCAGTGCAGTTTGGTGAATATAGACATGTGCTATGTATTTTTAATAATGTACTTTTTGCCCCTCAAAAACGATAGGTCATAAGCAAACAAATTCCCAGTTCTGAATGAACTCTGCATTTTACAGGCTTTTATGTATAATTGTATTTATATAACTTTACAGAAACACCAGTCGTTAAACAATTTATGGATTATACTCATTCTGGGACCTTTAGCAATTGGCCTATCTTTGATTATCAATGGAATAGTTGAATCTTAAGATAACTGTTAACAGTTGACGCCTTCAGCAGGGTTTTGATTGTTGTGGCTCAAACGCTGAACTAGAAACTGAGGATACAGTGTACCGTCTATGTATGTTAATAATTTATAGCAGTATGTACCGTGGTAAGGTAAATCATCTTGGCACCCAGAGAAAGATCAGGTGTAGTTCATTCTGCCTGCACAGAACTTGAAGACTTCTGGAGCTAGAAGCATTTGTGATGACCATAAAGGATAAGTAAGATTTGGATAAGAGTATGCTAGAACGGCATGCAAAGGTTTATTTGACAGTAATTAATTCTGAATGGGATAGTGTAATGATGACCTCATATTACATCTTTTTTCCCGCTTGTACAATTTGCCGCTTCTTCTTGTCCATTAAAACAAAATACTGCTTTGCACATTTTCAGTTGGTATCAGTTCTGCCCTGTCCCTTGACATTCCTCTATATTGCAGAAAATATTTTAGCAATCAGGCAGATATATGATTAGATAAATTTATATGTATAACTAGACAACTTCAAGTGTAGCAGATATTTAAGGTTTCTAAAGTGGCATAGTTTCTGAGGGAACTGATGCAGAAAATGTCAAAGAATTAACTTGTGATCAGTAAATTAAATGTTTTGGCCAAAAAAAGGGAAATAAAACCATTTTATGACCTAACCCATCAACACATTGAAAGTTATTCCAGGGGTATTTTTCACTGGACTTTAATATCACTAAACTAACTGCAAGTTTTAAACAGTTAACAAGGATATAGAAATGGGCAGTAAAGCAGTTACATAATTATACAGCCTTTAGGTCCACTAAAAGTGATTGCATTTGATTCAAATCTACCACCAAAGTTGGTTATCTTCGACTAGAATAGTAGCAAGGAGGAAAGAGAATGAATTCAAGAGGTGGTTTGGGGGTGAAGAGTTATGGATCACACCTGGACAACTGTTATACTGCCTTGGTGACCTAGACCCTGCCCAATTTTCTAACTTCATATCCAGTCTTTATCTTCACTGTGGGATCAGAGAACCAACTTTATGAGACTTCCTTTGTTGTAAGAAAAAGGCCGTCAGGAGCCTTTGAAGTCGGATGAACTTGGGTTCAAAACCTGACTTTATCACTTACCCACTGTGTAGCCTTCACATTTTTAAGCTCTGAGCCTTGAATTCCTTACGTGTAAAATGGAGATATTGATATCTCACAGGGTCAGTGTTACAAACACTGGATGAAATGATCTGTAAGTTAGCACTATGCTTAACAAGACAAACTTCTAATAGTAGCTGCTATAGTTATTTTCACCATAGTATCAATATCTCTTAAATGGTTTTATTGAAATTATAATTTATATTCTATACATTTAACTCATTTACAGTGTATAATTCAATTATTTTTAATATATTCACAGATACATGCAACCATCACCATGGTCAGATTTATTGATAGAACATATTTAGCACCTCAAAAAAGAATGTACTTTTTTTTTTTTTTTTTTTGAGGAAATTCTTCAGGGTCAAACACAAAGACTAAAACAAATAAAAAACAAAAGATAATGCAGGTAGCAAACAAAAATCATTATCATCATAGTTAATATTGTCAGATAAGAGAAGATACTGAATCTATGACCCAGAAATAGAACGCTAGGAACAAACTTAATCAGAGAACAAAAGTGAATTCCTACATATTTCTTTTTTTTCATTTTATTTTATTTTGATTACCAAAGCAAAGACATTGATAAAGCAAATACAATCTGCAATAATGAATACATCTGCAATAGATGCTAAGTATCATTAAATTATATAATTTAGACAGTAAATATGGTCTATTTTTGCTTCTTTCCAATAGAATACATTTGATCACATTTTTTTTTATACAGCAGGTTCTTAGTCATCAATTTTATACACATCAGTGTATGCATGTCAGTCGCAATCACCCAATTAAGCACACCACCACCACCACCACCACACACCGCTTTTCCCCCTTGGTGTCCATACGTTTGTTCTCTACATCTGTGTCTCAATTTCTACCCTGCAAACCAGTTCATCTGTACCATTTTTCTAGGTTCCACATATATGCGTTAATATACGATATTTGTTTTTCTCTTTCTGACTTCCTTCACTCTGTATGACAGTCTCTAGATCCATCCACGTCTCAACAAATAACCCAATTTCATTCCTTTTTATGGCTGATTAATATTCCATTGTATACATGTACCACATCTTCTTTATCCATTTGTCTGTCGATGGGCATTTAGGTTGCTTCCATGACCTGGCTATTGTAAATAGTGCTGCAGTGAACATTGGGATGCATGTGTCTTTTTGAATTATGGTCTTCTCTGGGTATATGCCCAGTAGTGAGATTGCTGGATCATATGGTAATTCTATTTGTAGCTTTTTAAGGAACCTCCATACTGTTCTCCATAGTGGCTGTATCAATTTACATTCCATTAACAGTGCAAGAGGGTTGCATTTTCTCCACACCCTCTCCAGCATTTGTTTGTAGATTTTCTAATGATGCCCATTCTAACTGTTGTGAGGTGATACCTCATTGTAGTTTTGATTTGCATTTCTCTAATAATTAGTGTTGTTAAGCAGCTTTTCATGTGCCTCTTGGCCATCTGTATGTCTTTGGAGAAATGTCTATTTAGCCCTTCTGTCCATTTTTGGATTGGGTTGTTTGTTTTTTTAATATCGAGCTGCATGAGCTGTTTATATATTTTGGAGATTAATCCTTTGTCAGGTGTTTCATTTGCAAATATTTTCTCCCATTCTGAGGGTTTTCTTCTTGTTTGTGGTTTCTTTTGCTAGCAAAAGCTCTTAAGTTTAATTAGGTCTCATTTATTTATTTTTGTTTTTATTCCCATTACTCTAGGAGATGGATCAAAAAAGATCTTACTGTGATTTATGTCAAAGTGTTCTTCCTATGTTTTCCTCTAACAGTTTTACAGTGTCTGGTCTTACATTTAGGTCTCTAATCCATTTTGAGTTCATTTTTGTGTATTGTGTTACGGAGTGTTCTAATTTCATTCTTTTACATGTCGCTGTCCAGTTTTCCCAGCACCACTTATTGAAGAGGCTGTCTTTTCTCCATTGTATATCCTTGCCTCCTTTTTCATAGATTAGTTGACCATAGGTGCGTGGGTTTACCTCTGGGCTTTCTATCTTGTTCCATTGATCTGTGTTTCTGTTTTTGTGCCAGTACCATATTGTCTCGATTACTGTAGCTTTGTAGTATAGTCTGAAGTCAGGGAGTCTGATTCCACCAGCTCCGTTTTTTTTCCCTCAAGACTGCTTTGGCTATTCGGGGTCTTCTGTGTCTCCATAGAAATTTTAAGAGTTTTTGTTATAGTTCCATAAAAAATGCCATTGGTAATTTGATACGCATTGCATTGAATCTGTAGATTGCTTTAGGTAGTACAGTCGTTTTCACAATATTAATTCTTCCAATCCAAGAACATAGTATATCTCTCCATCTGTTGGTATCATCTTTAATTTCTTTCATCAGTGTCTTATAGTTTTCTGCATACAGGTCTTTTGTCTCCCTGGGTAGGTTTATTCCTAGGTATTCTATTGGTTGCAGTGGTAAATGGGATTGTTTCCTTAATTTCTCTTTCTGATCTTTCGTTGTTAGTGTATAGGAATGCAAGAGATTTCTGTGCATTAATTTTGTATCCTGCAACTTTACCAAATTCATTGATTAGCTCTAGTAGTTTTCTGGTAGCATCTTTAGGATGCTCTATGTATAGTCTCATATCATCTGTAAACAGTGACAGTTTTCCTTCTTCTTTTCCAATTTGTATTCCTTCTATTTCTTTTTCTTCTCTGATTGCCAAGGCTAGGACTTCCAAAACTATGTTGAATAATAGCGGTGAGAGTGGACATCCTTGTCTTGTTCCTGATCTTAGAGGAAATGCTTTCAGTTTTTCACCATTGAGAATGATGTTTGCTGTGGGATTGTCATATATGGCCTTTATTATGTTGTGGTACGTTCCCTCTATGCCCACTTTCTGGAGAGTTTTTATCATAAATTGGTGTTGAATTTAGTCAAAAGCTTTTTCTGCATCTATTGAGATGATCTATGGTTTTTCTTCTTCAATTTGTTAATATGGTGTATCACATTGATTTGCATATATTTAAGAATCCTTGCATCCCTGGGATAAATCCCACTTGATCATGGTGTATGATCCTTTTAATGTATTGTTGGATTCTGTTTGCTAGTATTCTGTTGAGGATTTTTGCATCTATACTCATCAGTGATATTGGTCTCTACCTTTCTTTTTTTGTAGTATCTTTGTCTAGTTTTGGTATCAGGGTGATGGTGGCCTCATAGAATGAGTTTGGGAGTGTTCCTTCCTCTGCCAGTTTTTGGAAGAGTTTGAGAAGGATGAGTGTTACCTTTTCTCTAAATGTTTGATAGAATTCAGAGTTTGAGAAGGATGGAGGTTAGCTCTTCTCTAAATGTTTGATAGAATTCATCTGTGAAGCCATCTGGTCCTGGACTGTTGTTTGTTGGAAGATTTTTAATCCCAGTTTCAATTTCATTACTTGTGATTGGTCTGTTCATATTTTCTATTTCTTCTCGGTTCAGCCTTGGAAGGTTATACCTTTCTAAGAATTTGTCCATTTCTTCCAGGTTGTCCATTTTATTGGCATAGAGTTTCTTGTAGTAGTCTCAGGATGCTTTGTATTTCTGCGGTGTCTGTTGTAACTTCTCCTTTTTCATTTCTAACTTTACAGATTTGAGTCCTCTCCCTCATTTTCTGGATGAGTCTGGCTAATGGTGTATCAATTTTGTTTATCTTCTCAAAGAACCAGCTTTTAGTTTTATTGATCTCTGCTATTGTTTTCTTTGTTTCTATTTCATTTATTTCTATTCTGATCATTAGGATTTCTTGCCTTTTGCTAACTTTGCATTTTGTTTGTCCTCTTTCTCTAGTTCTTTTAGGTGTAAGGTTAGATTATTTATTTGAGATTTTGCTTGTTTCTTGAGGTAGGCTTGTATAGCTATAAACTTCCCTCTTAGAACTGCTTTTGCTATATCCCATAAGTTTTGGATTGTCGTGTTTTCATTGTCATTTGTCTCTAGGTATTTTTTGACTTCCTCTTTGATTTCTTCAGTGATCTCTTGGTTATTTAGTAACGTAGTGTTTCACCTCCATGTGTTTGTGTTTTTTACGTTTTTCCCCCTGTAATTCATTTCTAATCTCATAGCATTGTGATCAGAAAAGATGCTTGATATGATTTCAATTTTCTTAAATTTACTGAGGCTCGATTTGTGACCCAAGATGTGATCTATCCTGGAGAATGTTCCGTGCGCACTTGAGAAAAAAGTGTAATATGCTGTTTTTGGATGGAATGTCCTATAAATATCAATTAAATCTATCTGGTCTATTGTGTCATTTAAAGCTTCTGTTTCCTTATTTATTTTCATTTTGGATGATCTGTCCATTGGTGTAAGTGAGGTGTTAAAGTCTCCCACTATTATTGTGTTACTGTCAATTTTCTCTTTTACAGCTGTTAGCAGTTGCCTTATGTATTGAGGTGCTCCTATGTTGGGTGCATATATATATTTATAATTGTTATATCTTCTTCTGGGATTGATCCCTTATCATTATATAGTGTCCTTCCTTGTCTCTTGTAACATTCTTTAAAGTCTATTTTATCTGATATGAGTATAACTACTCCAGCTTTCTTTTGATTTCCATTTGCATGGAATATCTTTTTCCATCCCCTCACTTTCAGTCTGAAGTGAGTGTCTTGTAGACAGCATATATATGGGTCTTGTTTTTGTATCCATCAGCAAGCCTGTGTCTTTTCATTGGAGCATTTAGTCCATTCACGTTTAAGGTAATTATCGAAATGTATGTTCCTATGACCATTTTCTTAATTGTTTTGAGTTTGTTTTTGTAGGTCCTTTTCTTCTCTTCTGTTTCCCAGTTAGAGAAGTTCCTTTAGCATTTTTTGTAGAGCTAGTTTGGTGGTGCTGAATTCTCTTAGCTTTTGCTTGTCTGTAAAGCTTTTGATTTCTCCATTGAATCTGAATGAGATCCTTGCCGGGTATAGTAATCTTGGCTGTATGTTCTTCCCTTTCATCACTTTAAGTATATCATGCCACTCCCTTCTGGCTTGTAGAGTTTCTGCTGAGAAATCAGCTCTTAACCTTATGGGAGTTCCCTTGTATGTTATTTGTCATTTTTCCCTTGCTGCTTTCAATAATTTTTCTTTGTCTTTAATTTTTGCCAATTTGATTACCATGTGTCTCTGCGTGTTTCTCCTTGGTTTTATCCTGTATGGGACTTGCTGCGCTTCCTGGACTTGGGTGGCTATTTCCTTTGCCGTGTTAGGGAAGTTTTTGACTATAATCTCTTGAAATATTTTCTCGGGCCCTTTCTCTCTCTCTTCTCCTTCTGGGACCCCTATAATGCGAATGTTGTTGCATTTAATGTTGTCCCAGAGGTCTCTTTGGGTGTCTTTATTTCTTTTCATTCTTTTTTTTTTATTCTATTCTGTGGCAGTGAATTCCACCATTCTGTCTTCCTGGTCACTTATCCGTTCTTCTGCCTTTGTTATTCTGCTATTGATTCCTTCTAGTGTAGTTTTCATTTCAGTTATTGTATTGTTCATCTCTGTTTGTTTGTTCTTTAATTCTTCTAGGTCTTTATTAAACATTTCTTGCATCTTCTTGATCTTTGCCTCCATTGTTTTTCCAGGGTCCTGGATCACCTTCACTATCATTATTCTGAATTCTTTTTCTGGAAGGTTGCCTATCTCCACTTCATTTAGTTGTTTTTCTGGGGTTTTATCTTGTTCCTTCATCTGGTACATAGCCCTCTGCCTTTTCATCTTGTCTGTCTCTCTGTGAATGTGGTTTTTGTTCCACAGGCTGCAGGATTGTAGTTCTTATTGCTTCTGCTGTCTGCCCTCTGGTGGATGAGGTTATCTAAGAGGCTTGTGCAGGTTTCCTGATGGGAGGGACTGGTGGTGGGTAGAGCTGACTGTTGCTGTGGTGGGCAGAGCTCAGTAAAACTTTAATCCACTTGACTGCTGATGGGTGGGGCTGGGTTCCCTCCCTGTTGGTTGCTTCGCCTGAGGCAACCCAACACTGGATCCTACCTGGGCTCTTTGAGGGAGCTAATGGCAGACTGTGGGCGGGCTCATGCCAAGGAGTACTTCCCAGAACTTCTGCTGCCAGTGTCCTTGTCCCCATGGTGAGCCACAGCCACCCCCCACCTATGCAGGAAACCCTCCAACACTAGGAGGTAGGTCTGGTTCAGTCTCCCCTGGTTTCACTGCTCTGTCCCCTGGGTCCCGATGCGCACACTACTTTGTGTGTGCCCTCCAAGAGTGGAGTCTCTGTTTCCCCCAGTCCTGTCGAAGTCCTGCAGTCAAATCCCAGTAGCCTTCAAAGTCTGATTCTCTAGGAATTCCTCCTCCCATTGCCAGACCCCCAGGTTGGGAACCTGACATGGGGTTCAGAACCTTCACTCCAGTGGGTGGACTTCTGTGGTATAAGTGGTCTTCAGTCTGTGAGTCACCCACCCAGCAGTTATGGGATTTGATTTTGCTGTGATTGCGCCCCTCCTACTGTCTCATTGTGGCTTCTCTTTTGTCTTTGGATGTGGGGTGCCTTTTTTGGTGAGTTCCAGTGTCTTCCTGTCGATGATTGTCCAGCAGCTAGTTGTGATTCTGGTGTTCTCACAAGAGGGAGTGAGAGCACGTCCTTCTACTCAGCCATCTTGGTTTCAGGCCCAGGATGTCTGTACTCTTTAGCTATCATCCTTATTCCCCCAGTCCTAAACAACCATTAAACTAATCCCTGTTTCTGCATATTTCCCTGGTCTGTACAATTTGTATAAATGGAATTATATAGTCTTTTATGACTGCCTTTCACTCAGCATAATGTGTTCAAGGTTTATCCATGTTGTAGCATATGTCAAAAATTCATTTCTTTATGGCTGGATAATCCATTGTATGGATATACCACATTTTGTTCATCCATTCCTCAGCTATTTGGTGTCAGGGTTGTTTCCACCTGTTAGCTATTATGAATCATGTTGCTATAAACATTTGTTTACAAGTTTTTGTGTGGACACGTTTTCATTTGGTTATATACCTATGCATGGAACTGCTGAGTCATACAGTAACTCTATGTTATCATTTGAGGAATTGCCAGACTTTTCCAAAGCAGATGCACCATTTTATATTACTACTAGCAGTGTATGAGGGTTCCAGTTTCTCTAATTCAGGCTAACACTTGTATCTTACTTCATTATAGCCATTATAGTTGGTGTGAAGTGGTATCTCATGGTTTTTCAGGTAGACTGCCTGTTTCCTCTTCATTTGTTAGGTCTGGTGGGTTTTTATCTTGCTCCTTCATCTGCTGTGTGTTTTTCTGTCTTCTCATTTTGCTTATCTTACTGTGTTTGGGGTCTCCTTTTCGCAGGCTGCAGGTTCGTAGTTCCCGTTGTTTTTGGTGTCTGTCCCCAGTGGCTAAGGTTGGTTCAGTGGGTTGTGCAGGCTTCCTGGTGGAGTGGACTAGTGCCTGTGTTCTGCTGGATGAGGCTGTATCTTGTCTTTCTGGCGGGCAGGTCCACGTCTGGTGGTGTGTTTTGGGGTGTCTGTGTCCTTTTTATGATTTTAGGCAGCCTCTCTGCTAATGGGTGGGGTTGTGTTCCTGTCTTGCTAGTTGTTTGGCATAGTGTGTCCAGCACTGTAGCTTGCTGGCCGTCGAGTGAAGCTGGGTGCTGGTGTTGAGATGGAGATCTCTGGGAGATTTTTGCCATTTGATATTACTTGGAACTGGGAGGTCTCTTTTGGACGGGTGTCCTGAAGTTGGCTCTCCCACCTCAGAGGCACAGCACTGCCTCCTGGCTGCAGCATCAATTCTGAGTCCACACGGCTCAGAATAAAAGGGAGAAAAAGTAGAAAGAAAGAATTAGTAGAAGTAGAAAGAAAGAAAGAGAGAAAGAAAGAAAGAAAGGAGGGAGGGAGGGAGGGAAGGAAGGAAAAAAAGATAAAGTAAAATAAAGTAAGATAAAATATAATAGAGTTATTAAAATAAAAAAATAATTATTAAGGGGAAAAAAAAACGGACGGATAGAACCGTAGGACAAATGGTGGAAGCAAAGCTATACAGACAAAATCTCACGCAGAAGCATACACATACACACTCACAAAAAGAGGAAAAGGGGAAAAAGTAATATATCTTGCTCTCAAAGTCCACCTCCTCAATTTGGGATGACTCCTTGTCTATTCAGGTATGCTGCAGCTGATTGTGGAGATTTAATCCGCTGCTCCTGAGGCTACTGGGAGAGATTTCCCTTTCTCTTCTTTGTTCTCACAGCTCCCAGGTGCTCAGCTTTGGATTTGGCCCCGCCTCTGCATGTAGGTCGCCGGAGGGCTTGTGTTCTTCGCTCAGACAGGACGGGGTTAAAGGAGCTGCTGATTCGGGGGCTCTGGCTCACTCAGGCTGGGGGGAGGGAAGGGCACGGAGTGCGGGGCGAGCCTGCGGCGGCAGAGGCCGGCGTGACGTTGCACCAGCCTGAGGCGTGCCGTGCATTCTCCCGGGGAAGTTGTCCCTGGATTCCGGGACCCTGGCGGTGGCGGGCTGCACAGGCTCCCCGGAAGGGGAGTGTGGATAGTGACCTGTGCTCGCACACAGGCTTCTTGGTGGCGGCAGCAGCAGCCTTAGCGTCTCATGCCCATCTGGGGTCCGCGCTTTTAGCCGCGGCTCGCGCCCATCTCTGGAGCTCCTTTAAGCAGCGCTCTTAATCCCCTCTCCTTGCGCACCAGGAAACAAAGAGGTAAGAAAAAGTCTCTTGCCTCTTCCGCAGGTCCAGACTTTTCCCCAGACTCCCTCCCGGCCAGCCGTGGCGCACTAACCCCGTGCAGGCTGTGTTCACGCCGCCAACCCCAGTCCTCTCCCGGCGCTCTGACCGAAGCCCGAGCCTCGGCTCCCAGCCCCCGCCCGCCCCGGCGGGTGAGCCGACAAGCCTCTCGGGCTGGTGAGTGCCGGTTGGCACCGATCCTCTGTGCGGGAATCTCTCCGCTTTGCCCTCCGCACCCCTGTTGCTGTGCTCTCCTCCGCGGCTCCGAAGCTTCCCCCTCTGCCTCCTGCAGTCTCCGCCCGCGAAGGGGCTTCCTAGTGTGTTGGAAACATTTCCTCCTTCACAGCTCCCTCCCACTGGTGCCGGTCCCGTCCCTATCCTTTTGTCTCTGTTTATTCTTTTTTCTTTTGCCCTACCCAGGTACGTGGGGGGTTTCTTGCCTTTTGGGAGGTCTGAGGTCTTCTGCCAGCGTCCAGTAGGTGTTCTGTAGGAGTTGTTCCACGTGTAGATGTATTTCTGGCGTATCTATGAGGAGGAAGGTGATCTCCGCGTCTTACTCTTCCGCCATCTTCCCGGAAGCCTTCCGTATCTCATGGTTTTGATATGCATTTTCCTGATGACTAATGATGTCATGTATCTTTTCATGTACTATTGCCTATTAGTATATCTCCCTTGGGAAAATGTCTGTGCAGATCCTTTGCTCATTTTTATATTGGATTATCTTTTTATATTGAACTGTTCTTTATATACTCTAATACAATTTCTTACTAGATATATGATTTGCAAATCTCCCAAAGGGTCATCTTTTCATCCTTTGAAACACAAAAGTTTTTAATTTTGAAGTCCATTTTTTTAATTGTGCTTTTGAGGTTATATCTCTCTTTGCCCAATCCAATGTCATGAAGATTTATGTTTTCTTTTTTAGTTTTAGCTCTTATATTTAGGGCTTTGGTCCATTTTGAGTTGATTTTTATATATGATGTGAGGTAAGGATCCAAGTTCATTCTTTTGCATGTGGCCATTGAGTTTTCCCAGCACCATTCCTTCTAAAAGCTATTCTTTCTCCATTTTGGCAGCCTTGTTGAAAATCAGTTGATCACAGATGTTTGGGTTTATATCTGGATTCTCCACTTCATTACATTAGTCTGTATGTGTGTATGTGCCAGTACCACACACACTTGATCACTGTTGGTTGTACTGAATTGTGAAGTTGGTGTGAATCCTACTTTTTTCTTCTTTTTAAAGATTGTTTGGCTATTCTGGATGCCTGGCAGTAACATATGAATTTTACAATCAGCTTGTCAATTTCTACAACGAAGTCAGGTGGGATTCTGAAAGAGATGGCATTGGATGTACATCAATTTGGGGAGCGTTATCTTAATAATGCCAAGTCTTTTGATCTATAAAATGGGGTGTTTTTCTAATTTTTAGAAACAATGTTTCTAAATTCCCACAATGTTTTGTAGTATTCAGAATATATGTTTTGTACTACTTTTGTTAACCTTATTCTTAAAGATTTTATTCCTTTTGGTAGTATTAGAAATGAAATTTTCTTAATTTCCTTTTCAGATTGTTTAAAGTGTAGAGAAATAGTTGATTATTGTATATTGATTTTACATCCTGCAAACTTACTGAACTCATTCTAATAGTTTTTAGTGGATTCCTTAGGATTTTCTAAGATCACGTCATCTGCAAAGAGCAATCATTTTACTTCTTCCTTTCCTATCTTGATGCCTTTTGTTTCTTTTTCCTGCCTAATTGCCCTGGCTGGAACCTCCAATACAATATTGACTAGTAATGTCAAGAGTAGAAATCCTTGTCTTCGTCCTGATCTTAGGGGGTAATAGTCAGTCTTCACTATTAAGTGTGATATTAGTCGTGGGTTTTTCATGCATGCCCCTTATGAGATTGAAGAAGTTCCATTCTATTCCTGATTTGTTGAGTGTTTTTTATCATGAAAGGGTGTTGGATTTTGTCAAATGCATTTTCTACAACTTGAGATGTGTGATTTTTTTGTTTTATTCTATTGATATGTATTACATTAATCATTATTTTAAAGTGTACCCAAGATTTGTTTTACTCAGGTATAGTAAGGTGACAGATTTAGTGACAACTGCCTTATAATTCTCAAGAGAAAGGAGCATTCCATGCAGCCACATGGGGAAGTATCAAAGTTGGTCAGAAGGCTGGAGAAAAGAATGCATGGGGCTTCCCTGGTGGTGCAGTGGTTGAGAGTCCGCCTGCCGATGCAGGGGACACAGGTTCGTGCCCCGGTCCGGGAGGATCCCACATGCCGCGGAGCGGCTGGGCCCGTGAGCCATGGCCGCTGAGCCTGCACATCGAGAGCCTCTGTTCCACAACGGGAGAGGCCACAACAGTGAGAGGCCCGTGTACTGCAAAAAAAAAAAAAAAAAAAAAAAAAAATAGAATGCATGGCCCACAGCCTTATTGTCGTTTCCACAGGAAGAAATGGGCAAGGCATGGTAGGCAAGTTTGAGCAATCTTAGGATTGGACAGTTTGAGTCGTTTCCATGCATGCAGCCTACTTTTCAGGTACCTGGCCCTGGGGTGATGTAAGGTGAGGAAAATATTGGTTTGGCGTGTGAGTTAGATAAAGGAGGTGTTTGGGATGTGGACTTTGGATTGGTTGGTTTGCATGAAAGGTAAGTTTTTTGCTATCTCTACAAATTCATTAGCCCTGGGAGGGACAATCTCTCCAGGCCCCAGGGATGTCAAAGTTCATAAATATAGAAAATAAAAAACATGATCAATAGAATCACTTTCAGATGTTAAACCAACCTTGTATCCCTAGGATAAATCTCATTTTGTTACGGTGTATAATTCTTTTTATATGTTGCTGGATTCACGTTGGTAATCATTTGTCGGGGATTCCTGTGTCCATATTTATAAGAGATATTGGTCTGTAGTTTTATTTTCTTGTGATGTCTTTATCTGGATTTGGTATCAGGGTAATACTGGCTTCATAAAAATAAGTTGGGGGATAGTCCCTGTTCTATATTTTGGAAGAGTTTATGAAGAATTGGTATTAATTCTGTAAATGTTTGATAGAATTAAGCAGTCAAGCCATTTCTTCATGAGTAGTTTTATTTGTTGTGTTTTTACTACCATCTCTTCATTTGTTATAGATCTATTCAGATGATTGTCTATTTCTTCTTGAGTCTGTTTCAGTAGTTTGTGTCTAAGAATTTGTCCATTTCATCTAAATTATCTAATGTAATCAATTGTTTATACTATTCCTTTATAATCCTTCCTTTAGTTCTTTAATCTGGTTTCCTTTATTTCTGTGAATATATTTATAATTGTTACTTTAAGTATTTTTCTGATAACTCCAGCATCTGGTTACTTCTGTTGCCTGCTTTTTTTCCAATGTGTAGGTCTTACTTTCCTATTTCTTTGCATGCCTCACAGTTTTTTAGGGAAACTGGACATTTTAGATAATATATTGTAACAAGTCTGGGTACTGGTCCTCCCGCCCCTCTGTAGCTTGTTATTGTTATTTGCTTGTTTATTTGTTTAGTGATTGGCTGCATTATTTTAGTTAAGTCTTATCTTCCACCAGGTTCTAGGTACTTTTGCTGTAAACTTCTTTGCCACAAACATTTTCACATAACTAGTTGGCCGTAGGGTAATTTTGCCATAAAAAAATAAAATAATGAAAAAGAAAAGAGGGACATTAAAAGACTATTTCTAAATAGAAAATATTTGATTGCATTTAAGTTATGTGTAGATTCTTAGCAATACTGCACAAATAACTGATTTTATTTTGTGGCTTGTACGTAAAGCACTTATCTTTGAAGTCTTTCATTTATAGTATCATGCTTTTTTTTTTGTTTTTTTTTTTTTTTTTGCTTGTTGATTAGTCTTCTCATTTGGCATTGAACTTTTTTCTTTTTCACTAAAATTTCTTCCTTCATAAGAGAGGTATCAGCTCCAAACACTAGGATACGTATTTGTAACTGAGCTTTGGTGTGTTGTGAAAGCTTCTACACTGTTGTTGGTTCTTGGCATATTGTCACATGTCCCTTGATGGGTGTTCCAAAGTTCTCTGGGAAATGTTGCAACTCTGTGCCTTTGAGGCCCTCAGCTTCTTTCTTCTCTAACGTAGTGTGTTTCAAAATAAGAAAACAGGGACTTTCCTGGTGACACAGTGGTTAAGACTACACACTCCCAATTCAGGGGGCCTGGGTTTGATCCCTGGTCAGGGAACTAGATCCCACATGCATGCCGCAACTAAGAGTTCGCATGCCACAACTAAGGTCCCACCACCACAACTAAGGAGCCAACAAGCCACAACTAAGGAGCCCACCTGCCACAACTAAGACCCGGAGCAACCAAATAAATTTTTTTTAAAAAAAAAGAGAAAATCAAAACCTAAAAAGGTGGGGGGAGCACAAAAATTTTTTTAAATACCTTATTAAAAAAATAAGAAAACAACTCTTGGAGCAAATAAATCATCGTCACTGTCAGTTAAAGCCTTCAGTAACGTGGATAACAGGAAGAAGTGCTAATGCATTTAAACCAATTGAAAGCAAACTGTTAACCAGTTAATTTTATCTGGCATGGCAGAATTGCTTTATGGCCAGTTAGTTATGCACCAAAAATGTTTGTGGTGAAAATGTGTGCAGCAAATATGTTTATGGCAAAGAAGCTTAATGGTGAAAATACCAAACACGCCCCCCAACCCCTACTTTTTTTGTTGCTCCTCAAGATGACACAGCTTTGGGTATGCCCTGGTTACCCTGGGGTGGTAACAGTTTTTGTAGGGCTCCCTTTCCCTCTTGTCCACACCAAGCTGCAAACTCCACTGATTGCTGATTGATTGCTGTGTTGTTTTCAACAATGAATTGGGCATAAATTGCTCTACTAACTAATTCAATCAAATTCTGGTTCTTTTGAAAAGTTTAACTTCTGAGATCAGTGTTTGATATTTTTTTCAGTGTCCAGGTGGGTTCCTCCCCTGTAAACTAGAGGGCCTGTACTTTAACCTGTTTCTTGAATCTCCCAATTGCCTTTCATCACAGCCGCCTCTGTTCTTAAGAGTGCCCCTAGGGTTGAACTTCTCTAAGGGGGCAAATGAAGTCAGTTCCTTTGGGAAGAGATTAGGTGCTATCTGCCCAGGCAAGATCTCTAAACCAGGGCTGTGGATTTGTGGGTGGGGACAACAGCAAACTACTCTGTATGACACCCCTGCTCTAGAAGCCCAGCACTTGGTGAATGCGGAACAGCAGCCTGTGACCCTCACAGCTTGTCTCTTTTGGTATAGAACCACTACCTCAGGGACCAGGGTAAGGGTTATCAGCACCCCAGTATTCTCAGCATGCTGCAACCGAAGTAGAGTCTCCGTTCCATGAGTGGAAACTGGGTAGAAGAAGGAACTCTCATCTCTCACCTATACTTTCCTACGCTTAGCCTCAGTCACAGGTAGATGGGGGCAGGGTGGGAAATGCTGATATTCTCCTCCTAGGAATAAATCCCTCCTACTGGGGTCTGGGGAGAAAGGGAACCCTGTGTTCTTAGCTCCAGCAATCTGAAGTCATCTCTGCTTTGCTGAGCTGGCAATGGAGAGGGAAGGAATAGTCTTGCTTAAACAACACAAATTCTCCTTTCTTACCAAATTTTGATAGAGTTTATTGAATAGATCTTTCTTCATTGGCTGTTTGCTTTTAGAACCATTTCCAGAGGCTTTAAATTTTTTCATTTTCATTTTTTTCTTTAATAATTTTCACCAGTTTTGCTGGGGGATGGGACAGTGGAGCTTCTTACATTGTCATGTTGGAAATGGATCTCTGATGCTATTGTTTATGCTATTAGTATAGCTGAGTGTTAGATATGCTATTCTCAGAAATTTAATATGACTAGAGACAAGCCTTTTAAAATTTCTGAGGCAGTATAAGAGAAACTGTTGTCATAATAGCTGCTAAGAATAACATAATTAGAGAACAAAATGAATAAATGATAAGTTATTGGCTTAATTTCTTACTAGATGTAAAGACCTGCAAAACAATCAGATGACGGAAAAACTGTAATGATTGACTCTGAATCTGTAATTTGACTACAGAGAGAGAATTCTGGGAGCAAATGTGTGATTTCCATGCATTCCAGGACCACTACCATTATACAAGACCCTAAGAATCCAGAACATACGAAGACATTTACTTTTGACCTGGCATACTGGTCTCACAATGGATTTCAAAAGGATAAGGATGGTGTGTTTATTTCAGCTAATCCTAGCAGTAAATTTGCAGGCCAGGTAAATTGCTTTAAAACAACTTCAATGGTAGTTTTTTTTTTTTTAATAAAGTGTTGACAATATACCGATACAATTATTTTTATGCAAGCATATTACAATGTATGCTTCCATATGAGAGTTTGGTTTTAAATTTATTCCTTTTCATGTTCAATATGAGGTCCAAAAGTGTAGCTATTGCCTAAATATTTAGACACTCAAGTCAGTTATTTTCCAATGTACTGACATATTTTGAAAAAGGAATGTCAAGTCAATTATATTTCCTTCTCTGAGATGAGCAAAATTGCACAGCACTCAGCATTTGAGAACTTTGGTTTATTGAGTATTTATCATATGCCATGCACTATTCTGCCTTAAAGTTGCTCACAATTTGCTGTAGGGAGACAGGCAAAAAAGTGCATTCACACGTTACAGTTTCTGTGATAAAAAATATTTATGGGATACAACGGGGTTCAGAGGAAAAATGGTCATTTCAATCTGGACAGAGCTCATTAAGCTTCTTGAATCTGTGGGTTTGTAATTTCCATCAAATTTTGAAAAAATTTCAAACAAAATTTCTCCAAGTATTTTTGGTCTCTTCTATTCCTTCTGTGACTCTAGTTACATGTATGCTTGAGATTGTCCCATAAGTCACTGAGGTTCTTTTTTTTTTCTTTTTGGCTTTCTTTTCTTTTTTTTAACATATTTATTGGAGTATAATTGCTTTACAATGGTGTGTTAGTTTCTGCTTTATAACAAAGTGAATCAGTTATACATATACATATGTTCCCATAGCTCTTCCCTCTTGCGTCTCCCTCCCTCCCACCCTCCCTATCCCACCCTTCTAGGTGGTCACAAACCGCCGAGCTGATCTCCCTGTGCTATGCGGCTGCTTCCCACTAGCTATCTATTTTACGTTTGGTAGTGTATATATGTCCATGCCACTCTCTCCCTTTGTCACAGCTTACCTCTCTCCCTCCCATATCCTCAAGTCCATTCTCTAATAGGTCTGTGTCTTTATTCCCGTCTTGCCCCTAGGTTCTTCATGACCTTTTTTTTTTTTCCTTAGATTCCATATATATGTGTTAACATATGGTGTTTGTTTTTCTCTTTCTGACTTACTTCACTCTGTATGACAGACTCTAGGTCCATCCACCTCACTACAAATAACTCAATTTCATTTCTTTTTATGGCTGAGTAATATTCCATTGTATATATGTGCCACATCTTCTTTATCCATTCATCTGTTGATGGACACCTAGGTTGCTTCCGTGTCCTGGCCATTGTAAATAGAGCTGCAATGAACATTTGGCACATGTCTCTTTTTAAATTATGGTTTTCTCAGGGTATATGCCCAGTAGTGGGATTGCTGGGTCGTATGGTAGTTCTATTTGTAGTTTTTTAAGGAACCTCCGTACTGTTCTCCATAGTGGCTGTATCAATTTACATTCCCACCAACAGTGCAAGAGGGTTCCCTTTTCTCCACACCCTCTGGTCACTGAGGTTCTGTTCACTTCCTCCCAACCTTTTCTCTCTGTTCTTCTTGTTTGCATACTCATCTTTAAAAATTCAGCCCAAATATTATAGCCTTTGTTAAACCACCCCAAAAAATACTCTCTGTCAAGTAGTTCTAACTTCACAAATGCACTGAAAGGATTTAAAGGATCTCCTGGGAATGCACTTTGAGAGCCACTGCCCTAGAGCAATGAATAAAAAATCAAGCAACAAAAATATAACTAATGAGTCAAGTGTGGGGAAATGGAATTATGAAACAAACTCAAAGTGTGGCAGGAAAAGAGGGAGAGAAAAAAACAAAGAGGAGATAAGACAAATAGAATACAAATAACAAGATGGTAGATTTAATGCCAACCATTGATTATTTTATCAAATGTAAATAAACACACCAATTAAATGGTACAGATGATCAGATTTGGTAGGAAAAGCTGGATCCAACTACATCTGTTTACATAAACCCAATTTAAATATAAATAAATAGATATCCATGTAAACACTAACAGAAAGAAAACTGCAGACGCTATATTTACGTCACACAAAGTAGACTTCAGAACAAGGAATATTTCATAATGATAAAGTAATCAGTTCACTAAGAAGACATACTATCCTAAATGGGTATGTACCTAATAACAGAACTTCAAAGTACATGAAACAGAAACTGATAGAAATTGAAGGAGAAATAGACAAACCTACAGTTGTGATTGGTGACTTCATCACTCTTCTCTGAGTAACAGAACAAATAACCCCAAATCAATAATATTATAGAAGACCAGAACAATATTGTCAACCTAATTGACAATTATAGAACAATTCTGCTACCCCCATTCAACCACAGCACTACACACTTTTTTTGAGTGAACATGGAACTTTCTTTATGATAGATCATATTCTGGATCATTAAACTAGTCTCAATAAATGTAAGACAACTGAAATCATACAAATTACATTCTCTGACCACAATGAAATTAAACTAGAAAGAAATGACAGAAAGGTATTAGGAAACTCCTCAGATATTTAAAAAATAGCAGATTTCTAAACAATCCATAGGTCAGGGAATAAACCATAAGGGAAATTAGTAAATATTTTGAACTGAATGAAAATCAAAACATCAAAATTTGTGGGATGCAGCTAAAGCAGGGCTTAGAGGAAATTTTATAGCATTAAATGATTATATTAGAGAAGAACAATCTTAAATCAACAGTCTAGGCTTCCACCTAAGAATTTAGAAAAAGAAGAGTATAGACAAAGCAAAAGAGGAAGAAATAAGAACGATTAACTTAAGACAGTAAAATAATAGAGAAAAATCAATTAAAAGCTGGTTCTTTGAAAATAACAATAAAATTGATAAACCTGTAGCCAAATTGATCATCAAGGAAAAAAAGATACAAAGTACCAAGATGAGAAATGAAAGAGAGATGTTACTGCAAATCTTACAGACATTAAAAAAATAATAAGAGAATATTATGAACAACTTAATGCTGATAAATTTAAAAACATAGATGAAATGGACACAGTCTACTGAAGTTCACACAAAAAGAAATAGATAACTCAGGTAGCTCTATATCTATTAAAGAAATTGAATTTATAGTTAAACTTCTCCCCTCAAGAACTAAGCCCAGATGACTTTTCTGTGAATTCAACTAAAGGAAGAAATAATGAGAATTATGAAAAAAAAATCTTGTAGATGATAGAAGGACCATTCATTTTTTGAGGCAAATATTACACCAAAACCAGCCAAATACTACAAAAACACTACAGATCAATACCCTTCATAAACATAGACACAAACATTGTTAACAAAACTTTAGCAAATAGAATCCAACAGTATACTTTTTAAAATACATCGTTGTCAAGTGGGACTTCTTTTCCTGGGAATGTGATCAGATGCAGAAAAAGCAATTGACAAAACTCAACACCCAATCATGATAAAACTCTCAGCAAACTTAAAATCGGAGGGAGCCTCCTAGAAATAGAACTTCCTTCAGTACATAGGTAACATAACATTTGATGGTGAAACAATGAATATGTTGCCCCTAAGAATGGGGACAAGGCAAGGAGGTCCAATCTCATCATTTCTATACAACATCTACTGCAGGCCCTAGCCAGGGCAGTTAAGTCAATTAATAGGAAGTGAATGATATGCAGATTGAAAATGAAGAAGTAAAACAATTTGCAGAAAACATAATTATCTATGCAAAAAACCCTAAGGAATCTACCCAAAAAGGGAAGAAAAAGCTATTACAGTGAATAAGTGTGTTTAGCAAGGTCAATATACAAAAATTGATAGTATCTCTCTATTCTAGCAGTGAACAATTGGAAATTAAAATTTTAAAATATTTACAATAACATCAAAAGCACAAAATACGTGCAAAATCTGTACACTATGAAACATTACTGAAAGGAAGACTTAAATGAATCAAAAGACTCAACATTATTAAGAAGTCAAATTGATCAATAGATTGAAAGAAATCAAAATGCCAGCAGTAATTTTTTGTAGAAATTGATACATTGTTTCAATAGTTTACATGGAATTGTAAAGGACTGACAATAGCCAAAATTATTTTGAAAGAGAATAAAGTTGAAGAACTTACACTCACTATAGATAGCCCTACAGTAATCAAGACATTGTGGTATTGGCTAAAAGACAGATATAACAGATCAATGGAACAGAATACAGTGTCCAGAGACAGATCATCATATATCATCGATTTTTTTTTACAAAGGAGCTGTAATAGGTTGAATAGTCTCCCCAAATTTATGTCCACCCAAAGACTCAAAATGTGACCTTATTTGGAAACAGGATATTTGCAGATGTAATTAGTTAAGATGAGGCCATCCTGGATTAAAGTAAGCCACAAATCCAGTTCTTTTAAGAGGGAAATTTTGACACACAGATACACAGGGAGAATGACATGTGACAATGGGGACAGAGATTGGAGTGATGGAGCTATAAGCCAAGGAATGCCAAAAACTGCTGGGAGCAACCAGAAGCCAGGAAGAGGCAAGGAAGGATTGTTTCCTACAGCATTCAGAGAGAGCATGGCATTGCCAATACCTTGATCTTGGACTTGTAGCCTCCAGAACTGTGAGAGAATAAATTTCTGTTGTTTTTAGTCACCCAGTTTGTGGTAATTTGTTATGGAAGCCCAAGCAAACTAATACAGGTGACAACGTTCTTCAAAACTAAAGTCTTTGAACAAATGGTGCTGGAGATATAGGATATCCATATGGAAAAATATGAACTTTGATACTTTCCTCACACCACATACAAAATGAACTCAAAATAGATTGTAGACCTAACTTTTAGAGGTAAAATTATAAAGCCTCTAAAAGAAAGGATAGGAGAAAATTGTAGTGATCTTGATTTGGCAAAGAGTCTTAGATAGGACACAGATCATGAAAGAAAATATTTGATAAATGAGACCCATTAAAAACACATTTTGCTCTTTGAGAGATACCAATAAGAACATGAAAAGGTAAGCCATAATGAAAGGAAATATTTGCAAAATATATATATGATAAAGTACCCAAAATATATAATGAATTCTTACAACTTAAGGGAAAAAAAGGAAGAAAAGTCAATTTTTTAAAAATGGCAAGGAATTCCTTAGTGATCCAGTGCTTAGGACTCAATACTTTCACTGCTGAGGGCCTGGGTTCAATCCCTGGTCTGGGAACTAAGATGCCACAAGGCACACAGCATAGCCAAAATAAAAAGAAAATAGCAAAAAATTTGATCAGAGACCTCACCAACAGAGATATATAAATTACAACATATCCTAAAACCAATGAAAAAGTGTCCAACTTTATTAGTCATTAGGGAAATGCAAATTAATACCAAATGAGAGAATACTACACATACATGAGAAATGTCAAAAATTAAAAACAGTATCAAGTGTTAACATGCATGAATGGAACAACTGGAACTCTAATACAGTGCTATGGCCATGTAAAAGATTCAGTTATTTTGGAAAACAGTTTCTTTAAAATTTAAGTATACATTTAACATACAATCCAGCAATTCCAAGAGAAATAAAAATATATTTTCTCACAAACACCTATATACAAACGTCCTTAGCAACTTTATATGTAATAGTCCCAAACTGGAAACTCAAATATCCATCAACTTGTGAATGGATAATAAAATTATGATATATTTATAAAATAGAATACAATTCAGCAATAAAAGGAATTAATGATTATATGCAACAACATGGCTGAATCTCAAAGCATTGTAGTAGGTAAAAGAAGTCATATACAAAAGACTGCTCACTATACAATTCCACTTAAATGACAGTTCTAGAAAAAACAAAACTATAGTTACAGAAAGTAAATCATCAAGGGCTGAAAGTGAGAAGAAGGGCCTAAGTGCAAAGGGTCACAAGAGAACTTTTTAAAAACCCTGATTGTGGTGATTGTCACATGGCCAAATACATATGTCAAAACTTATGGAACTGTGTGCTTTAAACTGATGAATTTAGTGAATATTAATTTTATGTCAATAAAGAGTTTTTCCCAAGAAGAATAAAATACCAAGGAATAAATGTAGCCAAAGAGCCAAAGACCTGTACACTGAAAACTATGACACTGATGAAAGAAATTGAAGAAGACACAAATAAATGGGAAAGATATTCTGTGCTCATGGCTTGGAATAACTAATATTGTTAAAATGTCCATACTATCCAAAGCAATCTACAGATTCAATGCAATCCCTATCAAAATTCCAATGGCATTTTTCAAAGAAATGAACAATCCTTAAATTTGTATGGAACCATAAGAGACCCTGAATAGTTAAAGCAATCTTGAGAAAGAAGAACAAAGCTGGAGGCATCACACATCTTGGTGTCAAACTATATTGCAAAGCTATAGTAATCAAAACAGCATGGTATTGGCATGAAAATGGACACATAGATCAACAGAGTAGAGAGCCCAGAAATAAACCCATGCATATATGGTCAATTAATTTACAACAAAGGAACCAAAAACATATATTGGGGAAAGGACAGTCTTTTCAATAAATGGTGTTGAGAAAACTGGACAGCTACATGCAAAAGAAGAATCCCATACCTTACACCACTTAAAAAAAATGGATTTAAGACTTGAATGTAAGACATGGAACCATAAAACTCCTAGAAGAGAACATAGAGGGTAAGCTCCTAGACCTCAGTCTTGGCAATGATATTTTGGATTTTACACCAAAAACAAAAATAAATAAGTGGGAGTACCTCAACCCAAAAAACTTCTGTACATAAAGAAAACCATCAATGAAATGAAAAGGCAACTTACAGAAAAGGAGAAAATACTTACAAATCATATATTAATAAAAGGTTAATATCTAAAATATATAAAGAATTCATATAACTCAATAGCAAAAAGAAATCTGATTTTAAAATGGGCAGAGGAATTAAATGGACATTTTCCTCAAAGAAGGTATACAAACAGCCAACAGATACATGAAAATGTGCTCAACATCACTAATCATCAGGGAATGCAAATCAAAACCGCAATGTGGGGACTTCCTGGTGGCACAGTGGTTAAGAATCTGCCTGCCAATGCAGGGGACACGGGTTCAAGCCCTAGTCGGGGAAGATCCCACATGCCGCAGAGCAACTAAGCCGTGCGCCACAACTACTGAGCCTGCGAGCCACAACTACTGAGCCCGTGTGCCACAACTACTGAGCCCATCTGCCACAACTACTGAAGCCTGTGTGCCTAGAGCCCGTGCTCCACAACAAGAGAAACCACCGCAATGAGAAGCCTGCACACCACAATGAAGAGTAGTCCCTGTTTGCCCCAACTAGAGAAAGCCTGTTCATAGCAACAAAGACCCAACACAGCCAAAAATAAATAAATAAATTAATTAATTAATTTTTAAAACACCACAACATGATATCACCTCACACCCGTTAGAATGGCCATCATCGAAAATGACAAGAGATAAGTGTTGGTGAGTGTGTGGAGAAAAGGGAACCCTTGTGCACTGTTGGTGGGAGTGTAAATTGGTGCAGACACTATGAAAGGCAGTATGGAGATTCCCCTCAAAATTAAAAATGGAACTACCATGTGATCCAGCAATCCCACTTCTGAGTGTTTATCCAAAGAAAATGAAATCACTATCTTGATAAGATATCTGCACCCCCATATTCATTGCAGTATTATTTACAATAGTCAAGACATGGAAACAACCTAAGTGTTCATGGACAGATGAATGGATAAAGAAAATGTATATATACATATATATATATACATACATACACAATGGAATATTATTCAGCCATAAAAAGAAGGAAATCCTGCCATTTGCAACACATGGATGGACCTTGGGGCATTATGCCAAGTGAAATAAGTTGGACAGAAAAAGACAAACACTATATGATCTCACTTACATGTGGAATCTTTTTTAAAAATGAACTTTTAGATACCGAGAACAGATTGGTTGTTGCCAGAGGCAGGGGTTAATGTTGGGTGTCGAGTTTGAGGGGGGTGGGGGTGGGACACGGGTGAAGTGGGTGAAGGTCATCAAAAGCTACAGACTTCCAGTAAGGGAAATAAGTCCTGGGGATGTAATGTACAGCATGGTGATATACAGGCAGACCTCATTTTATTGTGCTTTGCTTTATTGCGCTTCGCAGATACAGTGTTGTTGTTGTGGGTTTTTTTCTTTTTCTTTTCTTTCTTTCTTTCTTTTTTAAACAAATTGAAGGTTAGTGGCAATCCTGTATCAAGCAAGGCTTTTGATACCATTTTTCCAACGTTGCTCACTCCGTGTCTCTGTGTCACATTTTGGTAACTCTCCCAATATTTCAAATTTATCTTTCTATTTCTCATGGTGATCTGTGATCAGTGATCTTTGATGTTACTATTGCAAAAAGATTATGAAGGCTCAGATGATGGTTAGCATTGTTGAGCAGTAAAATATTTCTAAATTATGATGTATACATTGTCTTTTTAGACATCATGCTATTGCACACTTAATAAATTACAGTATAGTGTAAACATAACTTTTATATGCATTGGGAAAAACAAAAACTTTTTGTGACTCACTTTATTGCATTATTTGCTTTATTGTGATGGTTTGGAACTGAACCCAGAGTATCTCTGAGGTATGCCTGTAGTTAACAATACAGTATTGTATATTTGAAAGTTGCTGAGAGAGTAGATCTTAAAATTTCTCATCACAAGAAAAAAAATTAGGGGAATTCCCCTGCAGTCCAGTGGTTAGGACTCTGTGCTCTCACTGATGAGGGCCCAGGTTCGATCCCTGGTCGGGGAACTAAGATCCCACAAGCCACACCGCATGGCCAAAAAATAAACAAACAAAAACTCTGTGAACTAAATTTATTCTGGTAATCATTTCTCAATATATACATATATCAAATCATTATGCTGTACATTTGAAACTAGTATAATGTTATATGTCAATTCTATCTCAGTTTTTTAAAAGATAGTTTTAAAAGGCTGCAAGAACTGTGCTGTAAAGAGACTTGATTAACTTTGTCAACAGCTTTCCCTCTCATCCTCCCTATCTTTTGTTGATCACCTATTAAGATACTGCAGAATTATAGTTTTACATACTGTAGTGTAGGAAAATGTTTCATGTAGTTGATTATAGGATGAAGAACAGGAAGAAACTAGAAATGTAGCTCTGTGACTTCTTGGCTTACCTAATATGCAAATCACTGACACCCAAAAGAGATTTCAATGGAAAACTATACAGAAAACTCTACAGCTAACAAAATTTACAGAATGATTCTATTCTCTAAGATTTTGTTTATTTAATAAAATTCTATGTTGTTTGTTTGAAGTTTTCAATTCATAAAAATTTGCAATAAAAGCATTTCCCCCAAATCTCCAAATAGCACAGAGGAAAAAAAGATAGCAAAACCAGTTACTTTACTAAGCTTGTGAGCACTCCTTAGGTTCAGCTCATAGCTCCTAAGGTAGAGTGGATATCTATTACATAAATACATTTTTCTGGTAAAAGTATGGTCTCAATGTTCTGAAAAACCACTGGCCAGATTCCACATTTTAAGCCTAGAGCTCCCCTAACACTTACAGTGTAATACTTTTTATTCCTTTCTCATGAGAAATGAATAGTGTAAGAAAATTGGTTATTGCCTATTGTCCTTATAAAAATCACACTACGTTAGTATGTGCATCTTTCCCAGAAATAAAAATTATATAAATTACACAAATGTATATGTTGCAACAAATGGCGTGTATAATGCTTACTTACTATTTTATTGATATTAGAGAACAGAAAAGAATATGCACTTTGAAACAGCCTCAAATAAGAGAATTATTGCTGGCTATGACAATAACAGATAATATCTCTCATATTACAGATAACATAATAGATAATAATAGATAATCAGATGATAGATAATAAAAGCCAGACCACATCTTCTCTTTCAAGCAATTGTGGGCACAAGCATCTGTGTCTGCCACTTAAAAACAAAAGGGTGCATATGTATATGTGTGTGTTGGCTTCAGAACCACTAGGTCTTGTTAAAAACAAAAAAAGAAATAAGGTTCAGCAGCAGCGAGTTAAAATTAGTGTAGGAATTTTGTGACATTGTCTGGATTAAAGAATACAGAGAAATCAGAAAACACTTTGGTCTGTGTCCCTTGGTCCCTTGAAATTATTGTCTAATTGCTGAATTTTAAAGACCTAGCCCATGTTTTGTCAAGGCTATAAAATACTCAAATCCATTACTGATGAATACTGGCTAGTTGAAGATACATGGTGATTTGTGGTGATCAGTGTTTTCCAAACTGACAAATCCCTTTTTGGTTGCCAGCTTTATTTCACTGGTTCTAAGACAGCATCTGAGTTATATTTCAAGTAAGTCATATGACACTAATTAAGGTGGAACTCACCAAAACCAGAATATTAGATTTTAAGAGTACTGTGAAAAGTCAGTGCTGAACTTGATGCCTGTGGTCTTCTTTCCAGAGAGATGTTTTCCACGATCTTGGCAGGGGAATTCTGGACAGTGCCTGGCAAGGCTATAATACTACTCTCCTGGCTTATGGCCAAACTGGCTCTGGAAAAAGCTATTCCATGATTGGGTTTGGGGCAAACAAGGGTATCATTCCAAATGTGTGTGAAGAGCTATTTCAAGCAATTGAGAACCGGGAGAAAAATCAAGAATACCAGGTATGTATTATTCTAGAATCCCTTATTTAAGGAATTTTTTTTTCATTTTGGAAATTCTCTGCCCCCAATGAAAGTTATCGGCATCTCTATTTTAGGATAATGTTAATTATCCTAAAAGGATAGTCTTCAATAAATGGTGTTGGGAAAACTGGACAGCCATGTGCAAAAGAATGGAATTAGACCACTATATTACACCATACACAAAAATTTACTCAAAATGGATTAAAGACTTGAATGTAAATTTTGAAACCATAGATGTCCTAGAAGAAAACATAGGCAGTAACCTCAATGAAATCGGTCTTAGTGATGTTTCTGTGGCTCTGACTCCAAAAGCAAGGGAAAGAAAAGCAAAAATAAACAAATGGGACTAATAAAACAAAAAACCTTCTTCACAGAGAAGGAAACCATCATTAAAATGAAAAAGCAAATAAAAGAAATGAAACTGAGTTATTGGTAATGAGATGGATGGACCTAGAGTCTGCCATACGGAGTGAAGTAAGCCAGAAGAGAAAAACAAATACCGTATGCTAACACATACATATGAAATCTAAAAAAAAAAAAAAGGTCATGAAGAACCTAGGGGCAAGACAGGAATACAGACACAGACCTACTAGAGAACGGACTTGAGGATATGGGGAGGGGGAAGGGTAAGCTGGGACAAAGCGAGAGAGAGGCATGGACATATATACACTACCAAACGTAAGGTAGATAGCTAGTGGGAAGCAGCCTCACAGCACAAGGAGATCAGCTCGGTGCTTTGTGATGACCTAGAGGGGTGGGATGGGGAGGATGGGAGGGAGGCTCAAGAGGGAGGGGTTATGGGGACATATGTATGCATATGGCTGATTCACTTTAGTGTACAACAGAAACTAACACAGTATTGTGAAGAAATTATACTCCAATAAAGATTTATTTTTTAAAAATGAGGGCTACCCTGGTGGTGGAGTTGTTGAGAGTCCGCCTGCCGATGCAGGGGACGCAGGTTCGTGCCCCGGTCTGGGAAGATCCCACATGCCGCGGAGCGGCTGGGCCCGTGAGCCATGGCCGCTGAGCCTACGCGTCTGGAGCCTGTGCTCTGCAACGGGAGAGGCCACAACAGTGAGAGGCCCGTGTACCGCAAAAAAAAAAAAAAAAAGGGCAGAAGACCTGAAAAGGCACTTCCAAAGAAGATATACAGATGACCAACAGGGACATGAAAAGATGTTCACCGTCACTAATTATTAGGGAAAAGAAACTCAAAACCGCAATGAGATATTGTTACCAAAAGTGGGGTACAGCTGCTCACTGCTCAAAAGCCAACAAAGAGGCAAGGTTGGTGGAAAGGAAAGTTTGCTTTATATTTCAGAGGCTGGCAACCTGTCCAAAGGCTGACTGCCGCCAACAGTCAGTGGGCAAGAGCTTTTACAGGGAAAGGAGAGAGGGGGCTACATGTGGAAACAGTAGTGTCAGCTCTGACAGTCACCTTGAAATTGGTCGTGTGGTGATCTGATCAGCATCATCTTGATTGTTTTAAGTATGGTTAATCTTCAGTTCCAGGGTCGGTTTCCATTTTTTTGAGGCCAGTTCTCAGAATTGTGGCAGCTTTTGTCATGGCTACAGTCTGGTCATCATACAGTTAACTTCTTCCACCTTGTGGGGTTTTTAGTATCTATAAGACAGCTCAAAGGATATGGCTCAGAATATTATCTACATTCCTTTGACTATGCTTAATGACTAAATGATTATTTAGTCTTGTTGGACTGTTTTTTTTAAATTTAATATAATTTAATTTTTTTATACAGCGGGTTCTTATTAGTTATCCATTTTATACATATTAGTGTATATATGTCAAACCCAATCTCCCAGTTCATCCCACCACCACCCCCACTTTCCCCCCTTGGTGTCCATACGTTTGTTCTCTACATCTGTGTCTCTATTTCTGCCTTGCAAACTGGTTCATCTGTACCATTTTTCTAGATTCCACATATATGTGTTAATATACGATATTTGTTTTTCTCTATTTGCCTTACTTCACTCTGTATGACAGTCTCTAGGTTCATCCAAGTCTCTGCAAATGACCCAATTTCATCCATTTTTATGGCAGAGTAATATTCCACTGTATACATGCACCACATCTTCTTTATCCATTCCTCTGTTGACAGGCATTTAGGTTGCTTCCATGACCTAGCTATAGTAATTAGTGCTGCAATGAGCATTGGGGTACATGTGTCTTTTTGAATTATGGTTTTCTCTGGGTATATGCCCAGTAGTGGGATTGCTGGGTCATATGGTAATTCTATTTTTAGTTTTTAAGGAACTACCATACTGTTCTCCATAGTGGCTGTATCAATTTACATTCCTATTAACAGTGCAAGAGGGCTCCCTTTTCTCCACACCCTCTCCAGCATTTGTTTGTAGATTTTCTGATGATGCCCATTCTAACTGATGTGAGGTGATACCTCATTGTAGTTTTGATTTGCATTTCTCTAATAGTGATGTTGAGCAGCTTTTCATGTGCCTCTTGGCCATCTGTATGTCTTCTTTAGAGAAATGCATATCTAGGTCTTCTGCACATTTTTTGATTAGGTTTTTTGTTTTTTTAATATTGAGCTGCATGAGCTGTTTATATATGTTGGAGGCTAATCCTTTGTCCATTGATTCATTGGCAAATATTTTCTCCCATTCTGAGGGTTGTCTGTTCATCTTGTTTATAGTTTATTTTGCAGTGCAAAAGCTTTTAAGTTTCATTAGGTCCCATTTGTTTATTTTTGTTTTTATTTCCATTACTCTAGCAGGTGGGTCAAAAAAGATCTTGCTGTGATTTATTTCACAGAGTGTTCTTCCTATGTTTTCCTCTAAGAGTTTTACAGTCTTACATTTAGTTTACATGAGTTTATTTTTGTGTATGGTGTTAGGAAGTGTTCAAATTTCATTCTTTTACATGTGCCTGTCCAGTTTTCCCAGCACCAATTATTGAAGAGACTGTCTTTTCTCCATTGTATATCCTTGCCTCCTTGTCATAGATTAGTTCACTGTAGGTGCGTGGGTTTCCTATCATGTTCCATTGATCTCTATTTCTGTTTTTGTGCCAGTACCATATTGTCTTGATTACTGTAGCTTTGTAGTATAGTCTGAAGTCAGGGAGTCTGATTCCTCCAGCTCCATTTTTTTCCCTCAAGATTTCTTTGACTATTCGGGGTCTTTTTTGTCTCCATACAAATTTTAAGATTTTTGTTCTAGTTCTGTAAAAAATGTCACTGGCAATTTAATAGGGATTGCACTGAATCTGTAGATTGCTTTGGGTAGTATAGTCATCTTCACAATATTGATTCTTCCAATCCAAGAACATGGTATATCAGTCCATCTGTGTCATCTTTGATTTCTTTCATCCGAGTCTAATAGTTTTCTGAGTATAGTTCTTTTACCTCCTTAGGTAAGTTTATTCCTAGGTATTTTATTCTTTTTGTTGCAATGGTGAATGGATTAATTCACCATTAATTTTTTTTTTTTTGCAGTACGCGGGGCCCTCACTGTTGTGGCCTCTCCCGTTGCGGAGCACAGGCTCCGGACGCGCAGGCTCCAGACACACAGGCTCAGCGGCCATGGCTCACAGGCCCAGCTGCTCCGCAGCGTGTGGGATCCTCCCGGACCGGGGCACGAACCCACGTCCCCTGCATCGGCAGGCGGACTCTCAACCACTGCACCACCAAGGAAGCCCAATTCACCATTAATTTAATTTCTTTAATTTAATTTCTCTTTCTGATATTTCGTTGTTAGTGTATAGGAATGCAAGAGATTTCTGTGCATTAATTTTGTATCCTGCAACTTTACCAGATTCATTGATTAGCTCTAGTAGTTTTCTGGTGGCATCTTTAGGATTCTCTATGTATAGTATCATGTCACCTGCAAACAGTGACAGTTTTACGTCTTCTTTTCCAATTTGTATTCCTTTTATTTCTTTTTCTTCTCTGATTGCCATGGCTAGGACTTCCAAAATTATGTTGAATAATAGTGGCGAGAGTGGACATCCTTGTCTTGTTCCTGATCTTAGAGGAAATATTTTCAGTTTTTCACAATTGAGAATGATGTTTACTATGGGTTTGTCATATATGGCCTTTATTATGTTGAGGTAGGTTCCCTCTATGCCCACTTTCTGGAGAGTTTTTACCATAAATGGGTAAAATGCTTGTCAAAAGCTTTTTCTGCATCTATTGAGATGATCATATGGTTTTTCTTCTTCAGTTTTTTAATATGGTGTATTGCATTGATTGATTTGCATACATTGAAGAATCCTTGCATCCCTGGGATAAATCCCACTTGATCATGGTGTATGATCCTTTAAATATGTTGTTGGATTCTGTTTGCTAGTATTTTGTTGAGGATTTTTTCATCTATATCCATCAGTGATATTGGTCTGTAATTTTCTTTTTTTTTTTTTAGCATTTTTGGTTTTGGTATCAGGGTGATGGTGAGCTCGTAGAACGAGTTTGGGAGTGTTCCTTCCTCTGCAATTTTTTGGAAGAGTTTGAGATGGTGTTAGCTCTACTCTAAATGCTTGATAGAATTCAACTATGAAGTCATCTGGTCCTGGACTTCTGTTTGTTGGAAGATTTTTAATCACAGTTTCAATTTCTTTACTTGTGATTCGTCTGTTCTTTTTTTTCTATTTCTTCCTGGTTCAGTCTTGGAAGATTATACCTTTCTAAGAATTTGTCCATTTCTTCCAGGTTGTCCATTTTATTGGCATAGAGTTGCTTGTAGCAGTCTCTTAGGATGCTTTGTATTTCTGCGGTGTCTGTTGTGACTTCTCCTTTTTCATTTCTAATTTTAGAGTCCTCTCCCTCTTTTTCTTGATGAGCCTGGCTAAAGGTTTATCAATTTTGTTTATCTTCTCAAAGAACTAGCTTTTAGTTTTATTGATCTTTGTTACTGTTTTCTTTGTTTCTATTTCATTTATTTCTGCTCTGATCTTTAGGATTTCTTTCCTTCTACTAAATTTGGATTATGTTTGTTCTTCTTTCTCTAGTTCCTTTAGGTGTAAAGTTAGATAGTTTATTTGAGATTTTTCTTGTATCTTGAGGTAGGATTGTATTGCTATAAACTTCTCTTTTAGAACTACTTTTATTGCATGCTGTAGGCTTTGGATCGTTGTGTTTTCATTGTCATTTGTCTCTAGGTATTTTTTGATTTCCTCCTTGATTCTTCAGTGATCTCTTTGTTATTTAGTAACGTATTGTTTAGCCTCCATGTGTTTGTATGTTTTACAGATCTTTTCCTGTAATTGATATCTAGTCTCGTAGCATTGTGGTCGGAAAAGATACTTGATACAATTTCAATTTTCCAAAATTTACCAAGGCTTGATTTGTGACCCAAGATGTGATCTATCCTGGAGAATGTTCCATGAGCACTTGAGAAAAATGTGTATTCTGTTGTTTTTGGATGGAATGTCCTATAAATATCAATTAAGTCCATCTTGTTTAATGTATCATTTAAAGCTTGTGTTTCTTTATTTATTTTCATTTTGGATGATCTGTCCATTGGTGAAAGTGGAGTGTTAAAGTCCCCTACTCTGAATGTGTTACTGTTGATTTCCCCTTTTATGGCTGTTAGTATTTGCCTTATGTATTGAGGTGCTCCTATGTTGGGTACATAAATATTTACAAATGTTATATCTTCTTCTTGGATCGATCCCTTGATCATTATGTAGTGTCCTTCTTTGTCTCTTCTAATAGTCTTTATTTTAAAATCTATTTTGTCTGATATGAGTATTGCTACTCCAGCTTTCTTTTGGTTTCCAATTGCATGTAATATCTTTTTCCATGCCCTCACTTTCAGTCTGTATGTGTCCCTAGGTCTGAAGTGGGTCTGTTGTAGACAGCATATGTAAGGGTCTTGTTTTTGTATCCAGTCAGCCAGTCTGTGTCTTTTGGTGGGAGCATTTAATCCATTTACATTTAAGGTAATTATCGATATGTATGTTCCTATTCCCATTTTCTTAATTGTTTCGGGTTTGTTATTGTAGGTCTTTTCCTTCTCTTGTGTTTCTTGCCTAGAGAAGTTCCTTTAGCATTTGTTGTAAAAGTGGTTTGGTGGTGCTGAACTCTCTCAGCTTTTGCTTGTCTGTAAAGGTTTTAATTTCTCAATCAAATCTGAATGAGATCCTTGCTGGTTAGAGTCATCTTGGTTGTAGGTTTTTCTCCTTCATCACTTTAAATATGTCCTGCCAGTCCCTTCTGGCTTGCAGAGTTTCTGCTGAAAGATCAGCTGTTAACATTATGGGGATTTCCTTGTGTGTTATTTGTTGTTTTTCCCTTGCTTCTTTTAATATGTTTTGTATTTAATTTTTGACAGTTTGATTAATATGTGTCTTGGCATGTTTCTCCTTGGATTTATCCTGTATGGGACTCTCTGTGCTTCTTGGACTTGATTAACTATTTCCTTTCCCATATTAGGGAAGTTTTCAACTATAATCTCTTCAAATATTTTCTCAGTTCCTTTCTTTTTCTCTTCTTCTTCTGGGACCCCTATAATTTGAACGTTGCTGTGTTTAATGTTGTCCCAGAGGTCTCTGAGACTGTCCTCAGTTCTTTTCATTCTTTTTTCTTTATTCTGCTCTGCAGTAGTTATTTCCACTAATTTATCTTCCAGGTCACTTATCTGTTCTTCTGCCTCAGTTATTCTGCTATTGATCCCATCTAGAGTATTTTTCACTTCATTTATTGTGTTCTTCATCGCTGATTGTTTTCTCTTTAGTTCTTCTAGGTCCTTGTTAAATGTTTCTTGCATTTATTCTATTTCCAAGATTTTGGATCATCTTTACTATCATTATTCTGAATTCTTTTTCAGGTAGACTACCTATTTCCTCTTTATTTTTTACGTCTGGTGGGTTTTTATCTTGCTCCTTCATCTGCTGTGTGTTTTTCTGTCTTCTCATTTTGCTTATCTTACTGTGTTTGGGGTCTCCTTTTTGCAGGCTGCAGGTTCGTAGTTCCCATTGTTTTCGGTGTCTGTCCCCAGTGGCTGAAGTTGGTTCAGTGGGTTGTGTAGGCTTCCTGGTGGAGTGGACTAGTGCCTGTGTTCTGGTGGATGAGGCTGTATCTTGTCTTTCTGGTGGGCAGGTCCACGTCTGGTGGTGTGTTTTGGGGTGTCTGTGGCCTTATTATGATTTTTGGCAGCCTCTCTGCTAATGGGTGGAGTTGTGTTCCTGTCTTGCTAGTCGTTTGGCATAGGGTGTCCGGCACTGTAGCTTGCTGGTCGTTGAGTGAAGCTGGGTGCTGGTGTTGAGATGGAGATCTCTGGGAGATTTTTGCCATTTGATATTACGTGGAGCTGGGAGGTCTCTTGTGGACCAGTGTCCTGAAGTTGGCTCTCCCACCTCAGAGGCACAGCACTGCCTCCTGGCTGCAGCACCAAGAGCCTTTCATCCACACGGCTCAGAATAAAAGGGAGAAAAAGCAGAAAGAAATAAAGAGGAAAAAATAAAATAAATATAAAATAAAGTCATTAAAATAAAAAATAATTATTAAGAAAAAATATTTTTTAAAGTAAAAACAAAAAGAAAAATGGACGGATAGAACCCTAGGACAGATGGTGAAAGCAAAGCTATACAGACAAAATCTCACACAGAAGCATACACATACACACTCACAAAAAGAGGAAAAGGGGAAAAAATAATCTATCTTGCTCTCAAAGTCCACCTCCTCAATTTGGGATGACTCTTGTCTATTCATCTATTCCACAGATGCAGGGTACATCAAGTTGATTGTGGAGATTTAATCCGCTGCTCCTGAGGCTGCTGGGAGAGATTTCCCTTTCTCTTCTTTGTTCTCACAGCTCCCAGGTGCTCAGCTTTGGATTTGGCCCCGCCTCTGCGTGTAGGTCGCCGGAGGTCATGTGTTCTTCGCTCAGACAGGACGGGGTTAAAGGAGCAGCTGATTCAGGGGCTCTGGCTCACTCAAGCCGGGGGAGGGAGGGGTACGGATGCGCGGCGCAGAGGCCAGCATGACGTTGCACCAGCCTGAGGCGCGCCATGCGTTCTCCCGGGGAAGTTGTCCCTGGATCCTGGGACCCTGGCAGTGGCGGGCTGCGCAGGCTCCCCGGAAGGGGAGTGTGAAGAGTGACCTGTGCTCGCACACAGGCTTCTTGGTGGTGGCAGCAGCAGCCTTAGCGTCTCATGCCCGTCTCTGGGGTCCGCGCTTTTAGCCGCGGCTCGTGCCCGTCTGTGGAGCTCCTTTAAGCAGCGCTCTTAATCCCCTCTCCTCGCGCACCAGGAAACAGAGGGAAGAAAAAGTCTCTTGCCTCTTCGGCAGGTCCAGATTTTTTGCCGTACTCCCTCCCAGCTAGCCGTGGCGCACTAGCCCCCTTCAGTCTGTGTTCACGCTGCCAACCCCAGTCCTCTCCCTGGGATCCGACTGAAACCCGAGCCCCAGCTCCCAGCCCCGCCCGCCCCAGCGGGTGAGCAGACAAGCCTTTCGGCCTGGTGAGTGCCGGTCGGCACCGATCCTCTGTGCGGGAATCTCTCCGCTTTGCCCTCTGCACCCCTGTTGCTGTGCTCTCCTCCGCGGCTCCAAAGCTTCCCCCCTCCACCACCCGCAGTCTCCGCCCGCGAAGGGGCTTCTAGTGTGTGGAAACCTTTCCTCCTTCACAGCTCCCTCCCACTGGTGCCGGTCCCGTCCCTATCCTTTTGTCTCTGTTTATTCTTTTTTCTTTTGCCCTACCCAGGTACGTGGGGGGTTTCTTGCCTTTTGGGAGGTCTGAGGTCTTCTGCTAGCGTTCAGTAGGTGTTCTGTAGGAGTTGTTCCACGTGTAGATGTATTTCTGATGTATCTGTGGGGAGGAAGGTGAACTCCACGTCCTACTCTTCTGCCATCTTCCCCCTCTCCCCTCCCATGCAGTGTTTTTTGTTGTAGTTGTTTGTTTGTTTGTTTGTTTGTTTTGCGGTACGCGGGCCTCTCACTGTTGTGGCCTCTCCCATTGCGGAGCACAGGCTCAGGACACGCAGGCTCAGCGGCCATGGCTCACGGGCCCAGTCGCTCTGCGGCATGTGGGATCCTCCCGGACCGGGTCTCGAACCCACGTCCCCTTCATCGGCAGGCGGACTTTCAACCACTGCGCCCCCAGGGAAGCCCTCTCATGCAGTTTTAATCTGCTTCCTCTGTCTTGTTTCTGGAGTAAGCAAGTGTGTGCACACTCTTCATGAGTGGAGTCTAGGTTTCTTACAGCCCTCTGTCAGTCTCACTGGTTTTCAAAGCAGCTAGGGGAACTCATCCTCCTGGTGTCAGACCCCAGGGCTGGGTTGCCCACTGTGTGTTCAAACCTCTCACTCCCCAGTAGGATCTCCAAGCCTGTGTAATACCTCTCCTCTTCTGTGTCCCTCCCAGGGGCACAGGTCCCGACCTGATTGCTTCTCTTCCCTTCCGACCCGATTCTGTGTGGATCTTTCTTATAGCCCTGGTGTTGTAAGCATCCTTCTGCTGGTTTCCAATTAGTTTTCAGTGAGAATTGCTCCACGGGTACACGTATTTTTGATGTGTTAATGAGGGGAGGTGAGCTTAGCGTCCTCCTGCGCTGCCATCTTGATCTCCCCTCCCAATTGTTTATCTTAAAATGTGATGCTCTCTGAAGCTAGTTGGAAGCTCTGGGGAGGTAAGGTTTGACTGGCAGGACTCACCACAGGGTGACTAACAGACAAGCCAGTTTTTCATGGGTGAGGGATGGTGGTGGCAAAATGTCAGTATCTTAGAGCCTTTTCTCTAGACTAGAGTAGTTCAGATTCCCCCAGTCTCCTGTTTAAGGGGTGTGAGCTTGGCTAGCATTATTCCAAAAGCACAGTAGGGTGAAGACCAATCTTTTTCTCTGCATATGTTCAGATCAGAGAGTGAGCAATAAAGAACAACATTTTTCTCTTCACAGTTGAGGCTGTAACACAGGCACACACACATGCAATGTTTTGTATGTTTTTAATTTATATTAAGAACTTCCTCCATATCATTAAAATTATTTGAGAATCTCCTATGGCTTGTGAAAAAGAGCTTTACTATATTTAATATTTCGCTGTTTCCTTTGCTGTACATTTATCTCGTTTCCATAGTACTTTTTTTTTTCAAAGATGACAGTTTCAAGAGAATCTTAATTTACTTTGTGCCCTTTTTTATACAGGTTACATTCAGCATGCTGGAAATTTACAATGAACAGGTAACAGTGATGATATTTTCTGACACACAAATCTGAGTGACTCTCTGCAGCTTAATAAATATCAGAGGCTCCCCCTCACCTATCCTACAGATAAAGTCAAAACTCTTTAGCCTGGCATTGACTATTCAGCCCTAACCTACCTCATTTTAGGTAGGTTCCACTTCACTTTATGTCCTTGTGTCTCCACACATTCTATTCTTCAGCCACATAGAACTATTCTTCCTTTGCAGAATATGTCATTCTTTCCTACATCTATCTTCCCCTACCCGGAATACCCTTCCTGCTTCCTCTGGCCTTAAAGAAACTACTAAACTTCAAATCCAGCTCAGATGTCAGCTCCTCTATACATCCTAAGGCTTCAGTCAGTCTGGCTTCAGGACAGTGGTTGGCAAACTTTATCTTCAAAGTCCAGACAGAAAATATTTTAGGCTTTGAGGGCCATAAAGTCTCTGTCACCACTACTGTATTCTGCCCTCAGGGCACAAAAGCAGCCACAGAGGATATGTAAATGAGTGGACGTGGCTGCATACCAATAAACCTTTGTTTACAGACACTGAAGCTTGAATTTCACCTAATTTTCACGTCACAAAATATTTTTCTTTTGATTTTTTTCAGCCATTTAAAAATGTGAAAAACATTGTTACCTCAATGATCATACAAAAACAAGTGGAGGGCTGAATTTGGCCCATGGGCCATAGTTTGCTTGATCATAGAACGTGGGTTCAAATCCCAGCTCTCTCATTTACTAGCTTTGTGACTTTGGGATATCACTTTATCTCAGAGCTCAGTTTGCTTATTTATAAAGTAGAGAATTTAAAATAAGACACTACACTTTGAGATGCACTGAATCTTAAATTTCTAACGTAGCGCTTATCAAACGCTAGATATTGAGCAACCTTTCCTCTTTGTGCTTATATCATACTGTAAAATTTTATTTACATATTTGTATCTCCAGAACAGATAATTGCACCTTTCTATTGGCAATACTTAGTATAATACTTGGTTTAGAATGGATGCCCCTAAGGTTTGCTGAATGGGTAAATTGACAGGGGTATCTATAATTGTAAGCTTCTTAAGGGTAGTTTCATACCCCAAGATCTCTTGTGTAACCCCACGCACTATCCCAAAGCCTTGCACTTAATCATTACTGAATAACTATTACTGAAGGAATAAATCTGTCAGTGTTTTTCTCTTTATATTAAGGAGAGAAAATATCTATTTTTTTCTCATATGCTTCCATGAGCCATTTATTACTGTTGAAGGTTGATAGTAAATTCAAACGGGTTATTATGTTAAGGTCACAGATTAAGTTTCTATTTCTTTCAAGTTGATGGGCTTGGGAGACAGTATAGCTCCTTTATTTCATACCAGTAACTTCAGGAGGACAACTTTACTTCCTTTATTATGAAGTTCTTGTGAAAGGAACAGGGGAGAATGGCATCACATTGTGGGTCCCTTACTGATACCTATTAATGAGGATAATCTCTCTGGAGTTCTCTTTTCTTATCTCTAAAATAAGGACATTGGACATCCTAAATACTTCTTCATGTCTCACCTTCTACGAGTCTCTGGTATTTTTCCAGCCGTACTTCAACAAAGTGACATTTATTAGATACTTTTCATGTTTCAGACATCATACTAGACTCTGAGAATGAATAAAACCTAAGACATGATTCCTGTCATGGAGAAGTTTCATAGAAGATATAACATCCACTGAAGATAGTAATAAAATATATTACATATGCCGCATGAATGGTGAAAAGAAAGGCATAGGAGAGAGAGAACTAATACTGCCTGGGATTGTTGGTGTTGTTTGTCAACAGAGTTCGACTGGGCCTTGAAAGATATTTATGAATTTGGTGAGGCAGTAGGAGGCCTGGGGGGCACTTTAGGCAGCAGGATTCGTATTTAATAAGTCCATGGATACGTGAAAGCACATGGCGTTTAAGGGAACAGTGAGAGTCCTGTGTAGCCAGAGCTGGAAGCATGTGGGGAGAACAGGGAAGCATCAGTAGATGGCGCTAAACATCAGTTGCTAAAAGGCAAAGGCTCTGTCTGGGAGGCAATGGAGAGTCAGTGAAGGGTTCTAAACAGGGAAGTAAGAGAATCAGACTGGGGTTTTAGAAAATTTCTCTAGCGGCAAAGTCATATTTGAAGGAGTGCCAGATAGAGACAGACTTAGGAGAGTTCACAAGAGCTGAGGTGAGTGAGGAAGTTCTCGTGATAACCATCGATTCAATCTCCAGGTACAACCTGGAGGATCAGGTACCAGGATCTGCCCTTGTCTCTGGGCACTTCCATATTCCATTTAGATAAACCTACTTACCTTTTTTCTAATAAGCCTTCTTCAGACACATCTTCAGCCTTAGATGCCGCTTCCTACAATTTATAATCACTCAGTGGAAGTTATAGAAAAGGCTTCCTATCTAAGACAGAGTTGCCTCCGTTCTGATGTCTGCTTATCTCTGACCTTTCTGTCCACTGTCCTAATTTGCTTTCCTGAATTCAATCTGTGATCTTGCTTTGACTCTAGGACTTAAAGCTACAGAATACTTGGGGAGATCTTAGAGACCATTTTATCCATCGCTCTTCTCTTATGAGGAGAAAACTGGGGATGTAAGAGACTTTCCAAAGCTCTCACACTTTGGAGGCAGAACCAGAACTAAGAGCCCAGGTCAGATTCCCAGCCCAGATCTCCCTGCATCGTATAGCACCAACTACCTGCTCTAGGGGCTCTGGCTCTACCAGGCTCCCATAGCTCGACCTACTGTGCCTTGGCAGAAGTGGCTTTTTTGGGGGAGAGGCAACATGGACTTTCACCTGAGGCCATGGTCTAAGTGTGACATCACACAAATCTCCAATAATAAGAAGAAAATCCAAAGAATTACCCACAGTCTCTTGTTAGGTTTGGCTGTAGCAAATACTGTTTGGGTTAAATAAGTTTCCCTTGGAAGTAGATATTCACAGTGGTGGCATTTGTTGCAGCATGATTTAACCTAGGCAGAATATTAGGTGCTTTGAATGTTACTAACTTTTAAGTGTTTTAAGTTTCATTGATCACTGTTCTCAGGAAAGTAAGACTTCATTACTTTGTAATACAAAATTTGTGATAATTCAGAAAGAGGCTAGGATCATTTCTTTTTATATTATTCACCAGGGATTTGCGAATCAACTACAAGAGTTAACAAGATTGCTAGGAGAATATTTAGGATAATCCAAGAACCATGTTTTCAAGCACAAAAGCTTTAGAATCACCTGTGTAAAGTCAGACAACTGTAGATACCGACTAAAATGTTTTTTCATGCTACAAGACCAGTTCGGCCAGTACTCCATATTCAGTGTATCAAACATTACTTGTTAGCTTAGCTTCAGTTACACTATCTTCTCCACAAGCATTCACTGAGTTCCTACCACATGTCAGGAACCATGTTAGGATTTACTGTCCCAGTAAAGAAACATGCCCTGCCCTCAGGGACCTCGCAGTCTGGTTGAAGTGCTCTAGGTACTTGAACATAATCAAACTGAATTTCTAAAAAAATATATGCTTCTGATTTCACTAATTACAGCAGGTTTCCATATTTTCTTGCTTGTCATTTCTCTATTCCTTACTTATTTAAATTATGAGGTGGTCTGGTACCTACAGAACTTTAACATTTATTCATTCATCCAATACATATTTACTGAGCACTTAATATATTCTAGAAAGGGCTGTAACGGTGAAATAAACAAAAATCCTTGCCTTCCTGAATTTTGCATTATTTATTCTTTTTTCCACAGGTAAGAGATTTGCTGTCCAAAACCAAGAAACCTGGAGGGCTAAAAGTAAGGGAAGACCAACAGCTGGGCTTTTATGTGGATGGTCTAAAGTCAGTGCCTTGTGAGAACTATGCCCAGATTGAAAGACTGATGGAACAAGGAACAAAAATAAGGACCACAGCTTCGACCAACATGAATGCCAGCAGCAGCCGGTCTCACATGGTCATCACCATTCAGTTCAAGCAGGTGAGATTCAAGTAGATGCCATTGTCCCCACCTCCCACCAAGGGGGTCCAGGGAAAGGTTCCCAGTAGCGTTATGGGCTGGTGAGTATTATGGAATGTTTTTAGAGTTGATCTATGGATTAACGTGGCTCTTTCCAAACATAGACTATAGGGTCAGAAGCAGGAGAAAGTGAGGCACTTGTCTTCTTGCCTCCCTCCCCCGACATCCATGCCCCCCAACCCCGGCCTAAGTGAGCCCGTTACTAACAGAGGGGTGGCAGTAAGACCTACCAGATCCCAGAAATGCCCCTGAGACTAAAGACTGCTTTCCCTCAAGTAAATTCGATGCTCTGGGAAACAGGTTTTGACCCCCAAGTTGATCAAACTGTGGAGATATGAGAGTGGGTCTGTGGTTTGTCATGGAGAATTCTACTAGTAGGCTCTGTATGCATCACCAATATAATACTGCCCAACTTTCAGATCCATGAGCCTAGGGGACCACCAGGTACTGAAGTGTCTTTCTGGTATTTGGAATCACAAAGATAAAATCTTTGAAATCAGGTAATCCATGTAACGCCCCACTAAGTAGAATCTTTGATAAACTAGAGCACACTTTTCTCCTCCATTCATTCTCCTTGGTGGATATCACCGAGTGATCTCTACAGTTATGGACAATTTGATTCAGACATGGTTATTCACAAAGCCTGGTTAAACATTTAGCTACAATTTCACCACCTCCATCCCCTAAGCCACAGTACTAGTAATAGATAAAACAGTAATAAATAAAGATTGTCCTGCTCTAACCAGGAATAGTGGAAAAACACCAGACCATGTATGACTCTGTTTACCAGCTCTGAAACTTTGGGAAGTAACTTATCTTTCCTAAGTCTCAGTTTCTTGTTCTGTAAAAATGAGATGAATAGTTATCCTCGTAGGAATGTTGAGAAGTTTAAATAGCATTCTGCATTTTAAAGAACTTTGTAAACTTTTAAATATTATTTACTTAATTTTACAATGTTACTGAAATTCATAAACTTTAAATATGGTTTGCCCTGCTTTTTTTTTTTTTTTTGCGGTGCGCGGACCTCTCACTGTTGTGGCCTCTCCCGTTGCGGAGTACAGGCTCCGGACGCGCAGGCTCAGCGGCCATGGCTCACGGGCCCAGCCGCTCCACGGCATGTGGGATCTTCCCGGACTGGGGCACGAACCTGTGTCCCCTGCATCGGCAGGCAGACTCTCAACCACTGCACCACCAGGGAAGCCCTGCCCTGCTATTTTTTAAACTTGATATTTTAGAGGCAAGAGACAAAATTAACTGGAAAAGAATGATTTTACTCTGTTTATTGGTGTCAGTAACAACATTAACACCTATTTATGTATGCCAGGCATGGTTAGAACCATTACATCTATTATCTTTTACCCTCATAACAACCCCAAAACATGCTATCATCTCTATTTTACAACTGAGAACGTTGAAACTCTGAAAAGTTAAATCATTTGTTCACAGTTACATGACAGAAAGGGAACCTGTAGCATTCTTTCCATTACATGACTACACCATCGTGAACAGTTACTTATTTTGCAGATTTCACAGTAGATTTAAAATACTTATTGATCACAGATATACTAGGGCAATAATTGGTATCTAATATATCATTGGAAGTAGCTTTGCAGAATTGGGAAGGGGCAACTGAGACATTTGAACCTAGTAATGTTATTGTAAAACGTCATTATAAAGAGGATGGCATTTTAACTTGCAAATTTTATTACACCTTTTTTGAGTGTGAAATACAATTAGAAAAAATATTTTAGAATGTAAAATAGATTGTCTTCTTGTGTAGTCTGCTACCACTCTAATAGCATGACCTGTGTTGCTTTCCTACAGGTTTTTCTAGATAGAGACCTCAGCAAACAATCCAGTATTAATTTGGTGGATTTAGCTGGAAGTGAAAGGCAGAAATCTTCAGGATCTGAAGGTGACAGACTGAGGGAAGGATCACGAGTTAACTTAAGTTTAACCAATTTAGGAAATGTTATCAGGTAAATAATCAGTGGATAGGTACTTATTTGTGCCATAAAAATAAACTCAAATACCAAAATTTAGATTAATCATGACCCTTGGTTCATGACCCACTATCATCATTGGTTCATTCCTGGCCCTCCTGTAGATTTTATTTTAAACTAATTAATTGCTTCTAAATGAAATAACAAATAAAACCACCACCCAACCCAAGAAACAGGTGGTATTCCTCTCCTATTCTCCCCTTGGAGGTAACCACCATATTGAATTTTATGTTTAATCTCCCTCCCTCCCTACTTCCTTCCCTCTTTCTTTCTTTTATCATTTCTTGTTTTATCGCTTGTACACATTATTATTTATTAGTAGCACTGATTTTTGAATTTTATAAAAGGGTAAAATATTATATTGCTTTCTGGATCTTGCATTGTTAAGGTTACTTAGGTATAAATTACATATAGTAAAGTGCACAAATCTTAAATGTTCAGCTCAATGGATTTTTATATATGTATATATCTATGTAATTACCACCTAGACTGAGATATAGTACATTTCCAAAACTCAGAAAACTCCCTCATACCTCCTCCTAATTTTTAATCCTAACAAAAAGAATTGACCTTTGTTATCAAAGATTAGTTTTGCCTAACTGTATTGATTTTCATAAAAATGAGATCATGTATAGCAGGTCATTGTCTTTTATTTATTTATTTATTTTTTTGCGTTGGGTCTTCATTGCTGCACGTGGGGGGCTCTCTCTAGTTTCAGCAAGCAGGGGCTACTGTTTGTTGCGGTGCGTGGGCTTCTCATTGCAATGGTTTCTCTTGTGGCGGAGTACAGGCTCTAGGCACGCAGTCTTCAGTGGTTGTGGCACACGGGCTCAGTAGTTGTGATGCGCAGGCTCAGTAGTTGTGGCACACGGGCTTAGTTGCTCTGCGGCATGTGGGATCTTCCTGGACCAGGGCTCGAACCCGTGTCCTCTGCATTGGTAGGCAGATTCTCAACCACTGCGCCACCAGGGAAGCCCAGGTCATTGTCTTTTACATCTGGCTTCATTCACTAAGGATTGTATCTATGAGACTAATCCATGCTGTTTCACTTAGCAATTATTAATTGTTTTTCATTGCTATGCAGTATTCCATTGTAGGAATATACCACTATTTATCCATTCTCCTCTTGTATGGGCATTTAGTTTGTTTCCAGGTTTTGACTATTATGAATAAAGTTGCTATCAACGTTCTTGTACATGTACTTAGGGGAAAATAATTACTTATTCCTCTTAAGTACATACCCAGGAGCAGAGTTTGCTTTTAGATTCAACATTATTGACAATATCTATCCATGTTATGTGTGGCTCTGGTTAATTTATTTTCTGTTCTTTTACTAAATGTTCTGTCTATGAGATTCATCCATGTTGTTACAGTAGCAGTTGTTACTTCTTTTTCATTATTGTGTAGTGTTCCATTGTGGGAATATGCCACAATTTATTCCTTCATTCTCATGTTAATTGGCATTTTGGTTGTTTCCAGGTTTTTGTTTGTTTTTTGCTATTACAAACAGTACTACTATGAATATTATTGTACAAATCATTGGGTATCAATATTTCAAAGTTTTTTTGGTATAGACAAAGAATTGAAATTTTGGGGTTTTATATATATAAGGTGTGTGAATACCTTATTTTTCGAGAGGGTGACAAATTGTTCTCCAAAGTGGTTGGACCAATTTATATTCCCAGGAGCAATGTATAACATATCCCATTGATCCGCATCTTTTCTAAGGCTTGGTATTGTCAAATTTCTTGATATTTACCAATTAAGTGGGTATAAACATATTTTACTATGGTCTTGATAGCACTGTTTACCTACAAGCTGGAGCATCATTTGATTTGCTTATTAGCAATATGTTTCCTCTCAAAATACCTGGTCTTATATTTTTCCGATTATTCTATTGAGTTATTGTCTTTTTGATCGATCTGCAGACATTTTTTACTATTTTTATTACTCTTTTCTCAGGTATATGTACTGTAAATATCTTCTCCCAGTTAGTAGCTTGACTTTTCACTTTCTTAAAGGTGTCTATTGATGAGCAGAAGTTATTGTTTATGTTTTGCAGTTTTGCATTTTCTTTGTCTTGTTTAAGAAAATTTATACTTAAGTTCCTATCCATCTGGAGTTGGTGTGTAGTAGTGTAAGGTGGGCATCCTTTTTGTTATTTTTTCCTTATCGATTACCAATTTTTTCAGATCATTTGCTAAGTAGTCTCTCCTTTCCCCAATGATCTTCTATGCTACTTCTGTTATATGTCAAAATTCAATATATGCTTACTGTTCCTTGGTTCTTCAATCTGTTTGTCAACATCTAAATATAATAAACACTTTATCCTATTCCTGGATAATATGAGTATCTCCATCCTACGTATGCTATTTTTGATATATATGTTAATTCTATTCTTCTTTAACCCTGAAAGACATTATCATTACTATCTTATACAGTTAGTGTTCATTCACATCTACTCCTTTTTTATTATTTTTATTCATTCCTTCTTAAACATCAGAGCTGCTCTGTAAGATCAATTTCCTTCTGGTTGAAGTATGTTCTTTAGAATTTCTTTTAGTGATCATCTGCTGATGGCAAACTCAATTTTTGTTTGGTTGAAATTTCTTTATTTTACCTTATTTTTGAAAGATAATTTTGCTGAGTATATAATTCTGGATGGACAGTATTTTCTTTCATCTCATTAAGGATAACATTCTCCTGGTTTCTATTCTTGGTCTAATCGCTATTCCCTTGAAGATAATCTTTTTCCCTACCTGCTTTTAAGCTCTTCTTTTTTGATGTTCCCCAATTTCATTATGTTGCATTTGAGTGTCAGTTTGTCTTTATTTATCCTCCTTGGAATTCCTTAGCCTCCATAGCTCTGTGATAGTGATTTTCATCAATACTAGAAAATTCTCAGCCATTATCTCTCACATATTGCTTCTACCCATTTTTTTTCTCTTTTCTCTCCTGAAACTTCAATTAAACTATTTGAATCTTCTCACCCTGTCTTCCATGTCTCCTAACCTTTCTTTCTTGTTTTCCATCTCTATGTCTCCAGGCTGCAATCTGGATTTCCTCTGAACTATCTGGTTCACTAATTCCCATTATGGCAATGTCAAATTTGCTGTTGAACCTATCCATAGTGTTTTAAATTTCAATTATTGTATCTATTCCTTTCTAGATGTTCATTTTGTTTCTTTTCTAAATCTGATGGATTAATTTTTTAGATTTCTTTTCTCTGTTTGTGATTATAATTTCACAGAGATGGGATTTCCTCCCTCCTCTTCCCCACTCTCTTCAGTGACAACACTACTTTCTCTATAGTGCCCTGAGCAGGGCAGGAACTGAGCTGTTATTTTTCTTATTCACTGTTACTTCTCTTATTCACTGTTACTCTGATGCTGTAGTCCTATGGGGTCCTAACGCTATGGGATCTTCCTAAGGCAGTATGAGAGAAAGGCAAGAAAAGGACTTAAACCCACTCCCCATTTCTATCTTCACCCTGCTAGCCACCCTCTTCCTCAGATCACAACCCTTCCCTATACATAAATTTACAATAGCCTGCAGGCTCTGGGTTTTCTTCCAAAGGTTTAGTGTGTTAGTGCCTCTGATCTGGGCTTCCCTCTCTGTTATGGTTTCCCCAGTGCTGACCTTGGAGATAGAACCAGCAGCCTGTGCTGCTGTCTTAACTTCAGCATCTTTGTACAGAAGGTGTCTCAACTATTGGATATTCCTTAGAGTCTTGTCTCTGGTGTATAGGGTCGACAAGGGGATTTGAGGAGTGTTTCTGACTTATCCACAGGGAAGCAGATTTCTTCTTGATACATGTAAAAAATTTTGTTGTTTTATATTTTCTTTTGATTCAGTGCTCTGGCTGATGCAGCCATGGGGAAGAAAGTCTTGCACATTCCCTACAGAGACTCTGTTCTGACCAAACTGCTCCAGTCAGCTCTGGATGGGAACAGCAGAACTACTTTGGTAAAGTGATTTTCTTACCACATTTTAGACTGTTTAGACTCATGTAGCTGTCATTATTGCTGTTGTTATTATTATTATTAAAGTTATTCTCTGTAGACCACTAAACACAGCACTCTGCATTGATATAGCACGTTCTCATCTATGATCTCATGACTCCTGGAGCTCTTTCCATGGCGATGTTCAAATAAAGTTTCTATAGTGCTAATTTTGATTTTTTAATTTACTCTTTTCTGGTTCTCTACAGAACTATATATTACTTTTATTATCAGGAAGAAACTAATACAGTTTTAAAACTAACACTAACAATGTCATGTTATTATAAATCAGCAGTCATTCCATGGCAAGACTGGAATCAATTTTTGACTGTTTTAGACACAGGGCAGGTGTTTAACCTGGAGAGTAGCCAAATCGTGTCATCAGCAAAAGACTCCAGACTCTATTATTGAAAGTTGCCAAGTGGTACCGTGTGCAGTGTGTTAAGTCAGGGCGCTCCGCTCTCAAGCTTCAGATTAGGGAAGGAACAGAACTGGGCAAGCTCTGCTTCCAGCCTCGTACTGGCCTCCAGTCTGTTGTCCTGATTAGGAGAGAAACGCCTGCTGCTGGATCTGTCTTTATCATTTATTCTTGCCTAATTCTTTTCAAACATTTTGGTTAACGTTTTTCTGGTTGTCAGTACCTGTGTGCCTCCCTGGGCCATCCCCCAAGAGCCTGGACTAAAAGAAGGCCCATAAGACTCCTCTGAATGTTAAACATCCAGGCTCTTGAGGCTCTATGGCTCCAATCCCAGTTTCAGCATACTTACCGTAAGACCTCCTCTTCCTCCTTCCTAAAGTGAAGATAACAATCTCGCCTTGGAAATACTGCTGTGGTGATTAAATGAGATCATATAATGAACAAGTTTTAAAAGCTGCAAAGCTGGACAAAGATAAAGGACTATTCACCAGGCCCTTATGCTCTGAATCTTGACCTCCAGGACCATAAGTTACAAGCTGCTGCCTGGGTAATCACACTCCCCCCTGTTCACCCTCAGTGACCCTGCCCACCTCCAGCTCATCAAAACGTTTGTTTTCTCATTTGATTTCTAGAACAATTAAGCCAAAGTCAATAGCCAGACTTGAAACCATACAAGTGGCTACTCAGTAATGATTTATTGATTGGTCTCTGCAGTGCCAGGGTTCAACGGTCATTTAAATCCCTGAGGAAATCAGCTGGGGACTCAGTGCTGAGGGACACGTAGTACAGAGGTTAGCTTCACAGGTGTCAAGTCAGGGCTGGTCCAGGTCCCAGCTCTGCCAGTTATTATCTGAGTGACCTTGGCACATTATTCTTCTCTAAGCCTGAGTTTTCTGTCTGAGTTGTAAAGTTTGAACAGTACCACAAATTACAAGATGTTCCGTGACTGTTAGTTGTGTAATATCGACAACAATAGCTCTAAAACCTTATATGAAAAACAAAATCTGAAAAGGTTATTTTTTACAGATAGCAGCCGTAAGTCCGGCTGACATCTGCTACGAGGAATCTTTATCAACATTAAGATATGCTGAAAGGTACGTTTATGAATACTTATTATCCACAGTGGTTCTAGGTTCTAAATCTGGCAAATTCTTCTAGTACCCTTATACTTGATGGGCTGGCGTCTCGGGAAGGGGTCCAGAAGAAGGAAGAACAAAAGGATTTGTGAGAGAAGAGTGAGAGAAAATAAAACAAATAAAAGGAGGTCGAATTAGGGGCTCAGGACCCTCCTGAGCCCGTCATTTTGTCGCTCCAGCCCTGGATGGGGGAGGAGCCGTGGGCTCAAACCCATGGGAGGAAGCACTGATCCCAATCCTGATGTGGTCACTTATCTGTCCCCCTGCATTTTCCTGCCACATAGCATGACCATTCACAGATTCCCCTTCTGTCGTCTGGGACACACGTAGAGCATAGTGACAGGCAGGGAATTTTTGTGCTAATAATAAAGATGAGCACGTCAGAGGCACTCCCAAAGTTGGGAACCAGCCCCCGGCTCTGCCGCTTTCCGTGAGCTGCTTCTCATTTCTCCAGGTCCCACACGGCAGGTCCCAGGCGTCTCCTCCCTGTGCGGGTAGAGCGGGGCTCTCACTGCTGGATCCCTCCCTTCGGACTGGCCGGGGAGACAAGCCCACTCGATTAGCCCCTGCAGGACGCTGTGGAAGAGCTGAGTTCCTGCTTTTCAAGGCACGTAGGAGCCTACTCCTCCTGACCTGTCTAGGCAGGTGAGGGTCTGGGGAGAGGAAGCCTGTAACCAGGGGTAGAAACCGCGTGCCGCCACCACCCCGGCATCGTATTCATGTGTCAGATTTGAGAATCCACCTCTGCCGTGTTCCCATCAGCTCCTTTCAGGAGCTTGGAATTCTCAGCCTGTGTTCCAGGCAGCTGCAGCTGGCATGTGAAATGGACTTGGTTCCTATTCTAACAGGTACGGGCCTGTGTGTCAGAATCTGGCCCTGCCTGCCACGGGACCTGACCCTCGCTGGCCCTCGGTGACCTCACGTGCTGAAGGAGGTGATACCTCACCCTCTGGGTGGGGTGAAGACCACCTGAGATTGTTCATGAACCGTTTCTGGCCAAGTTCTGCTTGGCATGGGGCTGAAGCTCAAAAGTGGTAGTTGCTATGATGTCCCCAAGTAATCGCCTGTCCTTCTGGTCTTCCTTTGGCGTCTTCTCAGGGAGGGGCCCTTGCATTTTAGTCACAAACACTTGCATTCTCATTCTGCGCTGCGTGGTCTCCATATCATCTGACTCCAGTAGACATTTTCTTCCAGCATCTGTACCGCTCCGATCTTGAATTTTGTCTTTAGTATTATTTAGAATGGTCATTTTCTCTCTGCTTATCAGATGTAAATCTGTTGCTAGCACTTTTTACGTGAGACACTGTGATGCAGAGGAAGGAGAAAATGGTCCCCAGGGGCCCTGGGCTCCAGGTCCAGATCTGCCGTGGACTGTGCGACTGTGGGCTTGCCTTGGAAACCCTCTTCCTCAGTGAAAGGAGTAAGGTTGCCAGATTTAGCAAATAAAATATAAGCTGCCCAGTTCAATTTGAATTTCAGATAAAGAGCAAGTCATGTTTTAGCATAAGTACACCCCGTGCAGCATTTGCTGGGAGTGAACTAGGTAATCTCTAAGCCCACTGCTGGCCTGGCGCACATGGCAGAGAGTCACTGGGAGCCTCCAGGGTTTGTGGTGCTATAGCAGCAGCAGCAGCAGTGACTGAAGAGAGTTTTTCATTAACCAAGTCAGCCCAGCTGGGGGAGTGTGTTCAGGGCCCAGAACACGTGGCGGGCAGGCTCCAGGCCTCGGTTGAGCCGCTCCTATTTATTTGAACCCTGGATATCTCTGAGTCCCTTCTGGTCTTCATGGTTTACTGGAACCTTACATGGTGGAGTTTCGAATCACTTGGGCATGAAAGGCTCCCACTTTGACCTTCTGAGACCAGAGCCCAGTTTCCAGCCAGTGATCTGGTGGTACTGCTCCAACTGCAAAAGGTCCAGGGCCTGGTTGTGTGTCCACCTTTGCACAGGGCTAAGAAGATCCGGAACAAAGCCGTGGTCAACACCTCGACCCTGATGAGAGAGTCCAGGGCAGAGAACAACAAACTGCTGCTTGGGTGTGGAAACTCCAGAATGGCAGGTAAACCGAGTCAGGAGTCAGCGCGGGTCCAAGCCAGCAGCCAGGAGGCTGGGAGTGGGAGGGAGGAAGGGAGGGGCCGTGGCCAGGCCCAGGCCTGGGGGCCAACCCCTGGGTAGAGTCTTAGGGGAGCCCTAGGGCAGGTTGGGGCACCCCTGGGCCTTTGTCCAGGACATTTTGGCCTGAATGTAGATTCACAGCAGTTATGAGAAATAATGGCCTTGTCCTTTTTTTTTTTTTTTGCGCTACGCGGGCCTCTCACTGTGGTGGCCTCTCCCGTTGCGGAGCACAGGCTCCAGACGCTCAGGCTCAGCGGCCATGGCTCACGGGCCAAGCCGCTCCACGGCATGTGGGATCTTCCCGGACCAGGGCACGAACCCGCGTCCCCTGCATCGTCAGGCGGACTCTCAACCACTGCGCCACCAGGGAAGCCCTGGCCTTGTCCTTTTTAAATAGTTATTTTAGTCTCATTTTTTTTTAACTGCCATTTTTATTTTGAGGTTATTCTTTCCACCGGGACTACGTTTTCCTTACCAGATTTGGACGGTGGCCCTAAGGGCGTTTATTCGGCTGATGGCCTCACGCAGTTAAGTGATGTTTGGAGCTAAGAAGCACTACCCCCAGCACCCTCTTCTAAGACTCTGCTCAGCCCTGGCTGCACGTTAGAGTCACCTGGTGACTGTGCGCCATCTGGACCAATTAATCCATCCCGGGGGCAGCAGTGGTTCTTAAAGTGCCCACCTTAAGGTGGCCCACTGTGCAGTTATTGAGGACCACTGCTTTGAGTGAAGGCCTGAGTTTTCAGCATGGCAGCATGAGGTGTGTGTAATTTTATGCCCATGAACAATTTAGAATGGTATGGATGGAAAGGACAAAATATAAAACCGTTGAAGTAGAATTGGTAAAAGCGTTCAGCATCAAAACAGCCAGACCAGAAGGTCTGAGAGCCCTGCGCTCAGTGCTGTTAGTGGAGTGTGAACCCAATGTCATCGTCCGGCCCTTGGTAGCCGTTCCCCTCGCCCGGCCGGGCTCCCTCGTGCCACACGGGCTCTCTGTCTGGCGGTGGCAACACTTCCCAACCACAACCCGCTCCCGCATGCACACACACCTGGCTGCCCCCGTGGATGTTCTGTTCGAGGACAGGTTGGCCCCATCTGGCATATCTCTAGGTTCCCAAGTCCTGACTCACTAAGGCTTCAGACTCAACCACGCACTTCCTAAATTAGAGGCTGTGCCCACATCTGGTCCAGGCATGACTCTGCTCTGTCACAAATCTCCATACCTCTAAAATCCGGACATGCAGATGTTGACCTAAATATAGCATCTAATTCCCATTATTCATAAGCACAGACACGGAACACATGAAAAACAAGGTAAGATAAATCTTTGATTCTTCCTGAATCCCCTGACTTTACAGGAATGCCCTGAAATGCTCTCACATGCCCACATGATTAAAAAAACAGATTGCTGAGGTTCAGTGCTCCTCCTACAAAGGAACTCCTTGCTCTAGTTTCCTTTGAATTAAGAGGTGATCCTAGTCTTTTTTTTCTTTTAATTATTGAAGTAGAGTTCATTTACCGTGTGTATTAGTTTCTTTTTATTAATATATTTATTTATTTATTTTTGGCCGCGTTGGGTCTTCGTTGCTGCACTCAGGCTTTCTCTAGTTGCTGCGAGCGGGGGCTACTCTTTGTTGCGGTGCACGGGCTCTAGGTGCATGCGCTCAGTAGTTGTGACTCACGGGCTCTAGAGCGCAGGCTCAGTAGCTGTGGTGCACAGGCTTAGTTGCTCCACAGCATGTGGGATCTTCCTGGACTAGGGCTCGAACCCGTGTCCCCTGCATTGGCAGGTAGATTCTTAACCACTGCGCCACCAGGGCAGCCCTGTGTTAGTTTCAGATACACAGCAAAGTGATTCAATTATACACCTACACATACGTATATATATTATTTTTCAGATTCTTTTCCCATATAGATTATTACAAGACATTGAGTATAGTTCCCTGTGCTGTGCAGTAGGTCCCTGTTGTTTATCTATTTTATATATAGTAGTGTGTATATGTTCATCCCAAACTCCTAGTTTATCCCCCTCCCACCTCCCAGCTATCCCCTTTGGTAACCATAAGTTTATTTTCTCTGTCTGTGAGTCTGTTTCTGTTTTGTAAATAAGCTCATTTGTGCTATTTTCTTAGATTCCACGTATAAGTGATATTGTATGGTATTTCTCTTTCTCTGATTACTTCACTTAGTATGATAATCTCTAGGTCCATCCATGTTGCTGCAAATGGCATGATTTCATTCTGTTTTTTGGCTAACCTTCCGTTGTATATATGTACCACATCTCCTTTAGCCATTCATCTGCGGATGGACACTTAGGCTGCTTCCACATCTTGACTATTGTGAATAGAGCTGCTGTGAATATCCTAGTCTTTCTAGAACTTGCCAAGTGCAGTCAGTGCAGTGCTATTTCCCACTCCTGCTGAGAGTGCCATGTTTTGACTGAGACATTCTGTGCCTCACCTTTGACACTGCAGACCTTAAATTGGCCTTAAGTTGCTTAAAGTATCTCCCTCCTTCCAGAGCTGCCAGCCTGTCGGCTCAGGTCTCCCCCTGATCAGCTGAGCTGGGTGCACCAGCTGGAGCAGGCCCGGAGTGAATGGCAGCAGTACTACGTGGCCATTGCCCAGGTGAGCTTACCACCTCCACCTGCCGAGGCTGACAACCTGGCGGGGGGGGTGGGCGGCCTTGCCCCTTACCCAGACAAGCACCAATGCCTGGGTTGATGCCAGGTGGATAATCGGGGTGAGGTGTATTATGTATAATATGTGAATGTGACATGTTATATGTGACGTATGACTTAATTAAATTATTGGCAGAGTTGGGGAGAGAATGACAGGGCATGAAAGGGAAGGAAGCAAAGAGGCCATGAGGCTGAGAATAGAATTCAAGGCTGTGGATAATTAGAATTTGGGGAGGATCTGAGGAACATGATTGTCTTCTGGGGTCTATGAGTTGTGACCCTGAACCACGTATCTGGTATTCACCGCCAATTCCAGATCATAAATGGGCTGGGGTGTGAACTCTGTACCTGGGCCAGGGAGATGCCCTGCCTCCCATGACCTTCCTCCCCAAAGCCACGAGGCTCTGGACAAACTCCAAAGTCATGGGCCAGCTCTGGAGGACTTTAGAAGTAGTGGGATGGGTCCAGTCCAGATTCCAAAGGGCTCATGACGCCACAATAGATGTGAGCTCCAGGCGGAAGGAGTGGAGTCGGGTGGAGGTCTGTGGCAGCAGGGGGTCAGGTTAAGTTAGGGTCCAAGAACTCTAGAGGCGTGGATGTAATATGGCTGCACCCAGCAGCCAGAAGGGCCAAGAAAGTAACATCCTGTGTAAGGGGTACCTGGGTTTGTGACCCTTGGCTGCAGGGGTCAAGTAGGATCCAGAGTGAAGAACCTAGGACTCTTCTGTATGGACAGTTAGAACCAGGACTCTCATCTTCTTTATTCTTTATGAGAAATTCAGGATTTAAAAGCTTTCCTTGTGCCTGCATAGCTTATTCCAGTTCTGCTTGACTATCAAACCTCTATAACCGCAATACCAATCAACACCTGTATTAAAAAATGAAGTGCATTTTGGTAACCAAGAGAGGGGATGCAATAGGCCCCATTTTGCTCGCCAAAGGACTTGGGGGAATGAGATGTAGGGCAGATGGTTTAGTGGAACCTGGGAAGAATTACCCAGGCGGAGCACCAGAATGGGGCCTCCTGACAGCTGGGGATGCCGGGGGCCTGAAGAAATGGCAGGGGTAGAAACCAAAGTGCAGGGAACCATGCGAGAGCAGCTGGGAATGGTGAACAGAGTAGGAAACCGGCTGTGCTTTGCAACAGTCCTGATGGGATGAATGCAGGCCCCCGACCGCTGACCTGCCAGGATCGCACCCGCTCTGTCAGCGAAGCCCCTGGTCACACTTTCCTCCTCTGGGTTTGCTTTATGGGGTGAGTTGATGGGATGCACAGACAAACAGCTCCGAGGAGCAGTGGATAGGAAGGAACATTGCTGTCTGTGCTGTGCTGCCCTGTCTGGCGAGGAAGCCCTCTCTCTGTTTCTCCTCCAGGAGCAGCAGATGATGAAGACCTTCCCGCACCTTCTCAACGTCAATGAAGACCCGCAGCTCACAGGGGTTCTCAAGCACTTCATTGAAGCCGGTACTCACTCCTCTAGACCTGCCCTGGTCCTGCTCATGCTTCCTGCCCCTGTTTTCTTTTTGATTTTTTTTTGTGGTAAAATACACATAACAGGGCTTCCCTGGTGGTGCAGTGGTTGAGAGTCTGCCTGCCGATGCAGGGGACACGGGTTCGTGCACCGGTCCGGGAAGATCCCACATGCCGCGGAGCGGCTGGGCCCATGAGCCACGGCCGCTGAGCCTGCGCATCCAGAGCCTGTGCTCTGCAGTGGGAGAGGCCACAACAGTGAGAGGCCCGCATACCACAAAAAAAAAAAAAAAAAAATACACATAACAGAAAATTCCCCATGTTAACCGTCTTTGAGCGTACAGTTCATTGGCATTAAGGGCCTTTGCGTTGTTGTGCAGCCCTCACCTGCACTCACCTCCAGATTGATTCTGTCTTCCCAAACTGAAACTCTGTCCCCTTTATGGGATAATTCCTCATTAGCCCCTCCCCCAGCCCCTGGCAACCACCATTCTACTTCCTGTCTCTATGAATTTGACTATTCCAGGCACTTTGTGTAAGTGCAATCTTACAGTATTTGTCCTTTTGTGTCTGGCTTACTTCACTTAGCATAATGTCTTCCGGGCTCATCCATGTTGAAGCCTGTGTCAGGATTTCCTCCCTTTTTAAGGCTGAACAATATTCTATTGTATGTGTGTGCCACATTTTGTTGATCCATTCATCCACTGGAAAACGACACCAATATTTAGTCCCATTTGGCTTTCCCACCCTAGCCCTGTGCACACTCAGGACAGGAGAGGCTCATGCAGGACGGCAGTGGGGGCTGAATGAGGGGGCAGCCCCAGGAGGTTGGTGTGATGCTCCTAGCACTGTCCTTGGGCTCAGTCACTGGACAGAAACAGAGCTTCACAGACCAGGGCCTTCCCTGTGGCCAGGCTTCAGTGGGTCTCCTAAGGCCCAGATGCAACAGTTTCTTCCTCCAGAACTCCCATGAAGAAGGTAGAACTTTTAAAAAGTGAGGAAATTGAGACATTGGGGTTGACATATACTCACTACTATATATAACATAGATAACTAATAAGAACCTGCTGTGTAGCACAGGGAACTCTACGCAATACTCTGTAATGACCTATATGGGAAAAGAATCTAAAAAAGAGAGGATATACTTATATGTATAACTGATTCACTTTGCTGTACACCTGAAACTAACACAACATTGTAAATCAACTACACTCCAATAAAAATTAATAAAAATTCATTTAAAATAACAATAATAAATCCATTAAATGTTAACATAAATGACACATTCTTAAATAAAAAATATTTTCCTAAACAAACAAACAGAAAGTTAGGAACATCACAAAAAAGGTAGAAAGTAGAACAGTTATCCCCAAGGCAAGGTGATGTCCATGCACCATCATGACTGAACATCGCAGTGAAAAAATCCCTTCACATGATCTAATTGGAGAGGATATGGTACTTCCCAAACATCAAACATGTTCACTTACTAATGTCAAATCCTGAAAACATTTGAAAACAGCTTACCGTAATTCTTTTCAGGTTCGTGTGATGCTGGTCAGGCAGCTTCAAATGCCATCACTCTTCAAGGTTTGGGGTAAGTTGACGTGACCCAGCACCTCTGTCCAGCATTAGAGAATTGCGACCACTGCATCCAGAGGAGACTCTCAGAATTCATCCAGTCGTCCTCAGGCCAGGCCACAGACCCTGCCGGACAACCAAGGACAAGATATGACCAGACCTTCCTCAGGACCGACTCTAATGCTTATGGAAGATCACCTTCAGAGGGTTTTCTTCTGTCACCGAAATCCCTTGTGCTGTGCTCACTTTGTTTCCTTGGCTCTGAGCTTGGGACAAAGGGAATAATTCTCCACAAATGGACATGAGTAGATGGGGCAGGAAGTGAAGAGAGTTAGGAGGACAGGCCCCCTATGGGTGGCCTATGCCTTTGTGGTCCCACCACCAAGAGCAAAGCATCCTTGGATCATGTGCTCAGAGCCCTCACCAACCGGCAAAGGCAAAGCCCAGACTTTGAGCTGATCCCCTCCCTGAGGACCCCTCAGGATCCTTGTAGGAGCCCCTGTGAAACCTCAAGGCGGGTTCGTAAACTCACAGTGGGGCCCTACCTCCGTGGCCTCTCTCCTGGGGAGGCTGCTGCTCCAGGGTTTCTGTCCCTCTTCCAGGACCACTGTGTCCTGACTGCCCACAGATTTCCAGTCAATAGACTCAATCAGCCCCTACAAAGAGGGACCTTACTGACCAGTCCCCCCGACATACTCAGCCCTCCTGAGCCCACCTGGGATGCATGTATGTGTGTGTTTGTGTGTGTGTTGGCGGCTGGGAGGGGGGGTGGAGAGGGGAGGCGGGGGACCTGTGGGCACTAACTCACCCTGACCACTGTCCTCCAGGCCCTTTGCCCTGATTCTTCCTGGGGACCCCCTCATCTCCCTTTCCAGACCACTTCCTGCGGCAACCCTAGTCTAACACACAGGTCTGGAAAGGCTGAACTCCAGATGAGCTGAGGGTCAAACCTTCCCACAGGACCCCTGAGCCCCAGGCAGACAAGGGCTCTGGGTGGCTGTTGTGTGTCTTGACTTCCCAGGAACATTCTAGAACAGCCAGGAAGCCGGTCATTCAGGGCACAGAGATGACGTCTGTTGGGCAGCCAATCTGACACCTCTGATACTGACCCCAAATCCTGTAACATCTCAAGTCTGGATTTGTATAGATAAAGACCAAGAACCAGACCTAAACTTCTCAGCAATATGTGGCCACATTATTAAGTCACCTTTCAAGTGTCTCTTCTGAAACACCTATCTTTCCATTTCCCCTCCTCTCAATCCTACCGGCCTGTGCAACCCCTGAGGGATCTAGTACTGGGGTGGGGGAGGGGCGGGGTTCTACTGAGAAATGATTGCTTTGTTGTCTCCCCGCTGGAGGGCAGAGTCCCTCGCACCCACCTCTCCATCTCCACCCGCTGAGCCAGCACCCAGGAGCCCCACAGGGCTTCCTTGGCAGCTGTAGGGCTTACCTGATTGTGCAAATGACAAAGAACGATCTAAACTGTTCACTAAAATCGTAATTTGTTTGGTCTCTTAGACACAGTCTTATCCTTTTAGAATTTCAGATAAACACGCTTCCTTCACAAATTCGGATGGTAAAGTGACGGTGACTCCACACGGCAAATGCAAGGTCATTGTTAACGGGGTGCCCATCACGACCAAGACGAAGCTGCAGCATTTGGTAAACCCTCCTGCGGAGCCACAGGGTTTCCCAAGTTTGTCCGAGAGCTGGAGGGAGGTGGGCAGGGCTGGGAGCTGACGCCCTCGTGTCCCTCTGCTACGTGTCACAGTGATGACAAGGTCACAGCTGTGGGCTCAGGAGACCTGAGATTAACTCCCCGTGTGTCCTGGGGAAGTCACTTCACCTCCTCGGACCTCGCCCATAAAGCAGAGAGGGGTGAACTAGGTGATCGCCAAAATCCTTCCAGCTCTAACCCCCGTATGACATTTTAGATTTTTAAAACCTGCCGTGGAGAGGGACTGCCAGCCCCTTGCCAACATCGGGCTCTCCCCGTCTCCTGCCACCACCCTGGCCCGAGTCCCAGCAGCACAGGGGCTCCAGGCCCCTCTCCAGTCCCTTTTCCACCTTTAGCCACAGAGAGCCTTTGAGACAAGCACACTGGAGCACGCCACCCCTTTCTCGGAAATCCTTCGATGACCTCCCTTTTAGGACACCCCAGGGAGCCGGCCCATCTCCTGCCTCTCTGGCCTCACTGCTCTGCCTGGGCTTCCCTCGGTCACACGACCCCTTGGATGCTCAAAACGTGCCAGGCTCCGGTGGGCAGCGGCCTTCTCAGCCTCGCCAAAACTTAACACACTTGACGTGTCACCTTAAATAGTGCACGTTCCAAGAGGTCTTCTCTAATCCCCAGTGTAAATTAAACCCCATACACTCTGCGGAAGGCCCGCCCTTTTCCTCCCAGCATCCCCCATGGGCTGGGCTGTGGTTACATCGCTGTGATTACATCATTAGTTCATCAAGTCCCAGAGGGGAGGGATGGGTCTGCCCGGTCCCCACCGACTCTCAGCGCCTGGTGGATAGTGTGGAATAAAGGAAGGAGTCAGTGAAAGCACGAAAAAGCAAGAGGCCCCCTCTTCCCTCCTCGTTTACAGGTCTCTTTCCTGTTTGGGGGATAAACAGGGTCTCAGGATTTACACAGAGGAGCTGGCTCACCTCCTCTGGCCTCTTCCCTCCGAGCCCACTCTCTCCTCCCTAGGACCGAATTATTTTGGGATCCAACAGCGCCTACCTCTACATCGGGTTTCCTTCAGAGCGAGGCAGTGAGGACTTGAGCAGATTTGATTATGACTTTTTCCAGCTGGAGAGAGCGGCTTCGGAGGGAGTGAGTGTGGACACGCTCGGTGAGCAGCCTGGGCCTGACTGCTGGCATTTTCCATGGGTGGATGTGAAAGCAGCTGCTTCCACTGTGTGCTCTCCTGCTTTCCTTAAGAAAATAATCTTCTATTGTGTCAAAATACAATGTTTAGAAAAGTAAAGGTATGATTTTCATACAGAGTGAGCACATGCCAAAGATTTGTTTCGAGGAGTGGAGAGTGGATACAACACTGGGATAGGAGGATGCTGAAATGCGATTGCTGGGTCCGGCACAGCTAATTCATGCCTTCAGGGAGATAATCTTCTCCTGGACAAAAATTCATTTCAGTGTGCCAGTCTTCTAAATTTAGCCTTCTGTAAATTAATATCTAACGGCTCAGAGTCTGGCCCTAATCAGTAGTCAGTATTGAGGGTACCCCCTGCCCCCTTTGCAGCCCCTGGGGGACCGGAAGCTCATTACACGGGCTCTGCTAGGAAAGGGAAGTCATCCTTTGGCCCCATCTCCATGCTTTGTATGACGTCTTGACAGCTCTCCCTTTTGCCCCTGAAACCTTTTCTTCTGTGGTCACCACGTGGCTCTCTCATGGGCACACTGCCCAAAGGATCTTGGCCAAGAGTCAACCAGCCTGTCTTTGAGCTCAGACGCCTTTAGCCCCAGTTCTTTGGAGCCCCTTGCCAAGGTGGGCAAGCATTTTGTGGGTTATTCTTAACTCTGACATTTCTTGAAAGGTACGGAAAAGTTTCCAGAGTAGTGCACTGAACTCTCAAACACACTCTACTCAGATTTCCTGTTTAAATATTTTACTACATTTGCTTTATTATATATGTATATGTGTGTGTATATATATATGTACACATATATAGATAATTTTTTTCCTGAACCATTTCAGAGTAGCAGACATGATGCTCCTTTATCCTTAAATACTACATTGTATACTTCCTAAGGAAAAGAACATTATTCTCTTGCAAAACTACAGTATAATTATCAATATCGGAAAATTAAGATCAATATAATACTATTATTTAATCTATGAATTTTGCTCATATTTAACTAATTGGTTCAATAATTTCCTTTATAAAAAAAAAATTTTGGATCCAGGGTCCAATCCAGGACCCCGTTTAGTTGTCATGTCTCTTTGGTCTCTTTAGTCTCTTTAAATCTGGAACAATTCACCAGGTCTGTTTTTGTCTTTCATGACCTTGACATTTTTGAAGAGTAAAGGCTAATCATTTTGTATAATGTTCCTTTGTTTGGGTTTTTATGATGTTTCCTCCTGATGGGACTGGGGTGATACATTTTTGGCAGGAATGCCAGCAAAGTGATGTTGTAGCCTCTGTGCCTCACATCAGAAGGCACATGGTGTCAGGTTGTCCATTTTTTGTGATCACTTGGTTAGGGGGGTGTCTGCCAGGTTTCTCCACGGTACAATGACTAATCCTATCTTTTTAATGAATAAGTATTTTATGGGGAGAGACTTTGATATGTAGGTATCCTATACCTCATCACACTGTCATCCACTAATTTTATCACCCTTTGATCATTCGATGATTAGTATGATTTTTGTCAAATGGTGAATTTCTAGCTCCACCATTTCTTCTACCTTTATTTGAAACAATGTTACTACAAGAAATGTGTTCCCTCCTATTTATTTGTTTATTCATTTGTTTATGTCCCTGTGAACTCATAGAGTCCTGTTTTACTCCATAAGTTATAAGCTGTTGCTTTCATAATTTATTTTGAGGTGCAAACTGTCCTGGATTTGGCCAGTGGGAGCCCCTTCAAGCTGGATTCTGTGTCTTCCTGACATTCCTCCTCATTCTTTAAACACTAGCCTACTTTCTGGCATCAAAAAACGTTCCAGGTTTGTCTCGTGGGCTCTCAGTCCCAGCTATGGTATCAGTCATTTCTCCAAGGATACTGATTCCTTTTGGAGAAGGACATTTATAAATCAAGATCTGGGACTATGTGTGCAAACTGCTGTATAGATACATGGTTCCCACACACATATTATAGCTTCACCTATTCTGTAAAACCATAAGTTAGTAATACCTCCAATTCCAGTTCAATACCACAGGGTTTATTTTTATCTTTCTCTTGGTGGGCGAACATAGTATGTTTGCCCATTTTCTCCATCTGTCCTCTGGATTCCATCCCTCTCACCTTCTCAAGCATTTGTCTCTGAAGAGCCCCCTCCTCTCACCCTCCTGCATCACTGAACGCTCTCCATGGGTCATTCTATCACATGCAAACATGCTCCACTATCTTCCACCATAAAAACAAACACTTAGACCCACATCTCCCTCGAGCTACTGCCATATTTCTTTTTGTTCCCTTTTATAGAAAACTAGGAAGTTGTTTCCATTTTCTCATCTCCAGTCTGGCTTCTGTCCCACTCGTGCCTGACCCTGATCCCTCTGCGTTCCAGGTCTAGCAGGCACTTGTCTGCACACATCTTACCGAGGTCTCAGCAACATCTTACACGGTTGAGCCCTCTCTCCTTTTTGAAATATTTGACTCTTGGAACCGTATGTTCTACTGGTTTTCTTCTAGGCCACTTCTTCCACATTCCCCTTCCTGGCTTCTCCTCATCTTACCCATCCTGAAATTCGGAGAGCCCCAGAGCTTGGACCTTGGGACTCTTCTCTAGATGGATGCTTTCCCCACTCTGCTCTCATCATTCTCAGTGGCTCTAAGTGCCATCTGTGCTGACAACCCTCAGCTCCTCTGTCTTCTTGCTGTCCCTTGATATCTCTTGATACCCCCATCCAGCTGCCTTCTTGATATCTCTGCTTGCATGACTCACAGGCATCTCAACATGAAAGTGTCCAAAACAGAGCCTTGACTCCCCACTCACTCCAAGCCTGTTCTCATTCCCAGGACTTATCGTCTTGGCAAACAACTGCTCAAGGCAAAAATCTAGGCCTCCTCCTTTCCCTCACTTCTTCATCCAGTCTGCCTTTTCTCCATCCTCCTGTGCCACCATTTCAGTGCAAGCCATCATCTTCTCTTACCTGAACAGTGTAGTCGTCTCTGAACTTATCAGATCATGATACACTCGGGCTGCAAAATATTCACCAACTTCTCAGTGTTCTTAGAATAAAACCCAAACTCCCTACCACGTTCTTGAAGGCCCTTTATGATCTACCTCACGCTCTCTCTCCAACCCCATCTCACACCACTCTCTCCTCACCCCAGTTTGAACCTCACTGGTCTCCTTTCTGCTCCTCCAACACATCAAGCCCTTTCTGCCTCAGGGCCTTTGCCCTTATTTCTTGTTTTTCTTTCCATCTTTGGCTCATTTTCATCTTTCATCTCTCAGCTCAAAAATTACCTCCTCAGATAGATCTTCCCCTTTCTTGGCTTCGTTTGTTTATTCTTTCTTATTTAACTCTATTTCTTTCCTAGCATTCATCACATTTTAAAATTATTTTATTTATTAGTTTGATTATTATTCATTTGTCCACCTGAGAATATAAGCTCTAGCTGGGATTTTTTTCCTCTTGTTTACCCATTCACTTATATATTCCTTCACTCAACAAGTATTTACTGAGCTCCTACTATGTGCCAGATGTGGTTCTAAGCCCTGGGGATCCAGCAGTGAGCAAAGAAATGCCCTGTCCTTACAGAGCTGACGAGAGCGCGTTCACTTCTGAATCCCCAGAGTCTGATAACGGCCTAGCAATGGGCCTTCAGCAAGTGTTTGTTGAATGAATGATGAATGAGATTAACCAGGTCAGCTCCCACACAGAAGCTTAGTCATGCACACGTGCATGACCTAGGGCCCAAATGTGGGCACGTCCTGCTCTGTTCTGTCTGAGAACACCCTGCCCCAGGAGGCCCATGCCTGGACATCGGGTTCCCCCCAGGGCAGGGCAGGCTAGGGTCTGTCCTCCCCACTCACCTCCCAGCCTCACCCAGGGGCCTTCTGGGCCTATAGAAGCTACGGCCCAACAGCTAAAGATGCTGACTGGGAGCCTGGAGAGACGGTGATGAACAAAAACCAGATCCTAGCGTAGAATAAATTACAGCCTTAGGTTTCTGAGTCAAAGGCTCCCCTTATCCTCTCAGCCCAGCCTCCACTGCCCAACAACCTGGGATTCCTCGTCCGTAGGAGCATTCAGGAGCTCTGGCATCTTCCTTTGTCCATCTCTTCCCTCGCCTCAGATGGAGGCTCTTGACCACCTTACCTCCCCTCCCATCTCCAGGCCCCGGCTCACTCCCCTCAGGGGAGGCCATGGTACCAGGGCTCCTGGAAGCCACCTGAGCTTGGGCTCCGCTGAGGTCTCTGGCTGTGCTGGGCTTCCCAAACGAGGAGCGTCTCACGTGTGCCGGTACCTTCTCTCCAGCCCGCGCGCCCCGCCTGAACTTGCCTTATAAACCCATGCTTGGAGAGCCGTGGGGTGTGCCTCGTGGGGTGTGCCTACATGTGTGCAAAATAGTTCCTCCCTTTTTCGTATACCAAAGATTTTTCTTCAGAATTTTAGCAAAATAAATGGATGGCACACCTGCCTTTCCAGCCCAGGGCTGGCAGCACAATGAGGTCGAACAAGCCCCAGACGCTGGGCTGAAGGTGCTCAGCGCCAGCAAAGACTGTAGGTCCTCAGCAAGGCAGCTGGTGGGCAGTTCTGGGGAGTCAGACCTCAGGGCAGGGAATCCCTAAATAGTTGAGAGTTCCTGGCACAAGGCAGCACCAACCGAGGTCTGGCAGGGGGATTGGCTCACCCTTCATCTCCGTGATCCCCTCCTCCAAGCCACCCCAAGCAGAAGTAAGAACAGGTTGCTTCTGTGCCAGCTGCGGTTCTCGAGAAATCCCCAGACCTTCCTTTAGCCAACTGTATTCTTCCTGCCCCAGCCTCCTCCCTGGAGAGTGTGGAGCCACCTTGGGTCAAGGACCCTGAGACCAAGACGGGAAACTGGAGGCAGAAGGCCTCCTGTCACAATGCTGCTGAGATTCTTGGGTTAAGTGGAGCAATTGCTTAAGTAAAGCCAGGCAGTGTCCTCTCCTCCTCACTTAGTTTTCTTTCTTGGTTTTTGTTTGTTTGTTTGTTTTATTACATGCTTGTAATTTTTTTTTTTTTTTTTTTTTTTTTTTGCGGTACATGGGCCTCTCACTGTTGTGGCCTCTCCTGTTGCGGAGCACAGGCTCCGGACACGCAGGCTCAGCAGCCATGGCTCACGGGCCCAGCCGCTCCGCGGCATGTGGGATCTGGGACTGGGGCGCGAACCTGTGTCCCCTGCATCGGCAGGGCGGACTCTCAACCACTGTGCCACCAGGGAAGCCCGCTTGTAATTTTTTTTAACTTTTTATTTTATATTGGAGTGTAATTGATTAACAATGTTGCGATAGTTTCAGGTATACAGCAAAGTGATTCAGTTATGCATATACATGTATCTATTCTTTTACATGCTTGTAATTTTAAAATGTAAATATTTGGTGAACAGTTGAATGAACGACTGAATGAAGGAACCAAGGAGTGTGTAAATTTATTCATGGCTGAAAAGTATCCTAGAACCAGTGAGTGACTTTCCCTTCCTCTCCAATCTTTCCTAGGTGCTGTGAACAGTGGGGATGGCAAGGCAGACCCCAGTGTCCTGGCTGTGTTCCAGGACTACATCAAACTGATGCCACTGGTTGCAGAAGCAAATCAAATGAGTGAAGAGCTGAAGAAGGTAAGGCTAGAAAATGGTAAAATCCCAGCTCCAGAAAGGACCTCAGAGAACAGGTTCAATGTACCCCTCACTCCCATTGGCTGGCTTCGTGGTGTAGACATGCCTGACACGTGGGCCTGGAGAGGGCGGGTGCTTTGCCTAAGACCCCACAGTGAGCTAGTGACAGGGCCTCAGCCAACACCCGGGCCTCCCCAGTCCCAGCCTCGAGTCCGTTCCTTCCACCTCTGGCCCCCACGGCTCTGGGACCACCAGGACCCCAGACCAACACTAGCTTGCCATGGCCACCCCACCCCAGACTGTCCTGCAGAGGCCCTCTCTGGGTGCAGGCACCCTGGTGGCTTCTCTGCCACAGAGGAAGCCTGGGCTGGCATTCGCTCTCTGGTGACACAGGATCCCAATCATCGGGAAACTTGCATGATATTCAGTCACTTTGGTGAGGCCTACACGTGTTAGTTCCAGAATACTGTTGAGAAGTTCTGGTGCTCTGGCTTTTCTCTTGATGGGAATTCCAAGGAGCAAGAGGTAGACCATCTTCTTTTAGAAAGCCTGAGTATGGAGAGAATGAAAAATAAATTTCAAAGATGGTATAGGCTGATGAAAGTAGGATTATTTAGTGAGAAGTATTTTTCTTATCAGGGACTTAACATGGAGCTGAAAGTGAAGAACTTAGTGTCATCAGATTCCAGGGGCTATGACCTACAAAAAGAGGTCATGGTGAAGGTGACCAATCAGAGGACTCGTCAGGTGAGGCTGCCCCTTGGGGGCAGGTGTGAGACTCCACAAAGAGTTTCTGAGGAGCTTTCCTAGGGATGCAGGTTAGTTTTACTTGCTACAGCTTGTGGAGACCCAGCGAAGGGGCCAGACAGGTTCCAAGCGCGAGTGGGGCTCTGGGGGACAGCCTCTGGGGAGCGGGGACCCTCTCTGTGATCCCCTCCTCGGCGTCTCTCCCCGACAGCACCAAGACCTGGGATCTTTCCCACCCACGGGCTTTCCCACCCATGCTTTCTGCTTATTTTTATCATGACTCCAGAGCTTTAGAACCAGAAGGGAGCCTGAGAGTGTGTCCAACTGATAGTGGTGTTCGTGCGAGTGCCCGAGAGAGACAGAGCTGCCGTTCTGAGCAATGAGAAAATCCGCACTTTCATTAAGACGCCAGAAGAGGCCGTAACCTCCACTGGCTGGTCCATTCCCATTTGTGACATTGCTCACTGTCAGGAAGGCCCTTCTTAGGCACTTCAGACCCCTTTCCTTTCCCTCTGCCTAACAGAAAAGAGTGGGCCTAGAGTTGGTGTCCCTTATGCCTTCAGAGCAGCCCTCCAGCCAAATGTTCACTTCCTACTGCATCTTCAGAGGATGTGCCCCTAATTCTCAGGTGACCTTTGGGTGGGCTGCTCCCTCCCAATCCTTGGTGTACACATGCCTCCTTAGCTGTAAGTCTTGTAGCAAACATGCCTCTAGAGGAGGGGCTGGCTGTGGCTGGGGACTTTTCCGTCATTGGATGATCTGCTCCGCCAAACGACTAACTGGTGCTTCTCTGGGTTTAATTTTTCTGCTCGTTGCCCTAAAGTTGCCAAAATTTTCTGGGTCAAGACCAATCTTTAAAAACTTTTTAAAATTGTGAAATATGACAAACAGAGAAAAGGTTATGAATGTATCTGTTCACATGGTAAACGCTTGAGTACTCATCAGCCGGGTCAAGGGGCTTTGTGTCTGCCAGGTGCTGGGAACACCAAGACCACTGCTCGAAGTGTGGGCGCCCAGAAGGCACACCTGAGCAAGGCCGTTCCTGAGCCACAACCCCTGAGATGTGTTCCTGTCCTTTTCTTCTTTTCCTCTGACCAGCACCGAGGTGGCCTCCCCTCCATTCCCTAGAGTTGGAAGAAGGCAGAAACATGTCTTGTCCACCCAGGCTGCTACAGCAATATACCAAAGACCAGTGCGCTAAACAACAGTTATTTCTCACAGTTCTGGACACGGGAAGTCATGGCAAGGGCAGGTCCAAGTGTCTGGTGAGAGCCCACCTCCTGGTTCGTGGATGGCTGTCCTCTTGCTGTGTCTTCACGTGGTGGAAGGGCTAAGGGAGCTCTCTGGGGGTCTCTTTTATAAGGGCACTAATCCCACCATGTGGGCTCCACCCTCATGACCTAATCACTGCCCAAGGCCACACTTCCTAATACCATCACACTGGGGGATAGGATTCAACATATGAATTTTGGGGGCATACCAACATTCAGTCCATAGCAGCATGTTTGATGCTGGCTCACCTCACACTCCCAGTGTAGCTGTCAGGGGTCTCAGTAAGACCCCACATCCTGGAAAGTCAGCCTTGACTTCTATGCCAAGTCCCATGAGGCCTTTGGAGCTGTGTGTGTGACTTTTGTTTTGTTTAACCTGGCAGATGCCATCAGGGCAAAGAAGCTTTGGTGATCCAATATTCCATATGCGTCTCTGGGGCCAGGCGTTACCCCAGAATTTGTTCTGGCAGTTTCTTACTACCTTGTCAGACTTTGCTTTAAGGAGATTTTTAGGTTTTTTTTGAACTTTTCCCCCCAATGTTATTCCTTTTTATTATTGTTTATTTTTATTACAGTTTAAAGGTGATTTGAAAAAATATTTCATTCAGCCTTTTTTATTGTTAGCAGAGGGGTTACCTGAGTAACAGCCTGCCATTACCAGAAAGAGAATGCAAGATGATGTTTTCACACTTTACTCAGTGTGCCATGTGGGAGAGCTGAGGGCCCGCGCGCATTCGGAGATGCTGTTCTTTTGCTCCAACCTGGCATCCCGGTCACGGCCACAGATAACTGTTTGATGGGAATGCGTCTGCATAAACTGTACTGCGTTCTCTTTTAAGGGATTATGCACCAATTAATTTTATGGTGATTTCTTTTCTAGTTTTCTTTTTTCTCATGCAGAGATTAATCTTACTGATCTGTCATCTTCAAGTCTGTCCATTTTCACCTTTTAAAAGTACTAGTTACATTCCTCACATGAAGCCCTGCCTTCCTCAAAAGCCCTGTGAAACGCTGGTAGTAACCTCTGGTAGTTTCTTGGATCGTTCGTGTGTGTGTGTGTGATTTTGAAGGCTAAAAGACAAGACCGGTGAAGAGCAGCAGTGGGTTCTAGGTATGGACACGAGTGGCGCTTTTTTGGCGGTCGATCGTGTAAATGTTCACCCCTGCACCACGTGCACCGTGGGTGCTCCGCCGCCGCCGCAGGGTTAGGGCAGCGACTGTCAGAGCCACCCAGGAGCAGCCAGGGCCGCTGGGGGCTGGGAGGGCCTTCTAACCGCCAGTGCTGCGGCTGCACCTACCAGCCCAAGAGCTGCGAGAGAGCCCAGCGATCGCTCTGCACCAGGCCCACAGGCCGGCTGCGGGGGTCGGCGCAGGGGCCTCGCTGACCTGCCCGGGTGACGTCAGTTTATCCACCGCAGGGCACAGTAACGAGGCGGTGGACTGCTTTCATTACCTGGATTCGCATTTTCTTAGTTCCCTAGCCTAAAGGTCTCTAAAAACCCACGTGACTAGAATTCCTGTTGTGCTCGGCTCCAGAGCTGCGTGCACCACAGCCAAGGTCTCCTGTAGCCTTCACCACGCCTCTGGGGATGGAGTACTGTGTTCTTCGCCATTACTTGGGGCAAACAGAAAAAGAATGGAGTCTTTTTTATGTCTGGAGGATGTCCTTTTTATATGAAGATACATAACACTCAGAGAGAGAATGACTTACCTGTTAGTTTTTTGGTGTTTTCCAAGTTGCTCAAAGAAGGAATTGCTACTCTTACCTGGTAACCGTGTTGTTTTTTTTTTCCTTCTAGTTTTATTGGGAGATACTTAACGTACAGCACCGTGTAAGTTTAAGGTGTAGAGCATAAATGATTTGACTTGCATACATCAGGAAATGATGACCACAATAAGTTTAGTGAATATCCGTCATCTCATATAGACACAACATTAAACAAATAGGAAAAAAATTGTTTCCCATGTGATGAGCACTCTTAGGGTTTACTCTCTTTAACAGCTTTCCTGTACGACGCGCAGCAGTGTTCATTACATTCATCGTGTTGTACACATCCCTAGTACTTATTGATTTATCACTGTAAGTTGGTACCTTTAGACTGCCTTCATCCAGTTCCTCTTCCCACCACCCCTGCCTCTGTAACTACAAGACTGAACTCTTTTTCTATAAGATTGTTTGTTTTAAAAGTATAACTGACCTAAAACCCTGTGTTACTTCCTGGTACCCAACATAGTGATTTGATATTTCTATGCATTTCAAAATGATCGTCAGTCTAGTTACCATCAAACAAGATACAAAGATAGTTTCATAATTATTGACTACCTTCCCCATACTGTCCATTTCACACAGAAGACTCACTTACTTTGCACTTGGGAGTATGTACCTCTCCATCTCCCTCAACTATTTCCTTCCCCCACCCCCTTACACTCTAGCAACAACCTGTTTGCTTTCTGTATCTATGACTCTGTTTTAGTTATTTTTTTAAAATTGAAGTACAGTTGATTTACAATATCATACTAATTTCAAGTGGAAAACAGTGATTCAATATATTTATATATTATACTCCATTTAAAGTTATTATAAAATATTGGCTATATTCCCTGTGCTGTACAATATATTCTTGTAGCTTATTTATCTTATACATAGTAGTTTGTAACTCTTAATCCCCTACCGTATTTTGCCCCTCCTCCTTCCTTCTCCCCACTGGCAGCCACTAGTTTGTTCTCTATATCTGTGAGTCTGTTTCTGTTTTGTTATATTCATTCGTTTTATTTTTTAGAACCCACATATGAGTGATAACATACAATATTTGTCTTTCTCTGTCAAGCTTATTTCAATAAGCATGATACCCTCTAGGTCCATCCACATGGTTGCAAATGGCAGAATTTCATCCTTTTTATGGCTGAGTAATATTCCATTGTGTGTGTGTGTGTGTGTGTGTGTGTGTATATGTGTGTGTATATATATATATATATATATATATATATATATATATATATCTCACATCTTCTTTAACCAGTCGTCTGTTGATGGGAACTTTGGGTTGTTTCCACATCTTGGCTGTTGTAAACAGGGCTGCTATGAACATTGGGGCGCATGTATATTTTTGAATTAGAGTTTCTTTTCTGGATATATGCCCAGGAGTGGGATTGCTGGATCATATGGTAGCTCTATTTTTAGTTTTTAAAGGAACCTCCATACAGCTTTCCATAGTGGCTGTGTGAATTAACATTCCCACCAACAGTGGGCTAGGGCTCCCTTTTCTTCACATCCTGGCCAATATTTGTTATTTGTAGATTTTTTTGATGAGAGCCATTCTGACAGGTGGGAGAAGATCTCTCATTGTGGTTTTGATTTGCATTTCTCTGATGATTAGTGATGTTGAGCATCTTTTCATGTTCCTTTTGGCCATCTGTATATCTTCTTTGAAAAAATATCTATTTAGGTCTTCTGTGCATTTTTTTTTTACTCTAGAATATGGAACACTTCATGAATTTGCATGTCATCCTTGCGCAGGGGCCATGCTAATCTTCTCTGTATTCTTACAGCTTTAGTATATGTGCTGCCAAAGTGAGCACTCTTCTGCCCATTCTTTAATGAGGTTGTTTGCTTTTTGGATATTGAGTTGTATAAGCTGTTAATATATTTTAGATGTTAACCCCTTATCAGTCATATCATTTGCAAATATTTTCTCCCATTCAGTAGGTTGTGTTTTCATTTTGTTGATGGTTTCCTTTGCTGTGCAAAACTTCTAAGTTTAATTAGGTCCCATTGGTTTTTTTTTTGTTTTTTTTGTTTTTTGGCCATGCCACGCAGTGCGCCTAGTTCCCTGACCAGGGATCAAACCTGCACCCCCTGCAGTGGAAGTGGGGAGTTTTAACCACTGGACCACCAGGGACGTCCCCCATTGGTTTATTTTTTATTTTGTTTCTTTTGCTTAGCAGACAGAGCCAAAAAAATAATGCTACGATTTATGTCAAAGAGTGTTTTGCCTATGTTTTATCCTAGGAGGTTTATGGTTTCAGGACTTACATTTAGGGCTTTAATCCATTTTGAGTTTACATTTGTATATGGTGTGAGAAAATGTTCTAATTTCATTCTTTTACATGTAGCTATCCAGTTTTCCCAGCACCACTTATTAAAGAAACTGTCTTTTCTCCATTGTATATCCTTGCCTCCTTTGTCATAGATTAATTGAACATAGGTGCATGGTTTTATATCTGGGCTCTCTGTTCTGTTCCACTGATCTATATGTCTGTTTTGTGCCAGTACCATGTTGTTTTGATTACTGCAGCTTTGTAGTATAGTCTGAAATCAGGGAGCCTGACGCCTCTATCTTCATTCTTTCTTCTCAAGACAGCTTTGGCATTTGGGGATCTTTTGTGGTTCCATATAAATTTTATAATTGTTTGCTCTAGTTCTGAGAACTGTCATGGCAATTTTGATACAGCTTGCATTAAATCTGTAGATTGCTTTGGGTAGATGTGGACTTTTTAACAGTATTAATTTTTCCAATCCATGAACATGGGATATCTTTCCATTTCTTTAAATCATCTTCAATTTCCTTCATCAATGTTTTATAGTTTCAGAGTATAGATCTTTCACCTCCTTGGTTAAGTTTACTCCTAGTTTTTTCTCTTTTTTGCAATTGTAAATGGGATTGTTTTCTTGAATTCTCTTTCTGATAGTTCATTATTAGTATATAGAAAAGCAACAGATTTCTGTATATTAATCTTGTATCCTGCAAATTTACTGAATTCATTTAATAGCTCTAATAATCTTTTGGTGTAGACTTTATGGTTTTCTATATATCAAATTATGTCATCTGCAGATAGTGACAGTTTTACATCTTCCCTTCCAGTTTGGATGCCTTTTATTGCTTTTTCTTGTCTGGTGGCTGTGGCTAGGACTTCAAATACTATGTTAATTAGAGGTGGTAACAGTGGACATCCTTGTCTTTTTCCTGATTTTAGAGGAAAGGCTTTCAGCTTTTCACCAGTGAGTACAATGTTAGCTGTGGATTTGTCATAAATGGCATTTATTATGTTGAGATGTGTCCCTTTTAAACCCACCTGATGAGAGTTTTTATCATGAATGTAAAGCTGGTTTAGTGGTGCTGAACTCTTAATTTTTGCTTGTCTATGAAACTCTATCTCTCCTTTAAATCTGAATTATAGCCTTGCTGGGCACAGTATTCTTGGTTGCAGGGTTTTTTCCTTTCATCATTTAAAATATATCATGCCACTCCCTTCTGGCTAGCAAAGTTTCTGCTGAAAAGTTAGCTAATAGCCATATGGGAGTTCTCTTGTATGTAACTTGTTGCTATTCTCTTTCTGCTTTTAAGAGTCTCTCTTTATCTTTAATTTTTGCCATTTTAATTACCATGTGTCTTGCTGTAGATATCTTTGGGATCATCTTGTTTTGGACTCTCTTTGCTTCCTGGACTTGAATGTCTATTTCCTCTCCCAGGTTAGAGAAGTTTGCAGCTATTATTTCTTCAAATAAGTTCTCTGACCTTTTCTCTCTCTCTTCTCCTCCTACCGGGACCCCTATAATGCAAATGTTAATATGTTTGATGTTGTCCCAGAGGTCTCTTAAACTGTCCTCCTTTAAAAAATTCTTTTTTCGGGCTTCCCTGGTGGCGCAGTGGTTGAGAGTCCGCCTGCTGATGCAGGGGACGCGGGTTCGTGCCCCGGTCTGGGAGGGTCCCACATGCCGCGGAGCGGCTGGGCCCGTGAGCCGTGGCCGCTGAGCCTGCGCTTCCGGAGCCTTTGCTCCATGACGGGAGAGGCCCCAATAGTGAGAGGCCCGTGTACCGCAAAAAAAAAAAAAAAAAAAAAAAAAATTCTTTTTCCTTTTTATGTTCAGCTTTGGTGATTTCCACTACTCTCTCTTCCAGTTTGCTGATCTGTTCCTCTGTATCATCTAATCTACTGTTGATTCCTTCTAGTGTATTTTTTTCATTTCAGTTATTGTATTCTTCAGCTCTGTTTGGTTCTTTTTTATATTTTCTAAACCTTTGTTAAAATTCTCATTGTGTCACTTCATTCTTCTCCCGATTTCTTTGAGCATCTTTATGATCATTACTTAGAACTCTTTATTGGGTAGGTTGCTTATCTCCATTTCATTTTGTTCTTCTTTTTTATCTTTGTTCCCTCATTTGGAACATATTTCTTTGTTGCCTTATCTTGACTAATTTGCTTTTTTATTTCTATATATTTGGTAGAAATATATGGTTACATCTCCCAATCTTGGAGAAGTGGCCTTTTGTAGGAGACGTCCTATGTGTCCCAGCAGTGCCCTCCCCTCTGATCACCAGAGCTATATGCTATAGGGATGCCTCCTATACTGGCTGTGTGGGCCCTTCTGTTGTAGTGGGATGACTACTGTGGGTGGTCTGGTAGGCATGGCTGGCCCCCAGTCTGGTTGGTTGCCAGGTCCTGCCTTTTGTAGAGGTTGCCAGCCACTTATGGTTGGGGCTGTGTTATGAGGTGGCTAGCTGTGGAGCCCCAGGGGTTCTGGGGCTAGTCCTGGCCCACTGGTGGGTGGAGCTGGGCCCTGGGGTGGCTGTTTGCAAGGCCAGGGATCTCAGATCTACTCTTGCCTGCTTGCCTGCTGGTGGGTGGTGCTGTCTCCTGACATGGCTGGCAGTGGGGCCTGGGGTGTCCCAACTCTGGTGTCGGCCCACTGGTGAGTGGGGCTGGACCCTGAGGCAGATCTAGAGATGGCCACGTTTCTCACAACTGCTGTTGGCTTGCTGGTGGGTGGGGTTGGGGCTCAGGGGCGTCCTAGGGCTAGTGCTGGCCTGATGGCTGCAGAGTCCTGCAGGTCCCACAGTTGTTGTTGACCTGGTGAGTGAGGCTATGTCCTGGGGTCTCTGGCTGTATGGTCCTGGGGGTCCTGGAGCTGGTTTTGGCCCACTGGTGGGCAGGGTGGGGGCCTAGTGATTCCTGGAGTTGGTATCAACCCGCTGGTGGGCAGGGCTGGGTCCCCTACCAGCTGGGGGCTCAGGGGGTCCTTAGGCAGCAGCCTGCTGATGGATGGGGCTGTGCCCCCTTCCACTACCTGCTTGGCCTGAGGTATCCTAGGACTGGTGCTGACTGGCTCGTGGGTGGGGCCAGGTCCCAGCACTAGCACACTAGAGGGAGGACTCCAAAATGTGCTTGTCAGCACCAGTGTCCTCTTGGTAGAATAGGCCCCCCAGATGGCTGCCCCAGCACCTATGTCCCCTGGTGAGCTCCAGTTGCCTCCTGCCTCTCCAGGAGGCTCTCCAAGATCAGCAGGTGGGTCTGATCCAGGCTCCTTTCAAATTAGTGTTTCTGCCCTGGGTCTCTAAATGTGTGAGATTTTGGGTGCATCCTTTAAGAGTGAAGTCTACGTTTCCCACAGCCCTTTAGCTCTCCTGAAAGTAAGCCCAGCTGACCTTCAAAGCCAAATGTTCTGGAGGTTTGTCTTCCCAGTGCAGGACTCCCAGGCTAGGGTGCTTGATGTGGGGCTGAGACCCCTCGCTCCTTGCCAAGAACTCCTGCGATTGTAATTATCTTCCTGTTTGTGAGTTGCTCACCTGGGGTTATAGGTCTTGATTACACTGTGTCTCCACCCCTCCTACCCATCTCGTTGTGGTGGTTCCCTCTTTATATCTTTAGTTGTAGAAGATCTTTTCTACTCGTCTTCAGGTCTTCCTCATCGATAGTTGCCCTATAAATAGTTCTAATTTTGGGCTTCCCTGGTGGCGCAGTGGTTGAGAATCTGCCTGCCAGTGCAGGGGACACGGGTTCGAGCCCTGGTCTGGGAAGATCCCACATGCCACGGAGCAACTGGGCCCGTGAGCCACAACTACTGAGCCTGTGCGTCTGGAGCCTATGCTCTGCAACAAGAGAGGCCCGTGCACCGCGATGAAGAGTGGCCCCCGCTCACCGCAACTAGAGAAAGCCCTCGCACAGAAACGAAGACCCAACACAGCCATAAATAAATAAATACATTTATATATTAAAAAAAAGTTCTAATTTTGGTGTGCTCATGGGAGGAGGTGAGCTCAGGGACTTCCTACTCCTCCATGTTGGTCACTCCTCCTGGTAACCCTCACTTACTGAAGGGACAGACAGTACCAGGCTCTTGTCCTAGATTTTCTGCTCATTGGGTGTGAGCACACAAGTTTATTATCTTATAGTTCAGTAGGTTAAAAGTCCAACACAGATCTCATTGGGCTAAAAGCAAGGTGTCAGGAGGGATGTTTTGCTTTCTGGAAGCATGAGGGGAGAGTATGTTTCCTTGCTCTTCAAGCTTCTAGAGCCACCAACATTCCTTGGCTCATGGCCATCTTCAAAGTCATCCACATAGCATCCCTCTGACCCTGCTTCCATCACCATCTCTCTTTCTCTGGCCCCCTCTTCTACCTCCCTCTTCCACATTTAAGGGCTATGTGATTACATCGGGCCTATCTGGATAATACAAGCTAATCTCCCTATTTTAAGGTCAGCTGATAAGCAAACTTAATTCCTCTTTGCCATAAGGTAACATATTCACAGGTTCCAGCGACTGGGACATGGACATCTTTGAGGGTCATTCTTCTGTGTACAACAAGCCTTCATTTCTCCTGGGAGGGTCTGTTTTCTAACTCCATCATTTCCCCTAAGTCATTTCTTGGGATCCAGCAATGCTGAAGTAAATAGGTCAGGAATGAATGTAGTGCTTTTGAAGGACCTCACCAAAGCTAAGTTTGATGAGAGTGTTATTGATCTTGGGTACCCAAAATCCAGCCCATCAGAGACAGCATGCTGGGAAAAATCATAGAAATGAGTCGTTAGAGCAGCAGATGGAATCAAATATTGGCGACCTACCTTTGTGTTTCCAGGTGTGGATTTGGTCAAAAGCCAAGTTTATCAATAGGAAATTCCTAATGGAGGAACTTTACCAGCGTTTTCTGGATGGAGAAGATAGCCACGTAGCTCAGGAAGAGGACCCTTTCTGGGATCCTGCTGAGGTCATCCACTTGGGCTCAGCTCACATCTGGCTCCAGTCACTTGCCTACTGCATGAAGTTCGAAGAGCAAGTGGAGTTTCTGAACTGTGACGGGCTAGAAGAGGCAGTGTTGCGTATCCACATGGGCCCCTGCTCCCCGACAGGACAGTGGGTATCTCCTCCGCCACCTTGTCTAGTTCTGGGTCGGCCACACAGAAAACTCATAGCACGCCTGAGTTCTCCTGGAGGGGGTGGTCAGTTTGGTACCCTGAAGAGGTCATTCGTGAGGCAAATGAATGAACTCGTTCATTCATAATTTGGCTTTATCAAATCTGATTTTGCCATGGCAGCCAAAGCAGCTGACCTGGAATACTTAAAATCCCATGTCCAGCAGCCTTTGAGCAGCTCAGCACTGCCCTAGGGGACCAAAGGAGTGAGGAGGATATTCTGCAAAGAGGCCGGAGTGTAGTAGAAGGAAATGTGGACATGAACCAATAGACCTGGTTGGTAAAGAAGCCAAGAGTGCTGTAGGACCTTCTACTCACAGCCCCCCCACCCCACCCCCCGGAGCGCCCGTGAGGTCTGGTACCCGCCACACCCACTTGCTCTTTCCAGTGTTAGGTCCTCATCCCTGCTGATGAGGCCCAAGAGGCAGAAGCAGAAAAGCTCATTTTGTAGCTCAGCCTATCTCCCTGCACAGACTCTGGTAATTTCTTTGTTCCTTTTCTCAAGGAAGGAACTGTGGTGTCTTTGTTTCCTTATGTGGCCTCATTCTGAGCTGTTATCCAACCTTTGTTCTAACCCCACTCCATTACCTTTACTGTCCCCTTAGGGCGTCTCATCTGTTTTCTCTCTTTGGGCCAAAGGCAGTTAAGGGAGCTTTTACAAAAGCTAAAGTCTCTTAGCAATTCTAAGCAAAGAGGCTGGCAGGAGGTCTGGTCTGGGTGCCAGGGTCCTCATGGGTACCCGATGCAATCTTTTTCTCTTTCTGAAGAAGAAACAGGCTGAAGAAGGGAGCAGGAAAACTGCAAAGTACTGTGACTAAAAGACCAAGATGACCGTTGACTCACTGTCTTTACTGGGACTCTAAGAAAACTTCTTGGTCATTTTGCTACTTCGGGCTTCTAGGCTGCCTGATGGTTACCTTTCCCACTCTGAATTAATAAAGTAGCATTCTAGTTTACAGGTTTCAATCTTTGTGAGCTCGTTGATATGAGAGAGGTCCCCTATTGGAAAGCTGTCCCTATTGGGTTCTGAGCCTGAGGGCCTGGGGTTGACCCTAGACCATGAGGAGTTCACTGCGGTAGATGACACCCGGAGAGGCTGCATCTGGGCAGCCAGCTGGCTTTCTCTGGGTGGCAGCCCCTCTATCCCACTGGGAACCTACCTAAATCTTCAATGCTAGTTTGGCACCCACATCTGGGTACATTTACTGCAAGAAGCTGTTATATTCCTGTCTCCTCCTTGAGACGGTCCATATCTTACCTTGAAGTACTAGAGCATGGAGTGGGCTCTTGTTATATGTCCCTTGAATGAATGAATTCTACAGCTGGTAATATTACCCATCCTTCCTTCAGAGAATCTGGCCATCTCTTAGGAGTCTATGTAATTCCCATTGACATCACAGTCCTAACTTGCTTGGACCCAGGCTAACCTGTGACAATGTTTACCTCTTCTGTTTGTAGAGCACGTGGTGAGGAGGATGTGGTTATTGACCCACTGGAGCTGCTGGGCAAGAGAATGGATTTCCAGATCCGCATTGTGCAGTGCCTTGGCACCAAGTGGCTAAAGGAAGATGCAGAGCGGGGTGTTCAGATGGGGTACCAGCCTGCCCCGCAGAGCTGCTGAACACGAACTGCCCACTTTGTGGGCCCTGGTGGGAGGGAGTCTTTCCTCAAGTTTTAAGAATGAGCTATCATGTCATTTTCTTACGTTTTTTTTTGCTTGTTCAACCCCCAAATGACTATTTCCTCCAACTGTTTAACAGACAGATAAGCCGCATGCCCCTCCAGTCAGTGGAATGTGATTAGTGCGTACTGATCCTCCTAAGTAATTGAAGCTAAGAGTCAGAAATTTTAATTATCAGAAAGACTATCCAGTAAAACTGTGTTATCTAAGTAGGACGATTGGGTTTATTTTATTTAGTTGGAAACAAAAGGACTGTATTACAATATGGCAGAGGCACCAGATATGCTTAAACTAAAAGCTTAAACTAATTAAGCTAAAAGGATATTAAAAGATAAAGCAATAAAAAAGGTAGGCATTGAAGGACAAAAACAAACTGCAACCTCATGTGGAAAATTAACAATTTTAGATTATCTAAGTGGAAAGTATTTATCAAAATCCTTTTCTCTTTTTGTTAGGCATTTAATATTATCTATGTAATGATGATACCCACATTGAATAGCTGAGATGTTGGAGGTGGCAATCACGAGAATCAATTATAGGTCACCTTTTATCAACTAACCACAGCAGGCTATAATTCTTTGGCTCACCTGATACTTTTCTTTACAAATGCATCCCTTATGGTTTTAAGTTATGTTTTCTGTTCTTGTCTCAGGTACAGAATTTATGATCTTCCAAATACTTTATATACCAAGCCTGTATGGAAAATTCTGAATCCCCAAATTGAAGAGACTGTCCAATTTACAGCCTTAAATGCATCTCAAGAGTTTCTGAATTATTTACAGACAAATGCTCTCATTGTTGATTTATGGGGCCTTCAAGGTACCATGTTTACTTCTTCTTTTGCATGGTGCATTCCTCAGTCAGATATCATGTCTGTATACCTAGGGCTGCAGAGGAGGGAGATGGAGGGAGGAGGTCAGGGTCTTGACAGCAGTGGCCAAGAGCTATCGTCCCTTGGGCCTCTGGGTTTTAGTCCACAGGTGATCATATGGCTTAAATCTCCTCACACAACAGGGGGGCTGGACAACTGAGACATTTCTTTCCTTGATGGTGTCTCCTCCACACTACAGAAGGCTGTGCCGAACTGAGCTGCTCTCAGCCAGGCCTCATGGTCACAGGTGAAGGCCACATCATGGTGGACACCAAGAAAATATCCTCCGTGATGGATAAGGGCCAGGTGTGTATACTTAAGTGACATTAAAAATAGATGTCACAGATGACTAAAAATATCTCCGATGACAGTTGCTTGGGGATCATCAATGTTCCTTCCCATTAAAAAACCTTTTTCTTGATTTATTCCTGTGAACCCTGAGGGTCTTAAACCCTGGTCACCACACCTCTCCACCCCACGTAGTTTTCACATGGTAGGAACAACTGCCACTCTCCAAGCGTATGCAAACAATCCAGCAAAAGGCTAAACTGACCTGTTTTTTGTAGACTACATCAAACCAGATACCAGAACTTTATCTGAAGCTGCTCAAGTTAGAACAGGAGACAGAACTGCTCAGAAACATTAACAGAGTGCTCAGAGAGGAAAATGTGTTTCTTAAAGAATCTCTTGAGAAAACTGGTTCTAGTCAACAAGGTAAGAGGCCGCTCAAGTCTTGGTGTTTAGCTTTTCTCTAAACTCCTACATTTGTGATGTGTATTTTCTTTCTAAGAAATGAGATTTTAAATGAGTTAATATCTTGTTTCAGTTTTAAAAAAGGGGGGGAACATTTTTTCCTTTTCCCTTGTAAGATTTCTTTGAATGGGTCCAAACCGGTGCCTGATAAATGCTGATGTAGTAAAATGCACCAAGATAATTAAATATATAAATATCTGGATATAAATAGATGAATAAATGAATGTTATCTTTCAACCTCAGCACATAAGCCTTCCAATACCCTGAAGCTAACTGGGACAACAGCACAATTGCCAGCAGCCAGAGAGATTAATCAGATGCGCACCCAGCAAGCCAGCTATGACAGAGAATTTGCCAAAGCTCTTAAGGTGTTCTACCAAAGCATGAATGTGGCAAGAGGGCAGTTTCTCAAATTGAGACATCATAAACCTCCTGTAAGTAACCAGAATCCTGGGAGCAAAAGGAATTTCTTTCCGTTAAATGCAGCTGTTTGATAGAACTACACTTCCTGAGCGTGGGGACGTGGGTGTGCTTAAGCCGAAGAGCAGGTTGAGGCCTAGAACACTGTGAGTCTGCTGCTTTCGGGGCTCCACCCATCTTTGCTCCCATTTTTCACTTTAGTGTACATCTGGCTGGTTCAAGGCAGCCGTGGCCACTGCAGCACTGATATTCCTGCACTTAAGGATGTACAGAGTATCTCAGAAATGCAAGTTCGCTTTATCATTATAAAACCAAATAAATATAATTCATCACATTAAGATATTATAGGAGAAAAATCATGATTTTTCAATATATACAAAAAAAGCATGTGATAAAATTCAGCATCCTACCACGATAAAAACTTTTAGCAAACTAGGAATAAAATGGACATTACTTAATCTGATAAAGGCAATCTTAAATGGACACACAGTAAGCATAATCTTAATGATGAATCACCGATGCCAGCTATCTTCACTTCTGTTTGACATTGTACTTTAGGTTCTAGCCAGTGCAGCAAGTCCAGAAATAAAAGGTATAAGGATTGGAAAGGAAAAAAAGGTAATAATAATAATAGTATACATTTATGTAATACTTACTAAGTGCTTTTACATTTACTGACTCAATTCTCGCAACAACCTGATGGGTAGGTACTATCATTAGCTTTATTATACAGTTGATGGATCTAAGGCACAAGAGAGGTTAAGTAACTTACGTAAGGACACACAACTAGTAAGTGTCAGGGCCAAGCTCCAAACCCAGGGCTGCTCCATGGTCTATACTCTTTCCCACTACACCATGATGCCTCTAGTATTATTTGCAGATGACATGTTTATGTAAATAGAAAACCGAAAAGAATTTATAAATAAATTACAAGGTTGCTGGATACAAAAATCAATATTTAATTAATTATGTTTGAATATAACAGCAATAGAACATTTTTAAAATAAAAGATGGCATTTTTTTTTTTTTTTTTTGTGGTACTTGGGCCTCTCACTGTTGTGGCCTCTCCCATTGCAGAGCGCAGGCTCCGGACGCGCAGGCTCAGCGGCCATGGCTCACGGGCCCAGCCGCTCCACGGCATGTGGGATCTTCCTGGACCGGGGCACGAACCCGTGTCCCCTGCATTGGCAGGCGGACTCTCAACCACTGCGCCACCAGGGAAGCCCCGAAAAGATAGCATTTATAATCGCATCAAATGTAAGAAGTACTTAGGCCTATAGCTAACATAAAGTATGGACTTCTGTGGAGAAAATTTTAAAGCTTGTTTGAGAGATGTTAAAGATGATCTAAGTAAATGGAGAAACATGCCATGGCTCCATGGTTTGGAAGGTTTGCTACTGTAAATCTGTCAAGTCTCCTGAGATTCAATATAATCCCAATAAAATGTAATGGAATCTGACAAGATGATCCTATAATTTAGATGGAATCGCAAAAGCAAAGATTAGCCGAGACAATCCAAGGCTCAAAAACAAGGTAGAGAACTTGCCCTACTCTATATCAAGGCTTATTTTAATGCTATTGTAATAGACGGTAAGGTATTGCCCAAATGTAGGTAAGATAACCAAAGGAAAAGAAGGCCAAGAAATAGATTCACTCAGAATTAGAGACTTGATATATGACCGAGGTGGAACCAAAGATGAGTGTGGCAAGGATGGATTTTTCAATAAACAGTGCTCAGAGCATTCAGAATACATATGAAGATAAATGAAATTGGAGCCTTATCTAGAACTATACCTAGAAGTCAATTTTAGGTGAGAATTAAAGACCTATACGTGAAAGGTAAACCCCTAACGCTTACAGAAGGTACTTTAGGAGACGTCTTCATGACCTCACGGTGGAAAAGGATTTAAACATGACAAGAAAAATACCTAGATTTAAAGAAAAAGATTGATAGACTCACCTATATTAAAATTGTGAAGTTTGGTCCAGAAACCAAAACAAAGTCGAAAGGGATAGGAAAAGTCATTTGCAACACATTTAATATATGATGAGCTAATATCCAAAATAAAGAACTACTACAAACCGAAAAGAAAAACAGATAGATTTTGACCCAGTAGGAAAAAATGGTCAGAAGACCCAAACAGGAACTTCACAAAAGAGGAAATCAAAAAGGCCAATAGGGCTTCCCTGGTGGAGCAGTGGTTGAGAGTCCGCCTGCCGATGCAGGGGACACGGGTTCGTGCCCCGGTCCGGGAAGATCCCACATGCCACGGAGCGGCTGGGCCCGTGAGCCATGGCCGCTGAGCCTGTGCGTCCGGAGCCTGTGCTCCGCAATGGGAGAGGCCACAACAGTGAGAGGCCTGCGTTCCGCAAAAAAAAAAAAAAAAAAAAAAAAGGCCAATAAATATATGAGAAAGTGCTTAACTTCTTTAATAATTTGGGAAACACTAATTGAAACCAGTGATATGCTAGTATAAAGTAACCATACTGGCAAAAATTTCCGTCTGAAAATATCAGTTTTGGTAAAGCTATGAAGCAACAGAAACTTTCATGCCACGTTGGAAGGAGTATGAATCGGTACAACAACTTAAAAAACTGTTTGCCATTTATCTAATAAAAGTCAAAGATGCATCTACCCTGTAAGCCTGCAACTCAACTCCTCTTCTCCACAGAGTAAACTGGTTCTGCACTTCTCTGCACCTTAATGCCCTGAGGCAGAGGTTCTCACAGTGTGGTCTTCTCACCAGCAGCTTCAGCATCATCTGGGATCTTGTTAGAAATGCGAATTCCAGGGTCCCCTCCCAGACCTGCTGAACCAGACTCTCTGGGTGTGAGGCCTAGTAATCTGTGCTTTAACAAGTCCTCCAGATGATTCTGCCTTAAACTCAAGTTTGAGAACCACCTTTCTAGACATCCTATGTATGTAATGAATTAATTTCTCTCCTACCTATCTAGAATGGTACTAGTTATACACCATTCTTGAGAGAACTGGGAAAATAGTCACTCAAGTCATTTTCTGTTCTGTAGTTCAGATGATGGACCAGCTGAAAAATTCTGTAGGAACCCAAGCACTCATGCACTGGCTGTATTTTAACACCATCTTCCATAACAGCCCCCAAATGGAAACACCTTAATGTACACCCACAGAAGATTAGTAACTTATGGCACAAATGGCCAAAAGACAGGCAAAATATACTGTTTAGGGCTGCATTCTAGGTGGCGAGAAAATGATTATCACACAATTTAGGTTAGTAGTTGCTTCTGGGGGGTAGAGAAATGGGTGTGACCAGGAGGCGCTCAAGACGCAGTGTGCTTTCTTGAGCAGGTATGTTCACTTTAACTGTACCTACGCATACATTTTGGGTACTCTTTTGTCTGTACACCTCACAATAAAAAAGAAGGAAAAACCAGTGTGATAAACACGCTAAATATAAAGTTATAAGCCACAACCTGGGAGAATCTATGTGTATTATTTGTCATCAAAGATTAGTATCCAGAATATATAAACTACATACTTTTTTAAAAAATATATATTTATTTATTTATTTTTGGCTGCGTTGGGTCTTCATTGCTGCACACGGGCTTTCTCTAGTTGCCAAAAGTGGGGGCTACTCTGTTGAGGTGCGCGGGCTTCTCATTGCAGTGGCTTCTCTTGCTGCGGAGCACCGGCTCTAGAGCACAGGCTCAGTAGTTGTGGCGCATGGGCTTAGTTGCTCCGCGGCACGTGGTATCTTGCTGCACCAGGGCTCAAACCCGAATCCCCTGCATCGGCAGGTGGATTCTTAACCACTGCGCCATCAGGGAAGTCCCTACATACTCTTAAAATAAGAGAAAGACAACTCCTTCTCTTTGTAGGAAAACACACTGGAAAAAATGGCCAAAGTATCTGAGCGGGCATTTCACTAATAATCAGGGAAACAGAAACTAAAACGAGATGCCACGACACACTATCGGCCCCCTGCCTGCTCGCGTCTCTGTGACCACCGTCACCTCCTCCACCGTTGCTCACTGGCGCTCTGGCCACAGTGGGCCCTGCAATCCCTGCTCAGGGATACCTGCTCCTATGGGGCAGAGGACACATCAACCAACTCTCAGTGGGAGAATCCCCACCCAACACAGTCCTGTGCAAACCTCAGAACTTCTACAGTATTAAAAGAATATATACCATACCAATCTCAAATATTTGGATTATCTCACCAATTTTCCCTGTTGGCAGTAAGTAAAGGGTCATTTAGGCAGCCTTCCTGAAACAGGACATGCTCCTAGGTGACTTGTCGCCTCTGGTAGCAGCTTTCAAATGCAGCTTTCTGGCCCAAAGGGAGAACCCGCTGGGCACTCCACTCATGTACACACACAGTACTTTTACTGTAATGAAGTGAGTCCACTAATATTGAAACCGAGCAGGATGCTGCGGGGCCCTCCTGAGTACAAAATCCCCTCTGTGTCCCCCGTTTGTTGTTTATAGAAAGTCTTTAGTCTCCTAGACCTTCCCTGAGTTCCAAAGAGCAGATTCAAGCTGTTACTAACTAGGCGAGTGAGGGAACGCAGAAACAATGGAAAAGCAAGCCCAACATAATCTTTTCCATGATTGTTAGCTTAAAGTAATGCCTTGACTTATGACCCCAAACTGTGGAGATAATGTCCTGTGGCTTCAACTGGCTGGCCCCAAGTGGACTTAAAATTGGTGACACTGGGAAGATCAATTAAGAACTGAAACTCCTGAACCATCACGAAGTAAATAACAAAATGCCTCAACCATTGCTTTTGCTTTCTCCTAAAAAGAAGTTAAGGGATCACAAGACCATGATTTACTAGTTTGCTTTGCAGGAACACACAGATCAATCACATTCACCAATGACAGACACAACGAGTCCCAAGACAGTGCTGGGAAGTCTGCAATTGAAGTCTTACAGGAAAGCTGAAATCATAAAGACCCCCTCCCCTTTACTTTTTTTTTTTTAAAAAAAAAACCCTGCACCCCTGGCCAGCCAGCAAGATGGATTTGAGACGAGTCTAGGTCTCCCATCTTTAGGGTTGGTGCCTCCTTGACTAATACAAGTTTCTCTGCTCCAAACTCCACCATTTCAGTTTGGCCTCACTGTGCGTCGGGCACATGAACTTGGGTTTGACAACAATATTGTTCTTTTCTTTATTTTTAGGAAGACGATCAAATGCTTCGAACATTTGTACACCAGCAGTCACAAATGTTAAAGGATTTTGGGGACCTACTTGAATCCAGCTTGTGGAAACTGAAAAATGATGTTGCTCTTATAGTGAAAAAGAAGAGAGAATGTTTATTGCATATGGAATAGTGAGGCTACACCAACTGAAACATTTGAGCTTTGAGTTGGAAAGATTATTTGTGTAGCTAATAAGCTTAATTAACTTGGCTCTCAGAGCTGAATTGTGGACTCAACCTAGTCAACCCATTTCCCACTCACTCAACCTGTTATACCACTTTTAAGCAAAACTCTTCTTCAATTTGATTTAAAATCATGTAAAAATGAATCCATAACCAGGGTGAAGGTGAGGTGGGAAATATGAAAGGTGAATGGTCAGCACTCTGAGCTCTGGGATTGACTGCCTGGGGCTGAATCCATCACTAATCAATTGTGTGGTTTGGGGCAAAGGACTTCCCCTCTCTAAGTCTCTTTCCTTATCTGTTACAGGGGAACGGTAACAGTACTTACTGCAGATGGTTAACAAATATAAAAGAATATAAAGAACTTAGAATGTGCTTGGCACACAGAGGAATTGATAAGCAACTGCCGTTAATATTTTCATGATTAACAGCTCCAAACTTCAAATAAAAGCTCTTTTGTAAGTTTCTTGCTGTCTCACCTAGAGAATGGTAATTTCATGCCCCTCATTTTGTATCCTTGTTCTGAACAAATTTGATATTCTACCTCCACTTATTTTCTGTCTTCATAGGTTTATTTGAAATAGGTTCAATTCATTAAGCATCGTTAAGTGCCTGTACTGTGGGACCTGTTCAGTGCAAGGGCCTGGGGTGGCAGAGGTTAAGATTTACTATGACATCTGCCGGGAATTAGTCAATCTCGAAGAGATCTTGATTCCACAAAGAACTGACTGATGAGTCTTAGTTAAGTCCCACGGGCACTGAGTGCTCTGGGGAAAGGCTTGTAAAGAAAACTTTTGCGGCCTTAGACAGACTAACAATAGCAGCAATAACAGAGACTTATCCAGGGCTTACTGTGTGTCAGACACTAATCTAAGTGCTATACATCTGTGAGCTCATTTAATTTTCACCATAATTCTATGAATTTGGCCCTGTTACTTTCCCCATTTTGAGGCTTTAAAGGTTAAACAAACGAGGCTTGTCCAGGCCACTGTAAGCAGTGGGCTGACTCTGGGACTGCATTCCTAACCAAAGGCCTGGGACCTTAATATGCAGGACTGTCCCAAGGAGCAGTTTGACTGATTTGCATAAGAACAGGAAGGAGGCAACAGAGGTGACAACTCCAATACTTGCTCCCTAAAATATAAAGTTAGGGGCACTGAAACTCTACTGGCAGGAGAGGCTATCAAGGGCTCCAAGAGGAGTCTCCCTGGGAGGGCAGAGGCATCTGGGCTGGTGACTTCAGCTTACTACCAGGACCCAAGGGCTTATGGGAGGGGCTTGGGTTTTGCCTGTAGCTCAGGTCCTGGCTGAGTGTATGCACATGAACTAAAATATAACCTGTAACCCTGGATCCCAAGTGTGGAGCTCCATGTTGGTGATGGCAGGGACAAGGGTCAGCAAAGCATCATAGAACCCAGGAAAGCCTTTGTCCTTGAGGCAGGATAGCAGTGAGGCCATGGGAAGCAGGAACGACTTCTACCTCTTGGACTGAGACTTAAAGCTCTTGGACAATTTGCTTGAGGCAAGTAAATATACTTTCTGCAAGTGAGCAGGTGGAGCCTTGGAGGGTTAGAAAGAATATCAGGACTAGACACTTGTACCTCAAGCTGGAGGACAGGGTCACACAGGTGGTCATATATCAGCATCAACACTAGAGCACAACACAGCACACGTTGCAAAAGTGGAAAGATGCACATGGAGTCTCAGCCAGTAGCTCCCAAGTGCAGATCTAAGCCACGGATTCCTAGGGCCCAACCGTCATACCTCCTGAATGCAAACTGCTGGGGTCCGCTGGGGAACCTATATTGTTTGTGGTTTGGATATGCAGCTAGTCATGAGATCTCTTGCTCTTGTCCATCTTCCTGATTTTAGAGATGATAAAACCTCTTCTAAGGTCCCACAAATTAATGCACAGCTGAGACCCGATTCGACCAGCCCTGGGCAGAGGAAGCAAAGTTAGGATGGACAGTACTATCACCAAGGATCTCCCTCTTCAAGTTAAATAGACCCTCTTTCTTTTGTACAGGCAGCACAGATGGACCTCCCAACATGAATAAGATTCCTATCAATGTCATGCCTCTCACTGTAGAGTAGAAATTCCATGAAGGCAATGGCTGTCCTCTTTACATAATGAATGTAACAGAACACTTAACGTGTGTTTATTATATGCTAATTACAAAAGGAAAAGTCCTTTGCCTTATTTTTGGGCTTCAGTGGAAACCTGGTTAAAATATAAAAAGTAAATTAGAGAAAAATTTTGCTTAGGCAGTGAAAATCAATAGAAACTTAGCAGCTATATCCTTAAACGTAAGGCACACAGGTACAGAACCAGGGAAAATGAATGATAAGCCCAATTATTAGCAGTACACAGACCACTAAGGAAGCACATTTCTACCACTACTCAAATACACAGGCACGTCCAAACACAGAACCACTGTTCAATTGACAATCCTTTATTATTAAACTTAGGTAAGAGTCCAAAATCAGTCAGTGTGGATGCGCGAAAAAGTAGGCTAAAATAGCAAAAACTGCAGTTTCATTTGGCAAAGGCCTACACTATGCAGAGAAATTCATGGGGAAGTGAGATCCCATTCAATATCATGGCGAGGAAAAGAGCAGTTGCCGTCTTACATGACCACCAGCCTGGGCGTGTCAGCCACACAGAGAGAGCCACCCATCCCACCCTCTGATCTTCCAGCTCACTTAAAAAACTGACCTTGAATTCTTCAATGAAAAAGTCAAATATTAATTTTTTCTCACAAGCAATAAAATCACAAAAATCAGCTAAGATTTGAAATTTATGGTAAGCTGGTACAATTCCCTGCTTGTACTATATACATATTTTAGATATGACAATCTTTTCCACATACAGTCAGACAGGCTTATAGAAGAATTTCAAATATCAAATTAAAAAGCTGTTAATTCATGCATTTTATGACTTCGGTTAATTATTCAAACGTTTAGACTTCAGAGCTGCTAATGACACTAAATTCAATGCCACGCTGGTTGAGTCTGTCAATCAGCTTTGTTCTGGAGAAAGCTGCTCCAGGAGTGAAGACCCCACCCCTGTAAGACAATAACAAGATGAAACAGTGCACAAAGCCCAGCTCCAGCCCTTTCCTCTGCTAGTGTGATTTACTGGAGGACTAGCTATCGAATCAATGCAGAGCTTATGAAAACCTGATTCTTGATTCCATAATGGACTGGTTTTGGTTCCATTCCTAAAATCAGCCAAATGAGCAAGGAGCTATTATTCAAAAGTAAACTAGTACCCAGCAAACCCATCTAGGTTGGTTCAGTGACTAATGAGACTGTTTCCATGATACCGGTGTGTGTGTTGGAAGGGGCACACTGAGGGTTATTAACCCAAGTAACAGCTGCTGTTTATGAAGTCAGCCCTTAGACTCAGGAGGATCAAATATGCACATGGGCAAAATAAATTTAGGTAATCAATTATTACTAAAGCATAAACAAGACAATTTGGATGAAAAAGAAGTTTCTTTAAATGTAATGGGTAACATTTAGAAAATGCTAAATATTTTCAAAGAGTATACAAATATTTGAAGAAAATTTAATTAGGTTTCACTTTATATAATTTTTATGTTTATTACTTACTACTGTTTCAGGTCAGACCTAAATTTATTTGTTTCTAAGCCTGCAGGCCTATGCTCATTTGTAAAGTTGGCCTACTTTTAGGGTAACAGCTATATGCTCCAGAAAGATAGTTCACTTGATACTTATCTAGCCAGGATGCCATGAATCAACTCATGCTTGGGGTCACGGCTCCCACTGCCAGCTGGGTATCATTCAGCATGGATTAGGGGCTCCTGCCAATAACATTTAACTACAGGGACCTTTTTTTGAGTAGCTGACTTTGGATCTGAGTTATTTTCAGGAGGAACTGAAGCATGGCTCTCAAACTTTTCTGTCTCCTCTCATTTACTTCTGCACTGTTCCTAGAGGCCAGTAAGGAACCGTCCTTCTCACAATATTAAGTTTACCTCTATCTTTGGATCAAAGGTACTGTAAATGCTTATGTACAAACCCAATGCCTGAAAACTGAACCAAGATAAGCTAAAGTATAACATAAATGAAAAAGATATCTTCAAATTTGAAGAAAACCAGACTTACGCCTTAGGAAGATCAGAGGTGTCAGTTAGTAGAGTTATGGCTGCCTGGACCATGGCTATGGGGGTAGCCACATAGCCAGCTTCTGCAGATAACAGGTGATGAAAGAAAAAGAAAGTATTCATAAAATATGCATTCAACAACACCCAAAAATCAAATGGTAGATTTTATATCTAAGTATCAGTGTACAGAATTTCCTCAATAAATACTCTGTTCATGTAATAACAAAAATAACAACATTTATATAGTACTTATTAAGTGTCAGGAACTGTATTAAGTGCTTTAAATCCATTAAACTCATTTAATTCTCCTAACAATCTAGGCTAGTACTATTTTATACTGATTTTACAGATGAGGAAACTGAGGCATAGAGAGGTTAAGAGACTCATTCAAATTCACAAAGTTAGGTAGTGGTTGGGCCAGAATCACATGCAGGCAGCCGGCTCAAGTCCACACTCTTACCAATAATCCTAGGTTTCTTGTTTCTCTATTCATACACTACACTGATCTTTCTCAATCAAATACATCAAACTTCACTTTTAAAAAAAGACTCCATTTCTTAAAGAACAACTGAGTAACTCTCAAAGAAGTCTAACTTTAAGAAGTAACTTTAAAAGAAGTCTATAAACAAGGAGAACATTAGTGTTTATATTCATGTTAAATAAGAACATAGCTTTTCTTAAAAACCCAGGTGGAAATTTGAAAAAAAGGTAAGATGCAAAGATATCTTTGCTATTGGGCTTGATTAAAACTGCACAACAGACCCCCTGTGATCTATTAGGAATGATGGTAATTAAACTTATACTGTAATTCACAAGTGGGATTGTCTCTGTACAGTTCTCTAAAATTTACAGCATAAGTTATTGAATGTTTTGGAGTGATAGTCCTTTTTAACTATCTATCAAAACTTTTACCTTGCCCAGAAAAATGCACATGTACACACACTTTACAATGTCAGGGTGATCCAGACTCCAAAAAAGCTTGGATCACAGCTTTGATTATGTTATAACTACACTGCTTTAAAGTGACCCTTGACTATAAAAATAGAACGGATAAATATCAATCAGCCCCTTGTCTTCTTAATATTAAAAATTCCATTCAGAATTACTGAATCATACTGAAAGAAAAAAAAACAGTGAGAGGGACACAACAATAAAATTGAATGATACCAATAATTCCAATCCTTCTTTTGACAGAATTATTTATCATTATTACTTAAATAATTTGTGCAAAATTTATTTCTAAAACAAACTTTAAAAAGAAACTGCTGTAATAGCACACCACTTTATAGCTTAAGACAATGTAAAACTCCCAAGCATTCTGAAGTCACATGTGAAATACCTGGTCCTTTCACCTGAGTACAAATTCTGATATTTGGTTTGTTCTTATCAGGACCAAAGCCTTGGCTGTACCCTTGACCAAAAAATGTCAACGTAAATGATGAGGCATCAATCTGAGGAAAAGAAAGCAAAGGGTTTATTAAATAAATATGTCGTTTCCTCCTTGAACACAATAAAACCTACTAATATACTTCCTATAAGACATTTTCAATAAATAAAAAAATCAATATTCTATCTGTCAGAATATCCCATCATCCTTTACTTAAGCATGGAGCAAAAAATAATTCTTTGAAAAACAACAAGTTTTGCTGACTGGAGTGATGTTGAGAGGAGGGAGTTAGTGAGGAATAAAGCTGATATAAAGATGAGTCTTAGGTTGTGGCTGAAAGAAGAACAGCACCACCAGAATAGGCAGTTTCAGAGGAAAAGCTGGAGGTAGTTTTCATTTTAGGATAGAATATGGTACTCGGGCTTTAGATATCTGTTTGAGGTGACAAGACAAAAAAACAGTCAACAAGTAACGGCAGTATGGGCCTAGGGTATAGATATAAAATTGCTCCACTTAGAAGTGTAAAAATTTGATTCAAAAATTAAATTATAGAAGATCTATCCAAGCATCTGTCACAATCACTAAATTTAGAAATAAAATAACAAAGCCATGGTGAACAAATTTTTATTAAGTATCAACCAAGGGTCAGACACTATGTTAGGTCCTGAGACATAAATAAAGTATTAATAAAATTAAAAGAAAAGAAAAGAAAAAGAAAAGGCATTCCTGGAGCTTACAGTTTAGTGTGTGTGGAAATATATACATATATACACACACACACACACAGATACACATAAGAGATCTAATAACAATATGAGACATGAATTAGAAGTGCAGGACTAGTTTAGCAGAGAGCATTATTAAGTTTACTGAGGAAGAGGTGAGCGCATGTGCGTGAAGTTTATTACATAGAAAAGTAAGGTGAGTACCAGAAAGGAGAAACCATTATTTAAAGGCAAAACCAGACAAGGATGCCACAAGAAAAGAAAATGACAGCCAATATCACTGATGAACATAAGTGCAAAAATCCTCGGGCTCCCCTGGTGGCGCAGTGGTTGGGAGTCCGCCTGCCGATGCAGGCGACGCGGGTTCGTGCCCTGGTCCAGGAGGATCCCGCGTGCCGTGGAGCGGCTGGGCCCGTGGGCCATAGCCGCTGAGCCTGCGCGTCCGGAGCCTGTGCTCCGCGACGGGAGAGGCCGCAGCGGTGAGAGGCCCGCGTACCACAAAAAAAAAAAAAAAATTATTAAAAAAAAAAAAAAATAAGCGCAAAAATCCTCAACAAAATATTAGCAAACTGAATTCAACAATATATTAAAAGGACCGTATACCATGATCAAGTGGGATTTAGTTTAGGGATGCAAGGATGGTTCAACATCCATGAATCAGTCAATGTGATATACCACATTAACAAAATAAAGGATAAAAATCATATGATCATCTCAAATGCAGAAAAAGCATTTGACAAAATTCAACATCCATTTATGATAGTCTCAGCAAACTGGGTATATAGAGGGGATATACTTCAACATAATAAAGGCCATATATGACAACCCATTGCTAACATCATACTCAATGGTGAAAAGCTGAAAGCTTTTCTTCTATGGTCAGGAACAAGACAAGAGTGCCCACTCTTGTCGACAGTATTCAACATGGTACTGGAAGTTCTATCCAGAGCAATTAGGCAAAAAAATGAAATAAAAGGTATCCAGGGCTTCCCTGGTGGTGCAGTGGTTGAGAGTCCGCCTGCCAATGCAAGGGATATGGGTTTGTGCCCCGGTACGGGAAGATCCCACATGCCGCGGAGTGGCTGGGCCCGTGAGCCATGGCCGCTGAGCCTGCGCGTCCGGAGCCTGTGCTCCGCAACGGGAGAGGCCACAGCAGTGAGAGGCCCGCGTACCGCAAAAAAAAAAAAGGTATCCAAATTGGAAAGGAAGAAGTAATACCATCACTATTTGCAGATGACATGATGTTATGTATAGAAAACCCTAAAGATTCCATCAAAAAATCAGAACTAAAATGAATTCAGTAAAGTCATGGGATACAAAATCAACACCCAAAAATCTGTTTCATTTCTATACATTAATGAACTATCAGAAAGAAATATTAAGAAAGCAATCCCGTTTACAAATGCATCAAAAAGAATAAAACATCCAGGAATAAATATAACCAAGGAGGTGAAAGACCTACATGCTGAAAACTACAAGACATTAACAAAAGAAATTGAAGACCCAAATAAATGGAGACAGTCCACGATCATGGATTGAAAGAATATCATTATAATGTGCACACTACCCAAAGCAATCTACAGATTCAATGCAATCCCTATCAAAATACCAATGGCATATTTCACAGAACTAGAACAATAAATCCTAAAGTCTATATAAAACCAGAAAAGACTCCAAATAGCCAAAGAAATCTTTGCAAGAAGAATGAAGCTGGAGGTACCATGCTCCCTGATTTCAAACAATATTACAATGCTATAGTAATTAAAACAGTATGGTATTGGCATAAAAACACGCACACAGATCAACAGAATAGCACAGAGAACCCAGACATAAACCCACACATATGTGGTCAATTAATTTATGACAAAGGAGCCAAGAATATTCAATGGGAAAAGGACAGTCTCTTCAACAGATGATGCTGAAAAAACGTAACTAGACTGCTGCTTACATCATACACAAAAATTAACTCAAAATGGATTAGAGACGAATATAAGACCTGAAACCATACACCTCTTAGAAGAAAACATAGGCAGTAAGTTCCTTGACATAGGTATTAAAGATGCTTTTTCTGAACTTGACACCAGAAACAGAAACAAAAGCAAAAACAAACACGTAAGATTATGTCAAAGTAAAACGCTTCTGTGCAGCAAAGGCAACCATGAACAAAATGAAAAGGCAACCTACTAAATGGGAGAAAATATTACAAATCACATATCTGATAAGTGGCTATTACCCCCAAAATATAAAGAACTCATACAACTCACTAGCAAAAACCAAACACTTGAACTGAAAAATGTGCAGAAGATCGGAAGACATTTTTCCAAAGAAGACATACAGACAGCCAATAGGTGCATGAAAAGATGCTCTACATCATTAATCATGAGGGAAATGCACATCAAACCACAATGAGATATCACCTCACACCTGTTAGAAGGGCTACCATCAAAAAACTAGAAATAGAGGAATGACCAAGATGGTGGAGTTTAGGAAGTCCCTGGACACACCAAAATTATAACTATATACAGAGCAACTATCAATGAGAACAACCTGAAGACTAGCAGAAAAGATTTTCAACAACTAAAGATATAAAGAAGAAACCACAACATGATGGTAGGAGAAGCAGAGATGCAGTGTAGGCAAGACCCAAACTCCCAGGTAGGCTACTCCCAAATGGGAGGATAATTACAATTACAAGCATTCTCCCCAGGGAGCAAGGGGTCTGAGCCTCACACTGGGCTCTCCCCAGCCCGGGGGTCCTGTACCAGGAAAACAAGCCCCCAGAACATCTGGCTTTGAAGGCTAGCAGGGCTTGCATACAGAGAGCTGGAGGGCCATAGGAAACAGGGATTACACTCTTAAAGGACTCACACAAAATCTCACATGCCCTGAAATCCAATGCAGAGGTAGTAATATGAAAGGAGCCCAGGTCAACCCACTTGCTGATCTTGGAGAGCCTTCCAGGGAGGCAGAAGGGAACTGGGACTCCCTCTGGGGACAGAGATGCTAATGGGAGCCATTTGGGGGCACCTGTTCTGCCATGAGGACACTGGTGCTGGCAAGCACCATTTTGGGGTCCTCCCTCTATCTCATTAGCACCAGGTGCTTCCCTGCCCAGTAGCAGACCAATACCAGCCCTGGGACTCCCTGGGTCCTGCAGCCAGCTATGTTGGGACCCCAGTACTGCCCACCCCAGGGGGGTGGCACCAGCCTGAGCCCCCTGGATACCTGGCGCAGCATGCCATGACTTGGCCACACCTACTATCAGGCTGGTACCAGCCCAGGACCCCCAGGGCCCTGCAGACAGCCTCTCCAGGTCCAGGCCATGCCCACCAGAAGGGCAGTAGCCTCGACATGAGGCAGGGCCTGGCAGCCATCTGGGGGCCAGCTCTGCCTACTAGTGTGCCCACAGTAGTCAGAAAGGCCCATACAGCCCACATAGGGGGCACTGCTAGAGCATATAGCTCCAGTGACCAGTGGGGAGTATGCTGCTAGGCCCCACTGAAAGTCTCCCACAGGAGGCCATTCTCCAGGATTGCAAAATGTAACTGACTTACCTAATATTATACACAGAAATAAAAAACAGAGACATAGGCAAAAGGAGGCAACAGAGGAATGTGTTCCAAAAAACAACAAAATAAAACACCAGAAGAACTAAGATAAGTGGAGATAAGCAATCTACTTGATAAAGAGTTCAAGATAATGATCATAAAGGTACTCAAAGATGCTTGGGAGAAGAACGGATGAACACAGTGAGAAGTATAACAAAGAGTTTGAAAATACAAAGAAGAGCCAAACATAGCTGAAGAATGTAATAACTGAAATAAAAAATACATGAGAAGAAATCAACAGTAGATTAATGATACAGATCAGTAAACTGAGAGTAGTGGAAATCATCCAAGCTGAACAGAAAAGACAATGTTTAAAAATGAGAACAGTTAAAGATACCTCTAGGTACTAATGTACTAATTTACTAATATTTGCATTACAGGGGTACCAGAAGGAGAAGAGAGAGAAAGGGGGAGAACTTATCTGAAGAAAAAATAGCTGAAAACCTCTCTAACTTAGGAAACAGACATCCAAGCCCAGAAAACACAGAGGGTTCCAAACAATATGAACCCAAAGATATCTACACCAAGACATACTGTGATTAAGATGGTAAAAATTAAAGATGAAGAGAGACTCTTACAAGCAGAAAGAGAAAAGCAAGCAGTTATGTACAAGGTAACTCCCGTAAGGCTATCAGCTGACTTTTCAGCATAAACTTTGCCAGGAAGAAGGGAGTGGCATGACATATTTTAAAGTAATGAAAGGAAAAAACCTACAACCAAGAATACTCTACCCAGCAAGGCTATCATTCAGATTTAAAGAGAAGTTTTACAGACAAGCAAAAAGCTAAAAGAGTTCAGCACCACTAAACAGGCTTTACAAGAAACATTAAAGGGACCTTTCTAAGTGGAAAAGAAAAGACTACAACTAGAAATATAAAAATATGAAAGGAAAAATCTCATCGGTAAAGGCAAATATATAGTAAAGGTAGTAGACCAACTACTTGTAAAGCTAGCAGAAAAGTTAAAGGACAAAAGTAGTAAAATCACCTATTTTTACAGTAAGTAGTTAAGGGATACACAAAATAAAAAGATGTAAAATATGATTTCAAAAACATTAACATGGGGCTTCCCTGGTGGCACAGTGGTTGAGAGTCCGCCTGCTGATGCAGGGGACACGGGTTCGTGCCCCGGTCCGGGAAGATCCCACATGCCGTGGAGCGGCTGGGCCCGTGAGCCATGGCCGCTGAGCCTGTGCGTCCGGAGGCTGTGCTCCGCAACGGGAGAGGCCACAGCAGTGAGAGGCCCGTGTACCGCAACAAACGAACAAACAAACAAAAAACCAAAAAACATTAACATGGGGTAGGGGGGAGTAAAAATGCAGGGTTGTTAGAAATGTGTTCGAACTTAAAGAGATCAGTAACTTATAATAATCACAAATATATACAGGGTGCTATATATAAACCTCATGGTAACCCCAAACCAAAAATCTATAATAGATACACACACACACACAAAAAAAGAGATCCAAACGTAACACTAAAGATAGTCATCAAATTACATGGGAAGAGAGAAAAAGAAGAAAAAATCAAAATACTACAAAAACAACCAGAAAACAATTAACAAAATGGTAGTAAGTACATACCTATCAATAATTACAGTAAATGTAAATGGAATAAATGCTCTACTCAAAAGACGTAGAGTGACTGAATGGATACATAAACAAGACCCATATATATGCTACTTACAAGAGACTCACTTCAGATATAAAGACACACATAGACTGAAAGTGAGGGAATGGAAAACAGTATTCCATGTGAAAAAAAATGAAAAGAAAGCCAGAGTAGCAATACTTATATCAGAGAAAGTAGACTTTAAAACCAAGACTATAACAAGAGATAAAGATGGATATTACTAAGTAGAAAGGGACCAATCCAACAGGAGGATATAACAACAATCCAACATAGGAGTACCTAAATACATAAAGCAAATCTTAACAAACATACAAGGAGAAATTGACAGTAACACAATCATAGTAGGAGAATTTAACACCTCACTAACATCAATGAACAGATCACACAAACAGAAAATCAATAAGGAGACGCTGGCCTCAAATGACATATTATACTAGATGAACTTAATAGATATATACAAAGCAATCCATCCAAAAGCAGCAGAATACACATTCTTTCCAAGTACACACAGACATTCTCCAGTATAGACCACATGCTAGGCCACAGAATAAGCCTTGGTAAATTTAAGAAAATTGAAATCATATCAAGCATCTTTTCCAACCACAACACTATGAAGCCAGAAATCAACTATAAGGAAACACTGCAAAAATCAAACATGCTACTAAACAACAAATGGCTTAATGAAGAAAGAGGATATCAAAAAAATACCTGAAGACACATGAAAGTGGAAACACAACAATCCAAAATCTACAGGGCACAGGAAAAGCAGTTCTAAGGGGGAAGCTTACAGCATTACAAGCCAACCTCAGGAAACAAACAAACAAAATTCAAGTAAATAACCTAACTTTACACCTAAAGGAACTAGAAAAATAAGAACAAACAAGACTCAAAGTTAGTAGAAGGAAAGGAATCATAAAGATCAGGGCAGAAATAAATGAAATAGAGGCTACAACAACAATAGAAATGATCAATGAAACTAAAAGCTGATTCTTTGGATAGATAAACAAAATTGATAAACTTTTAGCCAGACTCATCAAGAAAGAAAGGGAGCTCAAATAAATAAAATCAGAACTGAAAAAGGAGAAGTTACAATTGATATCACAGAAACACAAGGGATCATAAAAGATTTCTGAAACAACTGCATGTGAATAAAATGGACAATATAGAAATGGATGAATTCCTAGAAATGTACAATCTCCCAAGATGGAATCAAGAAAAAATAGAAAATATAGACAGACTGGTTACCAGGAATGAAACTGAATCAGTAATTTAAAAAACCCTCAACTCCCAATAAACAAAAGTCCAGTACCAGAAGCCTTCACAGGTGAATTCTACCAAACATTTAAAGAAGAGTTAATGCCTAACCTTCTCAAACTATCCCAAAAAAATGCAGAGGAAGAAATGCTTCCAAAGTCATTCTTATGAACGTGCATCACCCTGATACCAAAACCAGACAAAGATATCACAAAAAAAGAAAATTACAAGCCAATATCATTGATGAACATAGATGCAAAAATCCTCAACAAAATGTTAGCAAACTGAATTCAACAATACATTAAAATAATCATATACCATGATCAAGTGGGATTTATCCTGGGATGTAAGGTTAATTCAATAACTGCAAATCAATCATTGTGATACAAGGTATACAGGGAACATACTGGGTATACAGGGAACATACTTCAACATAATAAAGGCCATATATGACAAGCCCACAGCTAACATCATCCTCAATGGTGAAAATCTGAAGGCATTTCCTCTAACACCAGGAACAAGACAAGAGTGCCCACTCTTGCCACTTTTATTCAACATAGTATTGGAAGTCCTAGCCACAACAATCAGACAAGAAAAAAGAAATACAAGGAATCTAAATTGGAAAGAAAGAAGTAAAACTGTCGCTGTTTGCAGAGGTCACAATACTACATGCAACAGATCCTAAAGATGCCACCAAAAAACTATTAAAACTAATAAATGAATTTAGTAAAGTTGCAGGATATGATACAAAGTTAATATACAGAAATCTGTTGTATTTCTATACACTAACAACAAACAATCATTAAGAGATTAAGAAAACAATCTCATTTACAATCGCATCAAAAGGAATAATACCTAGTAAAAATCTAACCAATGAGGTAAAATACCTGAAAAATTATAAGACGCTGATGAAAGAAACTGAAGACGACACATAGAAAGATACACCATGCTCGTGGATTGTAAGAATTAATATTGTTAAAATGACAATACTACCCAAGGCAATCTAGAGAATGAATGCAACACCTATCAAAATACCAATGGCATTTTTCACAGACTGAGACCAAATAATTCTTAATTGTGAAGTCAAAAGACCTCAAATAGTCAAAATAATCCTGAGAAAGAACAACAAAGCTGGAAGTGTCATCTTCCCTAATTTCAAACTATACTACAAAGGTACAGTAATCAAAACAGTATGGTACTGGGAATTCCCTGGTGGTCCAGCCATTAGGACTCCATGCTTCCACTGCAGGGGGCACAGGTTTGATTCCTGGTCATGGAACTAAGATCCCGCAAGCCACATGGCATGGCCAAAAAAACAAAAAACAACCCAAAAAACCCAGTATGGTACTGGCAGAAAAAAACAGACGCATAGATCAATGGAACAGAATAGAGAGCTCAGAGAGAATCCCACACGTACATGTTCAATTAATCTACGACAAAGGAGGCAAGAATATACAACAGGAAAGACAACCGCTTTAATAAATTGTGTTGGGAAAACTGGACAGCTATATGCAAAAAATCAAACTGGACTACTGTCTCACACCATATAGAAAAATAAACTCAAAGTAGATTAAAAACTTAAGTGTAAAACCTGAAACCACAAAAATCTCTAGAAGAAAATATAAGTAGTATGCTCTTTGACATTGGTCTTAGCAATATTTTACTGGATATGTCTCCTCAGTCAAGAGAAACAAAAGCAAAAATAAACAAGTGGGACTACATTAAATTGAATTTTGCACCGTGAAGGAAACTATCAACAAAACAAAAAGACTGCCTACTGAATGGAAGAAGATATTTGCAAACAATGTATCTAATAAGGGGTTAATAACTAAAATATACAAAGAATGTATATAACTCAACATCAACAAAACCCCAAACAACCTGATTAAAAATGGGCAGTGGAACGGAATAGACATTCTTCCAAAAAATATATATAGATGGCCAACAGACACATGAAAATATGCTCAATATCACTATCATCAGGGAAATGCAAATCAAAACCATAATATCACCTCACACCTGTCAGAATAGCTATTATCAAAAAAGACAAATAAGTGTTGATGTGGAGAAAAAGGAACCCTTGTGAATTGTTGGTGGGTATGTAAATTGAATGCCACTATAGAAGAGAGTATAGAGGTTCCTCAAAAAATTAAAAACAGAACTAGCATATGATCCAGCAAGTCCACTCCCAGATATTTATTTGAAGAAAACAAAAACACTAATTTGAAAAAAATATATGCATCCCCATGTTCACTACGGTATTATTTACAATAGCCAAGACGTGGAAACAACCTAAATGTCCACTAATGGATAAAGAAAATGCAGTGTGTATATATGTATGTGTGTGTATGCGCGCGCGCACATATATATATTAAGGTCATATATACAGAGAACAGATTGGTGGTTGTCAGAGGCAGGGGGTAGGGGTGGAAGAAATCAATGAACTGGATATTTTTTTTAGATTAAATAAATTGAATAAAAAATAAAGAAAAAGATAGGAGCTTTTCAGTACATTTATCAAAATTAGGTAACTATTATTTAAAAGTAGCAATAGATTCATCTACTAATGTATGCCCAAGGTCATATGCTGTCAAAGGCCAATAATACCAAAGAAGATGAATTCCAAATAAAAACAGGAGGAAGCCAAGTTGGATAAGTTTCACAAAAGAAACCAAGTGGACTTCCTTGGTGCAAAGATATTTGGCAGCTTTCTCAGGCATGACAACTTTTCCTTCCCATTTCCCTCACTTCATCCTACAACATGTAGCCTTATAAATGCCTGAGCATTACATTATAAATTGTAAGTGAGTTCATGAGATCTGAGCAGAGATTATCTTAAAATAATAGGATGAAAAAAATAAAATAATAGGATGGCATCCAGGCCTTTCAAGGCCTGATTGATTGTTCACTATACACTAAATCTCCCAGAATTAGTGTTGGCAAGTAGAGAAGAAAGGAAAAGAGGAAACAAATAGGGAGAGAAGTTATTGATTTTTTTCTGTCCAAACATGTCTAAGGGAGAGGATAACTCTTCCAGGCTACCTGTACTGTAGTCCATCTCTTGTGAAGATTGATTCCACCAAAAAAAAAAAAGTGAATTGTCTTCTGTAATTTGCTTAAATGGAGAGAATAAGTAAGCAGGACAATGCCTTGTTCTGAAATTATCTTACCTACCTAATAGATATATTTCTGGTTAATTAATTGCATTCTGGTTTATATACCTCAGGCTCTTGTGAATTAGTTACAGTGAGTAACCAATTCTTCTGGCCGTGATAAATCTAAACAGTGTTAAGAACCCATATAATTATTAGTAAGTTTCAGCACTGGAATCAGGACCATTGTAAGCTCTTCCTTCTTTTCACACTTACACTGCTCCTACACCAGTGGTTTCTAATTTTTAACTCAAGAACCCCTTTTGGGGGAAAAAGTCGAGAAGGGATGCAGTAGCATGGTGGATCGCAGTCTAACATGGCTAGAACATACAACTGAAGAGGAACAGGGTGTGAACAAAGTCAGACTGTGTGTCTGTACTGTGTGGCTGTACTTGTCTCCTCCCCTGCCTGAGGCACACGTGCTATCTGATTGTAACCCTCTCAGGCATGACACATTCAGTATGAGACAATTTTCAACAGTCTCTAGGATGCTACTACCAATTAATCAGAGTTGGCATAAAAAAAAAAAAAGCCTATCTGCTATCCAGGGCTAGCTCATGAAGACCCTCACATCTGCAGAGATGGACTTCAGTCACTGGTGCTCTAGGAGTGTGGACCAAAATAACCCAAACATCTCCCAGAACCTTCCTACCTCCACATCAGTGATTCACAACCTTGGCAGTGCATTAACATTACTGGGGAGTTTTCAAAAAGCCCAGTGCCCAGGCCACATTCCACACCAATCAAACCCGCATCTCTGGTCATTTGTTTTGGGCTCTCTCCCAAAGCTGAGAACCACTGACCTATCCTTCGAGGCCCCACTCCACACCTACTGAATCAGAATGTCCAGATGCCAGGGTCAAAACATGTATTTGAAAAAATCTCACTGGGTGATTCTGATATATAAAGTCCCAGCTGTAAGAGTCATTGTCAAAGCAATAAGCCAGGGAAGTATTTTAAAGAAGGTGATAACAGGGTCAGATTTTATTGTTTATTGAAGTATAGTTGATTTACAGTATTGTTAGTTTCAGGTGTACAGCAAAGTGATTTAGTTATACGGGTGTATATATATTTTTTCACATTATTTTCCATTATACATTATTACAAGATATTGAACATAGTTCCTTGTGTTATATAGTAAATCCATGTTGCTTATCTATTTTATGTATAGTAGTTTGTAGCTGTTAATCCCCTTCTCCTCATTTATTCGCCCTTTCCCCTTTGGTAACCATAAATTTGTTTTCTATCTCTGAGAATGTTTCTGTTTTGTATATAGATTCATTTGTATCAATTTTTAGACTCCACATATAAGTGATATCATATAATATTTGTCTTCCTCTTACTTCACTTAGTATGGTATTCTCTAGGTCCATCCACCTTGATGCAAACGGCAATATTTCATTCTTTTTTTATGTCTGAGTAATATACACCACATCTCCTCAAACCAATTGTCTGTTGACGGGTACTTGGGTTGTTTCCATGTCTTGGCTATTGTAAATAGTGCTGCTATGTACATTGGGGTGGATTTATCTTTCTGAATTAGAGTTTTCCTCTTTTCTGGATATATGCCCAGGAGTGGGATTGCTGGATCATATGGTAGCTCTATTTTTAGTTTTGTAAGGAATCTCCATACTGTTTTCCATAGTGGCTGTACCAATTTACATTCCCACCAACAGTGTAGAAGGCTTCTCTTTCCTCCACACCCTCTCCAGCATTTATTATTTGTAGACTTTATGATGATAGCCATTCTGACTGGTGTGAGGTGATAGCTCATTGTGGTTTTGTCATTTCTCTAATAATTAGTGATGTTGAGCATCTTTTCATGTGCTTCTTGGCCACGTGTATGTCTTCATTGGAGAAATGTCTATTTAGATCTTCTGACCATTTTTTTTTTTTTTTTTTTTGCGGTACACGGGCCTCTCACTGTTGTGGCCTCTCCCGCTGCGGAGCACAGGCTCTGGACGCGCAGGCTCAGCGGCCATGGCTCACGGGTGCAGCCGCTCCACGGCATGTGGGATCCTCCTGGACCGGGGCACAAACCTGCATCCCCTGCATCGGCAGGCGGACCCTCAACCACTGCGCCACCAGGGAAGCCCTCTGACCATTTTTTAATTGGATTTTTTTTAATATTGAGTTGTATGAACTGTTTGTATATTTTGGACATTAACCCCTGTTTGGCTGCATTGTTTGCAAATGTTTTCTCCCAGTCCGTAGGTTGTCTTTTCATTTTGCTGATGGTTTGTTTTGCAGTGCAAAAGGTTTTAAGTTTAATTAGGTCCCATTTGTTTACTTTTGCTTTTATTTCTTTTGCCTTGGAATACAGATCTAAGAATATTGCTATGATTTATGTCCAAGAATGCTTTGCCCAGGTTCTCCTGTAGAAGTTTTATGGTATCGTGTCTTATATTTAGGTCTTTAAACCATTTTGAGTTTATTTTTGTATATGGTGTGAGGGAGTGTTCTAATTTCATTGACACATGAAGTTGTCCAGCTTTCCCAACACCACCTGCTGAAGAGACTGTCTTTTCTCCATTGTATATTCTTGCCTCTTTTGTCAAAGATTAATTGCCTATAGGTGTGTGGTTTTATTTCTGGGCTCTCTATTCTGTTCCATTGACCTGTTTTTGTGCCAATACCATGCTGTTTTCATTATGATAGCTTTGTAGTATTGTCTGAAGTCTAGAAGGGTTATGCCTCCAGCTTTGTTCTTTTTCCTCAGGATTGCTTTGGCAGTTCTGTGGTTCCATATTAATTTTAGGATTATTCGTTCCAGTTCTGTTAAAAATGTCATGGGTAATTTGATAGGGATGACATTAAATCTGTAGATTTCTTTGGATAGTATGGCCATTTTAACAATATTAATTCTTCTAGTCCAAGAGCATGGGCTATCTTTCCATTTCTTTGAATCATCTTCAATTTCCTTTATCAATGTTTTACAGTTTTCATCATATAGGTCTTTCACCACTTTGGTTAAGTTTATTCCTAGTTTTTTTTTTGATGAGATTTTAAACGGGATTTTTTTTTTACTTTTTCTTTCTGATATTTCATTGTTAGTGTAAAGGACTGCAACAGATTTCTGTATATTAATCTTGTATCCTGTTACCTTGCTGAATTCATTTATTAGTTCCAATAGTTTTTGTGTGGAGTCTTTAGGGTTCCCTATATAGGGTATCATGTCATCTGCAATTTTACCTCTTCCCTTCCAATTTGGATATCTTTTATTTCTTTTTCTTGTCCGACTGCAGTGGCTAGGACTTCCAATACAATGTTGAACAGAAGTGATGAGAGTGGGCATCATCTGTCTTGTTCCTGAATTTGGTGGGAAGGCTTTCAGCTTTTCACTGTTGAGTTTTATGTTGGCTATGCGTTTGTGGTAAATGGCTTTTATTATGTTGAGATATGTTTCCTCTATACCCACTTTGGTGAGAGTTTTTATCATGAATGGATGTTGAATTTCATCAAATGCTTTTTCTGCGTCTATTGAGATGATCCTATGATTTTTGTCTTCTCTTTTGTTAATGTGGTGTATCACACTGATTGATTTGCATATGTTGAACCATCCTTGGGAACAGAGTCAGATTTGCATCATAGATTTCTTATACAGCAGTGGGAAGATGAATTAGAAAGAAATCATAGGAAGGCTATGAACAGTTCAGCTGAAAGATAAGGGCCTGCACTATTAACAGTGAAAAGACAACCCCACAGACTGGGAGAAAATATTTGCAAATCTGATACATATCTGATAAGGGATTAATATACAGAATATACACAGAGCTCCTCGAACTCAACAATACAGCACAAAAATGGGCAAATGACAAGAATAGACATTTCTCTAAAGAGGATATACAAATAAGCCAATAAGCAGCACATGGAAAGAAGTTCAACATCACTAATCATTTAGGGAACTGCAAATCAAAACCATAATGAGAGATCACCTCACAACTATTAGGATGGCTACTATTAAAAAAAAAAAGGAAATAGCAAGTGTTGGTAAGGATATGGAGAAATTAGAACCTTTGTGCACAGTTGGTGGGAATGTAAAATGGTGCAGCTACAGTGGAAAATAGTTTGTTGGTTCCTAAAAAATTTAAAACTAGAATTACCACAGGATCCAAAAATTGAATTTCTGGTAATATACCCAAAAGAACTGAAAGAAGGGTCTTGAAGAGATATCTGCACACCCAATTTCATAAAGGCATTATTCAAAATAGACAAAAATAGAAGTAACCCAAGTGTCTATGGACAGATGAATGGATAAGCAAAATATGGTATATACAATCAGCCCTCCATATTCATGATTTCTGTGTCCACACTCATCCAATGTCAAATCCAAATTATTTGGGAAAAAACTTCCAGAAATTTCCAAAGAGCAAAACTTGAATTTGCCTTATGCCACCAACTATTAACATACCATTTACAATTATTTATGTAGTATTTACATAGGTATTATAAAGTAATCTATAGATGATTTAAAGTATACAGGACAATGTCTATAAGTTATATGCAAATACTATGCTATTTTATATAAGGGACTTGAGCATCATGGATTTTGATACCTGTGGGGCATCCTGGAACCAATCCTCTGAAGATACTGAGAAACAAGCCTATATACAATGGAATATTATTTGGCCTCAAAAGAAAGGAAATTCTGACACATGCTACAACATGGATGAACTCTGAGGACATTATCCTATGTAAAATAAGCTGATCACAGAAGGACAAATTCTGCATGATTCCACTCATGATGTTCTAGTGTGGTCAAACTCATAGACACAAAGTAGAATTGTGTTTGCTAGGAACTGGGGAAAAAGGGGAAAGGAGAGTTATTTTCTAATGGGTATAGAGTTTCAGTTTTGCAAGATGAAAACAATTCTGGAAATGGATGGTGGTGATGGCTGTATAATAATATGAAAGTACTTGATACCACTGAGCACTTAAAAATGGTTAAGATGGGGAATTTTGTCATGTGTATTTTACCGCAATTAGAAGGAAGAGAGAGAGAGAGAGAGAGAAGAGAAGAGGGATAAGAGCCTGAACTAAGGTAGTTATGATGGATTTGGAGAAAAATCTAGAATGATGCCTACGTTCAGGACTGGGCAGATGACAGTGCCACCAACTGAGATGGGAAACACAGAAGGAAGAAGAGGGTTCAGTGGAAATAAGTTTAGCTTTTACACATGAAATCTGAAGTGCCTGAAGCAGTTATATTGAGGATACCGGACAGATGGTAATTCAACTTATCTACCATGGGGATCCAGGGTGTGTGAAAGAGGAAAGGGAAGGGAAGCTTGGAGGAGGGGGAGAGAAGACGTAAAAAAGGAGGAGATAATGAAGGAGAAAAATTGAAGAGTAAAAATATTTGAAATCTCTATGAAGTAAAGAGAATATAATTTCTGGAGCCAGATAGCTGGGTTCTCATCCTAACTTGGCCATTTACTCACTATAGGACTTTGGCAAGTTTCTTAGCCTCTCTGTGACTCATTTTCCTCATTTGTAAAATGGAGATAACACCTCAAGGAGTGTTCAAAAAGACTGAGTAATCTAATTTATGTAAAGAATATAAAAGAGTGTCTGAAACACAGTAAGTGCTTCATCAGGTCTTAGCTGTTATTTTCACTACACTGAGGAAAAGCAAAAATGAAATAAAGAAAAATATTATTTTAGAGACCTGGATACAAAGGAAAGAGTTACCTGTTTTTGTGTTGGACCTTGTTTTGAAAAATAACCAAAGGAGAAGAGCCATGGGAACTAAAGGAAAAAAAAAAAACCTTTAGTGATATTTTCAAAACTTCATGGAAAATACTTCTAAGGTCTAATTTCATAGAAATATTACTTACTTTTATGAGGAGTTGCCTTCCAATGCCAAACTTCACAAAGAATAAAAAGAAAAGTCCAGCAAACATCAGCTTAATAACAGAGGTGACACCTCCCACAGTTACATAAGCAGCATACTGAACCTAGATGAAGAATATAAAGTCAGGATGTTACTCCCTACTTTCTTAGACCAAGTAATACAAGAATGTTAGCTACTAATAACTTACTCTATAGTCATAAATATCAAACAAAAGCAGTTTCCATTTTATGAATGTGTTATGTTCCAAAAGCTTGTCCAGAAATCAGACACTGGGAAGACTTTTTTTTTTTTTTCGAGGTACGCGGGCCTCTCACTGTTGTGGCCTCTCTCGTTGCGGAGCACAGGCTCTGGACGCGCAGGCTTAGCAGCCATGGCTCACGGGCCCAGCCGCTCCGCGGCATGTGGGATCTTCCCGGACCGGGGCACGAACCCATGTCCCCTGCATCGGCAGGCGGACTCTCAACCACTGTGCCACCAGGGAAGCCCCCAGGGAGGACATTTTTTAAAAGAAATTATTAAAATGGGCAGAAGGCGTAAATAGACATTTTCCAAAGAAGATATACAGATTGCCAACAAACACATGAAAGGATGCTCAACATCACTAATCATTAGAGAAATGCAAATCAAAACTACAATGAGGTATCACCTCACACCGGTCAGAATGGCCATCACCAAAAAATCTACAAACATGGGCTTCCCTGGTGGCGCGGTGGTTGAGAGTCCGCCTGCCGATGCAGGGGACACGGGTTCGTGCCCCGGTCCGGGAAGATCCCACATGCCACAGAGCAGCTAGGCCCGTGAGCCATGGCCGCTAAGCCTGCACGTCTGGAGTCTGGAGCATGTGCTCCGCAACGGGAGAGGCCACAACAGTGAGAGGCCCACGTACTGCAAAAAAACAAAACAAAACAAAACAAAAACACTACAAACAATATATGCTGGAGAGGGTGTGGAGAAAAGGGAACACTCTTGCACTGTTGGTGGGAATGCAAATTGATACAGCCACTATGGAGAATAGTATGGAGGTCCCTTAAAAAAATAAAAATAGAACTACCATATGACCCAACAATCCCACTACTGGGCATATACCCTGAGAAAACCATAATTCAAAAGTAGTCATGTACCACAATGTTCACTGCAGCTCTATTTACAATAGCCAGGACATGGAATCAACCTAAATGCCCATCAACAGATGAATGGATAAAGAAGATGTGGCACATATATACAATGGAATATTACTCAGCCATAAAAAGAAACGAAATTGAGTTATTTGTAGAGAGGTGGATGGACCTAGAGTCTGTCATACAGAATGAAGTAAGTCAGAAAGAGAAAAACAAACACTGTATGCTAACACATATATATGGAATCCAAAAAAAAAGGGTTCTGAAGAACCTAGGGGCAGGACAGGAATAAAGACGCAGACGTAGAGAATGGACATGAGGACACGAGGAGGGGGAAGGGTAAACTGGGACAAAGTGAGAGAGTGGCATGGAGCTATACACACTACCAAACGTAAAACAGACAGCTAGTAGGAAGAAGCCGCGTAGCACAGGGAGATCAGCTCGGTGCTTTGTGTCCACCTAGAAGGGTGGGATAGGGAGGGTGGGAGGGAAAAGCAAGAGGGAGGAGATATGGGGATATATGTATATGTATAGCTGATTCACTTTGTTATACAGTAGAAGCTAACACACCATTGTAAAGCAATTATACTCCAATAAAGATGTTAAAAAAAAAATTGTTGCAAAAGGTAATTACCTCCCCCTACTTGAACACAAAAGTCCACATAATCTATATATAAAAAGTCCATAACAATATACCTGAGTTTAACAATTATACATTATAGAGTGTAGACTCCACTTACAATCTCTTCTATAAGAAAATACTCTCGTTTTTTGTTTTTTTTTTAAACTTGACACAGTTTCCTCTTCAAGTCTCAGCAGTGGGAATAATTACTTCCCTCACCAAATGGAGTAGGATAGTTCTCTAGAGGTAGCAAGGAGATAAGAGAGAAGAACCTAGACACCTCCATAAGCAACAGAAAGAGTATTCTAGCAGCTGAAACTCGCAACAGGACTGTTGGGTATTTATGATACCAGGATTTCCTATATTGAACTTGCTGCTATTGTGTTACATTAAAAAGGTATTCAGAAGGTCAGAGTTGAATTATGGGAGAAGGCTATTACCACCCCCATAAAATGCAAAATGTTCTACACTACTAATTCTTTATGCTTCCAGAAACTGAAACATGCACTATTTTAGCTCTTTCATTTTTTGCTTTATAAACATAAAAATCCTACATTAAAATGATAGGGGAACTGAAACAAACATAGAATACTCTTTATTAAAAAATAAATCATATATGCTTACAGGTGATTGCTGTAAATTTTCGTGCAAGTAACGCTGAGTCCGCTTCACAACAGACACATCTGCTCCCAAGAAAGGAATGGAATAACTGTTGAGTTCTCTGCAGTAAGAAATTGGCCACCTGCAAGACAGAAGCATGTTGTATCTTCTCCATTTACAGTGACCACAACTATAACTGGTAAATTTCTGAATAAAAACCTTAACTCTTCTTGAGGCAATTAATAATAACAGTAAAGATGGCAGATCTGCTCTTAATTAAAATTTACTTCAGTATTTGTCCTTTGTTCTCTACACCTGCACCCAAACAAGTGACAAGTTGGAACAATGTAGTATTCTTCACACCATGGGCAGTTAACACATATAGTTTAACCATTTTTATACCCCATCAATTTCCCTAGATAATGATAAGAAGAACACTCATTTCAACAGCCAAACTCTGAGTTTAGAGTTCTCACATATAAATACTAATTAATAGGTTGATTAATATACATAAGATCATCACATTTTTACAGCATGAAATTTAATTGATGTTTAATTTTGATATTGATAGTGAAGAGTCATAAAACTGATTTTTTCCAGAATTTTCCCAGAATCCAAATGTATTATTATATATGAAGTACTTAAACTTAGGGTAACATATTAATTATATTTTATTTATCTTTGAAAACAATCCTGAACTCACTATAAAAGTCTCCAGGCTTTTCTTAGTAGCATATGTTATTAACAGTCAGATAATAATAATTAAATAATATAATTAAATAATAATATAATATAATAATATAATTAAATAATTATAATATTAAAAGTCAGATAATAATAACAATATGGTTAGATAAACTGAAGAATAGATTTTGAGATAATATACCTTCTTTTCAATTTTGGACCAACAATTGGGACAGGCTTTAAATTGGACTCATTTCGTAGTTTTTTCAAATTACTCTGATCTCCAAAACCATAAACCGCTGACTTCCAGGTACCATCATGAGTGCACAACCCCTAACAAAATAATTCAAGAGTTAAAGCAACTTGTCTTAGAACTGACACAATATTGTAAATTAACTATACTCCAATAAAATTAAAATATTAAAAGAAACATGTCTTAAGGGATAAGTACTAAAATGTAAAACCAAGTAATTTATAATTGATACAAAGAACATTTCACCTCTATTTGAGCAAGGCATAATCCCTTATTTAATAATCTTGAGATAAATTTTTATGACTGGCTAGGCAGTAGTAAAACTCATTAGTTTGATCACATTCACTATTTATACCCTATTTATATATTATATATTTACAAACATATGCCCTTTCTTCTTTCCTCCTACCATTATTTATGCTCTTTTTAATAAGTTTCATGTCATCATTTTCACTCAACTATTTATCACTGATTGCTTTAAGCAGAAAAATAGAAACACTAAAACCATCAGAAGATTCAGGTTTTCATATAACAGCTTTGATGAAACTGAAAGGTAAAGAGACACCAACCTAATTTCTATTCTGGTACAGATTAATTTCTTCTGTTTGTTAAAACTAAATCAGAGCTAAAAGTCTTAAGAGTTTGATTTGTGAAACTATCCTCAGTCTGCACCTAGCCAATTTGACCTACTTGCAAAGATTTCCAAAAATCAGGAGAAAATAGTTTTTTTAAAAACGTTAAGAGTATCTTCTCATACAAATAAGCCATCAAAAAGGCAAAAATTACATTCCATTTTAAAAACCTTTTATTTTGTTGAAAAATAGGAAGAAAAGTGCACAAGACATAAAAGTATAATTTAATGTAATTATGAAGCTAACATCTATGTAAACCCAGAAGGCCCTCCTTCTGTCCTGCCTTTGTGGTAATCAAGAAAACTCCTTGCTTCTTTAAGAGTTTTACCACCTAAGTATTCATTTCTAAACAGTGCAGTGAGTTTTGCCCGTTTCTAAATTTTACAGAAATGGAACCATATAATGTATATTCCTTGAGTTTGGCTTCTTTTGCTCAAAATTGTGATGTTAGGATTCATCATGTGTTAGAAGGACCTCCTACTCTGCTGTTGACCTTCCATTTTCTTAATGGTGTCTTGTGATATAAAAAGACATACTCAATTTAAAATTTTAAATGTATTCCACTTTTTTTTTTATATTTAATGCCTTCCGTGTCTTTTGCAAGCAGTCATTTGTTCCCTGTACAACATGGTGACTATAGTTTATATTATATAGAAAATTAGAAATTTGCCAGGAAAGATGATTTTAAAAGTTCTTAGGACTTCCCTGGTAGTGCAGTGGTTAAGAATCTGCCTGCCAATGCAGGGGACACGGATTCAATCCCTGGTCTGGGAAGATTCCACATGCCGTGGAGCAACTAAGCCCGTGTACCAAAACTACTGAGACTGTGCTCTAGAGCCCGTGAGCCACAACTACTGAGTCTGTGTGCCACACTACTGAAGCCCATGCGCCTAGAGCCCGTGCTCCTCAACAAAAGAAGCCACCGCAATGAGAAGCCCACGCACTGCAACGAAGAGTAGCCCCTGCTCGACACAACTAGAGAAAGCCCGCATGCAGCAACAAAGACCCAACACAGCCAAAGATAAATAAATAAATTTTAAAAAATTGTTTATATGCTTAAAAAATAAACATATAAAGAGCTGCTGATAATCAGATTCCAAATAAAGAAAAGTTACTTCAAAAAAAATAAATACAAGTTCTCATCACAAGAAAAAAAACTTAAGTATGGTGATGGATGCTAACTAGTGGTGATCATTTGTAATATAAACAAATATTGAATTATGTTGTACACCTGAATAGTACAATGTTACATGTCAATTATACCTCAATAAAAATAAATTAACAAAATAAAATATATTTCTGGAAAAAAAGAAACCATTCCTGACCTTGAGGCCATGAAATATTCATCTTCTAAAAGCTTACTGTTTAGCCTTAGGCATTTAGGTCTATAACCCACCTAAACTTGATTTTTGTACACAGTGCAAAGTATGAGTCCAATTTCATTGTTTCCCCACACCCATCATCTCCCGAAAAAGACCCTTTACCATAAATCAAGTGCTCATATATGCACAAACTACTCTGAGTTCTTTATCCTAATCTGCTGGCCTATTGATATCTCCCTGCCAATGTAACACTCTGACTTAATAATGTCTTGATATTCAAGAACATCCTTATTCTCCTTTAAGAAAGTGTTGGTTATTCTTGACCCTCTGCATTTCCATATACATTTTAGAATTAGTTTGTCAAATTGCATACTAAAACAAAACAAGCAAGCAAAAAAAAAACCTGTTTGCGATTTTGATTGGAATTATATGGGATTATAAATTAATTTAAGGAAAACTGACATTTTAACAAAATTGAGCCTTCCAATCCATGAATATGGTGGATTCTTCCATTTATTTGTCTTCTTTCAGGTCACTCAATAACATTTTATAGTTTTCTTCACAGAAATATTGTACATTTTATATCCCTTATTCTTAAGTACTTGATTTTTTAATGCTACTATAAATGGTCTCATTTTAAAAAATTCATTTTCTAACTGTGGCTGGTATACAGAAATGCAACTGATTTTTATATTACTGTTGTATCCAGCAACAATAAAGACTAGAGTGGAAATAAATGAAACAGAGAATAGAAAAACAATAGAGAAAATCAATGAAACCAAAAGGTGGTTCTTTGAAGAAATCAACCAAAATGAAAAACCTTTAGCTAGATTGACAGAGAGAGAAAGAAAAAGAAAGAGAGAGAGAGAGAACTCAAATTATTAAAATCAGGAATGAAAGAAGGGGCATTACCAACCTTTCAGAAATAAAAAAGAGTATAAGGGAATACTATGAACAACTGTATGCCAACAAATTAAACAACCTAGATGAAATGGACAAATTCCTAGAAAGACACTGTTACGGATTAAATTTTGTACCCACCCCAAATTTATATGTAGAAGGCCTAACCCCCGGTACCTCAGAATGTAACCTTATTTGTAAGGAGGGTTGTTGTAGATGTCACTAGTTAAGCTGAGGTCATACATATTGGAGGAGGTGGGCCCCCAACCCCAAACCACTGGTGTCCTTATAAAAAGGAGAAACTTGGACAAACACACATATGAAGATGGAAGAGCGGTCTGAGTGATGCATCTACAACAAAGGAACACCAAAGATTGCAAGCAAACCACCAGAAGCTAGGAGAGAAACATGGAACAGATTCTCCCTCACAGCCCTCAGAAGAAACCCTGCCAACATCTTAATCATGGACTTCTAGCCTCCAGAACTGTGAGAACAATGTTTCCCTTGTTTAAGCAACCCAGTTTGTGGTACTTTATTACAGGAGTCCTAAGAAACTAATGCAGACACAAACTACCAAAACAGACTTAAGAGTATACAGAAAATCCTAACAACCTATAAGAAGTGAAGACATTGAATTCTTATTATCTCTTCACTGATTTCTAGTATAATTTCATTATAGTCTAAAACATACTCTAGAACGGGGGTTGGCAAACTATTTCTGTAAAAGGTCAAACTAAATATTTTAGGCTGTGCAGGCCACATCTGGTCTCTGCTGCGTATTTTTTTTTTATTATAGCTCTTTAAATATGTTAAAATTATTCTTAGCTTACAGCCATATAAAAGTAGGCCATGGGCTGACCCTGCTCTGGAGCTGCACTATCTGGTATGGGAGCCATTATATAGCATATATGGAACACCTTCATCACTGAGGGAAGGTTTACTGGACAGCACTGTCCTTGAGTATATGATTCCAACTCTCTGAAATTCTTTTGAGTCTTGCTTTATGGTCTAATACACAGTCTAAGATTCAATTTTTTATGTAAAGTAACAAAGCTTAAGGGGAAAAGTAGGATAAGGAGTAGGAGGAGAACAATCCTGTGCCAAGGGATGCATAGAATCAAGGCAGTTACCTCTGTCCATCCTTGTGAAATTAAGGCTCTGTATTTTGCTTTAAGGGGAATGAGAAGGAGCTGCATTGATTTCGATGTTTTCAAATGTCTCGTCCTGATTAAGGCCCAACTTTGAGTCCTTATAATAATAGGACATTTATTGAGTGATTGTAAAGTGCCAACCACTGTTCTGATTTATATTCATTGACTAATTTAATCCTCATAGCAACCATATGAAGGAGACATAACTCTCATCTCCTGTTATAGATCATCTCCTGCTCCTCTTTCAAAAGAAGCCTCTTTTCTAGCTCTGTTTTCTCACTATCTCCCTGTAGTGGACATCTGTTTTTTGTCAGTCCTGCACTAATTTCCTGCAGGGAATTCTTAATTCCCCTACCCTATGTTCTGCTTACAACACTCTCTTTCCTATTGGAAGTTTGTTACGTGTTGTTGAGAAGGGCTTGGCCCTATGATTCCCTCTCCAGAGGCCCATGACCCAGGCCTGGGCAACCTTATTACTCCATTACCCCAGGTCACACTGTTTGGCTCAAGAATGACCAAATGACCCAATACTTGACTAATCTTCCCCATCTTTGAATATTCAAACTCTGCTAGCTGTTCTTGGGAAATCATGAACCTTATGGACAATGCATACCTGGGGCTGCCAGTGCCTTCCCCCCCACCCCCGATTGTGAGAGCCTACACTGAGGAGCACAGAGGTAATGCAGAGACAGGAAGAGGAAGAGAAAAAAATGAGTTCCAATAATACCATTTGAACATCCAGATCCAGCCATACTGTTTACTTGCAGATGTTTGGTTACATGAATCAATAAATTCCTTTCTGTTTTGTTGGTTTAAACCAGGTTGAGTTGGCTTTCTAACTCATGTTCCCCAGAGCTCCAAGCATGTCCTTCTTTCTCATTTCTGAGCCTTTGTTTAGGTTGCTGCCTCTCACCTTCCAAATGCTATTCACTTTTCAAGGTTCAACTTAATAAGACTTCTATGAGGCATTCCCAAATTACTCAGGCCCACTGTCACTTCCCTTTATTCTGATACTCTAGTGGATATTATCTGTAACCACAAATTTTAGCAAGTTTTATATAGTTCTTCATGTTTATTCATCTGAACCTACAATCCAGACAAATAAAACCGTTACTTAAACATGCTCCACTCCATCCCACAGTTACATCTTTATTAAACTATTTCCTCTCTCCCTTATCCACATCTCCTCAGCACCAACCTTTAAAATTCCATATCCCAACTTCTCCAAAAAGTCCTTGATCTCTGGCCTCCCGGCTAGATGTAACTCCCCATTCTCAGAATCCTATAGTATTTCATCTGACCTCTTTAATAACAATTTTTGTCTCCTGCTCGTCTAAATTATTCCCTTTAAGGGTCTGCATGTTGTTCATTTATGTGTCACACTATCTTGCACTACTATATATACTTGTATTACACAATATGTGAAATACTGAATATTTTTTAAGGAGAATAAATACTTATGAAGCCTCAAGTATAGACAGAGAATTGTGTTAGACACTACTGGCAGTAAAACTACTACCACAAAACATGGTTCTTTCCCAGAAATGCAACTATCTTATGCTCCCAAATAGACCATAAATTCAGTAAGATTACATTTACATTATACATTTCTTGTATGGCCACAAGAACACCTAACTCCAAATTAGGCACATAATAAAAATGCACTGATTTGCACTAAGGTGATAATTTTCTAGGCTGACAACATTCATCACATAACAATGATAGATCTTTAGTGTTAGGATGATGGTAACTCATTCTAATAATGAACTGTGCAGTTTTAAACAAATTCTATTTTAAGTCAAAATAACTCACAGCAATCTTTACTTTTTAAAATTAAACAGTGACTTTCATACACTAAAAATTACAACTGTATATACAATTTAATTAATTGAAACCTTTTTAACAGGCAAGTATCATTTCCAAAATGTTTTTAATATTAACAAAGAAAACACGTGACAAACAAAAACTAACCTCAGGTCCTGAATGTATAGTCAGGAAACTTTCCACAGCCGTCAATGTACCTAAAAGAGAAGGAAAATGGTAAAAGTAAAATCAAATAAAAATCTATTAACCCAGGATAAGTAATAATAAGCTATTCCTATTCATTTAGGGAACATTTTTATTAGGCCTACAGCTGATATAATCAGGAAAATCTGTGCTATAACAGTATTATTAGGTTATTGTAAACAGATTTAAGGAGCAGCTAAAGCCAGATAAATTATCAGAAAAATAGTAGTTTAGTATAAATTAACTGCTGGTACTCACAAAATCTTTTCTAGTATTCAAACTGACATTGCAAAAAATCTCTTCCAATAAGGCAACAATTTAGCTCACTGATTCTGGAAGGCCATCAGTTCTCAAAACTACATCTATGGGCTTCCCTGGTGGCGCAGTGGTTGAGAGTCCGCCTGCCCATGCAGGGGACACAGGTTTGTGCTCCGGTCTGGAAAGATCCCACATGCCGCGGAGCGGCTGGGCCGGTGAGCGATGGCTGCTGAGCCTGCGCGTCCGGAGCCTGTGCTCCGCAACGGGAGAGGCCGCAACAGTGAGAGGCCCGCGTACAGCAAAAAAAAAAAAAAAAACAAAAAAACTACATCTATGGGAATTATTCTATTTTCCAATATGAAAGCTTTCAAGAAGACTCATTAGTAGTGACTTAAAATGAATATACAGAAATCCTACCAAAATGGGCCTTTGTGATGGCTTATTAAATACTTAAAGTAAGGCTATTTAAATGAAATAAAAATATAATGAGTAAAAACAAAGTAGAAAACCAAGGCCAGAAAAAAGGGGAGAAATCAATTATATTAACCATGAGGACTAATACATACGTATAGTGGTTAAGTATTTAATTAATCTTTGAGCTTATCGAGAGCAGTAAGACAAAAGAAAAACATAACGGGCTAGCTAATTCTCAAAATCTGATAAAATATACCAATTTGTTAAGAGACAGTATTCCTAGTTTTAATTCCAAGAGAAAATTAAAGCATGGGGCCTTAGAAAGTTGACAATGAGCAAGGTAACAAATAACCACACCATCTACAATGATGTTACAGCAGAAAAGAACTAAAGCCACATAAATATCACTTATCTAACACTGTCAAAAACCAAGAATAGATCATTAAATTCTAACTCACTGGAGAGGATTCTGAGAGTTGTTAAGAGAAAGTGGCCTGGATACATGGCTCTTTGATCTAACCCTGTGCACAGAAAGAACATGTACCGCCTAAGGCAGTATGTAATGAAATGTGAGCCACCTGAATCAACTAGCTGGGGTATTTGTTAAATGCTGACTCCTAGGTTTCAGTGTCTGAAACAAGGTTCTAAAATAAATCTTAAAGTAATATTTCTCCCTTAAAAATAAAAAAGGACCTATTCAAAATAACAACTATTAAATATTTAAGAATAACCTCAATAAGAAACATGTAGGACCACCATAAAAATACTCTAAACTTTTTCAGTAAATGGAGATTTTTTTAGTAAGTTTTTTAATAAATGGAAATATACCAGATCCATGGGTTGAAGACTAAATAAATATTTTAAAGATGTTCAATTCATGCCCTTCTCTTTATTGGGAATGGTTCCAACATTTCATCATTAAGTATGATGTTGCCTACTGCTTTCTGACATTCACTGTGTTAAGAACGTATTCTATTCCTCAATTTCTAAAATCTAAAATCAATAAATGGCAGGCATGCGTATTACCTTTGTTGAGCTTTGGTCTCAGAGTTACCGTTCTAATATAAACTGGAACACTTTCCATAATTTTAAGCTCTAGAATGGTTTATATAGAACTGGACTTATTTGCTTCAGGTCATTTTTATAAAGGGCATTTTTTATGTATGTATAACATTCCACTGTTTTACTATAATAGTGATTTTTTTCCATTCTTATTGTCTCCATTTTATAAATGAGCTAAAAAAGATGTCAAAAAGCTTGTTCAATACTTTCTAGCTTTGTTCGTTAAAAAGAATTAAAACTTTCCAATTATAGTATGTGTATAAATTATACTTTAAGATGTATTGATTCCTAAACAAAGCAAGTTTGAATTTATAATGCCTGCCAAAAATTTTTTCCAGAAATTTTATAGCTATAACCACAACTAAATTCTAATGGAGAATTCCTTCCTTTAGAACACTTACAGTATTATCCATACCTCAAAAAACAATAGTGTCAATATCATTTTCTAACAAGTACAGCTATATTAAAAACAAAGTATGTGTTTTAATACTACCCATTAATAGTTGTTTCTTTTCTCAAGAAGATTTTAGTTCACCACAATTACAAACATGAAACACCTCTATTTTAAATTCCATTATTGCTTCTTGATCAATAATTACCATTCATTTTATTTCTGGTATATATTACTCCCAGATCTGCTGGAATGGAGTCAAAGCCACTGCTTCCAATGATATAAGCCCCTTTTTCTGCAGCTTTCTCATGATACTTCCAATACATTAGTTCCAGAAACTAAAGATTCAAGACAAAAGATCTGAATCAGAGCTACGGAGAAACATCTAGACCAAAATTAAATGATTTACATTTAAAAACAAAGCAATTAAACTGTGAAAATGCTAACCAAGATGGCTCTGCAGCAAAATATTAACTGCCAAATAGCTGGCACTTACTCAGCAAACATACCTACTATGTTCCAGGTGGTGTGAGAGGTATGCAGATCTGACTTAATTCATTTTTTAGAATGACTTTTAAATGCAAAAGCAATACCTATTATGAAAAATTAATATAGAAAAATACAAAGAAAACAAAAAAAAGTTACCCCGAATCACATCTTCCAGATGAACATCATTACAGACATGTATCTGTGCACATATGTAAGTAGAAAGAGTGGTAGGAAAGGAGGGAACGCAAGAACGGGATAATGTCTGTTCAAATTCTTTGCCTGTTTTTTTTAAAAAACAGTTCTAGATTTACAGAAAAAAATTGAGTACTAGAGAGTTCCTAGGTACTCCACACTCAGTTAACCTTATCATTACATCTTTTACATTAACATTTATTATAATTAATGAACCAATACTGATACATTATTACTAACTAAAGTCCCTATTTTGTTCAGGTTTCCTCAGTTTTTATCTAATGTCCTTCTTCTGTCCAGGATCCCATTCAGGATACCATACTACATTTAGTTGTCATGTCTCCTTAGGCTCCGCTGGCTGTGATGGTTTCTCAGACTTTCCTGGGTTTTGATGACCTTTACAGCAGTGGTCAGGTACTTTGTAGAATGCCCCTCTATTGGAAATTGTCGCATGATTTTCTCATGACTACACTAGAGTTACAGGTTTTGGGGAGGAAGACGGGGTTAAGTGCCATTTCCTGATGTCATATCAAGAGTACATACTATCTCACAGACACAGAAAATAAACTTATGGTTACCAAAGTGGGAGGGAGGGAGAGATGGATAAATTAGGAGTATGGGATTAAAAGATACACGCCACTATGTATAAAATAGATAAACAACAAGGATTTACTGTACAGCACAGGGAACTATATTCAGTATCTTGTAATACCCCATAATGGAAAAAGATCTGAAAATATATATACATATAGCTGAAACACTTTGCTGTACATCTGAAACTAACACAATATTGTAAATCATTTAAAAAAAGAAGAGTACATACTATCAACATAATTTCTCACTGGTGATGTTGACCCTGAACACCTGGCTGAGGCGGCATTTGTCTGGTGTCTCCACTGTAAAGTTCTTCTCCCCGCCCCCCCCGCCCCCGCCGCTTCCATACTGTACTCCCTGGAAGGCAGTGACTGTGCAGCCCACACATAAAGAGGGAGGAGTGAAGCTCCCCCTCCTCAAGGGCACAGTAGTTATGTGAATTATGTGGAATTCTGCACAGGTGATTTGCCTCTTTTCTTCCCTTTGCCCATTGTAAATTTGTATTTAAATTTGTATTTTTGACTTATATATATTCTGGCTCATTACTAGGTTTTGATGCCACGTTCATGGTACTTTATAAGGTAACTTAGCAGCTTTCCACCATTTTCTCTGCTCTAGAATATTTTAAATAAGATAGGAATAGTTTCTTTTACATTCATATTTCCTACCTCTTCTTTTATCAGTCTTGGTAATTTACACTTTCTTAACACTCTCCAATATACATCGCCAACTGATAAGCTCTAAGTATGTATATACCAGCACACTGATGATGGTACTCAGCAGAGACTATAGGGACATATGAGGTTACAGTTATAAAGGAGCTAGTGTAGCTCAGTGCTTATTAACACTCCACTTCCTGCAGTGTTAATTCAGGCAAACCTCAATGCAAGTCCTAGTTTTTCTACTTAATGGTTGCATGACTCTGAGCAAGTTTTATTTTAATTAATTCTGTTTACAGCATGCAGTAGCAATAAAAATCAACACATCCTATACACAAAGGCCATGGAAGAAATCAGGATGTAGGGAAGAAAAATTCAAGAAAACTGAAGCTAAGACCTTACCATCATGCTCTCCTTCAAGCTTTCAATGAAATACCATCTCTAAATGCTACAGAGTCATCACCTTCTAAAATCTGTCTGCAAAATTACACTAAATATTTTTCACTTTAACAGAAAGTTGTATTGTTAATTTTGTTCCTTCTTTTCCATTTTACATACCTGAGGTTCTCCACAGATGTCAATACAGCTAGTTCCATTTTCAACACATGCTTTTACTACAGGTTCTCCATAAAATCGGTACTGGGAGAATAAAGAAAACCAACAGTTTACTCTTACTTAGCAAGCTTAAATGAAGGAATACCACTGAGTGTTGGAAGTACAGTCTTCACTATTAAGAAATCAAATATTAATTAAGTAGCCTAATGAGAAAATGAGAAAATAATGTAACTGCAATTTACTCTCACAGTGTAAATAAAAGCATGATGGAATTACCTCTAACTGAAGACAAAGTCCAAAGTTTTATAAAAGAAGTGACTCATTTGAGTTGAATTCTGAAGAACAGTAAGGATTTGCCAGGAAAAAGAAAATCCAAATAATGGAAAAATTATATGTAAAAGTGTAAAAAAGGGTGATGCTCAGGATACCTGAAGCACAGAGTAGTGGAGAGGGAAGTGGTAAGAGATGAGTCTGGAAAGAAACACTTGGGCCAGATCAGGAACGACCCTGAGTGCCATGTTATCAAGACTGAACTTTATCTTTTCTGCATTGCTGAGCCCTCCTAGAGTATTTTAAACAGGACAGTGGTGGAACGTTTATAACACAGACATATCACTCTGCCTGTGGTATTGGAAAACAAAACTCACGGCAGGTAAGAAATGAAGGACAAAACTAAGGAAGCGGAAGGATATACTAAGAGTGAGATATACTTAAAAGACAGAAATGACTGCACTTCCTGATTAGCTGGACATGGGGACCAACAACTAATGGCAGTATTAGCAAAATAAAGAAAGGACAAAGAGGGTTGGAGGGGATAAGTTTAATATTGTACAAAGTAGCTATTCTGAGCCTGTATGATTTTGGATCTCCCAAACTATTTGTTGCTCAAACTCAAGGAATTAAAATTTAAAAAATTTTATATAACAGTTAATACATCAGAGTCAGTCCCATTTCAAAGGAAGCATGACGAATTTTCCCTTTGTGAGGGAAGGGTAAGCGGAAGCATAAACTCCTCTGCTCCTCTCATTCCTCACAGCAAAAGATGGAGAAAGGAGATGGTCTGCTTCTTCTAGCCTTCAAGAAACAGGTAAACGGACACTTAAAAGAAAAGACAGAGCACTACAGGGATTGCCCTTTTCAAATGGGTCACTTAGGCTCCTCTCTACCTGACTCCACAGCCTCATCTCCACATCCTCCTCCCCCTTCTTAAAAACAGCAAATGACACTGGAATTACAGGACTAGAAAAGTGTGTTTAAGTTCTAGTTCATCCTCTGCTATTCATCAACCATGCAAAATTACTGAAAGCACTTAACTTCTGAGGCAACGTAGTACAACAGAACAAACAAGGGCTTTCAAGGCAGCAGGACCCAAGTTCACATTCTAAATCCATCACCTACTAAATTGTATGAATTTATTTACAAATGACATATATGGACTACTATACTAATAAAATATACACTTTAAACATATATAAAAATAAATAAATAAAATAAAATAAAATAAAAATAAAAAATAAACATATATAAAATGGACATAGAGTTGAAATTAAAATGAGTACAAGTCAAAGCTCTATTTTCTTTCTGTACCCAATGGATCATCTTGGGTAATTTTTACACATATCCATTTGAAACTCACTTAGCAATTTCCTTGGCCTCCTGGTTATTTTACCCCCGAATACCTCAAGTTGTCCCGTAGTTCACCTGGGCCAGAATCAGCTGGGTCGCTCGTTAAACATGCTGGTTACTCAGTCCCACCCCAACTCCCTCCAGTAATAAGTTTTCTGGGGTAGACTGCAGTAACCTGCATTTTAAATGAGCCTCACTGGTGACTCTTACGTACGTTAGAGGTGGAGAATCACCTCCCTAGACATTCTCCCTGGAAAATCTCACCAACTTTCTGGATTTCTACTACAACATGTATACTGATGACGTCCAACTCCTATCTCCAGAGCTGCTCACTGATGAGGCTGCCTCATCTGTGGCTTCTGTTATAAACTTCAGGACCCGCAAGAGCTCAGGACATGGGGCAAAATGAATTTCACTTTGGCTTCTTTTCCTCTCCTCTATTTCCTCTTCACCCTGACTTCCTCACTTGCTTAAGAAAATAATTCCACTATATAGTACGCATTTCCTGTCTTAATTCAAAAATATCTAGCAGACACCTCAGTTTCAACACATCCAAAATCAGATTCATCATCTTTCTCTCAACAGCAGTTTTTCCCCCTCCACTTCCTAGCACAGGAGACAATAAAGAATAATGCTTAAAAGTACTGATTCAGTCATTTTCTGTATATTTTGACATAATACTTGTTTACATATGCCTGACTAGTTTTACAGCTATCATTTAGCTCTCATTAAAGAGACCCTCACAAAATAGAGAAATGGGTAAAAAAAATACCTTCAAAGAAACAAATTATGACACCCAAACTGGTAAACTGGAGTCTACCCCTGGGAGTATAATCCATATTACAAAGTGAAAATGACCTTCCAAGTAGAGCTTAGGAAGGAGCATGTTTTGGGGTCAAAAAGCTAGAGATGCCTATAAACCATCCAACTGGAAGCACTGAGAAGGTAATTCGATCCACCAGTCTGGAGTTTAAGGGGTAGTTCCTCAGTGGAAATAAATTAATGTAGGCATCATCAGGAAACAGATGGTACTGAAAGCCATGGCTTTCAATTCTTTCTGACTACAACCCACCCTAAGAAATTCATTTCACATAGTAGCTCCACACACAAATATATCTGACACAAAAGCTTCATGAACCAGTACGTACCTGTATTACGTGTAATTCACCCTATTTTCTATTTCAGTCTATCTGATTTTTCTTTTCAATGCCTAGTCTTAACCTACTGAACTGATTTCACAAAGTTTAAAAAGTACTGGCCCAGTTACAGTTTCTGTTTGGGATGGTGAAAACGTTCTAGAAATAAAGAGGTGACAGTTATATAAGATTGTGAATGTACTTAATGTCATTGAAGTGTATACTTAAAAATGGTTAAAATGCTAAATTTTATGTTATGTATATTTTACCACAATAATAATAATATTAAAAAATGGTCCAGGGAATATAAACAGAAAAGAGTTTCTAAGGCTTAAGCTCTGAGACCTCTGGCATTCACAGGAGGATAAAAAGATCCAGCAGAGGAGACTGAGACAAAGCTGGTAGAGAAAAAGAAAACTAGGAGAGGGCAAGAATTCAGATACCAACTGAAGAAAGGAAAAAGTGATCGACTGTCACAAATGCTGAGAGGTCTGATTAAGATGAGGACGGAGAACTGATGATTGGATTTGACAGGACGGGGATGCTGGCAGAGTAGTTTCATTTAAGGAGTACGGATAAAAGCCTGACAAGACTAGATAGAGGAGGAGGTGAGGGAGTGGAGACAGTAAGTAAGGCAAACTCTTTCAAGTTTTGCTAAAAAGGGGCACAGAAAAATGGGAGTAGTTAGAAGGGCATGCAGAATTCAGAGAAGTTTTTCTTTAAATGGGAGATATAATCCCATACTTGTATGTTGAGATAAATAATCCAATCAAGAGGCAAAATTTGATGAGAATAAGAATATGTGTAACTGTAAACCTGTAAATATAAAGTCTTTGAGTACCGTGTCCATGAGAAGCAGGGGTAGTTTTTCCCTGTAAAAGGAGATAAGGCAGAGTCAGGACACAATGCAGATACGAAGATCTGGTGGTATAAATTCTCTTCTGACAGCCTGTATGTTCATAGTTTAAAAAAAAAGGAAAGAAAGAAAGGAAGGGAGGGAGGGAGAAAGGAAAGAAGGAAGGAAGGAAGAAAATCACGAGGTAAGAGTGAGGAAAAAGGAAGAAAGGGGTGGGATGCTAAAAGTATGAGAAAAAAGAAGTTATAAAACTGCTGCTTCAGTGAGTAGGAGAGAAAACAGCCTAGGAAAATAGATTAGAATTGCTGGAGGGACTGAGGCTGCATGTGAGGTTTGTAACCACATATTTAAAGTGGGACTAGTCAGCATCAGGATGCATTTTTCTCCAGCCAGACTGGGTTATACATGTTCAGGTAGAGTAAGCAGCGAGCTGGAATAACCAGGGCTGGGGTTTCTCCAGAGTACTTCGGAGGGAGGGACAAGCTGGCTGAGGATGTATATAAGACAGTGATTCAAGCAACGAACCACAGACCACATTCTAAACTAGTTAATGAAATAAACTGAAATAAACAATAGAAATACATTTCATTTGGTGACAATCAAAAACCTTTCTGGTTTCATTTGATGAAATTATCAACAATTTTCTAGATGCTTAGTTTTCAAATGTTTTGACAATTGAGAAAGCTTCCTCAGATCCATAAATGTCACAAACATTCACCCTGTTACACAGACCACAAGTGTCTCTTTCACATCCAGTCCAATAGCAGCAGCTAGAGGTTCTCCTTTCAAAATATCTGCTTTCAACCACTTCTCACCACCTCCAACACTCCTACCCTGTGATTGGCTTGCTTGGCCCATTCCACTGTTGGTTCCCTACCATCTATTTTTCCTCTCAGAAGCCAAAGAACTTCAAATACGTAAATCAAATCATGCCCTTGTTTTTAACCATTCAATGGCTCTTTCATATTTAGAAGGAAACCCAAACCCTGATCTTGACCTTGCAGACCTAACCACCTAGTTCTAGGTACCTCTCCAATCTAACTCCCCACCTCTCTGCCCTGCTCACGCTCAACCACTCTGGCCTCTCTCACATCCCTCAGTCAGGCCAAGCACATGCTCATCTCAGGACCTTTGGATTTGCTCTTTCCTGGAACACCCTCTCCTTAAATACTCACAGGATTTACTCCCTCACTGCATTCAGGTCCCTATGCAAATTTCAGTTCCTCACAGAGACCTTCCCTGACCATCCATCTAATAGAGACTGGTGTGCCAATCTTTTTATCTCCCTTCCCTGTTTTATTTTTCTTCAAAGCACCTGTCACTTACTATTATAACATTATTTTTCTGTCTCCCCACTGGACTGTAAGCTCCATGACGGGTTTTCTGTTTTATTCACCATTATGTCCGTAGACTAGTTCAGTGTACATATAATAAACACTCAGTAAACATTTATTGAATAAATGAATGAATCTTTTTTTAATATCTTTCTTTGTACATGCACTAACATATGTACTGGTACAGTAATACAAAGTGTAATTTAAAAACAAATAAAAAGTAAATTATGGATACATGCTCAACCTTTTTTAGTTAAGGGACATGCAGCACAAAAAAAAGTTTGGCAATTATAGCTGTAACCACTAAATAAACCAGCACACATTCCTGGAGTCTAGTGTCACTCTCTCTCTCAGGAGACTTTGGTCATATCCATTTGCTTCTCATGAGAAGTAAAAACTCCCCATATGGGGTTAAGGCCCTGAATCAATTCTTCTGTCCCCTGCCCTTATGTTTCTCTGGAATATAAAATACCAGATTCTGCTAGAAATGAATAGATTGTTTGTTCTGATTCAGAGAAGGGCAGATTACTTACTGGTCCTACACAGTTGAGGACAACTGTTGCCTGTTTAGCCATTTCATCAAGTGAGGCTGGATTAGTGATATCACAAATTATTATTCCAACTTCAGATGACAGTGTCGGCCTTCCTAAAATAAGAAATAAATTGTTTTAAGCAAATCCCGATACAGTATTAGATCACCCAGCCCTTCTTTTCATAATAACCACTGACGGCAAATTTACTAAATATACTAAAAGCTGATTCTCCCTCTCAAACAAAAGATAAAACTGTTTTTAACCAGGTAATTAAAAATACGGAAAAGACTATGAGGAAAATGGAGTTAAAACTAAGAGTTAATAAAACACATTACTAACCTTTAAAAGAAAATCTAAGATAAGGAATGTGTAAATGACAACTCTATGCAAAACGCCAATTTTACAAGTTTTCAGATAGAAGACGATTTTCCTGACCTCCTCTCCAGGAAGAATTATACTATTATACTATAAAAGCAGTTTCTCATCAACGATTAAACAACTACATATGATAAAATTATGAGGAGGGGAGTTAACATCAACATAATGAAACAAAAGAGGACTGAAGTAAAAAACTGTCTAGCGAAGAACACTCAAGTTCATAATAAGGAAATAACTGGAATAAACTGAATCAATAGAGTAACGCAGGTTTCATGGCTCAAGGTGTATTTCCTGCAATAACCTGATCTGGGCACTACAAATGTTAGGCAACTAGGCTATACCTGTACAGTCTCGTTGAACAGAAAAGAAGAAAGGGAAGCATATATTTTAGTCGTGGAAGTATTTCTCTTGGAAAAGTAAAGAAAGACCAAAAAGCTTTTTGGTCAAGATTCTGTACTTGGGAGTGGCAGCAGGAGAGCTGTAGGAGAGTCCAGCCTACATGGTATCTTCTGTACCAACCACAAACAAAACAGGTTCCATAAACAGGGATCTGTGTGGAATTATGTGAGATGAAGGTGAAGGTGAAGAACAAAGTATGCCCGAAACTCTAATAGGTGCTATCTGTCTGTATGACAGGGCAGTAGGGTGGAAAACTGACAGCCAAAGTTAAAGGCGACTGACTCCTAACTTAGATGTTCTCACCACGGGGAACATGGGTAGGGTCTCTGCGTGTGTGTGTGTGTCTCTCTCCGCCACATCTGTATCTCCAGCATTTACACTAGCACCTGACATTAAAAAGACCACTCAATAAAAACAGGCTGAATGAATGCCGAAAGAGTAAGTAAACTGCCGAAACAAAAACACCAAAAAAACTTTCTGGATGAAGAGTGCGACTGCTGGAGAATGCTTACAAGTAAAAATTAAATTAAAAAGTAAAGCCACAGCAACGTTCTCCGTAAAACTCCTAAGCTTCCTCTCCCATCTCCAAAACACAAGGCAAAGGGAGAGCACAAACCATCCTGAAGAAACCAGTGCTCTACTTTTGTACCCGATCAAACATCAAGAGACTTCCAGGCCCACCAGGTTACCCGCCCCCCCTCCCCCCCGCTCTAGAAGGGGACGGAACAGAGAAAGGAAAAACTAAAGTTCCTATTTCGCCAGTGGGGATTCCCTAACTATGGGAGAAATTCAAGGGGCGGGGGGGATGTCTCTCTCTCTTTTTTGTTTATGGAACGGAACGAAGCTCTGACGTTATCAGGAGCCCCGTGCTCCTCCTCCTGGCCGCTAACAGGGTTGGGGAGCTCGAGGGGCACCCAGGGAGAGAACCTCTCATTTCAGGCGACTGAAACCCCTCAGCCGGGAGAAGGGGGCTTGGGGATGAGAGCCGCGGCGGTGCGGCCGAGACCGGGGTCCCGGGGCCCCGTCCCAGTCGCCCCCTTTACCCAGTTTCATGGCAGCCCTCTCCAGGACTCGCTGCAGCTTCTCCCGAGAACGGCCCGCCACAGCCCAGGGCAGGCGGGAACTCCGCTCCGGGGACATCTGCTCCCGGGCCACCTCTTCGGTCACGAACTGGCCGGTAAAGCCAGAGGCGCCGAACACCACCAGGTGGAAAAGCCTCTGCTGGGTCGCCATTACGAGCCCACGGCGATGCAAGGACCAGGATGGGTGAGTCCACGGCGCCTGCGCCTCAAGCAGCGACCCCAGGACCCGACGCAGCAACCGCCTCCTCCGCGGCCGCTGCGGTCTCCGCTGCCTGCGCACCGCGTTCCCGAAGGCCCGCGCGCACCGCTGCGCCAAGGCCCCGCCCACACCGCCTTTTGCCGGCGGCGCCAGTACGCCTCCTCCTTCTCCTCTGGGGTGGGTCCCGCGTTGCTGCTGCTGGCTGCCCTGGCTCGCGAGGCCTGTGTGCTTGCGGGGCTGGCGGCAGCAGGCGGCGGCCCATCCTCCGCCCCGTTGTGGGTCCTGCATAGCTCTGACTGCCCCAGGCGTCGTATCTTTTCGTTCTCCCGAAGGTTGTAGGGAGATACGCAAAGAGAGAGCTCACGAAAACCTTCTGACGGCTGAGAGCACTTCCCGCGCCGAACCCCCCCCCTTTTTTTTTTATTTTCGAAGCACGTTGTCCAAGGGGGTGTCTGCGGAGCCAGGTGTAGGGTGGACACTGAGTCTGGGGTCTGCCTTCTGTCGTAGGCCCCGCCTCCACCGCCTCGGTGTCCGTCACCTCCGGGACCCCCTTGGTGATGCGGCACACAGTTAATGGTGAACCTCCGCCGGAAAGAAACTCCCAGAATTGTCGTGCCTATTGAGCTGCGAGGTAAAGGTGAATGGTGGTTCAGGACGTCCTCGAAATGCAGAAGAAATCAAAAGTTTCTTGAGCAGTCGTTATTTATATAGCCAAAAACGTTTTAATATAAATAAACGAATAAGTGAATACATAAATTAATGGGGGAGAAGAGACATATCTCCCAGTACAGAGGCATTCCAAATAATTTGTCATTACGACCTTCTCCAGGAGAAGAGTTTAACTCCCTCCCCTTTGAATATAGGCTTTGCTTAGTGACATACTTTAAAGAGAAGAATGTGGAAAGGGGGAGGAGGGGTGGGAAAGAGAAACCAGGTAAAAATTACCCTGGCCAAATGATCAAGGTTAACATCATCAATACATCATGTTGATAGCACACATCCCTAATATGATGTGATAAGGATGATAGATACTTCATCTCTGTCGGGTTCCTCCCCCAAACCCATAACCTCATTCTAACCATGTTGAATATTCTAGAAGATACCTGCCCAATACTCCCCAAAATGTCAAAGTCATGAAAAAACGGGTGGTAGGAGAAACTGTCAGTAACTAAAGGAGCCCAAAGGGACATGATGACTAAATGTAATGTGGTATCCTGGATGGGACCCTGGAACAGAAAAAAGACATGAAAGAAATCCTAGTGAAATCCAAATAAAGTGTGTTTAGCTAATCACAATGCACCAATATTGGTTTCTTAGTTGTGACAAAGGTACCAAAGTAGAGTTAAATGTTAACAGTAGGGAAGACTGGTGAGGGGTATAGAGAATGCTCTGTACTATCTTTAACTTTTCTGTAAATCTAAAACGATTGTAAAATTTAACATGTAATTTTTTTTTAATAATAGGAGTGATTTTAAGACATTTTATTTATTTATTTATCTATGGCAGCGTTGGGTCTTCGTTGCTGTATGCGTGCTTTCTCTAGTTGCAGTGAGCGGGGGCTACTCTTCGTTGAGGTGCGTGGGCTTCTCATTGCAGTGGCTTCTCTTTGTTGCATGAGCTCTAGGTGCAGGGGCTTCAGTAGTTGTGGCTCACTGGCTCTAGAGAGCAGGCTCATTAGTTGGGGCGCATGGGCTTAGTTGCTCCACGGCATGTGGGATCTTCCTGAACCAGGGTTCGAACCTGTGTCCCCTGCATTGGCAGGCAGATTCTTAACCACTGTGCCACCAGGGAAGCCCCAACATACAATTTAAGAAGAATTTTGTGCATTTGTATCAGATGCGTATAAATATGTCATCTCGTTTAATGCTATTCATCAAGCATTTCCAGAGAGCTTATGTTTGTCAAACTCTGAAATAGATCCTGGGAATACAGTGATTCCCTAATTGGGGGATAAATAGTTTAATTGCAGTACACGTGGCAAATGAAGGAAGGAACTATCTCTAGGGCAGAAGAAACAAGAGAAGCGTGTGCTAGGTTACATGCTGTTGATGATGCCCAGCTATGCCAGGGACCCCTGCGTGTGCAGTCATGGGTACAGTTCACTGAAGAGGGAGTCTTCCAAGGGAACTTGACTTTGATTTCAATTAGTAGAGCTTAGATATAGAAGGATTGAGAGAAGGACAGGTGTTTGTTTATTCATCCAATAAACATTCAGTGTGTGTGTGTCATATGTACCAGATCCAGAAGCCAGGGCCAGATTTTGAAGTAAAGTTATATTAATAACCCTCATTAAAATATGAATAGATGGATGCTTTTTAAATCATGAAATATATTAATCATACAAAAATGGTAAAGCCAATAACAAATATGTACCCACCACACAACTTAAGAAAACTATTCCATGGAGTGAGGCTTCTGGGTACCCATCCCTGAACACATTTCCTGCCCTACCCCCTAGGTGGCCACTTGCCCCAGTTTGGTTTTATCATTCTTGTACATGTCTCCTTGAGCACATGTGCAAGGGAATATTTTAATACATATCTAGGAATCAAAATAGTCCTAGAATATGCACATTTGAGATGTAATCAAACTGCTCTCCAGAGCAAATGTACTGATTTACACTCTCAGCAGGATATGAGAATTCTCTGTTGTTTAATCTATGCCAAAACTGGGAATTGTCAGACTTTGAATTTTTGTCCCTCTGGTGATTATAAAATGGTACGTGTTCAAGAATTTATTGAACACCTGTTACATGCTAGACACTAGGAATAAAATACTGAGGATACTGCAATAAACAAACCGAAGGCTCTGCCTTCATGAAATTTACATTCTAGTGCAGTAGACTATCAATAAAAAATAATCGTACACATATGCACGTTTGCAAAAATATTTGTCCAAGCATGCTCATTGCAGCATTATTTGTAATAAGAAGAAACTGAAACAATTGCAGTGTCCTTCATTAGAGGATGTGTTAAATAAAGCACAATATCCTATCCACTTAATAGAAACTATGCATGTAAAATGAATGAGGTAGGTCCATGTATAGTGGCATGGAAAAATTGTTCAAGATATATTGTAAGTGAAAAGAACAAGTTTCCTAACAATCTGAGAGCATAAATCCTTTGTTAAAGATGAAAATGGGGCTCCCCTGGTGGCACAGTTGTTAAGAATCTGCCTGCCAATGCAGGGGACACGGGTTCGAACCCTGGTCCAGGAAGATCCCACATTGCCACGGAGCAACTAAGCCTGTGCGCCACGACTACTGAGCCTGTGCTCTAGAGCCCGCGAGCCACAACTACTGAAGCCCACAGGTGGGCTTAGAGCCTGGGCTCCGCAACAAGAGAAGCCACGGCAATGAGGAGCCTGCACACCGCAACGAAGACCTAACACAGCCGAAAACTAAATCAATTAAATAAATTTTTTTAAAAAGATGAAAATTACTTGTGTATATTGTTGACTGAAAAAAAAAGGCACAACTTGAGAGTTGTGAGTTAAATTTTATTTGGGGCCTAATAAGGACTGTAGTCCGGGACACAGCCTCTCAGATGGCTCTGAGGAACTGATCCCAAGAGGAAGGAGGGAGGTCAGTATCTATGTGATTTTAGTGAAGGGGGATCAAATCAAGCACACATTTTGGCAGAAGGTTGCTGCTTGTCACCAGAAGGTTGCTGTTAGTCACGAGGAATAGATGTCTCTGTTAATGATTTTAGTGCTTTTCTAGGTATGAGAAGATGCAAGAAATTGGGCTCATAAAATCTTCTTCTAAAAATATCTGACTATCTGAAGGCCTGTTCTGCCAGGTTTTCCCAGAGCACAGAGTGTCTCATTCCTGATCTCTGCCCTGAAATTCTTTCAGAGTGTGTTGAAGATCAGTGACTACTGAGGCTAGTGACCTCATTCTTGTAGAACCAGATGGTGAGTGACAATTTTTAGTTGGCAGTATGCATACAAAATGTTGGAAGAATATATGACAAATCTTAATTTTAAAAAAGAGCTGTAACAAAACCTAAAAGAATAATGTGAACTGTTGGTGGGGTGTGCACATAGGAGATAAATTGAATACACTGCTGTGTTCACACCCTTTACTATTGCTCTTTCAACACTGTGTCCAAACCGGTTCCCTTCTTTCACCGGCCGTTTTAGAGGCTCCTCTGTGGCTGGATGTAGCAAACTGCTATGTAGTTTCCTTTCCTCTGGATGCAGAGGTGCTTTGGGCACTGCAGGTGGTAGCGCAGGCTGGGCTCACTTTCTAGTGCGGCCCCTGCTTCCTCTCAAACCCCTGTTGTCCGTGTGTTCTGCATCACTCCCTGTGTTTATCTGTTCCCTGATACAAGTGATAATGAGATACTGTGCTTCCCACCATCCCTTAATTTTAGAATGAAAAAATGGGCCTAGAATCTAGCACTTCACTTGATGAATTGAGAATTTGACTATGCAGAGCTGTCAGATAACTGGTAGGTGGCTTGAGGTCACTAGGTCCCAGCTTTAGGACGTTCACTCCCACATGAGTGCTGAGTGAGTTCAGCACTCACCCAGGCTAGGCAGCTAGGCAGTAGCTTTTGAGCTTGAACACCTATGTGTGAACAAATTCTTTAGCACCCGAGTCACACTTCATCCCCTTGGGAGCAGTTCGGGGTCAGCTAGAGCCCCAGAAAAGACAGACCCTCACCAGCATGACTGGAGGGCTGGGGGCAGGCTGGCCTACGCAGTGTGCTTAGAAGGTAGCTCCTCACTAGCTGCTATCCTCGGCTTCTCTTATTTTCCCTTTGTCACCAGGTCTCAGCAATTTACAGAACTCTCCCTCCTTTCCTTCCTTCCACCTGTCATCTTTGCTTCTGAATAAGAACCATTTGTGTAACACCAATACTTACCTTAAGAAAGACATGCATTATGTGGTTGTAATCAAACCTGATGCTTTCAGACGAGATCGGGCGCGTTCAGGGTGGTATGGCCGTAGACCAAACCTGATGCTTTCAGATGACCTACTTACATCTTCAATGTGGAAAAGATTAAGAAGAAAACGAATTCATCTAAACTTCTGGGCAATCCAGTTGACTTTTAAATGTAAGGATGGAATTCCAAACACAACACATTCAGCTATATGACAGAAAGTAAAGCTATGGATATGGTATTTTGTGAATGATAAAAGAAAACCTTACGTTAAAAAAAAAAGAACTGTAAAATGCTTAAAAACATACCTTACACATATTAGTCAATAATTGTTAGCTATTGTTAATAGTAATAGTGATAATTACTGAGAAGTAGGTTTGTATGAATTACAGAACAGGAAAGGGACTTATACTTTCCACTTTTTTAACCTTTTTATACTGTATAAACTTTTGTTTTTTAACAGCAAGTATATATTACTTTTATGATCATACTTTTTATAAAGGAGGAGGAGGGACTTCCCTGGTGGCTCAGTGGTTAAGAATCCGCCTGCCAATGCAGAGGACACGGGTTCGAGCCCTGGTCCAGGAAGATCCCACATGCCGCAGAGCAACTAAGCCCGTGCACCACAACTACTGAGCCTGCGCTCTAGGGCCGGTGAGTCACAACTACTGAGCCCATGTGCCACAACTACTGAAGCCCACGCACCTAGAACCCGTGCTTTGCAACTTCAGTGAGAAGCCCGCACACCACAACAGAGTAGCCCCCGCTCGCCACAACTAGAGAAAGCCCACACACAGCAACAAGGACCCAATGCAGCCAAAAATTAATGAATTAATTAATTTTTTAAAAAAGTATGCCACGCCAGGCATCAGTTGTTTAAAAAAAAAAAAAAAAAAAGCAGCAGGAGCTGGCTTTGCAGAAGGGGTTGAGGAGCAGCTGTGGGGATCACCCCTGATCATTTGCAGTCCTGCCACTGAGGCCAGGTTCCTGTTGCCACCAGGGCAGGTTTTTTGGTCCACTGTAACAATAATGCGAATGAATCTCACAAACATTAACTTGAGCAAAGAAAGTCAGGCAAAGAAAGAGCACATCTGTATGATTCCATTTATGTGAATTTCCAAACCAGGCAAAACCAATCTATGGTGACAGGAGTCTTGGAAGGATTTGCTCTTGTGTTGAGCAGTCCCAGAACGTCAGGCTCTTTTTTTTTTTTAATTTACTTTATTGAACTATAGTTGATTTACAGTGTTGTGTCAGTTTCTGGTATACAGCAAGGTAATTCAGTTACACATATATAAATATTCTTTTTCATATTCCTTTCCATTATGGTTTATTACAGGATACCGAATATAGTTCCCTGTGCTATGTAGTAGGACCTTGTTGTTTTTCCATTCCATATATAACAGTTTGCATCTACTAATCCCAAACTCCCCATCCATCCCTCCCTCACCCGCCCTCCCCCTTGGCAACCACAAGTCTGTTCGTAAATAAGTTCATTTGTGTCCTATTTGAGATCCCTCATATAAGTGATATCTTGGTATTTGTCTTTCTCTTTCTGGCTTCCTTCACTTAGTATGATAATCTCTAGGTCCATCCATGTTGCTGCAAATGGCATTATTTCATTCTTTTTTATGGCTGACTAGTATTCCATTGTATCTATATACCATATCCGTTCATCTGTCAATGGATGTTTAGGTTGTTTCCATGTCTTGGCTATTGTGAATAGTGCTGCTATGAACATAGTGGTGCATGTATCTTTTCAAATTATAGTTCTGTCCAGATATATGCCCAGGAGTGGGATTGTTGGATCATATGGCAACTCTATTTTTAGTTTTTTAAGGAACCTCCCTGCTGTTTTCCATAGTGGCTGCACCAATTTATATTCCACCAACAGTGTAGAAGGGTTCAGGCTCTTCTTATAGTAATCCTCCATCTGAAGGATTTCCAAGGAATTCCTCCTTTCCAGGGACCAGCATAGAGGTTCATTTCAGCCCAAAGTTTAGTACAAAGAAGAAGGGAAGACACCTCTTCTACTAGAGAAGATAGGTTGACTTGTGGACAAGGCTGCTAGCCACCATCTTCATAAAGTCAGAGACCCAGCCCTCTGAGGCTCAGAGGTGAAGGGTAGGAAGTGGGGGGACGGGATTGAGAAGGGAGAATTCCTGGAGCATCAGCTG